>NC_049246.1:39709171-41095507 GCF_011100685.1 Canis lupus familiaris | reverse complement strand
GAAAACTGACATTTGTCTCTAGTGCTACAGATTCTAGATTTCCATATTTTCAAGTTAGACTTCAAAGACCTCTGGTCACAGTACACCATTTTTTCAAATCTATGTCATCTAACTCTCTGGATGACTGCTCAGTTGTTTATCAGATCAGGATCAGGCTTTCTATAGCCTGTGTGATTAAATTTATCTGAACCAGATAGTGCCAATTGGTTGTTGTACTTTAAAGTGAATTCCTTTTTAATCAAAACGGCAAGGGTTTAAAATATTTAAGGGGTAAGTTGTTACCATCACTTTGAATTTCCAACTGTTTATTAGTAATTTCCATCTGGATATCTATGAAGTATCCCAAAATCAAAATGTGTCAGGAGTAATTAATGTTTTCATCATCATGTTCCCCATTTTTGTTTGACTCAACACCATCTTCATAACCCCCTTTCACTTGCCTTACCCACAGTGCAACCAGTTAGGTCTCATTTAAGCAGCATGCTGAAATATCTCTCATGTCCACCAACTCTTCTCCATTGTCAGTACTATCACAATCCAAGCCTTTTTACCTTAAATGTCAACAATTATAATAACCTTCACAACCTTCTTTCCAGGCCCGTATCCAACTATTATTTTGGGAAGTCTAGTGTTCCTGAATCATCACACTGATTGGTTTACTCCCCTATTCTAAAAATTTAGGGCAGCCTGGGTGGCTCAGCACCTTCAGCCCAGGAAGTGATCCTGGAGACCCAGGATCGAGTCCCATGTCAAGCTCCTTGCAGCGAGCCTGCTTCCTCTCTCTGCCTGTGTCTCTGCCTCTCTGTGTCTTCCATGAATGAATGAATAAATAAAATCTTTAAAAAATATATAAATAAAAAATAAAAAAATAAAATAAAAATCCAAATACTCTTCTTGCTCATAAAACATTCTAAATTCTATAGGGAGGGAAGAAATTGACATTCTGTGGGTGTGGATGATAAAATAACCTCTGGAGTCTAATAGACATGAGTTCAAATTCTGGTTTCACATTTACTAGAATGTGCCGATCGAGTTACATTCTATAATCTCAAACTCCGTAACTATAGATATACTCCACACTTATCTCATAAGAGGTTGTGGTAAGGATCAAATCATGTAACCTTTGTGAATTAATAAACATATCTCAGATTCTTAGGATGGTGCCTCCAGTAAGAAATCAGATATGGAATCTTACCTTGTTCCTTGGCTCAGTAGGGATGAGAGTTGGTTCTTCCTGGTTCTAGAGCACAAAGATTATGAACAAACATCTACTGAAGACCAAGCAACAAGATTGTGGATAAAGTGGAACTCACCAGCACAACAATGTGGATGTCCCTCCTCACCGCATCTGGCAAACTTCAAGAACCACAAAGCAGTGACCTCTTGCTCTGAGCATGCTTGCAATTCATGCTCCAGAGGAGACAGTTCCTTTGTGTAAGCCACTCACCTGGGAAACATACATTTTAAAAGTAGGAATAACTTCATAAGGACACTAACAGGAACAATGAAAACAATAAATATGTCAGTAGAAGATGGAGTCCTGAGATGTTGGCAAGGATTTTTGAGTTTAGCCTTTTCCCAATTTCTTAGTCTTTTATCTCTACTACACATTAAACTTACTACTTCACAACTTTTTCCTTAGTTTGCCCAACATATGGATGGAAAACTAAAATAGCAGTTTATTTTCTGCAGTTTCTATGTTGGAAACTTTCAGTAGGTGTTGGAATCTGCATTTGCATTTGCTGCACCAACAATTTAAGATTACTTTTCCACAGTTCTGTGCTGGCAAACAAATGCAATGTGGTAATAATAATGTCAAATAATGTCTAGTTGTTAATGTCCCTCGTATTATGTTTTGGTGCAAGTAGAAGTTATGTTCTGTTCTCCTGCTCTGAGAAATAGGTGAATAGCCTGTGTGACTTTGGAGAAGATACCATGGCAGAGGAGTTTGCATCTGTCTCAGCTTTCTTATGAAAACTAGCCAAGCTTTTACAGATGTGGCTCGTGGCCATGTGACAATGATCATCAGGTCCAACATGTTGCTTGCCTCAAACTAGGTTTCCTGGAAACAGACCCTGAGACAAGAACTATGCACAAACGGATTATTGGGGGTTGCTCTTGGATGATAGCTACAAGAAAGTAAGAAAGGTAAGACTGGGTAGAGGGTAAAGCTGACTTGAACTTCTGTTGCAACCCAGGCCTTAGCCAATTCTGTGGGGAGATCTGAGGCTGAGATAGAGCCTTAGTATTGACTCAATGTCAATACTAAAAGAAAATCTGGCTGGATCTTTTATATCTTTGCACTGGCCAGTCACTGCCAGCAAGCTATCTCCTGAGAGAAACTATAGCTCTGAGACAGCTCTTTATGGCTGAGGGAAACTCCCAGTTAGGGATGGAGCTGCATCAGGTGTTAATATTTCCAGATGTTGGCGGAGGGTAGGTGGGGGGGAGGGAAATGAATGTGTCATCTCTGAAGAAAAAATCTGGTAGTTACTATAAATCTCCAGAGAAATTAAACCGTATGCCATAGACTCATTAGGTCTTTTCTACTGAGCTAACCAGTCATGATACTTGATCATATCATAGAGGGAATGAAGTTAACCAGCTTATTTTAATACTCAGAGCACCACTTAATCTAGTTAAATTATACAATTCAGTAAGAAGAGAAAAACAGGAAGAAAATGAAATTCTTAAAATTTTATGGGCATAAGGTGTTAGGAAGTAACACCTATCTTACTCTAGATACTCTAAACACAGTATCACACAACACAACTTTGTTCGATAAAACAAGCAATCAACATGATTTAATCCAGAGTGCTTAGGCCTCGTTTCAAGTGCTGAAGAGTGACTTCAATACTTTGCTCACTGGTATTGCAGTATCAACCCTAATTTGAAGCAGGT
The DNA here is from genome assembly GCF_011100685.1 of Canis lupus familiaris. NCBI lineage: Eukaryota > Metazoa > Chordata > Mammalia > Carnivora > Canidae > Canis > Canis lupus. The sequence goes on along the minus strand of NC_049246.1, from coordinate 41,092,606 downwards.
AAGTAACTAAGATTGCTCTTGAAGACATATCATTATTTCAGATGTTGGTAAGCAGTTTATTTGCATGAAAGAAGCTTCCAGATGAGTGTTCTCAGGAACAGACTGAAGGAAGCTGAATTTCTCACTAGTGGAAGTTATACTTCAGTGCCATTCTAGCAAAGGCTTCGGCTGATCCCAAGGAAGATGAGATGGGGCTCAGACGCTATTCAGAGATGTATTGAATTTGGTCAGAGGAGTAGTCCACAGTGTGGACTGTCCTCAGGGAGAAGAGATAACTTTGGGTGAGGTAGTTCCTTTAAGCCATGGGCAATAGCTGTGAGCCATCAGCAGGCAGTGCTTCTGGCAGCTGAGGGAATGAGTACCTTAGACTTGGAAGAAGAATCTGGATAAAACAGAACAGCATCTGCTATAGTCACACTTGTACCACTCAGATCTACTTGCTTCTTTCACCTCCCTAAGGATTTTTGGTTGGTTTCTTTTCCCAGAGAAACTTATAAGCATGCTAGTGATTCTGGTGCTTCAACTGATACCACTCACTCTCTCTTCTGCCCTTTTTAGGTTCCCCTCAACTTTAGCCAGTACTTCTGGTGCTCTAGGTGGTTTAACTAAGTGAGACAATTCAAACGTTCAATGACATGAGCTCCTGCTCATAATGACTACTGTATAACATTTTACCATCAAAATTTGTTAGGGAATTAACAAGATGTTCAAGTGGAGGACACAGGTGGAAATGGTAACATCTTTCTGTGTCACCTGATCTCTTGGGAAACAGCTCAAATAAACCAGGTGCCAACCATAGCTTGCAATTTGATGAAAGTCTTGTGATGTTCCTTGATGAAATCATTCCAGCTCTGAGAACTAGGACTACTAGACCTGCAAAGCCTAGAATTGAACGAATAGGAAACACAAATTCCTTACTTGGCTCTCTAGCAGTAATGGTAACTGGAATACATTAGGTAATGTCCATTAGGGGATAAAAATCACATAATAATTTAAACAAAAGTAAAAATAACTCTAACTAATAGAGGAGAAACAGACATAGAAAACAATCACTACCTGCAGGCATAATGCCTTTTCTAAAATACTGATGCCTGGAAACCTATCCTGAGGTCACAGAGTCTAAGGAATCTAGAGGTTATTTAAATCTTTAAATAAATATAGCATTTAATTAGTTACAATGTCCTCAAGACTCTGGTTAAATGATATTGCCTTCTACAGCTATTTTCCATATCTACTAAAGATAAGAATAGTAACCCACTTCATGCTACTACTTTAAAATCAGGCTTCTTATATAAGTAGCCTATACAAATCACTTGAAAGTAGAGCCATTCAAATAATACCTTGGGGCTATAGGGAATAAAATACCTTAAAAAGTCTTTATGGATACTCTAGTTATTCATTGTTGCATAACAAACCATCTTAAAACTTGTTGCATTAAAATGACAATTTATTATTATGTTATGTTTCTGAGGCTTGCCTGGGCTCAGCATGGTGGTTCTCATTTGTGTCTGTCTTTCACACAGCTGTGGTCACATAGCAGATGAAGCTATGGTCAACTTAAAGGTATACTAGGCTGAAGGTCCAAGATGGTGCACTCCCAGATGTCTGTTTTTGCTGAATATCTTCTGTGAGCTTAACTGGAGTGGTTGACCAGAGATCCTACATACTGTCTCTTTATGAACTTGCATTTCTAACAATGGGGCAGATGGGTTCCTAGGGGGGAATGTTCCAAGAGGCAGGTAGCTGAAGTTGCCAGTCTTCATAAGGGCTATGTAAAAACTGCATAGTGTCACTTTATTCAATTCTTTTCCTTAAAGAAATTTCAGGGTCTGCCCAGACATCACAGGAGGTAGAGAAGTAAACTCCATCTCTTAATAGGAAACAGCAAGTTCATGTCACTGAAGACCATGTGAATACAATCAGTAACAATCATTTATAATTCAATAAAATCTATGACGAATAATATTCAAATTTCATGATCTAATTTCATGCAAGAAGCAAATTTTATGACATTTTCAATCTGTTTGCTTAGAGAAACACTCTTCTGGTATGGATTTTGACATATTTCACAAGAATCATCAAATTAATTGGCAGTTAAATGGAAGTGTTGCCATCTAAGAATTTAATGAGCTATAGTTTCCTTTAAAATAAGCTTATTTCAGTTGGAGTCCCTTATTTAGATTTTCTCCCTAGGAAATGTTCTCTGAAACAAGCTAGGCCCTGAAATGACTCTGAGAGGCAAACGGCTACATAAGCTGAACAAATTGCTCAATGAATAGATGATGGAAGAGTTTTGCCATCTTAGAGAAAACAGATAGATCATTACAAAAGCAGCACATTGTGGTTAGAGAAGCAGGCTTTGCAGTCATTCAGAATTGGGCTTGATTGTCCTAAGACAATTACCTCTTTTGAAAAATGTGTATATTACTTCAACTTATCCTGGAAAGCAATAAATGACACCATTTTTATTCTTTACATCTTTTATTTGTAGGAGAGAAAAATTCACCACTTCAAAATGTGTCTCTTTGGCATGTGGATTATTTTAGGCTGATTATTTTTAAGAAAAAGAAGGCTGAGGAAGAACCTTTGACCTTCCTCATAATTGCCTAAAAGAATTTAGGTAGAGGATCTGCTCCAGAAAAGGAGATGTCACCACACATTACTATAGTACATCAAGAACTAGGTGTGGTGGATGGGGAGGAACTTAGCAAAGTCTATTTGTAAAAAATTTATCTTTATGTACCATTGTTTCTGGATGGCCCAGCAAACATTTATTTACCAAACTTTTACTCTTTTGCATCTTTCTATGAATTGCTCTCCTTTTTGAAGTTCTAGGTCCCTACTCCCTTCTCCATAGTTCCAAATAACATTTCATTTTGCCTCTCTTTGGAATCTCTCATGTTTGGATTCCCTGTACACATACAATTACATTTTATTTACTCCAGTTAATCTAATCTATCTCATCCCAATTTAATTCTTAGATTACTCAGAAGAACCTTGAACAGTCTAGGAAATTTTTTCCTCCCAGACACAGTGTAATACTTTTTTTCAAAAATTACATTATATTTTCCTCACTAAATCATCTTTAGTGAGGAAGTAGTTCATTCATACACAGAGCACCATTTTATCTATGCTCTATGAATCTTTTAAAAGCAGTTTACTTATGAAAACCATTTTCATGATTCTATGGAGAATTTTCATGCTATATTTCTAAAGAGTTTATTTAAAAGTGGAGAGAATAAATCACTGCATTTCTCTAACTAACACTAATATAATTATGAGATAGCATGTCCTACATCCTCTTTATTTCCAACACTGCATACTTTTTTTTTTTTTGGTATTTTTTTTCCTTTATTGGAGTTTGATCTGCCAACATAAGGTATAACAGCCAGTGCTCATCCCATCAAGTGCCCCCTTCAGTCTCCGTCACCCAGTCACCCCATCTCCCCGGCCACCTCCCCTCCCCTTCCACTACCCCTTTTTCTTTTCCCAGAGTTAGGAGTCTCTCATGTTTTGTCACCCTCTCTGATTTTTCCCACTCATCTTCTCTCCTTTCCCCTATAATCCCTTTCACTATTTCTTATATTCCCCATATGAATGAAGCCATTAATGTCTGTCCTTCTCCGATTGACTTACTGCACTCAGGATAATACCCTCCAGTTCCATCCACATCAAAGCAAATGGTGGGTATTCATCGTTTCTAATGGCTGAGGAATATTCCATTGTATATAACGATAAAGAAGATGTGGTATACATACAATGGAATGTTACTCAATTTTGCATACTTCTTATAGCAGTACTCACAAGTACTTGGTAGGGAGTAGACATTATATAAGTATTTATTAATTTAATAAATTTTTAATACAAAACATTCATCACATCAAATTGTACACTTTAAGTGACCATTTTCTTGCTCCCAGTGAGGGACAGAATTATCCTGCTAAAAGAGTCATTACATCCAAATGATATTAATATCTTCTAATAATTCAAAGTTAATTTCATCTGTCATTAAGTTACTTTAATGGTTTTCAGTCACTAATTGCCTCACCCCTGTTTGGCTGTCATTCCTCAGCATTATCAATCAGGTATCTGACTTTACACTCAGACAGAAATAGCACTTGCTAAAATTGTGAATGGCATATCTTAGTGCTAATGAGGGTTTCATAGCCCTTTGGGGACAGCCAAATTTCAGTTCTTATTTCTGATGAAACTAATCACATGTGGTCTGACAAACTATATTTTGGGTTGAAGTAAGAATCAATGGTTTTATTTATGTAAGTTTTAGCAAAATCTCTTTCAGCGGATGGTAGACTAACGTTTAAGAAAACCCTATCCTAGGAATACTTGGTACAAAATTAATAAGGTGAAATTCAGGTAGCAGTATATGAATAATCCTACATTCAGATTCAAAATAAATCTTATAAGACTGAATGCCAGAGATCCTTTTTAAGATCAACTTATGTGGAAAAGCTATACAAAAACTTAGTTCCAGTCAAGATGATACAGACACGTTAAAAACTGAATTTTCAGGCCATATACAAAGAAATATACTCTTGCTTGCCTTAAAAACTTAAGAAAGCTAACGGAACATTATAACATGATAACAATTTCATGAATCTATCTATCATCTATCTATCTATCTATCTATCTATCTATCTATCATCTATCTATCTATCAACTATCTATCTTTGTTCTCATGCAAATGAGAACAAAATGAGAATGATAGAGCCAGCAGTAGGAGGGCTTCCTTTATGTTTCCGGTTGAATAGCTGATAACTGACCTGCCATGCTGCTATAAACAACTAATATATCTAACTGTACAGTTGACCCTTGAACAACACAGGGATTATGTGTTTTGAATCCTGCAGGGTCAAAAATACACATATAACTTTGACTCCCCAAAATGTAATTACTAATAACTTACTGTTGACCAGAAAGCTTACTGATAACCTAAAGAGTTGATCAACATATATTTTTATCTTATATGGTACTACATATTATATTCTTACAGTAAAGTAAGCTAGAGAAGATAAATCATAAGGAAGAGAAAATACATTTACAGTATTATACTATACTTATTGAAAAAAAAACTTGGAACGTGTGGGTGGCCCAGTGGTTGAGCATCTGCCTTCGGCTCAGGGCATGATCCTGGTCTGGAATTGAGTCTCACATTGGGCTCCCTGTGAAGAGTCTGTTTCTCCCTCTGCCTATATCTCTGCCTCTTTCTCTGTGTCTCTCATGAATAATTAAATAATTGTTTTTTTAAAAAAAATTGCACATAAGTGCACCTTTGCAGTTCATACTTATGTTGTTCAAGGGTCAGCTGTATATATTTGTGATACCATTTCAATGTTTGAAGGCGCTGGACACCAATGAACACTGAGGTCCTTGAGAGAAGAGACACGCAACAAGTGATTCACATTCATTCTGCCTTTTTCCTTCAAGATATTTTTCAAAACTATGATGCAAGGAAATAGAACACAAACTAGAACACATACTGAGAATAGAAAAGTCTTTCTAGATTGAGAAAAAAAAAAGAGAATAGAGTTTGAGTTGCCAAGGCACCTGCGGGCAGGTTACTAAAGACGGGGGACCTGCAGAAAATGAGCCCTGAATATTTTCCAAAACAGAATTCGCTTAGTTCTTTGGATCACTCCCACCTGCAAATGCACAGGAAAAGACTTCAGAGGGCTTAGTAGGGAAAAACCCCTGGGAAACTGGAGAGATGAAAACAGATTTCAGAGGTCTCAGCAGGATGGCTAGATACTGAAATTTGGATATAGCTCGATGGAGAGACTTTGGTGAACATTCTGGACTTCTAATTGAGACTCCAATGGAACAAGTAATGCCCTGCAAGTAAAGCCATCACCTAGGGGAGTAAAGTCTGTTGTGAACACATTAGGTGGAAAGCAAAAGCTGTAATCTCGTACACTGAGCACTGAACACAGCAGCAAAGTGTCCCTGACCACAGGATCTAAGCAGGTTAGGCTGGGGTCCTTTGAAGAAATGCCTTATCATGGCTAGTGTGGTTTATGATACATTATTGGGCTTCCACAAAGGTAAAATAAGATTCAGTGCTGTCAGGCAGTCCACAGGGAACTTACAGTTTGGCAAGTATTTTGATAGAGGAAAGGTTTGAGACGTAAGTGGCTAGGATTTCAGAAAAATAGTACATTACTCTATAGAGTCCATAGGATAGATTAATCAGAGACATTTTTGCAAATCTTCCCTCAAGTTGTCAGTCACCTTAGTCATTTCTCTTCTGGTGGGAAGGGGTTCTGGGATAGGGGGAAGAAAAACTGGAACACCTAATAAAGTTGGGGTTCATTGTCTCCTCGTTCTTTTGGGCTGGGGTGACAAAATCTAAGGCACTGGTGAACTTGGGGGTAGTGGAGGCCAGCCTAGAGGGCGGGCAGCGTGGCCTTTCCAAATGGACACCCATGAAGCACAGGAGTGGATGGATGGTGTTAGATTCTGAGCATATATGCTATAGGCCTGGCTTCAGAATGGAATTACACATATGGGCTTTACTCCTAGTTGTCTGTTACTGGGCTTTGTGGAGACTCCATCCATAATGCATACAAATTCTGGGCACATCGAGGAGTTCATTGTAAGGACATTTCTGTGGATGGCAGTTTTACAATCTTGAGATTGCTTCATTAAAATTATAGTAGAATCATTAGCACACAAACCTGCCAGCCAGATGGGTCTGATTTGGTTACATTGGGAGGGCCATTCTCCCTGGGATATAATTTGAGGCATAATATAAGGAGGGAACAATTTATTTAAGCATCATTCCCATTGGCATCTAATGTAGAAGGAGGTGAGCTCTGGTGCAGTTTCCACACTTGGCGGTACTGTGGCTGAAATCCTTCTAATAGAGCCAGCCAACACTGGGTGCTTAGCCATCCTGCAGTGCACTTATATACCTGGCTGAGCTCCTCCAGCACATCTCCTGGGACTGGGTTAAACCCAAGGGGTCTACTAGCAACCCTATTAGTCCAGGTTGTATATAATAACAGCAGTAGTCCCAACAAAGAATAACATTTGCATTTAACTAACTTGCCAGGGCTACCTTCAGAGCAAGCAGCTGGATACTGACCAGGGGAGAAGTGTGGTTGCTTCAGAGCAAGAGGACATTTGCTTCCTTGTGTAGGGATCTGGCTACGTCTACTGATGGCAACACTGGATTCTGGGGTTCCTTTATTATATAGGGGAGGAAAAGTTATTTTCCCTCTACCCTTCTAGGCTCTTGGCTGAAACACCTTTGTAATAAAAGACAGATTAATAGAAGAAAAACAAAGTTAATAACATGCATATTTCCTGTATGCAAGGGAGATACTCAGAAAAACTTAGTAATTCCCCAAAATGGCTCAAGCCACCACCTTAAAGACCATCTCCGGCTAGAGGCTAAAGATGTTGGCGTTGGGAGCCAGTGATGGGAGGTTTCCAGGAAAACCACAGTAAATGAGGGTAAAGTTGTACAGATTTAAGTCTTTGCCTTCCCCAGTGATGATAGTTCTAAGAGTTTTAGTCAACTTCTTCTTCCTGGTACTGAGAAGATATACTTACAAATGGAGATTTCCCTCATAAATGTAAATTTCTCTTACAAAAAGGTAACTTCTCAGTTTTCAGAGCTTTTCCTGTGTCTACTATTTCTTGAAAATAATCAGCCTAAAATAACCCTTATGCCAAAGAAGCATATTTTGGGGTGGCAAACTACTTTCCTTCAGTGGATTTCATTTCCTAATGTGATTGGCATCCCTAGGCAGAGAGCTTCTTTCCCTCTCTGAGATCCACACAGTTCCATTAATGGGTCCTGGGGCTAGAATTCCAAACTCCTGCAAAATTTTTGATGAATTTGGTTTAATTAACCAGTCTTTATAACCCAGATAGTGAGGCAAAGCTTGTTGTCTTAGTTGTGCAGCTGGTATTGGGCAATTGTCGGAGCCAATACAATCTGTATACTCATGATTTCTAAGTAATTTGGTAACTGTCCCCTTATAAAGGGGTCATATTGCACGAGGACTCAAGTCATAAAAATCTGTTGAAATAGTTTCCTATTAATGCTATGCTAAATTACAACAAATTTAGTGGCTTAAAAATACACAAATTTCCTATCTTACAATTCTGTGGGTCAGAAGTCCTAAAATCAACAGGGCTAATGTGCTGAGTAGTGAACACAGCAGCAGAAGGTCCCCGACCATGGGATCTAAGCAGGTTCAAAAGCAAAAGCAAAAGCAATGAGCGGGGCTGTGTTCCCTCTGGAATCTCTAGGAGAGAGTCTATTTTCTCACCTTTTCCCAAGTTTGGAGGCTGTCTGCATTCCTTGGCTCATGATCCGTTCCTGTCAATACCAATTTCTGCTTTTACCTTGACATCTTTTACTCTGCCTCTAACTCGATTGCCTTGGTCTTTTAAGGACCCTTGTGATTATGATGGAGACACCTGTATAACCCAAGATCATCACCCTATCTCAGTATTCTGAATTTATTCACACCTGCAAAGTTCCTTTAACTTGTTCACACACCTACAGGTCCTGGAGAGCAGGACATTAAACTTTTATGGTGGGGGCGGGGCATCATTCAGCCTACCATACTTTGTAAGTTGAACAGCCACAAGAGACACAGATGATAGTGTAAAATAACAATCAGTAGGTTCTGAGTGTGGCAACATGGGAGTGTGCCACTAGGGTCTCCCTTCAAGAAAGAACTTGCAAGATGGGCCCTTAGCTGGCAGGCTCTAGTTATAGGTCCTTCTGCAGCCATCATGAGTTAGGGACAAATGGGGCTAGGCAGGGCTAGGTACAGGGGCACAATATCAAGCTCACAAAAATCCAAAAAATATGGAGATGAAAGTAAACCATAGATAAGCAAACCAGACTATCCAGTCCCAGGTGCCAAAGGTGGCGTCTTGTTATAATAGCTACTTGTGACCCACAAAGAATTACTGGACCCTGGTGAGAGAATATGAAAGACTACTAATTCTGGGAAATGAACAGGGGTAGTGGAAGGGGAGGTGGGCAGGGGAATGGCAGGACTGGGTGATGGGCACTGAGGGGGATACGTGACGGGATGAGCACTGGGTGTCATACTATATGCTGGCAAATCGAACTCCAATAAAAAATATATACTCACTAGATAGATAGATGATAGATAGATAGATAGATAGATAGATAGATAGATAGATGATAGAATTACTGGACCCTAAAAAGGAAGTAAGCCATGGAAAGTGTTATCACTAATCCTTACTCAATAATGGATATGTTCAAAGGATTTAGGTTCCCTGATTAGGCTCTCAATACAAGACCCTACAAGCCCTCAGTGGCAACCCTGTCAGGACCCCCCTCACTTCTTAGAGCTTTCTCTGTATGTTTACTTAATAAACTTCTGTCCCTTTACTCACTCTTCCGTGTCCCCGAGATTCATTCTTCGACTCCATGAGACAAGAACCAAGCTCTCCTGCATCAATCACAGCTTTTGAACAAATGTCGGTCTCCTCCTAGGCAACCTCCAGACAATGAGCACAGCAAGGATCCCACAGCCTGGCCCTTTCTGTCCCATTCGAGATTCTTCTACTAGGTAATCTGTCCTTGATTCCCTTTTCCACTGCCTAACCGTGCCAGATCTGCACCACAGCCCACATTTCCTTGTCCACTTCTGCTTCCTCCCTCTTTCTTTTCACAGATGTTCAGATTGGCATCACAATCTGACGGCTTTTCCTGCCCCACTTTGCTCTCTTCCTCCATTATCTTTCCCAGACACACCTCCACTCATATATGCCTCACCCCATCCAAGTGTCTTCTTGCTCAGCTGGCACAAGTCCGGATACTAGGAGCCCCCCCTCGCCCCCGCACTTCATGTGGTTTAGAAGGAGAGTGAAGGAAGAGAAACTTCTAGAATGGAGTCACTTGGTAGATCTTCATGGAGGAACGTGTGTTTGGAGGCTATGTAGGATTTGCATAAGCAGCAGAGAGAAGATAGGGCAATTCTGGTGGAGGAGCACAAGAAAAAGTGGGGAAAACAAGGTATTCTTGGAGGACAGGAGCTAGGTCCTTCCTGACAAGTTCCTTTGCTGAAAGTTAGAAGTGGACAGACTCTCCAATAACCATTTATGTGAGTCCTGGTACCAGGGAGCATCATTTTCAAATCAGTATGTTCCCTGCAGAAAGCATGATACCCTCACTCTTCTTTTTAATTACTTTTACTTTGTATTAGTGTCAAATGTTTGTCTTCTATTGTTCCCCGCAAGCACACCTGACCCCCCCCCCAAGTGTAAAATTATCTTCTCACCCCAGTAATTCCCATTTCTAGTGAAAAAGAGAAGGAACCCAGTGGCAATCAGGAAAAGTCTTGGTGAGTTACAGATTTCATTTTAACCTTAAGAACAAGCCTGAAAATTATTCTCCAAGTGGATAAATTGAGTCCCAAAATAGTAACACACTTGTGCTGACAGATGGAGCTGCGGATAGAGGAATGTGTACAGCAGTTGCTGCCTGGAGCACTTCCATCTGTCACCAGGTCTCTGCTCTGTCTGTATATTTAAAACTACTCTGTCCACTAATAGGCAATTGTACATGCCTCCTTCACTCATTCTGCTATGATGCGGACTAAATTGTTCATAAGGATCTCTGAAGCTATAATAATTAAAACAATAGCCAGAGAGTTCTATATCTATGTACTAAAATGTTATCATTTAAAAATACCACCTCTTGTGGTTTCCCCCCAAATAACACATCTAGGAAAAAGGAAGCAGATGAGTGGAATGAGGAAGGGAAGGGGAAAGAGAGGAAAATCTCCCACTCAAGTGCCAACAAACTTGCTTTCTTTCCTAAAAAAAAAAAAAAAAGATTATATATATATATATATATATATATATATATATGTGTGTGTGTGTGTGTGTATATACATATATATTTAAATATATATATATTTTTCCTCTTTCTCTTCCTATCTATAGAATTTCCTTTTTCTCTTCCTATGTATAGAAGAGTAGCCATGTGCATGTTAAGATTGAATTTATTGTTCTAGTTTGTAGGCAGCACAGTAAATATGAACCCAGAGTCTGCATCCAGACTTATCTAAATCCAAGAAGCTCTCCACTACTAGCTCTGAGAACTTGAGAAAATTTCTGAACCTTTCTGTGCCTCACTTTTCTTACCTGTAAAAATGAAGACTACCAAGAACTATTTCATTGGTTTGATGAAAATTAAGTCAACATACATGATAAGCTCTGACAAACCTAGTCTTTTGCCACTAGTGCAGACCTGACTTGGCCTATAACCTTTACTGGGACATGATATAAACACAGCAGAGGCTTCTAGTCCCTACAATCTCAGGTAGGCTCTCCTAGACCGCAGTAGGACATCTCTACCCAGCCACTGCCTTTCTGACCATTGGCCCTAAAGTAGCCAGTTAATCAGCAGAGCTCAGTGGCTCTGCTGTAACACAAAAGTTTCATGACGTTCTGGCCTTGAAAGACCTACCTCATTTCTCCCACCCTGAATTTTGTCCCCAGAGTCTAGAACCTCATTCTAGGCTCCAAAGTAAAACTGCTCCACTCAGGACTCAGGCTTTTATCACATAGTATTTATTTACTTGTTTAGAAACTGTAAAATGTATTAGCTCTTATTATTTGAAGATCTAGTGTAAAAAAAAATTACCAGAATCAACAAAATTAAATGTAACTGGAATAGATAGGTTTGAGTTTCTCACCTAGGAAACATGAAACACAAGTAGGGGATAGAGAAAACACTAAAGTATCTATGCAGTTCTCAACTTACTGAATCATATGTAAAGGAATAAACTCTATAGTAGCATTTTGTATTTAAGAAATATTTTTAGAAATAAATTTGATTTATTTATAATGAGGATTGGGTTTATTTCAGGAAAATAGTTTTTTAAAAATGTATTTATTTTAGGGACAGCATGCACAAGGGGGGTGGGGCGGGACAGGAGGAAGAGAGAATGTCAAGTAGACTCAATGCTGACTGTGGAGCCCACCATAGGGCTCAGTCTCACACCCCTGAGATCACCACCTGAGCTGAAACCAAGAGTTAGATGCTTAACTGACTATGCCACTCCAGAGCCCCAAGAAAATATTTTAAGAGAAACATTTCCACTGATTTCTTCTAATGAATATTAGGTATTTTTTATATTTGAATTTTGATCACCTGGAATTTTTTTTAATGAATGGAATGCAATAGGAATTTTTTATTTTTATAAATGGCTAGTTATACCAATATTAATAGTTGATTAAATTCATGTTTCACCAATTATTTAACATATCAATAATTATATACAAAATTTTAATATATTCATATAATACTGAGAAGTCTTTAGTTACACTGATTTGTTTCTGTTTCTTCTTTCCAAGTGTCTTCATTAATGTAAAATTTTAATACATTTAATATCTAACCAAACCAGGGCCTTGTGTCTATGAATCGTTATTTTTAGAGCAATCCTAGACATTATTGAATGGTTCTTTTCAAAAAATTGTCCACCTTCAGTGTTATTTCCTAAAATCCCACAAAACAAAGTAATCTGTATTAATTGGAATGGCTTGAATTTCTAGGCTGATGTAGGGAAAACTGCATCTATACAGAAGAGAATTTTCTATTCTATGTTTTTCAGTGACTTCCATAATTCAGGTAAAAACGCCACTTAACTGAAGCCAAAGCAGGACCTCCCTGCATCCAATTCTGATTGTGTTTGGAGATGAACTGAGCAACAAGAGCCTGGAAATCTACCCATAGATCCATTCTGTGAAGATTAGGTTAGTCAAGGAGTTCTCTAATAATACTTTTGGCCGTAAATGGTTTGCAAAATAATTTGTGAAAGTGTCTTGAGAAATATTTCAAAGACAAATTGTGGCATAGGAAGACATGCTTCTTTCATGTGTAAAGCAGTTACTCATTCCCATCCCTAAAGTGCAGGGAGCTCCTTCCTTCACAGTTGATTTGAATGTCACTGAACCATCCACACTTTGTCACTTGATTCCCATTAAGAACGATAGGCTTTTGTCAAGAGGATGTTTGCAGCTTGTCTGGGCAGGCAGCTGGAGGCCATGGAACTGCTCATAACTAAATGCCACTAAGGAATTAAGCTGATGCCCTGGCTGGCAGTAACTCTAGTCTGTAACTAGCTAAGCCAACCAGCCATAAGTACCTTCTATACAATTTCCTCCTCTAGGTGTTTTAAAACACCTAGAATTTTCTAAAATAGGATGGGTGCTGAACTCCTTCGATCCATATTCATGTTCATTCAGAAATGCAAAGCTCAGTAGATTCCATAGGATGTAGGGAAACATTTTTTTTTTAATGTCAGTCATTGGAATTTGAAAAGTAACACATGATTATTTTAATAATTTAAGCAGTAATTTGAACAATGCCTTAATAATTTGAACAATGAAGAAGCATCCGAATTAATGCAACCTTCTGAAGTAAGCATGGCTATACACTTGATTTAGATGTTTGAATTATATATATATATATATATGTATATATATATATACATATATATATATATAAAATTATGGATACATAAATATATTTTCCTAGACCTTATGGGATGACTGCCTAGTTTCTCATCCCTGTGCTCATTTTTGCACAGAACAAAGGCAAGCACCTTCACCCACTACAGTACAGGGCCAGCACTGCACAACACCTTCATTGTGAAATCTTCTACAGTATTTTCAGAGTACTGAAAAAAGGTATGCATTCTCTTCTTTAAAAGAAATGACAAAAAAAAAAAAAAAAAGAAATTACATAGTCAGGGCACCTATAAGGCTCAGTCCGTTGAGCATCTGCCTCTTGATTTTAGCTCAGGTCATAATCTTGGGGCTTCACACTCAGCCTTGAATCTGCTTGTAGATGCTCTTCCTCTGTGCCTCCCCTTGCTCACTCTTTCTCTCAAATAAATAATATTTCTAGAAAGAAAGAAGAAAGAAAGAAAGAAAGAAAGAAAGAAAGAAAGAAAGAAAGAAAGAAAGAAAGAAAGAAAGAACACAGTCAATCAACAACAGCTTTTCTTTATTGTAGAATCATACTTCCAAGTTGGGAAAATGCTGCAGAAGAGCAAAGGTGTAATCCCTGCCACTGAGAAACTGAGATTTTCCCACTTGGTTCCTCTCTGAGGAGCCTAGAAGTCCTGATGCAGTATATCTTAAATTTGATCAGCCCGCTTCCAACCCCTCTGTGTTTCCACTCACAGGAACCCATGACATTTATTGTGTCTCCCAATCAGATCATTTGACACTTGTTGGAACTGCTTGCGTTATCAATTTTGATGTTATTTACTATTCTGCATGTTTTGTCTCTTTAACTAGGATGCAAATTCCCTGAGAAAAGGGACTTTGTGTTTTACTTCTTTATATCTGTCAAAATGCCATTATTCTCATAATAAACACTTGATAAAAAGATGCATAAAGATAAGTGGTCTCAAATTTTCACACACACCCACACACACATGCACACACACACAGACACACACATCTGCGTTTGAGTCCAACTTTCGCCAATTACAAAGCTGTGGAATGTCGACAATTTCGTCCTTGATAATATTGGAATAAAATACCCGCTTCACAGAACTGTTGTCAAGGCTAAATATTACCTGTAAACATTTCACTATGTATTATGTAAATGCCAGGCACAAAGATGGTTGATCAATATTTATTGAAAAAAACACAGAGATCTTGTTTTGTAATCATTAATGTAATAGAATGAGATTTGAAAGTGATTTTAGAGATTATCTATCCTAACCTTGTTGTACAGATGAGAAAACACACAGAAGTGATATATTTCAAGACTACACACTAGGGTGCTACTCTACATATTTAATAAAAATTTTGTTTAATAAAACCTCACACCTTCAAGCACAAGTATTGTTAGAATAATTAATATGCTTCAAGGAAATCTTTTATTCAAAATTAACCTGTAGTTAATTTTGTAGTTAATTTTATTCAAAATTAACCTGCAGTTGATGATTGTAATCATTTTAGTAATCTCCCTGGTTAAAAAAAAAAAATTATCTTTGAGCTGTTACATAAATACATTAGGCTAGGAAATGTGAAGATACCTGATGGTGAGTTGAAAAACTGTGTTCTCATAACATCTAATTTATGCAGATTTAAACATGCATATTGTGAAATCAACCATATCTGCCTGATGTTGAGGTAGAAATACACGAATAGGATTAACAATGCCCTGTAGAATACCCAGCTCCTTGTTATATAATACTTATATAACTAATTAAAATACTGAAATTAAAAAAAAAAACAGTAAAGAAAACTAGTCCATTTCTTCTGAATCTGTAGCTGACATCCCTGGACGAGGCATGCAGGCCATGTATGGAGATGCTAAGCCCCTGAGAGGAGGGCAACTGCCCACCCATTTTGACAATTATCTTCGGTCTCTTGCTTACTCTGTATTTAAATCTGTGTGATTAAAGAGCAAGCCTGCCAATGGAAAACGGTGGGCCAGGATTTCTGACAACCCTGCATACAACCAGCCAGCACTGATCCTTTACGCCACCCATGCCTGTCAGCACTTTTGCACTTGCCAGGAGAAAGGCCAAGAAAACTGTACTTTAAATACCAAGCTCAGAAATCATTAGGCCATCAGCCCATTTTAATAAAGAATAAACATGTTTTTTTTTTTTTCCCCCCAGGGAAAAACAGAAGCCTCATTTTAGGATTTGTCTTTTAAAACTCCAGTGGAATCTTTACAGGGAATCTGTATTATATACTACCTGGTAATGCTGGCTTCTGAAATCCGTTGGAAAGTAGTTAATGAGAAACACACAACCATTTGAATAACCCTGCATAAACCATTTCTGTTCCCATAGCCAACCTTCCTGGACAGTTAGGCTATATTCTTTTAATTACGGGTTTCAACATTTTGAACACAAAAGAGACAAATGCAGTAAAAACCTCTAAAGGATGACCTTGGGGAAGAGCCTTCTAACTAAAATTTTACTTCCTATCCTAGCTTCCTGCTGCATGGCTACTGCTTTTGGCCTCTTCTCTTCTCTTCTCTTCTCTTCTCTTCTCTTCTCTTCTCTTCTCTTCTCTTCTCTTCTCTTCTCTCTCTTCTCTCTCTTTTCTTTTTTTCTTTTCTTTTCTTTTCTTTTCTTTTCTTTTCTTTTCTTTTCTTTTCTTTTCTTTTCTTTTCTTTTCTTAAGATTCTATCTATTTATTCATGAGAGACACATAGACAGAGGGAGAAGCAGGATCCTCACAGGGAGCCCAATGCCGGGACTCAACCCCTGGGCCTGGGATCATGCCCTGAGCTGAAGGCAGATGCTCAGCCGCTTAGCCACCCAGGCATCCCAGCTTTTTTTTCTTCTCAATTCAACTTGAGTATATCTAAGTTATCTTTGGAGAAAAAAACACCCAAATGTTGAAATGAAATTGGATTAAAGGTATGAATAAATGATGCTCCATCCAACTCTCTCCCAGCCCCATTTCTGAAAGACAGTTGAGGCAGGAAAAGGGTGCATGGCATGCAGGTAATGGTTTTCCAGATGAGAGAAACAGCTTCTGAAAAGAGCTGCTGACAACCCCACGGCCTGATGTTGCATTGTCTGGCTCACTGTTTCTCTCAGACCTGTTGATAACATTTATTTTCCTCCCATAGAAAAGCCTTCTTTTCTCTGTTGAACTGAGGCTGAAATAGTCTCCAAAAAAGTGAGTAAAGGCAGCTGTACTTGGTTTCAATGCCATGACTTCACCTTCCCAGAACAGGTGGTAGTTACTAACTGCTGCCATCTCTCTTGGCCTAGCCAAAGACGAATTCTAAGTTCAATAGCCAAATTTAATTGAAAAACACAGACTTCATTCTGAATTTGACAGATTTATTACATAAGCAGATGATCTTCCCTGTTGTAGTTAGAGCCATAAATATCCAGATGCTGATATTGTGAGACTTTCAAGTAGAAGCTTAGGGGGTTATTTCGCATGGAAATAGCAGCACACTGCTTCCTTTCTGCATTTTTTCACTGTATATGAATTATTCATAAGTATAAAATACCGAGAATTATTTTTCAGCATGAACACACACAAAAAAAGAGGGAGGAGAACGTATCATAAGCCACTGAATTTACATCTTTACAAATAGCTTGAGATCTCAAAGGATTCTTAAGTGAGAAAAGCAGGACAGTTTTAACATGATTTTTTTTTTTTTTTTAAATTTTTATTTATTTATGATAGTCAGAGAGAGAGAGAGAGGCAGAGACACAGGCAGAGGGAGAAGCAGGCTCCATGCACCGGGAGCCCGACGTGGGATTCGATCCTAGGTCTCCAGGATCGCGCCCTGGGCCAAAGGCAGGCGCCAAACCGCTGCGCCACCCAGGGATCCCTTAACATGATTTTTTACGGAATATTTCTACAGAAACTTCTGGGCAGCTCATCGATGTAAACAGACTCACAGAGGAAATTATTTCTTTGTACCAGAAGTAAGATCAGGCAAGTGTCAGAAAGCAAGACATGGCTTTTTATGTTTGTGTGGATGAAAGAAAGAGAAAACAAAAATGCAGCCTCTGAGTCCTGTCACTCATCATTAAAGCCAAATTCTTCTTCCTCTAGTTATTTCTTAAGGTTTTGGTGCCCATGGAAATATTAATATCTGGGAGGTCACATGAAAAATTCTTTCTTACCTGCCGAAGATCCTGCCTTGATACTTCTGGACCTGTGCCTGGCAATGTGTTCCACCGGGGCCTCAGATAATTTTGGGGCAATGGACCCCTGGACCAAAATCTCAACACCTCAAAAGCATAGTAAGAGCTTGAGACTTGAGTGCTGTATGCCACAATCTTTATTTTAACAAGATCTTTCTGGAGGTTAGCATAGATGGCACATTTAGGCAAAAGCCAGGATCAGCTTCAGCTAAAGTGAGGGGTGCTCAGCATCACAAAGTTCTCTGCTGGTTGCAGGGCCAGCAGTGTAATGGTGCTGGTGTGGGCTGGGGGGGAAGGTGTGTCATTGATGACAGCAATTGTGAAGTGAAATGCCACTCCTTTTACCTCTCGATACTCTGTCACTCTAGCCAGTGGCACATGTGGCCTTATGGGTAGAAATGCTTACAGTGGTACAAAAATTCTTTGTGAATGGAATTCGGCATAGCATTGTAAGGCTGTCTTTTACTTGGTGCCTCTGAAGTACGAAGGTCAAGGTCGTCAAGGTCTCAAGCCTTAAAATTTTCAATATTTGACAATTCAGAAGTCAATCAAAAATGAATTAGCATATTAAACACTTGGGAAAGTTATCTTGTAAGGTAGCAGTAAGGAACAGGCAGGGCTAGGTAAGGGGGCATGTGAACAGGTTCAAAGAAATCCCCCAAAATGCGGAGGTATAAGGAAATTGGAGATAAGGGAACACTCCAGACCACCCTGCCCTAAGTGTCAGAGGGGGAAGTCTTATTTATGACAATCTCCTGTGGTCAACAGAAAATAACCAGACCCTAAAAAGAAGTAAGCCATAAATGTGTTATCACTAGTCCTTAACCAATGGTGCCACCAGGAGAGGAGTCAAAGAAATTTAAGTTCCCCGGTCAGCTCTCTATAAAAGACCAACCCTAAAAATCCAGAGTGGCAACCCTGTCAGGACCCCCCTCATTCCTGAGAGCTTTTCTGTATCCTTGCTTAATAAAATTCTATCATTTTACTCACTCTCCTTTGTCTTCGAGATTCATTGTTGGACTCCGTGAGACAAGACCTAGCTCTTCCGCTTCAGCAGGACCAACTTTCCTGGAGAGAGTAAAGAGTGGAGATACACTTATTTGTAGGCTTTAAGATTCTCTTTACAGACTTCTATTTGCTGCTCAGGCAGTGAGTATACCTACGAGGAGATGATACTTCCCAATTGCTGTCATCAATGACCACACATAGTACATACCATGCTATGTGAGAACGTGGTAAGTGCTATGGGAAAAATATAGCAGTTATGGAGCCTCCATTCAATCAATAATTGCCATTTGGCATTCTCAGTCAGGTACTGTGTTAATTATAAGGGATTCAATAGACTCTTGATCCCTAAGGAATGAGGGCCCCATGCTGTGACTTTCATACTCCAGGACTGGCCAAGATGAGGACTTGTGTGTTGCCCCTCAACCTTGCTTGGCCATGAAGAGTATTGCTCATAGAACATAGCACTATTTCCCACTGGGCTCCACAGTTTGTCTCAATACAATGTTCCAGGCAGTCTCCACTCATGAATCAGAGCAGGCCCTCAAGAGGAACCATGAATGGTGTAAAATTATAAATGTTACCTAACTACCCACTCAACCCATCATGTTCCTCTTTATAGGAAGTGAGACTGTGTTTTGAAAAATTCTTGCTAGTTCTGAAATTTAGCATTTCTCAGGAAGCATATGAAAATATGTACCAAATGAATTGTATAGACACTAATATAGGACATCAGAATGGGGGGGGATACTCATTTGCAGTTTTAAAATTAGATTATCTCCTTTCACTTGTTCCAGTAATGTTTCCTAGAATACTCCTTCAAGATATTCCATGGAAAATGCCTAATTTTTGACTCTTAGAGTTCCACCCGGCACTTTAGCATATAAGTGCTCAGGAAAAAACAAAAACAAAACCCCACGGTTATTTCTTGTTCTTCAACTGGGTCTCCTGAATACAACATAGATAAGATATGATTAAGAGGAGGACATCAGGAAAAACCAAAATACAACCCAGAGGTTCTCTAAGGGCATCTGGGAATAAAGACTTAGGAGAATAGCAGAGAAGATGTAATGTTTGGTCCTCTCAGCATTTTTGCCATAGTCTGTCCCTGTTAGGCTAATGTTTTGTTTTGTTTTTTCATGTTTCACTGATGAATTTTTATTAAAGTTGTACCATGTTCTCATACTAAATTTAAAAAATGTTCTTTTCTTAGTATTGTATTGTTACCCTTTAAAATACCTTGAAAAGCTTTCCGAGAATTATTTTGTTATGTATTAAATATTCTCCTAAAATCTCAGTCATTTCTTTCCTATCTCTCTGTCCTAGATTCTTGCCTTGCCATCACTACCACTTCTTTTGCATCTTTAATGCTTTATTTCAGAGAAGCATTAAAGGAACAAAAGGTTTTCCTAGATATACTATTTAAAAAAAATATTTGAAAAGGAAAAGCCACTGGCAATATTTGATATGATATTGAAGATTCTTATTAACAAGGCTTCCCTACAGAGTTACACATTTTTAGGTTAAAAAAAATTAGAAAAAAATTTCAGGCCAAGATGTAATAACAGTGACTAGATTTATCCTTCTGCTTGAACCAGCTAAAATACTGGACAAAATATATAAAGCAACAGTTTCAAATATTGGTGTCGGGCAGAGTAGGACAGGGATCATGACAGGAAATGGATATGACCTATGATTGCCCCAGATTACTGTCAGGTCATAGCATGGGGCTGAAGGGCAAAGTGATCTCGGCCTAGTGGTTTCCCTGAGTTGAGCAGGGAAAGGCAGTCAAAGGAGACCAAGGTGCTGAGAAGCTGCCAGTGAGAGTACCTGAAAGAAGAGAACTTCACACAGTGAGAGAGGTCCAGAAGTTTTCCCCTTTAGTTTTCAGCTGAGTATGACTGAGTACATGCATGTGAGTGAAACCTCCTGTGGCCAGAGAAAGAGCCACTCGAGGATTATGGGAAACCAGAGCCAGAGATCACATCTGGTTGGAATAGTTAGCATCCCCATCAGCCAGAGTGGGAAAACTTCACAGTTTTCAGTGCATGAGCTCAGGAAAGTATCCACCAAACAATGGGGCGAAATTAGCTCCCAGATAAAGGCAACTCTAATGCCACTTGACAAAGCCTTTAAAGCAAAAGATTAAGTTATTTTCATGTAGCTTAATTGCAGAAGAGTTAATAAAGATTGAAGAATACTTAGAGAGGTACAAAACTATCCAGCAAACTATAAGGTAAAGTTCACAATGTCTGTGATCCAATAAAAAAGATCCTAGGCATACAGAGTACGAGGAGAAAAATCAATAAAAAATGATCCAAAAATGACACAGGTGAGAGAATTTAAAAAGGACATTAAAAATTATAATTAAGCTCTGACTTCAACTCAGGTCATGATCTCAGGGGCATCGGATGGTGCCCTGGTTGGGCTAACAGCTCAGTGGGGAGTCTGCTTCTTTCTCTCTCTCTCTCAAAAAAAAAAATATATATTTTAAAAAGTTATAATAATTATATTCCATATATTAAAGAAAATAGACAAATTATGAGATATATTAAATATAGTCCTATAGTATTTTTTGAATGTTTTTTTAATAAATTAATTTTTTATTGGTGTTCAATTTACCAACATACAGAATAACACCCAGTGCTCATCCCGTCAAGTGTCCCCCTCAGTGCCCGTCACCCACTCACCCCCACCTCCCACCCTCCTCCCCTTCCACCACCCCTAGTTCGTTTCCCAGACTTAGGAGTCTTTATGCTCTGTCTCCCTTTCTGATATTTCCCACACATTTCTTCTCCCTTCCCTTATATTCCCTTTCACTATTATTTATATTCCCCAAATGAATGAGAACATATAATGTCTGTCCTTCTCCGATTGACTTATTTCACTCATCATAATACCCTCCAGTTCCATCCACGTTGAAGCAAATGGTGGGTATTTGTCCTTTCTAATGGCTGAGGAATATTCCATTGTCTACATAGACCACATCTTCTTTATCCATTCATCTTTGGATGGACACCAAGGCTCCTTCCACAGTTTGGCTATTGTGGACATTGCTGCTATAAACATCGGGGTGCAGGTGTCCCGGCGTTTCATTGCATCTGAATCTTTGGGGTAAATCCCCAGCAGTGCAATTGCTGGGTCGTAGGGCAGGTCTATTTTTAACTCTTTGAGGAACCTCCACACAGTTTTCCAGAGTGGCTGCACCAGTTCACATTCCCACCAACAGTGTAAGAGGGTTCCCTTTTCTCCACATCCTCTCCAACATTTGTTGTTTCCTGCCTTGTTAATTTGCCCCATTCTCACTGGTGTGAGGTGGTATCTCATTGTGGTTTTGATTTGTATTTCCCTGATGGCAAGTGATGCAGAGCATTTTCTCATGTGCATGTTGGCCATGTCTATGTCTTCCTCTGTGAGATTTCTGTTCATGTCTTTTGCCCATTTCATGATTGGATTGTTTGTTTCTTTGGTGTTGAGTTTAAGAAGTTCTTTATAGATCTTGGAAACTAGCCCTTTATCTGATACGTCATTTGCAAGTATCTTCTCCCATTCTGTAGGTTGTCTTTGAGTTTTGTTGACTGTATCCTTTGCTGTGCAAAAGCTTCTTATCTTGATGAAGTCCCAATAGTTCATTTTTGCTTTTGTTTCTTTTGCCTTCGTGGATGTATCTTGCAAGAAGTTACTGTGGCTGAGTGTTGGCTGTGTTCTCCTCTAGGATTTTGATGGAATCTTGTCTCACATTTAGATCTTCCATCCATTTTGAGTTTATCTTTGTGTATGGTGCAAGAGAGTGGTCTAGTTTCATTCTTCTGCATGTGGATGTCCAATTTTCCCAGCACCATTTATTGAAGAGTCTTTCTTCCAATGGATAGTCTTTCCTCCTTTATCGAATATTAGTTGACCATAAAGTTCAGGGTCCACTTCTGGGTTCTCTATTCTGTTCCATTGATCTATGTGTCTGTTTTTGTGCCAGTACCACACTGTCTTGATGACCACAGCTTTGTAGTACAACCTGAAATCTGGCATTGTGATGCCCCCAGATATGGTTTTCTTTTTTAAAATTCCCCTGGCTATTCGGGGTCTTTTCTGATTCCACACAAATCTTAAAATAATTTGTTCTAACTCTCTGAAGAAAGTTTTTATTTTGAGATATTTTGAATGTTTTTATTTTGAGATAATCTTAAATCTACATATAGTTGTAAAAAATAACACAGAAAGATCCCATGTAAACCTTACCAATTTACCCCAATGGTAACATATTCCAAAACTATAGGAAAATATCATAACCAAGACATTGAGACTAATGCAGTAATGATACAGAACATTTCTATCACCACAGGGTTCTGCATGTTGACCTGTTACATGCCCACCCTCTTCCCTCCCCTAAACACCTTTTTTCAACCTACTAACCTGCTAACTACACATGTATTCTTCATATCTATAATCCCATCATTTCAAGAATGTTATATAAACAGAATTATATAATTTTAACCTTTTAGAATTGGCTATTCTCACTAAGCCTAATTCTCTCAAGATTATCCAGGGTGTTGCTTATAGCATTAGTTCATTCCTATTCATTGCTGAGTTGTGTTTGATAGCATGAATGTGGGATGCCTGGGTGGCTCAGCAGTTGAGTGCCTGCCTTAGGTAGTGATACCTTAGGTAGGTACTTAGGTAGTGATTCCGGGATCCGGGATTGAGTCCACATTGGGCTCTGCGAGGAGCCTGCTTCTCCCTCTGCCTGTGTCTCTGCCTCTCTCTCTCTCTCTCTCAGTCTGTGTCTCTCATGAATATTTAAAGAAATCTTAAAAAAAAAAAGATAGTATGAATGTTAGAACAGTTTAACCACTCATCACTGAGGAGCATCTTGATTGTTTTCAATGTGAGGTTGTTATGAATAAAACTGCCACAAACATTGATATAAGAATTTTGTATGAATATAAGTTTTAATTTCTCTGAGATAGAGGCCTAGCAGTGCAGTTTCAGAGTAAGATAGCCCAGATGCTTGTTGTATGTTTAGTTATTCTACAAGCTGCCAAACTGCTTCCTGAAGGAGGCAGTGCCATGTTATATTTCTACTAGCAATAGATGAGTGATCTAGTTCTTTCACAACCTTATCAACATTTGGAATTTTCATAGGAATTATATGAAGCCTGTATATCAATTTGGAAAGAAAATTTTTGCCATGTTGAATCTTCCAATCCATGAATATGGTATGTCTCTTCATTTATTTAGATCTTTGGTTTCTTTCATCATGATTATACAGTTTTTAAGATTCAAATCCTATACATGTTTTTTTTAGATGTACACCTATGTATTTCATTTTTGTGTGATTTTAAATGGCTTTTTATATTTAATCTTAGTGTCTGATTCACTACTAAAGTATAGAAAAAATGATTTTTGTACATTCATTTTGAATCCTGTAAATTTGCTGAACTTACTCAATAGTTGTAGGATTTTTTTTGAAAATTCCTTGGTATTTTCTATATAGGAAATCATGTCATCTTGAAATAGAAATAGTCTTATTTCTTCCTTTCTGATTTGTTTGCCATTTCCCTCCATCCCTTTTCTTGCTTAGTACAATGTAGGTTATTCATAGATTCTTTTTATCAGTTGAGGAAGTCCTCTCTATTCCAATTTTTCTGAGAATATTTATCATGAATGTGTCAAATTTTGTGAAATACTTTTCCTGCATCATTAGATATGTCATGCAGTTTTTCTTCATATGAGTGGTAAAGTGGCTGATTACACTGATTGACTTCCAAACACTGACTTAGTCTTGCATTACTAGAATAAACCTTAGTTGGTCATGCTGTTTAATTCTTTTTATATATTATTCAGTTCTGACAGCTTAGATTTTGATAAGGATTTTTCTATATTTTATACATGAGGTATATTAGTCCATGGTTGCCTTTTTGTAACATATTTTGTTTTGGAGCTTAATACTGGTTTCATAGAATAAAGAAATATTCACTCCTATTTTCTGGAAAAGATTGTATAGAGCTGACGTTAATTATTCTTTAAAAATTAAAGAGAATTATCCAAAGAAAACTTCAAGTTTGAGGTTTCTTTTCTAGAAGTTTATTTTTATTGTTAATTCAATTTCTTGAATATTTATAGAGATGCCCAAATTATTTCATATTGAATGAGTTGTGATAATTTGTATTTTTTGAGGAATCACTTAATTTCATCTAAATTATCAAGTTTACATGTACTGAGGTGTTTGTAATACTCCCTTATACCTAGAAAATATAATAACCACAAATAATACTAGAAAAATAAAGAAACTAATAATAATAATCTTCAAAATAATCTTCAAAATATCTAAACAAATACTTCACCAAAGAAGATCATTGAGTGTCAAATAAACACATGAAATGATGTTCAATATTCTTAGTCATTAAGGAAATGCAAATTTAAGTCACGATGAGATGGCACTTAACCTTTAGTAGGTTGACTAAAATCAGTAACACTCACTACATACAGCAAACATTAGTGAGGAGATGGAGGAGCTGAAGGGCTAGAACTCTCATTTACACCTAGTGAAAATGCAAGATGGTACAACTACTTTGGAAAACAGTTTGGAAGTTTCTTATAAATTTAAACTTTCATCTACCCAATGACCCAACCATTTTACTTCTAGTTATTTACCCATGAGAAATGAAAGGATATCTCCACACAAAATGTTGCACATAAATATTCATAGCTGCTTTGTGTGAAGCAACTCAAATATCCATCAGTAGGGGAATGGATAAACATAGTGTGATATGTATCTACACATTAGAATACTAGTCACAAAAAAATCCACTATTGGTCTATACATAAACACAAATGCATTTCAAAATAATTAAGCTGTAAAAGAAGCCAGCCTAAAAAATAAGCCAGCCCCGCAAAAAGTACATACTGCATTAATATCATTTATACTGTATTCTCTAAAATGCAATTTAATCTCTAGAGATTGAAAGTATATCAATGGTAGCTTGTGGATGCTAGTAGTGGGTAGGGGAGGTTAGGGATGGAGGGATTACAGAAAGATACAAGGAATTTGGGGTGATGACAATGTTCATTAACTTGATTATAATTATTTCCTATGTGTGAAAATATGTCAAACTTTATAAAACTACACTTTTTTTTAGAGGGGGAGAGGGGAAAGGGCAGATGGAGAGGGAGAGAGAGAGTCCCAAGCAGGATCCATGCCCAGCACAGAACCCCACATCTGGCTCTCTATCCCAGGATCCTGAGATCATGACCCGAGCCAAAATTAAGAGTCAGACACTCAACAGACTGAACTGCACAGGCATCCCAAACTGTACACTTTCAATATGTATAATTTGTTCCATTTCAGTTATATCTCAATAAAGCTGTAAAAAAAAAAAAACACTAGAAAAAAAAGAGTACTTCAATAAGTTTACATCAATTTGCCCTAGTAGTCCCTTCATAGCCAGGTTCTTTTCTCCATAGAAAATGTGTGTGAATTTGGAGCTACCAAAAGTTATTAATAAAAACAAAAGCACAAATAAAATGCAAGTGCTCATCTCTAAAGATCAACACCTTAGCCATTCTAAGACATCATGTAAATGACACCTAAAAGAGAGGCTGATCATACTTTTATCTGGTATTGTGATATTTGATTTGTGGGTTTTTTTTTTTTCTTTTTTTTTTAACTTGGGTAACAGAAAGAAACAAACATGTGGATGGACGGTCTTGAAGAAAAACTTTTCCTGAAGATGATATTTTTATAGTCTGGCATCATACTTTGACACATGCATTCTCTGTCAGCAACTTAACAAAGTTGGTAACATTCTTAACATGCGAAGAGTGCCCTGTCAATCAGTGCGTTAAAGTGTAGGGAAGCCTGAAAGATTTCAGATTAGATAAAAAAGCAACTGAACTCGTGAAAGCAGCACTATCACATTTTTATTTCAAAAATCAGCCATGAGAAAAATTAATCTTTATCCAAAGAGTTCCTTTAACCAGGACCCGAAATGATATATATGTTTAAATATTCCATAAAACCTCTACATTTAAAGGCTGATGAAGATTCCATCTTACATTTCTATAGAGAATATTTTTCTTTAAAAAGAAAGTTCTTTTGAGATTAGATACCACATAGTTAACTGAAAACATGAATACGCATTTTGAGTACCCTTAAAGTAAATTATAGAATAAAAGCACTGTTAAATTTTCGGCATCAGGGCAGCCCCGGTGGTGCAGCAGTTTAGCGTGGCCTGCAGCCCAGGATGTGATCCTGGAGACCCAGGATCGAGTCCCACGTCGGGCTCCCTGCATGGAGCCTGCTTCTCCCTCTGCCTGTGTCTCTGCCCCTCTCTTTCTCTCTGTGTCTCTCGTGAATGAATAAATAAAATCTTAAAAATCATTTTTTGCAGCATTATTAGCCAATCTCAATACTATTCATTTATTTGAGGATAGAGTTTAGACTAAACTTCTATGGAATCCATGTATAATAAAGTAATTTTGGCTACTATACTGACCCCATGATCTCCCACAGTGCGTTTTATGCCTTCCCCTCAGTTATTAGCAGCTTTGTTTTCTTCCACAAACATTTTCATAAGTCCCTCCATTATGGCCCTCACGTAATGGCTTATCTCACTCCATATCCGGATGGTCTCCATATTGAGCTGGAGAAATACAATCCTAGCAACTTAAATGAATCTTAGTTCTTGAAGAAATGATTTTATGCATAACAGGGCTCCCATAATCCTTTCTCAAAGTATTAGCTCTATTCGTGTATCAGTGATTCACTGGGATTCTCAGTTTTTTAAATTTGTGTAAACAAAACAAAACAAGAGACTCCCAGCTGGTTCCATTGATAGAACCCTTGATCTTGGGGTTGCAAGTTTGAGCCTATGTCGGGTTTAGAAATGACTTAAACAAACAAACAAAAATAACAAAACAAAAACAAAAAACCCTTCTCTGACTTTTGATAGCTCTTTGCCCTAAGGCAACATTTCTCAAAGTATACTCTAATCATTTACATCAGACTTGATCATTGCTAATCAAAAAATGCTAATTTCTAGGTCTACCACAAGTCTCAAAACCATTGCTTATTTTTAAAATAGGGTATAGGTGATTATAGGGCCTGTTGAAGTCTGTAGTGCTAGGAAGCTGAATTAAGTTCCTCACATTCTCATTCCCACTTCATTCTACTGATGGCCACGTTTTATTAAGAGTATCTCTCGTCAGAGAGATCACTGTGTGTTTTCAGTGCCAAGGATATTAATCCAATTGAAAAATAAAACTTGAGGGGTGCCTGGGTGGCTCAGTCAGTTAAGCGTCTGCCTTTGGCTCAGGTTGTGATTCCAGGGATTGAGCCCCGCACTGGGCTCCTTGCTCAGCCTAGAGCCTGAAGAGCCTGCTTATCTCTTTCCCGCTGCCTGCTGTCCCCACTGCTCGTGTTCTCTCTCTCTCTCTGTCAAATAAATAAAATCTTAAAAAAAAAGGAAGAAAAGAAAACTTGACAGGTGCCTAGGTGGCTCAGTTAGTTAAGCACCCAATTCTTGATCTCAGCTCAGGTCTTGATCTCAGGGTCATGAGTTCAAGTCCCACACTGGGTGCCATGCTGGGTGTGGAGTCTACTTAAAAAAAAAAAAAGTAAAACATGGCAGCAAGGAAGGGAATCTATAGTTCACAACATAATTTTGAATGAAGTAAAACAAGAACATGACTCTTTTATGTTCATTATGTTGTTGACTGTGCCCTAGGTAAGTTGGAAATGATGGTAAACCTGTGCTGGACTATGAGTTGTCTCATGTATACAGTGCATAATGTAGAAAAGAAAAGAAAATGTGATAATGAGTGGAAAGACTTTCAACATTACAAATTTTCTAAGAATGAAATTTAAAAGTCTCCTTTTGGGGCAGCCTGGGTGGTTCAGTGGTATAGGACCACCTTAGGCTCAGGGCGTGATCCTGGAGACCCAGGATCAAGTCCCATGTCAGGCTCCTGACATGGAGCCTGCTTCTCCCTCTGCCTGTATCTCTGTCTCTGTCTCTGTCTCTCTCTCTCTCTATCATGAATAAATAAATAAAATCTTAAAAAAATAAAAGTGTCCTTTTTCCTGTCTTATTCCAAAGATTAATAATTAATCTCCATGTTTTATTAAACACAAATACTAGTTCCTTCATATACATGGCAGGTCTCTGCACTCAGCCACTTTAGTTAACTAAAGTTTGGACTATGGACCAAGATTATGACTCAGTCCCACCTCTTCCACTTCAAACCATATGAACTTGGGCTTTTGACTTCAATCGGTCTGGTTCTAACTTTGCACAATAGTAAAATAAGGGTGGATATTGTTTCCTAGACTCATGGTAAAGACAAAGGCAGGTTATTATATAAAAGCCAATCCCACAGCCTTTGGTGCATCGTAGACATCCATTTACTTTTAGTTCCTTGTAGAGTGACTCTGTCCTATGTTTGTGTGGCATCCTGTGATGACAATGGGGAGAACAACTTCATGACTGCTATTTTTATCTTTTATGAAAATCTATAGTTATGAACTAAATTTCAAAAGATAAATTGAGATAATGGATTTTTTTTCTCCCAGTAATGATGTTGAATATGCTACAGATAAATGCGAAGTGACAGCAAAACTGTGCTTGACTATTGGATGCTTCATGAGAATGACCCAGTGAATAATAGTGTCTCCTTAACTTGTGTTATCTATTCCGGGATCACAATTAGAGGTGAGGCTGAATATTTTAGTTGGTGAACTGGGAGCTATTCTGGACTCTTTCTGAGATTTAGTGAGTAAAGACACATTAAGATATGTTGTGGGTTTAATTCATGCTGCTACAGAGCCTAATTTCAAACTCCACCCAGAAATGAGAGTCTATCATTTATACCATAATTCTCATACGTGCTACCTAGAAGTAAAAACTTTTTCTTCCACTGAATAGGGAGAAAAATAACTTTTATTTTAATATCTGTGGTCCAAAATCTTTAGGCTTTGACTAGACATGATAGAAGAATGTACCATCTGGAAAGTGATTATACTAATTCAATTTTGTAAGCACCTTGTAAAATCTAACCTCTGTCTGTGAGGTACATTTATTATGTTTGCAACCTGAACAAACCCTCCCCTCCCTTAAAAAATGTAGAGGAGACAGTAGTCTCCTTTCCAGCTGGAACATGAGAAGGTGTCCTTACACCACCACTTTACAATATTAACATAACCAGCTTTGCTTTAAAAAAAATCTCAAATTCAAATGAACATCATTGGCTTTCATAATACTATCTCCATTGTTCTCAAATACTTTCCTCAAGTTTTGACAATTTCATGCCCCTTTCCTGTTCATGTTTTATTTTTCATCAGTCTCTTAAACACAATGCCTTGCCCAAATGTCATGACCATTACCTCTTTACACTGATGCCAGCTAAAATAATGTCTTAAAAAATAGCAAAATGAATATCACTCCCTAAAGTTAATATATTATTCTAGCTTTTTAAATGCTTCTCTAGTGTCTGATAGAGATTCTAAAGTTTGTCAATGTTTTGTCTTTTTTATCATACAAGTCACAACTCAGTTACTATACAAGTCACATACAGCATCAACCTGAAATCATTACAAAGTAAACTTGAACTCCTTTGACCAACTAAATATGCAACATGTAAGAATCACCCTGGATAGTTTTATTATTTACATTGTAGTCTACTCTGCAGAAAAAAGTTAAAGCAGGCCTGGGGCCGCTATCTTTAGAAGAGGCTGCTTTCAAGGTTGGCTCTTGGCTAACTCTTGGCTAGGCTTCTGGAACTTTCCCTAATTGATAGGGTTATTTTCTTATGACTGTACATACAACATGATTCGTGGTTAATGTTTGCTGGGAGTCTGAAATTTTGCTAGTTGCTAACAGAGAATGTGACATATGTGACCTGCCTCAACCATATATATATATGAATGTGCTCTGTGTGACCACTTATAAGAAAAAGAGGGAAGGGCACCTGGGTGGCTCAGTTGGTCAGGCCTCTGCCTTTAGCTCAGGTCATGATCCTGGAGTCCTAGGAATGGACCCTGCATTGGGTGCCCTGCTCAACAGCAATGGGCAGGGTGGCTGCTTCTCCCTCAGGGCCCCACTCCTCCACCACCACCACCCCAGCTCTCTCTATAAAATAAATACATAAAATCTTAAAAAAAAAAAAAAAAAAAAAGGAAAGAGAGAGCATGGGAAGGTGGATAGCCAGACTACTGTATTCTTTTCCCTTACAGATCCAGCTGTGCCTGTGTGCTGTGGTGTAATTACGACTGCATGCTGAATCTCTGAGATTTTCTAGCAAATCACTGAACATATGGGTGGTCTTGGAAACCCCCCAAAAGAGTCACCTAATTACATAAAATACTACTTAGTATGAAATAAAGCAGGAAAAGTTGCCTCAATCCCTCAAGAAAGAACCATTAACTTCTTCTCTTTTCTCATAGCACATATGTTACTTCCCTGCTTAAAAATCTGCCATCACTATGCACTGTACTTGAGATCCTAATTCTTCATGAACATCTACCAGTTCCCTCCCTACCTCCTCTCAATTCCCTTGTTCCTTTGCTCACTGGAATTTGGCCATGTTCTCCACCCCAGAGAATCATGCATTATATTCACTCACAAAATGGGCCTGGTTTTCTCCTCCATTCTCCTGATGCCATTACAAATCCACTGTTCTGCCCCTAAAATGGACTTAATCTGAAGCACAATTAGAAAATGTGGGCATTGGATAATCTCCAAACCCGGTACTTTCCTCATAATTATTTATGAGCCAGAGGACGCCTAAAATTAAGTTTAGCTGGCAATTCCTTTATAGTAGTTGGTATGATGTCTGGCAAAATGTTAATATACACAATTTTTTTTTATCACTTAAGGTGTGTTGACTGAAAATAAGGGTACTTTTGATTACCTATGATTAAAACCATAAGGATATTTATTATAATTTATCTCCCAAGAGCTCTGAGACTGTGGCTTCCAGGTCTGCTCAGGACCTCTGCAGTATCAGACCACTAAGGTGACATTTCCGCATTTCTCTTAGCCTTCTCTTTTTTAGCTGCAATTTGACAGCTGCTATCACAGACATCACACAACTAACTATATTCACACAGAAATCAGAGGTTAGGTGTTGTGTTAGTAATAAAATAGCTTTTTCTTCACAGGCTGGCTCTCTCTTTTATCGGGAAGCAGAATGCTTCCCGCAAGAGAACAGCTGGCTTCTCTTATAATGCATTATAGCCAGAAGTAGTTGGCATGCCATCCCCTGTATCAATCCTGGTGAAAATAAATAGCATTCACAAGACTGGCTCAGAGCAATCATAACTTGACCCCAATGACTGGAGGAAAGACTGGAACATGCGGCTACTAAATGAAGCAGGAATTACGTTAGCAGTAACTGTTGGGTAGGCCAGTGGTTCATCCAGAGTACTAATTAGAACACAGATCCAGAGGCCCAACATCCTGTTTCTGCTTCAGTAGGTCTAATATGGAACCTGAAAACCCACATTTCTAATGACCTCTTTAAAAAAATAATAAGATTTTATTTATTTACTCATGAGAGACACACAGAGAAAGAGGCAGAGACATAGGCAGAGGGAGAAGCAGGCTCCCTGCGGGGAGCCTGATGCAGGACTTGATCCCAGGACCCCGGGATTATGACCTGAGCCAAAGGCAGATACTCATCAACTGAGCCACCCAGGCATCCATCTAATGACTTCTTAGGTGATACTGCTGCTCCTGTTCCGGGAAGCAAACATCAACCTCTATCACACAACTCCGTGAGTTCTAAGTGAAGTCCAGGGTTATCATGTTATTTACACACCTAGGTAAAGATTAGTGCTGATCTCATATACTGATGTGGACAAGTTTTAGTGCTGGTTTAGTACTCACCTACAACGATAGGCAAGAGTTAGTACTAGCCTCCCAATCAGAGTGGAAACATACACTGCATTGATTCCAGTTTTCAGTTTTAAAATCAGTTTTGTGATGTGCTTCATCATGTCAAACATAAAAGGGAATTACCATAAAATAACACAGCGTTATTTGTGCAAAACGAATCAACTCCTTAAATCGAAATGTGAGCCTGTCCAGATCACTCAAAATAATAGGAATTCTCTTATGAAATTTAAATGTAACATAGTATTGTATTTTTCTCCAAACACCTGAATGCATAAAAATGGGAAGGATAATAATGTTTTACATTTTCTAAAAATATTACATCCTAGGAAATAGAATCTTGGCATGGGTTAGTGTCAAACCAAATGGAGGGCTGGAAAATCAGCCTGGTGAATACATTTTTATTGGTAGAGTTTAAGGAAGTTGAGATCTTATGTCTAAGAGACTATAGAACATATGCAAAAAGAAGGATTTGGATACATTATGTAGAATAAGTTTTGTATTACGACAGGCAGATAAGAAGGGAGCAGGTCATATGATGAAGGAATGCCTATTAGTACTGTAAGCTAGCAATATAGACTTGTTGATCATCTATATGTTTCTAGTATGACCATGATGTCCTGTTATAAGTTTGTAGACAATATATAGAAGCAAAAAGTTTTACCCATGTGAAATGTCTAAGGAATAAAGAAAGGTATAAGGAAAGAGATATTTCAATGGCCATAAGCTCAAATAGTATGATAATGAGTATCATGCCCTGAAGTAGATGGGGAAGGCTCCACAGAGGAAAGTTATGCTTCAGGTGATTTATAATTAAGGGAAAAGGAAGGAATTTTAAGTTAGGATAACAGTGAGGGATAAGAATATGTTAAAAGAGAGAGAAGGAGAGAGAAAGAGAATAAGGAGGAAGTCTGGCTAATGCTAGGGTGAGAATTATAAACAATTAAGAGCATACTGGCTTTTGAGCTCATTTCCTTATCATGGTGAACTACAAAGCTGAGTAAACAAGCTTATGGCAAGAGCCTATTCAACTAAACTTTTTCACAGGGTAGATTTCTGAGGTTAGGACTTCAAGATTAAAGAGCTATTGAGTGTAAAAATAAGTTCTATATAAAATAGAGAAATGCTTTGTTGTGCCATAAGGGATTATCTTATAAACACACATCACATTTTACATGTGTGAGGAGCCAAAAAGGCCCATCTGTGCTCCAGATATTATTTAACCATCTAGAAAGAACTCAGGCTCTGCCTAAGCCCTATATTTGGATAAACACTCATGATCCCTCATAACTAATTGCTCTTTTGTCATGGATACTTCCATCGTCCTCTTTCTAAACCCCATATTTTTGTTAATTTTTTTTTTCATTTTTTTTTTATTGGTGTTCAATTTACTAACATACAGAATAATACCCAGTGCCCGTCACCCATTCACTCCCACCCCCCGCCCTCCTCCCCTTCTACCACCCCTAGTTCGTTTCCCAGAGTTAGCAGTCTTTACGTTCTGTCTCCCTTTCTGATATTTCCCACACATTTCTTCTCCCTTCCCTTATTTTCCCTTTCACTATTATTTATATTCCCCAAATGAATGAGAACATATAATGTTTGTCCTTCTCCGACTGACTTACTTCACTCAGCATAATACCCTCCAGTTCCATCCACGTTGAAGCAAATGGTGGGTATTTGTCATTTCTAATAGCCGAGTAATATTCCATTGTATACATAAACCACATCTTCTTTATCCATTCATCTTTCGTTGGACACCGAGGCTCCTTCCACAGTTTGGCTATAGTGGCCATTGCTGCTAGAAACATCGGGGTGCAGGTGTCCCGGCGTTTCATTGCATTTGTATCTTTGGGGTAAATCCCCAGCAGTGCAATTGCTGGGTCGTAGGGCAGGTCTATTTTTAACTGTTTGAGGAACCTCCACACAGTTTTCCAGAGTGGCTGCACCAGTTCACATTCCCACCAACAGTGTAAGAGGGTTCCCTTTTCTCCGCATCCTCTCCAACATTTGTTGTTTCCTGCCTTGTTAATTTTCCCCATTCTCACTGGTGTGAGGTGGTATCTCATTGTAGTTTTGATTTGTATTTCCCTGATGGCAAGTGATGCAGAGCATTTTCTCATATGCATGTTGGCCATGTCTATGTCTTCTTCTGTGAGATTTCTGTTCATGTCTTTTGCCCATTTCATGATTGGATTGTTTGTTTCTTTGGTGTTGAGTTTAATAAGTTCTTTATAGATCTTGGAAACTAGCCCTTTATCTGATATGTCATTTGCAAATATCTTCTCCCATTCTGTAGGTTGTCTTTGAGTTTTGTTGACTGTATCCTTTGCTGTGCAAAAGCTTCTTATCTTGATGAAGTCCCAATAGTTCATTTTTGCTTTTGTTTCTTTTGCCTTTGTGGATGTATCTTGCAAGAAGTTACTATGGCCGAGTTCAAAAAGGGTATTTTTGTTAATTTTTGCTAGCACTTCCTACACATTGCCGGTGTTCTTTACGTAAGAAATCTGCGCTAATACCATAAAATTGCTTTGAGCGTTATTTCAAAGATAAAGAATTTGGGGAGGAGTACAAGTGAGGGAAGAAAGGCTTTCTCTTTCTACTTCATGCACTTCTGTTTTGTTTGAAGATTTTAACAAGTATTTACTATTTTTGATAAATGTCTAAACTAATAACTTTTTCTTGTGGTAAAATATATATAACATGAATTTATCAAGTAACCATTTTCAGTGTACGATTCACCGGCATTAAGTACATTCACTTTGTTGTGCAATCATAATGACTATGTACATCTAGAACTTTCTCATCATCCCAGACTGAAATCCATTAAACAATAACCCTCATCCCTTCTCTCAACAACTAGACACCATAATTGCATTTTCTGTCTGTATGGATTTGACCACTCTAAGTACCACATACGTGAAATCATACATTATTTGTCTTTTTCTGTCTGGTTTATTTCACTTAACATAGTATTTTCAAGATTCATCCATGTTGGAGCATGTAACCGAGTTTCATCCTTTTTTTAAGGCTGAATATTCCACCATATGTCTATCCCACATTTTGTTTATCCATTCATCCATCAGTGGACACTTGACTTGCTTCCACTTTTTGACTATTATGAATAACACTGCTATGAACATGGGTATACAAATAAATGTTTATGGTCTTGCTTTCAATTCTTTTAAGTACATATCCAGAGGTAGAATTTCCGGATCATATGATAACTCTATATTTAAGTTTTTGAGGAACCTCTATACTGTTTTCCACATCATTTGACATCCCTACCAGCTAGGCACAGAGTTCCAGTTTTTCCATGCCCTTAATAATTCTTGTTATTTTCTGGTTTTGTTTCTTTGTTTTTAATATTAACCATTCTAATGGATGTGAAGTGGTATCTCATTGTGGTTTTGATTTGTATTTCCTTAGCAATTAGAGATGTTGAGCATCTCTTCATGTGCTCATAGAGCCATTTGTATATCTTCTTTGGAGACTTGTCTATTTAAATTCATTGCATATTTTAAAATTGGATTGTTAGTTATTTTGTTGGTTCTCATCCTTTTGTGTGTGGATATCCAGTTTTCCCAAAACTATTTGTTGGAAAGATTGCCTTTTCTCCTTGGAGTAGTCTTGGCACCCTTGTCAAAAATCATCAGACCTGTATGCAAAAGTTTATTTCTGCGCTCTCTGTCCTATTCCATTGATCTATAGGTATGCCTTTATGCCATTACCACAGTTCTTTTTTTTTTTTATTTTTTTTTCATTTATTTATGATAGTCACACAGAGTGAGAGAGAGAGGCAGAGACATAGGCAGAGGGAGAAGCAGGCTCCATGCACCGGGAGCCCGACGTGAGATTCGATCCCGGATCTCCAGGATCACGCCCTGGGCCAAAGGCAGGTTCTAAACCACTGCGCCACCCAGGGATCCCACCACAGTTCTGATTATGATAGCTTTGTTGTAATTTAGTAGTAAAAAACAAGAAATTTGAGTTCTCTTAATTTGTCCTTTTTCAAGACAGTTTTAAAAATTATGTACTTTTGCCACTTTGCTATTTGTTTTCAATATACAAATTTTAGTTTTATTGCCCCTCATTTTCTTCTTAGCAATTATTTGATTTTTTATAGTGAAATTTTTAAATTCCCTTCACATTTTCTTCTTACATATATTCTCTAGCTATCTTCTTTGTGGTCACAACAGGAATTACACTCCTGTTTGAATTTACACCAACTTGATTTCAACCACATACAAAAACTCTGCTTCTTCACAGCTTTGTGACTTAATCCCTTTCAGTAACTAATATCATAAAATTCTACTGTTACACTTTGTATGTCCAAAATATGTAATAATTTTAATGCATCAGTCTCTTAAATCATGTAGAAAACAAAAAGTCAAGTTATAAAAACCAAGATTACAATAACATTAGTTGATCCTAATATTTATGCTGAGGATAAATCTGAGCATCGTTTATACATTTTATAATTTTATCAATTTTATAATTTAGAAAATTTTTGCATGAATATTTATATTAATTAAATACGAGATGGCAGCAGGAGCTTGTAGCTATTTATATATTTAATGTTTCACTTGAAATTATACATGTAATAGAAATAAAATTAAATTTTATTTAGAGTATTTCCATAGGCCATACTTTTATATAAATAATGGTTGGGCAAATCACTCTATTAAAAGAAACTGATATATCTTAGTTTTAAATCTCTTCTCTTTTTTTTTTTTATTTTTTTATTTTTTATTTTTATTTTTATTTTTTTTTATTTATTTATGATAGTCACAGAGAGAGAGAGAGGCAGAGACACAGGCAGAGGGAGAAGCAGGCTCCATGCACCGGGAGCCCGATGTGGGATTCGATCCCGGGTCTCCAGGATCGCGCCCTGGGCCAAAGGCAGGCAGGCACCAAACCGCTGCGCCACCCAGGGATCCCTTAAATCTCTTCTCAAAGGATAATTGATTTTTGTGTTTAAATTTCAAGAGCAATATTTAAAACCTGCAAAATGTTTTCAATTCTATGATAAATGTCTTCAATATGTTTTGAGGTCTTAGGAGCAAATAATAGAAAAATATATTAGATAAAAGTCATGAGGAAAATAAAAACACTGAAATACAGATATTAGAATTCAAGGTCAGAAGAGTTCTGCTTCAGGTGAATATATTTCCGCCTAAAAAAAAGTTGTTGTTGTTGTTGTTGTTTTTAATGAAGCTCCAGTTTTAATTATTTTGCACCTGTTAAAAAGCTAAAAACCTTGTTTCACAGTATTTTCACTGTATTTTAAAACAGGACAATATCTATAACTTAAAATGTTTTTATGAGTCTTCTGGTTGGAATATATTTATTTAAGTCATTTTTATTTCAGCAAACTACATGGTCTATGGCAAAATAGAGAACTGAATCCAAATTTTTAATTCAAGCATTCCTTACATAAGTATAATTGGAAGTGGACTAGAAAATAAAATCCTAATCTAAGATGAAAAAATATTTATTTTATATAAATTTATTAATATATATTAATATATTTATTTTTATACAAATTTATTCATATTTTATATAATGAATATTTATTTTTATATATAAAACAAATAGTTTCCTGAAGGGAAGTGCAAATAGAAATGATTCTATCACTGAATCAAAATTTTAAAAGTTAAAAAGCAGCTACCAAAGTTAAATAATTTTCAGATAATATTCTATTACATTAAGATTGTTAATTTAATAGAGTCTTATATTCCAAAAAACATAGAGCAAATATTAACGGCACATAGAAAAGGTTATTATCCAGATCATCATTTAAAGATAGTAGCGGTATGCCAGCCATAACCTCAACTGTTTTCCTTTCCACAGCTGAGGATTATGCGTGCAGGGAGAAATGCCTAAACATGGTTAAGGTTCTGGAACCAAATTACAATATGGGATGGGGAGGTTTCCACACACATCCAAGCAATTCTCTGGACACTAGCTGGAGAGCCTAAAATTCAACTCAATTCTAACAATATGTATTTAAAGATAATATCAGGTCCCAAAGATTAAGTGCTTAGTCCTATAGTACGGCCTCCCTGCTTCAGACACCAGTCACAAATCCAGGTTATCATCTGCACTTTTGTTTTTTTATGGAGGCTTCATTACATAGACATGATTGATTAAATGATTGGCCAATGGTGATTGATTGAAATCCAGCCCCTCTCCCCTCCGAGGAAGTCAGGAGGTGGGACTAAAAATTTCAGCCCTCTAATCAAAAGATTGATTCTCCTGAGAACCAAAAGGTGTGTTACAAAGTCATCATATTAACATCACAATAAGCACTTTTTTTTTTTTTCTCTCATCACTCAGGAAATTACAAAGATTTTAGGAGCTCTGTGCTGGAAATGGGACAAAGACCAAATATGTATTTCTTATTATAAACCACAATATTACAGTGGTACTGCATAGTACTTAAGAGCAATCACCTGGAGCCATTGCCAGGTGTAGGCCTTTCTTGGTCTAAGACCTCCATCAGATTTTGTAACAGCTATGTGCTTTAGCTTTCTTGTTTGTCAAATAAGCATAAAACTAGCACCTCAAAGGTGCTCAAAAATGGTAAGAATTCATTAGTCAATAAATGTAACATACTTAGAAGCGTGCATAGTATACATATTAATATTTTTAAAATGTAAGTTGTACTGATGATGATGATGCCCGAGGTAGGAGAGAAACACTTAAGAATGGAAGGGTATATACTATAATAGATTGAATTGTGTCCCCTAAAAATTTATATGTTGAAGTCCTAACTCCCACATGTCAGAATGTGACCTCATTTGGAAATAAGATCATTGCAGATAAAATTGATTCATTTGATAACTCGTACTGGTAGGGTTGGATCTACTCCAGTATGACTGTTATAATTTTGAGAAGGAGACACTTAGACAGACATGTATACAGGGAGAATGCCATGTAAAGATGAAGCAAGAGATTGAGTCCTATTCTGCAAGCCAATTTAGGCCAATGATTGCTAGCAAACCACCGGAAGCTAGGAGAGTCATGAAACAGATTCTCTCCCAAAGACCTTAGGTGTCATCAACTCTGACAACACCTTGATCTTAGACTTCTAGCCTCCAAAACAGAGAACAAATTTTTGTTGTTTAAGCCATATAGTTTGTGGTACTTTATTATGGTAGTTTTAGTAAACTAATGTATGGTTATGTTGTTGATAATATATAAATCCATCTATACTCTTGATTTTCTGAAGTAAAGGTACAGAGAAAAAAAGAAAAAATTTCCCTACTGTATTCTCCTATGTTTCACACACCATATTGTTTTGTGAACCTCACACAAGCTAATGAGAAGGTCTCTAAGTGAACCCTTGAAAGAGACTGTGATTTCCAATAGGAAAGGAAGATTGGCCTTTGTCTATTGGTTGAAATCTATAGGGACTGCAGAAACTCACAGGGACACAGCAGTGGTGTGAGCCCTTCTGAGAAACCAACATAATATTTTCTGGAGGTTGAGGTTGCACATGAGCTCTAGACTGGTGCTTCCTTCTGTGGAGAATCCCATGATGTTTGGCTAGTTTGACTTGTGTTTTAGAGAGGCAGTGTACCACAGAGTTTAAAGGAAGCTGGCTCTGGAGTTGGAGTCCCAGGCCAAAATTAGAGATGTTACTTTCAGCAAGATACTTAACATTATTATATACCACCTTCCACATTGTGTCTCAGTGAGGATTATAATATTATAATATAATTATAATAATACTGCACTTCTTTGATAAGTTTGTTAGAGAAATTAATCATAATGTAAAATGCATATAACAGTGTCTGTGTGTAGGTAGCATTCAATACATGTTAATTATTATTACTATTATTATTATTCTATATTATTCTATATTCTATATATTCTATATATTCTACTATTCTATAATATAATTTTCTAAACAAGTCTTTATTCAAACAAAACGTGCAAGAATCTTGCAGTCAAAACTTGGTCAAATAATTTTCATGTAGATTATTTGTGTTTAACAATATTGGCTGAATAGAGATACAGTCTAATGTCAGAAAATATAGGATCTGCATAGTTTTAAAAGAGGTAAGTAAATTCTCCTCAAAACCTCCTTCTCACTTCATCACATACATGTTTTTTTCCTAATATGATCTGGAGTCAGATCAAGGAGTTGGGACCCAACAGTGAACAATCAGGGAAGCAGTGCTATCCTTATGGCGAATGCCAATAGGTAGAGCCGTAAGAGATAGTTTGTAAGGAATTTAAGTCTAAGAATCTCATACTGAGTCACAATAAGGAGGGAGGTGGAAAGAGACACAGATTGAGGATGTTCCTTGGTATTGACAAAGCAGGGGCAAGCCCTTTTTAGATAAAAGCTATCACAATTAAAGCATACAAATCTTCCACAAATGAAGTTCAAGCCGTAAGTCTGCAAACATCAACAAGTACCAACAAAAACAAGCCACTGTACATGAGTGCCAACAGAAATATAAAATGATGCTCTTATTTCTTCAAGGATCATGGATATTGGAATTGCCAAGTTCAGCAATGGGTGCAAGTATTACAGAAATAAATGATTCAAAGATGAGCATGTAACAAGAAATCATCAAAAATAAATAGGAAGAGTTTTTAAAAAATAAAATCTAGTGAAACAAAACATCAAATTTTGAATTAAAGATTCAATAGATAGTATGAATATCAGCTTAGGCTTGAAACATTTAATTAGTTAGAAGATATAGAACTAGAAGATATATCAAAAATTACTCAGAAAGACAAATTCTGTATATTTTCTTTTATATGTGGTACCTAATCATTCTCAAAAAAAATGTTCATAAGAGAGAACAGATTAATGATTGCTAGAAGCAAGGAGTGGATTGGGAGAAATGGTGAAGGGGGAATTAGAGGTAAAAGAAAAAATAAACTCTTAGATGGAATAGATGGAAACTTAGGTACTGGGAACACACAGAAAACATTATACTTAAGGGTATAAAAGTAGATTCCCACCAAGATGGGGAAAAAATGGCTTTTATCTTCTACCTCTGCTACTATCCTAAGACTATTATAAGACTGCTAAAAGTCTTACTAAATCAATAAATTTGGTACAAAAAAAAGTATAAAGATTTAAAGATTTGGTAGTTTGTGGTTTTCCAGAAATGCGTCCATTTCTTCTAGATTGTCTTATTTATTGGCATATAGCTGTTCACAATATGTTTTTAAAATTTTATTTCCCTGGTGTTGGTGGTGATCTCTCCTTTCTCATTCATGATTTTATTAATTTGAGTCTTCTCTCTCTTCTTTTTAATAAGGCTGGCTAATGGTTTATCTATCTTATTAATTCTTCAAAGAACCAACTCCTGGTTTTGTTAATCTGTTCCATCGTTCTTCTGGTCTCTATTTCATTGAGCTCTGCTCGAATCTTTAACTCTCTTCTGCTGAGTGTAGGAGCCTCGGTGTCCATCAAAAGATGAATGGATAAAGAAGCTGTGGTTTATGTATACAATGGAATATTCCTCAGCCATTAGAAATGACAAATACCCACCATTTGCTTCGACATGGATGGAACTGGAGGGTATTATGCTGAGTGAAATAAGTCATTCGGAGAAGGACAAACATTATATGGTCTCATTCATTTGGGGAATATAAAAAATAGTGAAAGCGAATAAAGGGGAAAGGAGAAAAAATGAGTGGGAAATATCAGAGAGGGAGACAGAACATGAGAGACTCCTAACTCTGGGAAACGAACAAGGGGTGGTGGAAAGGGAGGTGGGTGGAGGGTGGGGGTGACTGGGTGACAGGCACTGAGGGGGGCACTTGATGGGATGAGCACTGGGTGTTATGCTATATGTTGGCAAATTGAACTCCAATAAAATAAAAAAAAAATTCAACTAAAGTTGAATTGAACTTCCAATCCGAATACAATTATTTGTTAACAATATCATTGTCTAGATAGAAAATGGAAGAAAGTCAAATGAGAAATTATCAGAAAGCATTAGATTCATACGAGATTAAAAAACACCAAAAACACCACCCAGGATCCCATTCATAACTGTCACACACAAAAGTTCTAAAATGCTTAAGCATAAATTTCAAAAACTTACAAGATATAAAGAGAATTATAAAAGTTTATTGAAGAACATAAAAGAAGACTAAAAGAAATGGAAAGACATTTAGCTGCTGAATGAGCTTTGTTACTGTATAAACTCCCTCAAATGAATCCATAAATTCAATTCAATCTTAATCAAAATTTTAGTTGAAATGTTTTTGGTAGAACTTGATAAATTCATTTTAAAGTTCATATGTAAGAACTATTTCTAGAATGGCAAATAAGAAACTGGTAACATCAGTTGCCTCTCAAGGGAGAACTGAATTATTGACTATATGAGAGGAAGACTTATTTAGTCACTGTTTACCCTTCTGTGTTTTTGTATATAATGTGTATTTATTTCCCAAAGAACTAAAGAAAATTAAAGTATAGGCTTCATGTGGGGCAAATCTATTTTTTAAAAGGATGTTTTTGAAAAAATGTAATAATGGCAAAAAGGAAAATATGTAATAAATAAATCCATAATAAAAGGGTTAATAAGCAAGAAATCATCCCCAAAAGTGAATATATCTGACCAGTCTCATTATTCTATATTATGACATAATAATATAAAAATATCAGTGCATTCAGGGAAAAAGTCTTGCCTTCCCAGCAAACCTACTTAAAATGATTTTCCTAGTCATTTGTCTGACTTTCTAATTGGAGGCCACATGGGTTTTGTTTTTTGGTGTTTGTTTGTTTGTTTGTCTTTCTCTTTAAAAAAATGTTTATTTATTTATTTATTTATTTATTTAGTTAGTTAGTTAGTTAT
Source organism: Canis lupus familiaris (assembly GCF_011100685.1). NCBI lineage: Eukaryota > Metazoa > Chordata > Mammalia > Carnivora > Canidae > Canis > Canis lupus. The sequence goes on along the minus strand of NC_049246.1, from coordinate 41,049,208 downwards.
TTTATTGGAGTTCAATTTGCCAACATATAGCATATTACCCAGTGCTCATCCCGTCAAGTGCCCCCCTCAGTGCCTGTCACCCAGTCACCCCAAACCCCTGTCCATGTGGAGAAAGGGGAACCCTCTTGCACTGTTGGTGGGAATGTGAACTGGTACAGCCACTCTGGAAAACTCTGTGGTCGTTCCTCAAAGAGTTAAAAATAGAGCTGCCCTATGACCCAGCAATTGCACTGCTGGGGAGGCCACATGGTTTTAAATGGCTGTTGGTTTAGTCAAAGTGTGCTGGCTCAAGGCTGGCATTATGAAGGATAACTTGAGGATATGTACATTGGGATGAAAGACAAATAGGTCAGAAAAACATGTGGTGTCTCACTGTGTTGGCCAGAAACATCTGTCACTAAAATAAGATAATGTGGTAAGATGGAGTTCCTCCAAAGTTAAAATTAAAACTTTCTATGATCTTAAACAGGAATGTGTTTGGCATGCAGTTGAAATGTCAGTCTTTTTTTGTTTTTTGAGCAAATTTATTTAATCTATATATCATTTCTGATTCAAGATCAATATTAAAAACTTGGACTGCAGGGAGAGAAAGGGAACAAGAGTCTAAGTATTTATGTTTTGAAGACACTAGTTAATCCACCCTCCTTCTGTTTCTCTCATAGTTGGGATCAATCATTTTTCCTCTGTTATTGCTCAGAAAATCATAGAGGAGTGTCCCTTATCTACTAGGTCTAGAATCATAGTTCTCCCTCTTCCAAAAAATATTTATTTTAATCAATTAGTGAACATCTAGGGAGATATTTTACTAGGCAAATAAAATAATAAAAAATATTATTAGTCTCAAAAAAGTACAAAATTTTGAATAGTCAACAGTAATCTTAATACAGAACAATTTTTTAATATAAATTCCTAAAATTAAGATTAAATTATTATTTAGATACATGATATACACATGTATCTGAATATCATATATATATATTTAAATTTATATATATAATTTTAATCTTTTGTTAATTATTCATGTATTGACTTGTTGAGTTTTTATGTGCTTGATGCTATATTATAAGGTCATCCAGAATCTGTGCTGGAAATCTCTATGGGAAATACATAAATTTCCTAACAGTTTCTTTAAAGGTAACAGATTACAAGCATTTATAAACTTCATAAGACAAAACACACAACCATGAAAATAGGTAACACATTTGAGAAATTATGTATATTTAGCACTCTATAAATGATGTGTTTCTTAAAAATAAAACAACACTTAGAAGTCATCATTATTAATCCCACTTTACAGATAAGTTAACCCAAGCTCAGAAAGATAGACAATTATGTTCACAGAGTTAATGAGTATAAAAATGTGGTTCAAACCAAGAGGGTCTTATTTCAAGGCCCATGGTATTTGCTCCAAAATTTAAAATGGTTGTCAACTTTACACATGCTTACCCAACACAAATCTCTGGACGACTCATTTCTAACTTTGCTCATTCTCTGTTCCTTTCATTTATTTGTCCCATAAATACTTATTGAGCACTTTCTCTCTGTAGGTCACCATGTCATGGATTGAGAATAGAGAATCAAAAATTATAGAGTTTTTAGGATTAGAGAACATTTCTGGTCAATGGTTAGAAAATTGCTACAGGAGAGAGACACCTGTAAATACAATTGCTCAAAGACAAGTGACTGTGGCTGCTCAATAGATGTCAGAGGACTGGTAGCAGGTATTCTCCAGGTAGTACAATCATCTGTGAATAATGGTTGTATATAACAACAAGTAAAAACTAACTGGTAAGAGCAGAAGGATAAGGAAGTTAGAATGGTTGGGTTTGGAATCAGAGCTCTGCCATTCATGAGCTGTGCAAACTTGGACAATTCGCCAAACCTTCTCATGTTTGTTTCCTCAATTGCAAAGGAGGAAAATAATACCCAACTTCTTGCAAAAATCATAAGAAAAAATATAAAGTGCCAGATACACAGAAGATACTCGTACACAACCTTTACTACTGTCATTTTCATTGTCTGTAAATTTTCCCATCACATACACCAAATTTACGCTGATGTAGAAGAGCATCATCTACTCTACTCTAAAGCAAATTATAACATAATAAATAGCAGTTACTAATTCAGAATTTTCATTTTGGAATTTAACTAAAAACGAATGTTTCTTGAAAATTATTTCTCTTTTACAAGCTGAAATGTACAATAAGTACATTCAAAGTTGGTTATCGTCCTTCAAAAAGTGTAAGAGCTCAAGTAAGCTGTCATCAGTCAGGTCCCATACAAGGCTCACCTCCAATCTGATGTGAAGCTGAGGCCTCCCTCTTTCCTCTTGCCAGAAATCTTTGCAATCGGCTTCTCATTTAAATAATCTACATACGTTTAAAACCTACTGTTGTCTGGTTCCTCATTCCCGGAGATTCTAATTAAATTGTCTGAGATGAAGCCTTAACATCAGGATTCTTAAAGCTCCCCAAGCAATTTTATGTTTAGTCAGGGTTGACTGCCACCACCTTGCCCATCCCTAAATAGTTTCATGATACACCTACCAACCATTGATTGATCAAAAATCTACGTGTAGGTTGGGATAGAAGAGAAAATTGATGAACTATATAATATAATTGAGGAAATTACCAGAATGCAGCACAAAGAGAGAAGGAAAAAGAATGAATCCAAGATTAATAAACATGAAGGATAAAATAACAAAATCAACATGCTCTGTTTCCGAATAAGAAGGAAAAGATAATATGTAGATATCTATATGGCTAAGAATTGTTCATTCTTGAAAGAAGAATAAAAACCCTCAGTTTGAAGAAGCACATCAAATTGGAAGCAGGAAGATCCTCCAGAGGGCAGGTTGACATTCTGAGATACATTTATATCCAAGAGGGGTCAAGATCTAGATAATAAACGGAATGTATTTGTAATTTAGTTATAAATGCATGACATACCATTAAAATCAGTAATAAAAATGATAACGTCTGTGTCAGATGCTACATTAGGCATTTATATTTTCACATCTAATAAAAATCCTATGGTAAAGTCATTATAAATTCCCATTCACATCTGAGAACACTGAGATAAGGAACATTAAATATAGGCTATAGAGGTTAAACATGGCAGAGGCATCATTTAAGCCCAGAAATATCTGGCTCCTGCAGCAAATGAGCCAAAGAATTAACTTTGCTCTGAATCAGAGAATGGACAATGTCCTTTGGGAGACCATCGGTCACATGAAACAAAAAGAAACTTTTTTTCTCATTAAGTCACCTGCGCAACTCTTTGGAAAGCAGGCAGAGAAGCAAGGTGCTACTCTTCTTGTCTCATACATGATTGCTTTAAAGCTTTTCTACAGCAGAATACACATTAGGCAGATAATTTCAGGATAGAGTAAAATTAAGATTGCATATTTTACTCTGCTTATTTACTAGAAGGTTACAGACCATTCAGGAAACACGCGTGTGTTTTATTATGACTTTTTTTTATTTATTTTTTATTATTTTTTATTTTTTTTATTATGACTTTTTGACAATTCTTTCAACGAAAATGGCATGAAATAAAATGTTCTCTTTTTAATATATCAAAAAGAATTGAAAGTAAAGTGTGAACAAATATTCTCAATAACAACAAAAAAAAGTAATTCAAAACATTACTAGGAGACTGGTTGTTGGGTTGTAGGAGTGGATCTGGGAATGGTTTTACTTAGTTTTGAGAATCCATTGCATCTAGATTCTTTGCATTTTTGTAGTCCTGAGAACTGGACTGCCTGCATAGATGTTTTTGTACATGTTGACATTTCCTGTCACTAGCAATTGCTAATAATGCATGCATACAGAACGGACAAACAGATCAACCACAAGCAATGATAAGCATGAAAACTTTGCCCATAGTAGCCTAGCTATCTGTGAGATATTCCTCACAAAACTCTTTCTCATTTCCTTAGGTATGAAGCAACCTGGTGCTTTCCCTGCCTCTTCATCACCTGTCCCAGGGCTGCTGCATTACACAGCTCAGTCTGGAGGAAGGAGGGGCATCATTCATAGTTGAGTTGTACTCCAGAAGTGCCATTTATATAGAAACCATAATGAGGAAGGTCCTTCCTGGGATTGTGCCACCTAAGGGCCCTGATCTGGCTACCTGCTTACCTTCCCTGCCTGTTCTGGTACTACACTGGCTCTTCAAACACTTGCCGCATTGGCCTCCTTTTGGTTATCCAAACGTGCCATGCTTACTTTGCCCCACAGGCTCTGCACTTCAGCTCCCTCCCTCATTCATACAACAAACATTTTAAAAGCGATTTCATCATATTGTGTTCTGTGCTGAGCACTATACAATAATCAGACATTGATAAGGTGGAGAAAAATTATTATTCATTTCTTTCTCATTGTCACCATAGAAAAACGGAACAGTTCAAATAAAGCAAACATCAAGCATACCATAAAATGGAATGCTGTGTTCTTTATTATATTTTCGTGTGTATTCACTGAAGAAGAAAAAGTGTGATCATCACACTCTTGATCATCAGAATCTTTAGTAAGAAATCCATCTTAAACTGGGTTAGCTGAAAAATGTAGTGGTGAAATGCTCAGATAATCTTTTGGGAAATCCAAAGATTGTATCTGGGACCCAATAAGACCTAGGAATCCAAATATTGTATCTTGAACTTTCCCCTTCATAGTTCTTTCCTTTTTATTATGAATTCCTCCTTGAGTTGACTTCTCTTTTCTTGTTGTATTATTCTTTTCTGCCTCAGGCAGCCTTTTGTGTTTTGCTTTGTTTTTTGGAGATTATGATCTGCATCTTCAGAGACCATGATCCAGAAAGAAGATAGAGCCAGTCTGTTGGCAAGCATTTATCAAATGTATGGCTAGACTGCTTGGCTCAATCACTGAATGGAGGGGGATAAGATACCATGTCTAACCATGCCCAGACCATATGTGTACATCCCTAAACTGGAGGAGCCTTAAATCTCTGATTGACAGTTCTTCCAGAATAACTAAGGTAGAAGATAAGTGGCTTCCCTTCAGAAAGTGGATGTTTTATCAACAGTAGGAAAAGAAAAATGTGTACTGGATAATGAAAACTATATCTATCTGTCTTTATTCTGATCACCCTCAAAATGGAACCTAAGACAAGGAACTGGATGTGAATTATACCAGGAAACACAGATCAGGAAGTGTAGAAAATAGGAAAGTCGAGGAGAAAAGCCAGTAAAGAATAAATTAATGACCAGGTCCCTGCTAGAGTGATTGAGACTTCATCCCACTTAGAATCTACAGAAATCAAGTATATCTCAATATATCTGAGTATATCTGAGAATTGGCCACTAGAAGAAAGTGGGGATGATTACTCACTGATGACCATTCATTCCCCTTTGGCTGAAGTTTGTGCTGGTGGGGTGTTAACTCTTCATGTTTTCACTGGAATAAGAAAGCTCTCAAGTAGAGAAACAAGAGACATACTGGCCCTGCAGTAAGCAACTATTACATACCAGGAATGGTGCAGCAGGCAGCCAAGGGGATATGGGACGAGGTATCAATAGTGCTCACTGTGCTACCACAAACCACTACAAAATATAGAAAGAAGCATCCAAAGTAAAGCAGGGTGTGTGAAATTTTTAAATTTCTAATAAGATATAGGAAAAATAAAATGAGAACTTTTTAAATATTTTTCACTTGGTTCCTTCAGAAAAAAAAAATAAATTCTCTTCTGTCCATTGTTTAAGAGAATAAGAAATAAACTAGTCTTCTCTAATATTTAATCTATGAACTAACACCGTGCCTTTACTTGGTCTCCTATGGTGAGCAAGGTCTACTGTGGGAGGAGAAAGGAATTACATGGAAATAGTTTGGCAAGGTGCCTGGTTGTTTCCTCCATGGACTGGACATTTGAAGTTATTGCAGTTTACATGTGCCCAGTTAAGAGAATTTACAGATAATATTATTAACTAAGTTGACACTCAAAAAATGGAAAGTGACTTATGGAGTTTGCTTTTTTTAAAAAAGCATCAGATGGATGATAATGACTATAATAATGTAACACAGAAAAACAAGGAAATGCAGAGGTGAGAATTCTCTCAAGTCAGAGAACATATGCTATAATACATATGGTTTCAATACCATGTAATTTATTTAGACATATTAAATGTGTTAGATTTTGAAATATTTTGCATGTGATTGAAAAAAAAGTGTGTATTTCATCTTTGCTCCTGGCCCTATTCTTTTTACATATATTAAATCAAATTTTCAAACCAGTTCAGATCAATTTTAACTTCCTTGGTTTTTTTACCCTTATTTCTGTTGCCACTGAGAGAAAGCTTTTTTTTTTTTTTTTTTTTAATTTTTATTTATTTATGATAGTCACAGAGAGAGAGAGGCGCAGAGACACAGGCAGAGGGAGAAGCAGGCTCCATGCACCGGGAGCCCGATGTGGGATTCGATCCCGGGTCTCCAGGATCGCGCCCTGGGCCAAAGGCAGGCGCCAAACCGCTGCGCCACCCAGGGATCCCGAGAGAAAGCTTTTTAAAATCTCCCATTAAGTTTGTGGAAAGATGTGTGCATATGTGTGTGTGTGTGTGTGTGTGTGTGTGTGTATTCAGGTTTTTAGCACATGGTATAAAATATGATTTGATCCCTACCACCTTTGACATGAAACTTAATTCACCTATTTGACTTCAAACATGTTAAATATTATATGAAATACAGTTATATTTATTTTTCATTTAATTCTACTTAAAATGATAGCTGGATAGTAGCTGGATACAGTGAATTCTCATAAAAAAAGAATGTTTCATCTTGGAAAACAAATCTCCTATAAATAGATGTTCTGAATATATTTTTGTATGTAATATAATTGTTGATTCATCAAGTCTCAGGAGCAGGTTTAAAATAATCACCTTCAACAAAATGAAAAATATCAAAGCACTTACATTAAAGAATTATTTGTGCATATTAAGCTTACAATTTGAAAAGTACATATGGATATAGCTTCTAGAAAGAAATGAAAAACACAAGTGAGAAAGAATAGGCTATAGAAAGAAGGAAAATATATTGGAGGATAGATCATTATTTTCTAATTATCCCAAAATATATTCAAAGATATTTAGCTTCAGCATAAAGAAATCAGTTTGCATTTAAATGTGAAAATCTAGGAAAGAAAATATATTTCTCTTTTTATACAAAATATTTGATGATTCCCAAAACAGGTGTATTCATTAACTATGAGACAAGACTAAATAGGCATTTAGTGGAACTGTGATGACACAGAATTGGCACTCAATAAACATTAGTTGAGTAAATGAAGAGCTGAATTGAAAGCAATCTAATGGCTGTGGTAAATAAAAATGCTCATAGGAAAATTGTGAAGGATCTGACTGCATGTAGATGAAAGTTCAAAATTTTAAATGCTGGCCTTCTGGTTTCTTTTTTAAGAAGATATTTTATTTATTTATTTATTTATTTATTTATTTATTTATTTATTTATTTAGAGAAAGCACACTTATACAAGGTAGGGAGGGGCAGAGGGAGAGAGAGAATCCCAAGTAGAATCTGCAGTGAGTAGGAAGCCCAAAATGGGGCTCTATTTCATATCCCTGAGATCATGACTTGAGCTGAAACCAAGAGTCAGATGCTCAACCCACTGAGCTACCCAGGAACTTCAACACTTTTGGTTTCAATACTTTACTCCATCTTCCTCAAATCATTAACATTCTCTGAAATTATTGTATTTGGACATTGCAACTACGCCTTACAAACTATCTTATTGTGTAATAAAAGTATTCAGATACTCCCAATATTTGTTTTTAAAAGGTTAATCGCTGCTTGAATGTCAAGAACAAAATCTTAAGCCCCCTGATAGAAATATAGATGACTATCTGTTAGATCTCAGATGAGAAATATTTTTTTTTATACAGAGACACAAAAAATGTTAGCTAAGTCGAAAAAAGCAATTGCTTATGTTAAAATTAGCTTTTGTTAATCGAAAATGCTTTAAAGAAAATGAAACACAATTTATAAACTTATGCATACAACCAAGAGAGCAATACCTCCAAGAATATATAAAGAACTCCAAAACTCAATTTAAAAAGCATAAATGGGGGCACCTGGGTGCCTCAGTTGGTTAAGCATCTGCCTTTGGCTCAGATCATTGACCCTATAGTCCAGGGATTGAGCTCCACATCAGGTTCCCTGCTCAGCAGGGAGTCTCCTTCTCCCTCTGCCCCTCTCTCTTCCCATGCTGTCTCTCTTTCTCAAATAAATACATAAAATATTTTAAGAAATAAAAAAAAATAAAAAACATTGAAGACCTGATAGAAAAGATTTTTAATGAGTGTTTCTTCAACAAATGGTGTTGGGAAGACTGGACAACCACGAGCAGAAAAATTAAACTGGACTACTTTCTTACACCATACACAAATATACATTCAAAATGGATGAAAGACATGAATGTGAGACAAGAACCCATCAGAATCCTAGAGGAGAACACAGGCAGCAACCTCTTTGACCTTAGCCACAACAACTTCTTGCTAGACACATCTCCGGAGGCAAGAGAAACAAAGGCAAAACTGAACTATTGGGACTTCATCAAGATAAGAAGCTTTTGTGCAGCAAAGGAAACCACCAACAAAACTAAAAGGCAACCCATGGAATGGGAGAAGATATTCACAAATGACATATCAGATAAAGGGCTAGTATCCAAAATCTATAAAGAACCTATCAAACTCAATAACCAAAAAACCCCCAGAAAATCCAGTGAAAAAAATGGGCAGAAGAAATGAACAGACATTTCTCCAAAGAAGACACACAAATGGCCAACAGACACATGAAAAAATGCTCAGCATCACTTGGCAGATGTGGAGAAAGGGGAATCCACTTTCACTGTTGGTGGAAATGCAAACTGGGGCAGTCACTCTAGAAAACAGTATGGAGGCTCCTCAAGAAGTTAAAGCTAGAGCTATTCTATGACCCAGCAATTACACTAGGAGGTATTTATCCAAAGAATACAAAAATTTATCCAAAGAATACAAAAATTTATCCAAAGAATACAAAAATACTGATTCAAAGGGGCACATGCACTCCAAAGTTTTTGGCAGCTATGTCCACAATAGCCAAGCAATGGAAAGAAGCCTTATTAGATATATATATATAATATATATACATATTATATACACAATGGAAATATAGTATATTATATATACAATATAATATATAATATATTATATTACTATATATTATTATATATTATTATATATGATATACGATATATTATATAAAATATATAAATAATATTTATATAATAATATATTATTATATATAGTTATATATATATATTATATATATAATGGAATACCAGTCAGCCACCAAAAAGAATGAAATCTTGCCATTTGCAATGACTTGGTGGAACTAGAGGGTATTATGCTAAGTGAAATAAGGCAGAGAAAGACAAATACCATATGATTTTACTGATCTGTGAAATTTAAGAAACAAAAAAATAGAGAAAGAGAAGGAAAAATAAAATAAAATACTAAAAACAGAGAGAAAAACAAACCAAAAGAGATTCTAAACTATAGGACACAAACTGGGGTTGCTGGAGGGGAAGTGTGTGGGAGCATGGGGTAAGTGGCTGATGGGCATTAAGGAGGGCACTTAATGTAATGAACACTGGGTGTTATACTTAAGTGATGAATCACTAAATTCTACCCCTGAAACTTAAAATACATCAAGTGTTAACTTAATTGAATTTAGATAAATTTTTTAAATGGAAAAAAATAAAATAAAAAATCAATTGAAAAAAAAAAGTCCCATTATGCCAAGAAACAAATGAACGGATGTTTAACATCATTAGTGGAAAAAAATATATAATCGCACTGACTGACTTGTAGTTATTTTACTAGATACAAGTCCATGCTGTTCAACTGGCAAATTTTAAGTCTGAAAAGAAACAAAATTTGAATTCTGTGTTTCAGAATGTACTACGCAATTCTATTAGAATGCTACCTGGTGCAAGCACTTTGGAAAACATTACAGCATCATATCTTGAAGTTGCACATTCATATACCTATGGGCTAGCAATTTCAGTTTTAGGAATATCCCAGAAGAAACTCTTACACAAGAACAAGAGTCAATACAAGAGTATTGATAATAACACTGTTCATAATGGCAAAAAAAAGAATCAGGAAACAACAAAAGTGTGCACCCTAAGATGGTGAGTGAATAAACTATTCACAAAATGGGATGCTATAGAATGGTCAAAATGAATGAACTATATAACAACATGCAACAACATGAGGAATCTAGGAAAAATAAAAGTGAGTAAAAAAAAATGAATCCCAGAAGATCAAAAGATTTCATACTACATATTATGAAATGTAGTTTTTTAAGGTTAGTTTTTTAAGGAGTGCATATAGATGTAATCAAACTAGACAAAAATGGAAGCAAAAGGATGATGAAAATGACACCCAGTCATAACCAGGGGATATATGAGGACCCAATTCTGTGCACCTCATTCCAAAGAAGTAGGAACGAGAAACCAAAGTTATGGTCCCTGTAGGGGCAGAGGGTACTAGGTCTGTAAACAAAGAAATAGAGTAGGCATGCCAAACTGAGGTCACCTGTACAATGCTGAGGATGGCTTTTCCAGATTCTCTGTAGTAATATGACCAGACAGCCTTTTGTTCGGAACCGGTGATGTACCAGGCACGCTGATGCACGTGTGTACACACCCTGTCTCATTTAATCCTTGTTATTAGATACATTTTCCATTGGAAAGGCAAGAAAACTGTTGTTCAAAGAGTTTACTTGTCTAAGGATCCAGAACAAAATGTAGCAGCGTTGGTATTGGAGGGGCAGGCATAATAGCCTGGACAAGCTTAGGCCGGCAGGGCAGGGGTCTTAATAAAGAGATTCCGGGGTGGGGGTGGGGTGGCTCTGCATTAATCAGAGTCCCAGCAAGAGACAGAAGGCATTTTCAGCTAAGACTATGGTTCAAACTTAATGAATGGGATATTAGCAGAGTTATGGGCAAGGTCAAGGAAGCTAACAGGGCTACTAAGTTTCTCTGGCACCAACAAGCTCTACCACTGGGGGAAGGAAGGGAAAGAAACTCTGACAAGAGCGGAGCCTTGGAAGCGTGGGGCCACCTGGCCGGTGTTGTAGTCAAAGAGAGACAGCTACTGCCTCAGGCACAGACCTCTCCTGACAGCATCTCCTATTAGCTGAAGCTTCCTATAATATGAAACAAGGTCCAGGGATCTGGATCCAGTAGTATAGAGAGGTCAGTACTCTTGGGGCCCTGGTCTTGAGCTCCTGGAAGTGGATCTCATGAAGAGGGTATAACTAATGGAGAGTAACAGCCCAAGCACCTTTACAAAGCTGCCAGACTGACCATGGTTAGAGATTCCTTATTTGATAATTGTTACACAAACACATAATGTTTGCCCATAAATCAGTCATTGGCCGATCAAGCTTGCTCACTCTCTTTCTCCCAGACACACACCAATAGTATGGCTGGTCTACTGCTAGAAAGTATATACTCAGTTCGTGACACATATTTAAGCAATACTTTTTTCCCTTTCCCTTTTAATCATGACCCTAAAGAGTTCAAAAACTTCTTAAATTCTCTACTTATCTTATACTATACAACTACATGATGATTTAATAGCATGGCCCCAAGAATGGGAAGATTAACCTTTGTCTCAACATTATTGACGTATTTTAATTTTGACATTTATTTCTTGCTTTGGGAGGGGAGAGTAACTGATATGAAATTGGAAAAGATTTTGCAACTTGTGTAGCCATTCTATTAAATAATGATCATTTACATGAAAAGACTTCCTATTTTTCCATTCACTGGGTACAATCCTGCTCTGTTCTATCTTTCTTTTCCATCTCTTAATGATATCTCTAGCAGATCCTTAGCTTCTGGTCACATTAGGTTATGGTCATCTTATTTTTGTGATTATGCCAACTTTCAGATACACAAAGGTGCATTTATTCACTTATCTAAGTGAAACTTTCTTTGCACATTGAGTTCAGCCAGGTAATGGGCAGAGGCAGTGAAATACTTTGAGCAAGGAAATGGGAGCAGCCTTCTCAAGATGCAGGCAGTAATAAAACCAATGAAAGGACTATCACCATCGCTAGGCAAATTTAAACAATGTCAGCAGTGAAATAGTTCTCCCCCGCAAAAAAAAAACTTTTATATAATCCAACTTGTAAACAATTGTCAAGGTTACTGTTGAATTTTAATAACACAATCTCAATTTCAAATGAGAACATTTATCTTACTTTCCCCTTAATAAATGTAGTATTCTACATAGAAGCTAATTTGGGGAATTTGCAGTTAATGGACTTGACCCTGAACACACATAGCATCAGCCACACGTTAATTTCAAGAGTAAGTTAGCAAAGTTTTGGAATCATTTCAACTTGAGCACAGTTCATGTTACCAACCCTTACATATTCTTGGATGTAAACAGGCTGTAAGTAGCTGTAAACTTGTAAACAAGCAGGGGTAGCTGTATATAGATTTTCCTTTCTGAGTTATTATTTCTGATGTGATATTTTAGATGAGGCTAACAAATTGAGACACAAATTTGCAAAACAACTAGAATCAAACTTGAGGAATGTATAATGAATGATACACTGGGCTTTGAAACTGTTCCTTGTAGAGAATGTTGTTAACTATGAAAAACAAAGAGTAAAGAAATAGAATTTATATAGTGAAAAAAAGATTGAATTTTAAGGAATACCATGAGAAATGACAAAAGATGATGGCCTTGTAATGCCAGATACCAAAAAGACGGTATTTGAATGCTTTGATCATTTTCACCAAGAACTAGACACTAAATGAATCAAGTAAGGCTATTTAGCCATTTACTCTGAGCTTTGCAGAAGAAAAAAAATTGGAAATTTCTTCCAAATATAACAGAAGTCTGTGTTGAATTTTCTGGTGAAGATATTTTAGTGGAAATGTTTCAACTGTAGAGATATTTCATTGCCACTAGAATCAACTCTGAAGAAGTAAAGATCTAAATAGTATTGCAATTTCTGGAATTTATTATGAAATGGAATTTTTATGAATTTCTGCCAAACTTAACCTTATGTTTAAGACTTTTGTTAACTATTTTTAGATCTGTTGCTACATGTGAAAGAAACATTTCACAATTAAAATGAATAAAATTGTTCATCAATCAGATATGAGCATATTCAAAGAACACCTTTAATTGTAACTGAAATATTTGGAGAAAACTGAAATTATATCATTCATGGTTGTGATAGAACAATATATTGGTACAGGTTTTTTCTTTTAAAAATATAACAATGCAATTGAAAAGTATCAATCCATTACATTTTCCTCTTTTGTACCTTAACATTTGCTTTAATATTTTTAATATTCACTTTATTTTCATTTTAATTGAAAATAAAATCCTTTTATTCTTTTACTGGCATGATTATATATATGAAGTTCAATTAAAATTTTCACTATTTGCATTTCTTATCTTGCCATAATGATTTTTTTTCAAGACTACTACTGAAAATAATCATATATAGAGGATGGTGTTATAAAATGACCTGGCCCAAGTGTTCATATCAATTATATCACAGATAAGAGTATGTCTGTTCTTTCAGGAATTATTCCTCCTTGCTGTTTCTACTTCAATCCTTCTACTTCTAGTTCCTCCAAGGAATGAGAAAGAGGACTAAAGATAAGAACCAAACATTACTGACTGCATACCTGTCCTGCTGTTGGAATCCATGCTTGATGTTTGATGTCCTCTGGAAAATAATGACATTTTATGGGCTCCAGAAGTTGGTTTCCTTTGGAGACCCTCTGAGAGCTCTACTAGGGACAATTCCCTGATGTAGCTGATGTGATTTTATCACTATCCATCCCAGCTATCCCAGCTTGTATTTTGAAATACAGCCCACACCCTTCCAGACTGCCATCTCTTTACATTGGCAGATCACTTCCTTGGGGGAAGGGAACATCTGTATTTCATTGTGTCCACCAAACCCAAGGAAAACCCATGAATTCTTGCCATCCCAAACAGCAGGAACAAGGGCTACCTGAATAACATCTGCTCCTTTCCCACTTAGAATTCTCTAGAGCAGCAGGCACCTGTGTTGCTGTTCACGCACACCACAGCTCCAGGATGTGCCCTAAATTCCACACACAGCACTTTGCCCCAGGGAAGCCCCAATGGGAAGAAGTGATTTCCGGTGGCATGAGTTTCTACATGGAGTGCAATGTTGGTCTCCCATTCTTGCTTACAATTCCAGTCTTGCTCGGTGTTTTATCGTTGTTACTGTTGTTGTTTTGGCTTTGGGAACTTAGCACTCAGAAGAGCAGAGAAGGGCTTTCCACAGGGACAAAAGCATCAGTGTGGACTCAGGCAGACTTGCAGGTTTTCTAGGCAGGAATGGAGAAGCCCCAGTTCCATTACTTCTGTTTTCCTCTGTGAAATAAAAAATGAGACTGTCTATGAGAGGTGCAAGAGAAGATGGGAAGGAAAAATAAAGTAAGATGAAAGCAGAGAGGGAGGCAAATCATAAAGGACTCTTAACTTTAGGAAACAAACTGAGTGCTGCTGGAGGGGAGGAGATAGGGGATGGGGTAACTGGGCGATGGGCGTTAAGGTGGGCACTTGATGTAATGAGAACTGGGTGTTATATGCAACTGATGAATCACTGAACTACCCCTGAAACTAATAATACAGTATATGTTAACTAAATTGAATTTAAATAGGATTTTTAAAAAAGAGAGAAAGAAGTTCTGAAAGTTTTTTTGTAAAATGTGTAAAAAGCTGGGAGAACAAGCTAATATAGGAGAGCATCTAATTATATAAATTGTTGAGCACAAAATCCTACCCATCAGGGAAGGGGACACACAGGATGAATGCACAGGACGACAAAGATCAACATCAATTATCCAGCATTGTCTGTGTAGACGGGCTAATCATTCATGTAACCACTTAAGGAATTCCTGAGATTTTTTTTCACTCAAATTATCCCCAGACACTTCATTTTTGAAATTAGAAACATAGGGGATCCCTGGGTGGCTCAGCAGTTTACCGCCTGCTTTCGGCCCAGGGCGTGATCCTGGAAACTCAGGATTGAGTCCCGCATCGGGTTCCCAGCATGGAGCCTGCTTCTCCCTCTGCCTGTGTCTCTGTGTGTGTGTGTGTCTCTCTCTCATAAATAAATAAAATCTTAAAAAAAAGAAAAAGAAATTAGAAACAGAACATGCTGAGAACAATAAAATGAAGCTATAGTGCACTTTAAACAACACAACATTCTTTTTCTTTCAACAATACTATGGCTTCTTACACATCTCTATATACATATATATGCCTATATGTCTTTATATATTAGACATATATATATATATAGGTTTATATTATACATTTCTTTCAGTCTTTTTTTAGAGATTTTATTTATTTATTCATGAGAGACACAGAGAGAGAGGCAGAGACATAAGCAGAGGGAAAAGTAGGCTCCTCACAGGGAGCCTGATGTGAGATCATTCCCAGGATCCTGGGACCATGACCTGAGACAAAGGCAGGTGCTCAACCACTGAGCCATTTAGGTGCCCCCATTTATTTGTTTCTATGTGTATATATATGGTTGTCCTACATTGCATTTAAAAAATAAAGCTTCCAGGGCGCCTGGGTGACTCAGTCAGTTAAACGACTGGCTCTTGATTTCTGCTCAGGTCATGATCTCAGGGTGGTGAGATTGAGCCTTGGGCTCTGAGCTGGGTGTGGAGCCTGCTTGAGATTCTCTCTCTCCCTCTTCCTCTGCCCTTTCCACCCTTCCCAAACCCACTCGTGGGCATGGTTTCTCTCTCTCTCTCTCTCTCTCTCTGAAAAAAACTAAAAACCAAAAAATAAAAATTAAAGCCTCCAATATGTTTTAAGGAGCCTATTACATAGTTTAGAAACATTAGTTAAATGGATCTCAGGTAGATAATTGGAAGAAAAGTCTCTAGTTTTTCAATTCCAAGTGATCCATTTTCATGTAAACCTTCCATTCTACTGCCTCAGAGATATTTACAGGACACATGGTGATCTCTTCCTAAAAGCAGCACATCGCCTCTGCTATTTTTAGTTCCCTAATTCTCTTTTCAACTTCTCAGTCCACAGCTTGACACGTCTTTGGAAATGATCCCTCGGTGGGCTTAGTATATTCTATAAAGGAGCAAAAAAGACCTCTTTTCATGCTTCATGTGTGAGCTTCCCACACCTCACTTCGGAGCAACCACTTCGTGTGCTATAAATGCACATGATAGTCAATGTTTTCCTCATTTGCTTTTCATTAACGATCAGCACAGCATGTTTTCAAAAGGAGAGCTATCTTATTTTCACACATAAGGAAGGACACTCAGAACTTTGATGTTGCTTCCTTAAGTGACAAACGCCACTGTTAGAGAGACGTTATTTGTTCCTGGTTGACTTCTTATGGTTTGCAGGGATAATGTTCCTCTGTGAGTCATCTAAAATGCCTCACACATTACTTTCGTTTGACATCTCATGTAAAAGACTGTAATTCCCATTTTTACAGAGCAATAATTTGCAGAACAGCTTCCTAACAGTAGGTCAGCAGTTTCTGTGTAAACCTCCTGCCTATAGGTATGCTTTCTTTTACATTGGGCAGAAGCATCACTGCAATTACCTGTGGTTTCTCTTTCTAAAATTGTCTGTTATATGTGTTTCCAAACAGAAAAAGCTAAAAATGAGAGAACTGATCTTCCTTTAAGCAATGGCCTACAAGAGTTATTCAGTTGAAAGGAACAATGTAATGTGTAGCAGAATGAGGAAGTGTGGTGGGCCAGAAGTGGTGGGGAAAGGCTAAGGAACCCAGAGCAAACACATGGGAGATAGTACAAAAAGAGGTCTTGCTTCCCGGAGGCATTTAGGAGGAAAATGAGTCTTTGCACTTCCACTAGATGGCTTTGTTTTGCCACCTTCCACAAGTACACTTTGAAGCAAGGGGCTGGTCAGTGGACCACTGGACAATTTGAAAGGGGAGTGCCAGAAGAGAATTATGTCAGCCTGGTTCCATTGGGTCAACTATCACCCCAACATCCATGTCTCTATGTGGTCCCCAGAACCTATCTTTCACGTATTGAGCTCTAGTCCAGGAGGGTACAGAAAAAAAAAACTCAAAGATTAAAATCGACTTCTAATATTTTAGACCTTGATTTGAGAGGTGGTTGGATAGCTGTATATATTTGTCAAAACTCTTTGAATTTTACCCTTGAAAGGAGTGTCTAATTATTTGTGTACTCAAACTCAATAAAGGTAATGTTAAAAGTTAACAAAAAACCTATTAGCTATAAAAATAATAGATTTTATGGAATATGCTTGCAATACCATGTTATTTTATGACTTTTTATTAAGATATTATTTTATGTTTAGAGTAGAAAAGAGTTGCTTGGAATAGTTATGCCTGAAAAAAAGTGCCATTATACTACTCTAGATTCCCTCACAACACGGAGAGCATACACAAAGTGCTCAATAAATATTTGTTGACTGAATAAATCAAAGAAGTGTAAATGAGTACCAGCTATTGCCAGGCACAAAAGTAAATATATGTAGTCATCAAATAAAGACTCTATGCAAAATAATAATAATAATAATAATACATGTACGCATAATTTAAAAAGGTAATTAGTCCTCTGAAAGGAATGTCACTTGAAGAACAACAACAAAATTCATTACCATGGAGAGAAACTGGATCTTCTTGGTTCTTGGGTAGAAACATAAGCTTTAGAGGAAATATAAGAGCAATTAAGACTGAGCTGTCCAAAATGAAAATTGATTATAAAGACCAGAAGGATCATTCATTTGTTCAATACTAGAGATAAAAATCTCTCTCTCTCTCTCTCTCTCTCTCTCTCTGTCTCCCCACAAGTACACATACACAAAAAGTTTATTTTCTCTGTATCTCTGAATGACACTGAGGAACACAGACAGGAAAAAGCACTTAATCGAGAAAATATTAGTGAATTATTGATTTGAAACTTTTTGATTCCTCAGGGTCTTCAAATCTCATAAATATTGTCAATAGATTCCTTACAAATAAAACCTCTAGGAAAAGTTATCTTTCATTTCCACGAAAACACAAAGCATCTTTTTCTTTCCCGAGGAAAGAAAGAAGAGGCCTTCTGGGATGGAAGGAACAATTCTCTTGTACCTAATTTGTCCCAGTGTTGGGAATCTTGGCTAAGGGAGAACTGTGGGCCTGCTGGCTGTCACTGAATTCATGCCTGTTCTCCAAGTTCAGTTCAGTGGAGACGTTGGATGCAGAGAATGGCTTTCTTGAAGCCACCAGATGAGTTTCCAACAAGGAACTTGTGTAGATCTTGAAGCCACAGAAGAGTATTCTGGCTCACAGTAACAAATTCCAGGGGTCCATAAGCTCTTCTATTCAGTGATATTTCATAAACTTGCAAGAGTGTTACAATCACTCTAAATATTGCTACACCCAGACCAATCACTCATTATGTCCTATCTTTGGTGCAGCCAATTAGTAGACCTGACTCCTCATGCCCACTGGGGACCCCAGGGCTAAAATGACTTTTCAAAATGTTTGATGAGGTTGCTAGATCTTTTCAATCTTCCTGATTGAAGATTTGTTTTTCTCACTAAAGATAATTTACCTGGTCCCCCTATCTCTTTACTACTGAATACAATTTAGAGGAACCCTTATTTACAGCTGCCTTTAAAAGTACATAAAATTGTGTATTAAAGGTTGCATTATATCAATCAAAAAATGTTTTCACAACCAATGATAACATTTATTCATTTCTTCTGATTTCTTTTTACATACACTAAGAAATTTCCCTATTACCAGAAGATGTAGCAGTGATGTCCATGGTTAGCTGTGATATGAGCAAAATTTTTATGTGGAGTACCAATATTTGCATGCTGGTCTTCTAACAATTGAGTGCAGGGTAAAAAGTTTTATCACTGTTGGCTCAACAGACTACCATCTGTGCTAAAAGCTATTTTATATTGGTCAGCAGGTTGTGTTCCTGAGACAACCTATTTATGTCATCACAAATGTTAGGAATATCACAGACAACTATTGAAAATCTGAAACTGAATGCAAGATGAGGGTATGTCATTTGGCCTATGAATCCACCTGCCTCATGAAAATCAGTTTCCTTTGTCCTCTTGTCCTTTAGCCGTAGAAGACAGTTTGATGCTCTGGTATTATTTCTTTGCCAGAAAAGAAACTAAACCTGGGATTTAACAGGTTGATCTCTGAAGCAAACCTGCATTGCAAATTAGGGGATGAAAGTGGTTTACAAATATGCTAGAGCTGACACTGGCCTTTTTGGGTTCCTATCAGGGACCCTGGGCCTTCTGTTATTCCATGGATGCATCTGTACATCTTCAGTAAACATAAAAGCCTGAGTTGAAATGTTCCTCAGTCAATGCTTAGACTAATAAGAGTTTCTCCTGGAACACATTAGAGTGACTTCTCCAGACCTTCATTCCCAAGTAACCCTACTTTTCATAGAGATCAACTCTGGTATTTTGTAAAAATCTGGTATGATTAGTCAGAGGACATTTTATAGAGTCAAGTGTGGTGATTTATAAGCAACTATTCACTTAAAGCCTTGTATTCATTCCCCTCCTCCAACAAGAGACAAAGTGGCAAAAACAAATGCTTATTGGCCATGTGTTTATCCTTTGGGAGTACATTTAGTTTGGTTAAATGTTCAAGAAGCTAAAAATGTCACAAAATGAAATGCTTTTACAAATTATGCTGGAAATCTTTCAAGAATAGGGTTTGGGCAAAGGCTTCTTATACTTCTAGATTTGAATGAATTAGGAAACCTGCATGGGCTCATGAATCACATATAAGAATAGTATATTATACTCTTCTTCCCTGTGAAGTCCAGGTTTCTTTACAGTGGACCATGTGAATTTCAGAGTGGGCAACACAGCCTTCTACCATGAGTGGCTGAGAATAATACTCTCACTCAGGGTTATTCTGATTTTAAAGATTTTATTTATTTATTCATGAGAGACACACAGAAAGAGAGCCAGAGACACAGGCAGAGGGAGAAGCAGGCTCTTTGCAGGGAGCCTGATGAGGGACTTGATCCCAGGATCCCGGGATCATGCTCTGAGCCAAAGACAGACGCTCAACCGCTGAGCCACCCAAGCTTCCCTCCATCTGAACACTTGAGCTGTTTAATAAATAATGCCTCATTAATTTCCTTTGAAGGGAAATCATTTAAAGTAATTTGAGGGGGTGACTATTGTGATAATATTTTTGAGGGGGGAAGAGTTGAAGAATCAGCATTTTGCTGAGTGATTCTTGAGACTCTTATTGTCTCCATGGTCCTTTCTAGTCATATATGTGTTGCTGAAGTGAGCACACCTTCTAGTCGATTCTTCTTATGTTGGATAGTCTGACAGTAACCAGACTCACCCTCTGCATCACAGGAATGCCTGTGAACTCTTTCACATCATCCTGTCACTGACCACTGAGTTGTAGAGTCCAGTGTCACAGAAACAGCATTACACATAAAGTGACTTATTTTCTTATGTCCACTGTTTCCCAGGTGCCAGAAAGCAGGTATTTCACTTAACCATGCTGATATTCAGTTTTCCTCTTCATTCCTTTTTCCTTTATCTATTAAATGCATATTCATTGAGTCTCTACTCCAGGCCAGGTACAATGCTAGGTACAATTAAACAGTGGCCTTAAACAGATTGTAGTTGCTGGCCTCCACGTCATCAATTTCTTTCCTCCCCATATGCTCAATCCTTTTTCCTATTGTAAGGAGGAGTTGATTTCCCCTCCCCTTGAATCTAGGTAGGCTCTGTGACCAATCAAATACAATGGACTTGATATGGTTCTAGATTCCAGGCTGGCTTTGAGAGACTACAGGTTTCCACTTCTTGTCTCTTAGTATGCTAGCTTGTGGAATCCTAAGCTCACCATGCAAGAATTCCAACTATCCTGAGGCTGCCATCCATGAAGAAGCCCAGAGCTAGCCATGTGGAGAAGCAATGGGAGGAGAGAGGGAGGGAAGGGAGTGCAGGCTTGGCTGGTCTCTCACTGTTTCAGCCCCAGAACCCTACTGTATAAAATCATGAAATGAGTCCAGTCTCACTTGACATTTAACTTCAACTATGTGAAGGATCCAAGGTGTCAATTTCTCAATGCAACCCATCAATTTTCCAAACTACAGAGAATAGGAAATAAATAGATCTTCTAAGAGACTAAACTTTAGGATGGTATTTACCTGACAACAGATATGGAATACATGCTCACTACCATCCTGGAGCTTAAAGTTTTGTGCAGACAGCAGAAGGCTAAGCAAATGATCACAAAATGAGTATAAAGTTACACTGTGGTGAATGTCATTGAGGGAGGATATAGGGGGCTGTGGACATATAAGAAGAGAACAGAACCACATTTGGGTTCAGGGAAAGCTTCCATGGGCAGTGATGTTTGGATTGCAATCCAAAAATTAGGTACTATTTTTTGGAGAGAAGAGGATCTTATTTGCATAAGGATAGGGCTCCATGCAAGGGGAGTAGTATGTGCAATGGCCCTGAATTGGGGAGGACCATGGTGCATTCAGTGAGCAGAAAGATGGCCAATGCAGCTGGGGGTCAGTGAGTGGCAGATGATAAAGTCAGCAAGAGAAGATGGGCCGATCATGCCACACCGTATATGGAGTTAGGAATGTTTTTACTGAAGTGGCAAGCATCTGAATCATTTTAACTGGGAGAGTAACAAAATTAGTTTGACCCTTCATCCAAAGACATACTTCCCCAACAGAGTTGCTGCTTGCTTCAAGTGGAAGCATTTTAGAAAACCAAAATATATTTATGACAAAAGAGTTTTAGTGAGCTCACAAAGAAAAAGCCAGATATTAAAATCCAGAGGCAAACAGGATATTTTCAAGAAATATTCAAAATGAAGGAAAATCCCAGGATTTATCTATATAATAGAAGATCAGTACTCTACTGGAGAATATGATTAAAATGTAATAAAGGAAAAGAAAAGCAAAACTACAAGTAAAAACAGTTTAAGAATATTTTCTGTTTGGTATAGTATGATCAAAAGCATAAGGAATTAGAAGTCAGAAATTATGATTGGTCATGTTAACAATTATCCAAGTGATCTTGTGCCAGTCCTTAAACTCTACAGACATCATTTTCCCATCTGAAATAAAGAGATTATGATAACTTATCTTTTTCCAGTTCTGATTCAAATTATATCTACTGTCTATAAAATTATTACATATCTAAGAATGTGTGACTATATAAAGGGAAACTCCTTTATCATATTTTTTAGAATTTCTGACAAGTCTTGGGCCAAAGCTGTATATTCATGACATTCTTGTACTAGTTTATCACTCATAAATTATGTTTCTTTCAAAGACTAACTATTCTTAGCAAAGTTACCAGGTACTTGTTCTTTAATTTTCTAGGAAACACCTAAGAACAATTGATCACCCTGAGTCTTAACAGAATAAAATGTTTATACTATAAAAGATTGATTTTTTTTTCCACTGAAACTAACTCATTGTCACATTCTGGGCTTAATTAAAAAAAAACTTAAAGTAATTTATTGTTTCATATCTACTATCTTCTAGTCTCATACAACCTATTTATAGTTCTTTTCTTAAAGAAATATGAAAGTTATCAAGCTACATTATGTAGCTTAACATTTTGTGTGTCTATAATATCTCCACCTGAGGTGAAACTTCAGGCTCCATCCATCATTAGAACTTACATGAATATGTATGAATAAATAGAAATGAATTTCTGTAGCACCTTCTATGTTCAATTCTGCTAGCTAGATGAAAGTGGGATACATATGGATAATACCTGGTCTCTGTCTCAAGCAATTTGTATTTCACTTCAAAAGCAAAACACCCATGCAAATAAGTATATGGTAAATTTGGTGGTTTTAAACCATGAAAAGAATGAAGTGGACTTCCCAGCAAGATAGCATAGTAATGGTAGACTTCCGAAGACCATTTCCTATATATCACTTCTAAGAAATATCTTCAGGTTAAAACAGCTGAGATTAAATTAAAGGAAGTTATCAAAGGGTATAAAATAATATATCAGGGCGGTTTTAAAAAGCGTGTTTTGTGTTCATACACAACTAGGTTAGTTTTCCCACTTAATATCCCTGCTGATACTAGCGGGTCATGTAAATAGTCTATGTCTGGCTCCACATCTATAAAATGAGAATGATATATATCTTCCACACTAAGTTATTGAGAGGTAGTTTTATTGAGAAAGTATCACAATGCCTGGAAAATATCACAATGCTTGGAACATAGTAATACTACATAGATATTACCTACCAAGTTGACAATATTGGGAGAATTTCTAACTGATGAGAATTAACAGATGCTGGTGTCTGCAAGCTAGTTGCAACAGTACACATAGGTGACCACTGTTCACATATCTTAGGCAATACATAAAGCATGCTGTACAAGCAAACCCGAGGATACAAAATACCTCTTGAAGCAGAGTCTTATCTGTAAATTATGAAATAGTGAAGACTGTAATTCTAGATCACCACTTTATTGATTTGGTAAAATTTTTCTTCCACTAGATGTAGAACAACTTCTCTGATACCCAGGATCCTCACAGGAGTTCTGCTTTTGTCCAACTAAAGCTTTCTCTCAGATACCAAATTGAGAAAAGGTATAAAGAATTGCCAACACATTATAGAGATATCTTCCCACAGAGATTTCAACTGTAAAGGACCCCAAAATTCTAAATGAGAAAAGCGAATCTTTTGTAGACACCAGTCATTGAGTGAATAAAGACTTTTCCATGCTGAGAACACTGATTCTTCCCCACATACTCTGAAAATTATGACTATTTATCTATGACTGAAGCCAAACTTACTTTGAGACATTTGTTGACAACATCTAAAAAGTTAGCTGTCAATAAGGTATAAAATATGGAGACCATATAAACTAAGTGATGTATAATTAATGCATAATAATGTCTAGTTAATAAATATTCATTGATAATGCTCCTGTCATTGCAAGGTGAGTTCGTTGTTGAAGGGACATAATTATGCAAACAGTACAGGTTTCCAGGTTCTAAAACTGGTCTAAAAATAGAAATCCATGAACCTTCTGGAACTTCTGGCTTATTACATATATTTTACATAAATGCTAAGGTGAAGTCCAAAAAGCTGTACAGGAAGGTGCTGTATTTCATATCTCTCTGCTTTTTAATGTGATCAGATTCTGATAAAGCTTAATTCTTTATAAAAATGAGAACTATAACCTCAAATGCCAGAGAGAAGATGTAAATGGGTATCATGCATGCTAAGTCATTAATCTCGTGGAGAAACAATATATGTGAGTGTGAGTGCACACAGAGCTGTGTGTGAAAGTACACAAATTATTTCTAACCTAATACTTGTAACAATAGAAAAAAATATCCACCACTTAACCATTCCTTAATAATTAACTGGCACTAATGTCAGCTGCTTTGCGTACCTTCCTTCTCCACTTTACAAACCACCTACAGAGGCAAATATGACCTAAAAGAACTGAGAATAAGAGAAATTAAGAGCTATAAAAAATCATAGAGCTAATAAGTTTCCATATCTATGACTCAAACCTAGGGTCTCAGCTAGTCTGGGCTGCTATAACACACACCATCAACTGAGTGGCCTACACAGCAAATGTATATCTCTCAGTTTTGGAAGCTGGGAAGTCCAAGGTCAAGACACTGACAGATTCAGTTCCTGATGAGGACTCTCTTCCTGATTTGCAGATGGCCTCCTTCTCACTGTGTCCTCACAAGGCAGGGGAGACAATGAGAGAAAGATTGAGAACACGTTGGTACCTCTCATAAGGGCACCAATCTCATTCATGAGGCTCTATGACCTAATTACCTCCCAGAGGCCCCAATTCCAAAACCCAGCAAACTGGGGATTAGGGCTCCCACATATGAATTGGGGGGGAAGGGGACACATGCAGTCCATAGCACCTGGGTTTGAGTACTTCCATAGAATATCTACTTCTCATTCTGCCCTCCCTCCTCATGATTCCCCTTCGTTAACTACCTCGATTTTATTTTATTTTATTTTTATTTATTTATGATAGTCACACACACACAGAGAGAGAGAGAGAGAGGCAGAGACATAGGCAGAGGGAGAAGCAGGCTCCATGCACCGGGAGCCCGATGTGGGATTCGATCCTGGGTCTCCAGGATCGCGCCCTGGGCCAAAGGCAGGCGCCAAACCGCTGCGCCACCCAGGGATCCCAACTACCTCGATTTTAAAGGAACAATTATATGCCTTTTCATTTATAAAATATACATTTCTCGTATGTTGCATTATCGTTTGATGTCTTGATGATAAGGTTTCACCTTACTGTATTTTTAAAAGGTCAGGTATGATTTCCTTGTGTCTAGAAACGATGCTAATGTTGATGTTAAGGATCTGCTGCACACTCCTGGTTAACTTTCAGTCCCTTGTTTCTTATCTAATTAAAGATCAGCGTGAAAGCCTTTGGATGACACTTAGCTTTGTTCAAGACAGAGAGCAAGAGCAGTAATTCAAAATGTCTCCTCTCAAATAAGACAGCAATTTCAAATATGTCATGTCAAGGTTTTAAATGGTTTTTACTAATGTGGTTTGTTTTGTAATACAATTGACATGTAACATTCTATTCATTTTAGGTATACAACATAATGATCTGATGTATGTATACACCAAAATAATTACCACCATAAGTCTAGTTAACATCTGTCACCACACGTAGTTAACGTTTTGTATGTGTGATGAGAACTCTTAAGATTTACTATCTTAGTAACTTTCAAATATATGATATAGCATTGTTAATCATAGTCATCATGCTGTGATTTCCTCGTGCTCATTTCAGCCCCAGAATTTATCTATCTTATAAATGTAAGTATCTACCTTTTGCTGGTTGCTACTTCTGAGGCAAGATTGAAAGTGAGACTAAATAAAAATTGAGCGCTGACAGGTGACAGCAGTTTAACAATGGGATTGCAGTAATGATTGCAACAAAGCCGGTCTGGGGTAAGACAGTAGGAGTCAATCACAAAGACTCCAAGAAGAGTCCATCATGGCAGTTCAGGGCCACTGCATGACCCATGAGGAGCCATGCTCCCTGTGAACTTTGCAGCTAGCTTTACCTCTGTCTGTCCGGGAGCTTGATTCTTGAGGTGCTATGCTTTCTTCATCAATCCAAGCTGATTTTCACTCTTTCAATCCAGGCTAGGCATTTATCTTTCAATATGGGTTATTCCGATTATTGAGGTTAAGGATCATTTCTATGATCCTTATGAGTTTGAAAGCATATTCCATATTTCATACAATTCCTTTTAAGATCAGAAAAAAAATATAGAAAGTCCTTGTGAAGGAATAGTTGACCAGCAGTAATGGCATAAAATCAATTTTCAATCAGCACTCCTGAAAATTAACTGTGTTTGCATTTATTAGTTCACAGTAGTTGCAATTTATTAGTTCCTTAAGTCCCTTGTTTGCATTAGTAAGTAATAAATTTACATTCTAGGTAATATTTGTATGAACTAAATGATTCATATATTTTAATCAAAGCAATTTTCTAAACTATTTTATTCAAAAAATTCAAAATGCTGATGAAAAGAGGAAAGAGTGGGAAACTCATTAGGGATAATGCCTTACTTATTAGCACAGAGATGGTATGACTCAAGAGCCATCATGGTGTATTTTGTCAATAAGCCCAATGTGAAAGACTTCTGAATAGCCCTGCCAATTGTTACTCAAGACGGTACCTTGTGTATTTAGTGGCACTTTCCAAATCTCAGGGGCTGCAGCTACATTTGGGGGAATTCCAAGAGGAGCTATAATCCAAGTTCCTTTCTAAAGGTGTTGAAGGAAAATGGACTGAAGCAAGTCTGTTTTCTGCATCGATGAGTCATAATTGATTTTAAATTCAATTTGTTCTTTTTTAGGTCCAGCACACAGCACTGAAATGTCTAAGGTATCTGGTATGCCCATGTGCTGAGAACTGAAGATTCTGATGGACAGGTCCTCTTGCTGTGTTTGGTGTCAGCTGCCCAAATGTGTACCATGAACTACTTGATGCCACCAACACCATCACTGTTTTAATATCAACAAAAACTAAAGATAGGACCCTGCGTGTTTTCCATTGCAGAGGAAGGCTATGATCGCCCCCTTTTGCTGTGATATGCTCTCACTTTCTTTTCTTTCCATTTTCCCAGATATTTGACGTATAAAATAAATTCTGATTGCAGGGCTTTCAGGAGTTAACAAATGAAACAAATCTTGTTATCAAGATGTCCGTCTAATTGGAAATACATAAGGCCCTAGTTCTTAAACTCCAAGACTTAGGACCAGGAAATGTAATGTAAACTTACGATGTTTTTCTTACAAACTTCAAAGATGGACTCAGGCTTCTTTTTTCCTTATATTGTACTCCTCTTTGTATTTATATGCATACCAATAATGACTTCTTTAGTTCTATTCCATTTTCTTTTGAAAATTTGTTTCAAGAGGTTTATCATTTGGATTACTTGCCTTCCCAAATTTCGTAAGCATGTGTCATGTTTTCTAACAACTAAAGAATGTATACAGAGGTCCCATTATTCTGAAATCTTTTTCTCATTTTGCGTGTTTAGAAACCACTTCTGTTATTAACTTTACAGAAAAAAGGTAATAACATTTGGTGTTCTCATTCTTCCCTTTGTTGCATCTTCACAAGAAGCATAGAGTTTGAATGCATTCTAGAATATTCTAAATCTTTTTTTTTTTTTTTTTAATTTTTATTTATTTATGATAGTCACAGAGAGAGAGAGAGAGAGAGAGAGAGGCAGAGACATAGGCAGAGGGAGAAGCAGGCTCCATGCACCGGGAGCCTGATGTGGGATTCGATTCCGGGTCTCCAGGATCGCGCCCTGGGCCAAAGGCAGGCGCCAAACCGCTGCGCCACCCAGGGATCCCACATTCTAGAATATTCTAATTCACAGTTGAAAAGCACCTTCATGTATTTGCTATTTCTACTATTGGTTTTGGTCTGTTTTATGTTTTATTCACTATGTATTCTTTCTAGAGGGAGTCTTAG
This sequence comes from Canis lupus familiaris, assembly GCF_011100685.1. Taxonomy (NCBI): domain Eukaryota; kingdom Metazoa; phylum Chordata; class Mammalia; order Carnivora; family Canidae; genus Canis; species Canis lupus. Next base: position 41,021,101 of record NC_049246.1, on the reverse strand, counting down.
AGTGTTAACTGTATCCTAAGGAATTGCAATTGAGTTCAAGAAAATTTTAAATCAATTGTTTTGGCCATCGACAAGAATTTAACAGTAATTTCCCATTCCTCTCATGGATCACCTTAGACTCCTTCAGCTATAAATAGCAAAAGGATTACTTGTGCTAAGCCAATCTTTATGCTAGTCTAAGCAACTCACATCTTTCCAATGGCACCTCATCTTCTTTCACTCTCTAGTGCCCTCACCAATAGTTTCAAAACAAGTCAAAATCCTAAAGAAGGAAAACCTTTGAGTTTTTATAGAAGCTATTTCCTTCATTTGAAACTATCCATTGAGACCTCACCTTTTTTCTTTCAACTTAAACCAGTACCTGTTCGCTATTTTAAAAGATATTGTCCTGGTTGTTAATTGGCTGTTTTACAGAAGGGCAATTTGTTCTCCCTTGTTTTCTTGGTTCATCTTTTCCCTTCTTAGACTAGTGTGAGGATAGTATCACCATCTCCCTTGCACCACCCCCATTCTGCAGAGAACTCATTTCCTGCACACCCATCCCCTTATTTGTTGCTTTCATCTTTCAATTTCTAACGTGCCTGACATTCTTGAACATTCCAGGTCCCCCAAACAATTCCTTGTCTTAGCACACGTTGTTGCCTCTAACAAGAATGTTTCCATTGTCCATCCTTCCCACAGTGCAATCACCTGGGAACACCCTACTTAATTCCACTTCCTCTGGGATGCTTTATTGTCTCTTTCAAGTAGAATTCATTGGGTTACCTTTCCCTCCTAACTCTTCCCTTTGTAAAATGGTTTGAAGCCTATCACCTTGTATTATGATGCAACTGCTTTCCTGATTTTTCCCCCTTCAGTGGGTGAAGGGTAGTTGGGAAGACATGCATTGAAGGACCCAATACTGTACTCTTGTCTATGTCCACACTGTATTAGTCAGGGTTCTCCTGAGAAACAGAACCAGTAGGATATATATATAAAGAGATTTATTCTAAGGAATTGGTTCCCATAACTGTGGAGGCTTGTAAGTCCCAAATCTTCAGCATGGGCCAGCAGGCTGGAGACCAGAAAGAGCCAATGTTCCAGGTCCAGTCTGGAGGCATCTTGCTAGGAGGAGGTCAATCTTTTCCTATTTAGGTCTTCCAATGATTAGAGGAGATCTACCTACATTATGGAGGGCAATATGCTTTACTCAAAATCCACTGATTTAAATGTTAGTCTCATCCCAAAATACCCTCATAAGAAACATCCAAATGTTTGATCACAATATCTGGGTCCCATGGCCCAACCAAGCTGACACATAAAATTAACCATCACAAAGATTTTTTTAAAAGATTTTATTTATTTATTTGAGAGAGAGAGAGAAAGAGAGGGAGAGAGAGAATAGTGAAGGGGGGAATGGAGGAAGAGAGCCAAGCCTACTCCATGCTGAGCACAATTCCCAGGATCCTGAGATCACGACCTGAGCTGAACTCAAGACTCAGATGATTAACCAACCGACCTCCAAGGTGCCCCCCATCACACAGATTATTTGCCTTTGTGCATGCACACCCTTGACATCTCTCTGTGCCCTGATATCCTCTTCATACAAGGACACCAATCAGACCGGATTAAGATACACCCTAATGACCTTTTTAGCCCTAATGAATTCTTGAACAGTCCTAGATCCTAGTCACCGTGATCCTAAAATGGATAGAAACCATCTAACATACCGAACAATGGCTTCCACATGTTCAAATCATTAAAGAACATTGTAGGTAAGGGGACTTCAAAGTCACTCCAATTTCCTCGTTTTACGTAGAATTAAATTGGAACAGGAAAAACTTAAGAAGAGGTCACCTGAGGCTACCCAGCCTTCTTTACTTACCTTTCCTGACATGACTAAGACACATTATAAAATGTAGTAAACTTCATATTTATCATAAAATCCCCAGACTGTGCATTTAGTTTTCTGGGGAGGAAAAAAAAGGAAAAAGAGAGAAAATTATGTGTAAAATCAAATATAGTTAATGGTGGTCCTCTAGAGTCCAGAACCAAAGAATTTTCTTTTTTTGTTTTGTTTTTACAAATATTCATGAATTCAACTATGACTGGGCTGATTAACAATTCTAAAACTTTATCAGCTCATTCTTTGTGGGAGGATATAAAAGAAGCTAAGGGCAGAAGCTTATAGAAAAGAAATGCAGAAGAGCAGAATGATGGGAGAAAGAACCAGAACAAGAGAAGAAAAATGGGAAGACCGAATAGGGTTTATTCACTATATGCCTTAGGCTGAATGAAAAGAGTTTATGACAATGATGTACTATGCTATACACATTCATAAAGTAATTAAACCATCAAAACCTTTTCTTTGAGCAGAAAAACAGCCACAGCTCATTCTTCAAGCAATCCCAACCTTTCTGCTGCCATTTATTATACCATTTACTATTTAATCCTAATTCAAATCAGTTGTTCCTGTTCAGGCAGGAGCTCCTACAAGGAGCTTTGAGGGGAAGAGAAATCATACGCAGGCACTTGCTTTGTGGGGTTTTGAGAAAAATGAATGACAGGAAACCCACAGCCAGGGGAAAATACCAATCACAGGAACTTGAAATGTAGGTTGTAAAGAGGTAGTGGGAGGGGTTAAAGAATTCTCCTCTCTGCTCCTACTTGGAAAAAGATTATCTTTAATAATAATTATTGCAGTAGTTAGCATTCGCTAAGCCTTTAGTATATGTCAGGCACTGTGGGAAATTCCATGTGGCATCTCACTGAATCTTCACAGAACTCCTATGAAGATGCCACAGGGAAATTAAAACCCATGTCAGGGGGTTGGCAATGGGAAACAGTGTCTCTGAAAAGAAAAGAAAGAGAATAAGCTTGTTACAGCTGAAGCCATATAACCAGCTGATTTGAGAAAAAGAGCTCCATGAACATTATAAAGAAGAAAGGACATTCCATTCTCTACTAAGCAAACGATTCACAAACAATGAGGGTTGCAAGGCATCCTGCTATGGGTCTCTAGGAAGAGACATTTCATGAAAGTCTATTATCCATATTGAGGTGGCCACTCTCAGACTTGTCATGAAATGTCACACTGTCCTGCCAACCCCAATGCACCTGTTAAAAACATGGTATATATTAAGCTTATTTTTTTCTTATCCCTTTTTCATCACAGTTTCTACCTTACAAGAGATCCTCTTTCTTCTATGTTATTAGATCAAGTTAGTTTCTGAAGTCTGGCTCATTAGTTTTTATGTCCTCAATTCTTTGGTGGGGAGTGGGTTGGAAAACATATGGTTCTATAGATCATTCAAGCTTGTTTTAGTTGTTAGACTGAGAGCAGCATTTCTCTTGCAACTTTCTGCATCAGAAGCAGGAACCCTTTACCCCTCTATCATATCATCTTATAGTACAATTACCATGTATATTAGTATTTACTAAGTTTCTTTCTCTAGGTGGTGTATCATCTTTGCTATGTTTCAAATGTCTAGGAAGCGGGGTTCAGAAAATCTTTTTTTCTCTCTAGTGGAAATATTTGTATTTAAACCCTTATACTATCTTTTAATCTCCTTTTTCTCTTACATAATCTTTTACTATCCAATTTGTCCCTAATATGCTTTGACTCCCATCTATTAACTATCAAATAGTCAATGATCTTATTTTACTTCCCCCTTCAATTAACTTCTACTTCTATTTTTCACTTGCATTCATTCCACTTCTTCAGAACATGTAAGGTTTATTTGGTTTCTCTCCACTCCTGTTGCCATCTTATTTCAGTCATAATTGTACAGCTAAATGCATTAAGTGTTTGAAGTTTCTCTGGTTTATCTCTTGATAAAAAGAAACCCATCATATAGTGGAACCCTTGAGAAAGGTCGCTGTATTTCATATTCCCTAAGTTATTGTATATTAAAACTGCTCTTCTGTGCCCTCGATATTTAAAGTACAGCTTGCCTGGAAAGTACATTCTTGGCCCACGCTCTTTTTGTGTTTCTTGAGAATGCTGCTCTACTGTCCCCTGGCTCTACATTCAGTTCTTAAGAAGTCAAATGCCAGCCTAATTTTCTGACATTTGTAGTCTTTTTGTTGTTGTTGTTGTTGTTCTTGTTGTTGTTTTTGGTTGTGTGTGTGTGTGTGTGTGTGTGTGTGTGTGTGTGCGATTTATTGCCTGAAGACTCTGGGGTTAAAAAAAAAAAGGTCCTTGAGAACTAACAGTTTTGCTAAGAAAAGTCAGTTTATTGCCAAGCCAATTTTCTCAAATGAACTCTTTCTAGATCCTATTTCCAAAAATGTTTTGTTGGAGTATAAACTATATTAGAACATATTAGTTATGATGCTTTATATTTGTTTGCTCACTTTTCTTCTTCAAGGACTCCAATTTCATGTATGTTGGAATATCTTTTCCTGGCTTCCCTCATAATCACTTTTTCTCTGGTCTCTTATGTTGCTCCTTTTATCTAATTTTCATTCTCATGGCTCTTTTCCTACTTTTCCTCAATATGCCTTATGAAATTTTCCTTGGTAGGGCACCTGGGTGGTTCAGTGATTGAGCATCTGCCTTTGGCTCAGGTCAGGATCCCAGGGTCTGGGATCAAGTCCCACATCAGGCTTCTCACAGGGAGCCTGCTTCTCCCTCTGCCTATGTCTCTGCCTCTCTCTGTGTGAATAAATAAATAAAATCTTTAAAATAATAATAAAGTAAATAAATACATTTCTCTGGGAATCTATTTTCCTTTGAGCCTCGTATATTTCTTTTTTAAAAATATTTATTTATTTATTTATTTATTTATTTATTTATGATAGACATAGAGAGAGAGAGAGAGAGAGGGAGAGACACAGGAGGAGGGAGAAGCAGGCTCCACACCGGGAGCCCGATGTGGGACTCGATTCCAGGACTCCAGGATCATGCCCTGGGCCAAAGGCAGGCGCTAAACTGCTGAGCCACCCAGGGATCCCCAAGCCTCATATATTTCTGAGATTGTTTTCTTTTTTTCTTTTTTCAAGTTCTTCCCAACTGCTGCACTAAGCATACTCTGAAACAAAGGGAAATGTAGAGGAAGGTCATCAGAGTTCAAAGAAATAGAGGACTTCAAAAATTGCACTTAAAATATTTTATTTTCACAATTTTGTCGAAAATCTGACTTAAACACATTACAAAGACCTCTGCAAGGATTCATAAAGGCTTGTCAGTCTGAGAGTTTCCAAAGCCTAAGATTTACTAGCATCACAGTAATTCCACCTCTGGTGACAATTGGACACCAACCTTATACAAAGTGCTTTGCAAATATCATTGCCTCTGATAATTTTATCTAATACCTACAGAGCAGTTCTTTAGGATAAATAGTGCTTTTAACACCCATTTGATGAGGAGGAAAATCAGGGGACAAATGAAAAATTCTGTACTAGAATACAGTCCTCCACCTCTAGAGGGTCTGTGTGTCCTCCTTCAGCCACTCATCTTTGATGTTCTCTGAATTATACACCAAGTGCTCTCGCTATATGCGCTTGCACCTCATCAGTTGTTTCTGCCTACTTTGCTTCCAACTCTACTTCCTTTCCATCAATCTCTTCTTTAAACTCTTTTCTAGACATGTGTGTTGAGCTACCTCTTTGAAGTCTCTAATCCTAGTTCAGTTTCCTACCTACTCATCCTGTTGCAATTCCTTGAAATAAGAGACACATGGGGCTTTTCCTACCTGCATAGCCCTCATAGCCATAGTAAATGTCTCCAGCACACTAACCCCAGAGCTATAAGAAATCATGGACACAGTGTTGGCATTATCAACAGTTTGGCATATCCCCCTCTCCTGAGCCTCCTGGCTCACTGACTACCCCCTATCCGTGAATATAAAGGACAAAGAAGAGAGAGAGTGAGGCTCAGGGATGCCCATTAGGTTGTTATCTTGAATTAGCAGGCTAGTAGGTAACCATGGTATCCTTTTCTGAGAGGTAGAAGGTTGGGAGGAGGTAGCCGTTTGAGGTTTGGGAATCTTTGGTGAAGCAGCCTTCTCTTTAAAATGGAACCATCAAAAATGGAGCTAAAAGTTAAGATAGGTATCTCGCAAGAATGAACACACAGCAAGATTTAATTTCATGCCTATTGGATGAAAAAAATTAAGCGTTGTATTTTAATGCCTTCCTTTAATAATCCTAGCAACCTAATTTGTTTTCAACCTGGGAGAGTATGGAAAGAGTTTTAGTAATAGGACTTTTATTAATAGATTTATTTGTATATACAGATGTTTATTGGATTATTGTTTGTTTTGGTTTGTTTGTTTGCACTTCAAACTAGGACACAAGCTCCATAGGGAAATGAATCATGACTTCCTTGTTCACTGGTGTATCCCCCATACCAAGTACAATGTATTTGCACATATTGGGCACTGGTAAACTCATATTGGATGAGAGACTAAAACAATAGCTTTAGCTATCAAATGCTGTAATGAATATAAAATATTATCAAAAAATGGATTGGATTCTGGATTATTTTAATATTGATATCACTAAGCATTTTTATTACTGAAATTAACATTTAAATTAAAAAATTCATCCCCAGCAATAAAGTTATCATTCTTTGCTATGGCTCCCTTTCCGCTTACATACGAATGTGCTATGAGAGAGGCTGCTCTAAGTGCTTAGTGGCTACAGTAATTTTAAAAATTCCTGTTCATTGCACATGGCTTAGAAAGTATGGCAAGGTAACAGGACTGTAGATGTGAAGAACAATAAGACAGCAAATTGTTCTTGCTGAATCTCGATGGCGGCAGCATCTTTGGCTAACATATATTAAACCACCTCTACTCTGCTTGAGGATGTTATTCAAGAAAGAATGAGCTGCATTGAAAAGATGTCACAAATCCACAATATCTGCAGCACCATTATTGTGTTTCTATGGGAAGCACTCGTACCTGGAGGAAATGCAGCCCTTGTAGTACATTAACGCAACAGCTTATGAGTTCTCCCAGGTAACGTAGAAGCTATTGTCGGGTGCCATGTTCTCCCTTTCCAGAACTTCGAGAAATGCCTCAAATATGCAAATATGTATTTTAGTTCTATTTTTAAAATTATAATAAATTCTATAGTTATAGTTTTAAGTTTATTTTTATTTTTTCAATTATAATAAATTCTATGTAAATAAGCTGTGGCAGAACCTATGACTATGCTGCTGCTGTGGCAAAAGGGACTTTACAGATAGGAGTTAATTAAGGACCTTGAGATGGAAAGATTATTCTGGATTATCTGGGTGGGCTCAAAATGTAATCCCTGGATTCTCATGAGACAGAGGCAAGAAGGTCAAGGGGAGGAAAAGGTGATGTGACAGCAAAAGCAGACACTGGAGTCACGCGACCACAAACCGGGGAAAGCTGGCAACTTCTAATGTCTGGAAGAGACAGGGAATGGATTCAGATTCTCCCCTGGATCCTTGAGAAAGACAAGCCCTGCTGACATCATGACTTTAGACTCATGAGAATCTTAATCACATTTCTGGCCTTCAAAAGGCATTGAGTCAAAGACCTAACTAATGACAGAAGTAGGACATGCTAATGGGGAGCAAAGGCATGGAGATGCAAGAATTGCCAGAAGCTTCTTATTTTGTGTCATCTTGGTCTGCTGTGGTTGTTGACCAGGCCTCTTCTCAATTTGCTGCTTCCCAGGGGCCTCCTGCTTAGTTAGTTCATCTATAGCAGGAGGACACTGAACCATACACAGGTCATGCTTCCAGGAGGTGGCAACCACTAGTCTTGGGGTAGGGGTCAGACAACTCCTCAGTTTTAGAACTAAACTGTGTGGTTACTTAGCCTGTGTGTCTGAGGAGCAGAACTTGGTCATCCTATAAAGTAGATCCATAGTCTTTTACTTATTATTTTCTTTATGTTTGCATTAAAATGTTTATTGGTCTCTTCTGATTAACAAAGTAATATCAGTTAAGGAAAATGTTTCGAATGCACAGATCAATGCACAGAAGAAAATAGATTTCCTACAGTCCCACCATCCAGGAATAACTATCTTTAACATTTTAAAAAAATCAATTAGTTCTTTTTATCAAGTTCATATTTTTTTTTCTTTAAAAAGTAACAAGTTTTTCTACTTGGGATGTAGCAAGCCGAAAAGATCCTCCTTTTAAGGAGTGTGACTCTAAGGACAGTAAGTTAATGTGTTCAGCTATTTACTGATAAAGTGGAAGGTGGATGGAGATGTGTCTTGTTGAGTTTATCAACATCACCAATGCTGCTGCAGACAACAGGGAGGGATACTAAGAAGCTTTCAGAAAAAGTGGCCACAGTGGGGCTCTCTGGGTACTTCTTCCCATTTCTTTGCTGCTTCTGAGTTCATTACTGACCCTTGACTTCCAAACTCCTTAAGCTGCTGGATAAACCTCACATCCCACTTCTCCCTTCCATATCTATATCCTTGAAGCTAAGTAGGTCCCTTGCTTAATGCCAATATGAGCAGATATTGGTCATTTCATGCACTCTTAGGAATCCGGCAGGTCCTGCACAATACCCCTAAAATTCTATGACTACCATTGAATCTTGGATCCGAAACTTCCAAATCCTTACATTCTAGTTCCTCAGACTTGTTCCAGAAATCTGAACCAAACCAACTGATTTCACATTAGAAGTACAGTGTCTGCCCACACCCTTAGGAGTTCAAATTCTGATGGCCACCATCTCGAACCATATGCTAATGGCACCTCCCTCTTGCTGCTCCCATAATTGGTAGAAGCCTACATTTTGGAGAGCCATGCCACAGGTACCAGAGTTGAAAAGCCTGGCAAACCTAAGAAAACGAAAAGGAAAATTTTAGTCAAACTAATATTTTGGAGAGTTCCATGATGCCATATTCTCCATTTGCTTTTTTAAAATCTAAATTTCCCAACTGTTTTACATGATGTACAAAAAGTTTCAAATATCTCACGTTAATTTATTTGAAACTTCATTGCTTCATTGTTTTGAAGGGTGCAGTGATCATTGCAATGGCAAAACACAAGAATGTTCTCTTGTGCTTTGTAAATTAAGACTGAATCTCAGTAATCAAATTTTTAGGGCTTTGAATGCACATAGATATTTTCCTTGTTTCTTTACAAGTACTGTACCCTAATGTGTGATGTGTACGTTATAGACTGAACCACTTCTCTGCAGCTGTGATCTTTTTCTCCTGATCCTTTAACTTTTTCTTTATTTTTAAATGGGGAATATATATCATGCCTGTCACGTATCTTGGGGAAAAAAAACCCTCAGTGTTAATCAGTGATGGGTACAGTCAGTACAGAGAGTCATGAGGACATGAAGAAACTCACAGGAGAGTGGGAGGAGGAGAAGAAAATATTATGATGCTCACTTCTTAGATTTGGCTTTGCTTTTGTACACAACCTGAGAATGAATTGTGACATGCAAGCTTTAGACGGCCAAGTCCTACATGGGAAAGAGGGATAGCCAACACAATGATGAAAATGTGCTACAAATTCCAGGAACAATTTCAGTAACTGTTGCTTCTGCCTGTTGGCTAAGCTCTTTCCCCTACATCTCTGCACTTCTAGCTCTTTCTGACCTGGCATAAACTTAAATGTTCCCTTTTGAGAAATATGTTCCCCAAACATTCAGTAAAAGGTACCAAATTCATTCATACCCCAATTGCCAAAAAGCCTATGACTCTGTTACCTTACATGGTCAAAACCAGCTGACAGATGTGATGAGGTTGAAGACTTTGAGTTGAGGAAACTTATTCTGGATTATCAGGTGGCCCAGTCTAACCATGTGAGTTCTGGAAAATTGCTAGAATTATGGCCCAGAGAGATGGCATATAATAAGGATATGACCCATCAGCACTGGCTTTAAGATAGAGGGAGAGAGCCATAACCCATGAAATTTGGCAGCCTCTGGAATTGGGAACAGCCTTGAGTTTACAGCTAAAGGGAAAGGAGGCCCTTGGCCCCATGATGATAAAGAACTGAGTTCTACCAACAACCTCAATGGCCAGGAAATAGATTCTCCTCCAGAACCTCCAGAACAGAATGAAGCATGCAGGGCCCTTGATTTTAGCCTGATGAGACCAATATCTAATTCCTTTTTATTTTATTTTATTTATTTATTCATGAGAGACACAGAGAGAAAGAGAGGGGCAGAAACACAGGCAGAGGGAGAAGCGGGCTCCATGTAGGGAGCCCAATGTGAGACTTGATCCCGGGTCTTCAGGATCAAGCCCTAGGCTGAAGGCGGTGCTAAACCGCTGAGCCACCGAGGCTGCCCCAATACCTAATTTCTAACTGCCAGTACTGTAAGATAATATTTTTTAGTTATTGTAAGCCACTAAATTCATAGTAATTTGTTATGGCAGCACAAAAAACTGATCACAAAAGCTAGATCAGAAAAATATAATAGAGTGAAATGCAAGTAAAATTAGAGTACTAATGTGGTGGTGCAGTGTGCACACTTGACCTCTCACTCTGCCTCTCTGATGAGTCTTGTGATCTACAGGTTCATATACAGTGAAGCTGATCTTACAGAGACCTGTTCCAACAAAACAGTCCAAAATTATTTTGTTCAAGACTTACGGTAAAGTGGAAAGCCTTTAAAAGATATTCAAAAATGTTTCATTAGTTGGCAAAGTCATGATAGCACATCTCTTTTTTCCACTATGGCTGAGATGCCTTTGCACCAGTCTCTCTCCTTCCCTCCCCCCGACCCTCCTTCTCTCCCTTTTTCTGCTTCTACTTATCCCTAAATTGCCATTGATTATGATCACTTAGAAGGCAATCATTTTCTTTCTTCAGTGGAAACAGTAAAATCTAGAGAAAAAGCTCTAAATTTGTTTATAGGTTCTATACTAGTTACCCCATGGAATATACCAGAAGATATTTTTAAAAATTCTTTTTATTTTTTAAATTAAACTTTTTATGTAATTGTCACTTCACATGTTGCTGTAAGAAAGAAAAGAGAGCCCATATACCCTTTATCAAATTGTTCATTCACACCTTAATACCCCATGGAGCTTTTTGGGTGCAATCTGGAACCAGCCAACATATACAGAGGACAAAGATACTAAAGAAAGTAGCAGGCCATTCCAAATTGGTAGATGACATTTTTAATAAGCAAGGAACTCACTTATGAAGCTTGTCCTGCATGGCTGCAGAAGGAGTAGATATCCAAACTCATCTCCAGAATCTTAAAAGTTTATATTGGGATCCCTGGGTGGCTCAGCGGTTGGGCATCTATCTGCCTTCGGCACAGGGCGTGATCCTGGAGACCCGGGATCAAGTCCCACATCGGGCTCCCTGCATGGAGCCTGCTTCTCCCTCTGCCTGTGTCTCTGCCTCTCTCTCTCTCTCTGTGTGTGTGTCTCTCATGAATAAATAAATAAAATCTTTAAAAAAAGTTTATATTGAGGTCCTAACAGGGTTCAGCACATCCATCCAGATGGCCTCAACAACACATTCCAATCTCAAGGCTTGGTCCATGGGGGCACTTTCTAGCACAAGGAAGACAAAGTGCAATACATCGCAAGGGTGTGGAGAGAGTGAGGAGGCTCTTATTGCCTGGGTCCAGCTGGCAGATCAACCAACAGCCATATGCTCTCCATGACTTCCTCCAACACCAATTTGCCCCAGTAGTAACATGTTGCAAGACCTAGCGTGCAGCATCACAACTAGGATACTCACCTATGTACAGGCAAGCTACACAATACTTCCATAACCACAAGGATCTCTCATGTTGTTGTTTTATATGTACACCCATTTCCCTCCTGCTCCCAGCCCCTCCCTGACAACTCTTCTCCATTTCTTTAATTTTGTTATTTCAAGTATGTCATATAAATACAATCATATGAAGCTGTAACATTGAAATTGCTTTTTTCCACTCAGTGTAATTCTCTGGAGAGTCACCTAGGCTTTGGCCTGTATTAATTCTTCTTTTTATTTCTGAGTAGAATTCCATGGTATGGATGTACCTACTTGTTTAACCATTCACGTACTGAAGGATGCCTGTGATGTTTCAAGTTTTTTATTATTATGAACAAACCTGCTATAAACATTCATGTAAGGATGCTGTATGAACATAAAACTTCATCTATCTCTGAGAAAAATACTCAAAGTGAAATTGCTGGGTCATGTGTCTCTAGCATACTTAGTTTTTAAAGAAACTGCCAAACTACTTCCAGAGTGATTTTTACATTTTCCATTCCTACCAGCAATGGATAAATGATGAGCAACTCATTTTCTCTGCAGCCTCACCAGCACTCGGTCTGTCAGTATTTTTTATTTTAGCCATTCTGATAGGTGTACAGTGAAATCTTGTTGTGGTTTTAATTTGCATTTCTCTAATGGATAATAAGGTTGAACATCTTTTCATGTGCTTGTCATCAGTAAATCCTGTTCAGTGAAATGTCTGTTTCTGTCTTTTGCCCAAGTTTTAGCAGAATTTTAGTTTATTTGTTAAGATTTTATTTATTTATATTTTTAAAGATTTTATTTATTTATTCATGAGAGAGAGAGAGAGAGAGAGGCAAAGACATAAGCAGTGGGAGAAGCAGGCTCCATGCAGGGAGCCTGATGTGGGACCCCATCCCGGGACTCTAGTATCATGCCCTGGGCCGAAGGCAGGTGCTAAACTGCTGAGCCACCCAGAGATCCCCAAGATTTTATTTATTCATATGAGACAGAGAGAGAGTGAAGGCAGAGGCAGAGGGAGAAGCAGACTCTTCGCTGAGCAGGGAGCCCGCTGACACGGGGCTCCATCCCAGGACCCTGAGATCATGACTTGAGCTGAAGGCAGAAACCTAACCAACTAAGCTACCCAGGCTCCTCTGTTTGTTTGTTTTATAGTTAACTTTTGGGGGATTTTAAAAATATATTCTAGGGCAGCCCGGGTGGCTCAGCGGTTTAGCTGCCTTCAGCCCAGGGCTTGATCCTGGAGACCTGGGATCAAGTCCCACATCAGGCTCCCTGCATGGAGCCTGCTTCTTCCTCTGCCTGTGTCTCTGCCGCCCGCCCCCCCCCCCCCCGCCCCTTTCTCTGTGTCTCTCATGAATAAATAAATAAAATTTAAAAATATATTCTAGATACTAGTCTTTTGTCAGATATCTGTTTTGCAAATATTTTCTCCCAGTGTATAGCATGTCTTCATTCTCTTACCAGGGTCTTTCTCAGAGCAAAACATTTTAAATTCAATGTGATTTGTCAAATTTTCTCTTTATAGATTGTGCATTTGCCAAGTCTAAGAACTTATCCTTAGCCCTAGATACCAAATGTTTAGTCCTATGTTTTGAACTAAAAGTGTTATGGTTTTAGTTATATTTTACATTTCAGTCTGAGATTCATTATAAGTTAGTTTTTGTATATGGTGTGAGACTTGGTCAAGGTCCATTTCTTTTTTTTTTTTTTTTTAACATAGGAAAGTTTAAATGTTCCAGCACTATTTGTTGAAAAGACTGTCTTTCTTCCATTGAATTGCTTTTGCAGCCTTGTTAAAAGTCAGTTGCACATACTCTTTCAGGGCTATTTCTGGTTTCTCGATTCTGTCCCATTGATCTATTATTCTTTCACCCATACCACATAGTCTTAATTCATGTAACAACATGCTAAGTCTTGAATTCCAGTGGATTGCTTTCTACTACAATTTTTTAGCCATCCTAGTTCCTTTGCCTTTCCTTGTAAAATTTTACAATAATCTTGTCTATATCTACAAAAAAAAAAAAAAAAAAAAAAAAGAAAGAAAAAAACAGAAAACTTGTTGGGATTTTTACAGGAACTGTGTTAAACCTATATACAAATTTGAGGAGAACTGACATTTTTACCATGTTGAGCCTTCTAATTCAAGAGCACAGTATGTCTCTTAATTTATTTAGAGTTTCTTTGACTTCTTTCTTCTGTATTTTGAATTTTCGGCTACAAGTCCTGTGTATGTTTAGTTAGATTTACAGCTCAGTGTTTCATTTCTTGAATAAATTTAAATGGCATTGTATTTTTAATTTCAATGCTCATATTCTCATAACCAGTGTATAGAAATGCATTTGATTTCTACATGTTGACCTTGTATCTGCAATCTTGTAATTCCTAAGCTCTAGGCTCTACATAGACAATTACATATTCTGAAGGCAGGAGCAGTTTTATTTCTTCCTTTTCACTGTGTATACTTTTTATTTCCTTTTTCTGCTGATTACAACCACCAGAGCTTTTAGCATTTATAGTTGAATAGAGTTGGCATCCTTGCCTTGTTTCTAGCCTTAGGGAGAAATAATTTAGTCTCTCTCTCTCTCTCTCTCTATATATATATATAATTATAATAAATTATTTATATATTATATATTTATTATAATTTATATATAAATTATAATAAATAATTTAGTCTTTATATATATGTAGCTATATATAGCTAACATATATCATATATATATATATATATATATATATATATATATACACACACACACACACACACACACACATATATATGTTAGCTATAGGGTTTTGGTAGATGTTTTTAATCAAGTTGAGGAAGCCACCCTCTATTCCTGTTTTTCTAAGAGTTTTCCTTATTGTAAATGTCTGTTCAATTTTATTTGATACTTACCCTGCACTGATGATCTGATCATTTTTTATCTGTTAACATGGTAGTTTACATTGATTTTCCAATACTGAACTACACTTACATCCCTGAAATAAACTCTAGGTGGTCATGAGTATGTAATTCTTCTGTTTATATATTGCTGAGTTATGTTTAATAGTACTTTGGTAAAGATTTTTGCATCTGTATTCATGAGTAATGCTCATACATCGTTTTATTTTGGTCTCTCTAGTTTTGTTATCAAGGAATATGGATCTCAAAAAATAAATTGGGAGGCGCGTCTGGGTAACTCGGTTGATTAAGCCTCCAGTTCTTGATCTCAGCTTCACTCCTAATCTCATCTCAGGTTTTGATCTCAGGGTCAAGCCCCATGTTGGGTGTGGAGCCTACTTAAAATGAAAGAGAGAGAGAGAGAGAGAGAGATAAGAGAGAGGAAGGAAGGAAGGAAGGACAGTGACGTACGGAAGAAAGGAAGCAGAAGTAAGTAATGAATAAGAAGAATAAGAACGAACAGAAGCTAAAGAGAGAAGAGAAGAGAGGAAATAGAGAGCAGAAATAAGACAGAAAGCCATAAAGCCAATCCCTCCCTCCATCACCTCCAATTCCCTTCCTGTACCTTCGCTCCCTCCCTCTCCTCCCTCCTCCCTCCATCCCTCCCTCCTCCCTCACTCCAGACGAAAGAACGAAGCACAAGAAAGAAAGAAGAAAGAAAGAAAGAAAGAAAGAAAGAAAGATTCACTTGTCTCCTATTTTCTGGAAGTGATTATGATGAATCAGTGTTAATGTTTTCTTTAAGTATTCACAGAATTCTCCAGTGAAACCATCTGGGCCTGGAGAGTGTTTTAGGAAAGGTTTTCTTTCATTGCAAATGTCCTTAATAATTACAGAGCTGTTCAAATGACTTGTTACCTATTGGGTCAATTTACATAGTGTCTTAGTTTCCTAGAACTTCCGTAACAATATCACTAATTGAGTGGCCTTGAACAGAAATGTATCATCTTATAGTTCCGGAAGCCAGAAGTCCAAAATTAAGGTGTGAAGAGTCCCTCTAAAACTTGTTAGAGAAGAATTCTTTCTCTGCTTTTCCAGTCTCTGGTAGCCCCAGGCAGGTCCTTGGTTTAGGGAAGTGTAATTCCAATCTTTGCTTCCCTCATCACACAGTTTTCTCCCTGTGTCTCTTCATATCATCATCACTCCATGTGTGTGTGTGTCCAAATTTCCCATTTTGATAAGGACATCTGTCACATTGGATTAGGGCCCACCCCAATGACCTCATCTTAACTTGCTTAAATCTGCAATGGCTCTATTTCTCCATGTATTCACATTCTGAAGTTCTGTGGGCTAGGAATTCAACACATCTTTTTTTGGAGATCCCAACTCAACCCATAACAAGTACTTTGTGTATTTCAAGGAATTGGTTCTTTTAATCTAAGGTATCAAATTTACGTGTGCAGAGTTGTTCATAGCATTCTCTTTTTTGTCTTTTGATGACTGGAGGATCTGAAGTCTATTTAATGACTAATATTGGTGATTTGTACCTTCTTGGCATTTTGTTCATCTTGTTAAAAGTTTATCAATTTCATTGATCTTTTTAAATATGCATCTCTGGGGATGCCTGGGTGGCTCAGTGGTTAAGAGTCTGACTTTGGCTCAGGGTGTGATCCTGGAGTCCTGGGATCTGTATCCCAGGGCTGTAATGGGCTCCGTGCATGGAGCCTCCTTCTCCCTCTGCCTATGTCTCTGCCTCTCTCTCTCTTTCTCTCTCTCTCTCTCTCTCTCTATGTTTCTCATGAATAAATAAATAAAATATTTAAAAAAATAAAAATAATAAATATGCATCTCTGTTTCACTCAATTTTTAATTGTTTTTCTGTTTCAATTTCATTGATTTCTGCTTCTATCTTTATTATTTACACCTTTTTTGATCAAAGTTTATCAAAGTTTATTCAGCTCTTTTTTCTGCTAAGTGCTTGAGGTGGGGCCTTAGATTATTAATCTGGGAAATTTTCACTTTTCTGATATGTACATTTAGTGTGATAAATTTCCCCGTCTGATTATGTCCCGCATACTGTGATACGTTGTATTTTCATCTTCATAGAATTCATTGTGTGTTTAAAATTTTTGAGTATTCTTCTTTGACCTGTGGATTATTTATAAGTGTGTAGTTAATTTTTTAGGTTTGGAATATCTTTATTTTTTTTTCTATTCTTGATTTCTTTTCTATTCTATTGCAGTTGGGGAACACACTGTATCTGATTTCAATTCATTTGAATTTGTTGAGTTTTGCTTTGTGCTTCAGGCTATAGTCTATCTTGTCATGTGTTCCATAGATTCTTAAAAAGTGTGTATTCTGCTATTTTTAGGTACAATATTCTATAAGTTCCATTAGATCCTATTGGTTTATGATGCCAAAGATCCTTCTATAAACTTGATGATTTTCTGTCTACTTTATCACTTGTTAAGAAAGAGTGGTTGTTGGAACACCTGGGTGGCTCAGTGGTTGAGCATCTGCCTTTGGCTCAGGTTGTGATCCCGGGGTCCCATGATCGAGTCCCGCATCAGGCTCCCTGCATGGAGCCTGCTTCTCCCTCTGCCTGTGTCTCTCTTCTCTCTCTATGTGTCTCTCATGAATAAATAAATAAAACCTTTAAAAAAAAAAAAAGGAAAGAGTGGTTGAAGCTTGCAACTATAATTGTGGATTTGCCTATTTCTCCATTCTTTTTTTTTTTTTAGTTTGTTGCTTCACATGTTTTGCAGCTCTGTTGTTCGATATGTATGTATTTAGTGTTGCTATGCCTTCTAGTAAGTTGACCTTTTTACCACTATATAATCTCCCTCTCTGTCTCTAGCAATTTTCTTTGCTCTGATGTCTATGGTATCTAATGCTAATATAGTCACTAACATTTTCTCTTGAATAATATTTGCATGATATATCTTTTTCCACATTTTTACTTTCAAACTTCTTATATAGTTATATTTTAATTCCTTGTAGACAGCATGTAATTGGCTGAGTTTTTAATCTACTCTGCCAATTTCTCTTTTAATTGTTGTGTTTAGACCATTTATAGTTAATGTTATCATCAATATACTAGGGCTTAAAATTGACATTATGGTTCTTTGTTTGTTTTATCTTTCTTCTGATTTCTTTTGCCTGCCTTCCTATGGTTACTTAACATCTTATTATTTTAATTTTATTCATACATAATGTTTTGAGCATGTTTATACAGCTTTTCTTAATGATTTCTGTATGTATTGCATGGTATATACATAATAATCATAGTCTCCTGTGTTGTCAATTTTCTAGTTTGAGTAAAATGTAGAAATCTAAGATCTCATGTGTCCCTTTATCTTCCCTCCTTTATAATATAATTGTCTGCAATGTTTTCTCTACATTTAGAAGCACATCTGATAGGCATCTGGGTGGCTTGTGGGTTAAACATCGGACTCCTGATTTTGGCTCAGGTCATGATTTCAGGGTTGCGGGATGGAGCCTCAAGTGAGGAGTCTACTAGAGATTCTCTCTCTCTCTCTGTCCCTCGCCCCACTTGCGCACCCCACCTCTCTCTCTCTCTCAAATAAATATAAATCCTTAAAAAAAAGAAGCACATCTGAAAAAGTTTATAATTTTTGCTTTACCTGTCAAATATAATTTGGAAAATTCAAGAGGAGAAAGAAATCCTTTTGTATTTATCATATTACTACTTATGGTGTTCTTCCTTCCTGGTGTTCTAAGATTCCATCCTTAAAATGTCCCTGCCATTTAGAAACCCCTTTCAGCCCTTCTTTCAGGGTAGGTCTATTGGTGGTGACAAATTATCTTAGTTTTCATTCATCTGAGAACGCTCTGATTTCATCATAATTCCTGAAAAATATTTCCACTGGATAATGGATATTGTGTTGACAGTTCTTTTCCTCAGTATTTGAAAAATGCTGTGTCACTAACTTCTGGCCTCCATGGTTTCTGATAAGAAATTTGAATTGTTTTCCTCTGTGGGTAAAGTGATATTTCTCTATGACTGCTTTCAGTATTTTGTCTTTGTTTTTAATTTTCAGAAGTTTGAACTGTACCTTTGGGTGGATTTCTTTATGTTTATCATGTTTGGATTTTCCTCAGCTTCATGAACATACAACTTTATATCTCTTGCTAACTATAGGGATTTTTCAGCTGTTTTTCTTCATTCATTTCAGTGGCTCTGTTCTTTTTTTTTTTTTTTTTTAAGTCTGCTTTCTGACTTTTGTTCAAATTAGATAATTTATATTTGTTTTATCTTTAGTTCACTAATTTCTCTCCTCTACGTACTTCACTGTGCTGTGAAATCATCCCATTAGTGTTTTATTTTGACTATTATATTTTTAGGTTTTAATATTTCCATTTGGTTTTCCTTTATGTATTTGCTTGCTAAGATTCTTTTTGGCTATCTATTTGCTTGCTAAGATTCTTTTTGGCTGTCTATTTTTTCATTTGTCTCACATGTGTTTGTAGTTGCTCACTGAAGCACTTTTATTTGGATATTTTAAATTATTTGTCAGTTAATTGCAGCATCTCTGTCATCTCAGTGTTGGCATCTATTGATTTTTTTTCATTCGGTTTGAAATCTTCCTGATTCTTAGTATGATGAATAATTTTCTACTAAAATCTGTGCATTTTGTTTTGCTTTGTTTTGTTTTAAAGATTTTATTTATTTATTTATTTATTTATTTATTTATTTATTTATTATTTATTTAAGAGAGAGCACAAGCAGGGAGAGTGGCAGAGGGAGAGGCTCAGTGGGGAGCCTGATGTGGGGCTAGTCCCAGTACCCCAAGCTTATGACTTGAGCCGAAGGCAGACACCCAACTGACTGAGCCACGCAGGTGCCCCCAAACCTGTGCATTTTGGATATTATGTTAGGAGACTCTGAATCCCACTTAAAGATTTGTTTTCATTAGGTTCTCTTGTTGTTGTTCTTGTAGGGCAAAGGGGGCTGGGTGGGAAGGTGGTGTGGCCTCATTTCTGCTAGATGGGGAAAGAAGTCTAGGTTCCCCTCTTGACTTTCTTTGACACCTGAGGGAGAGGGGTCTCCTCCTTGATGGAAGGTATGGATGAGGCTTTAGGCTTCTCACAAGCCCTGACCTTCCTTCACTAGACTGCTAGAAATACCTAGTTATTGCTTCCCAAATGGCTTCATTACTTCTGTGCCGTGGCGAAACTTCTGGCTCTCCACTCTGCCTCCTTTTACTCTCCCCTAGTACAGAATGGAAGGTGGTGGCCTCATTGCTGCTGTGCTGTGTGAACACACAGGCTTCACTGACACCAAGGTGGGAAGGGATGGATGTAGACGCCTGGATCCTTACTCAGCCTTCTCTAACACTGCTGGGCTGGGGGATTGGAGTGCTTCATTAGAGACTAGAAATAGTATAGTCTGGGTCTCCCACTTGTCCTTTGACAGAGTAAGTAAGGTGGAACCAGAGGACTTTTTTCTTTGGTGTTCTGCTAGAGCATAGCCATTGCTGTCTGTAAATTTTCTGTCTTGCTAGACTGTCTTTTTTTCTGGTCTTATAGTAGAAAGAGGAGGGTTTTTCTCTCTGCACCCACTGACATTTCCAGTTCACCAGTTATGTCTCACATATCCCAAGGCTGGTTTGCATCTCTTCCACCCCCCCCCCCACCCCATCCCCAGGCTGGGATATGTGAGGCATAAAGAAAACCCTGAAGTCACAACAATGTCAATCCTTGTGTCTCAAGGTCCCTACCTTGCCTGTCTTCTCCTGCTTGCCTTTTTGTCTTCTTATATTTGTTTTTAATCTCCAGTTTTTACTTGCACTTACCAGGAGAAATAGGGCAAAATACACATACTCCTCCTTCCCGTTTATGGAAGTTCTATGCTTTTCTCAAATATATATACATATATATTTCATGTAATGAAAAAGGACCAGAGTCAACAGTACCCTCTTAACAGTCATTTGCTACCCCCAACGTCTTTCTTCTTAAAACAAATGCCATTTTTACTCAAGGAGATACCGAAGCAGACACTTGGGAATTTTCTGTGACACTTCTTCCTTCCAGGGGCTGGCCCCTGATGGATGGCCACTGTCATGGGTTTTGAGATCTCTGTGTGCACACAGCCTCTCTACCAGGCTAGGAATGAGTGAGTCACAATTAAGCAAAATGAGTTAGATGAATTGTGAGAACCAAACCCAGGAAAGGGAGTCCACGTAAAAGGCGAAGAGCAAGGGGAGCACGGCATTGCTCCGAGTTCTCAGCCATTACATTGCAGAAGGTAACAAAAATAACATCAAATCCAGAGGAGCAGCCGAAGGGCTGGTGCGCGACCAGTGTGGGGTGTGGGCATTGCCAGCAGAGCGCGAATGTGGGAAAGTGGGGGAACAACTTGCGGGCTGAGACCTGCTGCACCCCAGAGGTAGGGGGGAGGAGACGCGACGGCGGGGCGGGGCGGGGCGACAGCCCTGCGGTCCGAGTCCCCCCTGCTGGGCTCGCGGAGAGGCGGGGAGAGCGCAGAGGGAGCCTGGCCCGGGGCTTCGGTGCAGAAGGACGGAGCCGGGCCGGGGTGCAGCGCCGCCCCGGAGGGCGCGACCCGGAGGGGCCCTGCCGGCGGGCGCGGCGCTTCCCGGCCGGGGCGGAGCGAGTCCCGGACCGCGGCCCCCGCCTGCGCGCCTCTGTCCCCGCGCGCGCCCGCCCGTGCGCTCCGGGCCCGGCTCCCGGCGCCTGGGACTTGGTCCTGCGCCCGCCGACGATGGATGGCAACTCCCGGCTCTCCGTGCCCAGGTGAGCGCGCTGCCCCGTGCCCCACGCGGGGGCCCTAAACTCCGCCTTGGGCCTCGGGTCGCCCCCCGAACGGGCCCGCGGGGTGGGCGCAGGGTGTGCGCGAGGGTGGCCCGGGTCCCCTGCCCCGCGGGGCGCGGCCTGCACCCCGGGGCGGCTCGGGGCAGCTCGGGGCAGCTCGGGGCGCGGGGCCAGCTCGGGCAGCCTCCGGGGCTGGGGCTGGGGCTGGGGCTGGGGCTGGGATCGGAGCCCGCAGCCGCACTTTCCGCGGACGCAGCCTGCACGGGGTTCGCGCCCTTTGGAGAGACCCGCTCCAAGGTAGGGGTGAGAATGGGGGAGAGCAAGACTAGGGCAAAGTACCCCCGTCCCCGTGCATTGCGATCCGGGCGAGCCCCCGCGGGTGCCGGGGTGAGGAGTGGGTGCGCAGGTGGGGGGCAGCGTCCCTAACCCCCGACGACACGGAGGCGGCGCCCCGCCGAGGCAGGGGACAGCGGGACCCGCTCCGCTGCAGCCCCACCCGCCTCAAGCGCCCCCACATCCTGGGCCGGTCTGGGCTGGCCGAGCGCGCCCGGTGCCTGCACCCCAGCCTGGGGTCCCCGCTCGGGGAGGGTCGGGAGCCGCGTGTTGCCCCGGGTGTGCGTCCCTTCCCGTCTCCCCCTGTGCCCCGATTCCGCGCCCTTTCACACTCGAGTCCTTTGCAAATTGGAGACACTGAGATTTTTTTTTATATTTCAGCCCCCATACACCGTTAGGGGGAAGTCGAGGTGGTTGTAGCGCCGGTTGTGCCCCCCCCCCCCCCAGCTGGGCAGGTGGCTTTTGTGCGGAGCGTCCCCGCAGAGGGCCGGCGGACACCCCAGGGCGGCCCGCACATCACCCCCCCCCACACACCCAGGCGAGGGGCTTCGTGGTGCTCCTCCTGTCGCCCTCCCTTGCCCCCAGTCCCCTGTCCCCTGTCCCCTGTCCCCAGGCACCGATCTAGGCAGCTTCCCGCCGAGATCATCGCGCCCAGGAATAGACATTTTTCAGCTCGCGTTCTTGGAGAGCAGCGAAACCCAACATCCCGGGGCGAGGGCACACATGGAGCTGATACTATAGAGCCAAGGAGCCAGGATGGGGGTGAGAGTGGAGTGGGGGTGGCCCAGGAGGACGAAACTGCTTTTCAAGCGCGTTGAAGGCTGCCATCTAGAGACCTGAAGCATTTATATTCTGTAATGAAAGAGCTTTCCCAGCTCCACAGGCAATTTCCTCTTTAAGCATCCCTTCTCGGTGGGGGTAGCAAAAGGCTCTGAAAAGGCCTGCGGTGGTTTCAAGGCCTGGCCTGAAGCTGCTGTCAAGGGGAAAACCTCTAGCCTTGTGGCCAAACACGGTCAAGTGACCACGAAGTCTTTCCATTCTGCCCTAATGCATGAAAAGGACAAGAGCCCCAGGAAGGTTTTGTTTTGTTTTGTTGTTAAACTTAAAATATATATATCTCCACTGATTTTTAGGTAAAAGTGTGAGGCACCTTGAAAGCATGAAGCCCCCTAGGACTTCACTTGCCATGCCCCCTATTCTACTGCCTAGAATTGAAACGGCAACTGTGATTCCAACATTCCCCTAGAGACACTTTTGATGAGAGATCTCTGGCCTTGCACACAGGTTTGCAGATCAATAGTGATGTGCCTGAATGGGGACTATATTCCTATTCAAAAGCTGGGACCTTTTCTAAAATATTAAAGTTCATGATGCCAGTAATTCCTTAAAATTATTTCTATGGCACTACTGTAAAAATGATTTTACAAAGAGCAAACCAGTTGCGATGGTATTGCTCTGTGTCATGTAGCATCCTACAAAATATTAATATAGGTTTAATATCAGCTGCCGCAAATTACACGTTGAATTATTCAAATATTATTGTTTATTCACCAGACATCATGTCACATCTCCACGAATCGGTGTAGTAATTCAGCTATTTTGTTAGCATCTTTACTCATATAAAACATATTCAGTTCACTCTAATAGAATAGCTAACTTGATCCTCTATTTCATTGAATACAAGAAACATAATATTTAATTGGAGACCATAGGTATTGATATGCAAAAAGTAAACTAGAATTACCAAGCAGTGTCTGGAAATATTATATTAGCCACACTACTTGTCCACAAAAGTTTGAATTTAAGGAATTGATGACTGGAAACTCTTCACAGGTTTTTTTTTTTTTTTCAAGAAAATGGCAATGATCAGGAAAAAAATCAAGTTGTTGTCAATCAATATGTGTGCTGTTTAAATCTGAAATATTTTCGGTATCTAATGTAATTAAGTGGGTGATTATAAATCACTGTTTCTCTTAAGAATTATAAAGCAATCAAAGACATTCTGTTTAGCACTTGGGTAGGAAGAACAAAATGATTTAGTAATACACTGAGGTAATCACAGAATTTTTGCATGTGTTGGCTTTTACATACAGTTTCTTAAATTTTTCAGGGAATCAAAAATACAAATTAAATTTTGTTCAAGCAATGTTCTGTAACAGTCTTAAAATTGTTTTTGATTCATACACTTTAGATACTTTAAACCATGTTTTTTTTTAAAAAAAGAATTGTTTATGCTTTGACTTGTTATACTATATTTCTTTACTTCCGTGAAACCTCCAATTAGTTGTTAATATTTTCATTTTTAAATGTACAAAAGCTATTTGGATGATGTTACAGAGTTCTTTAAATGACTGTTATTAATGTTGGAAGGTGTCTCCAGTAATGGGGCTGACCTATGGAAAGATGAAATGTTCCCATGTTAGTTGTATTATAAATCCAGAAGCCAAGTGTGTCCCGACTAGTAGTCTAGTTCAAGAAAAGAAAATAAATAAAAAAGGGGAAAAATTTTAGATTCTTTAGTCATCTACTTTACAAAAAAGTTTATTTGATTTGCTAAGGTACAAAACTAGATATTGTGAAAATAAGAGAAAATCCAAGGACTCTCACCCAGTGTGTTCCGTGGCTGTAGTGCATTGCACTGTAATATAGAAGCTACCCCTGACAGAGTGAAGATCAGTGTCAATTATATTGATCACTAGTGTGTGTAAAATAAGGCTTATATTTTATGAAGTATTAACCTATACATTAACTTTTGTGATCTTCACATCCCTGTGAGTTAATATTACAGATATAATTATCTCCACTTTTTAGTTAAAAAATTTGAAGGAAAAAGAAATAAAATGAGGAAAATGGTTAGATTTAGAAAACCACGCAATAGTCTGTAGCAGAGCTGGGTCAACCACAGAGTTCTTCTGGCTTCTGGTGAGGTTCTCTTTCCTGTATTGACGGAAAATCCATACTTTCAAATAGGGGAAGTTTGAACAAACACTGATATCATTAGGACACATGGGGGCAGCCTAAAAGCAAGATCATCTGTTAAAGCCAACCAATACTGAAAATATCATTTTTGTAGACAGAAATAATTTGTCACCTTGACCATAACTAAGGTTTGAATTTGAAGTTTAAGAAAGGGGCCATCTCATTTCCTGAATCACTTGTACTTTTTATACTGTATCACTTTGTTATTTTTGTTTTGCTTACTGGATTTCTATTTCAGTAATGTTTTTATCAGGCACTTTGAATGAGAAAATTATCAAAGATGAACCCTTGGAAAAAATAGGGTACTTTGATTTAGGTTTCCTGTGAGATTATTTTAATCCAACCTAAGGTTACCCTAGCAACATTTCACTAAAACCCACCAAAATCTCAAGGTTTTTCCTCTAAAAATGCTAGTTCTAGGGAAAAAAAAAAAAACACACAACAGGATTTCCTTTTTTTTTTTTTTAAGAAGCAAACCAGCTTATACTGTAAACTAGACTATGATCTTCTGTCAACAAGTTTTTATTTAAAGGTTATGTTTTCAAATTCATAC
This sequence comes from Canis lupus familiaris, assembly GCF_011100685.1. Classification (NCBI taxonomy): domain Eukaryota; kingdom Metazoa; phylum Chordata; class Mammalia; order Carnivora; family Canidae; genus Canis; species Canis lupus. The sequence continues at coordinate 40,995,913 of NC_049246.1, read as the reverse complement.
AAAAGGAAAAATTCAAGAGTCCATTACATTTCTGTGTCCTATTTATCTGAAACTCTCAGAAAAGATTAATCTATCACTCTTAACAAATTGAGGAACAGAGACAAATAACAGACTGTCTTAAGTGTAAACTGAAGGCTGTTTTCTATCGTGACAACCATGCTCCCTTCAAGAGCAGTGCTGACATGACCATATTCTCCAACTCATAATTCACAAGGAAATACGGCCCAAGAAGTGCTGTTTCCTACTATAGAGAAAGAAACGGAGAATTAGTCAATCCTGGTGCCAAGGACCCTGAGAGCCACATTGCTGCAGGGTAACAGGATCTGGAGAAGAGATGGAAACTCTGAAGGCAATCAGATCTCTATCCATGTGGTCCCTTTAGTAAAATATGTATCTGATTCAAAATCATCAATGTTTTTAAGATTCATTGATTGATTGATTCATGAGAGACACACAGAGAGAGGCAGAGACACAGGCAGAGGGAGGAGCAGGCTCCATGCAGGGAGCCGGACGCGGGACTGGATCCCAGGACCCCAGGGTCACACCCTGGGCTGAAGGCAGCGCTAAACCGCTGAGCCACCTGGGCTGCCCTAAATCATCGATTTTTAAATGAACTATTATATTAGAGCTTGTCTCGTTCACAAGGGGTTGCCTTTGTCTGATACTATTCATTTTCATGGTATTTTATTCTTTGCATGAGAGTAACAGCTACAGAGACTTGTAAAGAGAGAAAGAAGAAATAGTGATGTATTTGATGGCAGGAGATCTGGTGTTTAGTCCTGTTCTGAAGTTGTTGGCTGCGACTGCCTGGGCAGTGTGCTTGACCTGTGACTCCTGTGTCTTCTCCTGGATGTCATGACTTATATCCTGAATGTTCTGCTTTTTTAAGTCCCTTTTACTTCTAACCTGTAGTGCTGCAGACTTTATTGTAGCAGTGACTCTCAGTTGGGCATGATATGAGGATGAACGTCGTCTCATTCTCCTGAAAGAGAGATGAAGTTAAGGCATTTAAAAGAACTGAAGTGGGCACCTGGGTGGCTCAGTAAGTTAAGTGTCTGCCTTCGGCTCAGGTCGTGATCCCAGGGTCCTGGGATCGAGCCCCACATCAGGCTCCCTGCTCAGCAGGAAGTCTCCTTCTCCCTCTGCCTCTCACCCCACTTGTGCTCTCGCTCTCTCTCTCTCTTAAATAAATAAATAAAATCTTTTTTAAAAAGAAGAGAACTGAAGCAGCACTCGCCATCCAAAAGAAAGCACAGCTTAGAGAATGAGTTGGCTTTTTTTAAATGTCTCCCAAGGGGGAAAGCAGCATAATGCTCATAGAAGGCATAATAAAATCTTGTGGGTTTGTTGTTGTTGTTGTTTTTTTGTTTTTTGTTTGTTTGTTTGTTTTTGTTTTTTAAGAACACAGGACAGTGATTAAGATCCTGGTTCTCCTACTTAGTAGTTATTGGTTATCCACATTGGGGCAAACATTATAAGAATTGAGATGGTATGTGTGAAATACAAGGATCATGAACCTTCATCTATTGCTGTTTATCATACTTAATAGACTCTTCTAAATACAACTGTTTCATGATGGATTTTTAAAAATCAATGCTGGTGAATAGCCCACATAACTCAGACACAAAGCACACTTTAGCTGACACTGGTGTGGCTGCTCCAGCTTTCTCTTGGCTTACCTTTTTCCATCCTTTTGCTCCTAACCTAAATTTTCATTTTGAAAGTTGTTTCTTACAAATGGGCTACTGCATTTTACTGTTTAAAAATCCTATCTGACAATCTCTCTTCATTGATATATTTAGGCGACTCACATTTATCATGATTCTAGATAGTTTGGATTAAAATTTACCAACTAACTAGCTATTCTCTATGCTTTATCTGTCATTTGTTCCTTTTTTCCTCTTTTCTGCCTTCCTTTGGGTTGATAACTTTTTAATGATTCTATTCTATATTTCTTTCAAAAATGTATGATTGCCTTATGGTTTAGAATTTATAGGGGTGCTTGGGTGGCTTAGTTGGTTAAGTATTGGACTCTTGATTTCTACTCAAACCATGATCTCAAGGTCATGGGATTTAGCCCCACATTGGGCTATGTGCTCAGCATGAAGTCTGCTTGGACTCTCTCTTCTTCTATTCTTCCCCTCCCTATGCATGTATGCTCTCTCTCTCTAAAATAAATAAATAAATCTTTTTGAAGAAGAATTTATATATATATATATATATATATATATATATATCATTATTATTCAGTATTTACCTTCAGATTATAATATGCCACTTCATACCCAGTGTAAGTCCCCCCCCCCCTTTTTAAGATATTATTTATCTATTTGACAAAGAGAAAGAGGGCACAAGCAGGGGGAGTAGGAGAAAGAGAAGCAGGTTCCCTGATGAGCAGGGAGCTGGATGCAAGGCTTGATCCCAGAACCCTGGATTCATGACCTGAGCCACAGGCAGCTGATTAACCAACTGAGCCATCCCAGTGCCTCCCCCCACCCCCACAATGTAAGTTTCCTGCAGGTATATATCCAAATTCTCTTCTCTTTTGTGCTATTATCATATATTTTGTTTTTGTGTATTCTATAAACACTATTTATTGCTAATATGTTTGCTTTATAAAGTCAGGTATTTCTTAGAGCAATAGTATTAAGAAAAAAAATAAATTTTATTTTACCCTCATATATTCATTTCTGACACTTGATCTGTGTAGAGCTAAGCTTCTGTCTAATATTATATTCCTTCTGTCCAAAAAATTTCTTTTAACATTTCCTATAAGGAATGTCTGCTGGCAATGAATTTTCTCAGCTTTTGTTTGCCTGAGAAAGTCTATTTTTCCTGTACTTTTTGAATCATATATTTTTTTTTTTACTCTAGCTTTCTGGATTTGCAAGATATTTTTCCCCATTGTTTTAAAGTTGTCACTCCATTGTCTTTTGGCTTTGAAGGTTTGTGCTAGGAAATGGGTTTCATTATTATTTTTGCTCCTTTCTATGTTACATTTCCTTTTTCCCTGCTTATCTTCAAAATTTTCTTTTTATCTTTTATTTAGAGCAATTTAAATATGATATGCCAAGGTGTGTGTGTGTGTGTGTGTGTGTGTGTGTGTTGTATTTATCCTATACAGTGTTCTCTGAGCTTCTTGGATCTGTGGTTTAGTGTCTGTTGTTAATTCTGAAAAAAACTAATCCATGATCTCTTAATATGTTTCCTACTCTGTTCTCATTCTCTCTTTTCCTTCTAGAATTCCAATTGTGCCTATATCAGAATATAGCTCCTGGATACTCTCTTATGGTTTTGTTTGGTTAATTATTTAGGGTTTTTTATTTTAATTTTTTCTCTTTTTGTTTCAATTTAATTAATTTGTATTGGCATACTTCAAGTTCATTGATTCTTTCCTCAGCTGAGTTGATTCTACTGAAGAATTTATTAGAGGCATTCTTCATTCCATTATAGTGCTTTGCATTTCTAACATTTCCTGTTTTTTCTTATAGTTTCACCTCTCTACAGAAATTACCCATGTAAGCATGCATGTAGTGTACCTTTTCCATCAGAGTCACTAAACTAATAATCATTATTTTGAATTCTTTGCCAGATAGTTTGAACATCTATGACACAATCAAGTCTGGTCCAGTTGCTTGTTTTGTCCCTTAGAAGTGTTTTTTTTTTTTTTTCCTCCTTGCCTTTTCACATGACTTATAATTTTTTATTAAAAGCCTGATATCTTCTATAGGGTAATATAGCTTCCCTGAGTGGAAACTGGAAGTCAGTGAAATTATTTTATTCCTATTTTAAAGATAAAGAAATTTAGGCTTAGTAAGGTTAAATGACCTGCCCAAATCACTCAACTAGTAAGTAACAGAGTCAGAACTTGAACCTGCTTTTTAAATTGCAATGTTTGAATGTTGTTAAAATACATCACTGTCCTTTTCTATTTCCTAATACATGCACATTCCCACTCTTAGCCTCCAAGATATTCTTGAACTCTTCTAACAAAGTTACTGAAACATGTATAATGATGAGTAAGAAATGGTTCTTGTCCTTGATGAGTTTAGTATATAATTTCAACATGCCATTTTTTTTTCTAAATATTTTGATTCAATCTTTCTCAAACTATGGCCTCTAAATTAGCAGCAACTATGAAGACAGATGCTGTAAGAGATTTTTGACACAACAGGAAAACAGAGGAAACCCAGCACATGGAATCAAGCACATGAATGAAAATGTTTGTGTCTGTTCTGAAAGAGATCTTGGAATCCAGGCACTGGAAGCTCTACTTGCATATCAAGCCACACTCTGAATGAAATGGAAGAGGTGACATATTTGGACCTATGATTTGAGAGAATTTCTCTCTAAAAAAATAATATGCAGACCAGTGTGCTTTTTATTCCTTTAATTTAAAATTAAAATTTATTCCTTTAATTTAAAATTAAAATTAAAATTAAAATTACATGACCAAATTATTGAAATAGTTAACAGAACCTCTTAGAGTAGCCATGATTTTAGAAGTATAAGTTAGTTTTAAAAAAACATAAAGGTATTATATTAGTTTTCTATTTTGCTATAACAAATTGCTACAAAATTAGTGACTTAGATCAACACAAATTTACTATCTTACAATCCTCTATGTTGGAAGTCTACCATGGGTCTCACTGGAATAAAATCAAGGTCTTGGCAGGTCTGTGTCCATTTCTGGAGGTTATATGGAGGAATCTGTTTCCTTACCGTTTCCAACTTACACAGAAAGCATTTGCTTGGTGATGCCTTTCCTCCATCTTCAAAGCCAGCAATGGTGGCTTGAGTTCTTCTTACATCACATCCTTCTGACTTCTGACCTCTTTTATTTATTTATTTATTTATTTATTTATTTATTTATTTATTTATTTATGTATGTATGTATGTATTATTTTTAAATTTTTTTCTGACCTCTTTTTATGCCTCCCTTTCGTATTTTTAAAAATTCTCGTGATTACATTGGACCCATCCAGATTATCCAGGATAATCTCCCAACATCAAGGTCAGCTGATTCCATCAGCTTAATTCCATCTTGAAATTGACTCTGCTTTGCCATATACCAACATATGCACAGGTTTGGGGATTTGAAAATGGATATCTTTGGGGGCCCTTTACCCTGTCTGCCACAGGCAGTAATTTAACTAAAAAATTCATCATGCTGGCTCTGAAATGGCACTTGAGATTCTACAAGGAGTACCTTCTCTCTCTCTTTTTCTCTCTTTCTCCTTGTTCTTAAATAAAGGGGAAAATTGACAGAATGATTTGTTTCTCCACTGTGATATGTGAGTTATTCACTGTAGCTGAGCTGACATAATGACCCAGCTCCTGAAGTTTATTTAAGAACATAAGATTGGGGGTGTCTGGGTTGCTCAGTTGGTTTAGTGCTCAACTCTTAGGCTCAGTTCATAATCTCAGGGTGTTAGATCAAGTCCCATGTTGGGCTCCATGCTTAGCAGGGAGTCTACTTGAGATTCTTTCTCTCTTTCTCATTCTCCATATACCCCTCCCCCTGCTCATGCTCTCTTTCTCTCTCTCTTTCAAATAAATAAATCTTAAAAAAAAAAAAAAAAAAAAAAAAGAACATAAGACCAGTTAAGAGTGGACCTGGAGACCTTACAGAATTCACTCTTTGGCACATCTATTTGTTGTAATGGGCATTAATGATATTCAGCAAATATTTCTAACTGTGTTCCTAAGGATAGGGTAGGATCGAACTTGTTCATCTCTTTGGTACAAGGTGTGGCCATATGACTTGCTTGGGCCAATGCAAAGTGTGTAGAAGGGACATTTGTCTCTTCTAAGTGGAAGTACTAAAGAGGACATTTATGATTTGCTTTATTTCTCCTCTTTCTTACATAGTGAAGAACAGATTTCAAATAGTGGTTGCTCCATCAGCCTGAGTCTTAGAATGAGTACAACCTGAAGCAGAGCTCTCAGCCAATCCATGATGGACACATGATATGAGCAGGACACAGACCTTCATGATTTTAATTCTCTGGCATTTTGGAGCTTGAAACTGCAGTAAAACCTAGCCCAATGTGCCTGATCTCACAGAATTCTCTTTTTGCTCTGAAATTTCCAAAGATCTTCATCACTAACATGCAGGGATATGAAGATGGGGTTGGAGAAAGGGAGAGACGGAACTCACCTTAACCAGTTGAAGCAGTCAGGAAGCAGGCCCTATGCACCAGCTCCAGGTAATAACAATGGATACTGTGGTCTGTAGGTGTCTCCTCCTGAGGACTGGAATGTGAACTGGGAATCACATTCATCCTGACATAAATTCACACTTTCCCCATTTCATAGTCCCACAAAGCTGCTGCTATTTAGTGATATAATAGCATGCCATAAACACATTTAACCCATACATATTCAATGTTCATTTTTCTTTTTTTTATTCTTTCATTCTCCAACTCTCTTTCTCATTGTTAAAGACATGGTAAGAGGGGATCCCTGGATGGCTCAGTGGTTTAGTGCCTGCCTTTGGCCCAAGGCGTGGTCCTGGAGTCTCAGAATTGAGTCCCACATCAGGCTCCCTGCATGGAACCTGCTTCTCTCTCTGCCTCTCTCTCTCTCTGTGTCTCTCATGAATAAATAAATAAAATCTTAAAAAAAAAAAACCAACATGGTAAGCTTATATTTATTTTTATCACATATTATGCATTTCTATATAGTGTATACACATACACACAAATAACGTTATGAGACATTTTTTAAAAAGTCAACATGCTGTAGTTTATAAACTTCTTAAGGGATTTTCAAAAGCTATTTTGACTCCACATCATTTTCAAGATAGGCAATGACATTAGATCTCAAACCCCACATTAGATGCTTCCAATGTTGCATAGTGATTCTGGTAGCATGTCAACATAAGAATAGGAAGATTGGAGAGTCAGATACCAAACAACAATTAGTGAGCAGACACTCACTCCTGACACCTTCAAGATTTTGGGTTAGAGTAAGACCGAGTTCCTGTCCTCCTTGCATATCACCTTGGGGGCAGGTGGCATTGCAGATGGAAGGAGACATACTAGGAAGTAGATAACCCAGGACATGTTGACTGTAGTTTCTTTTCATTTCCTGAGTGACTTTTCTCAGGTTAACCAACTGATCAGTTCTTTTATTTGATGGACATGATTGATAGATGACCCCTAACTTCTCTAAACAATTTTTAAAAACAACTTTTTGAAACAATTTCTCCCTAGTAAGAAACTTACATATAAAATATGTCTTTTGGAAGATCAAGTGTTTTCTCTCTGTGCTGGAAAAATGGGAACCCATCAAACATGGGATATTAGAGCTACAGGGAAGTTTGGTAAAAGTGATCTTGTTCAACACCCTTCCTTAACAGATAAAGAAATTGAAGTCACAAAAAGTTAAATGAATTACTCAAATCACACAAATATTTAGAGATAGGGCCAAGAATAAAACCCTGACCTCTTGATTCCTGTACTTCCCATTGCATGGGATTTGTTTAAAATAATCCTGACAGTAAGCTCTAAAACATAGAAACTCTTGGTATTTTCTGGTGCAGCAGAACTTGTCTGTTACCCACATCTAAATACCTTCTTTACCTTTCCTCTAGAAGGATACTATCTCTATAACTGCCCATGTCTACATTTTACTTCAGCTGCCAGAAATCGCAGAAACAAATTCGAAGTTCAATTATAACAACCATGTAGGAGTTCATTACCTGAATATCTGTGCTGTTTTTAACAATGATACTGATCTTTTGTTATAATTTCTATTTTACTTATCCCTGAGTTTTTAACTTATGTTCTATTATTTTATTGCATATATCTGTTCCTTTAGTTACACTGTGATTCTTAGTGGAACAGATGGAATATCCATTATTAGATGACTCACACAATCAATCATTTTCTTTATAAGTAATGCAAAAGAATAGTTTTCCTATGTATTGGAGAAATTAAATTGATCTGTGGCAAATTAGAACTCATATAAAATAATGGTCTATTTATATTTAATTAGACTTCTTTTAATGATAGCCTGGTTGTATCTGAAAAATTAGAAGCAGTTCCTTTAAAATGACTCTAACATTATTAATATTAAATTAAAGTCAACTGCTTCAGAAGCTTATAATAAAATAAAATGCTAAGGTTTTGTGAGATGTATTTTTTATTTGTTAAACATGTTATACATACATTTTAAAAATATGTGCATATGTAATGGATATGAATTTGTATCAAGTATTAGTTTCTAAAAGTACCCTGTTTAGTTTGTAATTTTATATTTCAGCATGCTTTGTTTAGGTATTAAAATGCATTAAGTAAAAGGAGAGGAATTTTTAAATATTTAATTTTGCTTCCAAAGATACAAGGAGAATTGATAATTTCTTCTTTATACTTTAGTATTAACATAAGTTAAGTAATACACCCAAATGCTTTTTGTCCTAAAAATCTATAATTTTTAACATAATAATAAGAACATAAGAAAGCAATACACACAATTGCTTTTTGTCCTAAAAATCTATAGTTTTTAACATAATAGTAAGAACATAAAAATTCAAGAAGTAACTTTTGATAGATTATGCCTATGAATAGATTTATTCATTCATTTATAGTTTGAGTAGTCAGTACTTCCACTTAATATATGCAGAGAAATAAAGAATTTATCTCACTAATTTAAACCAAAAATAAAATTCAGGTAAAAAATAAAGGACCAGTTGAAGTCATTTTTTTCTATGTAAAATCTTGGCCTCACATAATGTGCTCTTTGCTGACTCATGCACTCATTATAACCTGAAGATTTTTAATTTCTACTTTTTTTTCCTGAATGAATTAACAGTGCTTCAAAATAGCAATTAAAAAGGTACATACACTTCACCTGTCTAATTATCAACAGGTCAGTGATCTGACCTGGCATTCTGTTAAACCATCAGCCTCCTTTTCTTGCAAAGGTGGAAAAAAAGGTGGTGACTTCATTGGAATCTTGTCATTTACAAAATGAGCTACAGTTGCATCATATGAATCATTATTAAAAACAGTGTCCAAGAAGGCGATTCAGTATCCAGAGAACATGTTATCCAGAGGAGCTGTCATCCCAGACTTAATCAGACCAGCCCTTGTAGATCACCACTACCCTTTGTGAAGGCGAAAGCATATCAACAAAATATTGATGATGGCATTTTTCTTAGTTTTCCCACTGGGTCTAAGATATTTTCCATAGGATGGATGAGGGCATATATAAACAGGGAGGCAAAAGCATGAAGATCTAATCCAAGTTTTAACCTTGAAGATCATATGTGACTTGTATGGTTGTTTGGGAGAGGGGGGAAAAATAGTGGGGAGGACTTACTTGCTTCGTTGAGAGGAGGGAATGAAACTCAGAATGAAACCGAGTGACTTGAATGCCATCTTCTCTCTGTGAGGATGAGAGGAACCTGGAAAAGGGAACATGAAGTAAATTCACTACAAAGAAGAATAAATGTCATTAAATAGTGCAGACAATTAATGTATTTGACTGGAAATTTATCTTTAAATGAAATTTATCTTTAAAAATTATAGAATTTTTAAAAATTAGTTTATTTTATCATTATCTGAAAAATAACATGAATTGTGTAATAAATAAATAATAGATTAGGTGTTGACTGGATTGGAGGATCATAATTTTCCCTTCAGAATTGTTAACATGGCACTTTTGGTCACAATATCATAAACAGTGTTAGTACTATATTCGTCAGCCTCATCCATTTTGCCAATGCTCCCTTTAATTCTTTGATTCTCAAATCAACCTCTTGTGAAAATATCTGTCACATCATCACCCTCACTGATTTTCTCTCCTTCCACTGTTAACTGATCTCACTCTGCCAGGTGCTCATTTGGAGTTGGTTTGACTTGTGATGAAGAGTTCTCCAATATCATTTTATTCTTCTTTCTGAATCCCTGCATCTTTTGCAAAATTTATTTCAATCGATTAGCATTTTATTTAGATAAAAGTCACAACCTCTGAAATCATCAACAGAAAACAACCACCAAAAGTTGTTGATGCACTGCACAGAGAAAAACACTCAAGTGGGAAGGATCTTCACTGGAGACTAATTGTTAGTTAGCAGTTGGTCCATTTGCTTTCTTATACAATCTTGAAACTGCAGGGACTGGCTAATGAATAACAAGGACACCTGATCTTTGGGGGGGATAAGTTCCAGTGACTTTAAGTTTACTAGATTTTCTCTAGGGAATGGCACTGCTGGAAACCTTTTCCATTTTCACAAACATTATCTGTAGATGAGCAAATTATCTAATGAAACCATCCAAGTGCAATTGAATATTTCAAAAACTCAATCTTCTGGAAATCTCCACTGTAGTAAAGATTAAAGAAGTCTTTCCGTTTCCAAAATATCTCACAATTGTTAGTTGATTTTTAATGCAGTAGTAATTTAGATCTAATGTATGAGAAAACACCAAGGAAGGTGAATAAATTAAATATACATTTTACCTGATAATCCTTGAGCTAAGTTTATCTGTGAGCACAGGGATCCCTGGGTGGCGCAGTGGTTTAGCGCCTGCCTTTGGCCCAGGGTGCGATCCTGGAGACCCGGGATCGAATCCCACGTCAGGCTCCCGGTGCATGGAGCCTGCTTCTCCCTCTGCCTATGTCTCTGCCTCTCTCTCTCTCTGTGTGACTATCACAAATAAATAAAAATTAAAAAAAAAAGACTAATTTATCTGTGAGCACAGAGAACATAGATGCTAATATCTCATATGCAAGACCAGAAAAGTCCACATAAAGGAAGAGGTACTGAGTCCAGGACACTAGATCCAAACATTTATTTCCTTAGAAATATGCAAAAATTTAGAATATGTAGAAAGGTACAGTTAAAAAACATTTATTGTCCCATCAAGATATCTTTGGTATATAAAAATCTACTCTTAACCAAAAAAATACATCAAAGCGTTTACCTGAGAAGGTTCACATAGTTCTAACTAAAGATGATTTGAATGTCATGGTCACAGAGAAGATGGACGTGATTAATACAACATTCCACATCTCTTGCTTCTTACCCCACAGATTCCACTGACAACATCACCTCTCAGATACATTCAGAACACTAAACTAAGCTGAAATTACTCCTCTTTAATCTGTATTTTGGCTCATTTCTGTCTTCCTCAAAGTGATGAAGGTTTTACAATAAAGCCCTTATCTGGCAGCTGAGGGTAGGAAATGCTGGGTTCCTCTGCTCCCTTCCCTAATGAACTAGATGCTCACAGTTTAGCTCTTAGCACCCAAGATATTCCAAGTAGTAGACAACAAACAATAGATCAGTCTGGAGGGAGATTTTAAAGACACATTTTACAGAAATCGTTTCCACAGATATATAGTGATGATGGCATTGAAGCAAAGTACATGGTTCCCTGTGGTGAGAAATGAAGATGGAGGGGAAGCCAGGGGCTAGATGAGGGAAGCACTCACAGCCCATCCACCAAAATGGCTCTGACATTTCCCTCGTCTCTCATTTTGACTAAACTTTAGAAAACATCATATTCCTGACTTCAGTTGCAGGCTTCCCATTTCTTAGAACATTTTATTTAGAAAACTTGTGCTTGTAAATGATTTCTCTGCTAAGATAGAAATCCTTTGAAAAGACTTTGTGTGTGTGTGTGTGTGTGTGTGTGTGTGTGTGTGTGTTTAACAACCCAGGAATGTCTTTGTTAAGGACCTGGAAACATCTCTTTGAAATGTTTAGATAGGAGATAGCACCCAGATCTCACAGTTTCTGTAAGAGGAAAAGAGCCTAGCTTCTGTAGGCACCTTTACTCTAAGTTATAAAACTGTCTCCTGCCATGAATATATGACGTTTACTTTTCCTTTGATAAGACCAATTAACACCACCATCACCTCTGCTCTTAAAAACATTCACTCTTTATTGGAAGGGAGTTGAATTTAGACTGCATTCTTGCTCTCTCTGTTTCCTTTTGCCATAGACCTGAATAGTCTTCCTTCCCTGCTTACCTTTGTCTGGTACAGTTTTTGCTTTGACATCATGTTTAGGAATGTGGACCATGTCTAAGTTGGTTAGTAGGACAGTGGTGGAAGAGCTCAAACCTAGGGGTCCCACAACCTAGACTGGAATTCTGACTCCACCGCTCCACAAGGCAGTTAGTGGACAATTTATACAATAAATAGGAAGTTGTTTGATTGGGTGATCAACACTGAACATTAGCACTGATTAAATTCGCTAGATAAGTGCTGGGTTTTCCCTGTTGCTTGGCTTTAGTGCAAAGAAATGCACCTGTGAGCATAGTGTCCATTCTGCTGCATTATTCCTGACTTTTTGCAAGCACATGGGTTATAATTAGCTTCGCTAAGCTTGGCATGCTATTTTGCCCGTGGCATTTCCACGTCAGTCTTGTGCATTCTGAACCAGGTGAATAATTATAGATTAACAAATAACATTATTAAAACTTTGGTTCCTTGTTTTTCTTGGTAACGTTACTTTCAAGAATCATAATTATTCAACCTATACAGAACACTGCTCTTCTGTGGCCATCCAAATAATCCAAATAATCCGTGAAAATATTTCAACCTAAGGGTTTGTTTTTCAAGACTCTCCAAAGAAGGCTTTCCTAGCAATTGTAAAGCAGCCCAACTCTTCCAAATTCCAGTGGTCTCTGGGGGCTATCGCTGCCCTTAAGGACATGTACTGCTCTCTAACTTTCTTCTGTTGCCTTTCTACCAAAATAATGCCTCCTTTACTCCCATATAATAGGCCAAACTAATAGAAACACCTGCAAGGAGGTAAATAGACTCTGAATTCCTCTGAAAGTAATTTCTATAAAAAACAAATAGAAAAGGGGAATAACAGGTGTTCCATTGTTAATTATCCAGCTGCCTTATTCTATTCTCATAGAGTCCTGCTTTCTTTGAGCCTATGAGTAGAGAACTCTAGAATACTCAGATACATATTTAATCTTTCAGATCTTTTGGATATTTCATTTCCATGATATTCAATACACAAATCATTGAAAATTTTAATTTACTTTGGGTACTATGTAGACTGCAGTGTAATGGAAAAGAATCCAAGGCATAGAATTGGAAGATGTGGGTGTAAGATGTCCTTCAATGTAATATGTGATTTTGGCCCAATTATTTAACTACCTTGAACTTGTATATTAATGCTTTTTGACCCAATTCTCATCTTGCAGAGAAAACTAAGCAACATATGTGAAAATATTCACTTCATAAGAGTAATATTCAAGTATTATTTTCCTTAATCTTTTATATATCCTACTTTTATATATTACTTTTTTGTTTCTCTCCATCAATGCAACATAAATGCCATGAAGGCAGGGTTTTTGTTTTATTCACTGCAATGTCTTGAGCACTTCCTACAATGCTTGGTGCTCAGTAGCTATTTGTTGAAGGAAATTAAAAAAAAAGTGTGCATGCAGATTTCTATTTGGTTTTATGATTGCTTAGGAAGGCTTCTGCTCTTTCTGCTTACAGAGTGGCTATTAGAACTTAACACATTGTTAGAAAGAAATCCCATTTTGATTGAGCATTTCAGTATAAATTAAATGGTGTGTGTTTCTAGAAGATCTTACCTAAGAAAATGAGAAGCTCAGAGGTGAATCTGAATCACTGGCTAAAAGGTTTGGGATCTATGACTATTTATTGATGTTAGCCTTTACACTTGTAACTTTTTTTTTCAGAGGGGTAAACTTCATTCCATCTACAGTGGAAAAGAGCCATTCAGGCAATCCTACAGTACACCTCAAGAACACTGATAGAAGTAAAGCTTCCTTGTTGCTCTTTGTAGGTCTATTGCAATCAAGATGTGGCTACATTTGAGACCTGCACATCAAATTCTCTGAGAAATCATAATGTAGACACTGTGAAGGTATACATAATAGATAGTAATCTTACATTGAAATAGGTCTTGAAGGGGAAATAAAAAGTCTTGTTCTCTTAGTTGGCATATTTTAGCTTAAATCTTTCACAAGGGAAGACCTTTCTAATGGGGATGATCTCCTATCTAGGACACATTCGTTTCCACTTTGCTGAGAAACAGTCTAATAAGCTGGATGGTCTGCTGCATTCTCTCCCTGAGCTACAATTAACAGCAGCTCCTAAACTTTGAGTCTTTGCCTTCCCTGTTTTCCAGTGCCACGCAGATGTTCTATTTCTTGTTTGCAACTATAATTTGCCATTAAATATTAAATTATAGGATTTATCTCAGATATATGTTTATTGTATTTTGAAAACTTTGAAAATAAGAGAGTGAGTGTTGTAAGGCACCAAGCAGCCTGGAAGTCTCTTTACATAATCTCCCTAGCTAGATTTGCTCACTGCTCTCAGTTCACTTTTCTCAGTGGCATCTAATGAGGCAACAGCATCAACCTGCTGTGACAATGGCTATATCATCCTGCTAATGATGAAACACATTCATCTGCTCAGCCTCAGTAAAATTCTGTGCTCCATGTCCCCTAGAAAGGATGAAATGTGATTTCCAAGAAGAAGTCAAAGTGTTTTGAATCTTGACTATTTGGGAATCTGTGGAGTTATACAATCTGAAATGCTTATTTTTATTCATTTTATGGTATTTTTATTAAATGACCTTTTCGGTTGCTATGACTCATATATGACATAAAACTTGAGGTTCTCATTAATAATAGCTGCATATAGATTCTAACTAATCATCTGTGGTCTGATTGCTATATTCTCATGTCTACCTTTAGAAAGCAAAGAATTCTTACCCTTGTCAAATTTTATCTCAGAAATAGCTACCACTGAATGAGTGACAAGAGTGTTCATTGTTAACCTTCCAACAGAGATGCTGGTCTCAGCTCTAGGCCTTAATTTCACCTCCTGAAAGCAGAAGGTTTGGGCATAGTTAGCTTTAAGGATGAAATAAGAAACTGTTTTAAACTTTAGTAATTGAGATTCACCTGTGTGAAAAAAGACAGTTGAACAGTTTGATAATGCCTCATGGTACCTAGGAAAGACATTTGTGATTAGGAATATGATTTACACAAAAAAGGAAGAATGTTGCTATACCATTAAAAAAAATGTTTTCTTACGTGGGTTAAATAGATGGGTTTCTCTTTTCATGAGAAAAGAGAAAATAGATGTTTGATTCTTTCCTCCATTTTTGCACTTCATTCTAAAACCTGATCATTTTTAAGTTGCTTTTTTAAAAGAAATTAAACCAGAGTGGAATTATAGAAAAATTGATCATTCTACCTGTCTCTCTAACATATTGGATTGTGCCACTCAACTTCTATTAGGGTAAAAATGCCTTGTGGAGAAAGCAATTTTGATCTGGCAGGGAGAGGTAGCATGCATCCTATCTGAATTCCGTATGTGAATCACTTAAGCTTTTTCTGCAAAATGAAATCTATGAACACAATGACAATATATTGTTATAATGAATTTATAACACAAAAATGTTTTGATGATTATCAGTAAGCTCACATATTATGCTTTCTGTGCCTGGGCATTTTGATATATTTTGTAGAATTAAACTTACTTTATAAAGTATGCTTGCTTTCCAAGAAAAGAGATTGTGTGTTTATATATATCTGTATATAAAGACCATACTTTTCAATCTTGAAAGCAAGACTCTTATCCTGCCAAGTATGTGTTTTTGAAGTACAGTTCTGCAAATGATTTGAAATCAGGTCCTTCTTGAAAAATATGTCATTTTCACTATACATTAATTTCATAAAAAATGAAGATGGTTTTATTTGACTTCTAAGGGGGTGAGATATAATAAGAATTATTGATTGCCATCGTTGTTTCTGTTTTTGCTACAGCATGCTACTACTACATGAAATGTCTGAGTGACTAGATATCTTTAGGCCACTTAATTATCTACTTCTTTCTCCATCTAACTGTTTCTATCCTAATGAAAAGGTTTTCAGGAGATGGGTCAGTTGTTTTTAACCCACACTTTTCTCATCCTTGAAATCTGTTGGTACTATTTTCCTCTTCTGTGTGACTTTCCCCACACCATCAGATAACTTTTAAAGGCCTATGAGTTTTAATTCCAGGAATATAACAAAGCTATTCATCAATCCTCTTGCTGAAAATGACTGCATTTATTTATTTTAAAGATTTTATTTATTCATAAGAGACACACAGAGAGAAACAGAGACCTAGGCAGAGGGAGAAGCAGACTCCCTATTAGGAGCCCTGTGTGGGACTCAATTCCAGGACTCTGGGATCATGCCCTGAGCTGAAGGCAAATGCTCAACTGCTGAGCCACTCAGGTGTCCCCAGAATTATGCCATTTATAATAAAACATTTTAAAATTTATGAAAAAAACTGAAGGGTTGATATGATAATAAGGAATTATTAGGTAAATATCAACAGGCCATCAAAGAAAAACAAAATCTTAAGAGTGGCTGGAAAAAGATACATTACCTTTAAAAACTAAAAATTGGATTGACAGCTCATGTCACAAAAGCAACAGTGAGAATCCAAAGATAATGAGGTCGTATCTTCACAGTATAAAGGAAAATAATTGCCAGTTTAGAATTCTGTGCATTGTGAACATATCTTGCAAGAAAAAAATAAAGTTTTTTTTTTTACAGCCCCAAACTGGGAATATTACTAAAGAAAATCATAAAAGATTTTAAAGACATCAGTGGTTACATTAAAAGTAATTGTACTAAATGCTTCAAACAAAATGCAAAGATTATCTTTTGGATTTTGTAAAATCAAAGAAAGTAAGACATATTTGAAACATAAATTACTAAAAGGCTGGAAAAAATACACAATTCAATAGCTAACTAAAGCTTTGTCTTTATCAGACAAAATGACCTTTAAAACAAAAAAGCATTGCCAGAAGCTAAGCATGTCACTTTATGATGGAAAAGGGTTGAATAATCAGCAAGACATACCTAAATTTTAAATTTGTATGCACATAACAAAGTGTCCTTAAAATTAAAACAAAAAATGGACAGACATATAAAAAGAGTTTATCCAAAAATATCAGTATGAATTTAGAAGATCTGACTATCACAACCAACTTAATGTACATACCTGAACTATGACAACCCAAACCTGCAGATTACATACAACACTGACAGAAATTGGCCACATAACTGGGTTATAAAGCAATTCTTAACAAATACCAAAGATCAGTGTTATGCACACCATGGTATGAGTAAAATGCAATTCTATAAGTTGATAATGAAAAGATAAATTGAAATTTTCCATATAAGTAGAAATAAAATCACCAAAATTATAATGAAAATTAGAAAATCTTTGAATTGAAGGATAATAAACATACCACATTTCAAAACTTGTAGAATGCCAGTAAAGCTATCATAAGAGCTATCATATGACCTTAAAGAAAAAGAAAAAAGTAGGGCTAAAAAAAAAGTAGGGATAGAAAAAAAAAGAAAAAGTAGGGATACGTAGGTGGCTCGGTGGTTAAGTGCCTGCCTTCAGCTCAGGGTGTGATCCTGGAGTCCCAGGATCGAGTCCCAGGATTGAGTCCCATGTCGGGCTCCCTGCGTGAAGCCTGTTTCTCCCTCTGCCTGTGTCTCTGCCTCTCTCTCTCTCCCTCTTTCTCTCTCTGTCGCTGTCTCTCATGAATAAATAAATAAAATTAAAAAATATATATATATATACAATGAAAAGTAAACATATTTAAAAGCTAAATCAAAAGATTGTTCTTGGAAAAGACAAAAATCCCTGACATGTTTAACTTCAAAAGGGGATAGATGAAGCAAGAAAAAGCAATTTTAGGTATCAAAAAAAAAATAATTACTGCAAATACTATAGACAAAATTATAGTAATAGTATAAAGCATCACATCAAAACATATATATATACATATATATGCAACTTGTATTAAAATTGTAATTTTGAATGAAAGTAGGACCTACCAAAGTAACTGTAGAAAATAAAAGGAACCACGACAAACATTAAAGATACCGACACTGTAGTCAAAATCCTGCTAACAGGAAAACTACACTACCAGACAAACTCACTGGAATAGTTAATTCCTATAGCAGTCGAACTCTTCCAGCAAGCAGAAGAAGAGAAATACCCTCAAACTCTTTTATGAAGTTGGCATGACCTTGATACCAATCTGACAAAGGAAGAAAGGAAATACAGTCAATTTCATTCATGATCATAGAGGGACAAATGCTCCCAAACAAAATATTAGCAAGCCTATGTCCCACAAAATATAAAAAGGATAATACATTGTCATCAAATTGGGTTGATCTCAGGAATTCACGCCTGATTTAATATTACAAATCAATTATAATTCATAAAATTAACAATCTAGAGGAGGAGAGCAATATAGTTATATCAATAAATGTAAAAAGACATTTGATAAAATGTAATATTCTTTTATGATTAATAGGATAAAAACACTAGAAAAATATAAATAGACAAGAACTTCCTTAATAAAAATGTACCGGAAATATAATACACAGTGGTGTAACTTTAAGGATTTTTGCATTACTCTCTTCAACATTTGACTGAAGATCTTAGCCAATGCAGAAAGACAATAACGAGAAACAAAAAGTAAAAGGTATGACAAAGAAGAAACCAAAACTCTTGGTATTTGCAGTTCATTTGACTGTGTGCACAGAAAACCCCCAAAATATGCAGATAAATTATTAGGATTAATAAATGAGTTTAGCATGTTTGCTGAATATCAATCAAAGCACACACATAAAGTACATTTTTTCATATAAGCCTCAAACAAAGTGAAATTTAAAAAGGAAATTTAGGAATGTCTAGATACCAGTGGTTGAACGTCTGCCTTTGGCTCAGTCATGATCCCAGAGTTTTGGGACGGAGGCCTGCATTGGGTTCCCTGTAGAGAGCTTGCTTCTCCCTCTGCCTATGTCTATGCCTTTCTCTGTGTCTCTCATGAATAAATAAATAAAATCTTTAAAAAATAAAATAAAAAGTAAATTTATATGCTGTCAATAAATATGATGTTTTTAGGACTAAGTCTAAAGAAAGCAGACAAGACCTTTCCAGAGAAAATTATCACCCTTAGAGAATGGAGATTGGAGGTCTCCTTATATGATATTTTACTGCTTTAGTCTTCTCTGGCATCTTTAGCCACACAATAAAATTTTGTTGAATTCTAATCATGTACTGGTAACTATCAGCCATCTATCAGCCATTGAGATGCAAAGATAATTTCACTGACTCCTTACTCTCCTTTTGCTCTTATATATCTACATTTACAGATGTAGATATATTATTACTTTTTCATAGTTAGAGTGACTTTCTAGCTTTTGAGATTTGAAATAATACAATTTGATCTGAATGGAAAAAAAGGACTAGAGTGTAAGCATCACTCAAGCATCGTATAGAAACTTAATTACAAGGCATTCAATTTCCATAAACACTTTTAGCCTGCTTTTCTCTTCATATTGATCTTAATATTAAAGTAGTAAACTTGAGAAGCACCGTGGTTGCCTATAAACTAGGTTGGATGGATCTGAAATTCTTGTCTACAAAATGGCAATTTCTTTTTGATGCATCAAAGATGTGAAGCCCAATCATAGATACACATCCAGCACATTACCTAAGACAGGGGCTATCTGAAAATATGTGTGAACTCTTTTCTGAGTTTTTTGTTTGTTTCATTTTGTGTTTAATTGTTCCAACCTCATCATCTAGCTACTTTTGTTCTTTTTAAAGACAGCCTGCTTGAGTGTGCCTTTTTTTCTTGAATGACACTAAAACCTCTGTTTTTTTCCCCTCACCTTGTTCCTCTCCTGCCTCCTCTCCAAATCTGCTGGTGTTTGTAACTCCTTTATTGTGGGTGTGGTCCTCTCCATCAGCCATGTGGGTAGTTGAACCAAAGTCACCTACCAACCTCTCTGCTGCCTTGTCCACCAGGAGACACTCCCAGGAATCCAGGTTGGTTGTGGGGTGTGGGGTCCAGGGGATGTATGCAGCCAAGTCATAACCAGGGCCTCTTCTTTCATTCCAGCACCCCATAGGTTCCCCTGGGTTCCCAACTCTCAGATTTTGACCCTGACTTTCCAGGCTTTCTGGTTTATGACACTATTTCTGCCAAGCTCCAAGCTGCTGTGCATATTACCTCTTTCTTACCATCAAATTTTACCCTTTCTATTCCCCATCCTTTTGGAGTCCTGCTACCTCTTTTCATTTAAATTACTCTAAGGCATTTGTTGGGACTCCAGCATCAAGATTCAGTGGGTGGTAGAAATTTTTAATTAGGCAGGGGCCTCATTCCTGAAATCACAAGAGGACATTGTTTGTCTATTCCACTTTCATGGAGGCCTGGGGCTGGCAGTGCGTTTGGCTGAAGCTCCCCTCTTTCTCTCAATGGGACTAACCATCCAACCTGGTGCAGCAGTCAGAAACATCCCCTCTTTTGATCCTCACCCCTTGTCTGCAGTCCTCTTCTCTGGGGCCAAAGGTCCCCATAAAATGTGAGCATCCTAAACAAAATAGTTCTTAAGAAAGTTAGCATGTGACAAGAGCAAGTGGTACTATGTGAAGACAGCAGGGCACCTGGGAGAGCACAGACCAGGGATCTGGCTCACCTGGGTTTGGATCTCAAATTGTGCCTCTTAATTAGCTGTGTAACTCTGAGCAAATTCTAAATTTCTGAGTCTCAGTTTTATGAATATAATAGGCTAACATAACAGCACCTCCCTCATCCTGATGCTGTGAGGCTATGAAGTGACAAAGCTAAAGGTCCTGTCATAACTACTGGGTAGAGTGAATGTCAATCAAGTATACCTGTTAATATTGGCTGAGATTTTCTCCCTTCAATAGCAGCAAATCATGAAAACTAAATAGTACTGGTTCCATTTGACAGATGAAGAAACTGAGGCTCAGGGAGGTTAAATAACTATTCTAAGGTCAAAGTAGTAAAAGTGACATTTGGGACCCAAATTCAGGTCTTCTGACTTCCACCATATAGTCATATTTTCACTATATCACATGACATAAGAAATTTCTTAGTTTTGGCATATTTATATTAACTGCTAGTCTTCTCATCTGGTGTATTTAATGTGTGGACGTTGTCTCATCTTTTCATTTATTGTTGTGGTTTAAAATATCGCTATTATAATTTACATGAGTTTCATCCTAACAAAAACCACGACATTTGCCTTATGGTTTATATGGATTATTTCTAGCTATCTGATAGTTTCGCTAACATTTGTATTTCAGGAATGTAGACTATCACAGACAAAAGCATGTAGTGAAAACTTAGAGACTGTCTTACCTTTATCTGACAAAGAAAAACTGCTAATATTTTTAAGTGGTGCCATTTATTGACCCTACCATATTTACTGAGCACTGACCAATTGTCAGGTGTTGTGCTAAGCTTTCTGTGAGGTTCCATAGTGAATTAGATGGTCTTTTTTGCCTCAAGAACTAGATAACAAATTTGGAAAGAAACTCTAGCCATTTTAATTGATCCTGAGCCAGACTGTAAAACCCCTCTTCATTTGATATAAAATACAAATTTGCCTTAAAATGGAAATTGATACATATTAACACTGATAGGCAAAGATCTCTTCCTTGAATTGTGATTTCCACAGGTATTTTGACATGAAAAACCAACCCAGATCCCCGTATTAGTGGAGTTCATTGCCTATGGCTGGGGGTGGGGTGGCAGGGAGGAGAGACACATAACAAATAATAAACAGTAAATAAATACATTCTGTTTTTTTGTTAGATGATAACTGATCCTGAGAAAAACAGAGCAGGATAGAGAGATTGGGAAGCCAGAGATAGCTCTGGGTGGCAATTGTAAACACAATGGTCAGGGGAAGTCGTATCCAGAAGAGGCCTTCAAGAAAGGCCTACCTGAAGGAGATAATAAAGTTAAGAGTGCATCTCTCCAAGAAAAGAGCATTCCGGGCTAGGGAAGACATCAAGACAGCAGTGCAAGTGGAGAGAGAGGGAAAGCATAGAAGACAGGAGGTCCCAGAGGTGACAGGGAGTTTAGGCATTAGGGTCTCACAGCCCATGGCAATGACTTACAGCTTTCCTGGAAGTGAAAGGCAAAGCTACTGCAAAGTTTAAGCACAGAAATGACCCAGAATAACATTTTGTGTTCAACTGTGTTCATTTAATGGAGCAACATTTTCCTGCACCATTTTTCTTGGGAGGGAGAAGAGACATTATCTTAATGTCTGCATACTAAACCCATCAGGGTATCTATTGATGAAGATACTACTTATTTTCGGCTTTTTAAATTAATAACATTGAGTTGAATATCTAAGTAAACACTTTATCTTGCTATCTTTGCTCTAGAATAGATTTCTATAAAGGGCATTCTTTATGGGTGTGCAGGTATGCAAGGGTAGAAATCATGAAAAACATACCCAGATTGTTTTCCTTAGCAGTCATTTGAGTTTATATATTCTCAGAAGCAATATGCATTATATCACACATTGCTATTTTTTTAAAAGATTTTATTTATTTGAAAAAGAGAAAGTGGCGGGGGTGAGGGCAGAGGGAGGGAGAAGCAGACTCCCCACTAAGCAGGGAGTTTAATGTGGGGCCTGATCTCAGGACTCTGAGACCATGACCTGAGTTGAAGGCAGGTGTTCAACTAACGGAGCCACCCAGATGCCCTTATATCACACATTGTTTTAATCAACAGAATAATATATCAATTTTCCTAATTTAAGGAAAATTAGTCAAAATTCAATCACTCATTTGTCAAGAGATTCCTTAAAACCTACACTTGACTCAACAATCACTAGACACATCAGAATGACACATACCTGTTCTCCATATACAGTTATATATTTTCTTATCTTTACTATATTAAGCCCCTTTACTTCATTATTCCATTTTCATACACTGACTTTTTCTTAAGATTTGTTCTTTATTTGAGAGAGACAAAGCATTGAGAGGGACATGAAGAGGGAGAGAGAATCTCAAGTGACTCTGCACTCAGTGCAGAGCTCTACAAGGTGTCAGGATCCATCTCATTTCTGAGATCACGAACTGAGCAGAAACCCAGAGTTGGACACTCAACTGGCTGTGCCACCCAGACACTCCTTAATATAACTGACTTTAAATATAAATGACCAGCATACATGGTTCGAGTCAGGATCCCATCCCTCTAGTAATAGTTGTTTAATTCAGTTTCGTGATGTGATGATGTTTGTGATAACTTAAGCAGGGCTCACTCCATTGAAACCTAACTCCCAGTATCTTCAGAAGAAAGGGTTTCCCAAACAAATTAAGAGGGCAAACAGAAATACAGAGGGGAAAATATAAAATGCTAGAAAAATTGCTCTTAATGAATTTATTAAGGTAATATTTTTTTTTCATCTAAAGTAACACTTTAGCAATACAGCTACTTTTCTCTAGAAATGTTTTCAATTCAGATTTTCACCAGTATTAGACTAGTCTTCTCTGAGCTTTTCAGCTTTGTTTCAATTTTCTGGATGTTTTCCCATGTTGGTAGATATAAAACTGCCTGCACGGGTCACATCTTTGTACAGTTTTAGACTACTTGATTGAATTCTGTGTTTTTTTTTTTTTTGATTTGAAAAAGCCTTAATTATTCTTCATTTTATAATCTTGTGATAATAGTTAAAAGTCAACATAAGTATGAAAATCATTACTGTATATATTTTCAAACCCAAGTCTGAGAATAGAAAAGAGAAATGTCACTATAAGGAGTATTTATGCATTTATACAAAAGGCCTGCAGATGTATTTAATTTAATATAAAAAAGTGTATTGAGGGGTGTCTGGGTGGCACGGTTAGTTAAGCCTCCAACTCTTGGTTTTAGCTCAGGTCCTAATCTCAGGATTGTGAGATTGAGCCTTGCATTGGGCTCCCTGCTCAGAGTGGAGTCTGCTTTATTTATTTTTGTTAATATTTTATTTATTTATTCATGAGAGACAGACAGAGAGAGAGA
Source organism: Canis lupus familiaris (assembly GCF_011100685.1). NCBI lineage: Eukaryota > Metazoa > Chordata > Mammalia > Carnivora > Canidae > Canis > Canis lupus. The sequence continues at coordinate 40,972,032 of NC_049246.1, read as the reverse complement.
GAGAGAGAGGCAGAGACACAGGCAGAGGGAGAAGCAGGCCCCCTCGCAGGGAGCCCAATGCAGGACCTGATCCCGGGACCCCAGGATCACACCCTGGGCCGAAGGCAGGCGCTAAACCGCTGAGCCACCCAGGGATCCCCTGGAGTCTGCTTCAGACTCTCTTTCCCTCTCCCTGTGCCCCTGCCTGCTGTGCACAGACACACACTCTCTCTCCCTCTCTCAAATAAATAAATAAATCATTACAAAAAATATACTGGTGACAAAGCTTCTCTTGTAATCTGCATTTTATGAATGAGGAAACCAAGGCTTAGAGAGGTTTCAGTAACATGTCCTATTCTTGTTTCCTTTTTTTAGAGAAGGAGGGGGGAGATGTAGGAGGGGCAGAGAGAATCTTAAGCAGGGTTTCCACCCAGTGCAGAGCCTGATGCAGGGCTCAATGTCACAACCCTGAGATCATGATCAGAACCGAAATAAAAAATCAGACACTCAACCAACTGAGCCATCTAGGCATCCTGCCAATTCCATCTAGCTAGTAAGTGGTAGAGTGGCAGCTGGAATCTGGGTTTCTCAAATGCCAAGGCACTGGGCTTTGGCTGCGTGAAGACTCATTTGGATGTCATGGTCATAGAAGCAAAGGATTAGATAGAATATGAGAGGTCACAGAAGGAAAGAACATGATATACTGCTAAGAGAAGCCAGTGAAATCTCAGATCAGTTATTTACAAGTAAATAACTGGATTCTATTATATTAACCTCTAATCCTTGATTTCTCATCTATAAAAGGGGTATAATTAAAAGACTATGTAAAATATTTCTTAGAGCTCTAAGCACCCATTGTGCATGAAACGATAGTAATTGTTTTTAAAAGCAAAATAGGGAAGATTTTATAATAGCACTTGGCCAGCTGGTTTGGTGGAAGAACAGAAATACTTGAGACCTGGGATGGTTACTGTAGCATATATTCTGAATGTATCTGAAAAGTCTAGATGCAGCAGAATCCAGTGACATATATAAAATGTTTTGACCATGGAAGCAAATAAAATTTAAAACTTTTTTTTAGACAAAGCACTTAGGGATAAATACTTCAACAGGAAGCATCTAATAGTCTTTGCGTACAAATACATATTCATGAAACACTAACTTAGCAACAGCGATATGTACTTTTTCCGTCACATTAAAATAGTCTTTGCAAACACCATTTGCAGGATATTTGTCTTGCAAAATTTCCCTATAGCCCTCATTAACAAAAGAGAAAAAAAAAAGATTCTAAGCTATCATGCTATTTTATTTGATTCTCTTTTCTGAACAAGAAGATACAGTTTTAAAATGAGTTCTTGGGGTTTTGGTGGAGCTTGAGATTGCGAAGCAGCTTTTTAAGCTTTTTAAGGTCCCAAGCTAAAAACCTCATAGTAGTGATTTAAAATCATGAAGACATTATTTGCTATCACCTCTTAGAGACAATATATGGATTTGCAAAGCACAGCATTTGGCACACAGGAAACTTCAGTATATTTATTTTCTGTTACACATATTTATTACCAGTAGCACTATATTGAACAGTATATGCCTTTTCCTATATAAATAAGTTCACTATCTGATTATCTTTTCCACTGTAATTTGCTTATTTTGCACAGTATCCATATATGATGAGGTTTATGTTTCACTGGATATATCTGATAGATTCAAGAGTTGCCTGAATGAAGTCGCTTTTGAGTTATTTTCAATATAATTTCTCAGGATAAAAGATTTCAAGGCAGCCCTGGTGGCACAGCGGTTTAGTGCCGCCTGCAGCCCAGGGCGTGATCGGGAGACCTGGGATCGCGTCCCACGTCAGGCTCCCTGCATGGAGCCTGCTTCTCCCTCTGCCTGTGTCTCTGCCTCTCTCTGTGTGTCTCTATGAATAAATACAATAAAAAAATCTTAAAAAAAAAAAGATTTCTTCCCAACTAGTACTGAAAATAGAGAAATCGCTAGCCATTGGTGTTTACGAATTGTATCCCTAATGAATTAGCTATGCTATAATCATATGTCTTTTTTGTTTATTTTTTTTAAAGATTTGATTTATTTATTTGAGAAAGAGAGAGAGAGTGCATGCACAGGTGTGCCTGCAGGTGAGAGGGAGAGAGAGAGAGAGAGATTGAGAATGAGCAGGGGTGAGAAGCATACTTCTGGCTGAGCAGGGGGTTCAATGGGGCTTGATCCTGGAATTCTGGGATCATGACTTGAGCCAAAGGCAGATGCTTAACTGACTGAGTCACCTGGTCACCCCTGTTTATGTTTTTGGGTTTTTTTTTTTAAAGATTTTTTTTTTAATTTATTCACGAGAGACACAGAGATAGGCAGAAACATAGGTGGAGGGAGAAGCAGGCTCCATTCAGGGAGCCCGATGTGGGATTTGATCCTAGGATTCCGGGATCATGCCCTGAACCAAAGGCAGATGCTCAACCATGAGCCACCCAGGCATCCCATGTTTTTTTAAATTATGGGATTAAATCAGAGTATAGCTAATTTGAAGCCACTATTTCTGCTAAGAATAAGCTACTTGATTTATGATTAATAATGAATGACTTGTTTATATTCTATTTATTGTCTTTTGATAGTACCCAGACTTAGGTGTGCAACAAGTTTCACTGATCTGAGGACACAAATGATAGTGAAGTGTGTCAATGATCTTATTCCAAAAAGAAGTAATCTCCATTCTTAGATAATCTATCGCAGTTTTTTGTTACATTGTTAAAATGTTCTTTCTTTGAAGAATTATGGTGAAAGCAGAGGTAGGAGTTAGTTTTAAATGTTTTTATTGGGAAAATAAAAGAATGGCCATTTATAATCTTATTTCTGTTTTTATTATTATTTTACTGGTCCAGAAGATGGGAAAGTCTGGAATTCACCATTCTATAGTTACTCAGTTGTCTTTAAATATTGAAACAGGACACTTAACAGTGTTTCTAAATATTTTCAAAATTTGGATAGTTGTTTCCTCTGATTAGCATACTGAAGTCTTACAGAATTAATGAGTGCCATTAGGTCTTTCAGTGACTAATGAACTGTGACATATTTCATTTGTATGAATGGCTTGATAAGAAAATCATGCTCTTATGTCTCCAACCGAGAAAAGAAAAACATGAGTATAGAAACAAAAGAAAAGAAAAGAAAAGAAAAGAAAAGAAAAAGAAAGAAGAAAGAAAGAGAAAGAAAGAAAGAAAGAAAGAAAGAAAGAAAGAAAGAAAGAAGAAAAAGAAAAAAAGGAACTTCATACTTAAGAGATAAAAGCAGAGAAGGAGCAGAAGAGTACACATTATAAACAAAACCTTTTGCACCAAACACTTGCTGAAAATGTGATTTTATTTGAGCTACTGCAGTAGGGGAGAAAGAAATCAGTATAGAACTGAGCTCAACTCCAAATACAACAGGAACAAATGGGGATTTATAGCCAGTAGGCAGAGTGAGGGCCTGGTCAGTATACTAAGTGGACATGACTGAAGACAGGGGATCCTTGCTAAAATGGCCTAACAGTGTTCTTGCTAAGGCCAACCAGCATAGCTATCAAGGGTGAGGGATGAGGATAGATGTCAATGGTGGAGGGATTCCCACTAAATGGACTTAGCAGGATTCTTTGCTAGAAACTGGGCTCGAGGACCAAGGGTAGGGCTGCAGTTCAAGGTCAAGATCTGGTTGAAAGAATGCTTGGAGGCTAACTAAAGATTGGTTAAAGAGAGAGCCTTTGTCAATAGATGAAGACAAGAGAAACGAACACACCATGCGATTTTTAAAAACACATCAGTTTTTGAAAGACTGACCTAAACCTCTGAGCTTCACATAACATGTTAGCCCTTTGGGCTGAGAGTAAAATAAGGACATTCACTTGAGTGCGGTTCCGTTTTGAACCACGTGAAGTTGTTTTTTAACTTCCTCTAAACTCTCAGTTGTGGTATGTCATTAAATTGAACTTAATGAGACCATCTCAATTCCTTCTTAAAGATCTCCTCTGATAGATGTAAGTTTTTATTTTTTTCTCCAGTGTTGAGATGCAAGGATTTAGTATAAAGCTCAAGAGTAAATATCCTTAATAGGATAGAGATAATCCTAGGAATGGTAATTACTCCATTTTACTGAAAACATTCAATAAGTGGGCAGGAGATAAGAATGAATTTTACCTTTTAGAATCTGCTAAGTTTAACTTTACACTTTGTTTACTTGACATTTAAGCAACAATAGCAGCAGGATCCCATTTCATTAGAGCTATCCTGGGAAATTCTTTAAATGATCTCCTCAGATGCAGCTGATCCCACCATCTGTCACCACTGCAGAAAATTTAGCATTGATTTCAAACACTCTTTTGTGCATAATTTTTTGATGTCAACCAGGATGCTCAAAAAGACAAGAACAAACATTAATAAGTACTAATTCAGCATCTACCACTGCCTGGTTCTACATCCTAACAGGTCCCTGTTTTTTCAGTATTTACAAGCTCAAAGGGAAGATAGACAAATATTACAAAATTATTTGCCATTTGCCAAGTGCGGTAATAGGACATGATACAGGGTGCTGTTGAAACACACAGGAAGAGTGTCTGTCCCACTTCTTGCGCTAGGGTAAGATTGGGAATTGGGGAGTGGTGAGAGTGTGAGTGTGTTTGTGTGTGCATGAGGCATTGGAAATACATGGGAGATGAGACGTGGCCTCCTTGGGGGGGAAGGAAGGTGCAAGAAGTGATTTATAAATGGAGACCCAAGAGGTAGAGTAGATATTATTCAGAAGGAAGGAAGGGGACTGGAATGGGTGTTCTTAAAAGAAGAAACACCATGTGCAAGGATTCAAGGGCAAATGGGAATAAGTACTTAATTTAACATGTCAGAGAAATGCTTCTCAAATTTTAATGGGCATGTGAATCCCTCAAGTTGGATGTTAAAATGCAGATTCTGATTCAGTAGCTCTAGGGAGAGACTTGAATTCTGGGACATCTAACAAGCTCCTAAGCAATATCAATGCTGCTGGTTCACAGACCAAACTTTGAGTAGCAACATACAGACAACTTGACTTCCAGTAACTGGACACTTCTCTCTCCAGAGAAGTCACTGAATATTCCCGAAGCCATTGTCACTACTGATGGTGACCTACTTATTCACACTGTGTGAATCCTTAATGATGGCACTGTGGTGGCAACTCAGCACGTCATTCACATACTACATTTTCTGCAAGGGAGCCTACTTTTCTTCCCATAATATTTTTAAAGTCACTACTTCAAATTCTGCTTTTGTACCTTCTTTTCCTTCTGTTCGTTTCTCTTGATCTCTCGCTCTACCTCCTCATTGAAACACATTTAGCAGTTTCAGCATGAAACCAGCCTGAAAGGATGTGCTTAAGAAATATTGTCAACATTTGTCACAATCAAAGAAAACGTCCCAGGGAAGAACTTACAGCCTTCCCCATTAGGAACAACTTAAAGGCTGTACTGTATCTTGACAGCAGTTCTTTTAATGTCAATTTGAACTCATTTTAATAAACGCATGAGTCTCATGTAACTGTCTCTGCCTCATCCTGTAAGAGCCAATGTTCTGCTTCTCCAGAGACCAGGGACAGCATCTTTGCAGATACTCTAAAAATTCCATCTCCATCCCAAAGGCATGGGAACAGATTGGGCTAGGTTAAAGTCACTTACAGGGAATTCACACCCAGGTCACAAGTTTTAAAAGAGAAGCCTCTCTACATATAGGTTTGTACATTAAGCATCATCAAATTGATTTATAATGTGTTTCTGGGGACTAGAAGTGGCTTTTGCTTTGAATATTGGTGCACTAGAACTGCATCTCCCTTGTCAGGTAATGCACTGATTTTACTCCTAGTAATGTGAGTCTAATATATTGTTTAATCCTCATAATAAGTAAATACATATATACATACACACATATATATTCACATATATATTTAAGATCAATTTCTGTATTAGTGCTATATAGACTTAGCATTAGGACAAATGGAGTGAACCTTACAGGCAAGCAACACTTTTTTTTTCCAAATTTTTCTTTCAAATTTTTATTTAAATTCTAGTTAGTTAATATACAGTTTAATACTGGTTTCAGGAGTAGAATTTAGTGATTCATCACTTGCATATAACACACAGTGCCCAACCTAACAAGTGCCCTCCTTAATTCCCATCACCCATGTAGCCCCTCCCCTGACTACTTCCCCTCCATCAACCCTCAATTTATTCTCTATTTTTAAGAGTCTTTTATGGTTTGCTTCCCTCTCTCTTTTTGTTTTCCTCCTTCCCACATGTTCATCTGTTTTGTTTCTGAAATTCCACATATGAGTGAAATCATTTGTCTTTCTCTGGCTGACTTATTTTGCTTAGCATAATACATTCCAGCTCTATTCACACTGCTGCAAATGGCAAGATTTTATTCTTTTGATGGCTGAGTAGTAGTCCATTTCAAAATCCTTCTTCACCATCAAAACCACAATGAGACACCACCTCACACCAGTGAGAATGGGGAAAATTAACAAAGCAGGAAACCACAAATGTTGGAGAGGATGTGGAGAAAGGGGAACCCTCCTGCACTGTTGGTGGGAATGTGAACTGGTGCAGCCACTCTGGAAAACTGTGTGGAGGTTCCTCAAAGAGTTAAAAATAGATCTGCCCTATGACCCAGCAATTGCACTTCTGGCGATTTACCCCAGAGATACAGATGCAGTGAAACGTCGGACACCTGCACCCCAATGTTTATAGCAACAATGTCCACAAAAGCCAAACTGTGGAAGGAGCCTCGGTGTCCATAGAAAGATGAATGGATAAAGAAGATGTGGTCTATGTATACAATGGAATATTCCTCAGCCATTAGAAACGACAAATACCCACCATTTGCTTCGACGTGGATGGAACTGGAGGGTATTATGCTGAGTGAAATAAGTCAATGGGAGAAGGACAGACATTATATGGTCTCATTCATTTGGGGAATATAAATAATAGTGAAAGGGAATAAAGGGGAAAGGAGAAAAAATGAGTGGGAAATATCAGAAAGGGAGACAGAGCATGAAAGACTCCTAACTCTGGGAAATGAACTAGGGGTGGTGGAAGGGGAGGTGGGCGGGGGATGGGGGTGACTGGGTGACGGGCACTGAGGTGGGCACTTGACGGGATGAGCATTGGGTGTTATTCTATATGTTGGCAAATTGAACACCAATAAAAAATAAATTTATAAAAAAAAATCCTTCTTCACCTTTATCTCCAACTGGGATCTCAAAATCATCTTAAAGGCCGATGGGCTTTCATACCAAAGTATATGTGGGTAGACTTGTCATTTCTTCCTTCCACTAAACCAACTTAGCAGTTCTTAAACTTTTTTTATGCATTAAAAATTACTGTAGCACCTTGTCTATTTGCAGTCATATACAGTGTGCTTTATGGGGAAATGAGGAATTTCCATAGGTGTTCTTTTACTTTTTTCTGTGTTCCTATTAACTCTTACTTTGTACCTAACTCTCCCCAAACAGATGTAATTCCCCTTTAGAGCAATCAGAGATTATCGAAGCCCCTTTTCTACACTGTTTTATATCAGCTATGTCTCAATCTTACTTCTCAACCTGCTTCCTTCTCACTCCTAAGGTTGCCAATCCTGTAAAGAAAAGTGAGAGCGGTCCTAACCCTGGAAAATACAATTTCCTTGACTCATGAGCCAAGTTATTGCAGATCCAAGTTAGCTTGGTTTATGGTTTGGAACCTAACAACGATAAATATTTGATATTTGGGTAAAAACCCAATTCTCCTATGGCCAGGAAAGCATTCAGAGGGGCATCTGCAATTGAGTGTAAGGTACAGTTACATTTAAGTGGTAGCTAAAAAGTTGCAGGCCCCACATTGTGAGATACCTATAAAAATAGGGCTGAAACCTCGTGCTTTCCATGATACTATATGAGTAATTTCTAGAGCCAGAAAGGACCACAGACTTTACTGCCAACATTCATTTATAAATTAACTAGGCAGCAGAATAGTGAGGGATCTGGAGCCAAACCTCCTTTCCTTCTTCATTCCTCTATCTTTTCCCAGTTAAACAAAGATAACATGACTGCTCTCCTTTCATTTAAGTTAAGCTCATTCTAGTCCTCAATGTGTCAATTACTCAGAAAATAATACATGAATATTTAAAACAAAACAGATTTTACTTGAATTATTCTGTGTAATTTTTACCTGAATCTGTGATCTGTTACATACACCATTAGCCGTCATTAAAAAAAAGCCATTCATAGTAATTAATAATGGAAATGCTAACAGACTACATTTATGTATTTCCATTTAATTGCAATATAATTGAAGTTGACTAATTTAGAACTTAAAACATGGAGTTATATATTAGTTAAAAAAGCATTAACTGACCTTCTATTTGCTGTTTCTTTGAAGAGATTTTGTTTAAGTGTTGGCTTGATAATTACATAAAGAATTACAAGATCACATTCCAAAAACATGTATTTTGAGGAGTTGTACATATTCTATGTGATCAAGAACAACAAAAATAAAATACATAGACTTTAGATACCCATACATTTTTTTAAAAAGATTTTATTTATTCATGAGAGACATGGAGAGAGACAGAGAGAGGCAGAGACACAGGAAGAGGGAGAAGCAGGCTCCATGCAGGGAGCCTGACATGGGACTCGATCCTGGGTCTCCAGGATCACACCATGGGCTTAAGGTGGTGCTAAACCACTGAGCTACCCAGGCTGCCCCCATACATTTTTTTAAAAAATTCTGAAGTTTTCTTGTTTTCAGAAGAGAAATATTTAGGAATCAATAAGATCCAGAGGGCTTTTTATATTTCAGTTAGGTTGAATTCAAAATCTCCCAGTTATATCATGAAAAGCAAGAGTGATAATGATTTCAATTAGACGTAAGGCTTGGAAGGGAGTTAAGTCTAGAATTTTGGAGACAGAGAAGTTAAGGTAATGCTTCCAGGTACAGAGACAGAAAGAGATGACACCTTTTCTGAAGTCTATGTTCTGTTCTTCCCCGTCACTGTCCTTTCTCCTGATTAAAAGTATGTTTTTTCACTTGTTTTAAGAAATAAGATGAGTATTTTACATTTTTAATTCTGAGCAGAATTAATGTGGCATTCTAAAAGCATTATTTGGGTAAAGCGTTATTTGGGTTTTAAAACTGCTTGCTTAAGAAAAACTGGCAGAGCTGGAAGTCAGGCAGATGCACTGTGTCCATGTAAGCACCGTGAGAAGTCACTGGCTTGCAGTTTCCTGTTCCCAAGAGAATAGTTCATAATGACTTCACCAATTGCATGAGTGAAGCCAACAAAGACATGTCATCAGGATTTGCATAGTTCCGTACCATCAGAAAAGAGGGTTTTGATAAGCCACAACATGTTACTTCTGTTCCATGGAGATGACTCACTGGAATGTGTTTTCTTTTGTATTTTGGGGACAAGCAGCAATTTGGAGTCACCACTGATGTACGAGGTTTCAGCGCCACAGCAGGGCAGCGCCAGCGGCAGCTTGAGAGGCAGCCTGGGTAGCTCCATCACAGCGTGTAAGAAGGTAACCTTGCCTACCACTACTCTCTTTTCCCTGATTGAACTTGAACACTAGTGTCATTTGAGTTTCTAAGTACCTGTTCTAAAGCAGAAAAAACAAAACAGCAAAAACGAACAACGGAATGGCCCACGGTTTGCTTGCCTGGTTAACCTCTGATGCCACTAAAAATGTAATTCATGAAAATGATCAGAAAACTCAAGCAGTTCAGATCGGTATGACTTGAAAATGATAAGCCTGAAGTGCTTTTCCATCAGCGCTTCCACTTCTTCCACTGCCTCTTTGCAAACTTGGCCGTGGGTAATAGCTTCTCGGATCTCCTTTCTTCTGTATCTAAGAAACATTCATGGCTGTTTTCCTTCTGATATTTTCTTAAAAAGGAAGGTGCGCTTGGCTTAATTTATTATGAGAAGCAGAACTGCATTTCCTAGAATGTAGACATTAGAGCTAATAAACAAATTTTGCTTTAACACACTTGCTGAAAGGTGTCATTTGAACAGCATAAATTCATCTACTTCATTTTTCAAACCCATCAACTTAAGGCCCAGAAACTTAAAACAAAATGTCTGATTTCCCACCTAAAGCCTTTGTCACTATTTGCTGCAGAATTCCAGAAGAGAATGTGTTTTCTCTCATCCAATCTTAGAAAATATCACACTGGATTATTTCATTAATTGTTTGAAAAAAAGTTAAATTATAAAAATTACTTATAGGTGTAAATCAAGATGAATTCTATTACTAAATATATTTTTAGTATGTGTATATATAATTTATGTATACATAGTGTTTTTTATGTACGCCTATATGTATTTATTGATTGATTACTACACCCAGTAGTAATTACTACACCCAATTAAGCAGCCTCATTTATTTTCTGCTTGTGTGATATTTATATCATTTTCAAGTACTAATGAAAATGACACATACCTGTGTTAGAGAACATATATTGATTATAGAAAAGTAGCATTAAACATAATTTTATAGGGTGCCTGGGTGGCTCAGTTGGTTGAGTGTCTGCTTTTGGCTCAGGTCATGATCCTGGAGTCCCAGGATCAAGCCCTGAGTTGGGATCCCTGCTCAATGGAGAGCCTGCTTCTCCCTCTCCCTCTGCCTCTCCCCCTGCTCATGCATTCTCTCAAATAAAGAAATAAAATCTTTTTTAAAAAAAGGCATAATTTTACAAAAGTATTTGCATTCATACATTCAAAATCAAACATAAAAATAAACCGGTTGGGGCAGCCAGGGTGGCTCAGCAGTTTAGCACTGCCTTCAGCCCAGGGCCTGATCCTGGAGACCCGGAATTGAGTCCCATGTCAGGCTCCTTGCGTGGAGCCTGCTTCTCCTTCTGCCTGTGTCTCTGCCTCTCTCTCTCTCTCTCTCTGTGTGTGTCTCATGAATAAACAAATAAAATCTATAAATAAATAAATAAATAAATAAACCAGTCTAATCAGTTAAAGTCTCTAATTATCCTGTGTTATATGATCTATTATTCTTTCTCCTCCTCTACAATTCTTATAGAAGAGTCAGTGATATGAAGGTCTGTTTTTAATGCAGAAAACTGAGGTTCTATAATTCAAAATAATTTTGAGTTACGTATAAGAGAGGTAAAGCTGCAGATCTCAGGTCTTGCAGTATGTTCTATTCAACTTTGAAATTCCAAATTATAGTCTTCACTAGATGCTACACATTTCACAAAGCTAAATGATTTTTCATTTATTCTAATTTTTAAATAACTCTATTTCTATTGATTAGAGTCCACATGGTACTTAAGTTAAGGATTGAAACCAGACTGCCGGAATTTGACATCCAGTTCAATCATTACTAGTTGTGTTATCTCCAGCAAATTATCTTACCTCTTCATGCCTCAATTTGCTCATCTGAAAAAAGGTGATAGGTGAAGATCAGTGAGTTAATAGACATGAAATGTTTAAAAAGGTGCCTGGCATACTATAAGCATTTGAAATAAAGATTATCTACGAGTAACATTATTCTACAGAATAATTTTTCAATAAGTACATGGTGCCAGAAAATAATTCAATATATGCATTGCCATGCTGAGAGAGTTAGTACTTTATGATCTCTTATCCCAGCTACATTTTTTTTTTTTCTGGGAAAAGAAGTCATCATTTTCATTTCTTAAAAATTGTGTCTGGAAGTTACTGAATAGAGTCTTTGGTGCTCATGTCTACTCAAAAAATTAAGACTCAAACTCAATCATTTATTATAGGTATAAATATATTATATCTGTGTGAATATATATTAATTTAAAATTTTAAACATAATCGTACTCATACTCCAACCATTTCTAAAGCTATTAGTAGGTTGAACCATATATAATGTCCTTTTCTACAGATTAAAAATTATTAATTATAGGCAATTTCATATGGTGAAAAAAAGATTTGAATGAGTTAAGAGATTATCCAACCAAATTTAGGAAGGCCTGCTACAAATTAACACAGCAGAATTTAACACCTTTGTGTCCTGGAGTATTTTTCTAATTTTCAGAAGGCATTCTTTTCCTTTTTTTTTTTTTAAGATTTTATTTATTTATTCATGAGAGACACAGAGAGGGGTGGTGGTCAGAGACACAGGCAGAGGGAGAAGCAGGCTCGATGCAGGGAGCCCGACGTGGGACTCGATCCTGGGTCTCCAGGATCACGCCCTGGGCTGAAATGAAGGCAGCGCTAAACTGCTGAGCCACCTGGGCTGCCCCATTCTTTTCCTTTTAAATATTCTCTTAAACTTACATAATAATTGCATTTAAAGACAGTTTAGTAGCCATATAGCCAGAAGTTATATTCCAAGTGAGCTCTAATTGTTTTCCTTTTCTTCAAAAGAGTAGCTCACTATTGTTTTCTTTTTTATACTTAGAACATGGGCCCTCATTAAAAAGATACTGAATACTGAATGATTTCATGCCTTCATTTTATCATTATATATTATTGCAAACTGACTTAAGTGATTATTGATCAATTTGAAAACAAAATCTTGTTAATCACAGATAATGGACCTGGGCAAGTGAGAATCTATAAATGCACATATAATGTGTATTCAAAGAGACAAAAAAGACAAGGACAACTCTACCTTAGAGACAAAAAGACAAGGACAACTCTACCTTAGAAACATCAAGGCTGCCCAGCTGAATCACTATGGCTCACAGTCAATCAAACTTCAGTGAGGGTACCATGGATAATTGAAATCTGTTGGTAATTCCCCAAACTGATTTTATGTAATAGTCTCATCTTCTTCCCCATCAAAGCTTCTTATCAGAACTGACATATTGCTAAATTAACTGGTGGAAGAAATAAAACAAGGGTCTAGAAGATAATCAGCCTCTGAAAAATTGTAGATTGACTGAATTTCTCTCATGTGTGTCACATCGAATCTCTAAGGGTTTCAGAAATCCTATCTACATGCAATTGCTTCAGTTCCTCTTTGCTGTTGGGGAAATATAGTCTCTAGGAGCCTCAGCTGTGAAAAAGCCATAGCATCAGGAAAAAAGATTTGAGTGGACTAAATTTGAAGGAGGAACTCCTTAAGGAACTGCCCTTCCCCAGAGCTAAGATGGCCATACCACCCAGTCGTGGTTTACATATATTATCTTCTCATTTTGTTAATAGACCTCCCTTTGCTCTCAAACATATCCCAGTATGCACAGTAATTTATATGATTGTAGAACCAGCTCAAGCTTCAGAATGATCCTTTATCTTTCCTTATCCCCTTCTTCTAAATGCTAGGAAAGTTATCAGATAAATTCTCACTGAGGTATTAGTGATTGTGTACGTTAATATTATTGTAACTTAACTACTACTGCCACTGAACTAGTTCTATCGTCCCCTCCCCTAACTGATGCTGATAATTGAGCCTAATGAACCTGGACTTGAGTTCAGAATTCTACTCATCTGGAAGCTCCAAGCAGACAGTTATCAATTCATCCAAGTCATAATATGAAATAGCCTCTATGTCACCATAATTTACTGAGCTCTGAACTCAGGGAAATTTTAATATGTACAATGTGATACTTCAAAGTCATGCATTTAAAATGATGGAATTTCAAAATATTAAAGGGAAAAAATGGAACAGAAAGAGTAGCTGATGGAGAGTGAATAATACTAGAGCCCTCCGTGGTACCTCTTGAATCTTATCTCACATAGATCTTATCTAATGTTCCCACTTCTCCTAGAACCAGTTCTTCTTATAAGACAAATGCAACCACCATTATTAAACTGAATTATAGGAATTTTCCATCCAATGAGCTAAATGATTATAAATGTTATCATTTTATATCTGTTAGACACTAACTGAAAAGCCTTTATATTCTCTTCAAAATGCATCAACATTTGTTAACTCTAGGAGGCAGTAGGATGCCATGTAGCAAAGCTGGACTTGGAATCCAAAGATCTGAGTTGGATTCCAGGTTTCTCTTTTACTGTGTGATCTTGGGCCAGTGACATAACATCTCTGACTCAGATATCTTAGGGTTGGTGTGATGTTTATATGCAAAAAGGTTAGTATAAGTTCTTTATTTTTTTAATATTATTTATTTATTTATTTATTTATTTATTTATTTATTTATTTATTTGAAAGAGTGTGTGTGTAATTGTAGGGGAGGTACAGAGGGAGAGGGAGAGGGAGACCCTTCAAGCAGACTCCCACTGGATACAGAGCCCAATGCAGGACTCGATATCTTGACCCATGCCATGACATCATAACCTGAGCCAAAACCAAGAGTCCAATGCTTACCTGACTGAGCCACCCAGGCACCCTGCTTTATCTAAGTTCTTAGCTCACACAGCTGATGCTCAATAAATATTAGTTGATTCCAAATAAGCAATCTTTACACCGGGAAAAATTTATTTAAATAGATTTTAAAAAACTAATCTGAGGTAGCATGCACTGTCCTCTCATTATGTTGAATCTCTGTTAGATTTTTTCTGCTCTGGAAGCATTATACTCTGTGTCACATATCCACAGTAGCTGGATGTTTCCAGGCCTTGCTTCACTTCATGGGCCTGAAGATCTGTTCTCTGGGGTAGAGTAGAATCAAGACTCTGAATAGGATTTGTATGATGAAAGAATCGTGGGGGAAAAAATCAACACCCCAAATATCCTTCTCTTTTTATGTCATGTTAATTAAATCTGCATTAAATCTGGATTTATCAAAGACAGTGACTGCACAGACTTCAGTTTCCCGGAGATAGAGTTTGATCTTAATATGATATCTGATCATCTCTTTGAAGCTTCAGAGCATTCTTTGCCATGACTAGCCTCCTTTAAACGAGTTAAATTTGTTGTCAACAGTGGCATAGAAACCTCTGAAGAATTGGCAGAATGGATGTCCCTGGATGCTTCATATTATTCTGTAAAATACCCTTTCATCTAAGCTCATATCATTTTGAATTGCATGTAATTAACAAAAGCAATTCAATTAATGTGTGCAGGCACAGACATATAAATTGGGAGGCTTTTTCAGAATCTGATCTATATCTCTAAAGATGTTTTTATTAGTCAGAATTGTATTGTTCTGGGCCAAACACCCTATTAGTACTTCTAGGAAGCATGTGATAGGAAATAGCTGTCATAGTCTGTGTTTATAGAAGCTGATTCCTTACAGGAAGGAAGGACTTTAAAACATGTAAATATATAAGTAAAATTAAAACAAAATAAGCATAATTGGGTATATTCACCTTTCTATAGAAGGAAAATGCTAGGCTTTCCCCCTGGAATATACAGCACTCACAGCTTTATAAACACTCTCTTCTGATGAAGCAACCTGGCTGTGGTCTTCAGACCTAGCTCCTTATAACAGAATGGCCAATCTAAATTTTGTCAAATGGCTAGATGTCCTGTTTGATTGCCATTATGCAGGACTAATCAGAAGCATTGAAGAAATAAGGAGATTTTATTTTATTTTATTTTTTAAAAGATTTTAGCTAGTCATTCATGAGACACACAGAGAAAGAGGCAGAGACAAAGGCAGGGGGAGAAGCAGGCTCCCCAGGGGGAGCCTGATGTGGGACTCAATCTCAGGACGCCGGGGATCACGACCTGAGCCAG
This sequence comes from Canis lupus familiaris, assembly GCF_011100685.1. Classification (NCBI taxonomy): domain Eukaryota; kingdom Metazoa; phylum Chordata; class Mammalia; order Carnivora; family Canidae; genus Canis; species Canis lupus. The sequence goes on along the minus strand of NC_049246.1, from coordinate 40,956,441 downwards.
GCAGACGCTCAACCACTGAAGCTACCCGGGTGCCCTGGAATAGGGAGATTTTAAAGAAAATGGAGAATTGTCTTACTAAAAGTAGTATTTGAAGAAAGCTAATTTAATAGTTCCAAAGAATTCCTTAAAGCAAAGGGAGACTGGAATCTGGGATGCCAAGAGGGGCACACTTGATGTGGACAGGGGAGCAGGGAGAGGAGAGACGGAACCTGCATCCAGGCAGTGGGAGGAGAGACACACACATGTGGAAGTCAAGATCAAGACTCCCTGGCACTGAGAGTTAAACCAGGAACTCTGTCTATTTGAGCCAGAACATCCATGAGAGGTGATACCATTAAGGTCACTGGGAAGAGGAGAAAGGAGATCAAGTAGCAAAAGAAGTCCATCCATTCAGATTCAGCCAGTTGCATCTACAGAGCCAGCCACGAAATTCCCTCTGGGGGTCAATTCCCTGACCACTTAAGGAAACTTATTAATCTGCTGATCATATTGACATCTGGGGGGGGGGGGGGGCGGGTGCATAGTTGCCCTGAGACCAGAATGCAGATAACAAGGGTGTTGGTGGGACTGATTCCCTCTGCCTTCAGCAAAGACGGGTCAGAATCCTGTGCACCTCTTGGCATTCAAGCAGCCTGATCCACACTGAGATAAAGAGGTGGGGCTTCATGTACTACGTGGTGAGTTCATTCTTTGGAAAATGCCAATTCAGTAATCCTATGTGGGAGACTTTGTTTAAAACTATCAATTATGGCTTGTATTGCAGTTCGAATGTGATTTAGCCTCTTATTCCAAAACCAGTATGTTTGAAGACTTCTATTTGGGACTCCACACCACCTGTCTGCCTCTCTGCAGTTCCGTTCTGTGAGCATCCTTTTTGCTATGTGTGAAGAACTCCTGGAAGGATCTTGCAGTGCCTTTTCTTTTCCTTCTTCTTCTTCTTCTTCTTTTTTTTTTTAACGAAAAAGTAGGACTCTGAAAACCCAAAATAGCTTAGAACATTTTGTGGAGTTGAGGGTGATACTGCATGATGGGAACTAGGCAAGTGATCTTTTTGTCTGAATTCTTGCAATTTCCCCAAACCTTTATATTATGTATTAAATATCTCTATACAAATGGGATGGGTCTAACATTTAAAAAAATATCTAATATGGCAGTAAAAATTCTTCTCCTTTCTATTTTTGAGTGTTTTTTAAATTTTTATTATTTATTTATTTATTTATTTATTTATTTATTTATAGATTTTACTTATTTATTCATGCGAGACAGAGCGGGGGTGCTGCAGAGGGAGAAGCAGGCTCCAAACAGGGAGCCCAGTCTGGGACTCCATCCCAGGTCTCCCAGGATCAGGCCCTGGGCTGAAAGTGGCGCTAAACCACTGAGCCACCTGGGCTGCCCTATTTTTGAGTGTTTTAAAAACGACCTGACACCCCTGCTCCCTACCACTTACCTTAAGACTTGCTTGCTTTCCTTTCCACCTCCCAAATAAGCAGCCCTCTGGACTTTGGAATCTGGAGGAGACGGTGCATTTCCTACCAGCCCTAAGAGCTTCCACTTTTCCTGTATCATGCCAGGTTTGCCTTCTGATTGAAATGCCCAGTCATCACTTCTGCCAATGTCAGAGCAGGAAGGAAGGATAGGGCTCGGATAAATTTGAACAAACCTTGGAGGGGGCCCTTTGGCTCATGAATCCCTGAGAATGAGCCCCCTCATATGTGTACTCACTTTTAGGAGGCTCATCTCTGTGTTTTGGGGATTAGATCCACCTTGAAAGATTCATACGAGGGCTCATACCTTAAGGCTTGCTCACTTTCCTTTCCACCTCCCAAATAAGCAGCCCTCTGGACTTTGGAATCTGGAGTAGACAGTGCATTCCAACAAGCAGGTGTCTCCCTTAGCAAGTTATGTGTACATCTGCTTACATCTTAAAAGGTAAATGTATCCAGTAGCTTCTTCCAAACAAGAGTCAAGAAATGAGAATTGCCACTTTTTTATAATTGCCAAAGGCATGCATCAAACCTCAAATAATACGATGGCCACTAAATCCTCTGTCCCTTTGACCACTGGTACATTTTGCATTACCTACACTTGGAAACCTACAAAATAATCCAGAATCAATGGTAAGCCTTGATGCATATCATATATTTTTCGACATGTGTGTTCTTCTTGTATTTTCCTTCTCCTAACATTAAAAATCACATTCCCCTTCCTGATCATATCAACATCACAGCATTATACTGCTTCTAAATAGCAATTAAGTAGCAATCAGCTGTCCTCTATTTATATGTCTAATTTTATTCTGTTTAAAACATTGCTGACCATTCATAAATTATACTATATTTGCATTTCCTGAGCATATCTGTTTCTGTAACTCTTGCATTTTATGCTTGAAACTCAAACTCGGTTATCACTTTCATGCAAAAAAAAAAAAAAAAAAAAAAAGCTCTGATCAACTTTCAAAGCATTCTTCAGCCAGCTGACATCTGTGTGATATGATAGAAGTAAACAAGTATGGCTTGATATTTCTGAATTGTCCTCTGTACTCTTATACCATTCTGTGACTCCACTGAAATACAATGTTGTTTCCAGGAAACAAATAATTGTGTGGCCCAAGAAAATCAGAGAGATAACAACAGAAACCATCACTGAAGTTGAGTCTAGTTCATTTCTTGCCACATTAGGATACGCTCTGGCCCAAGTCATTACTGAGTCTCTAAATTACATACACGGGGTTATTAGTTTCAAAGAAGAGATGCCTTTTGCTAATGAAAAATCTCCATTTTATACTCAGGTAGGTGCATTCATTTGTCAGAGGCCCATGACATTTGTCAGAGACGGATGCTCCATGAATCAGTATGTTCCGTGTTTATTTATCAGAGGCAAGTTTAGTGAGACAGGTACCGATTGCTAAAAGCATTCCATAGATAAGGACTCTCCTGGTGTAAAAATACAGCTTATCTGAAGGCTGGTCATCAATAGGCTTATGATGAGGTATGACAATGTTGCCTTCTTTCTTATCTGGGGGGTATTCCTTCCCACCCCAGACACGGTAAAGACAGAGAATGAGGTACAGACCCTGCGCTTGCCATTTTCTTTTCAAATCTCCACCAACTAAGCCTCTGATCTGGTGCTTTCTAGGTACTCTCCTTCTCAGTAATGGAGAACTGTTTTGTTCCAGGGCCTTAAAAACTCCCTTATTTTCCAATACTTTAAAAATAATTGTTGACCAAGAAGAAGAGGCTGTCAGGCAACCAAAAGATTTATTTGGGGTCTTAGATGGAAAGTGGACTAAAGTTGAAAGTGTGCTCAACTTTAGTTGCTGAATTGTACGTGGGGAGTACAGATATATAAAGGCAAAACTCACCAAATTACATAACTTATTTTGAAGGAATTATGATTAGTGTTTACAGAGTTAAGCCAACCGACTAATACAGGATTGGCCATGTAGCCACTAGGTGTTTCATTACTTTGGTCCAAAGTAGAAGGATGTATTTCAAGAGGTGGTCCAGTCACAATTGTTCATGATGTTCCCAGAATTGAAACAGGAGATGTACATTGGCCCTACTTACTCAGTGCCTTCCCTATCCTGTTTTGAAATGACACTCTGAACAATGCTCACTTCACTTTGGAATATCCTTTCACATAATCAATTACAAGATTTCCAAATTGGAGCATATGTCAATAGTAAGAGGCAAGAATGCTTCATGTCCAACCAAACAGATAATCATATTACAAAATGTGTCCAATGAATAATCAAACATGCTTTGGATTGCAGTTTCTCCTTTTTTTGTCAAAGGACACTAAATAGACAAGAACTCAGGCAGACAGCCACTAGAATCATTATTAAAAGGAAAATGTTGGGGATCCCTGGGTGGCTCGGCAGTTTAGCACCTGCTTTCAGCCCATGGCATGATCCTGGAGTCCGGGGATTGAGTCCCATGTCGGGCTCCCTGCATGGAGCCTGCTTCTCCCTCTGCCTGTGTCTTTGTCTCTCTTTCTCTCTCTCTCTGTCTCTCATGAATACATACATAAATAAATAAATAAATAAATAAATAAATAAATAAATAAATAAATCTTTAGAAAAATAAATAAATAAAAGAAAAATGTTACCTTAACATTTTTTAAGATTTTATTTACTTATTCATGAAAGACACACAAAGTGAGACAGAGACATTGGCAGAGGGAAAAGCAGGCTCCCTAGGATCACCACCTGAGCCAAAGGCAGACACTCAACCACTGAGCCACCCAGGTGCCCTGTTATCTTGACATTTAATTAACATAAATTCCACGCACGAGTGAAATCATATGGTATTTGTCTTGGACTGACTTATAAAGTTTCCTATACCACCTATTACCCGCATTCTTAGGTACTTACCCAAGCAAAGCAAAATCTTAATTTCTAACAAAAACCTGTAGGGGTATGTTTATAGCAGCTTTATTCATATTTACCCAAAACTAGAAACAATCCAAACGTTCTTCATCTGATAAATGTTTTTTTTTTAAATCAGTATACATCTATATAGTGGAACACAACTTGACAATAAAAGAAGAAAAAGGGCTAAACACACAACAATGTACATGAACGTCAAACACATTATGCCAAGTGAAAGAAACAGGTCACAAAAGGTTACATGCTAAATGATTCCACATATGACATTCTAGAAAAGGGAACATTTTGGACATAGAAATCAAAGCCATGGTTTCCAGGGGCTAAGACTTAGGAGGCATTTGACTAAAAGTATCAGGAGGGAATTTCTTTCTTTTTTTTTGGGGGGGGGGGCGGTGGGTGATGCTGAACAGTTGTTCTACATCTTGACTAGAATGGTGGTTACAGAATTATGTGTAGTTTTTTAATTCATAGAACGTTACACAAAAAAGGTAAATTTTATAGGATCATGATATCTCTATGAAGAGTTGCTTGCAGTAGAGATGCCATTAATGACACCATGGAGCACATAGGTGACAGCATCTATGAGTAGCTGCCTTCATCCTAATCAGATGTTTATCATCTCTCCTACTTAATATGCAAATCTGACTGACCTGCTCACATTATGGTCTTCTTGTGTAAGAGACATTGAATTAAGTTTCTTAGAAAGTCTAGAACACCAGTGGGGGCCTGGAGATTCTTCTCTGAATGATGCCCATGGCTCTTCCAGTGAGCTTCCCTTGCTCCCTTTATTTTATAGCTCTTGCTTTTTCTTTCTTTCATGAAAATTGTGTGTCACCTTGAAAGAATGATTTTTTGGACAGTGTTTCCAAACTTTTTTCATATTATGACTCTTTTTAAAAATAATATTTGTTTAAAACTCTTAAGTAAGCAGATGACCAGGGGTGCTCACCCTGGAATGGCCACCCCAGGCCCTGTCCAGCCTGAAGACAGCTGAAAGCATCAATGTCTAAAAATCCCAGCATACTTCACTTCTCTGAGTCTAGTTGTTTGGAGGGGCAGGTAAATCTCTGCTTTTGAAGAAAAATGAGTCCTTTTGTTCTGATGACATTATTCAGTTAATTTTAAGCAGTGTTCCATCATTAATCACAATGCATACATTAAGCAAATACAGCATTCTGTGTGTGAAATTTTCCTCTCCTAAAAGCTTTGGGGCTGCTTTACATCTTTACACTTACAATCATCAGAAAATGAAATTTGATAATGTTTTGATAGCAGAGCACTATAAAAATGCAGATCTTGCTCTAACTTAAGATTCTTTGTTACCTTTGCATAAAATCCTTGAGAGAAATAAAAGTCTTGCAGAAATGTAAAATATCATCATGTGCCCTAGATTTAACTCTTAAATTTTCTTCATATTCAATATATCCCTCACAAGTTTTCTTTATGAAGCACAATCACTGGAAAAGAAAATTACAAATCTACATCACACCAAATACAAAAAGTTTTGGTGCCAAACAACAATCAGTTGCTTCGTACCAACTATATGTCAAGAGATAAGTGTGAAAGATAAATTAAATAAGATACTCATACATTATATCATAATAGGAAGGAAAAGACACGCATGCACATTCTAAAATTCTGAGGTAGAAATATTGTTTTCATTATAGAGATTTCACCAGGAGAGAGACACACTTGCTAGGGGGGAGGGGAGCCGTGATTCAATTAGTTCATGATGGTTAGGGAAGAACATTGATGGGAAAAGTTCAGGGGGCAGATGAAAAGATATCAGGAAAACAACATGCATCATAAATATTTCTCTTTAGTAAACTGGTGGACTGTAGCAGAGTGTACGTGCAGGGAAATAATTGGACACAAAGCTTGGACAACAGTTACGTTGGGCCTAGTGCAATATTTTAAACATTGAAGCTTAATAAATGTCTGTGAAATGATTAACAGGTGGGAGCTGAATTAGCATCTGTCTTGAATGTGAGGCCATAAAATGTTGGGCTCACTGATAGAAATATTGCCCTTCTTTCCTATTTTCCAGGGCCTAACCTAGTGGCTGATAGGACTAGCTGGTAAAACACTGGTATATACTGGCTCAATTAATCGACTACTCTGAAGGTCATGGAATAGAATTACATAACATCAGTAATTTACAGCTATTAACCTTTCTGTGAATACTTAAAAATCAGATGCTGTGTAAATTTATTATTTCTAATGTCTACTAAAAATCCCTCATTGTAAGTGGCAATGTTGACCTTATCTTGTAGATGGGAAAACCGAATCTCAAAGAGGTTAAATGACTTGCCTTAGGTTGCACAGTTAATTAATGGAAAAATTGGAATTTGTAGCCAGGTTTGTCTTGAAATATTGCACATTTATCTTTTGGTTTCATTGAGCTAGGTGGATTTGGGAAGCAAAGAATGAGAGAGTGAGGGAGATAGAAGAGGCAGACAATTAAAATATGAACTGTCCAGGCCCCAGCCTTACCTAAATGCCCGTCCCAAATATCATCCCTGTTCCCTTTATGCTCTGTAAATGTGCCATGTTGAATTGCTCCACACTACCCACTACAATTTATAACACAATGTGTTTTTCAGTGCTCCTTTATTTACTATTTGGCTCCCGTGCTATATTTTAAGTTCCATAAATACGGAGATCAAGTCTATATTATTCACTTTTGTATCACCCAGGGATTAAACTAGTCCATGGTATGCAGTCACATGTGGAGAGAATTAAAGAAAAAAAACCAAACTTCGGAGAGCAGAATATAAGGACAAGAAACAGACAAAACAGTATTCCAGATGGCACCGGCATTCCAAGCCAGGGTAGCTAGGAGAATTGTTCTGCCATCAACTGTAAACAGGGGAGTTAGGGAGGGAGTCAAGTTTCTTTTAGAGACTGAAATTAGGGAAGGAGGTAGCTTGGGCTTAGAAATCAAGAGTTCATGGTGACAGCAGGATACCTAAGAGTAATAACTAACAGAAAAGTGAAAAACCAAGCTCTAGAGAAAGGTCCAAGCTGAAGCTGTCAACCATTGAGTCATCCCTCCAGGTGGAAATTAATGCCCCAGAAGTCAGTAGGTTTTCTGAGGAAAATGACCCAAGGAGGTGGATAGAGCATCACCCTGAGGATAGGACAGAGAGCATATTCCCAGTTAGGGCATCAGAGGAGGAAAAACTATTTAGAAAGAGAGACGTATCCTCCCTCCTACAACTCGCCAAGATCCTCTGACCACATGGAAGTATCTTGAAAACTGTGGTCAAGTGTAGAGTCTCCCGCTACCCTTGCCACAGGTAAAAGCACCTACTCCTCTTGGGTGATACCCCTCCCTGGACTGCCATTGATCAAAGCACCTGCCTTCTTTATCAGAGTTCTATGAACACTTCTTCTCCCCTATTATAGTTTAATTTCCAAAAGGACAGTGATCATTTTTGTTCATCTTAATATTCCAAGTGTCAAATGAACATTCATTGACCAAAAATTGACTAAAAGAGATTAGAGAAGGAGGAGGAAAACGAGAGTGGTACATCATAAATAATGAATAATAAAAATTGTCAACTGTTGTGCAAAGATCAAGAGAATGCTCGATGGAAAATCTTGTCTAAATTGCACTGCATTCTCTTGACAACAGCTATCCTGTACCACTTGCCTACTCTGAAGAGATTAGCCCTTTACAAACATTTTCTTTTCAGAGTTCACTGATTTATTTATTTTTATTTAAAATCAGTGAGCCAACCTATCGTACATCATTAGTTTCAGATGTAGGGTTCAGTAATTCCTCAGTTGCATACAACACCCAGTGCTCATCACATCACGTGCCCTCCTTAATGCCCGTTACCCAGTTACTTCATCACCCCACCCACCTCCCTTCCAGCCACCCTCAGTTTCTTCCCCATAGTTAAGAGTCTCTCATGGTTCTTATTTGAACCTTAGAATGACTTTCTGAAGGGGCTGCAATTGTTCCCATGTAATAGGTGCAGAAACTAAGTCCCAAAGCAGTTAGAGGACTTGCCCAAGTTTACTCAGTAAGTGATGAGGTGACATAGAATTTCAGTTCTGCCTCTAAACCTCTGTGACTAACCAACTGTAAGGTACTGTCTTCTTCAACCTAGGTTACTTTTTGGAAAAAAAAAAAAAAAAGATTTAAGGCATTGCTTAGATGTGTCCAGGTAACTGAGAGTTTATTTCTCCCTCCCCATTCCATGTTGAAAGTATATTTCTGTAACTTGGATCTCTCTATGAAAAAGAGAAATCACTGTAAAATAGAACACACAGATCTTTCTTCATTGTTTAGGACATGCATTTTTTTTTAAGAGAAACTGTGTCATTATTATTTCGAGTTTGTGAACACACAGCACATTCATTATTAGCTCTTCATCTGAAATAAGTAAACCTGCAACTAAAAATAGCAGATAAATAAATGAGCCATTGAGAACCTGGTGAGTTTTTCTCTTTCCCCCCTCAGACAAGTGACTCTCTCAGCAGGGTGATTATATTCATAAGGATTCAAAATCATTAAATTTTCAAGTACATATTCTTCCTTCTAGTATGCCTGTGTCTCTAATGGTTCGTCTAAACCATTAAACCAAAAGCTCTTCACAAGTTAAAATTGCCTAACATGATGCTAAGTGGTTTATTGGAGGCTGAACTTTTATTCTGTTTGCTTATTTGGCTTTTCATGTATTTGGGAGAGAAGAAAGCAGAGGGAGGGCAAGCAGGAGGAGGAGGGGGGAGAGTTACATGCTTCTCAGTGTAAAAGGGGCCTTCAGATCACATGAGTGAATTGTTTACAGAAACTGAGGCTGGAAGCTAATGGGTGACTTGACCACATAGACAGTAGACTCAGGACTGGGACCCAAACCTCTGTATCACTCAGACCAGGGCCCTGAGAGAGAGAGAGAGAGAGAGAGAGAGAGATGAATCAATGCATGGATTGGGGTTCCTTAGAACCCAAAGACAAGAAATTATGTAATTTTACCAACCTGCAACGGAGTACTGGATAATGGGGGCTTTGGGGTCAGAGAGCCCAGCTCAAATCCTAGTTCTCCACCAACTAGGCAAATTATGTATGCCCCTAAGCCTAGGAAAAGAGAATAATCATTGCTGTGATAACTTAACATAACTGTGATAACTGTGAGAACTTGCTATGAGTTCTCTTGTTTTAAGCACATTACATATATGGGCCTTAAATTCTACCTTGTATGTCTAGAGGTTTAATTCAGATAATATATATTAGAGCCTTAGCCCAGAGCATTCAGAGTACCTATAGTATTTTTTGGTCAATAGTTAAAGAATATAGGTATTAATAATCTCTAAATATTAATGAAATGTAAGGGGCAACTTTCTTTTAATTACTAACATAACCAGGTGAACTATTTTTTTCATTATAATGAATAAAATACAAATTTTAAGGTTACATAGTGAGTGAATACTCTCATCAAAATTCTCTTCAAAACATTTCTCCTAAGACATTGAAAGATTTAGGTTTAATTTTAAATTCCACTTCTTTTATCTGTCATTTCTATTTCCTCTGAAACAAAGATGTATCATAGAGAAGACACTCAGTATCCCAGGGATATGGAATAGCCAAACAGGAAGTCTTTCTAGCATTTTCCACTGAGCAAGCATTTTCCACCAAAAAGCTGTTGACTTTTCTCACTGCTAGGATAGGACAAAACAAGGTCTTTGTATATTTTCAGTTATTATTTACTTTAAAAATAGGTGCAAAAAATACCTCTAAAGTAGAAGACTTGACAGATTCATCATTCTGCCCTCATTTCTCTGTTGGAGAAGTTAAATGTAGGAGAATTCCAGCAAGTTAGCCAGCTCTTATCTCCATCGGCCTCATCATGGTCATGTTTTTCACAGATGTGGGCATCTGATGGTGGGAAGTGTCAGGCTGAGGCTTTGGATGCCTCTGTCTCTGCCTCTCATTATTTCACCAGGAAAACATGCCAACCCAGCCACCATTTTTCGGAAACACCCAAGTGACTTGTGTCTGAACTCTGTCCTCTTCCTAAGGCTGACCTTGGACAAGAATAGTCCATATGCTCTGATAAGTGACAGTTGCTTTCTTTAATTGACATATTTGTTGCAACCATAAATGCTATGTGCTTTGAATATATTAGAAAATAGAAGACATCTATTGGCTACTTTTTGAGGAGTGAGTTTTGCAATGACTAAGAAGTGATTGTAGTCAGTGTTTATTACACACACTGCAAAGTATTATTAATCGTTAAATTCATTTGATGCCTCCATTTTAAATCTCTAATGTTCTTATGGTTCAAAGTGAATGAAAGCTTTACTGATGGGTGTTCTAAATTTTAAAAATCACACAGGCGAGAAGCAGAAGCATGACAATATGAGTTTCAGTGTTAATACAAATAGATATAAAATCATGCTTTCCTTTGAGAAATTAAAATGCTGCCATACATGCCAAATGGATTAATTTCATGATTATAATTTACATCACAAAATGTTTCTTCTCCTTAAAGAAAAATGTCACCTCATAATTTCATTCATGGAAAATAGCTTTAAAATGGAGGTCCTTAGGGTGTGTGGGTGGCTTAGTTGGCTGAGTGTGTGACTTGATTTCAGCTCAGGTCATGATCTCAGGGTCATGAATTGGAGCTCCATATTGCTCCGTGCTGGCCATAGAGCCTGCTTAAGATTTTCTCTGTTCCTCTACCTCTGCCCCTTCTGCTTATGCTCTCTCTCTCTCTGTCTTAAAAAAAATAATAAAAATAAAAATGAAAGTCTGTAAGAAGGTATAGTTACATTAACAAAAATGAGATGCACATAATTTTTGAGAAACATGCCCCAAATTAGAGTCATTTTGTATGGGTTATGGAAGACAGCATAATTAAATTATTTCACTTAAAGGCCTTGGTAACTCCAAAACCAAATCCTAAGTCAGTTTCTGAGCAGTTTGGGGAAGAAACTCAAATTTTTCTGAGCCTCAAGATCTTCACCTTCAAAATAACAATTTCTGTGAAGATCCTTATCTTTAAAATAACTTCTACCTTAGAGTGTTGCAATAAAGATGAAATTAAAAGGTAAAAAAAGAAAAGAAAAATTTAGCACATTTTCCAGCACATTCTAAGCACACAAAAAATAGTAACTGCAACTATTAATACTACAAAATGCAGAACTAAAATCACACCTCAGATTAGAATATTTGCTAAAGACAATTTGTCTTCACAGATCTGAAATGCTTTCAATTCACTAATTTCAAGTGAAGGCATCCAATTTTCCATTTCCCTTTGTAGTTCATTTCAAATAGTAACAGTGAAAAGCATGTATTAGGAGGATAACCTGCCATCTGCATGCCACAGTGTATGACACGTGTCATCTCCCTGAGTACTCAGTGATCCCACCAGTGAGCTTTATTTTCTCCATCCACAAGTGTGGAAACTGAAACTCGGAATTGAAGTCAGCTGCCCAAGGTTATTCTGCCTCTGATGACTAAGCTAGGATTTCAACTCAGACCACTGATGTCCATGCTCTTGAACTCTATTCCATGCTGGCAGTGGAAGTGATTAGCAGTAAGGAGTAGAGTGGGCCAAGAGCCTTTTTCTACTTTAAATAAAGTGAGTCTAGATGAATAGTTCAACATTGGGCATCAACTGTAAGATGGGGAAAATCTTACACACTGTTTGGGTAGAGTTAAGACACATTAGAATTTGAATTGTTTGGTTATTCATGAGATTGCATCTTCAAAATGTCTTGTCTCAGAAATATAATTTTGGGGGGCTCTGGGGGACTCAGTGGGTTAAGCATCTGACTTTGGCTCAGGTCATGATCTCAGGGTCCTGGGATTGAGCCCCTGCCTCGGGCTCCCAGCTCAGTGAGGAGCCTACTTCTCCCTCTTGCCTTCCACCCCCACTCCTACAGGTGCGCATTCACTCTCACACCCTTTCTCTCTCAAATAAATAAATAAATAAATTTTTTAAAAGTAAAGAAATTTAAAAGTAAACAAATTTTCTTCCTTGGTTTAAAAACCAAGCCCAGAAGCATGTCATTTATAAATCTTGGTTTTGTTGATTCACATATTCAGATTTGTTCTGCTTTACTGTTTCAACATGGAAAATGTTTATCATGATGAGCTTTACTTATTCCTAATAACTTGGTATAGTACTTTAGATATTTAACAAGAATTGAACCCCATTTCACAGACATGTTAGCAAAACTGAAGCTGAAGGATCGTCATTTCAGTAGCAACATTGCACCAGAGAAAAACATCACATTTTTTAAGATTGAAAATATTCATAGAGTGAGCAAGAGCCCTAGCACTAAAATGCACTTTGATCCCCATTGCCAATTGAACCACACCCCAGAATCATCATTTGAGGTTTCCACACAGACATCATGGAAGTTTCCAGATGTTAGATTTGATAACAGAAGAAACATCAGGATTAATATTAGTGTACTCCTCTAAAACCAACTCCTGGTTGAGTATTTTACACATTCAAGAGGTGTTATTATCATTTCAGTTTTTTTTTTTTTTTCCAGTATTCAGATGCTCTGAGGTAAAGAAAACACCTACAGATTCTTCAGAAAAGAGCTGCTTGTTGAAATAGAAAGCCTGGCCGTGTAACACTGAGAAGGTTTTCTTGATTCCCTTCAGGTTCTTTGCAGCAACAGCCTGCTTGAGTCTACAGACTACTGGTTGCAGAATCAAAGGACACCTTGCCAGATTGGTTTTGTGGAAGACAAGTCTGAAAACTGCGCTTCTGTAAGTAAACATAACTCTCAGGATATAATCTGACAAAGCAGAGACTCCGGCATGTGTGCTCATGCTAAAGATGGAGGTTTCGTAATTCTTTAAATACAAGGTTAGGAAAGTATCTTTTTTTTTTTTTTTTGGAAAGTATCATTTTGAACATGCATAACTGGTTTATATGGACCATTAACAAAATAGCATGCCGAGCTCATGTTTCTACTCTCCCTTTGCTCATTTCAGTGGGTAAATTAACCTGATCAATTCCCTTTAAAGGAAAAATGATGTTTGTATTTTCAAGACTGAGAAAAAGATTCAGAAATAGAACCGTATGATGAAAAAAAAAAAGAATCATATGATGAGAAATAAGAGACCATTCAAGAGCTCTCTTGTATTCTTTTCAATATATTTTATAACTGCTGCTAGTAGGTATTTTCCAACAGGAAAATTGTGTACAAATTTTCTACCATTCTTATAAGTTATGGTCATCATCTGAAAACCTTTCAACCTAAGAAATCCACAGGCATACATTTTAATATACTGGAGCTGAGCTTCACGTACAAAACCTTTTTTAAGGAAGAGATATTCTTATAAACAAAATTCTTATCTTAATATGTGGATATGTATTACTGATATGAGAAAATCAACAATATGATTTTTCTTCCTGTTGACATATGCTCCATCCTGTATGTTCTACAAAGCGATATGTTTCATTTTAATTGAAATCACCTAGCCCTTTGGGGGTCATAATTACAGAGATTGGGGAAGAGTATTTCCAAAGCGGAGAGAAATGTAATTCTCATGACTAAACTGAGAACTTCAGCTCTGAGCTATTCTTGGCAGTAAGGTGAATGCCAGCGTTTCTGTTAAAAGAAAAAAATAAAACAAAAAAAGAAGGAAGCTGAAAATGGGATGAAGAAGCTTTTTATATATATAATGGGCAGAACCAGAACTGGCAGACAGAGGATATAAAACATTTCACACTGCAGAGTCCCATCGCACAAGGAAAGCAGAGTCCATTCAACAGACTTATTTCAATTTCCTTGTTTAGGCAAATGATTTTAATCCTGCTACTTTTAGGACTTTTAATCCTTTATCCAGATAACTGATTGATGTCTAAAAATCTTTGGGAAAAACAAAAAGGATTAGGTGGCAAGTGATTTAATAGTGATACCTTTTTTCCAAATTCATTTCTGAGGTGAGTTAGAAAATGCAAGCATTTGTGGATAGATATTTCTAATCACATAGCTATCCACTGTGAAAGGGAGAGAAATGCAGCATAAAAGCTCTCTAGCTACATTCTGGAAAAGTCATCCAAGCATCTCCTGTATTAAGAAGTCTCCCACTTGGAGGGGCACCTGGGTGTCTCAGTTGGTTAAGTGACTTTTAATTTCAGCTCTGGAAAAAATAAAAAAATAAATAAAAAAAATAAAAAAAATAATTTCAGCTCTGGTTATGATCTCAGGGTTTCTGGGATTGAGCCCCACATTGGGCTCTACAGTCAGCAGGGCGTCTGCTTGAGATCCTCTCCCTCTGCCCCTCCTCACCTATGCTCTGTCTCTGTCTCTCTCTCTCTCTCTCTCAAATAAATAAATAAAACCTTAAAAAAAAGTCTTACACTTGGAGAAGGCATGAATGTTGGGGCCCTAAAAATTGTGTGGTGGAGGGCAAAGAGGTCTTCTCTAACCTTTATATTTTTGGAATCTGGATTGCAGATCTGCAATTAGAAATGCTAAATTTATAACCAGATTTAAGATTACCATTGGATCTCCCTAAGTAAAGAGAACTCTCCTCCTACTCCCCACCAATCCCAATAGACTCAAATTTGGACTTAAAACCATATGACTTCTTTCCTTAATTCTTTGTCCCTTTATAGTGTCAGATGACATCATTCAGGTTGATTCATCCTGCCTTTACAGTTCTTTCTATTCTTTCCAAAAGGGGAAAAGCCTAAACACAAATAAAAGGCATACTGGAAGATTTGTTTTCCCACACTGTTTATAAAAATTGTCCATGATTCTAAAGCTAAAGAAATTTCAAAATCCTTATGGCAAAGTATCCTTAATCTCTCAAAAATATAACCTCTAATCCCCTTTTCTTCATGTACGAGTCCTTTCTCTCTTTCTGACTTGGCACGGATTTCTAGGGCGAGAAGAAGAAACAGAGTCCAGTGTTAGGCATTGCTGAAGGGAAGCAATTATTTAGAGAGTAAATAAAGGTGAGCCATGGAGATATCTGACCAGGACCAGGACCTTTTGATCACGTCAACCATACATAAGGAGTGGCCAAAATGGTCAGGATAATACCTATTGTTGTTTGTTTTTTAGGGTTTTATTAATTCATGTACTTAATTGCTTCTTAAAAACAAATTCTCGGGGATCCCTGGGTGGCTCAGTAGTTTAGCACCTGCCTTTGGCCTAGGGTGTGATCCTGGAGTCCCAGAATCCAGTCCCACATCGGGCTCCCTGCATGGAGCTTGCTTCTCCCTCTGCCTGTGTCTCTGCCTCTCTCTCTCTCTCTCTCTCTCTCTCTCTCTGTGTGTGTCTCATGAATAAATAAATAAAATCTTTAAAAAATAAAAATAAAAACAAATTCTCCATAGCAGGATGAACATGAAAGCTGTAATTTAAAGGAAAACTTACTGCATTTTAAAATAGTATCTTCATGCAAGTTTCATTTAAAAATTCAGTGGAGTAAAATCATACCAAATTAAAATCTCTTTTCACATAATCACAACAGAATCCGAGGAACCTGTAGCAATGTTGGCTTATATTTTATTGCTTTGTACTTTTTGTACTCTGTTCATAGGTCTGTGTTAATCATTGGTTCTTTAACGTATTTCTTCCCAGTCAAAATTAGCAGCCAACTTTTACAGATCCAATTTTGATTGGCTTAGTAGCCAATATACTGACTCCAAACGTCGAGACTTGCAGTTTCTTAGAACTAAGACCCTTAGAGTACCAACATTTTCTGAATTCAAGAGGTCCACTTAAAATTTTTATTGAGAAACAAACTCAGATTTGGAAAACATTCAGGGTATTGTGCACATGGGTCAGTATGACTGTTGTCAAGCATCAAGAGATGAGTTTTTCTAGTTATTATCTTAATAGAGAATTGCACTCATCTCATAGCTAATATGAAGAGCCTTCATGAAGAGTAGCTTGAAGCAGTCAGATAATATGGGGCACACCAAAGGGGAACATCTTGCCAGGAAGCCTGGCTCAAGGAGCCCCCTAAAAGTCATCCTTAAAAGTTTTCCACCAGGTATCAATTATAAGCAATGTGTTTATGTTTTCTTAGAGTTCTCCTACATAGTTTCATTTTCTTTCTGATTTGTGATTCCAAAAAAAAAAAAAAAAATCACTAACCTTGGCTTTCAGGGTGTTTTTTTTTAAAACTTAATTATTTTTTTAAGATTTATTTATTTATTTGAGAGAGAGAGAGAGCAAGAGGAGAGAGTGGGACAAGCAGACCCTGAGCTGCTTGCAGAGCTCAACCTTGATCTCATGACCTGGAAATCATGACCTGAACCAAAATCAAGAGCTGGAAGCTAAACCAACTGAGCCACCCAGGTGCCCCTGACCTGATTATTTAAAAGAAAGAAATGTGGAAAGGGATAATGGAATTGGAAGCCAATTTTCAAACCCAACAGCTGAGGCATTATCTTAATAGAGGTCCTTAACACAAGGAATAGAAATTGGATTTTCAAGACTCTTGACTTTTTTTTTTAAGATTTTTTATTTATTTATCCATGAGAAACACAGAGAGAGAGGCAGAGACAAAGGCAGAGGGAGAAGCAGCCTTCCTGCTGGGAGCCTGATGTGGCCCACGACCCTGGCATCAGGCCCTTAGCTGAAGGCAGATGCTCAACCACTGAGCCACCCAGGCATCCTGACCCTTGACTTTTTTTAAAATTAAAAATTAATTTAGTTACTTTTTAATCTGCTATTACTCTTTGCTATTTACTCAAAAAAATTTGTTTTTCAAAAATCCACTTTTGTTTTAATGCTTCATTAAAATTACCTTGACAATTCACATTACTTCTATTTACAGCTACTGTCAGACTTTTTTCTTACTAATCATTTTAAGACTTGGCTATCACCCTGCAAATAAATTACATCCTCTAGTATGCATCTTAATTGACAAATCATGGTATTTGAAAATGTGTTACATTTGCCTTAAATTTTTAAATAAACAAATTAAATTCTCAGGCTTCAACATCCCACACATGACACTGCAAAACTAAGAAGAGATCTGACAGCCGTTCAGTGAGTCTCTGACGTCAATGCAATTTGGTGGCAACAATGACATGATTTTTTGTATGACGGCTCTTTATTT
Organism: Canis lupus familiaris; assembly: GCF_011100685.1. Lineage (NCBI taxonomy): Eukaryota > Metazoa > Chordata > Mammalia > Carnivora > Canidae > Canis > Canis lupus. Next base: position 40,938,991 of record NC_049246.1, on the reverse strand, counting down.
TATATTCTTTCTCCAAATATTTATATACCTAGTCTATTATGAAATTTAAAAATATAAATTAGAGAACTCTCCACTTGATATATTGATCTATGGAAAAATCTAGACTTACATGATCAAGGAAAAATACAATTATAGAACAATGAACAATGATCTAGTCCGGATATTGACCAAACTTCAAGCAACTTTTAATATTTTTTTCCTTTAAAAATCAAGTTTGGAACTTATTTTTTAAATTCTTTAATTTTGGACTTACAGCAAAATTGCCTGAATTCCTAAAATTCCTAGATTCCCCATATACTAACTTTTTATTGCATTTGCTTATCCTTCCCTGTGAGTGTGTGTGTGCAACTGTGTGTAAGTGTACATATAGGATTTTTTTTCTAAAAGTTTTGAGAATGAGCAGCAGACATGATGCCCCTTTATCTCTGTATACTTCAGTGTGGGAAACAAATATTTAAAACCAGAATTGAGGGATCCCTGGGTGGCGCAGCGGTTTGGCGCCTGCCTTTGGCCCAGGGCGCGATCCTGGAGACCCGGGATCGAATCCCACGTCGGACTCCTGGTGCATGGAGCCTGCTTCTCCCTCTGCCTGTGTCTCTGCCTCTCTTTTTCTCTCTCTCTCTGTGACTATCACAAATAAATAAAAATTAAAAAAATAAAATAAAATAAAACCAGAATTGAATCCAGAGCTGAAACGAAGAGGGAATTTTTATTTTTATTTTTATTTATTTTTATTTTTTATTTTTTTGAAGAGGGAATTTTTAAAGTTTATTTTAATTGAAAATAGAATTCATATTCTATCACTTATGTTGTAGGTAAACTGCTGCATAATAAAAATTAAGATCCTTGACTTTTTTTATTGGCTCAAGGAATTACAGTGTACGTCTAAATATCACTCTAATAAGTGGAATGAAACTTCCAATAATTCATTATATGAAAAGGAATTAAGAGGGAAATCCAGGTGGTTATTTGTATGACTATTTAAGCTTGATGCAACTGCAGAAACCAATTTTTAAATGCTTTTGCTTCAGTGAACATTGAAACAAAATGAAAAGCCAAATAACGACTGTGTAACTGTATATATGTATATAATAGCCTCACAGTATTAATTGCAATGCATAAAGAGTGGCCACAATTCATTATGAAAAAGTGAAATTTCCAATAGCAAAGTTGGCAAAAGGCCAAACATAAGAAATTCATTGAAGGGGTAAATGGGTGGTTCAGTTAAGCCTCTTCCTTTGGTTCAGGTCATAATCCCAGGACTATGGGATGGAGCCCTGAGTCAGGCTCCTCCTCCTCCTTCTGCACCTCTCTCCTACTTGTTCTCTTTCTCTCTCTCTCTCTAATAAATAAATAAAATCTTAAAGAAATTCACTGAATAATACAATTTTTAATTTAGACTTGAAAAAATAATTAACTGCTCTGATAATCGAGGAAAATAAATTCCAACTATTACAGAATATTTCCAGTAAAGTGGTTAAGATTGTAAAAATTATGATACCCAGTGTTGGTGTAAGTAAGAAGACACTCTCAAACAGCTGACATTAAGGAGTAGGAATTGACAAGTTAGTATAATCTTTCTGGAGAAAAGCTTTGTAATGTGCATTGTCCAAAACATTTTAAATATTCATGACTGTTGATCCACTTCTGGAAGTATATTCTAAAGAAATGGCCAGAGTTACGAGCAGACTAATATAAAATATAGAGAATGCACAAAATAATGTACACAAGGCAACACATGAGATTGATTTAGAACATGAACTCTGGAGTCAGGCTGCTTCAATTTGAATCCCATATCTCCTTTCTAACTACATAGTCTTGAGAAGCTGTTTAGTCTCTATGTCTCAAATTTCTCATTTGTCAATTTGTCAATTGTTACAGTATTTATCTCATGGGTTGTAAAGATTAGATGCATTAACATGTCTAAGTTTTTTTTTTATGTCTAAGGTTTTAGAACAATGCCTGCACATAGTAAACATTATTAAACATTATTAAGTAACGTTATTAAGTAAACATTATTAAGTATTCTATGAACTTAACTGCATGTGATGGCAAAAAAGAAAGACCTTGCATGGCTCACAATATAATACAGGCATGGTTAAATACATGTTGGACATTTATGCCATGAAGATTAATGCATTCTTTACAAACCAGGTTTGGAAAATAAAAATATTTTGGCACAAGGAAATAAAGGCTCACAATATAATTATGCATAAAAATAGAGTCCAAAATTGTACATAATTTATTTTAAATAGGACAGGTTAATCAGTTGGATGAAGGAAAGAGAGAAATCAAGAATAAGTCCTGTGGTTTGGGCTTAAGCTCCTAGATGGATGGAAGTTTCATTTACTGTGATGGTGAGGACTAAAGGAGAGGGAAGCAAGTTGGAGGTGGGAGGAGGAGGATGGTGTTGAATGTCTTAGTCATCCAAGTGGCAATGTCAAGTTGGCAGATGGATGTACAAATCGGAGTTGTTGGCAAGATCAAGTTGAGAGAGGAGAGATTTAAGGGCCTTCACGGTGACCGTCAGAGTTAGAGAAGACCAGCCAAACCAGGGAGGGTGTGTAGGTAGAAAAGAGCGTTTGTTACTGGGCATGGGGTATTCTGATAAGTGCTCATCCGTTGATCTTCATGTCTCAGGCTTTCCCCAAGAGCGTTTGTAACTGGGCATGGGGTATTCTGATAAGTGCTCATCTGTTGATCCTCGTGTCTCAGGCTTGCCCCAAAAGCAAAAGTTTATTATTTAAGCATGTAAACCTGAGTTTCAAATACATAATGGAGCATCTTATGTGTCCTGATATCTTTGCACTTAAAGTACAATCAGAGGAATAGACCTGAGTGTACTTTTAAACCTGGGGTGTTCATACCATTTTTCAACTGTTTTTTAAAAATTCATTTTGACAGAAGAATGCATTATTAAAATAGCTCAGAATAGCTTTTAGTTTCGAATTTCATACAATTCCTGCTATTATAGCAATTTTCCTCTGAGTGGAAAGTCTGTCAATCGGGAAAAACTGAAAACAATAAACAATGTTCCTCGTTAAATACCTTTCAGCTTCAGGGATATTGACTACATAATTTCTACTTCCTTTTAGTAGAATTGTTTGTTTGGACCAACATGTCTTTCTTAATCATTTCTTCCAAAATCCCAAGAAAACTAGTTAGAAGTAATAGTGTGTGTGTGTGTGTGTGTGTGTGTGTGTGTGTGTCTTACAGTTTAGCATCTCAGGTTTTTAAAAAAATAAAGAAAGAAAAAGAAGAAGTTTTAAAAGTGGACCTGGCTAATGACCACCATAGGATGTCTGGTTTTTAGTTCAGAGCCTCTGGAATACTATTTCTCTCTTTTGTAACAATGACCACAAGCTCAACCTAGAGATTTATTAGGAAATGAGAAAATGCTAAATGAAGAATTTCTGCTCTTCCATATTTCACTCTTATGAAGACCAGAGGCAGCCCTTACTTTACATTTCAGAGAGTACTGAGCACATTGGTTGGTCCATAAAGTCTGTAATGTCAAGATTGAAATGGATTATCTGGAGGCATTCAGTGTACTTGCTGGAACCATCTGAAGTGGAAAGTCTGAAGCCAGAAGGCATGAAGGAAAGTGTGCCCCTGCTAAATTGTGCCTTGGGTTTGTTTAATATGATCATTCAGCAGACAGCCTAAGTCAGTAGTGGCTCAAGTGGTTTTATTAGGCACCCAAGGATGAATTCTTCTAAAGCAGGATCTATCAACCTTTGACTCTATTGTTGAATTAGGCTGGATGATTCTTTATTATAGGGATGCTTTCCTGTGCATTGTAGGGTATTTAGCAGCATCTCTGGCCTCCACCCAGTAGATGCCAGTAGGATCTACTCTCCAGAGCAACCAAAAATGCTTCCAGATGTTGCCAATCTCTCCTGGCCGGGGGTGGTGGGTGAGGGGCAAAACCATACCCAGTTGCAATTGCTGCTCAAGAGTTTCTAAAACTATAACTCCTCATCTCTCCTGAAGTATCTACCATTCATATGCTTCAGCTCAAGCTACCCCTCATGCCTGCACAGACATGGAAGGCAAGCACAGCCTCCACTTCTCCCAAGTGATCCCAGCCCACTTGCTACCTCCATCAGTGACCATACATACTGGAAGGAAGGACTGAAAATAAAAGTTCATGAGACAGTCAAAAGCATTCAAAATACCTACCTGTAGGTCAAGGTCAATTAATTTATGGCCACTGCCTCTACCACACATAGAATCCAGTACCTCTGGAACATCCCAGGCAACCAATTTCTAGATTGAGATATATTACATTTATATAAATAAATAAATTTATTTATCAAATTTCTTTTATCAAATATGATGCAGTTATATAACAGATCATTGGAAAGCAACAAGAACGAAAAGCACTCTAATTCTAGTACCTAATGGATCTACTCTTTGTACTCAGGTTATTTCCTTCCACCCTTCCTCCCATAAACCAGAAAGAACAGACATGTGAACTCATCTCAATTCCAAATGAGAATATGGGCCCTGGGCTGAAGGGCTCCTCGTTTTTTAAGAAGAGTCAGAAATTTTGTTTTCTACATGAAATGTGATTTCTAAAAATTGGCCAGTAATAAAATTTTCTTTCAACATTGTATAAACAAAACAGAGCACATCTATGGGATGGAATTAGCTGGTAGGACTCCCAGTTTCTGACATCTGCCCCTTCATCTTGTGCACACCTGGTGTCATTCTTGTTATCTGCCAATTTCTATTTGCATTTTGAATTCAAGACTTCTGTCACTAAACAATCCCTCAAATGCTTTCCAGCTAAAAAATTCTGTTAGTGTAGGGCCAAGTATGTTATTAGAGCCCCCTTTCTCATTACCTGAATAAGCTTGTCCAGATTTTTACTACTCTCCACAAATAGACATCATCTTCCGTGGCTTTACTCTCTGAAGATGAATTGGAAAATAGAATCTTAACTAACCTGGAAAATAAAGGACATTGGATATAAATTATGCCAACTTCTTTTCCTTTATTCATATGGTGCATATATACATGTATGTACATATATATTCATGCATACATATAATATATAATACATATTTTATATTTTATATAATATTTTTAATAGTATCATAATGGATATATTTCTGTTGAAAGTGTTGTTCTGGTAAGTAAACAATTCACTTCACAATGAGTCAACCAAAAAGTATTGTCCACAAGATAAAAAACTAACACCATAGGTGTATTTGGGCTGAAGCATCCACTTCAAGACCTTCCACCATCTGTCCTGTCCATATTTGTCCATTAATCAGCCATTACTCCTTGCTACCACTCTTTCCCCAAGTCCATTGGAATACTTGTTGTTCTTCAAACATCAGTGTGCCTTTGCTCAACTATTTCCTTGTCCCAGGCTACCCTGGAACCAGCTGGCTGCCTCAAGAATTCTTACATACTTGTTTGGTCCAACTATGTTCATACAAAACAGTTGTTTCAACTTTTAAGCATTGCTTATTCATGACAATTCAGGAAAAAATATCACATTCGTTTTTTTCCAATTAATTCCTGAGAAACTCACTGAAATTTCCTGCACTCCTTACTTTATTTGGAACTGATAGCTAATTTGTCAATTACTTCAATGTTGCATTCCTTCAAAATTGCTTTGTCTTAAAGAGAACATGTGGTCATCATTCTTTTTTTTTTTTTTAATTTTTATTTATTTATGATAGTTACAGAGAGAGAGAGAGACAGAGACATAGGCAGAGGGAGAAGCAGGCTCCATGTGCCGGGAGCCCGATGTGGGATTCGATCCCGGGTCTCCAGGATCGCGCCCTGGGCCAAAGGCAGGCGCCAAACCGCTGCGCCACCCAGGGATCCCCCATCATTCTTAATAAAAGTTCTATTCACAGCTGTATCCTTAAATACTTAACTTACATATGCTTTTCCATTGTTACATAGTCTTATGTTACTCCACAGCTTCTTTAAAAAGCACATATCAAAACAAGTGAAAAACACTTTTCCTTGACCCTCTCTCCCTGTGAAAACATTCATCATATGTTCCTCCTTCTCTTGATCACCAAACTTAAAAACTAATAAAAAGTATGCTGTCTATGCTACCTGGCTACTATCTGGCTGTCTCACCATTTGCTGAAATTGTTCTTATTAGTGTCACCAAATCCACTATGTGTTTTCACTGTTTATATTGCGTCATTCTTAGTAGAACTAACTGTGCCCATACTCTCACTCAGCTTCTGAAGACTAGCTCTTTTCTCCATGGCTCCAAAACATTATTCTTCTAATTGTTTTCCTGCCTCTGGGATCATTATTTCTTTGTCTTATTCCTGGACTTTTGCTCTCCATGACCTGGCATTTTGTGGTAGCATTTTCCAAAGGTCCATGTAAAAGCCTGGTCCCGTCTTGCTGATTGTGTTCACAGGAACATTCATTCATACCTCATGGCTTTAGCCATATCTACTTGCCAATGGCTGCCATCTCTGTACTGTAGACTTATTTCTAGGTACTTGCTGGATATACCCACCTGAACATCTCAGAAATAACCCAAATTTAATATAGCTGGGGGTAAATATGCAAAAATTTGTCTGACTTCCAAATTTTCAATTTCTGTTGATGGTTTGTAATCTACATATTTCCCCTTGCTATGCTCCTTAGGATCACACTCATTTTATCTTTCCCTTTACTTTTCATCTCTGATGGGTTACCAAAAGCTTTTTTGATTTGTCAATTCTGGCTGTGCATTTCCAGTCTCACTGTCCCTATTTTATTGCCTCATGCCCCTATATATTTCTTCTAAAGATTTAATATACAAAAATCAAAAGCAAACATAGAGAAGGGGGGAAAAAAGCAAGAAGACCCTAAGGTCCTGTTATCTTTTTCTCCAGAAATCTTTTGCAGCAACAGATTCCTAGATTTATTTTAAGGTTCTGACGGTAGGAATAATTACATTCCCAGTCCCCACTACCACCCTCAGCATCACAGAATTCCTCCAGGGGCTGAATCAGTTCAGTGTCTAATTCAAGACCTAGCTCTAGTTTGCAATTGGACTGAATATGAATTCCAAAGGAGCTGATTCACCATGGCTATCCTAATTTTTAAAGTGCTACACTAAATGACAGGCCAGTGAAGAAACACTTTGACATTGGCGCACTTTGACATTGGAAACACTCACAATATTTATTTGCCAGAGCCTCCTGGTAGCACCAAAATATAATATTAACTGGAGAACATGTTTACACCACATGCTAAGCAAACAGAATGATTCTCTATTCTGTCAAACTAAGTAGCTAAGCTTCCATTTGTGATGTCTAAGAAGCCAAAAGCTGAAATAAAACTAAGAAGATATATTGCCCATCCCTCTCACTTTTCAGGTGAGAAGAAAAAATTGCAATAAAGGGAAGGGATTGCTCGGGGCTAAGGAGTAGATTAGTAGCAAGGCCAGGTCTAAAGCTCAAACCCACCAGCTGTTAAAGCAGAGAGCATACTTTTTCAGTATTCTGGTAGGCCCCCCCACCTCTGTAAAATATTATGATAATTGTATCAAAATTTCATAAAAAGTACAATTCCTTCATTATAGGATTACGTTTATTTGAGGCATAAGAGCTTTGTATTAGTGATCCAAGCTGAAGACCCTTGGAACTATTGAAAAGTTCCAAGAAGTTTTGGTTGTTTTTAGTAAATTTAGATATTTAGCTTTTTGGCTGTTTTTAGTAAATTTAAGAATGTCACATGTTCGTGGATAAATTATTGTCAGATTATATTTGGTTACATCAACCATAGCTATAAATGACATTAAGATCTGATATGTCTGTACCATCAAGCCAAAACACATAGCCCTTGGTCATCTCAAGTGGCGATGCCTGTACTTACCCATCCAGCTGGCATTTATTAGGTTTACTATGTGCAAACTACCTATCAGAACCTCTGAGGGGTATAAAAATACAAGCAAAGGATCTCTGCATCTTAAGAAGCTCAGAAAAATGGGCATTTTAAACAGTAGAGCAGCTCTGAATACTGATCCCTCCTTTACTCTCCTGGGCTTGTTTGGTTGCTATTTGATTTTTTAAAATTTGATTTTGATTAGGCTAAGTCGTTTTAGTGAAATCTATTTCCCCATTATAGTGTGAAGCCTTTGGTGTCACTCCTCAGAGATTCATAGACGTCGGCCTGTGCACAGTCACCTAGGATGACATTGGTTTTAGCAAGTCTCTCTTTGGCTGTCTTTCTCTGATCTTTCTTTTGAGTTTCCTGGTTCATTTGATATTATACCCCTGCCTGTTTGACTTTACTATTTTACCAGCTGACTGCTCTACTGCTTTTAACAATGCCTTAGAGTAGAAGTTGCTCAGCAGTCTGATCCAATTAAATTTAAGCAGCCACAATTTTTGAGACCAGTTTTGAGTTTTATTTTGACCCCATGAGGGCTCCTCCTAGCTATTTCTCTTTCTGGTTCTCCCTAGTAAACTAGCTGGCCTATGGTTTAACTTGTTGCTCTTAATTAAGAGGAGCTACTGTTTTCAAGAATGCCCTTATCTTGAACTTCCACAGATTCCATTTCAGATAATCTCAGTTCCTTTAGGGAGAGTTTCTGAGCTCTCTTTTTCTATAGAGGACATCTCCTTCAGGGCAAACTCTCTGAGTACTGGATGGGGCAGTAGCCTTTAGAGCTCTTGGTTTGCCTTCTCCACTTGGAACTTCTGCTCCTCCAGCAGGCCCTTGGCTTCTTTTTCCAGCCCCTTACTTTGTAACATGGAATTTGGTGACCCAGGCAGGATCTATAGCTCTAGAGACAGGGGCTTCGTGTCTCCAGTTAAAGGTAGCTTAATGTCCTTCAGCATTCAGACTTGTTGAAGGTAGAGTTGATATTGTCTTTATGAAAGCTAAGGCATTTTAGTTTGTCCCTGGAGAACATCTCATTAATTTTTTTAAAATTTTTATTATTTTGTTATTGAAGTAGAGTTGACACACAATGTTACGTTAGCTTCAGGTGCACAACTTAGTCATTTGACAACTATAAACTTTATGCTGTGTTCACAAGTATAGTGACACCTGAGAGCATCTCATTTTTGTGTAAAGTGAACAAGTGAATTCTTGTCAAGAGAGCCAAGATTTTCTTCAGGGGAAGAAAGAAGTTGGAGTTTCTTGTAATACCTGGAGTCCAACTTCAGACGATGTTTTTGTTAATTTTATTCTGAAAATACCTAACAAAAGTCACTTGAGCAGTCATTAAGAACCTGTTAAACAGCACTGGATTTTTGTTTTGTTTTTAATTTTAGGGAATATAATTTCAAAGTGAACCCACAAAATAAATGTTGCTAAAATGTCCCCCTAGATATTACATGAATTGATTTGCAATCTAGTTGTTGGCTGGAAGGTACTTAAATATTAAAGGAAATCTGGCAAATGGTGATAAATGTCAAATAGCTAAAACTGAGTCATTATTTTTGGTACTAACTGCATAGAAGACCCAATTGCCTACTTTTTTTTTTTTTTCCCAATTGCCTACTTATGCCATTTGTTCCTATAAAATTGTGTTATCAACCTAAGAGACTTCAGTCATGTGTTCTTGAAACATACTAAAATTTTTGTTTATTTTTAACCAGAAATTCATGGATAGATTTATCTGCAGCAAAGAGAATTCTCTGGTCACTGCAGTTTTTGTCTAAGAGCATTGATAAGTAATATGAGGTAGGTGCAGGCTTAAAAAAAAAACAAACTGATACGAAAATTAAGGGTTGCACTTCATTTATCACCACGAATTCCCAAGTGACCTGGTCGATGTGAGCTCAAAAGTTTCCTACAGTTTTAAGATTCTTTTCAAATGTTATTCATTGTTCTTGACCGGGAAGTATTGGAAAAAAGTGACATTTTGCTTAATTAATGAGAGCAGCATAATGTTTCTGCCTATTTTACTTTATTTTATTTTTTTACACTGACCTTCAGCATATTTTGTTAACTCAGCAGGTTGCTGTGGCTCTGATGCTTCATCTGTGAAAACACCTTCTGTTTGAATTACCTAAGAGGCAAAAGAAACAGGGGTGTATTTTTGGTTTACCTTAATAACTGCAAAGGGAATTCATCAATCAATGCCACAGGCATAAAGGTATTCTTATGACAACTCAATTTTATTGACTATTTTTCTTCCTTCAGTAAGCCTGTCTGTGAAGATGTCCTTTCTCCTCTGTCCATCATAACCCTTTCTTAGTCATCATCTAGGCAGAAAGCCCTTTGATCTAAAGAGAAGTGATTTGAGAGAAGAAAAGCACAGAACTGAACTCATGCCCTGTTCATGTGCCTGGAAACTGAAGGAGGAATTAATTTGCTTAAGCAAAGTCCACTAGAGTTACAGTTTTTGAAAGCGCTTTTTGAAATTAATCAAGGGTGAACATTTTAGAGATTGCCTAAAACAAAGCTTCACAAGGCATTTAAGTTGGTGCAGAAATAATGGATTCTTGTGGTGCATGAAGGTTTATGTCAGCTCACTTGTTTGAAAACAAAACCATACAAAAACGTGACTAATTTATAATAGACAGTATTTATGTAGGAATATATAAAAATGTGAAATGAATGACCCTAATGTTTTCTTAGTGTGTTGATAATTGTAGGGAAAATTCATGCAAACTTTAAGTTACTTTCTTTTTTAAAAAAGATTTTATTTATTTATTCACGAGAGACACAGAGAGAGAGGCAGAGTCAGAGGCAGAGGGAGAAGCAGGCTCCATGCAGGGAGCCCGATGTGGGACTTGAACCTGGGACTCCAGGATCATGACCTGAGCCAAAGGCAGATGCTCAACCGCTGAGCCACTCAGGGGTCCCTTTAAGCTACTTTCAAATCTATGTAGTCATTTGTTTACTTTTCCATTTATAGGGCTACTCTGTTGTGAATATTATGTCTTTTTTTTTTTTTTTTAAGAAACAAAATATTTTTTTACTGTAAATTATTTGCAAATGTTCATGAATATTATGTCTTGTTTAAGCTTTTTCTTTCTTTCTTTTTTTTTTTTTTTTTAATTTAATACTGAGGGCACCTGGGTAGCTCGGTCAGTAAAGCGTTTGCCCTTGGCTCAAATCATGATCCTGAGGTCCTGGGATTGAGTCCTGCCTCAGGCTCTCTGCTTGTGGGGAGTCTGGTTTTTTTTTTTTTCCCTTTCCCTCTGCCCCTCCCTCCCATCTCTCTCAAATAAATAAATAAAATCTTAAAAAATTAATACTAACTAGTTAATAACACACACTGCCCTTCAAGATGAAATGGGCAGGGTTTTACCAGCCAATCCTCTGAGAGGCAGGTGAAGGAAGGTTTCCTAGCCGGTGTTGCATTCTATAGGCTACATCTGGTGGGTACCATGTATTAAGGTGACAGGACACTATGTATTGTTTTAGGGCTTAGGCATGTGTAGGAAGAATAAAAAGAAGACAATAAACCCAATTATTATTATTTTTTCCTTTGGAGAGATAAATATCCTATAATAATGATAGAAATATTGAATCTGTTACCTATACTGAGTTCTGTGCAAAGTAATGAGTTTTCTAATAAAAGTATTCCAAAATGGGATGATCGTAGAGCCACCGCACAATAAAGATGATTCAAGCATCTGGTAAATGACCTGTATGCTCTTCCATCCCAGAGTTATATGACTTTGTGAAACTTTTCAATAAAAAAGATCTGATATTTATCGAATACTTCTGGTCTGCCAGGAAGCTCTGCTGAGAACATTAGGTGGATTCATTAATTCATATAACATTTCTACAGAATAGGGAGTATTATTTTCTCCAGGCGAGGCTGACGTGGGTGGTGTCTGTGAGTCACATAGCCAGTAACTGGTAGAGCCAGGAATAAGATACAGGCAATCTAACCAAGAGCCCCGTCTTCCAGCACTTTCTGCATAGTCTCCGTACTGTTTTAAGCCATTCCTAGCCCTCTCATTTCATGGCAACTGAACAATCTGTTCCATTTTATACAGAGACAGAGGGCCTCTAAAAGTGATTGTTTAGTGATTCCATAAATTTGCATCTCTTTTATTGCTACCGTTTTAGGTTCCTATCAAATAATTTTTCTGTTCACTTATCACCTTAGTAATGAGAACTTTATAATTCTTTAGTTTACAAAGTATTTCCACTAGTGATACTATTTCATTGAGTGTTTTCAGAAACCCTACGAAGTAGCTGGAATAGGTATTGTCAGAGAAGAGATGCACATAGGTGTTAAAAAGTTTAATGCTACTCCAGGATGATGGAGTTGGTGCCTGAAGTTAGTTTTTCTAATTACATTTGCCAAGGAACTTCTCCCTGGCCATGTCACTTGCCATTAAAGGATTAATTGGGAAAATAAAGTCCTATGACTTCCTATTTTTTTTTTATTTTCTAAAGCAGCAGTTAGCAAAATATAGTCTGACTCACTTCCTGTTTTAGTAAATAAAGTTTTATGGAGACTCAGTCACACCCATGCACTTATTATTCTATGGCTGTTTCTCCACCACAGAAGAGTTGAGTAAATGCAACAAAGACTTTATGGCCTGTATACCTAAAATATTTACTCTGTGGCCTTTTACAGAAAAAGTTTGCCAACCTGTATGCTAGAACAAAGAGCTAACACTTTGAAAGATAAATATGACTTTTCTGTATCATCAGTTTAGTATGGATAAAAACAAGACTATTTCTGTTCTATCTAAAGAAACACCCAGGTCTTTTTTGCATCAGGTATTTGAAGGAATTTCTTTTCCACCATCCAGGCTTTAATTTTTTTTATCTCTGCTTCCTATTACGTAAACCCATGATACGATTTGAAATCTTGATCAACATGATTTTTTCATAATTTCCCACAAACTCTTTTATTCTCGTTTCACATTAATGAAGTCTTTGTTTTGCCTCTTACTTTTTTTCCCCTCTCAGCTTCTTCTAACTTAACTACTCAAAGTGTCCTAAGAAATTACATGTTTCATAGCATTTTCTCCTGACTTGCATCTGAGAATTAGACAGATATACTGAGTTTTCTTTTTTCACTGAAGAGTAATTGGGCATCTTTGGAGAGAACAATATTGCTTCCTGCATAAACCTAGCCTTTGTTTTTCTCAAAGCTGTAATTACTAACAGTATTTTTAGTCCTGTAAACCCTAATTTGCCATCCCATTTTACTGTAGCCTGTTAATCACAACCTACCAAAAATTGCAAAAGCCATGCTCACAGTCATTGAAAAATCTTTGATGTGTGATTTGCAATTCAGAGAGAGGATCAAACACTGGTCAGCTCTTTAGAAAAGGGAAGTAAGTCCTTGGTAATTCAAAGGGGGTGGGGTCAGAGGATAGGTTTCCTCATTTCTGGGCCTCAGATTTCAAGAAGTTAACAGGGGCACATACACATACACCTGGGTTCTAAGTCATTATTAATTTTGAGAAACAGAACATCTTTGTATATCAAAATTCAATGTGCTAAAAAGTTACTACACACATGGCACAAGAGAAAAACATAGGTGTTATAAAAATCCTTTCAAGGATGCCTGGGTGGCTCAGTGGTTGAGTGCCTGCCTTAGGTTCAGGTCATGATCCTGGGTCCAGGAATCGAGTCCCACATCAGGCTCCCTGCAAGTCCATTTCTCTCTCTGCCTGTGTCTCTGCCTCTTTCTCTCTCTCTCTGTGTCTCTCATGAATAAATAAATAAATATAATCTTCGAAAAAAAGCCTTTCATCTTTGAAACCCATTTTTGTGATCATTTTCTGTAATTTTAATTTACTTCCACAATTATGTTCTTCCGGCCTCAATAGGCATCATGCTACTTCCTGGAACTACAATGGGGACTGGACATCAAATTTTGGAGCCAAAATTTTCTTGGCTTTGAAATAGGATGACCTCATATTTTCTGTGATAACATTGGTTATATTCTCATGCTGAACAGAAACTTGATTGGCAGGAATACATGTTGAGAGAGATTGCCTGAAGGGGAGGTAAAGAGAAAGAAGGAGGGAGAGGGGGGGAGAGGGAGGAAAAGAAGAAAAGAAGCCAGATGTGCTCAAAAAATAGTCATATTCTATTGGGGGAATACTTCTGAAGACTTCAGTAATTCAAGATTATTTTTCACATAGGTTTTAATGTAAAGTACACATGATGGTGGGATTATCTCAGTTAACTCCCATTACAGAACAGTTTTGCATTTAAATACACTTTTTAATTACAGTATATATTTACAGTAATTTTTCAAATTGCTTATACCTCTTATCAAATTATCACAAAATACAACCTGCTTTAATGCAGACAATTGCTTGGGTTAAGGTCATAGGAACACATTATGGGAACTTTGACCTTGAGGTTAGTATCTAGAAGTTTATCTTTGCTCACCTGTATGGCAATTTTTCCAAACTGAACATTGAAACAGCTTTGATTTTTTTTTTTATTTTGTCTCATATTTCAGAGTGGTTCTCCTACAATAACCATAGGGAGTCATTGGGAATGATTCTTGGTTTTCCTCATAGCATCATAGCACTGCTAACTTCAGATTCAAAGTCCTTGATTTTATGCTCTTTAAAAAAAAAAGATTTTAAATGCTAATAGGAGTTACTACTAAAGGAACGTTGAGCAAACTTACTCACAGAGGGCCTGAGACTTGTAAAATTTCAATCTTTAATGGCCTGAGGTCAGTAGTTTTGTCTCTTAACAGAGAGAGTGGAGTGAGCAGGTGGCAGTTAGAGTTCACAGTACACCAGAAATTATGTGATTGCTGATGTGCTGATTTAATTTGGAGAGCATTGTGGTATAGCTGAAAATCTGGGCAATACATTCACATGTGAAGATCTCAGGGGGGGTCAGGCTTTTGTTTCTGTCACCATGTTTTAGTTCTCTCTCTGTGTTGAGCAGTAAATTAATAATGCTTTTTTTTTTTTTTTCAAGACTACCCATCTAATATTTCTAGGTATGCTCCCTTGGTAGCACTACTTGTGAGTCAGTTGAATCAGAATTGGAAAGATTCCTACATCCCCTTTGCCCCTATGTACCACCTACATACTCATACATATGCACACAATTAGCAGTTATTTTGGACTGGCTCTGCCCAGTATATTAGAAGGCATGTCTAACTTTTAGGAACCTCAGTGCCATTGGTCTTGCTTTATCCACCCTGAGTATCTGGAGCTGTATGAACCAACATTCAGTTAGAGAGAAGGCCTTATCCCAATTCACTAACTCATGTAGAGCATTCCCAACCAGACCAGCACCCTCCTCACATTGCAAGGAAGGAAAGACCATTGCTCTGCCACAAATGATCTCTTAGATGATGAGTTAATTATTCTGCCCCTCTGTATGTAAAGTAAACTTTGACTAGATTTTCCTAAAGTTCTTTTTCATCTCTGAAAGTTCATGATTCTCCAATTATCTGTCAGTTAATATGGATGCACAATCACCCCAGATCTTAGTAGCATAAAACAAATTTTCAATACGCTCATAAATTTGGTTTGTCAAGAATTCAGACAGGGCACAAAAAGGGTGGTTTCTTTCTGCCCTATATAGTCTGGGACTCAGCAGGAAGACTAGAAGCCTGGATCCAGTGGCCATCAAATAAGTTGGCCAGAAGGCTGGAGATCAAAATCATCTAAAACCTCACTCTTTCACATGTCTCACATCTGGGCTGAAAGACTCAAATGGCTAGGATCTCAAATAGCTGGGCTTTGCTATGGTTATCGCTTTATTGAAATGTGGTTTTTAATTTCTTTGTTTGTCCAAGTGCTTTTTCCAGGATGAGGTTTTCAGAGTAGCCAGACTTGTTACATGGTGGTTCAGAGTAGCCAGACTTGTTACATGGTGGTTCATGGTTCTCAAGGCATGTATCCCAGGAGCCAGATGGAAGCAGTAATGCCTTTTTTGGGCTATTTTCAGATATCACTAGGGTTGCTTCTACTGTGAGAAGCAACAAAAAAAGCAGAAAAAAAAAACAAAAAAAAAAACAAACCGGTGAGAAGAGATTTAAGAAAAAAAGGAAGAAATGACCCCACCATTCACTGGAGGAATATTTGTATTGTGTTGGTATAACCACCTCTGGAAAATACAGTATCATGCCATGGAAAAATATTTTTCAATATGTTTAATCTATTATAGATAGAAATAATATGCTATACTTCTCACCTTCTTGAATTCTAGTATTTTGAAAACACTGATATCTAATGATATGCTGCCTACAAATGACTCATTTTAGCTTTAAGGAGATACAAAAGGCTAAGATAGAAGGGATGGAAAAAAGATATTCATAGCAAATGGTAAACAAAGGAAAGAAAAGGTAGCTATACTTAAATACTTAAAAAAAGAATTTAAGCTAAAAATGGTTACAAGAGACAAAGGAGATCATTATATAATGATAAAGGAGTTAAATCATCAAGGACATGTAACAATTTTAAATATTTGTGTATGCAGCATTAGACAGTCTAAATATATAAAGCAAATACTTATCAAATTAAAAGGAGAAATAAACGGCAATACAATAATATATGGAGATTTGATACTCCATTCTTCACAAGGGATGGATCATCCAGACCGAGAATCCATAGGAACAACAGATTTAAAAGCCTACATCACCACACTGAGATGAAAAAGATCTACAATATTGTCCAGGATTACCTCATCAAGGATGGCAAACTGATCAAGAGCAATGCTTCTATTGATTATATCCCTCTGACAAGAGCATCAACCTTTGTGCACTTGGTGAAATGACCAATGTCCTCATCATGCTGAAAGGCTATGTGTTGGAAACCAAGATATAAGTGCTTGCTCTCTGAAAGTCCTTTGCAGGCCCTGGAGAAGGTTGACGTTAAGTTCGTTGACACCACCTCCAAGTTTGGCCATGGCCGATTCCAGACTGTGGAGGGAAAAAAAAGTATTCACAGGACAACTTAAGAAAAAATGAATTGCAAAGGAAGAAGGAGCTTCATGTCAGGAGCAAATTGTGCAGCTGGTAAAATCTTAATAAAAATTATTTTCCAGTGGAGAGAAAAAAAAAAAGAAAACAACAAATTTTAGAAACATCATAGACCAAATGGGCCTAACAAACATGTACAGAACATTCCATCCGACACCAGTAGAACACACACTTCTTTTTTTTTTTAATTTTTTTAAATTTTTATTTATTTATGATAGTCACAGAGAGAGAGAGAGAGGCAGAGACATAGGCAGAGGGAGAAGCAGGCTCCATGCACCGGGAGCCCGACGTGGGATTCGATCCCGGGTCTCCAGGATCGCGCCCTGGGCCAAAGGCAGGTGCTAAACCGCTGCGCCACCCAGGGATCCCTGAACACACACTTCTTAAGAACACATGCACCATTTTCTAGGATAGATCATATGTTAGGCCATAAAACAAGTTGCAGCAAGCTCAAGAAGATAGAAATTCTATCAAGTATCTTTTCTGACTATGATGGTATGAAACTAGAAATCGGTAAAAACAAGAAAGCTGAAAAAAATAACAAATACATGGAAATTAAGTAATATATTCCTGAATGACCGATAGATCAAAGAAGAAATCAAGAATGAAATTAAAAAATATATATATTTGGGACAGAAAAACAACATACCAAAACATATAGCATACAGAAAAAAAGAATCCTGAGAAGAAAGTTTATAGTATAATAATTGCATCAAGAACAAAGAGAGATTTCAAATAAACAGCCTAACATTACATCTCAGCAACTAGAAAAAGAACCAAGTAAGTCCAAAGTTAGCAGAAAGAAGGAAATAATAAAGATTAGAGCAGAAATAAATGATAAGAAAAATAGGAAAGCAACAGAAAAGATTAACAAAACTGAGAGTTCTTTGTAAAGATAGACAAAACTGACAAACATCTAGGTAGAGGCAACCAGGATAAAAGGAGGAGTCAAATAAAGTTAGAAGTAAAAGAGGAGACATTAAAATGATATCACAGAAATACAAAGGATCATAAGATGCTACTATGAACAACTTTATACCAAGAAATTGGGCAAACTTGAAGAAATGGATAAATTCCTAGAAACATATTGCCTATGAAGAGTGAATTATGAAAAAATGGAAAACCTGAACAGACCAGTAATGAGTAAGGAAATTGAATCAGTAGTCAAAAATCACCCAACATAGAAAAGCAAAGGAACAAATGGTTTCACTGGTGAATTCAACTAAGCATTTGAAGATTTAATGCCAACTCTTCTCAAACTTTACCAAAGTTTGGTAAAGTGTTCTCAAACTTTACCAAAAAATTGAAGAGGAGAGAACACTCTCATATTCAATTTATGAGGCTAGCATTCAACTGATACCAAAGCCGAATAAAGACATTACAAGAAAAGAAAACTACAGACCAATTCCCTGATGAATATGGATGCAAAAATTCTCCAAAAACACTAGGATACAAAATTCAGCTCCACACTAAAAAGATCGTACACTCTAATCAAGTGAGATTCATACCTGAGATGCAAATCAATGTTGTGATACATTACATTAATAGAATGAAAGATAAAAATCATATAATTAACTCAATAGATACAAAAAAGCATTTGAAAAAATTGAAATTCTTTCATGATAAAAAGTCTCAAAAAATTGGGTATAGAGAGAATGTATTTCTATGTAATTAAAGTCATTATGTGACAGGCTCACAGCTAACATCATACTCAACATTGAAAGTTTGGAAGCCTGACTTCTAATATCTAGAACAAATCAAGGGTGCCTACTCTCACCGCTCCTCTTCAACATAGTACTAGAAGTCCTAGCCAGAGTAATCAGACAAGAAAAAGAAATTAAAGGCATTTGATTTAGGGAAAAAAAAGAACAAAATTTGTCTGTTTGCAGATGACATCATATTATACATAGAAAACCCTAAAAACTTCACACACACAAAAAAAAACTGGAAGCACCAATAAACAAATTCAGTAAATTTGAAGAATACAAAATCAACATTCAAAAATCAGTTGCATTTCTATACACTAAGAGTGAACTATCAGAAAAATAAAACAATCCCGTTTACAGTAGCATCGAAAACAACACAGTACTTAGAAATAAATTTCATCAAGGCGGTGAAAGATCTATACAATGAAAGCTATAAGGCATTTATGAAAGAAATTGAAGAAAACAAATAAATGGAAAGATATCCCACATTCATTGATTGGAAGAATTAATATTGTTAAAATATTCATACTACCCAAAGCTATCTATGGATTGAGTGCAATTCCTCTTAAAATCCCAATGGTTTTTTTTTTTTTCACAGAAAAAGGAAGAACAGTCCTAAAATTCAAATGAAACCCTGATTAGAAGGCCCCTAATAGACTAAGCAATTGTGAAAAAGAAGAATAAAACTGGAGGCATCATACATTCTGATCTCAAAAGATACTAAAAAGCTGTAATAATAAAAAAAGCACGGCATTGGCCCAAATGCATAGACTAATGCAACAGAGTATATAGCCCATAAGTAAGCCCACACATAAGTGCTCAACTAATATTTGACCAAGAAGCCAAGAATATACAATGGGAAAAAGAGAGTCTCTTCAGTAAATGGTGTTGGAAAACTGAGTATCCACATGTAAAAGAATGAAATTGGACCCTTATCTTATACCACTCACAAAAATTACCTCAAAATAGATGAAAAACTTAAACATAAAACCCAAAATTTAAACATAAAACCCAAAACTGGGGATCCCTGGGTGGCTCAGTGGTTTGGCGCCTGCCTTTGGCCAGAGGCACGGTCCTGGAATCCCGGGATCGAGTCCCACATCGGGCTCCCAGCATGGAGCCTGCTTGTCCCTCTGCCTGTGTCTCTGCCTTTCTCTCTCTCTCTCTCTCTCTCTCTCTCTGTATCTATCATAAATAAATAAATAAATAAATAAATAAATAAATCTTTAAAAAAAACAAAACAAATCTATGTAACTGCTAGAAGAAAACATAGGGAAAAAGCTTCTTGATGTTGGCCTTGGAAATGATTTTTTTGGATATCACACCCAAAGCACAAGTAAAAAAAGTAAAAAAAAAAAAAAAAAAAAAAAAAGTGGTACTGCATCAAACAAAAAAGTGTCCTGCACAACAAAATAAATGACCAACAAAATGAAAAGGCAACCTAAAAAATAAGAGAAAATATTTTCAAATTACATCTAATAAGAGGTTAATAACAAAAATATATTAGGAACTCATACAACTCAATAGCAAAAAACAAAATAATCTGGCTAAAAAATGGTCAAAGACCTAAATAGACAATTATCCAAAGAATACATACAAATGGCCATCAAATATATGAAAAGGTGCTCAATATCATTCATCATCAGTAAAAATCAAAACAGCAAAGAGAAATTAACACATACTTGTCAGAATGTCTATAAATTGAAAAGACAAGACATCGCAAATGTTAGAATAGCAAGAAAGGGAAACTTATGTGCTCTGTTGATAGGAATGTAAATTACCAGTCATTATTGAAAACAGTATGGAGGTTCCTCAAAAATCAAATGTAGAACTACCATATGACTTAATAATCCCACTCTGAATATACATCCAAAGGAAATGAAATTAGTGCCTGGAAAAGACACTTGCACCTCATTTGGTTTTTTGTTGTTTTTGTTTTTAAGATTTTATTTATTTACCTGATAGAGAGAGAGCACAAAGGGAGAAGGAGAAGCAGATCCCTGCTGAGCAAGGAGCCCAATGTAGGGCTCCATCCCAGAACCCTGGGATCATGACGCAAGCCAAAGGCAGATGTTTCCCCACCTGAGCCACCCAGGTGCCCCTGCACCTCATGTTCATTGCAACGTTATTGATAATAGTCAAGACACGGAAATAATCTGTGTGTCCATCACAGATGAATGGCTAAAGAAACAATATATCTCTATATATCCATAGCCGTATACCACATATATGAATATACACATTGTATATGCATACACACAATAGAATATTACTCAACCAAAAAAAAAAGAAATTTTGCCATTTGCAACAAAATAAATGAAATTTGAAGGCATTATGCTAAATAAGTCAGAGAAAGACAAAAACTGTATGATCTCACTTATATATAGAATCAACAACAACAAATTATGGAAACAGAACACATTGATAGTTGCTAGAGGTAAGTATAGGAATTGGATTAAGGTAGTCAAAGAATACAAACTTTTAGTTATAAGATGAATAAATTCTCAGGATCTATTGTACAGCATGGTGAATATAGTTAGCAATACCGTATTATATAATTGAAAGTTGCTAATCTCTTTTGGAAACACCCTCACAAACACATCCAAAAATAATGTTTAACTAGCTATCATGGCTCAGTCAAGTTGACCATAAATGAACCATCACACTGCTGTTGAAGTTTCTTTGGCTGCTTAGCATATAAAATCCTTTCTTGTATTTAGGGAATTTATTTATGTTTTAATTATTTTAGAAGCTGAAAAAGACAGATAGGTGCTCACCCTCCAGCTAGCACATGGGTTACTGACTTAAGCTTGACCACTCACTGCTCTGACGGGGACAGGAAGTGGGGGTCTTTCAGAACTCATTCCCTGCTGGTGGCACTCAATATTAAGTAGCAGCAGTGCAAGTCACAGCTGACTAATATGACAGTGGCCTTCGCACCTAATCTATCTTCCAGTGGTCTGACCTGGAGTGGATCCAGCCACATAGCTTCTTGTGGCTTCTATATGTTTTCCAGGCTTAAATCATTGGAACTACTTCCCTCTGTTTTGTAAGTCACTCAATATCCATGCAGTAAATTTATCTTCTGTTTTTGTTAGCCAAAATCCATTTCAATTGCTTATACACAAGAATTCCAATAGTTATAATAATGAAACATTAAGAAATTATTTTAAATAAATTTAATAAATGTTAATAGAGCACTTTCTATATACTAGGTACAATACAAGGAGCTGGCAATTTAATGATGAATACAAATCAGAATATTCCTGGAATGGGGTGGCTTCATAAGTCCCACGTCATTTTCTCACCCAGCTCTCTCTCTCCTACCCAACTGCCTTGCTTGAGTAGACTCTGGGGCTCCTAGACTGGGTGGGCTTGGACAGTACAGAGCACTTAAGTAAACCTACTCACAACACAAAAATAAATTCTTCACACTGAAAACGATTATTTTAAAACTAAAGATTTCAAGAAATAGGTTGAATGGAAGACAGTCACTATAGAGATTCAAATTTGTAATCCAGGAGATAAAGCAAAAGAAACATCTCAAACCTCTAGTTTTAGGAAATAAAAGCATTCAATAGTGAGAAGACTGATGTAGGAAATTGAAGGAGAGTAACAACCTTCCAAAGAAGAAAAAGAAATGTTAAGGAAATGAAAGGAAAATGATAATCAAATAATTTAAAAGAAAATGTTTACCTGAACTTAAAAAAGACTTGAGTCTGCAGATTGCAATGGTTCACCAAGTTCCTGGAAAGATTAATGAAAGGCCAAATGGCAAAGTAAATGCATGGGGATTGAATTATTCCATTCAAAACATGGACTGAAAAGAAAAGGAAAACAAAACAAAACAGGGACGACCCATGAGCTTCTTCAAGAAAATAGATTCCAATTTTATGCTTCTTAGTAATAAGAAGGCACTTGTATTACGCATGGATGAAGGAAAATTATGTTCTCCAATATTGCTAATGGCATCTAAATTATTCCAATGTGTTTAGATAAGAAGTGAAAATATTTATTAACATTTAAATGACGTGTGTGTCCTTCAACCCAGATATCTCACTCTTGGTATGAATCCGTTAAAGTAACTGAAAATGAGAATCTCTATATGGCAACAACAGAAATAAACAAACCAACAGACCTGGAAGTAAAGTGACTCCCTTTGATAAGAGAATGGTTGGATAAATTACACTCTGTTGGCCCACACAATAGAATGCAGTTAATATAAAGAAGGCACTGTGGGCAGCCCCGGGGGCTCAGTGGTTTAGCGCCGCCTTCAGCCCAGGGCCTGATCCTGGAGACCCAGGATCGAGTCCCACGTCAAGCTCTCTGCATGGAGCCTGCTTCTTCCTCTCCCTGTGTCTCTGCCTTTCTCTCTCTCTCTCTCTGTGTGTGTGTGTGTGTGTGTCTCTCATGAATAAATAAATAAAATCTTTAAAAAAAAATGAAGGCACTGAAGATGTAACACTTGGAAGGATTACCAAAATACACTGATGAATGGGAGAAATCAAATATAAAGAAAGGTAATAAATATAATGAGAATAGGATGTCATTTTTATAAAGCAACGTCCAAATCACCTGTATGTATATGTACACACACAAACACATGCACATACACACAAATACATATACCAAGTTCCTACCACAAATTGGGGTGTGGAAGGAATAGGCATTTCACATGAAAAGATGGATAAAGGAGTAGAGCAGATTAAGTAAAAAGGAAAAGAATAAAGACTTCCTTTTTGCTCAGTAATTCCCCCCAAATACATTCTCACATCTTGTGGATAGAAAACCAATCATGTATTATATTATGATCCCATCTCATTGAAAACTATAGTGCATGCATGTAAAATTAGAATGACTATATAATTAGATATACGGGTGTCTATGTGAACGGCATGTTGTAACACATAGTAAATTCTATTACTAGAAAACAAAATCCTTATATCTATATGTACATACATGTATATGTCGATAGAGCTATATATCTACATAGATACAGATTGGTTTGGAGACATGTGAAAGGACATACATTAAGCTGTTAAAATTTATGACTGCACTGAAATAAATATTGGAGTGGGAGATAGTGAGAGGGAGTGTCTTGACTTATTTTTTGTTTCACTTATTATAATGATAGTATTATCTGTAAAAAAATAAATATAAACATTTTTACAACAAATTAAATAAAGCTAGATAAGCCACATCTACAAGTCACTCTGTGGAAATGGGGGGAAGGTTGACATCCTTTCAGCTCCACCTCAGGGTGATGTGTTAGCGGCAAAGATACTAATGAAGGGAGGTGGGATCACAGGTGACGGAAGAGTTATTTCAGGTCAGAGAAGGTGATGGGAAAAAGCTAAACATACAAAGTAGGTTCCAGAAGAGACGTGATTATGTTTTTAAATTGTAGTGTGAAAAATAGGGGAATGTTAACTGGATGAAAAAGATAAGGAAGAGAATTCTAGGCAGGTGCAGAAACATGACCAAAGGCAAATACATATGATTATAAACTAGGTTTAATACTTCTGTTAAAGAAAGATCCTAACGCATCTTTGAAAGAAAGGACTATAAGAGTTACATGGTTTTAAGATCAGAACTCACCACTTCAGAGCTGTTTGGTGATTAATTATCATCAAAAATGAAACTCTGTAATATTAAAATCCAAAGGAATAAAGTATGAAATAAATGCCTAAAGTGAGAGGAAATGTTTGTAACTCCAAATAATAACAAAGATCTTTTAAGGATCACTAAAGAACCCTGGAATGTAAGATTTTAACATGCTCAAAATATTAGTGCTGATCTACTTTAACGTGCTTTAGTTAACACTTTCAAAGTTTATTTTGTCCCAAGGACAAATGCAGATTTCCATCTCCATCTATATTTAACAACTCAAGCTGAAATTTATGACCATGGATGTATACTTGTAAATAATTCATATGAAGTCATTTATGGGCCTGGCATCATGGTCTTTTTTTTTTTTTTTAAGCAGCAAAAAGAAAAAAAAAAAAAATTTCAAGTGAAGTCTCACCTGTCCCCCAGTATATAAACAGAAAAAAAAAAAAAAAAAAAAAAAAAAAAAAAAAAAAAACCAGAAATGTAGAAATGGCCACATGAAGTGAAGTCCTGGGGCCCTGACTGGAATCAAATTCACTCACAGCTCTGAACCACAGGCCCCTGAAAACATGACTGAATGACAATCTGTCTCTCTGACCATTTGTCTGTCTGTCTGGTTGACTCAGCCCTCAAGAAGGCCTATCAATCACCAAGTCAAGATGATTGTACTGGAGCATATGAAAGCTCACCTTTCCCAGATTTCTAGCTCCATGTGTGTAGTTCATATATATTTTTATGCTTTGCAGATTTCTAGCTTGATATTGATCTTTTATCAATTTTATTTCATTGGGTGATTTTAAGAATAAATCATTTTTGACTGTGATTGGGAACACCCACCAGTATTTCCAACAGGTACCAACCAGTGAGTCTCTGAGATTCAAATTACTTAGCCTCAGTAATGTACAAACAAAAAAACCAAATGCTCCTGCCATTCAGTTCTTTTACTCCTATGCTGAAAGAGAGAAGCAAAATAGCCTCTTGCTTGACATCCTCACACAATGAAAAAAGCCAAGGCTGTTGAGTCTTTCAACAAAACATTCAGTGGTTTGTGCTTTTCGACTCACATCGATGGTGCTGAATTTTCACATCAGATGAAGGACAATCTTGGATATGTTTTGCAGTAAGGAGTAAACACAATGAAGCAAGATAGATGGATAAAGAAATGAAAAGAAACCTAATAGGACAGTATGTCAAAAACACATTTACGGTCTCTAAAATATTATTTCTTTGGTTTACTGGCTTTTTTATAATGGGTCTAAAAACAATGGGTGAATTTTAAGAGATTATCTGCTCCAGTAAGTTTGTGCTATGAGAATTTATTATGGAAGAGTGAAGCTCCTGTTGCTTCACACAACTCGCCTAACTGAGAAATATGTTCCCTCTCTTGTGGACACTGAAATGATTGTGATTCGTCACCATTTGAGCAATTTGCAACCTGAAAATGTGCACTCATCCCAGCGCTGGGCTCTGGCTCCACGGCCCCCATACGGAGCTGTTCTGCTCTCTGTTCTCTCCCAAAGGTGCACCCACAGATTCAAACAGCTTAACTGTAGCTTGAAAGGAGGCAGAAGGTAATTGGATAAGGTTTAAAAAAAAAAAAGGATAAATTTCATAGAGGCACAAATTGCCATTTTATCGAAAATGAATTACTTTGTGTCACATTGAGACCCAAAGGAGAAGCCACAAGAATGGGAGGAGCAGGAAGGGTGTAGCTGTGGCTGACCATGAGGTCAGAGGTGGACCCTGGCATCACCAACCTTTGAAGTTTCTGAACACAAGCGTATTTCAACCATAGAATAGATCATGTTTTACTGGGAAATCAGTTAAAGGCAAAATCCAAGGGAAAACATGAGAAAAATGTTTGCCATTGTAATGTGATTGCCATTGGAGCCTCTCTGGCTCTTATTCATTTGTCTAATTATTAGGAAAAGTTAGGCGTATTCTTTTTTTCTTTTCTTTTTCTTTCTTTTTTTTTTTTTTTTTCTTTCTGGGACTGCTACAGTTTTGTTCTTGGCCTCTGAGGGCATCTTTAAGTTCCACTGTGAAAGATGCCCTTCCAGCCTGAACCATGGGGGGCCCAGTGGGGTAAAGGATGCCATCTGAAGTGTTACTCCACTCTTCCTTAACCCCTCGCACGTGAATTGTACCAGCACATGCACAGTTGCACAAAGTCTGCACAAAGTCTGCACATATGATTCTCACTACTCCAAACCCTCTGCTCCCCACTTGGGTGGCTGAGAGCTCTTCATTGTTCATGCCTTCAGTGTGGTCAACAACTATTTCTCCCTGAAAGGTTTCTGGAAGCTTGAGGGCTGAACTGTCTTGTACCCCCATGGACCCTGGTACTACTGTTCCTGGAGATTAGTTAACTCATGACAAAAACTTTGTTGAGTGCAGGCAGGGAAGCCATCTCTATCTACAGCCTCAGGTTGGTTTGCTCAGCCTGAGGTAGCTTTGCCACAGGTCCAAAGAGCACCCCTTCTTCAGATCAACATACTATGTCTCTCCAGAAAACTGTGATAATAACCCTACAATGCTACTGTGAGTAGAAAGTAAATGCTCCCCACCCCAGAGTTATAATGGCACGCACTTGTGCTACCATAAGAAGCAGCCTTACATAGAGTGGGAACCAAAGCCTGGGGCAGAAAGGGGGAGGGAGGGAGACACAATGAAATAAATGAATAGAATTATCTTTTGACCTCATTTCTTTCTTTACCTGTTACCCTTCTCTGTACTTTCATGTCAAAACTTTTTGACATCAGTTAGGCTTTTCTCTTCAGCCCTCAGAACTCCACTGAAATTGCTCTTGCCAAATCTGTCAAGGACCAGTTAAGGGCCTTGATCCCATCCTTATCTTTCTTGACCTGTTGGCAATGCTGATGCCTCCTTCCCTGAATACATGTCTATCAAGGGCTGTGAAAGAGCTGAGATTTTACCCTGGGCTCAAGCTAATAATCTAGTCTGTTACTGTTGAACCAATGCTGAGAAAAGACATGACACTGCTGGGTCAGAGCAAAAGGACTTTTCTACTCAAACCCAGCAATGGTCAGGGTCATTGTACCTCTGTCATTTTCTCCTGCTTTCTAAGAACCACAGGGGCCGACAATGGTGGATCCCAGGTATAGGCCGTGCACACTATGAGTTTGCATCACAATCAAAGAATGATGAGCTTGGAAAAATCGTTGCTTTTATGGTAAGCCATAAATGAGCCTATTCTTTCATCAGTAAAGAGGGGAGAAGTTGCCATATCGTTTTTTTTTTTAATTCCTTTTTTTGGTAAATTTGACATTACAATTTATAAATTTAAGGTATATAGTATGTTACTTTGATACACTTCTGTATTGTAATGTGATTGCCATTGAAACAATAATTATCACATCATTATAGTACAATATTATTGGCTTTATTGTACTGTGCATTAGATCCCTGTGGCTTATTTACTAATTGTTATAAGTTTGTACCTTTAAATACCATTAATTAACCTTATCTACCCACTCCCATCCCCTGGTAATCACCATTTTACTGTTTTTTTTTTTTTAATGGGCTTGACTTTTTTAGATTCCATACAGATTCCATACATATATACTTGTCTTTGTCTTTCTAACTTAATCTCACTTAGCATAATGTGCTCAAGGCTTATCCATTTTTGTCACAAATGGCAGGGTGTCTTCCTTTCTCATGGGTGAATAATATTCCATTATAAATTGTAATTATGTTAGTTTTTGTGAATACTGCTGCAATAAATATGGGTGTGCATGTATCTTTTCAGCATCCTATTTTCATTTCCTTTAGGTATGTACCAGAAGTGGAGTTGCTAAATCATATGGTAGATCTATTTTCAATTTTTTGAGGAACCTCCATCCTGTTTTCTATAGTGGTTGGACTAATTAACATTTCTACAGTGTATAATGGATCCCTTTTCAAGCACATCCTTAACAGCATCCATTGTGTCTTGTTTTGATGATTATCATTCTAACAGGTGTGAGGTGATATTTCACTGTGGTTTTGATTTGCATTCCCCTGATGATTGATGATGTCGAGCATCTTTTAATGTACCTAATTTTCCTCTTTGGAAAAATGTCTATGTAGTTCTTCTGCCCATTTTTAATTGGATTGTTTGCCTTTGGGTATGTCAGTTCATTATACATTTTGGCTATTAACCCCTTATCTATTATATGGTTTGCAAAAATTTTCTCCCATTCTGTAGGCTGCCATTTCATTTTGTCAATTGTTTCTTTGGCTCTGTAAAACCTTTTGAGTTTGACATAGTCTCATTTGTTGATTTCTACTTTGGTTGTTTGTCTTTTTGGCATTTGTCCACAAACATCATTGCCAAGAAAATACCAATGAGTTTCTTCCATTTTTTTCCTAGGCTTTTATGGTACAAGCTCTTATGTTTAAAGTCTTTGATACATTTTGGGTTAATTTTTGTGAGTGATATGAAATAGAGGTCTGATTTTATTGTTCTGCATGTGCTTCTCCAGTTTTCCCAGGGCCATTTGCTGAAGAGACTGTCCTAACACCATTAGGTATTCTTAACTTCCTTGTTGAATAATAATTGGCTGTAAATACCAGGATTTCATAATGGGCTCTTCAATGTGTTCTGTTGGTCTATGTGTCTATTTTTGTGCCAGTGCCATACTGTTTTTGTTACTATGGCCTTAGACTATAGTTTAAAATCAGGAAGTGCAGAACCACAGAGAATCGGAGTAGCCAAAGCAATCTTGACCAAAAAAATACCTCCTCCTTTAAGTTTTCTTTCTGCAAACTCAAGGCTAAGAAACGGCCCTGGTGAAAAGTAGTCAGGGCCTTGTGTTTTTGGCATACCCAGCAAGAACATACAAGGATGCACAGGGCTCATAGTGGACTGCCTCTACCAGCATTGTGTTCTCTCAAGTTTTGCAGCACCACACTTGCCTGGTTTCTTGTCTACTTTGCTGGCTACATGTGTCCTTTGTTAGTTCTCTTACTCTGGCCCTCTGTCAGAACTTAAAGAGTTCTGTTTCCTCTTTTCTTCTTCTTCTACATTCTCTTTCCCTTCATGATATCATGCTTTAATATCTGTATTAGGAACACAAAATCAAATGCCTATGGGGCAAGGCAGGTAACATAAATGAGTGACACACAGGAATAAAGCCAGCATGTGCCAGAAATATAATTATCTGTCATTCATTTTTACTAAATGGAGACAAAAATACCTAACATAATACAAACATGATTGACACTGAAAATAGTACTGTGAAGTAAAAAAATTTAAAACTCTGTATTGTAAAAATAGAAATATCCTGTTATTACAATTTTATATGGTAACTCATTAGAACTTGATCTGAAACTAAAAATCTGAAACCTTTTCTCTATACGAAACGTCGATGGTGGGTTTTATATTTCAATCTGCAATGTGTTAAACCAAGTTCAGCCATGATTCCTCTGGCTGTGTGATATTTCCTTTTATTATACTCCATAATGGAAAGTGGCTATGCCCAAACACAGGTACTACTATGGCTGAATAGACTGGTGCTTCTTATATTTAAGGTAGCTTATCTGGGAGAGTGAGGATTATTGTATTCCAATGTTATCATTTTTAGGTGTTAGTTATGATTCTGTATTTCAGTAATCTCCATTGGTAGCTCTTCCTTCACAATTTCAATATTAAGAGACAGAAATTGAGCAATGTTAATTAATTTCACTTGAAGTTTAATATTGACCAGATAAAGCTTTTTAAATATCAACCTTCAAAACCATAGTAAGGGCAATGGGGTTCAGCTTCATTTGGGAAACTGAATTTAGCATATAAGAGTGGACAAGGTTACTTCTTCCTAAATTACATCTCTAAATATATAATTTTAGGATTACTGGACCAATGAAATTATGCATTCTGATAACTGTTCAGTGGTTAGATGAGTTGTCCTGGCAACTGAAGTGGCCAGATCTTTAACGCAATGATGGATGCCTGAATAAGTCGATGGTTTTCAACAGCTAACATCCTCTTCAGTGCTTTGTGATACTGAAAGCACCAGCACTGCGTGATATTTCATTTCCATGCATCCAGCAATCTTTGGAGTACATAGTACTCAGGCTGTTGGTGTACATTAAGTTCATGGAGTTAATTTCTATGTTCATAACATTGTCCAGTTTTAACTTTTTAACCAAAACAGACAAAACCAGTTCATAATGTACCACATGAACTAAAATTCTACATTCTTGAAAAATGTTGCCATTGTGTCCATTAGCTGCATAATTCTTCCAGCTTTAACACCAACCAGAGTAGCAACACCACCTCTTACTAATTTTGACCAGTTGACAAAAGCTACTTGACCTCTCTCAGTAAACAAGGTAAAGCACTTCTTAACATTATGCCATCAGGAGCACTATAGCCAAAAGTTCTGGGTTAAATCAGAATTATCATCAACACCAGGAATAAATATAATGGTACTACATAGGCAGAAAGATGATAGATAGTAGATAGATGGTTAGATAAACAGAAATCAATCTGTGCTTTTAGCAGATGGCACAAATAATTTTCCATGTAAATTATATAGTAAAATTTCAGCAGTAGCTTCAACATGCCAAGGAACATTACTTCCAGCTAGAATTTTGTTTGTAAAAGCTTGTTTCTGTTCAGAGCACATAATTTCTGCAGCACTCAGTAGACTTTATTTAATAAATCTGCCATCTGTAAAAAGCAATTGTCCAGGCAAGTTTTTTTCCCTAATACATAACTAATTCTGCAGAAGCATCACATATTTTACTCATATCCAAAACGAATGCTTTTAAAATTTTAATACCTTTTTACAGATCACCAGTTGTTTCATCATGCATCTTTTCTTTATATCTGTAGAGTTCTTGATGACAGATGGTTTCATAATATTATTTTATGGCTGTTTCTTTTAAAAACAGATATACTTTCATATTAAACATGTGGTTCCAGTGCTCACTTCCACAAAGAAATGGCTTTTCTACTATTTTCTTAAAATTCAGTCTTGGCACTTTTATTTTCCTATTTTTAATAAAGAGATGGGTACAGAGACATATTTTTATATTATTAAAGAAATTACGATGCAAAAACCAATGACAGATGACAGTTGCCATGAGACCTCAGTGTCCAAGATGCAAGGGGAGGTGATGGAGACTGGTGAGCAGGGGAGCACACGCCACTTGAAAGGGTCTGGGGAATTGTTGCCGTATGGAAATGAAGGTTTATTGTCCCAGATCTTTTATAAAAAGGCTAGAAATCCAGATTTTTAAATGTGAAATTGTACAATTTTTAATTTTTTTAATTTTTAAATTTTTGTAATTTAAATTAAATTGAGTTACCATCTAGTGTATTATTAGTTTCAGAGGTAGAATTTAGTGATTTATCAGGTGCATATAACACCCATGCTCATAACACCACATGCCCTCCTTAATGCCCATCACCCTGTTGCCCCATCCCCCCAACCCTCTCCCCTCCAGCAGCCCTCAGTTTGTTTCCTATAGTTAAGCGTCTGTTCTGGTTTTCATACCTCTCTGTTTTTGTCTTATTTTGTTATTTAACATTACCTTGATTTCCCTTGAAACACTATCTGTTCCACACTGAACACATTTTCAGGCTGCAAATTGGCGACTTTTGGACTCTAACTGCCAGTTTGCAACCTCTGAATGGATCTGGAAGGGGTTGGATGTATCATCATTCATTCATCACCATTGCATCAGGTCCAGTAAGGCTGCAGTGTAGGTTCAATCACCACTAGATCCATTCATTTTTCAAGGAATAGAAGTGTTTGTTGGTTTGTTTTGCTGTAAGTGGCCACAGCTAATGCTGCTTACCAAGGAAATTCATTCCTTGGATATTCTGAGTATAAATACTTGAGCTCAAATATCATAGCTCTATCACCAAGCAACAATCCTTGTTTGAGTCTTATATTATAAACTTTTACTTGCTAGCTTATGGATAAAATTGAGAGTCCACCTAGTAGTAGTAATGTAGTAACAATAAACAATAGTAATAATAATATAATAATAATCTAGTTGACTTAAGCTCTCATCCCTGATCCTGCTATCCCTAGGTATGCATACCGACAGGCCACAGAGTCCACTCTGCCTGCTGCTTTATCCCTATTATTATGTTGCCATGGAGAAAGATTAATAATAGGAAAAAAATATCCACACTTACTATATTTGAAGCACACATATGAAAATGGAGATTTTTTTCTTTTTTTATTCAAGTTTTTATTTAAATTCCAGTCCGTTGAAATGCAGTATAATATTAGTTTCAGGTGTAGGATTTAGTGATTCGTCACTTACATATAACATCCAATACTCCAAAGATTGGCCCCAGTGTGATTCATGGAGCTTTTGTCACCAGCTTTAGCCTGTGCTCTGCTGCTAGAGGTGAGGCCTCCACTTTCCTCTCTCGTGGGCTGCTCTTGGTAATGTCTCTCCTCGTGGTCCTTTCTCAATCACCCACCAAACTCAAAGTATCTGAGCCCTCACACCCTCTCCCTGGGGGACACTCAATCTTCCAAGTTCTGCCACCTATCTTAGCTCCCACTTTAGGGTTTTTGTGGATTTATCCAAATCACCTATTGAACCCGACATTAGATACCTCTTAGAGCGAAAAATCCTCAACAATCATCATGGATTCAGCTGCAAAAATATTAAAGCCCTGAGAGCAAATATCACACAGAGTAGTGTTTAGAATAAGTCATTTTTGCAATTAAAATCATTAATTCAGCCTTTTTCCAGCCCCTGATAACAATGTCTGAAGTTCTAATTATGCAAGATGAATAAGTTTTAGAGATCTGTTATACAACATAGTGCCTATAGTTCACAATGCTGTTGTACACTTAAAATTGTGTTAAGAATATAGATCGCCTGGTAATTCTCACCACAATTAAAAAAATAAAATGAAATGAACAAAATCATTAGTTCACAGAAGTCCATCACTTATAGATCTATACAATCCTACGGTATGGTGAACGTTTACTTTACACTTCACCCCACTGTATGCCCCAGAAATGCATTCTGCAGGAAGAATAATTCCAAGGAATAACCTGGAATGTGAAATAGTTTGGATAGTACAGATCCACTTCCACTGAAAGTAGATTAGAAGAAACAAATAAATATTGGAGATTGTACCACGAGTAACTATCTTTCAAGCTTTGTTCCAATTCCAAATTTAATGAAAAACTTGAGAAATAGATTTAGGTCCTATCTTTTGACCCAATTAATGTGAGAACCCCAGAATGCCTGTGAACATCTTGACATATGTGGATTAGCGCTGCTTTTTGGAAAGACAACTTCCAAGTTCCCCTTGTACTCTGAAATCATGACAACAGCTCTGGTTCTACACTAGGGTTCCCAGTGTCCAGCTTTCATTATGGCCCATAAGCTATAAATGAAGGGTTTGGAGCCCAGAGTAGAAATGGGTTGCTGATGCAAACCATAGCAAATTCCTTCAAATGTGATGATTGACCTTTGCCCCTAAGTATGAGGTCCTTATTTCAATAAGGAACACATTGTATCCAGCAAAATAGACAAGTGGACTGGAATTTAATCTTCACTCTTATGTACAGTATTTGCCTGACTTTGCAGGATTTACTTAACCTATTTAAGTCCCAATTCTTCAGCTCGAAGACAGAAATCACAATAACTACATTTTTGGGCTTCTGGAGGACAAGCTAAGATAAAGCATAGCACAGTGCCTAGCATACACTAACACAACCAGTACGTGTTATTACAACTACTACCTTCCCTTCTAGACATTGGGTCTTTGGGTTGGTATTATTATGTCCCTTGATGACTCTTACTTTATTTTTTTTCCCCTTGATGACTTTTAGTGTAGAGTTTTACAATTGCAGTTACCTTTTCTGTGCCTTGGTTTCCTGGGAATAATTAGAGTAATTACTGCACAGGATTGCTATGAAGAGTAAGTAAAATAATGACACAAAGTGTTTTGAATAGTGTTCGACTCAATAAATGTTAATTATTATCTTCAGTCTCACTCAGTAATCATTTTAGAAATCAAGCTTGTTAGTTTTAATTATTTACCTGTGGCAGCTTCCTCCTACTTTCATTAATCTTTCCCCTTTCATAAAATTCTAACTCCTCTGTGGTGAAGACTCATTTGCAAAGCAAAAATATAGAGAAAAATAGATTGCATATGGTTTTGGTGGTGTTTCTCTGAAAAATGATGGAGGAGGGGAGAAAGAGAATGTGAACATAGTACTGGCTCACATCTTCTGCAACTAATCAGCCCAGATAGTTAGAGAAAGCAAGTTGCCATTGCTAACTGAACATAAAAAGTTCACAAAGATCACATTCAAGACATGGTTTCCTATGAGACACATATGTAGCTGCTAAATAGCTGCTTAGGGCACCCAAATTAAAAGCCATTTAGCTGTTCAGTTTTTTAGGCTGTATAGCTGAAAGTCTCCTTGCCGGCTACAAGAACCACAGAGGCAGCAAGCTGTGGACTGTGTGATTAACTTAAAATCATATATTTTCTTTTTTTTTAAGATTTTATTTATTTATTCATGAGAGATACAGAGAGAGAGAGAGAGAGGCAGAGACACAGGCAGAGGGAGAAGCAGGCTCCAAGCAGGGAGCCCGACGTGGGACTCGATCCTGGGTCTCCAGGGTCACACCCTGGACTAACGGCAGCGCTAAACCGCTAAGCCACCAGGGCTGCACAGTGAAATATCAAATATATGATGAAAATCATATATTTCATCATAACTTGGAAATTTTAACGTGACACAATCTGACAAGATATATGAAAAAGATGCATGTAGATCTACACACGACATCAGAGCATTTCCTACCCAACTAAAATACAGGTATCAAATGATTTTTGGAGGGAGTTTATAAAGAAAAAAAAAGGTGTTTTTAATGTAGTAGAAGCTTCAAGAAAAAAAAAATTCTACGTGTCAAATCCGAAGAGTGAATGTTTGTCTTAATATTAGTATATTCTTTTCCTCTCAACTGGTTTACTGTATCTGAAACAAATTTGTCTGTGGTCTGCTCATCTCTTGCCTGGTATGTGCAGATTTCTGCCTGCCAGAATAACACCTCTCATTTTTCTGGTCCACTTTAAACCCACTGAAAATTTTTATTTTTCCATTTCTAAATAATGATTCTTTCACTGCTTAGTTGATGCAATCAAGCAAAACAATTCAAGATTACTCTTTTTATTTTATTTTACGTGTTCATGGCTTAAACCACAGAAATTTAGTTTTTCACAGTTCTGGTGGCTAGAAAGCTGAGCATTAAGGTCCAACAGGGTTCCATTTCTGGTTGAGAACTCTCTCCCTGGCTCGTAGACAGCCACCTTCTTGCTGTGCCTGCACACAGTGGAAGAGATCTCTCTCTTTTTTCCTCTTTTTTTTTTTTTTTTGTATATACTTGTATTCTTGTTTCTTCACATATATCATAGTATTGTGTGTATAATGTCTTGTTTCTTGCTTCCTACATTTAATATAATATAGATTCCCTTCAATATTGGTACATACTAAGCTACCTCATTATTTTTTACAATGCTAAAATTGCATAGCATTCCATGTGAATATAACATGATTTTATTTAAACAATCTCCATTTGAAGGACAGTAATTTCAAATCTAATTTTTAAAATGGAATTGTGAATGATTTTAATTCCATTTTACAACTTTTTAAAATAATTTTAAAAATATTTTAGTCCAGAAATATTTTTTCTAATACAATACTAACAGGCATTATTTCTGATTATAACAGTACAATCATTTTGTGTGTGTGTGTGTGTGCACATGCATGATGAGAACACTTAATACGTACCTTCTTAGGAAATTTCAAGTATATAATGTAATATTGTTAACTATATTCACATTATTGCACAGTAGATATGCAGAACGTTTTCATCTTTCATAACTGAAGTTTTTGTACCTTAATATCTCCTTCAGTTCCTTCTCGTTCTAGCCCCCCAAACCACCATTCTACAATCTGGTTCTGTGAGTTTGACTATTATTTTTTTTTCAAGATTTTATTTATTTATTCATGAGAGACACAGAGAGAGAGAGTGTCTGTGAAAGAGAGAGAGAGAGAGAGAGAGAGGCAGAGACACAGGCAGAGGGAGAAGCAGGCTCCATGCAGGGAACCCGACGTGGGACTCCATCCCGGGTCTCCAGGATCAGGCCCTGGGCTGAAGGCAGTGCTAAACCGCTGAGCCACCAGGGCTGCCCAAGTTTGACTATTTTTTTAAATTTTATTTATTTATTCATAAGAGACACAGAGAGAGAGAGGCAGAGACATAGGCAGAGGGAGAAGCAGGCTCCATGCAGGAAGCCTGATGCAGGACTCAATCCCAGGACTCTGGGATCACACCCTGAGCCAAAGGCAGACGCTCAACCCCTGAGCCACCCAGGCACCCCTGAGTTTGACTATTTTAGGTACCCCATATAATGTATTTAAAGGTACCCCATTATGTCGGTACCCCATTTTAAAGGTACCCCATTATGTCGTATTTGTCTTTCAGCATCTGGCTTATTTTGCTGATCACAGTGTCCTAAAAGTTAGCCCATATTATTGAAAATGGCAGGATTCCCTTTTTTATGGCTGGATAATATTCTAATACAGGTATACATCACCTTTTCTTGGTAATTCATCCATAGATGGGCATTTAGATTGTTTGTCTATCTTGCTATTGTGAATAATAATGCAGTGAACATAGCGGTGCAGCTATTCTTTGAAATCTTTTACTTCCTTTAGACAAATTATCCAGAAGTGGGATTGCTATATCATAAGGTAGTTCTATTTTTAACTTTTGAGGAAACTCCATACTGCCTCCATAATCGTTGTACCAATTTACATTCCCACCAACAGTGTAAGAGGTTCCCTTTTCTATATCCTTGCTAATACTTATCTTTTGCCTTTTTGATAATAGCAATTCTGGCAGGTATGAGGTAGTATCTCATTGTTATTCTGATTTGCATTTCCCTGATAATCAATAAAGCTAAGCAAATGGCTGTATTTGCTTTGTCCATTTGTATGTCTTCTTTGAGACCTATTTAGGTCTTTAAGTTGATTTTTACCTGTAGTCTGAGGTAACTGTCCAGTTATATCCTTCTACAAGTAGATATACAGTTTTCCTTTCCTTTCCCTATTATGCCTTCTTGGCACCCCCATCAAATATCAGTTAACTATAGATACATAGATTTATTTGGGGCTGTTTTCTTCTATTGGTCTATATGTCTGTTTTGATGCCAGTGCCATACTTTTGGATTATGGTAGCTTTGTAATATATTTTAAAAATCCGGAAATGTGATGCCACTGGCTTTGTTCTTCTTTCTCACTATTGCTTTTCCTATTCAGGGTCTTTTATGGCTCCATATGAATTTAAGACTTTTTTTTTCTATTTATGTGAGGAATGCCATTGGGATTTTTAATAAGAGATTGCATTGAATCTGTAGATCATTTTGCATAGTATGGACACTTTAATAATATTAATTCCTAAACCTTAAATTCACAAAAATGAGATATCTTTCTATTTACCTGTATCTTTAATTATTTTCATCAGTGTTTTATAACTTTTAGTATACAAGTTTTTCACACCTTTAGTTAAGCATATTCCTAAGTATTTTGTTATTTCTCTTACCGCAGCAAATGAGAATTTTAAAAATTCCTTTCAAATACTTTGGTGATTTGTATATAGAAACATAATTGATATCCTACAACTTTATTGAATTCACTTATTAGTTATAACGGTTTTGCTGTTGAACCTTTAGGGATGTCTCCATATATGATCATGTCATTTGCAACAGATCATTTTACTTCTTTTACAATTTGGATGCCTTTTATTTCATTATCTAATTGCACTAGTAAGGACTCCCAGTACTATGCTAAATAGAAGTGGTGAGGGTGGGCACTGTTGTCTTGTACTGGATTATAAAAGGAAGATTTCTATTTTCCCCCATTGATTACGATGTCAGCTGTGGGCTTTTTGTATATGGCCTTCATTGTGTTGAGGTATGTTTCTCCTCTACCTATTTCAATATGCCAACCTGGGGAATGGGGAGAAGCAGGTAAAATGTTCCTAACAACTTTGTATGCAGCTATCCTTGGCTTTTAAGCTCCACAGGATGGCTACAGATTCTTACGTGTACTCTAGAGTTCTCTCAGAGCTATTTTCATTACTGAGCAGTTACTGAATGGTTGTTTTGTTGTGGAACAAGGGCTGGGGCCTCTTAGTCTGCCATCTTGCTGATATCACTCCTTTTAAATATCAAAGTAAATTTTATCCCTGAGCCATGATTTTAGAAGATCAGGAGTGAATTGCCAGTCTTGGTGAAGTGAAGAAATGTTGTGGTGGATTCTTTTTGTTGTTTTGCTTTGTTTGCCCTAATTCATGTTAAGCCACTCCTTGTTACACAGTTTTACTAGACAGAGGCCATGAATTCTGTGTTGAATAAAGATCTAAAAAATTTATTCAGTCATTTCCACACAAATGAGTATGCCCATAATCTTAAAAACACTTGATCTTTATGGAAATTTAGACACATCCTTTTGATACTATTTAATTTGTTCATTTAATTTTCACACTCTTTTCTCACAGGGCAGGCATGGTTCACAGAACAAACTGTAACATTACAATTGTCTTCAAATTTCTTTTTTTAATGATTATTAACTGTGTGACCATGGGAAATTAATTTCTCTACCCCTGGTTATCCTCATCTATAAGTAAGTGTAGAGTCAGTGCCACATCTGGTTGTTATGACATAAGCTAAAGTATGTATAAGCACTTAGCGTTGACTTCAATACATTGTGAAGATTATTACTGCTGTTACTAGAATAATCAGTATAAATAGCACTGAGATTAGTAAAACACAGTCACTAAAGGAAGGAGTCCTGCATTCTTTATGTGTTTATCCTGCATAACACCTAGTAGAGAACCTTAACTATAGGCTGTGCTACCTATTAATCTATACGGATAAGATAAATTTATCATCAAGTTTAAATAGCATCTAAACAGATACTTTTTGCTGTAATTTAAGTTTTACATCACCTGGAAACTAGAATATGGAATAAGGTACCAAATATTAAAATCATGTCTTGAAATCTATCTTTCAGGTTCTATTTTTCAGGAAGAGAAATTTCCTCTCCCTCTCCCTCTTCCTCTCTCACTCTCCTGTTAGAACAATCTTTGCAGTCACTGGCTAGACTCTTTACCCAGCACATGCAGTTTCTCCTTTCTTCTACAAGACCATTACTGCAATTCAGCCTTGCCACTTGTAGAAATCTATTTAGAAAATGGTTGTGGAGACCATTTTTCATAAGCACATGAAAACATTACAAAAATGTATAAGTGGGGAATGAAAACTATTATAGCCACTCTGGAAAATAGTCTGGCAGCTTTGTAGAAGCTAAACATCCACTTATCACCCAACTCAGCAATTGCACTCCTAGGTATTTGCCCAAGTGGAATGAAATCTGTCAGTGGTGATGAGATAAACAGGTGAATGGATGGGAATCTGAGTGGCTCAGGCGGTTAAGTAACTGACTCTTAGTTGCAGCTCAGGTCATGATCTCAGGGTCATGAGATCGAGTCCCACACGGGGCTCCATGCTCAGCAGGGATTTACTTGAGATTCTCTCTCTCTCTCTCTCTCTCTCTCTCTCTCTGCCCCTGTCTCTCCCCCTATGTGTGCACTTTCTCAAAATAAATAAATAAAATATTTTTAAAAAAACAACACATGAATGGACATACAAATAACGGAACACGATGCAGCAAGAAAGAACAACAAACAGCTGATACACACAACATGGATAAATCTCAAATGCATTTTGTCAAGTGAAAGAACTCAGTCTTAAATGGCTACATACTATACAAATTCTACTTATATTCTACATGTAGATATACAGTAGATATGTAGATATTTTGGAGAAGGCAAAACTATAGAGGCAGAGAACAGGTCAGGAATGCAGGGTTTAAAGGTAGGAGAGGTTTTTTGTCTATAAAGGGGCAGCAAAAGGGAGTTCTTGGGGGTGTAGAAACTGTTCTGTACCTTGTAACACTTACAGGAATCCATGCATGTATCAAACCTCATAGAATTGTACACCTCCAAAACTGAGCTTTATTGTATGTAAATTTTACTATGTATATTTTTTTAATGAAAATGAATAAGCAAACATTTCTTTATTTTTTTTGAGCAAACACTTTTAATAAGGAGTTAAAAACTACTAAAAGCAGACCCTCCTACCTATTAACATGATTAGTACAGTGTTATGTAGCAGCAGTTAAGAACAAATGCATAGGGGAACACAGGACTTCAGAATCCTACAAGTGAAGGCACTGAAGAAGACAGCGTATGAGTTGAGGTCCTAATGGATGCACTGAGGACGCGGTGAGGAGCACTGCATAGACAACAGGCCCCTTCCCAGTTTCAAAATGTGAGCAGAGGTGTAGAAGCAGGAAAGCCCTGAGCATGTTCAGGGAATTCCATTGGTATCATTTGGCTGGAGTTTAAAGAGTAGAGTTGACAAGCAGAGTGCATTAAACTGGTAATGTCTACCTTACCCCGGGGGGGCAGGGAGGATTAAATGACATTATGTGTGATATAATGTGTGTAAAATGGTAGAATGCACATGAGGATTCACGTATCCAAAGTGTAACATAATGCACGTCTAATGATATAATGCATGTATGAGCACTTAGCACGTGGAATGACTCACACCCCTTGCTATGGT
Source organism: Canis lupus familiaris (assembly GCF_011100685.1). NCBI lineage: Eukaryota > Metazoa > Chordata > Mammalia > Carnivora > Canidae > Canis > Canis lupus. The sequence goes on along the minus strand of NC_049246.1, from coordinate 40,898,109 downwards.
TTCTCTAGACATGTAAGGAAAATGGAAGCTTTTTAGGCTGGGGAGCAGCAGGACACAGAATGGGGTAGAATGGAGACAGTTGGAATTGGGGATGTCCCTTGAAGACTTTTGTTCCTGGTCACAGAGAATGAGATCCTGGATCAGGCAGTGGCAGCAGGAACAAAGCAGATAAAGGCCTCTTTCTGCAGCTCTGTTGACGTACAAGGATCTGAGATGAAATGAGACAATTTTTTAATCTGATGTTAGAATTCCAAAAGGGCAAAATCCAGGTAAAAGCCACTGCCCACAGAGAGGTCTTTATAAGACAGAAGCCTGAAGTTATGGATTAAATGTTTGTGTCCCTGTAGAATTCACGTGCTGAAACCCTACCCCACAGTGTGACGGTATTAGGAAGTGGCATATAGGTGGGTAATTAGAATTAGATGGAGCCATTAAAGTGGAGCCCTCATGAACGTGATCAGTGCTTTTATGAGTCACGGTAGAGCTTGCTTCTCTGCTCTGCTCTCCACCACACAAGGGCAGAGTGAGAATTGGGCAATCTGCTGCTGGATCCTAACCACTGTGGCATACTTATCTCGGACATCCAACCTCCAGAGCTGTGAGGAAGAAATATCTGTTGTTTATGATCTACCCAGTTTATGGCTTTTGTTACAGCTTCCCAAGCTGAGTAGGACACGTGATGATGTCGTCCTTCCCTCATCTGGAGGGTCTTCTCTTCTCTGGTTTTCCATTGCAGTCAGGATAAAGAGAACATCTGTAAACTCCCCTCCAAAGTCTGTTATAATCTGAAACCTTCTCATCCCTCTGGCTCCAATGTCCATCTGTTAATCCCTTACCCTCCAACCATCTTCCTTTCAATTTCCTAAGTGCACTCACTGCTTATTCCTCCACCGAGAGCTCTTCCCTACCTTGCTGCCTTTCCACCCATCCTCCATCCATGCCTCCACCTCACCTCTAACACTTTCAAACCTTCTTTCAAACTCCACCTCCTCAGCAAAGCTTCTCCTCCTCCATTATCAATTCAATGTTCTCTGGAGGCCATGGGCTCTCCCTTGTAGTGGTGATTACACAGCTCTTATTCCCCTTTTTTCCCAAGGAATCAATGAAATAAGCCCTAAGGTTTGAACTTCAAATCAGCATGTGAAAACGGAGAATACCAGGTGAGGATATAATTCAACAGGGATGGCCTTCCTTGGGTTTTCTCTCTGCACTTGAGAAGCTTCTTGTCTACTATCTCAGTGAAAATATTGTAAGTTCAATGCTCTCATGTCAAGATATTTTGAGCTCATGACGGTAGGAGTTATATAAATAAAAAGTCTATATAATATTATTTATTACATAATGCATGATTTTTAGCATATTTTTTCAGCAGTACGCTCTTTTAAGATATTTTAGAATACTTGTAGAAAGTGTCAGAACATCTTCTGCAACTATGATATGTAAGATAATCATAAAGGTAACAACATAATCAAGTCAATTTTGACCTTATTTATGCCTCCTTTCTTAATTATGCAGTGGCTTCTGAAAACACGTGCTCAAGTTGTCAAATGCCGATGCTTGATGCAACTACCTTAGTCCACTGAGCAAGTTAAGTGTGCCTCCTTGAGCACTGATGATTTGCAACTTTATTTCTTTTCTAACCATGAGGACCATCTAAACTACTCTCAGAAATCCTGCCAGAGCAATCCACCTTAAAATATCCCTGAACACAAACATATACAGCCAGTCAAAGGAAAAAAGCCCTTTCCCATATAAGCCACAGGAAGTGTGGACGTGATTCTGCTTATTCATACATCAAAAGCTGTCTGATAATTGACTTAAAATCACATTTGTCGATACTTCATGAGCAGACTTTTAACTACTGTACTTATTCCCTAGAAAGATGGTGTCCTCTGGCTCATGTCCATATATAACACTTCATGAAGAGCAAAGATATTATCATTTTGCTTATTTAATTTAGTTCCTTGTTCATATTTAAAATAAAAAAGGGGCAGCCCGGGTGGCTCAGCGGTTTAGCGCTGCCTTCAGTCCAGGGTGTGATTCTGGAGACCCGGGATCGAGTCTCACATCGGGCTCCTGCATGGAGCCTGCTTCTCCTTTTGCCTGTGTCTCTGCCTCTCTCTCTTTCTCTCTCTCTCTCTCTCTTTCTCTCTGTTTCTCGTGAATAAATAAATAAAATCTTTAAAAATAAATAAAATGAAAAAGAAATTCTTTTAAGATGCCCACAAGTCTGAAAGAATGAGAATTGCTGACTTAGTGCCTAGAGAATATAGGCCCTGCCAGACCATGCTAAAATTCATGACAACATTGCTTCCAATCAAATCAGGCAGGAAGCAATAGTCCAAAACAACACAGGTTGAAGCCAAAACGGGGCATTTGATATGGCCAATTCAAGATGATTATATCTTCCTCTATGACCTGGTCATTCTTCATTAATTTAGCAGCTATTTACTGAACATTTGCAGTGCCAGACACTTTGATGGATGTCAGGTACACACTGAGAGACAGCAATCCTACTCTATATGAATCTACCTTCTAATTGAGGAAAAAGACAGGAAATAATTAAAGAAATAAAGCTTATACAAACTGCGATAACTGCCATGAAGAAATGCATGGTGCCGTAAGAGACTATAGCAGGATGATTTAAGAGATCACTTTAAGGAGGTAGCACCTAAAAGGAGGTCTGAAGGATGAGAAGAAATAAACACACTCCCGTTTTGTACCCCCTCCCATTCTATACTATCCTTCAAGATTGAATTTGGAGACCATGTGTGCAAAAAATAAAAATCCATTCAGCGGGCAGCACTAGAGCTATCTCATCAAACTCACATGGACTATTCCTCACATCTGGGGGCTCCTTGGCTGTTGAAGATACTGGCAACAATGTGGCCCAAGGAACTGGAGTAGCAATTTGGAATCCTGGGGTGTCTAAGGACTGTGCTTAAGTCCTTAAGTACTCTGTTGGCATTTTCAAGAGACAGAGGTTTGCCATAAAGCACAGCTTTCAAGGGATTTCAGATAGCAACCTCATCTTCCACTGGGAGCCCTAATGCCATCAGCTGTTACCAATGTGCATATAGCACTCCCTGAAGAAAAGTCCTGCAGCTCCTATCAGCCTCTGGGCTGGCACTCTCAACCTGAGATTCTGCTGCCACCACAGCAGAGCAATCCACCTGGGAAGTAGTAAGAGAACCAATGCCATAACAATGAACCCTCCTCAGTGGGGGGGGGAGAAAAAAAAATCCCAGGAGTCAGCAGATGGCGCTGTAAACTGTTTGACATTTCATAGTCATCCTATCACTTTGTTTTCCATTCAGCTTTTCTTTGTTGTTTTCTGTTTGATTTTGTTTCAGGTGTAGACTTTAGTGATCCATCACTCTTACATATAACACTCAGTGCTCATCACAACAGTGCCCTCTTTAATACCTTTTTAACCCATTCCCCTGCCCACCTTCCCTCCAGGAACCCTCAGTTTGTCCTCTATAGTTAAGAGTCTGTTTCTTGGTTTCCCCCAGCCATGTTCATTTGTTTTGCTTATTAAATTCCACATAAGAGTGAAATCATACGGTGTTTGTTTTTCTCTGATTGACTTATATTGCTTAGCATAATACCCTCTAGTTCTATCCACATCATTGCAAATGGCAAGATTTCATTTTTGGATGGCTGAGTAATATTCCATAATATGCATATAACGCACCTTCTTATGGACATTTGGGTTCTTCCATAATTGGCTATTGTTGGTAATGCTACCGTAAACATTGGGGTACAAGTATCCCTTCAAATCAGTATTTTCATATCCTTTTGGTAAATGCTTAGTAGTGCAATTGCTGGATATAGGGTAGTTCTATTTCCAACTTTTTGAAGAACCTTCATACTGCTTTCCAGAGTAACTGCACAAGTTTGCATTCCTACCAACAGTGTAAAAGTGTTCCCCCTTTTCTTCATCCTTGCCAACACCTGTTGTTTTCTGTGTTGTTATTTTAACCATTCTGACTACTGCTAGGTGATATCTCATCATGGTTTTGATTTGTATTTCCCTGATGGTGAGTGACGTTGAGCATCTTTTCATGTATCTGTTAGCGATCTGCATGTATTCTTTGGATAAATGTTTATTCTTCTGCCCATTTCTTAACTGGATTATTTGTTTTGTGGGTGTTGAGTTTTATAAGTTCTTTAAGGATTTTGGATACTCGCCTTTTATCAGATAGGTCATTTGCAAATATCTTCTTCCATGCAGTAGGTTGCCTTTTAGTTTTGTTGATTGTTTCTTTCACTGTGCAGAAGCTTTTTATCTTGATGAAGTCCCTATAGTTAATCTTTGCTTTTGTTTCCCTTTGATTCAAGAAACATTTCTAGTAAGAAGTTACTATGAAAGGGCCTTAAAATAGAGTTGTTCATTGAAACTTTGTGTTAAGAAGAGCTAGAACTCTAAACTCCTCCTAATCCTATAGGAGACCATCATCCCATCCTTCTCAACAAGAGGTTTTGTTCATTGCACTCTTAGCACTTCACACAGTAGGTGCACATAGAATACTTAGGCCATGATTTTTCAGTAAATCAGCAGAATTGAAGATTTTTTCCATAGTGACACTAAGCCAGTCCTCAGAGAAAGATAAGGGAAAATCACAGTACTAAAAACTGAGTGTAAGTGAAAGTCCATATGCTAAGTGATAAGACATTCCTTCCAACTCTTACACCACCAAGATCCCAAAATGCAAGAAGCCAGACTTTTAACTACAATACCCTAAGCAATAAATTGGAGAATTCCTCTTTGGATAAACAGATGGATTGCAAGGAAGAGAAACCTTTACATATTGATAGCAAAGGATTCTTCCAAAGTTATGGCTTGGCTCCCATACAATCAACCTACAGAGAAATCCATTCATTAACAAACACTCAGTGGCTTCCAGTGACGTTTAGTTAATCACTCCTAAATATAAATGGGCAATGAAAGATAGAGACTTGAAAAAAGCCTCTAACATAAAAGATAAAAATAAAACAGATAAATAGGACTCAAAAGAAAGAGATAAACATATAGGGAACAAAAATAATTCCTCCACAAATAAATATCTAGAATGTTTACTATCAGAGAAATAAGTAAAACAATGCATCTATAAAATAAGAATAGGATTTATTATTTTATTTTATTTAAGGATGCTACTTATTTATTTGAGAGAGAGAGAAAGAGAGAGAGCACAAGCAGTAGGAGGGGAAGAGGGATGGAGAGAAGCAGAGTCCCCACTGAGCAGGAAGCTCAACGTGGGGCTCAATCCTGGGACCCTGAAATCATGACCTGAGCTGAAGGCAGATGCTTAACCAACTAAGCCATTCAGGCACCCCCAGTCCTTACTCTTTTAAGCAATTATAAAGGGGGAGGGAGTTTTGAAATTAAAATTGTGAGAGATGAAATTTTAAAATTCCACAAATGTATTGGAATATAAAGTCAAGGGAATTTTCAGAAATATAACAAAAAATGCAAGCAAAGAGGAAATAATAAAAAGTCTAAGGAGCAATTCAAGAAATCCAATATCTAACTAATATAAATGGCAGAGTAAAAACAGAAAATGAAGGAGACAAAATTATCAAAAACACAATAAAATTTCTCAGATCTGAAAGAGTGTTTTGTTCAACAGAGCTCAGAAAATAGGCCAAAACCAGTAGGGGAAAGAATCCACAGTAAGTCTTAGCATCATGAAATTTTATAATACCAGGGATAAAGAGGATTATCACAGCTTCAAATAAGAAAAATAAGCCATTAACACAAGAAAAAGAATTAGAACAGCACATTGCTGTTTGACAGCATTGCTGGAAGCTAGAAGACATCAGAGCAATGTCTTCATATTTTTTAGTGAAAGGGCTTTCAACCTAGAATTCTATACCCAGTCAACCTATCAATCAAAAGTGAGGATTAAAATAAGACTTTTCCAAAATGAACAATGCCTAAAGCTATCTTCCATGCACCCTTCCTAAAAAAGCTACTTGACAGTATGCACTTTCAAAACAAGAGAGCAAATAAAAATAAATAAATAAATAAATAAGACATTGAGTATTGAAAACAGAAAATCCAAAATAGGTGAGGCTGGAAAGTCCCAGGAGGACAGCTGTGCATGAGACCTGAAGGACAGCCAGCCTAGATGAGACTAGGAGGGTAGGGGACTTGGTAAACCGTCTAAGCCCTATTGTTTTTAATGATAAGAAAAGCATTATCCTTAAACTTTTTGTAAATCTATTAGAATTTTAAGGAAGGTTACTATTTGTGAAACAGAAAACTAATCAGAAAAAATAGGTGTAAGAACTGACCTTTGTTGTATAAGAATCAACAACAGTGTTTGAGGAGTATGCAAATATATACTTCACATGTGCCTTCAGGTTGTTGTGGGTTTTGCAGGCTGGGCTTCACTGGATCTAGGTATTATTTGTGTCCTTAATACTCTTTGCACCAGTGGACTAGCCTCAGAATAAGTTCCTTTAAGGAATATGATTAAAAAAAAAAAAAAAAGGAATATGATAGACACAAAGAGGACTGCCCTGTCACACAAGGACATTTCAAGCACTGGTTTGCAGTACATCCGCTAACCTCTCATTGGCCAAAGCAAGTCACATGGCCAAATTCAAAAGTAATGAGCAGAGAAGTTGAGTCATCCTATGGAGTTGGGAAAAGATGAATATCAGCTGAACAATAATTCAATCTACCATGTAAGGCAAGAATTAGATCTAGTAAGAACAATTTTATTATAAAAGGAAAATCACAGCATACAATGTGATTCCTGCTGAACAATAATTACTTGGTTACAAGGCAAACATGAAATACTGATTTGGCAAAAAATGTGATAGAAAGATATGGAGAAGAGAGAAGGAGGGAGAATGGAGTGGGGATAATAGCCTGAGTGTTGAAACCTCATCTATAGTGAGGAGACAATGTCTGACATTTGTGATCACTAAAAAGCAATATACTTGAAGAAATTGAAGATGGAGTTTGGAAAATGTCACCCGCAATTTATAAGAGGGGCACAGAAGAAAGCAGATATTTTTCATTAGAAGACTATTAAAAAACCATGTATAGGGCAGCCCGGTGACTCAGCGGTTTAGCTCCGCCTTCAGCCCAGGGTGTGATTCTGGAGACCCAGGATCTGAGTCCCACATCCGGCTCCCTGCAGGGAGCCTCCTTCTCCCTCTGCCTGTGTCTCTGCTTCTTTTTTTCTCTGTGTCTCTCATGAATAAATAAATAAAATCTGAGAAAAAAAACCTTCGTATATATTTTAAAAAGTTAAAGAATTCTGGGGCACCTAAGCGGCACAGTTAGGCATCTGACTTTTGGTTTTGGCCCAGGTCTAATCTCAGGGTTGTGAGATTGAGCCCTGCATCAGGCTCTGCACTTAGTATAGAGTCTGCTTGAAATTCTTTCTCCCTCTGTCCCTCCCACTCATTCTCTCTCTCACACAATAAATACATCTTAAAAAATAAATAAAAATAAAAGGTTAAATAATTTTAGATACATAGTGATAATAGCAAAGCGAAAATATTCATTAAGCATTTCCTCGGCTAGGCTTTAAAAGCCCTACATCTTAAAAAACCTGATGAGATGGATATTGTGTTCTCCTTATTTTATGGATGAGGATACAGAGTCTTTTAAGAGATTGCTCAGGAGGGGAAAAGCTGGGATTGGAGTCCAGCTCTCATCCACCATCCTACACTCCACCTCCTGGCTCGGGCTGTATGAGGACTTCAGCAAGGAAACAGTAGTGCATGATAGAGAATTTGAGGTCTAAGAGTAATAAGGAGAAAGTAGGGGAGGAGCTGAGTTGGAGGGAAGAGAATGAAGAGCATAGAATGATGGTAAAGGGGTAAAAATCCCCTACACACACACAATCCTTCTTCACCAAAATATATTTACATCATCTACTAAAAGGGCTAGTGTGAATATTTTTTTTTTCTGTTCAAACCAAAGAAATGACTGAGTTTCACACCAGAGTTGATCTCCAGCAAGCTGGCCAACCTTGTAGGAATTTCCAGAGGATGCACCACTTTTGCACCAGTGAATTGAAACATTAAAGGTAATTGAAGGAGATTTCAAGGGACATCTGTCCTCAGCTGACACTCCTCATGCTCAGCTGACAATGAGGCAAAAATAAGATAGAGGTGTGATCACTTTCCTGTTACTTCCTAGTGCAGAATCCTATCAAGACAATGGAACCTTCATCTACCATTTTGCCAGCTTCGTCTTCTAGCATATCTACCTTTTCATTTTGTTGTCTAATGTGTTCAAAGCTCCATCTGGTCTTTCCAAACCTCCACATCTCAAAGCCCAATCTTCTTCCTTGTCTAGATTTCATTATCATTTTAGCTTGTACCTCTGTTGTAGCATCCATTCTTCTGTCTTCATTTACAGTGACTTGATTTCTAGTAAGTAAATACTTCAGTCCACCAGATCACAAGAAATGGAAAGATCTCTGCCCCACCTGTTTATCATTATATGTCAGTACTTACTCCAACAAACAGAGAGGTTTCCCTTTAAATTTTCTTTAAATGAATAAATGAGTGAATAGAATGAGTAAGTACATGCAGGAAGGAAGGAACTAGCTTTGGAATTTGGCATGCTTTGCTTACCTGGGATTTCGTCCTACAGATGAAATGAAAGAGTTGAACCAGATGATTTTTTAAAAAGATATTATTTATTGGGATGCCTGGGTAGCTCAGCAGTTGAGCATCTGCCTTTGGCTCAGAGCATGATTCTGGGGTCCCAGGATCCAGTTCCACATCGGGCTCCCTGCATGAACCCTGCTTCTCCCTCCACCTCTCTCTCTCTCTCTCTCTCTGTGTCTCTCATGAATAAATAAATTACATCTTTTTAAAAAAATAAAGATGTTATTTATTTATTGAGAGAGAGAGAAAGAGAGCAGAGAGGGGCAGAGGGAGAAGGAGATAGAGAATCCTGAGTAGACTGCACTAAGTGTGGAGTCTGATGTGGGGTTCAATCCGACGCCCCTGAGATCATGACCTGAGCCAAAATCTATCGGACACTAAACAACTGAGCCACCCAGGTGCCCCCAGGTGATTTTTAAATGTATTTTCTGTTCTAAAGTGCTGTAGTCTGTATTGCAATAAAAACACTAAAAACACATTCTCCTATATGTATTTGCAGTTACATTTTAGAAAGTTACTTGTTTTGATTGTTCTCTTATGACTGACTCCTCCTACTGAAATAAAAATATATTTGACCAAGCTATTTGAAGCATAAAAATGTTTCTTATGTATTACTCTGCTTCCCTTCAAGTGGGAAGGGAAAATGTTAGCTGGCCACAGACATGGTATGATGAGGTTTGGGCATTACAAAGGATTAAACTTCACGGCCTCATGGCCCAAGCTGGCCTCGTCCAGACTGTACTGTCTATCTTAACACAGACAGAAGGGTCTTTCGGAGGCTTTCCGAATTACTTCTGCAATTCACAGTATTCTTCAGTTGAAAGCTGGAATTTAAGCCTCATACAGGAAACTATAATGACATTTATTTTTTAACTCTCTTTTTCTGTAAATGATGAGGTCAGATTAATGGACATTTTCATGATTGAAGTCAGAAACATTGAAACATAAAACTTAAAAAAAAAAAAAGCCAGCTGCCTGCCTTATTGTTGTCCATGATTTTTGGAGTGGTTATAGAATATAAAGTGTTTGCAGAGTTTCTGAGTCACCTATTTTGAATTCTTGATTCCAAAATCAGAATTGAAGTGCAGAGGTTTATTTGTCATTTTTCTTACCAGCTTGAATTAGCTGTTTCTCCAGAAGTCATTTCCTTAAACAAATAAAGTTCAAGGAAGCACACTGGACAAAGAAGCAGAAATCAAGATATATGTCAGTTTTACCAAGACACACACACACACACACACACACACCAGCACACTCACAGTATTCCTCATGCAGAAAGTCTTTTGGAACATGAATATTTTAGTAATTAATCAGAATCATCAAAAAAAATCAGAATCATCGTCAAAGGAAACAAACATGAAAGGCTAGTATTTTATCCTTTTACTATGATAGATGTTCTCTCTCATATGTTTTGTTTCTCTTTAATTATTTTATCTAATTATTCATTGTGTGTGAACTGCAGTCTTCTGAATTCCAATTTTCAAAGGCTTAACTTTAATAGTCATTTAATTGAAAAGCAAGCTACTTCTGAGGACTTGCCAATCTGTTAGAATATTTTAAATTGAGTCTGTAAAGGGCCCTCGGGATCCAAGCTATGGGGCACTAATTGGGATACATGCCTTGGGCTAATGGCTTCATATATAGACCTAGAGCTGACCAAATAGACTGAGCCCAGTGAATTAGAAGTGACAGCTGCTTTCTGGTGCCATTCATCAAGTAGATAGTCAATCTAGATCTGTTCAAAGGAAGGGAAAGTACCTCTCTTCCCTTACCAGCTGGGTTGTAGGACTAAATTCTCTAGAGAGTCATTCTACTTCCCTTCATCACATCATCCAGGATGTGTGTTTAGAAGTTGCTTTTGAGTTTTTGGGTTTTGCACTTTTTATCTATACTGATGGACTACAGCACTACCTAATTATTGGAAAGGCACAAAGTGTTTGCTCAAGTATACCTGAGGCATCTGGAGAGGTGAAGTTCGGAGTTATTTATGGGTTTGGTTGTCAAAAACATGAGATGTGCTACTTAGATGTCTAGTTTAGATCAGTCATTTGCATTTTAAAATTAGATTCACTATCATTTATTTCTAGTAGTTTTAAGCACTTAAATTGCTTTTCATCTCCTCTAAAATAATTGAGCTAGTCAGACTGCAAACATGCATGCCTACACTTTTACTTTTTTGTGCAAATCTATATGACTTTAAGAAGAGGAGAAAGGCAATTACTGGAAGTTTATTACTTTTTTTAAAAGCTATTATTTATTTATTCATGAGAGACACAGAGAGAGAGGCAGAGACACAGGCAGAGGGAGAAGCAGACTCTCTGCAGGGAGCCCGATGTGGGACTCGGTCCCTGATCTCCAGGATCACACCCTGGACTGAAGGCAGCACTAAACTGCTAAGCCACCGGGGCTGCCCTATTTTATTACTTTAAAGGTGAAAATTATAAGTAACCTTTAATGAAAGCCCACTTGAAGAGTTAAAACATAAATTACTACAATTTTTTGTCTGTTTCTAATTTTATTTAAATTTTAGTTAGTTAGCATATAGTGTAATATTGATTTCAGGAGTAGAATTTAACGATACCTTGCTTATGTGCAACATCCAGTGCTCATCACAAGAAATGCCCTCCTAATATCCATCGCCTATTTAGCCCATGCCTGTCCATCCACCTCCCTCAACCCTCAATTTGTTCTATATTGTTAAGAGTCTCTTATGGCTTGCTTCCCTCTCTTCTTTCTCCTCCCCATATGTTCATCTGTTTTATTTCTTAAATTACACATATGAGTGAAATCATATGCCATTTGTCTTTCTCTGACTTATTTCACTTAGTATCATCTGCTCTAGCTCCATTGACATTGTTGCAAATGGAAGGATTTCATTCTTTTGGCCAGCTGAGTAATATTCCATTGTGTATACATACCACATCCCTTTATCAGTTGATGGACATTTGGGCTCTTTTCCATAGTTTGGCTATTGTTGGTAATGCTGCTATAAATGTCAGGGTGAATGTACCTTTGGAATCTATAATTTTGTATCCTTTGGGTAAATACTTACTAGTGCAATAGCTGGGTCATTGGATAGTTCTATTTTTAACTCTTTGAGGAACCTCCATACTATTTCCCAGAGTGGTTGCACCATTTGCCTTCCCACCAACAGTGTATGAGGGCTCCCCTTTCTCTGCGCCCTCACCAACACATCACTTCTTATGTTGTTCATTTTAGCCTTTCTAACATGTGTGAGGTGGTATCTCATCATGGTTTTGATTTGTATTTCCCTGATAATGAGTGGTTGAGCATCTTTTCATGTGTCTGTTACCCATCTGTATGTCTTATTTAGAAAAAATATCTGTTCATGTCTTCTGTCCATTTCTAACTGGGTTATCTGTTTTGGGGGTGTTGAGTTTTATGAGTCCTTCTTTTAAAAAAAGGATTTATTTATTCATTTTAAAGAGAAAGAGAGACAAGGAGAGAGCACACACATGAGGAGCAGGGAGAGGGAGACAGAATCTCAAGCAGATTCTGCACTGAGCACAGAGCCAGGCATGGGGCTCAATCTCACAAGCCTGAGATCATGACCTGAGCCAAAACCAAGGGTTGAAGCTTAATTAATTGTGCCACTCAGGTGCCCCTGAAAAGTTCTTTATAGATTTTGGATACTAACCCTATATCAGATATCTCATTTGTAAATATCTTCTTTTCTGTAGGCTATCTTTTAGTTTTGTTGATAGTTTCCTTCACTGTTCATAAGCTTCTTATCTTGATGAGATCCCAGTAGTTCATTTTTGCTTTCATTTCCCTTGCCTCCGGAGATGTGTCTAGTAAGGAGTCGCTATGGCCGATGTCAAAGAGGTTACTGCCTGTGTTCTCCTCTAGGATTTTGATGGTTTCTATCTCACATTTAGGTCTTTCATCCATTTTAAATTTATTTTATGAAAAATTCTATGCCAACAAACTGGGCAATCTGGAAGAAATGAATAAATTCCTAGAAACAAGCACATGATAAAAACTGAAACAGGAAGAAACAGAAAATTTGAGCAGATCCATAACCAGCAAATAAATTGAATCAGTAATCAAAAATCTCCCAACAAACAAAAGCCCAGAGCCAGATGGCTACCCAGGAGATTTCTACCAGACATTTAAGGAAGAGTTAATATCTATTCTTCTCAAACTCTTCCAAAAAATGGAAATGGAAGGAAAACTCCCAAAGTCATTCTCAACATTACCCTGATTCCAAAACCAAAGACCCCACTAAAAAAGAGAATTACAGGCCAATATCCTTGATGAACATGGTTCCAACATTCTCAACAAGATACTAGCAAATCAAGTCCAACAGTATATTAAAAGAATTATTCACCATGAGCAAATGGGATGTATTCCTGGGCTGCAGGGCTGGTTCAGTATTGACAAATCAATCAACGTGATCCACCAGGTTAATACAAGAAAAGATAAGAACCATATGATCCTATCAAGTGAAGGAGAAAAAAAGAAAAAGCATTTGACAAAATACAACATCTGGTGTTTTTTTTTTTTTTTAAGATTTATTTATTAAAAAAAAAAAAGATTTATTTATTTATTTGAGGGCAGCCCGGGTGGCTCAGCGGTTTAGCGCCGCCTTCAGCCCAGGGCCTGATCCTGGAGACCCGGGATCGAGTCCCACATTGAGCTCCCTGCGTGGAGCCTGCTTCTCCCTCTGCCTGTGTCTCTGCCTCTCTCTCTCTGTGTGTGTGTGTGTGTGTGTGTGTGTGTGTCATGAATAAATAAATAAAATCTTTAAAAATTTTATTTATTTATTTGAGAGAGAGAGAAAGTGCATGTGAGCGGGGGAGGGGCAGAGAGGGAGGAAGAGAGAATCCTCAGACTCCCTGCTGAGCAATGCCCACACTTGGCTCAGTCCCAGGACCCCAAGATCATGATATGAGCTGAAGATGAGAGTTGAATGCTCAACCAACTTATCAACCAGGCACCCATACAACATCCATTCTTAATAAAAAATCGTCAGCAAAGTAGGCATAAGTGAGACATATCTCAACATCATAAAGGCAATATACAAAAGACCCACAGCTAATATCATCCTCAATGGGGAAAAACTGAAAACTTTACCCTTATAATCAGGAACAAGACAGGGATGGTCACTCTCCCTATTGTTATTTTACATCTTACTGGAAGTCTTAGCCTCATCAATCAGAAAACAAAAAGAAATAAAAGGCATCTAAATTGTCAAGGAAGAAGTCAAATTTTCAGTCTCTGTAGATGACATGATATTCTATTTAGAAAACCCAAAAAACACCACCAAAAAGTTGTTAGAACTAATACATGAAGTCAGCAAAGTCACAGAATATAAAATCAACATATAGAAATCTGTTGCATTTCTATACACCAATAATGAAGCAGCAGAAAAAAGAAGTCAAGGAATCAATCCCATTCACAATTGCACCAAAAAGAGTAAGATAACTAGGAATAAACCTAACCAAAGGAGTAAAAGATCTGTACTCTGAAAACTATTAAACACTTACGAAAGAAATTGAAGGGGACACAAAGAAATGGAAAAACATTCCATGCTCATGGACTGGAAGAACAAACACTGTTAAAATGTCTATACTAAAAAAAAAAAAATGTCTATACTATTCAAAGCAATATACATATTTAATGAAATCCCTATCAAAATACCATGAGCACTTTCACAGAGCTAAAACAAGCAATACCAAAATTTGTTTGGAACCACAAAAGACCCCAAATAGCCAAAGCAAACCTGAAAAAGAAAAGCAAAGCTGGTTAGCACATACAGAAGAATGAAACCGGATGACTTTCTTTCACCAAAAATTTCTACAAAATTTAAAACCATGAAATATTTACATTCATGTCATTATATTACATTACATTTACATTTATATAAACTGATAAGATTTCACGTACTGTATTAAGAAATTGGGGGTGCTCACGTGGCTCCACAAGTTAAGCATCTATCTGCCTTTGGCTCAGGTCATGATTCCAGAGTCCTGGGATCAAGCTCCAAATTGGGCTTCCTGTTCAGGTGGGGAGCCTGCTTCTCCTTCTCCCTCTGCTCCTCCCCTGGCTCATTCTCTCTCTCTTTCTTTCTCTCTCGCTCTCTCTCTATCATAAATAAAATCCTTTAAAAAAAAAGAAATTGGAATTATGCATTGGATCCTAGTGGTTCCTTTGTATAGATAAAAGTTGGTGTTTCCTCATCCTGATTCAAGATCTTTGAATAAAAGAGACGCTGTTGTGTCTAGGTCTGTAAGTTCTCTCAAATAGCACCATTCATATTTAAGGACTTAAATGATAATAATTAGACAGTGGTTGATGTTTTTAACTTGCCTACATTTCTGCTTGAATTTTTTTTTTTTTTACTTCCATGTATGCACTTGGCTCCCTTCTTTATGTCCATTGGAATCATCCACTGGCTTTATGGTGTGTGATACCAGGCAGCACTCATACCCATGGTGTGCATTTAGATCATTTAAGTCATTACTTCTCTTGGGAACAAGAAGGACATCATTTCTTAATTAAATCTTTTATAGCCCTAACACTCAAGGTGGCTATCGGTATTTATATTTACCCCAAACATAAGTAATGAAGATTTTAAAAAAATGATTTAATGTTTTTCATCAATAAATAATGTGTACATAATTAAATGGGAACAAAGATTTATACCAAGTAAATAAGATGTGAGTAGAAGTGGGAGTAGCTACATGCAAGGACCTAAATTTTAATCACTTTATGATCTCAGAAATAGCTGCACTTTTTAAATATTCTACCTCAAATTATTAAATTGGGCCTTGTGAAATTGACATTTTTGTGCAAACTATGAACAGCAACTTCAAATAATTCAGCCTTATGGACAATAACCCAGAAATCATAAAATGTCACCCAGTATTCTCTGATGTTCTTTACTTTATATTTCATTTAGTCTTTCTAGAAATTCTGTAAAGTATTTTACTATCTCCCCCTTAGACTAGGATCTAGCAAGCACAGAGCTGGACTTTGAAGCTCAGCTTGTGTGTAGGCAAAGCACAACCCCCTGCCTCTTCTGCCTTAAAGACGAAAAAAATGTTTCAGCCATATAAGGCGAGCACATTCTCCCAAGGGCCAGCTAAAGAGTCGACATAGATAAGTCATTTTCCATGTCTGGAATTTTCTCCATTGTTCTTTGGTAAAACTTACAGAACTTTAACACTCTGAGCAATGATGTGTCCTCTACATGGAAACCACAGTTATTTAAAAATATTTGAAAACGAGGTGGGTTTTTCATACATAGCCTACTTGCTTCTCCAGTTCTTGATTGTTAGTTCTTTTATCATACTTTGGGGATCTGGGTTATTCCTGGCTTCCATAATTCAGGAACAGCCCTGTTTCCTCTGTCATGCTTTCATTTGAGCATACTTATCCAGATTAAGGATAGTTAATGGTTTGAACTGAAATCATCCAAGAGTGGTATGAGCTTATTAAAAACAAACAAACAAACAAACAGTGTAAGTACAATGAATTTTGAGGGATAATATGTATAAAATCATCATATTTAACTTGATAATGGAAAAGAATTTCATGTTTTGGCCATGAGTGATTTAGGATCAGCAAATAGATCATCTCAACTACCACCTCCTGAGGTCCATCTCATCTATCAGAAGATATGAATTCTCTGCCTCCTCTCCCCTGCTCAATAGATGCTCTACATACCCCCAGAAAAAATATTTTCCCTATTAAACTTGTTAATAGATTTCTGTGGCTTATTTGCAGTAGTCAAAGTGAAGAGTTGAAAAGTCATCTTGATTCAAAAATAAATCAAAGGTTTGATGATGAATAGAGAGTCCCTCACCATCATCCGTGACATCTGTAATGATTCATCTGCTTGATATTTGATCAACATTTGGCTTTTCTTTGCTTGTACTATTCCAGAGCATGACTCCCGAGAGCTCAGAAATTTATCTCAACTCTTTATGTATTAGAAATCTAAATAACCTCTGTGAGAGAAAAGTAAGACAGGTGGAACCAAGTCTATCAGGTACTCATTTTCCCTTCAATATAAAATACAAACAAGGTAAAACTACCAGATAAATTCTGTTCCAAGGGAAATTTGACTCATCTCTGTCCCCACCATCCTTGGGCACCATTTTTCCTTAAAACTACCCCTTTCAGTGGAAGAAGAGGACAAGAGAAAGCTCTCATCACCGAAGAGATGAGAGATGACAAAATTATGGTCAAAAAGTGTGTGTGTGTGTGTGTGTGCGCGCGCGCGTGCACACAGATTCCAGAGGGGAGGTAAGTAGAGGATCTGTGAAATAGGTGAAGGTGATTGAAAGGTACAAACTTCCAGTTATAAAATAAATAAGTCACTATGTGAAAAGCACAAATAGGAAATATAGTCAATAATATTGTAATAAGGGGGACCTGGGTGGCTCAGCAGTTCAACTTCTGCCTTTGGCTCAGGTCATGATCCCCGGGGTCCCGGGATCAAGTCCCACAGTGGGCTCCCCACAGGGATCCTGCTTCTCCCTCTGCCTATGTCTCTGCCTCTTTCTCTGTATCTCTCATGAATAAATAATATCTTTTAAAAAATAATATTGTATAAGTTGGGTGGTGACGGACAGTGACTGCACCTAGCATGCTGAGCATAGCATTGTCATGTCTAGAATTGTGGAATCAAAACATTGTAGAAAATTTTATCAGGGATCCCTGGGTGGCTCAGTGGTTTAGCACCTGCTGTCGGCCCAGGGCGTGATCCTGGAGTCCCGGGATTGAGTCCCACATTGGGCTCCCTGCTTGGAGCCTACTTCTCCCTCTGCCTCTGTCTCTGCCTCTCTCTTTCTGTGTCTCTCATGAATAAATAAGTAAAACCTTAAAAAAATTATCATTCACCCAAAAACATATCAAATGACTGACTCTGGTTATATGAAATGTCCAAAATAGGCCAATGTGTAGAGATAGAAAGATGAGTGATTGCCTAGGGCTAGGAGGAGGATTTTGGGGGGAGAAATGGATATTCATTGCCAATAAATGCATTTCCTTTTGTGGATGAAGAAATATCCTAAAGTTGGTTGTGATGGTTGCACAATTCTGTGAATATAATACAAACCATTAAAGTATATTTTAAATAGGTAAGTCACATGGTATGTGAATTATATCTCAGGAAAGCACATCTTTAAAATGGAAATATAAAATAAATATAGTGTGTTCTTTAACTGGTAAATGTATATCAGATATTGTATATAAGTATATCCTTTTGTTCCCAAAGAAATGTCTTTGGAAACAACAAAAATAGTGGGAAAATGAATAATTTTCTTGAGTAGCATACTTAGGTTAGCAATAAAATTGGCTTTATGTATGGCTAGTTAAAATACCTGTCATTGTTTAGGAATTCTTATATCTTTTACTCAGTCTCTCATCGCAAACTGCTTGAATAGTTGCCTTCAAAACAGCAATTCAAAGATATTTTTTAAAATATTGACAGGTTAGAGTCGCCTAGGTGACTTAGTGGTTGAGCGTCTGCTCAGGTCATGATCCCAGAGTCCTGGGATGGAGTCCCACATCGGGTTCCCCAAAGGGAACCTGCTTGTCCCTCTACCTGTGTCTCTGTCTCTCTCTCTGTGTCTCTCGTGAATAAATAAAATCTTGTTTAAAAAGAAAATAAAATATTGACAGTTTAAAAAGCAGAAATTGGACAGTCTCCAGTGAAAGTAAAGCTCTAGATTTCATTTTGTGCAATTACCACAATCATTTTAAAGCAATAATAACTGGACACAAGTGCAGTTATCATTCCAAATGTTGTGTGTCTGACAGCATTATGGCATAACAACATTGATGCATAAATCGCCATGTTAGTTATCATTGGTCTAAAATACTAACAAAGGGGAAATCCCATATTCTTTCAGAGATAATTTTGGTCCGGGGTCCTGAATCTAATAGGAGCCTTTTGGTTGGGGTAAGAAAAGAGGCAATTCTTTCTTCAGATTTCTCAATCAGCATTTTGATACCATCAAATTAAGAGATCCCATCCTCTCTGCATGGCCAGATGGCTGCACTGTTAGAAGCTGCCGAAGGAAGGGATGAGCTTCCTCTAAGATAAAACTTAAGTATATAATTGATCATAGTCAACATTCAGATGCTCAGATTTTAAAGGCAATTTGACATCATGTTTTTTATTAACATTTTCTAAGCAAGACCTCCATAGAGGATGATTACCTTGCCTTCACAGGCGGTAGCTGACTTCAGGAGAGATGAGAAGGTACCCAGCAGAAGTCAGAGGCCCCACCCTCTGGACCACACACCTGCTGACATGCCACCCCTGGCTTAGTGATTTACCCCTCCTGGATGCATAATGCAATGGCATTTCTCAACTATCACATTAATTATCTGAAGAGTCCATAAAAAAAATAAAACTGTCCACACACAATGAGAGTTGGTCCTTGACAGTCATCAGTTCTTTTTCTGTGTTTTTTTTTTCTAGGAGTTTTTTTTTTAATTTTTATTTATTTATGATAGTCACACACAGAAAGAGAGAGAGAGAGAGAGAGAGAGAGAGAGGCAGAGACATAGGCAGAGGGAGAAGCAGGCTCCATACACCAGGAGCCTGACGTGGGATTCAATCCCAGGTCTCCAGGATCGCGCCCTGGGCCAAAGGCAGGCGCTAAACCACTGCGCCACCCAGGGATCCCTTTTTCTGTGGTTTTAATTCAAAATGTCAAACCTGAGTTTTGTATATGACATACAGTATTGTTTCTGTCTTATACGTTTTTGTCTCACCTAAAATGGCTTTTGTCTGACTTCTACAATAAATACATAATAAATATTTAAAACCATTTAGGTACAATTAATGCACAAAAGGTGCTATGAATTACAATCCCTGTTTTAAATTATTTATTTTTTCTTGTTTTACTACATTTTCTTTTTTTTAAGATTTTATTTATTTATTCATGAGAGACGCAGAGAGAGAGAGAGAAGCAGAGACACAGGCAGAGGGAGAAGAAGCAGACTCCATGCAGGGAGCCCGATGTGGGACTCAATCCCAGGTCTCCAAGATCATGCCCGGGGCTGAAGGTGACGCTAAACCACTGAGCCACACAGGCTGCCCTTCTTTTTTTTAATTTAAATTCAATTAGCCAAAATATATTACATACCTAGTTTCCAATGTCATATTCAGTGATTCATCAGTTATGTATAACACCCAGTACTCATCACATCAATTCTCTCCTTAATGCCTGTCACCCAGTTACCCCATTCCTCCTCCCTCGTCCCCCTTGGCAACCCTCTATTCGCTTCCTTTTTTTAAAGATTTTATTTATTTATTCATCAGAGACACAGAAAGAGGCAGAGACATAGGCAGAGGGAGAAAGAGGCTCCATGCAGGGAGCCTACTGCAGGACTCAATCCCAGGACTCAGGGATCACGACCTGTGCCGGAGGGCAGAGGCTCAACCACGGAGCCACCCAGGTGCCCCTCAATTTTTTTCCTAGAGTTAAGTGTCTCTCATGGTTTTTCTCCCTCTCTGATGACTTCCCATTCAGTTTTTCCTCCCTTCCCCATGGATCCTCTGCACAGTTTATTATATTAAATTTTAATGTTAACCTTTTTCTCACAATTTCTTACACCAAAATACATCTCTCTTTTTTTTAAGACTTATTTATTTATTTGAGAGAGAACGCATGGGGGTAGGGAGAAGAAGAGAATCTTAAGCAGACTCCATGCTGAATGGGGAGCCTGATGGGGCCTCGATCTCAGGACCCTGAGATCATGACCTGAGCTGAAACCTAGAGTCAGATGCCTAACCAACTGTACCACCCAGGCACTCCTACATCAGAATATATCTTATATCAGTATTTACTAAAACTCCATAGTGAAATTTTATTTTTAAACATGCTTACATGATTCTCTATTTATGAAAAGGAACTTATATGAAATAATTGATATTGCTTGACTAGATAACCCATAATACTAAACAGAGAAAACAGCATTATTACCTATGAACATTAAAATGGTTAGGATGTACAAGTAACTTTGGAAGAGTATTCCGTTAGATAGCATAAACACCAAAATCATAAAGTGACATCATGTTCTCAATTATACTTATTCTTCCAACATTTTATTTTAAAACTGTAATAATGACAGAAGAGAGGCATTTGCATTTGAAAGGTCCATACAACCTCATAATTTGCTTTGTTAAGAAGGCAAGAAAAGAAGTGTCTGTGTTCTCCCAGTGATGGTTTGTGTTTCCATCTGCCTCGGCTGAGTATGTCTGCAGTTGGTCTAAACAAGGACACGTGCAGACACAACATGAAATGTAGGTTCCGAGAAGAGAAAGAAGCTTCCATTGCAAGAAAAGTGTTAATGCCTTTTACATGTGTTTATTACCAATTGTAGTTCTCAACATTTAAGGTTTTTTTTTGTTTTGTTTTGTTTTAGCAAATCCTTATTCACAGAACAAAGAAGCCAATCTAAGTACTTTAAATAGTACCAACTTCTGGATTAACATTAGCTTGGTTAATTCTATAACTTCTCCATCTATTCCCTTATATCCTTACTGGAAGAAAACTTTGTTTATTGAAAACATTGGAATTCACGACGTAAATAAGGAAAACAATTATTACAGGGATGACACCTGTGATAACTGAGACAGTGCTTCCACTCCATGGGTGCATGTGCCTTTATCAGCATTTATTGAGCACCTACCAAGTGTCAGGCTTTGCTAAATACTAAGAATTCAGGGCTTGCCTTCATGAATAAATAATCTAGGGAAGGCTGAAGGGAAATGAACTATGTGCAAGAGATTATTAAGTAAACTCACATACTTAAAAAATATTTCCTCAGATCATTTGGTATATTTGGATTTGGACACTTGGGCATTTTACAGATCACTCCAGTGTGACATGAAGTGTCAACACAGAGAATTCACATCTTACTCCCAATTGGTTGCTATCTCTGACATACAGCCTCAACCTCCCTGCCCACGGAGTTCTCTCCAGAACCTGAGGGACCCCTCTTGACACACAGCCCATAGAACCATAGTGTGGAGTCTCCCCGGCTTTCATATTTTTGACATGGAACACTCACTCTAAACCCCTAGAAGTGTATTTTCAACTTCCATTACTAAAAGTTTCCTTTTAACCCCCTATGGTAACACAGGGAGCAGCCTCACCTGTTCAGCAGCACAAACCTCTCACCCCACACCCACCATGCCCCAGCTGTTCTGAGCACATGCTTTTTCTCATTTTTGGATTTCAGTGTTGGTAGATGCCTCAATCTCAAAAAACCCTCAGGTCTTTCTCAACCCTTATTGCACAGAGAGCAGAGCATAAAATTATGATTTCTTCTTTACTTCAACTCTTTAAAAAGTTTGCAGAATTATGCCCAGAGTCTTCATAGTGTAGAAAGAAAGGCATTGTGCTCACCAACTTTGGCCTCACTTCTGGAATTTCTCTAGGACGTGACTCTTGCCTTGGACTTCACAGCCTTTATCTTCTCCTTCTCTTCACTTTAATTAATTCAGAGCCTCTTACTGTCACTCAACAGGTGCTTATCAGAGGGATTTCATCTATTCATTGTTTGTGCCATTTTAGATATGTCCTGCTTCCTCCACCTTGAGTCCAGCCTTCTCTGCAATGCCATTTGTGATTGACCTCGTTCTCCCACCTTCCTTCTCCAGCACGTAGGCCTGTCACTTCTGTAATACTTAATATTGTGCTTCATAGATTTAAGAAATGTGTTCTGCCTCCAGACCATAACTCCGTGAGAGTAAGAACAATACCTGGTATTGTTTGTCTTCTCAGAACCCAGCATCAGAACCATACGTCTCAGAAACATGGAGCTCTTTGTTCTATCAACTTCCACAAACCTCTCACCCTACACCCACCATTCCCCAGCTGTTCTGGGCACAAGCTTTTCTCATTTTTGGACTTCAATGTTGGTGGGTGCCTCAATCTCAATAAGATCTCAAGGTCACAAAGAGTGGACAATAAAGAGAGCGATACCATTACATGGACCATTTTAGCAGGATGTGGATTTACTGTAAAATCATCAAAGCTGAAAATTCAGGGCTCATCTGGTGCCCAGGCCACTCTCCCAGGAGCTCACATGGTTATATATTTTTGAGAAATTTTCAAAAGGAAGCTATTTTAACTACAGTTATCTCTTTCCAATTAGATTCCCACTATATCTTATTATGTTGAGAGTCATTGGAGTGACCCACAAACATGTGTGGGGTCTGGCTTGGAAATTGAGTGTGGTTGTGTTTACATGAGATAACTTTATGTGGCTTGAGGTCACTTTAGTGTATAATTAAAGCCATTGCTAGCCATGCCTGTGGAGTGATGGCTCTCAGGAATATTTTTACCATTGACAGTGGGAACTCTGCCAGAGATTGAGACATGAAGGTATCAGGTCAGAAGTGGTTTCACAATATAAGGTATGTCCTACTGTTTCCAACACTAGAAATATGTAGAGAGTGGAGAGAAAACAAGATCTATTTGCCAGAAACTAGTCTGTGGAGAATTCTCCCAATCAGACATGTGAACTTATAAACACAAGACTGGGTTCTCATTGATGCCTGGTCAACAAAGAAGTTCTCTCCTGCAGTAAATTTACTTGATAGCTTTGAAAATTATAATTGCACCATATGCTTTTTGAATTTTTTAATGGGAATCAAACAAAAGAGAATTTATCCAAATTCTCACGGTTGTAGAGCACGAACTTGTAATAATATTAAGAGTGAGTATGCCTATAACAACTCATATATGAAAGAAATTTTGGAGTGGTTTCCCACTGAATTTGACAACAACTTGGGAAGTGTACAAGATATTATCAATAAAAGTTTGTGAAGCTGAAAAAATCCACTGAAAATATTAAGACTGAATTATCTTTCTGTTTTGTTTAAATAAAATATTATAAAACATCTGCCATATGAAAAGCTGATCAAAGAGTATGGAGCCAAAAGTGTAGGGAATGAGTATTGTGGAGATGTATTGAGCAGGGGATTAAATATCATTTTTCTGTAAGTTGTCACATTTGTGATATTTGTCACCCTTTTTAAATTTGAGACTTGTTGTGATTTCTTTTCTTCTCCTAAATAAATGAATATTCACCTTTACATCTAATTTAGAATTTCAGTTCAGTTTGCTTTTCCTTTTCTTAAAAAAGTTCTTCAAAAATTGTATATACATCAGGTTCTAAAAATCTGGATCATCCTCTACCACCAAGATATGGAAAGATACATGTGCCAAAGATGAGCAAGTGATGGTTTATGCCTGATTTTGTTCTAGTCTTGACCTAGCTGGCAAGTGTGGAGAATTTCCTCCAAACGTAGCCAGTTTCACATCACAGCCCAGAATGAATCAAGAGAAGAAAGTTCATCTCAGAGAACAAAAGACCATATCTGAGGACAGAGAAGTAATTACTATAGATGCCTTTTCTTGGTCTCTGCATTATCCTCCCCCCCTGTAATAGAAGATAAGAGCCTTGGGTGCCAGGTTAAGATAATGCACCTTTCTTTAAGGTGAATGGAAAACTGTCTAATCAGTTAGTAAATGCAGTCCCAGCTGCACGTTATTCAGAGCCCCTGAACATGAACAGATACTGAACCAGTTTTCCAAGGGCAAAGTTCCAATTATTGTATGAATATTCACAAACTGCTCTGAAACATGAACTCCTTCCAAGCACCATCTACTATCCCTGCCTCTCTTTTGTGCTACCCCTGAAGGAACTCATGCCTGGTTCCTAGTTAGCCATCCTATTAAACCAATGGAGGAGAGCCTCTGAGTGAGAGTGTGAATGGCAGCTCTTCCCACAAATGCCTATCAGGTTATTCTTAACAAGCACATACTGTAACCTAGAGATATGCTGCAAGGATATGGTGAGTTCAGAAAACCAGAGAATATTCCATTGAAGGGAATAAATCAGTAGTGAGCTTTACACTTTTGCAATATATAACTAGTGTAGTTCTTAAAGGCTCACCCCAAATCTTCCAATAATGTTTTTTGACCTCAAAAAGAGAAAGGATGGATTCTGAGAAACCATAACCCCAAACAACTGAAATTGAAAGGCCCCATATGCTTCTAAGCACTTACATAAGTCCAGACATCTGACTAAATATCCAAATAATGTTATCAGCTTTATATGAGCAAATCAACTTGAGTAAAAAGCTTGAACCACTATGTACACCTGAAACTGATGTAACATTGTGTGTCACCTGTACTCAATAAATAAATAAGTAAATAAATAAGATTTAAATTAAGTTAAATTATTCATTAAAGGGGAAAGGAAAATAATATATCTCACTTCTTTATGTTTTAAGTTTTCTTCTCCCTATCTCCATGCGAATGTCCATAGTAGATTTTTTTCTGTGGGCTGTGTTTGAAATTTAAACTACAATTTTCTTCTTCTTGTTCTGAATTATTTTTTAATATTGTTGCTCTTGGTTTCATACTCTAGCTTATTCAGACATTTATCTAAGATGACTAAAAAGAAGCAAAGTATACAATGGGATTAAATAAATTAATGAAAACCATGAAACAAAGAGAAGCCATTTATCATGCACTGGTTCGAAAATGAGAGAAGAAGGGAGAAATGAGAAAAAAAAGATAAATGGAGATAAATGTTTATTGCAATTAAAATCAGAGGTTTAGAGTACATAGTATCTTTTCTCCTATTTTTGAGATTGGATAACCCTTTATAAGTCTGAAGATTTTGTTGGGACTTACATTGACTTGAATACAGAGAGATCATTCTTTTTGTGGGGCCATGAACAGAAGAGGGCGTGCGGTGGGGTCAGAGGAATTGTGACTAGGGTGTGAGTGTTTTGCACAGAAGCCCAAAGGTACAGCGGCTGTTTCTGGGCCAGACCAACTGTACGAAACTTGCAGGACCCTCAAATATTTTGCCCCAAATGGGTTCCATGCTTTCTTCTAAAAGAACTGCCAGGTTTTTCACTTATTTGGCTGTTTTGGGGCTTTTTCCTAGGTTTGCTTCGTGAACCTGGATGTGAACAAGGATGCATGCAGCACAGAGCACCTGCAGCAGGTAACCCTGGGAACACGAGCTCTCCAGGAGCTCATAACAAAGGCTTGCTGGGCCAACCAGAGAGCCGACATGACTTCACCTATAAATGGCACTCATTCAATTAGAGACTCTTTGGTTGGGTGGCTTCACCACAACCCATTTCCTGACCCTTTCCCTGCTACCTCCCATGCAGGTTGCCTTCGTTGTATTCATGAAATTGGCTTTCCCAAGATAACTGGGCTGCTCTCTGAACAGGTGCTTTCCCCTACCCCCAGCCCCTGCTAGATGCTTTCTCCACCCCCACCTCCTTTGCTCTCAAACACCCTGCCTGAGATGACATTTCCAAAGTTTTTCCAAACCTGCTTGATACCAGCCAGCCCTTCTCTGTGGCTCTCAGGTCTGGTCCCTCCTGCTGCTTTGATCAAACGTTTTGTCTCTAACTTGGGTTTCCTAGTCTTAAACTCAACTGGGGCTCAAACTCTTGGCATTCTGCAGCAGCTACATATTCCAACTCACAAGATTGAGAGGATCCTGATGTAAATCCTTGACAGCATGCAAGTACTTGAAGGTCCCCTCAGTCCTTTGGAACTAGAGGCAATAGGGGGTCTGATAGGAAGAATTGGTGTGATGTGGTTATCCTTTCAATGCCCAAAGTTGAAGATGGTTTGACCTCACTATTTGGTAGTTATACCAAATAGTGGTATTATAGTGGTGTGATAACACACCATTTGCAGCTTTGCAATCAGAACAGTCGGCCTGTGATTACTGTTATTCCTGTAATGTTTTTTTCTTGACAATGCTGCACCTGGGTTGGAAGCTTCTCAGACCTAATTGCCCACACAGATTATCCGTAATAGATTTCCACAGAGCTTCAAATATCATTCATCTGTGTAGTACTGGAGGGATTTGGGAGGAAAAATTGTACATATGCTTTCATTTAATGGACTTACGGTGCAGACAGAGTTTGTCAAAGAGACAGCAGGAGAGACCAAAGCAAGTTGGCATCTTGGACTGTGTGTTTGAAGATTTATATGAGTGATTTGAGACAGTCTTCTGCTACGGCTAAGAGTAGAAACTTAGCACTGATTTAGCTATATGAGCGTGTGTAAACTAATCTCTGGACCTCAGACTACTTATGTGTAAAAAGGGAAGTAATAATGTTACCTAATCCATATGGGGGTGTTGTGGGAATTAAGTGTACTAAGATGTAACTTGTACAGTCTTTAGCATAGCACCTAGTACATAGAGTGAAATGAATATTGGAAATTATTATTATTGATACTATGATTATTGACTCTGTTAGAATAGATGATTATAGTCAATAAGTCTCTTATTCCAACTATGAAGAGGATAAAAATCCTACTATGTATACCTGTGCTGTAATAGTAATTAAATGTCTACTTTGGAAAATTTAGAACTAAAAAGTTTTTAAAGCTTTATGGTTAAGTAATTTTCTATTCCAATCTAAACCTTTGTGCATCAATTTCATACAACCTCTTCTAGTAATAATCTTAGTATATTATCTAATCTATCATTTGTATAAGTTATATATTATTTTTGCAAGTGAATAGTTTTGGGGTAGTGCTTTGGAGGTGAAAAGA
Organism: Canis lupus familiaris; assembly: GCF_011100685.1. Lineage (NCBI taxonomy): Eukaryota > Metazoa > Chordata > Mammalia > Carnivora > Canidae > Canis > Canis lupus. The sequence continues at coordinate 40,870,867 of NC_049246.1, read as the reverse complement.
AATCACCTAAACAAACTAATCTCTTCCTCCACAGAAATTGGTCAATGTTTCACCAGATCTTCCAAAACTCATCAGCTCCATGAACGTCCAACAGCCAAAAGAAAATGAAATTGTCCTTCTAAGTGGGTTAACATCTGGAAATATCCAGGCAGATTTTGAAGTTTCACAGGTAAGAGATGTAAGCTCTTGATAAGATATTCATTAGTGATAGGTTATCTATGGTCAACTCTTGGCACAAGTCGTTATGAACTTCAAATAGATGCTACAAATAAGCTCCCATAGCAAAAGACTTCAAAATCTCTTTGTAATCAAAAAGTCCTCATTTGTATTTCTTCTGAATATGCCACTCAAGAGTTTGGCAGAGCTTCTTTTACCTCAACTCCTAACATTTATTATCTTCTCAAGTTCATGATGCTAACTTGCACCTAAACTAGAGCAGACACATTGGGCACAGAATGACTAGTTATCTTGGTTTTCTTCAAATCTATTAAATAATAAAAAAAAAAACAGACTCATTTTATGTTTCTCAAACAATACCAAAATTCTAATTCATACCGTATGGTCCCAGAATCCTAGCTCCTTCTTTCTTCTTATATTTATTTCTTAGGATATACCAAATGAGCCAGGCTAATAAATACAGGATAGCAACCCCATGGACAGAAAATGAGTTTCCTCGAAAGGCTAAAGTGAGTTAGTGAGTGAGTCCTTAAAGAGTAAAATTCCTAGAAGAAATGAACATTATTGGGATGCCTGCATGGCTCAGTGGTTGTGTGTCTTCCTTTGGCTCAGAGTGTCATCCCAGGGTCCCTAGATTGAGTTCCGCATCATGTTCCCCACAGGGAGCCTCCCTATCTCTGAGTCTCTCATGAATAAATAAATAAAATCTAAAAAAAAAGAAAGAAAGAAATGAACGTTACTAAAAATAAAGCAGGAATTCAGATAATATTACTCTCATTCAGTGCACTGATCTTCATTGCTATTAGATGAGTCGTTATAACATTATTTGAAGACAAGTTTTTACAACTATAAATTGTTTAGTTGATTTGCAGAAACAAATATAAGATTTCTAAAGGCATACTATATCGAAGATTGTGGATATTCCCAAATAAGTTATGCTGATAGTGACACATAATACAGCTACAGATTAAAATGTTGCACATTTGTTTTCCTTCAATTGTTCTTTCTTGGGTTCTAGTTTTTATGGAAAATTTTAAAATATTCTTTTATTTTTTAGTCCTTCCAAATGTCAAAAAACTCAGATACCTACCCACTATTTCTTGCATCTACTCCAGATGCTTTGTAAAAATTTGCACACAGCCTATTACAACTTGGTAATCAAGACCAGAAAAGGGGGGGATCCCTGGATGGCTCAGCAGTTTAGCACCTGCCTTCGGCCCAGGGTCAAAGTGGAGTGGTCCTGGAGTCCTGGGATCGAGTCCCACATCGGTCTCCCTGCATGGAGCCTGCTTCTCTCTCTGCCTATGTCTCTGCTTCTCTCTGTGTGTGTCTCTCATGAATAAATAAATAAAATCTTAAAAAAAAAGAAAACCAAAATCCTCATTAAAAAAAAAAAAAAGAAAAAGACTAGAAAAGGGGCACCCAGGTGGTGCAATCAGGCCTCTAACTCTTGGTTTCAATTCAGGCCATGATCTCTGGTGTGGTGATCTTGGTGTCATGGGATGAAGCCCCACTGTGCCCTTTCTTGGCTTCGTGCTCAGTGTGGAGTCTGATTGGGATTCTCCTCCTCTCCCTCTGCCCCTCCTGCTCATTCTCTCTCTCTGTCTCTCTCTCTCTCTCTCTCTAATAAATACTTTTTTAAAAGACAGGAACAAAATTTCTCCTGGTCAATCTAATAACACATTTTCTTAGTGAGAAAGAAAAGAGAAAACAGAAATGGTTCTAGTGCTTTCTCTGTATACTGGGCAAAGGTATGATGACCAATAGGAATTTTCAAATCTGAGTTTTAAAATAGTATATCTGCACCAGTCCTATTAGGATTTTAATTAAATATGACAGAAAATTAGATTATGCATAAAAATAGTATAGCTAATAGGTAGATTGTTAGTGGGACTTGAACAGTGTCATCAGGACATGGATTTTTCCTCTTTTGGGCTTTCTCTCTCCTTCCCCTGCTATCAGACAGTCTCTTCCCAGGAAAAGTCACTATCCCTTTGGGTTCAAGTTAAGCAAAAGTGAGTTGTCTCCTCCAGATGGCTCCCAGCAAAAGTCTAATTGTGTTCTATTGGTTCCCATGTGCCATATGTCCATTTCTGAACCAATCACAATCGCCTGAGGAATGCAGTGTTCCAACCGGCAGGCTGGGTCACCTGCTTGGATCACCTCGGAGTTTGAGGTCAATTAACTCCATGTAAATCACTTGGATTGTGAGTGAGCCAAAACATGATGCCCCACAGGGTATGAGAACCAGAAGAAGACTGAGTGATGTTTTGTTTCCCAAAATAAACACAGATGTTAATTGGGGTCAGGGAAAGTCAGATTGCCCAGGACTCATTAAATATCATCCATCAAAAACATGCTTAACATCCTGCATGCTTTTCCTAAGAGCTATCAAGAATTGTCTGTGAGCTGTAACACTCTTAAACATTTCATTCTTCTCTGTCCCAAGAGTCCCCACCACTTCTTACATTACCACTTCACCCTTCTGCAGTCTCCCAAAGCCCTACCTCATTTTCTAGGTACCACAATCCATGTTTTTTTTTTTAATCCATGTGTTTTAAAAGAGCAGTAATTTTGGGGCAGTGTATCAATATTGAATCCCATGTTAGCCAGCCATACCCAGTACCTAATTGTTCACGGATAGTCTCAGTGTGGCTGTCCTGCCTCATGAGAGTTAGTTACCTGTTAATCCACAAGTTAAAATGGAGCTATTGGCCAGGGAATCTTGAGCTGGGTTCTTAGGAGAAGTCTAGATCAACCCCCAGGGCAGAGCTATTGTTCCCAGTGACCCTGTGAAGAAGGGAATCAACAAACCACTTGGCACCTTTATGCCAGGAAATTACAATACGGAAGATTTTCAGTAGTCCAGATGACAAGTGACCTCGCTTCTCTCAACTATAATTTCCTATTCTGTAAAATGGATATTTAAAAAATATATCTTTTCTTCATTCTCAGAGACTAGTCATAATGATTTAATAAAATAATATGAAGGCACCTTGAAAAGGACTATTCAAATACAAAGTGGTGTGTTTTCTTTCCATGTCCAAAAAACTGAAGGAAGGTAAAGTAGAAGGAAAATGTTATTTAAAGCAAAATAAGGCATGCCTGGGTGACTCAGTTCGTTCAGTTCTGACTCTTGATTTCGGCTCAGGTGAATCTCCCAGGGTTGTGGGATCAAGCCCCGGGGGCTCTGCACTGGGCGTGAAGCCTGCTTAAGATTCTTTCTCTCTCCCTCTCCATCTTTCCCTCCCCCCTTTCATCCCAAATAAAAAGGTGATAGAGCAAAATAAGACACCAGGGTAGGGGCGGCCTGGGTGGCGCAGCGGTTTAGCGCTGCCTTCAGCCTGGGGTGTGATCCTGGAGACCAGGGATCGAGTCCCGCATTGGGCTCCCTGCATGGAGCCTGCTTCTCCCTCTGCCTGTGTCTCTTTCTCTGTGTCTCTCATGAATAAATAAATAAAATCTTTAAGAAAAAAAAAAGACACCAGGGTAGACTACTGGGCACACCAAGAATAAGCATCCATTTACAAACTGGCTAGGCTCATCCGGGGAAGAGAAGTACAAGGATATTGTCACAAGGATAATGTATGTAGAGAGTGCCCCTTCTGCCTCCTGATGAGTTTCATTATCTATGAACAGTTTTCTCTTTATTTATTCATGCCTTCATCTTTCCAACTCAGCAAATGACCCTACTGCTTTCTTTATATTGCTACATTATTTTGCAGTTAAATTGTACGACTCGGAAAAAATGTAAGGAAATAATCATAATGTACCTCTGTTATTCCTGTGTAAATATTGTAAATATAGTAAACCTTTGTTGAATGAATGAATATACTATATATATAAGTCTAGCATTTTTCTTCATACTGAGGATACGGTAGTAAATAAGTTGGACATCTTGCTTTTAGAGAGCAACTTACTTAGTCTAGCATTCTCTTTGACCTTATTTCTTATGGATATTATTAAATATATATGAACACATGCACAACTATCCATACATATGTGTCTCAAAAGACTAACGAATAGTGGGGTGCCTGGGTGGCTCAGTTGGTTAAGTGTCCCACCCTTGATTTCAGCTCAGGTCATGGTCTCTCAGTGTTTTGAGATGGAGCCCTGTGTCCGGCTCCATTCCGAGTATGGAGCTGCTTAGGATTCACTCTCTCTCCCTCTCCTTCTATCTCTCCCCCCTCACATGCTCTCTCTCTCTCTAAAAAGAGAAACTAATGCATACATACCAGTGAACATCAAGTGAGAAGTTGGCATAACAGTTACATTTTCCTTCTCCAAACAATTCTTAGTAGAGCCTTAGTGTAAGATTTTAAAATATCTTAAGAAAAATCATCATGAGGACAGCCAGTGGACAAGTAAAATACTAAGTGAAAAATACAAGTAAAATCAATTATTTTTCTTTCTTTTTTTTCTGTTACCAACCCCTTATTTATTTATTTATTTATTTAATAAATTTATTTTTATTGGTGTTCAATTTGTCAACATACAGGATAACACCCAGTGCTCATCCCGTCAAGTGCCCCCCTCAATGCCCGCCACCCAGTCACCCCTACCCCCCGCCCACCTCCCCTTCCACCACCCCTAGTTCATTTCCCAGAGTTAGGAGTCTTTCATGTTCTGTCTACCTTTCTGATATTTCCCACTCATTTTTTCTCCTTTCCCCTTTATTCCCTTTCACTATTTTTTATTTATTATATGAATGAAACCATATAATGTTTGTCCTTCTCCGATTGACTTATTTCACTCAGTATAATACCCTCCAGTTCCATCCATGTCGAAGCAAATGGTGGGTATTTGTCGTTTCTAACGGCTGAGGAATATTCCATTGTGCATCGAAAGATAAATGGATAAAGAAGATGTGGTTATGTATTCAATTATTTTTCTACAGAAGAAAATTTTTTCTGAGAGGCTTATTATGTACAATAATAAGATCTACACCTATGTCTGTCCTTTCTGTGAGGTGAACACATAATTTTATTGGGCATGCATGAGTTCGAGGAGGTTGAGGTGCAAACCATCCTTTTCAAATTGCACATCCTTGGTTGATATTGGAGTTTTGCTGATTAGACCAGGAAGCCATGGAGAGAATTGGAAAGGACACAGGAATTGGAGCCCAATGGGCCTGGATTTCACTGCTGGCTCTTGCATTTTATATTTGTGTAGCCTCCAAAGGAGCTTTCTATGCCTCATTTCTCCTCTAGAAGATAGTAATGGCATCCCCAACTTCATAGAAATAATGTTTGCATTAAAGGTAATAAGCTATTCAAAGCACCTAATAGACTACAATAAAAATTATATAATAATACCTACCATTATTTTACAGGCTGCATTGTTTGGCCTTCATTTACCTAAGACTCCTAGGATGCTTATTTACTTTCAAGAACATTGTTCAGAAAATATATTTTCTCTTTATGAATGCAATAACCATGGAACATTGCACATTTAACACAGTCCTTTCTCTAAGTTTATTTTCAGGTATTACTTAACTGGTCATGTTGATTTGTTAATATCTCTTTTGAATCCTGCCACAATATATAAAACCCTAGGTCATATATATTTAATCTCAATGATATGAAATGGCCAATATGCAACCATTTTTACCTATAAGTATGGCGACTTCATTATTTTTATTCATGCCTGATCCACTGGTAGTATACTGTGCCCCACATCCCAGTCCCCACCCCCTATCTTTATTTTTTTTAAAGATCTTATTTATTAATTAATGAGAGACGCAGAGAGAGAGAGAGAGAGAGAGAGAGAGCAGAGAGAGAGGCAGAGACACAGGCAGAGGGAGAAGCAGGCTCCATGAAGGGAGCCCGATGTGGGACTCGATCCCGGGTCTCCAGGATCATGCCCTAGACTGAAGGCAGTGCTAAACCGCTGAGCCCCCCGGGCCGCCCCCCACCCCCCATCTTATTCATGTTTGTACCTCCCAGCATACCTTGCATAAAATAGACACCCAGAAAGTATCTTGTAAATTTCAAGTAAGTGTATTATATCTGAATTCAGTGGAAATAAAATTAATCAAGCCAGCTACTGTTACTCTACAGCAGTAGTTCCTCATTATTGTGGGAGATTTCAGACCCTTTGTGAATTTCATTAAAAAACTGTAAAATCGGGGGCAGCCCGGGTGGCTCAGCAGTTTAGCGTCACCTTCAGCCCAGGGCGTGATCCTGAGATCCGAGGATCGAGTCCCGCGTCCTGCTTCCTGCGTGGAGCCTGCTTCTCCCTCTGCCTGTGTCTTTGCCTCTCTCTGTGTGTCTCTCATGAATAAATGAATAAAATCTTTATTTTAATAAAGCTATAAAATCAGCACTTCTCAAATATTAATTCATGTGGAATCACAAAGAGATTTTTCTTGAAAATTCAGATTCTGATTCAGTAGATATGAGATGGATCCTGAGATTACCCATTTCTAACAAGCTGCCAGGTGATGCCAAGGCTGCTAGTCTACAACCACACTTTGAAAAGCAGGGTTATGAACCCCCTTCCTCGAGAAACAGACCTAATTACCTAAGCATGTAGATCAATTCTGTTTCTGAGCCCCCTGGACCCCTTGGAGAATGATTGGACTTTTCATTTTATAATCACCAGTCCTGGAATTACTCTAATTATAATATTCAACTAAAAAGATTAATAAATGATATTTATGGAACAAAAAGATATACTACTTTCAGAAATACAATATGGATGTGGACATGTGTGTATTTCTGTGCATTACACGTACCCCTTACACACACATATATTCAGAACTCAAGGATTCCAAAATGTAAGTTAAGTAGGATTAGACCCAATTAACTCTAATTGCAGATAAGCATAGGATTTAAATAATCCTTTTTATAAACTAAATGTTTAGACATAAACTATTTCCCCCAAACATTTCAAATTCCACTTGGATATAAATGTGTTTAGCTTTCTCCTCCCCAATAGCTCTTGTTTCCAGTCAAATAATTTTCTGTTAAAACTTACTACAAATCAGCGTATTGTTCCTTTTATAAAAATAATAAAAATCTCGAGATGCACAAGATATGTTTACTAGTAATAGGTGCACGAGCAATCGAAACTTTTATTGCTTTCTAATGGACAGCAATATGAATAGAGAAAATGTGTAGTGGAGAACAGGGAGATGGTCTGTAAACTCTAGAACAGAACAGAATTAATAGGTCTCACAGGGACAACATCTAACGATTTGAGCCTTTGTATCACTGCTTTCCTATATGCTGATCTTCTAGAGATAATTAGTGCTCTTCCAGTGGATTTCTTTATATCTCATTGTGTCTGCTTCTTCAGATGAACAATACGCATTAGAAATTCCAACTGTAGTTAATAGAAACACTGAAATACTGGCAGAGGTTTTACTGAACATCACCAAGGCAGAAAAAGATACTGGTCTGAGAATCCCTGAGAAACCAGGGTTCTGTTTCATCAAGAAGCACGCCCCAGACAGCCTTAAGGTTCCCCTCGGCTTAACTCGACTTTAGGCTTCATTCTGACTCTAGGCACTAACTGCCCTTTCCTTAGAACATTTACTTTAGAAAACATCTTTATGAATTATTTCTCTGCCCCTTTGCGATGTAAATCACTTTAAAGGCCTCATGACAGTTTTAGAGCCTGGGAGCATCTTTTTCAAAGACCTAAGAGCCATCTCTGAAATAAGATCATCAAAGAAGACGGTGTCCCTTCTTCTGTGGAAGGATGGGAGATGGAGATCTGCTTCAGGAGGAGCCAGAGCAAAACTACCTCCTGCCATGCAGATGCAAAAACATTTACTTTTCCTTTGGCTAGAACCAGTTAGCAAGCACAGATGACCCACAGCCCTCTGACACCAGCCCCTAAAAGCCCTAGTGCCTTCTATTTCTGTGGAGCTGTGGTCCAGCTCACTTCTGGGGCCCCTCTTTCCTATTTTAAGAACTCTGATGAAGGTCTTCCTTAACTTGTTTAACTTTGCCCACTGCCACTTTTGCTTTGACAGTAGACCCCAGAAATATGTGATACAACTGGCCTAGTTTCCCCTAAGTCAGACTTTCTCCTAGGTACCCTGTGTGCCTGAATATCACTTGAATTTTTTTTCAAGCAATTCATCAATCTAAGCCCAGAAGATATTCCAAATATTTTAAATGTCCCCTACTCCTTGTAACAAGGAAGACTGGTGGAAGAAGAAAGGTCAGAAGTGATTATTTTTTTTATTCTCTATTTCAATAAATGCCTTCTTTTCTCTCGACATTCAGTGTCCTTGGCTGCCAGATATCTGCTTGGTCCAGTGTGCGAGAGGGAACAGGGCAAACAGTACCAATTGCATCATCTTTGAGATCAACAAATTTTTGATTGGTCTGGAACTGGTGCAGGAGCGGCAGCTCCACCTGGAAACAAACGTCCTGAAAGTGGAGGATGACACGAACTGTTCCCTGTCTTCCATCGAGGAGGACTTTCTCACCGCCTCTGAGCACTTGGAGGAGGAAAGTGAGGTGGAAGATTTGAGGAACGGTGAGAACTGCCCCATAAAACAAATGTGCATCCTGAAATTAGTCACCCTATGAAAATGAGTGAGATTTCAGCCACGTCCGTTTGGCTGATGCATCAGAATCTTCACCTACCGAGTTTCTAGTGAGGCCACTGACTCATGCGCTTAGATTAAATGGTTGGATGGCTCCATTTTCCTAAAGATGCTTTAGGGATGCTGATGGACATCCTCTTGCCTGCCAAGAGCCTAAGACTATCGTAGGGAGGGAAGTTATCTTCCCTGAGACTACCACAAAGCCACCTATTAGTTGAAGCCAACTTAAACTGGCCTGAATCCTAGCACAGCCTCTTTGAGACTGTGAAGCCTGGGTCAGTTCCTAGTCCTTCTGAGCCCCCGTTCCCTTATCCATTATTTGGGAGTAGAATAGTGCCTCTAGCACTGTTACATTTATTATATTCAGCTATATCTATGATATTTACCTGGTTATGTTAAAGGCAGAAGGAAATAACCCAGGGGAGTACTTAGCACTTAGCACTTATTCACAGCTTTGGTTTACTGATCCATAGAGCTCAGTGAACAATGTGTTCGTCCTCCCCACTCCTAGCCAAAGACAAAGGGATACAGCAGATGCTGTTGGCACTACCTGAGACAAGTCCTACCCAAACTTCAGAGCAAGTGTTTGCCACAAGGCTTACTATGGAGGTGGCTTTAAACATCCTTCCTCCTTCTGTATGCTCTGGGAAGCTCTTAGATACAACTGTCTGGGTTACTCCTCCTGTGGAGAAAGGTGATAAGGGCACCTGGGTGGCTCAGTTGGTTAAGCATGTGCCTTCAGCTCAGGTCATGATCTTGGGAGCCTGGGGATGGAGCCTCTGCATTGGGCTCCCTGCTCTGCGGGCAGTCTGCTCCTCCCTCTCTTTCAGCCCCTGCCCCACTCTCACTCATGCTCTCTCGAGCTCTCTGCTCTCTCTCTCAAATAAATAAATAAATAAAATCTTTCAAAAAAATAAAGAAAGATGATCAGCACTCAGTTCTCCAGGGTTTTCTCCTCCCACTCTAGTACTAACATCTTTATTCCACACTGAAAGCTATTTTGGAGTGGGATTCCATAATGAAACACAAAAGCCTTTTCAGATCCATTTGTCTCAAAGGAATGTTCTAAATGCTGGGTGTTTTGCAGGGGGAGGAGGGAAATCTGATGCTTTAAAGCATTTTTAGAAAGTAATTATTATTTTACACTCACGAGATCCTGCTATCCAAAAAGTAATAGTGGGCCCTCGTTTTGTCTTCACTAGGTTATGAAAACATAAGTGTCTCAGCTAATGTTTTGGAAAATAAAAAAACAAAGGAAGCCACTCAGGAAGAATGGAATTACAACAAGGAAAAGTTACTTTATGCTTTGGAAGACAAATATATTGGCAAATATCATCCGACGTTGATGAAAGCAGAAGGATCTCTGGAAAAAGTAGAAGACACCACTTTGCAGAGCCTGGGCACATCAGCTGAGCCATTGGGACAGAAAGGTGAAGCTGTGTGGAATGAGAGGCCAGCCCCAAATTATTATTATTCGGAAAATGTTAAAGGTCACGTGGAAAAATCTCAGGCACCACATACTCCCGGGGATGCTTATTTCTCCAGGATAGTTAAGAACAGTGGGCCTCCTGTATATGAGCATGACAACAGCTTACACCCAGGGGACCATGAAGATGGCACAAACCCCCTTCCTCCCAAACAAGATGGAGAAGCCACAACTGGCGAGTATGCTACAAATTTAGCAGAATCCGTGCTGCAAGATGCATTTATTCGGTTGTCCCAGTGTCAGCCTACACCTCCCCAGGAATCGGCAGTCAGTGTTTCTGTCGGAAATGCTGTGCTACCCAGTGGCTGTTCCACAAAAGGTATGGTGGTCCCTCGGTCATGGAATGAGCTCCCCAAAATTGTCATTGTTCAGAGTCCAGATGGCAGTGACGTCGCCCCGGAGGCAGCCATCACCTCATGGTCTGACATGGAAGTCTCTGTTGAAACCTCAGGTGTCTTCTCTGGAGAGAACTCCAGCAGACACCCTCAGAGTGCTCTAGAAGTTGCCTTGGCCTGTGCGGCCACTGTAATTGGAACCATTTCCAGTCCACAGGCCACAGAAAGGCTCAAAATGGAGCAAGAATCTTTGGTTTCAACGCATCCACTGGGAGGCAGTGAACCACTGCAAACTCAAATATCCCAAGTACTCAAGGAGCCTTCCATCAGCGAATACTCCTTTCCATCTGCTTTGTGTGGCATGACTCAGGTGGCGAGTGCCATTGCTGTTTGTGGCCTGGGTGAAACAGGAGAGGCCAAGGCTCCCAGTGGCCTCTCGGGTACAGCTGAGGCCTGTGCAGTAGTTCCCACACCTTGCAGTCTGGCGACAGGGAGGAGCATGGAGCTGGGAAATGAGGCCATTGCACGAGCATTGCTCAAGGAGGCCGCTCTGCTTTTAACAAGGCCAGAATCTTGCAGCAGCGTAGGAGACCTCATGGAATCAATGAGCGAGAGAATCATTGAGGCTGCTTCAAAGCCTCAGACCTTGTGCTCAGAAAACGTCCTCAGGAATGAAGTAGCACAGACCCTGTCCAGTGTTATTCTGAAGCATTCCATTGATGAAGCTCGCCAGAAAAGCAAAATAATTGATCCCAACGATACTAGGCATTCTCCAGAGACTCTTGACACCTGGATGGAAAGTACAAATCAACTGCTCTTCAGTGTGCTTTGCTTCACATTCAAGAAGATGAGCCATTTTGTACAGCTTGGTGAGTGCCCCGCCGTCCTTGTTAATGAGACCAGCAACTGGAAAGAACCAGAATTAGGCTACTGGCCGCCTGACCAGGCTGCCAGTCAAGCATGGACCAAAGCCTCTGAATATTCCAGCAGCCATCCTCTTAGCAGTCCACGCAAAACTAGTCTTGTTATCAATGATCTCGGGGATGAAGTTCATCTCAAGCCAGATAGCAAGGGCCCGGCGAAGCCAGGCCTGTTCAAGAACCCCATGCTGCAGTCTGAATTGCCCTGTAGTCCCAGAGTGCCTGACTCTTTGGCTGCTAAAACAGCCCCCAAAGAAATATACCTAAAAAGAGCAGCGGGAGAAGATCCAGGCAACCCTCATCCTGCGCGAAGGCGCAATGAGAAGGAGTACAGAAGCCCTGCAGAAGGAGAAAGGGCGCCGGCGGGGGCCCAGGGCTGCAGAGGCCCCCAGGATGCAGAGGACAGCGCAGGTGCCGACACCCAGGAGAAGTCTAACCGTGTGTTGCCCCTGAACAGTGAAGGTCAAGTGAACCTGTCTTGGTTAGGGAATGATGCGCTGCTTCCTGCCCAACCCGTGCTGCAGGCAACACGTGCAGAACTCTACTGCATCACAGACTTTGCGGAAGAATTAGCCGAGATGATTGTCTCCATGGCAACCGAAATCGCAGCAATTTGCCTTGACAACTCAAATGGAAAACAACCCTGGTTTTGTGCATGGAAGAGAGGGAATGAGTTTCTGGTTACCCCCAACGTATCCTGCCGGTCCCTGAAGAGGAAGAAGGAAAGCCAGCCCGGCGGGGCCACCGTGAGGAAGCACAAGCCACCCCGGCTCAGCGAGATCAAGAGGAAAACGGATGAGCACCCGGAGCTTAAGGAGAAGCTGATGAACAGGGTCGTGGACGAGTCGATGAACCTCGAGGACGTCCCAGATTCTGTCAATATTTTTGCGAACGAAGTGGCCGCCAAGATCATGAACCTAACGGACTTCTCCATGGTAGACGGTGTCTGGCAAGCCCAGAGCCACCCCCGCACCCGGTTACTCAGCGGAGACAGGTGGAGCCGACTGAAGGCCTCCAGCTGTGAAAGCATTCCAGAGGAGGACTCTAACGCCAGGGCTTATGTAAATAGCCTGGGTTTCATGAGTACCCTAAGTCAGCCAGTGAGCAGGGCCAGCTCTGTCTCCAAGCAGTCCAGCTGTGAGAGCATCACTGAGGAGTTTTCCAGGTTCATGGTGAACCAGATGGAAAATGAAGGAAGAGGGTTTGAGTTACTGCTGGATTACTATGCGGGCAAGAATGCCACCAGCATCCTGAACTCAGCCATGCACCAGGCCTGCCATAAAAATGACCACCTCAGTGTGAGGCCGAGCTGTCCCTCGAAGCAGTCCAGCACCGAGAGCATAACCGAGGAGTTTTATAGGTACATGCTGAGGGACATTGAAAGAGAAAGCAGGGACAGCGCCTCCTCCAGACGAAGCAGCCAAGATTGGACAGTTGGCTTACTGTCACCCTCTCTGCGATCCCCATTGTGTTACAGACAGTCATCTGTGCCCGATAGCCGATCCCTGGGTGCCAGGCTGACGGTGAACCCACCCATCAAAGCCAACTCTTTAGATGGCTTCGCTCAAAACAGCCAGCAAGATTTCCTAAGTGTACATCCAGTCAGTAGCACTTCCTCCTCGGGTCTCTGCAAATCTGACTCTTGCTTGTATCGCAGAGGCGGAACTGACCACATCACCAACATGTTAATTCATGAGACCTGGGCAAACTCCATCAAGGCCCTCATGCAGAAGAACAAAATTCTAGTGGACGATGCCGAGGCAGCCGATGCTGAGCCCGTTCCTGGTGGCTCTCCCATGCAAGTGGAGAAATGTGCAAACAGATCGGCTTTGAGCAGAGTGCAAGGTGGGCCAGTTCTTCTTGTTCAGGAGTCTGTTGATACCCCCAGGAAAAACTCCATTACCGACAGCAAACATCCCCCAGTATCATCTAAGAGCAAAGCTGCTCCTCTGACAAACCACAACAGTTTAGATTCTAAGAAAGAATCTTCTTCGTGCCATGGATCTGTGCCTGTCAGCCACACCAAGCGGTCACTTTGCTCAAGGGAAGTGCCTTTAATTCAGATTGAAACAGATCAGAGAGAAGAGTGTGTTGGAGAACCTGAACATTCCCCTTCCAAAAGCAGCCCCCTAGAGGAAGCAGAGGAGCATTTGAAAGATGAAAAAGTCCCAGAGGTGGCGAGGGGTGGAGACACTGCTGAGAGTGCCTGCCAAAGTCCTAGGTGAGTGAATGACCTCTTAGACCAGATAGCGCATGGGACTGGAGTTTGCATCTTAATTAGTATGTATTCTAAATCCTGGGGACTTTATTGATGCCAAAATTGAAATCCTGAGACAGTAAATGACCTCCCTGGGTTAATAGGCACTTCTAATAGAAAGTTGGAAGTGATTTTTTTTAAAACTCCTAAAATAAATTGAGTTCATCCTATATAAGAGAGAAAATAAAGTTTCATTTTCCCCATGAAAATTAGTATCCCATGCTGTGTTACCTTTTAAAATTCAGCCAAGAAAATTTTCAAGCTAAAAGGAAAATCACATCAACTTACCCATTTGAAAAAAAGCTAAATATAAATCAATTTTAATGTGGAATCTGACATTATTTTGCTATCATTTTTCTCTATCACCTCTCCTTTCAAGTTTTTCTGTTTTGTTTTGTCCTAAAGATCTTTGCGAGGACACCATGTCCCATAAATGCTGGACCTTTAGGTACATGGTAGAATCATAGCAGTGTTGCAAAGAAAAATTAGAATTTTGGTATCTCAGTAGTTCCTTTCCAGAAAATTGCAATGTAAGTGACAACGCATTTTGAATTTGAGACAAAGGAATTATTTCTTCCCAGGTGCTTATGGAAGAGTTAATCCTTTTATAACTCCTCTTTTCTGTAGAAAATTCATAATATCCTTGAATATTAGACCATTGTATCATTTAAAAATTATTATTGAAGTTTAGTTGACATATCATATTAGTTTCAAGTGTACAATACAGTGATTCAACTGTTCTACTATACATTACACAGTGCTCACAAATGTAGTCACCATCTGTCACCATACAACATTATATTATTGACTATAATTATTGCTGTACTTTTCATCTCCATGACTTACTTATTTTATACAATTGCCTCTTTTTTAAACATTTGTCATCTCTACTTAAATAAGATAGAAAAAAAAAAAAACAGAAATGAAGCTACTAGCCTTGGAAAACATAAGTTGGAGAAATAACCCGTTTTGTCTTTTCAGGGACATATGCCTATTGTACAAAGAGCCTGTTATTTTTAAGTGTTTAGGTGCAATAGACAAGTTGAACACAGCCTTCATCAAATTTCAGCTGCTCTAGAAAATCCCTAATACTTTCCCACCCCATCAGGGTGCTCCCTATCATTATACAGCATCGTTACAACGTGTGGATGGTGGTGGGCAAGGTGCACCTGAATATTTCCTTCTTAGCCACTTAGTGCTGAGAGCTTGCCAACTGAATTAAGTCCTGGGAGAATTCAAGGGGAAGAAAAACATGAAAACTTACAAGCAAAAGAACAAAATTAAGCAAAATGAAATACAGGCCAAGCTGACCAAACAGTACTTACAAAGTCTTATAGGAGTACCATACCTCACTTTAGTATGCACCACCTCCAGGAAGTATGGAGAATTACAAGTTTTTAAAAGTGACCAAAGAGTTGAAGAAACAAAATAACCAAGTGTAATTCTTTAGAATTACCTTAACATGAGATATATGAAAATGGAAAAGTTTTATTTTAGATTCCAGGTGTCTGACTTAGACTCTTCTTCAATGTCATCATAAATCAGCTGCGATTTTTAGCTGAAGAAAGTTACCTAGTTAGGGAGCACTTATGAACTAGTAGTTCAACAAGATTCATGGCTGCAGCAGGTTCAAATCAAATAATGAGTGCCACTGAAGTGAAATAACATTCATTGTACAATTTTGAGTAAAATATCACTGATCTTATGTTTAAATTCCAGGTACAACCTGAGAGTTTCCCAAAACTTGGGGAAATATGCATGAATAAAGCCTCCCACTGATTTAGATTTATATTCCATATAACAACCCAAGGGCATATTCTCTCAACTCATGATATGGACTTCTGATTTAGTTTTCCAACAACCAAAGAAAAAAGAATGTAGAATCATCAGCCTTAGAAATTCAAGAGCTGAATCTGCTTCCAGAACATAAGGACTTTGAATGTATTTTTCTTTGTGGAGCAATATAAAGAGTTGTTATAGAACATGAACTCCACTAACTAACCCTGAGCAAGTTCCCTAATCTCTCAATGTTAGTTTACTCACCTCAGTGCCTGCCCCATTAGAAGCAACTCAATAAACATTTACTTTATGGTTGTTGTTGTTGTTGTTCAGGGTTAGGGTATATGATTGCCTTTATTCCAAGAGATTTTTTTTTTCCAAAGAGAATCCTGTTATGAACTGTGTGAAAATTTTGTTAAAATAGGATTACTAAGATTTACAAGGGGGAAATTAGTTATATTTAGGTCACATTTTCTAAGCTCAGGGTTGTTATTAGGGGATTTGATATGTCAAAATACAGAACTCAGTTCCCTGTGAAAGAATTCCTATCTACTTAACACACAGATGGAAGGAGGTAACAGAGATACTCTTGATTCTGTTTCATCATGGGGAGATGTCATGTCCTGAGGATATTTTTGGGCTACTCTCTGAAGGACATTTTCATAATTCTGCTAAAAACTTCACAAAAGCCCAACATACTGAAATAAAAATCACTTTCTTACTTTTTTTTTATTTGATAAAAGAGTAACAATTTCAGAATTCATTTGAAAGCCACACCCAGATGGGTAATGGATAACACCCGGAATAATCCCTCAGTTGTAAAGAAGGAAAATGATTGAGGACAGCCCAATTCTTGATTTCTGATAAAATAGTATCCTATTGGTGGGCAGCAATGTGTTTTTAACTCAGCTGCCCTCTCTGAAATTATTGAAGAGCAATTATATAACTTGTTGATAATTTGAAGTCACAAGGTATAAACACCCAGCTGAGAATTCTAAGCATTCATATGTTGCCCTCATTGGCATAACCTAGTTTTTTTAGAAATACATTATGTTGTCTTTTTATTACTTTTTGCTTCAAGAAAACAATTATTCATCCAACAAATATTTGCATGTCCGTTCTGTGCTATAGACTGTCCTTGGGGCTAAAAACACAATAGAAAATGGAGATTTTGTACCTGCTGTCATAACTCCTACACACTCAGTGGGAGAGACAGACAATAAGCATGGAAAAACCCTTTGGGAAAAGATAATTACAGTGTGTTATGAGAGAAAAATAAAAAGAATAATATGAAGAACAACTGATTGGGGAATGTGGTTACTTAAGATAGAATGTAGGCATTTGGATGAGACATGTAAAAAATTGAAGTGGAAGATATGCATTTGCATTTAAGCAGTACTGGTGGTCTGGCTAGCCTAAAAAATCCTCCCTCCACAGACCACCTAGAAATCTCAGATTAAATATAGTAAATATTCTTTTGAATACAGGGCTGACCTTAACAGTATTAATAAATAATGATGATGAAAATCTCAGAGGCAGAAAAATGAGAGGATATAGAAACAAAAGTACTAGGCTAAAGCTAAATCTGTGCTTGCTCTTGAGGCCTTGCCAGTCTCCCTAACCTACAAGCTCGTTTTCTAAAGGCTAGTGAAAACCAGGAAATAAGACTGGATCCATGAATGGTGAAGACTTAGAAATGGCACCAATCTCCATGCCCTAAAGAATTACATCCTCAGAAAAAGTACAAACTTAGTAAAAAGTTTCACTCATCGTCAAAGGAGTTGATAAGAAAATGTATCTTTGGAGGTTAGGGCTCTAGGTAGAAGGGGGTAAGTCCCCTAAAAATTTATAACCACAGCTTCCCTAATGCATATGTGAGGGTCCAATTTACCACATAGTTGGTCCAGAAAACCCCAAAGCAAGATAAACAAAAAGAAAACCACACCAAGGCACATCATAATCAAATTATTAGAAACCAAAACCAAAGAAGTAATCCTAAAAGCAGCTCAGAGGGAAAAACAACTTACATACAGAGGAACATAAATAAGAACTTCAGGTTTCTCATCAGAAAAAAATGAAAGCTAAAAGACGAGGAATGACCTCTTTCCTGTAGTGAAGGAAAAAAATTGCCAACTTAGTATTCTTCACTTAGCCAAAAAATAAAGGCTACCCATGGATAAGAAGACTCAATATTGTCAAGATGTCAGTTCTTCCTACCTTGATTTATAAATTCAGTGCAATCCTATTTAAAGCCCCAGCTTGTTATTTTGTGGATATCAATAAAATAACCCCAAAGTTTATACAAAGAGACAAAATACCCAGAATAGCCAAGACAATATTAAAGGAGAAGAACAAAGTCAGGATGCCACTACCTGCTTTAAGACTTAGTACAAAGCTACAGTAATCAAGACAGTGTAGCATTGGGGAAAAAATGAACAAATGGATCAGTGGATCAGAACAGAAATCCTAGAAATAGATCTACACAAATATAGTCAACTGATATTTGGCAAAGAATCAAAGGCAATGCAGTGGAAAAATGATAGTCTTTTCAAGAAATAGATGCAGCAACTTGATATTCACATGCCAAAAATAATAATAATCTAGAAACAAAACTTTTCAAAACAACTCAAAATAAATTTTATATCTAAATATAAAATTTAATAAAACTGTAAAACATGACATACAAGAACATTCAGGTGACCATGACTTTTTAGATAGAATGTCAAAGACGTGATTCATGAGAAAAATAATGGACAAACTGGACTTCATTAAAATTAAAAACTGTTGCTCTCTGGAAGACACTTGTCAAGAGGACCAGAAGATAACCTGAAGCCTGGGATAAAATATTCCCAAAGACATATCTGATAAAGGACTGTTATCCAAAATATACAAAGAACTCTTAAAACTCAATAATAAGAAAGCAAACAGCCTGATTTTAGAAGTGGGCAAAAGGCTTCAACAGATACCTCATCGAAGAAGATATACAGAAGGCAAATAAGCATGTGAAGAGCTGCTGAATATCATGTTATTAGGAAATTTCAAATTAAAACAATGAAGAAATGCCACTACACACCTATTAGAAAGGCCAAAACCAAAAAATGGGCAACACAAAATGCTGAAGATATGGAACAACAAGAATTCATATTTATTGCTGGTAGAAAAGCAAAGATGGCACAACTGCTTTGAAATATAGTTTGGCATCTTGTTACAAAAATAAAGATACACTTGCCATATGATCCAACAGTCATGCCCCTTGGTGTTTATCAAAATGAGTTGAAAATTTATGTCTACACAAAACACCTGCACACAAGATTTTATAGCACCTTTATTCATAATTCCACAAATATTAAGCATGTGAGTAAACAGAAAACACTTTTTGTACTTTTGAAATTTCTTTAAAAGATAATTATTTAAAACAAAAAAAATGTTTTATGACATACACAAAACTAAAATATACGTTGGTTATGATACAAAGGATGTGAGATAGAAATGGAAGTATACTGTTGTAAAAATCTTCTATTTATTGTAGCTTTGTGTAATGTAATCTGAAGCTTTGTATAATGTATCACTTGGGTGATAAAATGGGTGCAAACGATGAACCCTGGAGTAACTACTAAAAATCTAAAACAAAGAGCTATGCTAAGAAACTAATAGTGGAGATAAAATGGAATGCTAAAAATTGTTCAATTAATCTGGAGAAATGCAGGAAAAGAGGAGAACAGCAACAAAGACCAGATGAGATTCATAGAAAATAATTATTAAGATGATATATTTAAACACAATCCTATTGATAACTGCACTAATTCTTAATGGTCTAAATACTTCAGTTAAAAGACAGATTGTCATACTATTAAAGCAAACTCTTACTGTAAAGGATCTATGAGAAATGTGCTTCAAATATAAAGATGTACATAGGTAAAAAGTAAAAGAATGGGAAAAGAAATATCAAAAGAAATATGGAATAGCTATATTAATATCAGACTGAGTAGACTTCTTGAGGACAAGGAATTTTATCAAGGATAAAGAGGGATATTTTATGATAGAGGGCAAGATTTATCAAGAAAACAGTTATTTTAAATATGTAGTCACCTAAATAACAAAAATGCAAACTCTGTGTTTGAAATGAAATCTGCTACAGCTGAAACTGGAAGGTGAAATACACAAATCCACAATCAGAGTTGAAAATTTCACACCCTTTTATCAGTAACTGGTAAAAGAGTAGACAGAAAGTCAGTAAGAACATACAAGACTTGAGCAATCTTCTCAATCAAGTTCACCTGATTAACAGTTATTAAACGCTCCACCAACAGTAGCAGAATATACATTTTTTCAAATATACTTAAAATATTAACCAGGGTAGGCTATGAGGCCATAAAATAAGCATTAATAAATTGAAAATAACAACCTAAAATATTATGGAGTATGTTCTCTGATCACAGTGAAATTAAAATCAATAACAAAAAAATCTAGGAAATCTCTCCAAATATTTGGAAATTAAAAACACACTTCTAAATTATTCATCAAAGAATAAATCACAAGGGAAATTAGAATAAACTTTAAAGTGAATGGAAATGAAAACACAATATATCAAAATTTGCAGGAATTACTTTAAAAAAAAAAAAGAAGAAGAATTTTGTCTAACAACAGTGATCTGAACTTCCACCTTAGGAAACCAAGAAAAGTTGGTCAAATTAAATCCAAGGTAATATAAGGAAGGAAATAAATAATAAAAATAAGAGCAAAGACCAACAATTAACAGAAATAGACAAAAATAGAGAAAATTCAATGAAACCAAAAGGGTTTTTAAAAAGATTGGTGAAAAAGACATGTTTATGCATTTAAAATTAAAATAAAATATTTAAAATGTGTATGTTTAACAAAAATAAATTCAAAATGGATGAAACACCTAAATGTGAGACAGAAACCATCAACATCCTAGAGGGTCTAAGAACACAGGTAGAAATCTCTTTGACCTCAGCAACAGCAACTTCCTACTAGACATGTTTTCAGAGACAAGGGAAACAAAAGCAAAAATGAACTATTGGGACCTCATGAAGATAAAAACTTCTGCACAGCAAAGGAAATAATCAACAAAGCTAAAAGGCAGCCTATAGAATGGGAGAAGATATTTGCAAATGACATATCTGATAAAGTGT
Source organism: Canis lupus familiaris (assembly GCF_011100685.1). NCBI lineage: Eukaryota > Metazoa > Chordata > Mammalia > Carnivora > Canidae > Canis > Canis lupus. Next base: position 40,850,194 of record NC_049246.1, on the reverse strand, counting down.
TGGTATATGAAATCTACAAAGAACCTATCAAACTCAACACCTCCCCCCCATAAAAACAAATAATCCAGTTAAGAAATGGGCAGGAGGCAAGAATAGACACTGTTCCAAAGAAGGCACACAGATGGCTAACAGATCCATGAAAAGGTGCTCAACATCACTCATCATCGGGGAAATACAAATAAAATCCATGATGAGATATCACCTCACACCTGTCAGAATGGCTAAAATTAACAACATAAGAAACAACAGGTGAGGATGCAGAGAAGGGGGAACCCTCTCGCACTGTTGATGGGAATGGAAACTGGTGTAGTCACTCTGGAGAATGTATGGAGGTTCTTCAAAACATTACAAATAGAACTACACTATGATCCAGCAATTGCCCCACTAGGTACTTAGCCAAAGGATACACAAATACAGAATCAAAGGGTACATGCAACCCGACATTTATAACAACATTATCAACAATAGCCAAATGGAGAGAGTCAAAATATCCATCAACTGGTGAATGGATAAAGATGTGGTATATATATACATACAATGGAACATTACTCAGCCATAAGAAAGAATGAAATCTTGCCATTTGCAATGACATAAATGGGTATTATGGTAAGTGAAATAAGTTGTCAGAGAAAGACAAATACCATACAGTTTCATTCATAAGTTCAATTTAAGAAACAAAACAGGTGAATATTTGAGAACAGGGTGGGGGAAGGAGAGAGGGAAACAATAGGAGACTCTAAAAACAGAAAACAAATTGTTGATGGAGGGAGGGAAGATGGGAGATGGGCTTACATGGGTGCTCGGGATTAAAGGGGCCACTTGTTGCAATGAGCACTGAGTGTTGTATGTAAGTGATGAATCACTGAATTCTACTCCAGAAACCAATATTGCACTGCATGTTAGCAAACTAAAATTTAAGTTTAAAGAATGTGTATGTGTGTCATTATTTCCCCTTCAATGAACTTCATGTAACTAAACAACTGGATGACCCATTGCGAAGAAGGCTTTTACTGTACTTCTATATTTATTTTTATTATTGCTGTCTACCTATGGCAAATGATTTCCATTTTCCATTTACAGTGATGACTCAAAATTTCTTTTTAAAATAAACATTTAGGTTACCTTAACTGGTTTTTACAATTTTTATTATTGATATAATACAAGGGGAATGCAGGTGTGGCAAAAATCATGACAGCAGTCTGCTAGTAAATTAAGGTAGGGGAACATTAGGCTAGATGATTTCTGAAGTCCCTGCTAACTCAGAAATTCTACAATTGATTTGATGTCATATCAAAAATGGTCCTCTAAAGCTCTGCATGTGAACTATGAAATCAGAAATGGAAAAAGGCCATCTACATAAATCTGCATAACACATCTGTGCATTATTCATAAATAAATGAGCAAAGCTATACATTTATCTCAAAAGAAAATGAAAACCAGTGTTTTAGATAATCATTACTCATTTTGAGTTCCCAGTTACGTGACACAGAATCTGAGATTTACTGTAAATAGAGCATGAAATTAGATAAAATAAAATATGCTGACAGACTCATTTTTAACCTGAATGTTCTATGTCAATCACTGAGATTTAACTTCTGCTTTAGTGAGAAATATTCTGGAATGAATTTTTCTAGGAGTGTAAGGTCCTAATTTAGTAAAAAAATTAGTCCAGGAGATTTCTTCTTCTAAAAACAAATGGTTTTAGAAGCCTCCCTTTTGTGCTCTGAACTTGGCTTATTTATCTCTTTTTTTAGGAGTATGTGTATTGTTTCCAGTTATCTTCAATAAACTTTTCTTTCATTTGAATTTAACTAAATTCATCTAATGTCTTTTTGGTTGCAGCTCATTTTCTCCCTGCTCGACCTGGAAAAATCTCAACATTTTAGAAAGGAAAATCAGGTTACTAAGAACCTTTTCTTCATCAAGCCTTAGTAGCACAGCCTACTAGAAACAGCCACCCCTTAATATTGTACCTATCCAGAATGCTGTGGGAAGGAGTCTTACAGGCAAGGATTCCAAAGCTTTGGTGAAATTTTCTGGGTAACCAGTTCACATATCAAAGGAGATTTGTCATCAAACCCCAAAATTTGTACATTTGAAACTCTACTTTCTGTATTAGAACTCATTTAAAATTTTTTTCAAGGATAACCATTTTTGGAGAAAGGATAATGGTACTAATCCTAAGACTGAAGAGAATTACCTAGACTTTTCTGCAGCCAGTGTACTACTTTGAATGAAGGAGACTGAGTGCCTTGGGTTGCATCCCTGGGAACAGACTTTTAGAGGAAGAGTTTCAGGCAGATAATCTAGTAGGGAGTGCTCTCTAGACATATGTGTGCATACATCTATAAGGAAGTAGGAAAGGCAAGATTGTATGGAGAGAAGGTGCCCCCAAGTTTGTTTGCAACTGAGGCCTCAGCAATCCTACAGGAGCCCCTGAAGAGGGAATGGACTGTCAGGTTTGGTGCCAAGTAAGACAAGAACTGGCCTTTTGTGTCTTTGTCTCAGCTGGTTGTTGGGATGCTCAATGAGAGAGGGTACAACCTGGGCCAGGCTATTCTCTGCCTGCTGGTAATTCCCAGTGTGCACTGGCAGCGGCCAATATTCTCTGCAGTCAGTGTGCAATGGCCAAGAAAAGCATTCTAATATCCACTACATCAGACTATTGCATTTTTCGTTGTCACCCGAGAGATACACTCTTGCTCCTTGCTCGCAGTTATTAATGTCCTTTTCTCTTATACTATTAATTTTTGATGACTCTGTCGGTAATATCAGGAGAAAGGCTGTGTGAATATGTTCACATTTCTGTACATTTGGCTTTCTGAACAGAGTATTGGCACCTGGTTCGAAGGATGATTGAATGCTAACCCTAAAGATACTTTTAGAGAGATACAGAGATTTACATTTCTGGAGCTATTTGTTAACAATCCAAGTGAAGTAGAGACCATTCCCTCCCCCCTGCAGAGAGCATTTGGATTTGTTTTAAGTGATTTATCTCTGTCTCTCTTCCTCCCTCCCTCTCTCACTTTCTCTCTCTCTCTCCACCAGCCTGTCTCTCTCCTTTCTCTCTCTCCCTGGTGAAGAAAAGGGCAAATGTGCCAGCAGCAGCTCCTCCTACATGAGCTCTAAGATTCATAACTTTGAGGTTTCCCTTCTGTGTTGCAAACCTCACTACATGATTCTCCAGCATTTTTGTTTTTAGATTCCACATAAAAGTAAAATCATATGGTATTTATCTTTCTCTGTTTGACTTATTTCACTTAACGTCATACCCCTCAGTTCCACCCATGTTGTCACAAGTGGCAGGATTGCAGTGTTTTTAATGGCTGAATAATATTCCATTGTATATATTTATTATATATTCTTTATCCACTCATCTGATAGACATTTAGATTGTTTCCATATCTTGGCTATTGTAAATAGTGCTGCAATAAACATAGACACACATATGTCCTTTCAAATTAGTGTGTTCGGTTTTGGGACATAAATTCCTAGAAATGGAATTTCTGGATCATATGATTGAAAGAAGAGAAGTAGCTGGGGTTCAACTATTAGGAGGCCAATACAATATAGTCCAGCCAAACAGTAATGGAGTAATGCCCACGAGTCTCAAAACTTGAGGTCTAATGTCTGGTACCAACTCTTGTTGCAACCTTGGACAAATCATTTAACCTCACTGGGCTCCTGCACCCTAATCTACAGGAAATCTAGGAGGTTCCTTCCAAATCTAAATTTGAGCAATTTAGAAAGACCTAAATTAATATAATTTCATGAGCAGAGAGACAAAAAGGTCAATGGAAATAAAAAGCACAGGAAGAGGATGGGAGGGCAATTAGAATTTGTTTAAGATATGTTGATTTCAAAATGTTAATGAGAGAGATTAAATAAATTCAGAAGACCAGCTGAAAAGAGAGCCCCAGAAGCAGGAAGAGGAACCCTGGCTGGAGTTCAGATTTAGAAGCTGTTTTCATAGGCAGGAAAGTAGATGAAATTGTTAGGGACAGACTGGAAAGGAGGGCAGTGAGCCCATCATAGCTGGCGAGGGTGGCACTGAGACAACACAGGGAACCAGACTCTAGGCAAGGCATGACCAGAGAGTCAGAAAGTCCTGGGAGACCAGGGAGCAAAACAAAGGCTGCAAGGAGAAAAGTGTGTCAGATCAAGGGTTAAATGCTTTGGAGAGCGACTTGACCTAAAAAACACACTCATCCAGAAAGGCAGTGCTGATATAAATCAGAGGTTTCGAAGGGAGATGTAGTCTAAAAGGGTAGCCACAAATGCAAAATGTGTTCAGAGCCATTTATAGGCAATATGGCTTGGTAAACCTCCAGAACTAGGTGAGTGTTTTTCTTCCAGCATGGTCCACATGCCACTTGCATTAAAATTAACCTGGAGTGGTTGTTTAAAATGCAGGTTTCCTGGTCTCCCTGCAGAACCAATGACTCATAATCTCTGGAGAGGATGCGCTGGGTGTCTTCATTAGAAATGCTACTTCCCCTCCTTTATTCTTATGTATACAGCCCAGGGTGCTTCAACATGTTTTTGAAATGAATGGTGGGAGTCAGTAGAAAGACAAAATGAAGATATGGGGAAACTGATGGATTAGCAATCTTGAAAAGGCAAAAATGGAGTTAGGGCACTAGGAGAAGAGGTAGCCTGAAAGAAAGATGCCACCGGCCTCCAAGGCTATCCTGTTCACTATGGCAAAGACTTAGGTTCAACAGAGCAGCTAACAAGGTTCTCCCCCCTCCCCTGCCCCATGAAAAGTTCTGCTTGGGCCTCCACTCTTGGTAATGATATCTTGCCACCTACAGTGACAATCTTGATGCCAGCGATGTACCAGGGGCTGAAGTCTCGGCGGAAGGCAGAGCCCCCGATGAGTTCCCCAACCTTTCCGGCAGCAGTGGGGAGAGCACAGACAGCTGGTCCCAGCTCGCCAATGAGGAGGACAATCCAGATGACACAAGTAGTTTTCTGCAGCTCAGTGAGCGATCCATGAGGTACTTGCTCTTTCCTTGACTTTCCAGGGAAACAGGTCTCAACACAGATTCTAAAAATACTTTCTAAACGGTTCTCTGTACAGGGTCCCTAAGAGAGTAAAAAGAGCCCTCAGCTCCTGCTAGGTTAAGGTGCTTGCCTGTTGTGATTTGTGCCAAGGGGTCTCTTACTATCCAGCTGTGATTTTACTTACCTTGGCCAAGGTTAAGAGTCAGCTGTAGTCCTTTCTCTGTAAGCCCCAGCTAGTGTGTTCGATAACAACTGGGGATTTTTAAAGAGCTGCTGTTACACCTGGTGTGTTTGATACTTTCTCTCTGGTTCATTTGTATTTCAGATGCAACTCAGGCTGGGTTTACATGAGGCAAGTGTTTCCACATTGTGTTGTGTTGTTTGGCCTAATTGTTTCTCCCCTTTCTCTCCCCTGCCCTGTGTATTGTTGTTCTGGGAAAGCAAGAGAGGAATTAATGAAAGATCAGATTTGGAATGACCTAAGCCCAACAAGAGACATAAACTAAACACGACCCCTCTGTGAGGTGGAAATGAAAAGGATCTCCACATCTCTAACCCAAGTCTCATTTGATACTGGGCAAAATCTGTAGACTTTCTAGAAAGGCCAGTGGGAGAATGGGATTCATATGTATCTGGTATAATAGCTCCTTGGCAGCCTTATATCTGGCAGTTCAGTCTGTTTAGACTTAGGAAAATTTCACAGTGTTAAATATTTTGTCTAAAATACCCAAAACTGGTGGGAAATATTACAGTATAGAGATAAAAAGCAAAGAGAATTTAAATCTCTAGACTTAGCAGAAGTTTATAGGGTTAATTGCCTTCAGTGCAATGTTCAAGTCATCAGATCTCAATCAGTGAATACATTCAGTGCCCCACAGGAAACCCAAAGCAGGAATTTGAAATTGAAGGAGTCCAGTTTGTTATTCATAGTACTCCCTAGGGAAGACTGTCCTATTGCATGACACACCAGCAATCACCCTTTGGAAATCTGACTTGGAAGAGATGTCACTGGGAAATAGTGGGAGTATGAGGAAACTCGACGGGTTTGCTGAAATTGGAGGCATTCCATCCTGCAAGTACAGACAGAGCCTAAAAATTGGCTCAAGTCTACTATGTTTCAGCAAATAAATTCCAAGCTAGTAACTAGACCATATGTTGATTGTGTAACCTATGAAAGTGATACATCAGCCCTCCTTCTCCGTGATACACAAGGTATCAGGTGCCACTTCTCAAAGATTTTATGATGAAGGATCTGATAAAACTTTGGCACCACCAAATTTGTAAATTCTGCAGTCCTACAGGAAAATAATGTGCCAGGTGCATATTCTATGGAATGTCCCTCAGAAAAAAATCCCTTGAATGGCAGAGGGAGAACATGTGTCTACTGGTTTCTGTCAGAAGTCAAGAAGTAGGCAGATGAGCATATTGGTATCTCCACCAGACAGCATTCTCAGCATTCTCTTAGTTGCCATGGGTGGGTATACCAAGGAGTCTCTTGCTGCTGACAGAAACATCCTCACTCTAGTTATAATGAGGAAGACAAAAGTCATGCTGTCACCCACTAAGTATGACACCAGTGCAGAAATTCAAAAACAGTGATGATGATGATGATGATGATGATGATTGGCTTGAGCCAAAAATGTCTTTTATTATGTCTTCCTCTAATTTGTCCAGCAATAAATATTAATTTAGGACTCCCCCAACAATATTCTTCTGGGGACCAAAAGAAGGACCTCTTAGAAAGAATGATGGAACATCAGTGTTGGCAGTGTGGCCAGGTGGTGCGACGGGCATTAATATGTAAACTTTTGCTTTGTCAGCAATGGCAACAGTAGTGCCACTAGCAGTCTTGGCACTATGGACCTGGACATTTATCAGGAAAGCATGCCATCTTCTCCCATGATTAAGTAAGTAGCCACTGAGATGCAGTGATTGTGAGACCACTACTCTAATTCCATCTGGCAATCCATTCTGATCATTCAGATTGTGCCCAACCACCGAATCATTGTGTCTATACTGCCGTGGTTCCATGTCACTGGAGCAAGAATGAGGGCTTAGGACAATCCTACCCTACCACCACTGTTTCTGGATTTCAAATCTGCCTTCTGTGATAAAATCATGTCAGAAAAAGTTTATCCAAATAATCAGAAAAGAGAAGCAAAAATCCTTTTAAACCATACCATGCCAAACCCACAAAGATTGTTGTTGAATAGAATAGAATATGAATGGCTTTTCCTTTAGTTGTAGACATTAGTAAATGTGCCTAATACCAAACGGTCCCACAATGTGGATGTGTCATTGCCACGCAGTGACTCTGCTTCCCAAAACCTCAGGACCTTCCCAAAGACCAAGGAGAAATAACATTTAGAGGAGCACTACATGTGCAACACAAAATACGGTGCAGAAGAGGAGGGCAACATGAGGTCAGAGCTACATCCATAATTAGTGATTATTCTGGAAGAGTAAATAAACTGAAATCTAGTTTTGGCCATTACGACTCAGCTTACTGTTGGGAGTTTTCTGAAATCTCGAAAGATAAAAATGAAATATAAGACCAATGTTGCTCCCTCATCTCCTTCCTCAGCTAGTCTCTATAGCTAAGTCATTTTTGCTTCACTATGAAATCAGCTATCCTGCCTACAAGAGTATTGCTCAGTGACTGAAGGTTGCCATGCATCCTTGGTTGTCCCATGCTGCCATTAGTCACAAGTAGAGATGAACAGACACACGATCTTGGGTTTGTTTTGTTTTGCATTTTAAAAGTAGAACCAAACTATAAGCAAAAAATTACTTTGGTGTAAATTTATTTTTCTCCTTCAGGAAACATTGGTTTATCTTCCTTTTTCCATCTTTCTCAAGGGTAGAGCCTAGGACCCCACAGATTATATGCATTCTGGGAAAACCAAAATGACCACCACCCATAGCACCGTCCGGCAGCTCCACGATAGCAGAAGCTGCCCCTACCCTGTGTCATCTCACTTATATCACTTGCAGAGACCTAGGGGAGACTCAAGACCCTTGGGAAGCTGGCCATTCTCTGAGAAATCATTTCATATGTGTGGCAGGACAACTACGCTCCCTCTCAACATCAGCAATACAGTGGAATTTATAGCCAGTAAACTTTTGCAGTAACAGAGAATATAAGGAAGAATACTCTATATAAAAATAGGCATTTTTAAGAGCTCCTGTCTAATTTCCAGCCCATATTAAAGTATAGGACAACCTTGGGCTTCCCAAAAAGGCCACCTCCTTTCAGCTGTTGGGACACGTGCTCTCATTTTGGAAGTGTTTACTGAGTCCTGCTGTTGCATCAAGGCTTCTGAACAAGTACTCACTGTATGAAAACACCTCAAACATTGAACATGGCTGTATCTCATAAAATCCTTCAGTTATGTCTCTAGTTCTCTCTTCTTTTTTAAAGATTTCATTTATTTATTCATTCAGGAGAGACACACAGAGGGAGGCAGAGACATAGACGAGGGAGAAGCAGGCTCCTCCCGGGGAGCATGATGCAGGACTCGATCCCAGGACCCCGGGATCATGCCCTGAGCTGAAGGCAGATGCTCAACCCCTGAGCCACTCAGGTGTTCCTCATGTCTCTAGTTCTTCATCACCTCCAGCCTACTCCATCCTCCTGATAGAAAAAGAAAAAATTCAATTTTAACTGAAGTATTTTATTGTACAATTTAAGTTCTGCCGTTCATTGGTTGTTCTGTCCCTTTTTTCAGGTCAAAGAACCACAAACATTAGAAAAATATTTTCCTAGACTAAAAGGCAGCTTTGCTGCTGTCATAGTAGAGGGGAAAAAAAATCATTGTGTTAGGGTGGAAACATATAGTCCTTTAAATGACAAGTCAAATAGAGAAGAAGTAAAAGTCCCCAGATCAGATCTAGTTGCCTACACGGTATTTCCCTGATTGTTGAAACCACTGAAGGTTTATGGAAGAGAAGGTGAGGAGAAGAGAAAGATGCATTGCTTAGAGTCTCCCACACCAGTTATCCCAACTGAAAAATTTGTAGTTTATCTGGCCTTTTTTAAGGGCCAGAGCTATTTATTGCAGACTCAATAATCCAATGTAATGGCCACATTGGTATTTCCCCAGTGTTACTTCCCTCTATGAAAACAATAAATATAGAACAAATTTCAGAAGCTTTTAGATCAATAAGACCCATTGCCTCATCATCCATTTACAACTTATTCTTCCTAAACATTACCAACCATATATTGTTGTTTTCTCCCAAAGTGAATTGGTGGAAGAAAAGGAGATTCTTAAAGGACAGTCAGAAAACGTAGAGGGTAAGTCATGTTCCCGTAAGTTTGACACACAATTTGCCTGTCATCTCCCTGTGGAAAGCGTGGTAAGTTTGGGCTGTGTCTCTGTTCAGAAGGTGCCTCTGGAGCGCCAATGGGAGTAGCCAGCTCCCAGGGGAGCCTGCTGGTGATCAACTTTGACCTGGAGCCAGAATGTCCTGATGCTGAGCTTCGAGCCACTCTGCAGTGGATAGCAGCCTCTGAACTTGGGATCCCCACCATCTACTTTAAGAAATCTCAGGAAAACAGAATCGAAAAGGTACCCCCCGTCCTGTACTTGGATGTGGATGAATTGTTGTGCTTCTTCTTATCACTGCTGGAAACTGGATAAATCCCCAGTCAAGTCATTTAAATTTGAACCCTTTGTTCTTTTCACCTTAAAATTGTGACTAGATTTTTGAAACCTTCCACCCACATATATATATTCATGATAACTGTTTCTTTGGCCTCAGTTTTCTCAGCTAGAGAAAGTGAAGTGAAAAGATGGGAACTTTTTCAGAGTCTAGTGTTTTGTTTGTTTCTGTTATGGTGTTTCTTTGCTCTGGAACAATTTCCTCATAACACCCATTTAAATAAAAAGAAACTAAATATACAAGAAACTAAAGTGAGGCCATACTTCTGTTGAAAACACACTGTGGCATGGTGTCAACGAGAGGCATGTGTCTATTGAACAGGTTGGCGTTGGACAGACTTCCTTGTCATCACTCTCCACCTACTAGAAATATAAAGTCGGAGAATAGAGCCTTTGCCAACATCTAAATTAATAGCAACTATCACTCTAACTCCCTAGCTCTAAAGCTGCCCACTAACTGTTGTAGAATCTCAATTAAGATTAAAGCACAAATCCATCTGCCAATGTCTTCAAGCTCAATTTCCCATAATTTAAAAGTATGCTCCTTCTGAAAATGTTCAAGTTAATAATAGTGCTATAATATGAGTTTCCTATTGCTGTGTAACCAACTGCCACAAATTTACTAGGTTAAAACAATACCACCTAACTCTGTTGCCAGAAGTTGGGTGAACTCTACTTTGCTCTCTGCTTAGGGACTTGTCAGGCAGAAATCAAGATAGCAGCCTGGCTGGGCACTCATCAGAGACTGGGTTGGGGTGAGGAGGAAACAATCTTCCAAATTTATTCAGGTTGTTGTCCTAATTCCGTCTGTTGTGGTTGTAGGACTGATGCCCCATTTCTTTGCTGTTCCACTTCTAGAAACTTCCAGTATTCCTTGTCACACGGACCCCTTCATGTTCTCATGCAATCAATCTCTCTTATTTCTTCTTGACACCAACCAGAGAAAACTCTGTTTTTAAAAGGTTTATGCAATTAGATCAGTTTTACCAGGTAGTCTCCATTCTGACTAATTCAGTATTAACTAAGAATCCCTTTTGCCATGTACAGTAACATAGTAGAGGCATAATTTTCTCATCCTATTCATGGTACTGAAGATCAGGACGGAAATCATGGAAACTGTTTTAGGATCCTGCCTATCACTGCCACAGTGCATTTTTTAATGTCTTATTATCACAAAGTACATCCCCATATGCATTACACTTGTTTCTCAGCAACCCTATGAGAAGAGCCAATGGCTGTTATTATCCCTTTTTAATGAGCAAGTCAGGACTCAGAATGGCCCTTGAGTGAGTCCCCAGTTAGTGACGGCTGAGCCGTCCTGGAAACTTCTCAATAGTGTCTCTCTCAGGTTAAATTGCCTTGAAATTATGATCTGGATTTTTTTTTAAATATGTACTTGCATTTTAATTCTCATTGTCAAAATCTAGCAGCCTGAAAGATCCTTTGCCATCTTGCCCATGCACATGGTAATTAGAACAGCTTCCCCATTTCTGTGTCACCAGCCAATGGCATTAGCTCCTGGAAAAAACTGAGAAGGAGACCTAATTGATACTGCCTTCTCTCACATCAGCCTCTCTCTCCAACAGGCAATTTATATTTCTCTTCATGTCTAGTATTTCCTACCATTCCATGGCATCTGAATCTAGATACTATCCTGTACTGTCATACCTTTGTTGGCAAGGTAATGAGTGGTTCACTATTTGATAAATTCTCCTTCCACCTTACCACCCAGGCTGTCTAGTGCAAAAAGTGGAGTGAAAGAGCACTCCACATTGGGTCCCTCCTTCTTCCATACACAATCCTAAAGACTCCCTGCCATGGGGAGGAGAACAAGAACATTCTCAGGCAAAGTGCATCCTCAGGTTCATGGAAAAGTGAAAGACAGGCTGGTTTCCAACTTTATCTCCAGAACATTACTTGGTGCATTTTTGGATGGTCTCTTAATGAAGTAGATTTTTATAAAATCCACCATTTTGAAGAAACAGCATAGTACTCTATGAGAATATATGTCTCATAAGTCCTCATTATGTGAAAGGACAAAGAGTGTGTCACTAACCTGATTATTAACTTGATTAGGTAAATCAGGCCCTGACTTGATGTTTATTAATCCTACCTAATTTTCAGTTCTTGGAGGGGATGACTATCTTTACTTACAGCTAGCTGTTTTTTTCTGAGAAAATAAACGCTCCACTAATGTTATCAAGAAAAACATGAAGTAGTGTTTTACTCATTCAATTTAGCATCAGGTCAAGGAGTTTATTTCTAAGTAATGTAACTTTAGGGACAAAACATCCTAATTTTTTTTTTTCAGTCAATGAAGGTTCTCTGCACAGAGTGGCTTGTTCACAAATGGGCAGTATTTATTGTCTCAAAGAGAACTGGTCAGAAAAAGCAAACCCATACGCAAAATTTTGACATCCTTTCTTTTATCAATACTGCATTTGGAAGCCTCATTCTGGTTGTCTATAGTAATTGGTTAGTTTTTTTCAAGTAGTGTGGAAGAGAGATTGTGGTCTTCCATAAGGCTTTGTCACACAAGGGCAGCAGAGTCTCTCATGCTCCTCCTCAGTGTGGAGAGGACTAAAAGAAACATCTCTGTTAAGTTCAGAAATCCCATTTCTCACCATCACTTAGAGTATTAAACATTACTCACAGATCTATGTGCTGAGTCTCCATTTGTGTGCATTCAGAATTTTTTCAATAAATTCATGTAGTTAACAATTTTCCAACAGGGGTGTTCCCCAGTCATCGACCCCCCTGCCTTATGACAGTACAGGCATGAGCTAAAGAGGAGAAGGTATCATGAGTAAATACTGAAGCAGCTCATCTTTCCCACCATCGACCTTGGAGTTGAAGGGCACTTAATTAATAATAATTAATTATTATAATTATAATAATAATTATACCTTATAATGCATTTCAGCCCCATTTCAACTCCAAAGGCAAATTCCAGATATTTGGGGGGCCCAGGGTAGTGTCACTTTTTTCTGGTAAACTGACACTTTCATTTTTAAGCTTTTTCCTTCATGGCATTTTTTTTGAAAGTCATACACTCAGAATATTCATCAAATATTTATTGAGCATGAACAACGCATCAGGCACTGTTCTAGGCTCTGGGAATATAGGGAACAAAAGAGACAAAATTTCCGACCCACGGGATGTTCCATCTAGTCAAGAGAGACCCAGAGTAAGGTGAATGTAAATCAGGAGAGGCTCAGATTGTAAAGCAAAATCTTGAAATATGATGGAAATTTATTTTAGAAACGGGAGATGACAAACACATTGGAAATAGGATTTCCCACACCTCAACTATAAGCCAAATGCACAGAATTACCTGGGACAGTTATTTACAATTCATATGTCTACGCACTTCCTTAGCCCCATCACATTCACTGCTGCCCAGAAATATACATTTTTAAACAACTTCCCTCAAGCGAAGTCATGTTGATGAGTACTAAAGTTTGAGGCTCTCTCCTATAAGAAATACCCTGAAGGAGTGTCTGAACTTGAGGTGGACTTTAAGTATCCTAAATTCCAGGGCAAAGATTGCTAAGAGTCTTAATGCCTGATGTTCTAAAACAGTTTGTAAACATCATTCACAATGTCTGACACTCTGTGCAACTGATGAATCGCTAAATTCGACTCCTGAAACTAATAATGCAATATATGTTAACTAAATTGAATTTAAATAAGAATTTTTTAAAATTTTAATTTAATTCAAGGCGAAAAAAATCATGAAGGTAATTGGTTTTTAAAAAATGACATAAATCAGCCAATTATTCTGCCTTTTGGATACAAAGTTTCATTACCCTCTAGCTCTTTTTCTAAATATAACGAGCTTCTGTGAGCCAGAATGGCCTGATGACTAGCTTCACCGTATATCAGTGCCTTTCTCATCTTTATGCATGTGAGAATTAGTCCTTTTTCTTGGAGGCAATGCAAAGAATGCAAAGAAGGAAAAGAGAAAACAGGTGTACAGATACCTTCCCAGGAAAGTGAGAGTCAGAAGAGACATGACCTCACCTTTAATTTCTCATTCCATTCTACATGCAAAGTGGTGGAAAGACAATAAGAGAAGGAAAGGAAGGAAAAATAAGGAAGAATTCTATACTGCCTTAACTCAGACTCCCTTAACAAAATACCATAGAGTGGCTTATTCAAGACATTTATTGCTTACAGTTCTGGAGGCTGTGAAGTCCAGGATCGAGGTGCCAGCAGATTCCATTCCTGGTGAGGGCCCTCTCCCTCCCTCTGTCCTCCTATGGTAGAAAGAGAGAGCTCTGGTGTTTCTTCTTTTTTTTTTTTTTTTTTTTTTTTTTAATAAGGGCATAAATCTTACCACGGGAGCCCCATCCACATGACCTCAAGTAAACCTAATTATCACCCAAAGGCCTCACCTCCCAGTACCATCACATTGGGGTTTAGGGTTTCAATATCTGAATTTGGTGGAGAACACCAACATTAAGTGCAAAACAGATACTAACATGTCCATTTATAAACATAAGAAATTGTCTTGAATCAAACCCTTTAGTCAAGGTTCTCAAACTCAGTGTGTGCTAGAATCACCTGGGGAGATTTATAGACCCAGATGCTCTGGCCAATTAAATCAGAATCTCCTCTTGGTATGAAGTTCAGGCATTGGAGTTTTCTAAAGGTCTCTGGTGGTTCCAGGGTACAGGCAATGCTGATAATCACGGCTCTACAGGCTAGAATTGCAGGGACAATGTAAAAACCAACTCACTTGTGCTTAATAAAATGGAATGTCGCCTTGGAGCAAAAGAAGGTAGTTACTTTCAGAAATCCAAATTGAGTGTTTTTTTTTAAAAATATCACAGCTTGCAACAACTCCCAGAGATCCTACCATTGGATTTTGTGAACAACTGATCTAATTTAGTAAATGTGCCTGAGAATATAAATGTCCTCTACCAGGTAACATTCTTCTTCAAATGGGTCTGTCAATGATATACCATCACAGCATGTAAATCCTTCTAGTTGCCTAAGACAAAATATTTGCTCAAGGAAATGCCAACTGTGATCTATAGGAAGGGAACTTAATTGTTATTGATTGTGAAAAGGCAGGAAGTGAAAATATTTGGGTTTTGTTTTTCAGTGCATTGGAATGAAAAACTCAGGTCCCTGCCATACTAAAGCTGATTATAAAATTACGAGAGCAAAAACATGGACAGACACAATGAAAGATCTAAGGCCAGCTGCTAAATTGAATGTGGTTTTCAAGGCTATAAAGCAACAAGCTGGGAATGTCCTTTCCTGGCTTCTTCACAACCTTAGCTGCATTTTTATTTAGAAATTTCTTTCAGTCAAGGAAGAAAAGAAAGTGTAAGACCTTCTTGCTCATCAGACCTACAGAAGTTTCAAGGTCTTCATGTCTGAGATTAAGTCATCACAGCCACAGAATAGGCTATATTTAGTGGGGCCAGATCATTTTTAAAAGCTGCTTTATTGGGATATCAGACTGGATTTAGAAATCATGAGACAGATTCCAGCCTGTGACTATTCCACAAACTACTGGCAGAGTGGCTAGCTACTGGTGACCCACGTTGGGTCAGTCAACATCATCCTGTGGTTGTCAACACAGTGGGAGACCCACCTTCAGCAAGTCTTAAATAGTTGGAAAGAAGCTTTGTAATTGAGCTTCCAAAAAGGTCTGAGGCTGAGAGCCTTCTAGGAAGGGCTTAGCAAATATTGACATCTGGCCCAGAGCTTTGATGGTCAATTAGAAAAATGACTCAGGGATAAAAGTTGAGAACAAAATGGTAGCCCAGTGAGCCAGACTTTATAGAAAGAAAAAAAGGATCTGAGGGTAATTTTATATTTCTGTGTATTTTATGGTGACTGCATCTTTATAAGACATGTTGAGGGAGAAGAGGCACCCTTAAGGGATGGGTCTGGCCGAAAGCCATTGGTGACACTTGAGGGAAATCTTGAAGAGAAGTCACCAACCTATGAGCCTCTCACAATGAGACCTCAGAAACTTGAAGTTCAAGCTTTCTTTCCTAGTAACACCTACTTTCTAGACTTCCAGTAAGAGCTGGAAAAGTCTGATTTGTCAAATCATGCAAAGACACCCTAGCCTTTCTCTCTTTTTCTCTGATGCTTCATGTTTTTACTGTTCATCCAACAGAAAGTACACCTTGGATTCATTCATACACACCAAGATATAAGTGACAGCTCACAAAGTTATTTTTATGCATCTCCATTCATTATTAATAGCTGCTAGGAATGTTCCCCTATCTGAGGGTATTTGCATTTTAAGCAGTCTTAACCTAAAAGATTAAGCTCTAAAATTTCAGGAATCTGACAGACAGGAAAATAGACAGAAGTTGCAAGGAGTCCCAAATGGCAAGTAGTGTCTGAAATGTTATCACGGAGACCAAGGGAACTGAATGGAGCTAACCTTCCACTGCTGCTCTAGTGAACAGTAAATAGAGGTCCTGGCTATCCTATCCCGCAACACACATGCCATTGTCAGTCACAGGGCAATGAGACAAATGGCCCACAATGAGCTTTTACTCTGCTTCTGGCACACTCCCATTGCCCCAATCTAGGCTCTTTTCAGCCTTTGCCTAGAGCCACAGCCTGCAGCCATTTTTGTGGAGCATCCTCTCAACGGAAAAGTATTGATTAAACAACCTCAAGATATGCATGTTTATTTTAAAATTATATATGTGTAAATACATTACATACAACTTTAAAATGAATACTTAGATGAGGTTCCCCCCCCACTAATGATTCTGGATGCCGTTCCATATTTCAGCTCATCTTCTTGGTCATTTTGAATGTATTTGACTCCCATTTGGTCATTTGTTCTTCTTTCACTCAGCAAACATTTATTGGACACCTATCAAGTACAGGAAAAGGTAGTAAGATACGACTTAGATGTTGTCCTTCCCTGGGGGATTATGGTCTATAGCATAGTTGCCATTGGCCTCCTATCTGTCTCTCTTTTTTTTTTTTTTTTACATCATCCTAAATATCATGATCATGTGTTCATCTCTCGAGACCTCAGTTTTCATCTGTAAATGCCTGCTTCACTGAGTTGTTGACAGAATTGGATGAGATTACCTGCGCAAGTGTATTTCCTACAGGTTTTGGCTCTTAATAATTGTCCATTTTTTAAAAGAAGTATCTTCCTGAGGATGTTGAGAGGCCTTCACCCTGGGCTTCATCCCACAGTGGCATGAAGGGAATGATCTACAATGATTTCCCACCTTCCAACACTTCAGGTCACAATTCACCTGACGCCAAAAATATTGTCTCTAAGTTGTGGCCAATTGAAGCTTCTACCAATAATGGGGTGACAAATCTAGGGTGTTTCTTCAATCTTTCCTTTTCCTTTTGCAATGGAAAGCCAATGTCTCTTGAGATGTGATGGGGGGAGGGGATTTTTCAAGATGGAGTGAGGAGCTAGTAAGTGACCATACCCAAAAGTTTAGCACTGGATTTATTTAGCATAAATGTATACATCCAATGAGAGACTATTTGGAGACAGGTAGAAGGTTCTAGGAGCTATGCTGTACAGTCCTGTCAGAGAGAGTCCAATCCAGAGAAGATATCTAAGGAAACTCTTGAAATATCTAAAAGACAGACTCTTGAAAGAAGAATTCCATCTAGTCTCCGGCAATCAATGGATGGCAACTGCTCTGAAGAAGAAAATTCTAGTTCATTGAAAGAACTCTCTAATGAACTTGTCTAAAAGAAAAATAGACTGTCGCGGAAAATAGTCCCCTCTCACTAGAGATTAAAAATATAGCCTAGAGAGCTGTTGGCTTTGGAAGAATGATTGAATGAGATGACTTGAAGGCTCATCTGTGATGTGTGAGTCCTAACTCTGTGCTTTATTTTAGTTTCTAGATGTTGTGCGACTGGTTCAGCAGAAGTCCTGGAAAGTGGGAGATATCTTCCATGCGGTTGTTCAGTACTGCAAAATGCATGAGGAGCAGAAGGAGGGGACCCCAAGTCTCTTTGACTGGCTCTTGGAACTGGGATAAGGCAGCTATGTCCTTAGAGTATTCCTTTCCTTTATTCCAGCTTAGATTACAGTGGTTTGCTCTAAATACTCTCAACTTTCTCAAACATCCCATCACATTAGCAGAGCTATAAAAAATCTGCCATTTCAAGTCTACTGCACATGGAAAAAATCTGAGGAAAAGCAAAAATAGGTCTGTACAAATCCATACAACCTATGAGTGAGTTCAAAAGAGCTTGTATTAGAATGGCTGGAAAAAGAGAAATTTTAATGGGCCCTAAACTAAAAGCTTACAACTAGGCCCAAAATTCAGGAAAGCTGCTCTTAAATATTTTTAATAATACAAAATGTTATGTAATGTCTCCAATTATGTGCAACTAGAAGCAAAGTCACTAGTCAAAATAATTTTGTAAACTATGACGTAACCATTATTTTACTCTTTTGAGCTGATGAAGGGGCTGTCAGCCCAGGTCAATACTTAAGATATGGACGAGAAGTTTCCAGAATTTTGATACAAAGGATTTTCACTATCAGACCAATATCAGTGGATATTAACAGAAGTACAAGAGTATTATTGTTGTTCTCTACTGAGGTGATTTCATTTATTCACTGTAACTCACTGATAAATACTCCGCAGCTCCCCAACAGTATCTGTGTTCCCAGCCAGCAAGAAAACTGTTGTTTTTCAGTTGATAGTGTAAAAGACTGAAGATTGTCTTGTTTCCATCTCTGTATTACTTGGGTAACATGCTCACAGACTTCTGACCATGAGAAAAAACTTTCTTACAAAAAAAAAAAAAGTCTTTTGAGATAAAATCTGCTTGTGTATTAAATTATATAAAATATAAACTTTCATTTTATTTTTATTGTAAATTATGAAAAGATTATTATCTTAAATAATATATTGAGTTATCTTAGAGGTTCATAACACATGAGGGGATTGTTGTCTTAAGTTATACCTTGACACTTGAGCTCAGTGCTTTTATTATAAATGGGTTGGCACTGCGATGACAAACCTGCTCCCTGGGTGACATTTATAATGATGGATGCAGGATTTGACATAACCCACTAGGATCATCCACTCTTCCTGATTCAAAGATACTGGCATTTAATTTGGGAAGAATAAAACCTTATTACATTAAGTATTTTAATAACAGAGATTTACTCTTCTGAAAAAAAATAAAAGTATCTAACTGCTCTCCCTTTAACTAAGTGAGGTACGCTGGCTTTTATTTTCTTGACCAAAGAAGGAGTTTATTTAAGATTTCCTGAAATACCCTGCTTTTACTCTATTTTTAAAAATTGCAAAGTAATATTAAATGTGAACAAGGCCCCATGCCATCAATGTTGGCCTTATGTGTCATCCACATCTTGAAATGTCAAGGAAGCTTCTTTGTAAGCCATACCTCCCTCTTCACCACACACCAAGGAATCCTTCCCAGTACTCATTAGACATTTCTTATATTAATAGTCCAAATTTAGGATCTATGTTTAATTTGTCACATTAACAAAATGTCAAATTTTGAAATGTATCCATTATCTCAAACTGAAAGTTCTTTGTGCTACTAAATGGAAAAGGATATATTTATTTTTTAAACAATCCCAGAATATTGTGTGTAGACTCTTGTTGTGCTCTATTGAATGTTTACCTATCCTACAAAGCACAAATACTGAATTGTAACCCTGTGATAAAGTTATACGTGTTGTACCTACTGTTGCAAACTAATCAATAAATTTTTGTTGCCGAATTGTTGATCCTTTTTTTCTCCAAAAGTTGTAAGTGCCTCATAGAAAACAAGAGCCACTGTGATTGGATGAAGGTAGATTATCCTTTGGACAAGTTTTACTGTGACACTTTTGACTTTCAAATAAGCTGATATTCTTTGACTAGTTAGCATCAGTGATATTCATGTAAATTAGCATTTCTCAACCTTGGCACTATTGACATTTGGGGTAAATAATTCTTTGTTGTAAGAGGTTGCACTATGCCTTCATGGGTTCAGCAGCACCCGTGGCTCTTATCCACTAGATGACAGTAACCACTTCCTCCTGTTATGACAATCAAAAATGTCTCCCAACCTATTGCCAAACATCCCCTGGGTGAGACATCAGTTAGGGGCTGCTGGCATAAATAATGCACTGAAGGGGCAGAGGCAGAGGCTCGACCAGGTGTTCTGGTTAAGGAAGAGGAGCCTGCAGACTCTACTCTAGGGAATCCCAGTAGGAATCTGGGATTCCCGTCCCACTTTCCAAGGCCCATGGGCTGTGGCCTCTACAGCACGTCTGGGGGATGGGAGAAAGAAGCATGAGGAAAACAAGGCTTGGGGATAAACTGACCTAGACTCGAGTAAACTAGACGTAGTTATCAGGCTTAGAGGTAAATGGATCAGTGCTCTTTGAATTCAGGAAATAAATTATTAGAATTTGTGTAAATAAGGCACTGAGACTTCTGAGCACTTTATATGATAATAAAAGTGCCTTCTAATAAGAAGGCATAAATATGCTTATGCAAAGGATCGTCCAGTCAGCCAGAGGGTAATATCAAATAAAAATAAACTCTGGACATTGGCAAGGAGAGACTTTATTTGAAAGGCTTATAATAACAAGGAGAAAGGGGCTGTTGCAATGGGTCACAGGGGTCATGGTAACAGTGAGAGTGCTCCCAGTGGGAGACCTGTCAGCATCTCAGGGCAAAGGGAAAAGGGGTTTTCTTTTACAGTGAGAGTAAACATGAAAGAGCCAGGTGTGGGTGGACCAGTGGGATGGACCAGCCACGTTGGTGAAGGTGGCGTGGTGGGAAAGCCCCTTGTATCCTGAGCTCAACCTGTTCTCAGGAGGGGCTTCTTTTTTTCTTTTAAGATCTATTTATTTTAGAGAGAGAGAGAAAGAGAGAGATTGAGAGGGAGGGAGGGAGGGACAGAAGGAGTCCTTTTTTAAAAATAATAAATTTATTTTTTATTGGTGTTCAATTTGCCAACATACATAACACCCAGTGCTCATCCCGTCAAGTGCCCCCCTCAGTGCCCATCACCCAGTCACCCCCACCCCCCACCCTCCTCCCCTTCCACCACCCCTAGTTCATTTCCCAGACTTAGGAGTCTTTATGTTCTGTCTCCCTTTCTGATATTTCCCACACATTTCTTCTCCCTTCCCTTCTATTCCCTTTCACTATTATTTATATTCCCCAAATGAATGAGACCATATAATGTCTGTCCTTCTCCGATTGACTTACTTCACTCAGCATAATACCCTCCAGTTCCATCCATGTTGAAGCAAATGGTGAGTATTTGTCTTTTCTAATGGCTGAGGAATATTCCATTGTATACATAGACCACATCTTCTTTGTCCATTCATCTTTCGATGGACACCGAGGCTCCTTCCACAGTTTGGCTATCGTGGCCATTGCTGCTAGAAACATCGGGGCGCGGGTGTCCCGGCGTTTCATTGCATCTGTATCTTTGGGGTAAATCCCCAACAGTGCAATTGCTGGGTCGTAGGGCAGTTCTATTTTTAACTCTTTGAGGAGCCTCCCCACAGTTTTCCAGAGTGGCTGCATCAGTTCACATTCCCACCAACAGTGTAAGAGGGTTCCCCTTTCTCCACATCCTCTCCAACATTTGTGGTTTCCTGCCTTGTTAATTTTCCCCATTCTCACTGGTGTGAGGTGGTATCTCATTGTGGTTTTGATTTGTATTTCCCTGATGGCAAGTGATGCGGAGCATTTTCTCATGTGCATGTTGGCCATGTCTATGTCTTCCTCTGTGAGATTTCTGTTCAGGTCTTTTGCCCATTTCATGATTAGCCTCAGCCAATCAGACAACAGAAAGACATAAAAGGCATTCAAATTGGCAAAGAAGAAATCAAACTCTCCCTCTTCGCCAATGACATGATACTCTACATAGAAAACCCAAAAGCCTCCACCCCAAGATTGCTAGAACTCCTACAGCAATTTGGTAGCATGGCAGGATACAAAATCAATGCCCAGAAGTCAGTGGCATTTCTATACACTAACAATGAGACTGAAGAAAGAGAAATTAAGGAGTCAATCCCATTTACAATTGCACCCAAAAGCATAAGATACCTAGGAATAAACCTAACCAAAGTGGTAAAGGATCTATACCCTAAAAATTATAGAACACTTCTGAAAGAAATTGAGGAAGACACAAAGAGATGGAAAAATATTCCATGCTCAAGGATTGGCAGAATTAATATTGTGAAAATATCAATGTTACCCAGGGCAGTATACACGTTTAATGCAATCCCTATCAAAATACCATGGACTTTCTTCAGAGAGTTAGAACAAATTATTTTAAGATTTGTGTGGAATCAGAAAAGACCCTGAATAGCCAGGGGAATTTTAAAAAAGAAAACCATAGCTGGGGGCATCACAATGCCAGATTTCAGGTTGTACTACAAAGCTGTGGTCATCAAGACAGTGTGGTACTGGCACAAAAACAGACACATAGATCAGTGGAACAGAATAGAGAACCCAGAAGTGGACCCTCAACTTTATGGCCACCTAATATTTGATAAAGGAGGAAAGACTATCCACTGGAAGAAAGACAGTCTCTTCAATAAATGGTGCTGGGAAAATTGGACATCCACATGCAGAGGAGTGAGAGTCTTAAGCCGACTCTGCACTAAGTGCAGAGCCTGACCCGGGGATCGATTTGAAGACCCTGAAATCACGACCCTGAGATGATGACCATGAGTCAACGACTTGAGCTGAAACCCAGAGCCAGCTGCTTAACCTACTGTGCCACCCAGGTGCCCCCTCAGGAGGGGCTTCTTAAAGAGGGCTATAGACTGGATCAGGCTGCGGATGGGTAATGTTCTGGGGTCTAGAGAAAGGACAGAAGCCTAATGGAATCCTTTTTAAAGATTTTATTTATTTATTCATGAGAGACACACAGAGAGAGAAGCAGAGACACAGGCAGAGGGAGGAGGAGACTCCATGCAGGGAGCCCAGCTTAATGGAATTTGGTGAACGTCTTGCTCCAGTTGATCGCAGTGGGTACGAGCAACTCGGCTAATCATTTATGAGGAAAGAATGAGAATTTGGAGGGTTCGGTCCTGTCTGAGGTACATAAGGGAGTACCCAGGAGTCCAAGGCTCAGAGCTTAGCTCTTAGGAACTGGCCAAAGGCACACCCCAAACACGGGCCTCTTTTCAGGATCTGCAGGGTTTGAGCAAGCCAGACCTCCTTGACGCCCTCTCCTGGGCTGGCACCCTTTCCTATGCCTCCTTCTAGCAAGGTAAGTGCAATCCCTGCATCTCTGTGCATCGATGACTGTAAGCTCCTGGAGGGTGGCGCCACCTGTGACTCCTCCATGGCTCCCGCCCTAGTCCCCCACACAAAGCCTTGTCCCCTGGGAAAGCTAAGAGGCCGTGGGTAACTTTGGTTTCTAATTAACCGTGTTCCACCACTCATTCCAGAAACACACAATTCTACTGTAATGTTCTTCTTAGCTTATCAGAGACTGCTACCTGGTATATTATGCTTCTTGAGGGTGTGTGTGTGTGAAATTACGTTAGGATTCAAGCAAGTGAAACTTTCTATAAAAATTTGCCTTTTATTATCATTGCCTAGGAACATTCGATCACAGAACTGAGAATGTTTTCATGCTTTGGGGATGAATTTCAGTGATATTCAGGACATTATCAGCAGGACTTGGAGGCCAAATGACTATAGACATGTTTGAATGCAGTGGACAGGGGAGAAAACATCTGAGCTGCCCTTCCATCAGCAAAAATTGTACTTGAGAAAAGCCAACAGAAAGCAATCCACCGGTATTGTTGAGAGAATCTTTGACCATCTACATTTTCCGTTTCCTGTAATAATTCCCTTAAAATTGCCCCTCATTGGGTGCCTGGGTGGCTCAGAGGTTGAGTGTCTGTCTTTGGCTCAGATCATGATCCCAGGGTCCTGGGATCGAGTCCCACCTTGAACTCCCTGCAGGGAGCCTGCCTCTCCCTCTGCCTTTGTCTCTGTCCCTTATGAATAAATAAATAAAATATTTTTTAAAATGCCCCTTGTTAAAGCCCCATATCCAGTTTCACATGCTGCTTTTCAGTTTTCACATCTCCTTATTTCCTTCCTTTCTGTCCTTCGGCGATGGCCTTCCAGTAAATTCTTATCAACGAATATTTATTTGGCTCTGGAAGATTCTCACTACTTGGTTGAACTTTGTCCCATTTACTGCTTCAATAGCTGCTGTACCTCTTTCCAGCGCAGAATGGGGCAGGGACTCCAGCTCCTACCACGAGGCACGAAGCACCACAGACTGTTTCCTGGCAGATTGTGTGGTCTCTGGGCTGAACACTTGACCCAAGTCTTTTTTAAAAATTTGTATTATTTATTATAAAAACTATTTAAATATTTGTATTATTTATTATTATTATTATTATTATTATGTCCAACTATAGTTGACATACGAGGTTATAGCAGGCTCAGATGCCCCACATGGTGATTCAACAACTCTATACATTACCCAACGCTCCCCACGAGGAGTGTAGCCACCATCTGTCACTGCACAGTGTTACCACAATATTATTGACCATTCCGTATGCTGTAGATCTCATCCCCATGAACTTAGTTAGTTTATAACCAGAGGTTTGTACCTCTTGATTCCCTTCCCCTTTCCACCCATTCCTCCCTCTGGCAACCACTTGTTTGTTTTCTGTGTTTATGTGTCTGTTTCTGTTTGTTTGTTTTGCTTTGTTTTTTTTTTTTAGTATGGTATTTGTCTTTCTAGTCTGTCTTCTTTCACTTAGCGTTGTTCCTTCTTAGTTCATCCTTGCTCCCACAAGTGATGAGATCCCATTCTTTTTAATGGGTGAGTAATATTCCATACATATATATTCCATATATATATATGTATATATGCAAGAGTTTGCATATATATAATGCAAGAGTTTGGTATATATATAAATATACCACAGTCTCTTTACCCATTCATTTATCAATGGACACTTAGATTGCTTCCATATCCTGGCTATTATTATAAATTATGTTACTGTAATAAACACAGAGGTGCATATATCTTTTCAAAGTATGATTTCATTTTCTTTGTGTAAATGCCCAACAGAGAAATTACTGGATCATGTGGTATTTCTATTGGTAATTTTTTGAGTATTCTCCATACTGTTTTCTGTAGGGACTGCACCAATTTACATTCCCACCAACAGTGCACAAGGGTTTCATTTTCTCCACATCCTTGCCAGTACTGGTTATTTCTTGTTTTGTTTTGTTTTGTTTTTATATTTTTCTGGCCCAAATCTTCATAGACATAAAGCACATCCCTCTTTTGTCACATCACAAACAACAGCATGCAGCACAGATAAGGTAGGAGAGTTTTGCTTCTTATGGAGGAAAGCAGGATGGATCGCCATTTGTTGAAATAGAATGAAGGTAGGTAAAACCAGGACACCCTCTAGTTTTAAGTGTACTGGATTCTCCTTCATGGACACATGTGCCATGATTGAAGATTCTCTGGCCTACTCTTTCAAGCACTAAGCCAATTATTTCAAGTCTAGCATCATTTTTAGTGATAAAGGTAGTCGGCCATATGTTGACCTTTTACAAAAGCCTTTAGAAATGGCTAATAATGCCTTACTCAATTAGATCAGTATCTCTTTCTTCATTCATTCAATATCAAGATCTTCTTTTAAAATTTAAGTGCAAGGATATATAGAAAAAAACAATCATTTCCAGCCCTAGCTATATGTGTCCTCCAGCACATGACTAAGTTTTTCTCTGAAGCATTTTGCTTTGTTTACCTTTTTAATGTAACAGATAAAAGTATGCAGATAATATGACATATGAAATAATTTCCAAGGTGCCTGGGTGGCTCAGTCAGTGAAGAGTCTACCTTCAGCTCAAGTCATGATCCCAGGGTCCTGGGATCGAGTTCCATGTTGGGCTCTCTGCTGAGAGAGGAATCTGGTTCTCCCTCTCTGCCCCTCTCCCTATTCTCTCTCTAAAATAAGTAAATATTTAAAACAATAAGCTAATAGAAAAAAATCAGATTTGTGGTTACCAGAGGTAGAGGCTGAAAGGAGGGGACAATTGGAGGAAGAGGACCAAAAGGTACAAAACTCCAGTTATAAGATAAATAAGTAGTAGAGATGGAATGTCCAGCATGATGACTATAGCTAACTCCACTGTAGGGTATCCAGGAAGGTTGCTGAGAAAGTAGATCCCCAGAGCTTGCATTACAAGGAAAAACACTCCCTCCCCTTTTTGTGTGTATCTTAAATGATGGATGATAACTAAATTTATGTGATAATTATTTCACAATATATGTAAGTTGAATCATTATGCTCTACACCTTTTGCTGTTGTCAACTATTACTTAATACAACTAGGGAGCAGAGATAGTTGAAACTATCAATAACAATAGTTAAGAAAGTAAATTTCATATCATTTCTTTTTACCATAAAAAAATCCACTCAAAAACACACCAATTATAACAAAGCTGCCAGAGATACCTCTGAAGAAATAGGAAGCTGTAGGTTCTTATGCCCTTAATGATGTGTTACTGTCTGGCTAAGCATTTCTTGACAGTCCAGTAACTAATGTGTAGAAAAAAAAGCCAAGAAAAGGAATTCAGTAGGATGTCTGGTGTTCTGATAGGCATTCGTATTTAGCCTTTTCATTCCCTGAACATTTATGTGGCACAAGCATGACAAGCACTGTTTAAGATGACCCAAGAAAATGCGACAAGAAAACAGAGAGTGTGCTTGGCATTTTAGAATTTCCATTCTAGTGAGGGATACAGATGCTGAGCCATAACAAAAGTACAATATAGGAAATAAGTGTAATTGACCACAGAGCAGTAGTGAACAATGCTGGGGAAAGAAAAAAACATAATTAAAAAGCAAGGTGAGGTGAAAGAGGGCTGGGCAGTATTCATTTGGATCATATCTAACCCTAGTGGTTCCCAGGTCTTCTCTAGATAAATTTGAAAGTTTTTAAAGAAGTCAAAAATTGTTACTTGCAATGGACCTGACCACTTGTTAGTCAATATAAACGTGTGATTTGGGGTTTGAAGCAAGAAGGCATCTGCAATGTCAGCTGCTGTCTATAAGTCCACAACTGAGAGCTTGAACTGGCTTGTTACCATGGCAACATTGACACATGCCTCCAGTGGGCAACCATGGGAGCAGGAGTTGAAGAGTTAACTATTCCAAAGAGCAGTCTGCAGGGAGTCAATGTATCCCTGTTCTTTGGCAGTATTTCCTTTCACTTCCATGTCTCTCGGGCTATGTATTTTTCCACCCGCAACTAAAATCCCAAAATATTCCCTCGGGACATTTTCTAGACTATCGTCAACTCCTGATGTCACTGCATGTGGCATTTTCTTGCCCTGCATGAACACACAGGTTGGTGACACATGAGCACACTCTTGCCGAGGGCATGGAGTCCTGTCTTTTAGAATGTCAAGGTCAATACTGTTGTCATCAGAACTCCTCTGATTGATGAACAAATAACATACAAAAATAACTGAATTCGTTCCTGGAAGAAAATGAATTCTCCCAACTCAACATGGAGGTTTTGTCAAACCTTTGAGCTGAAAGACAGTGACATCTGCTAATGAGTGTCTGACACAAGTCCAAGCACGGCCAACTTCTAATGATCCTGAAAAATGGAAGACAGCCTTGTCAAGAAGCTCCCTGGTGTTAATTAGCCAACATTTTACTAATGATTTCTCCTTCTGTGATCCTTGTTCAGGTCCATATAACTCATTCAAGTAGAAAAAATTATGGGCCCAATTTTGTAGGCAAGGAAATTGAGATTCAAAATGGCAAGAGGGCCTAATTAAGATATCAAGAATAAGAAAAATAACAACCATCATCACTGACATTTATTGACCTCTTGCTCTCTATATGCCAGAAACTATGTTAAGTGTTCTACACGTATTAATCTATTTAAGCTCCACAACAACCATAGGAGGTAGGTATTATTGTTATGATTTCATTATTGAAGAATCTGGAACATGGCAAGAATAAATAGATCACTTAATGTCACAGAGGTAGAAACAGCCAGAGCAGGATTTATTTTAAATTGGCATAAATTGGAGGCATGGAAAGTGAGAGAGGCCAAAGGACAGACAACACAGAGGGAAAAAGGAGCAGAATTACAAACCACAAATCATTTCTTATCAGTTCAATCGTATATTTTCCCAGTTACCAACCATCAGTCTCCCAAAATAGAGAGAGAACAATAAACAAAATCCCTGTGTTCTTTTGGTGGCAAATAAGGCTCAGAAGTGGAGTTGACTATTTATAAGGCTGAGAGAACTATTTGAGAATATCTCCACGCAGGATACTTCGAGATCATTCATAATAGCTGACACCAGATAAATTCTTCATGTAAATGCAAAATGTAAAGCTCCCCTCAATCTGGATGAACACTGGTTATATTTTCCAAAACTTTAAAATCACAATAACATTTTCTTCACCAAGAAAAAAAAAAATGTGTTTGGCTTCTCTCATGAAAAATGCTTCTAGAAGCATTTTTCAAATGTTGCATTATAATTAACCCTTCAAAATGTTATAGTATTAAACACTCTTAACCAATAATAAATTCTGCACCATTTCTCTATTTGAAATGAAATTTAAACAACCTGCTATAGGACAGAGTCGTTCAATAGAAGACGGAGGAAGCACATGCCAGCCAAATATTCAGAATGGGAAGAATAAACATCTCAGACACACTGGGAGGTGAATTTTAAATTCTGTTTTTACAGCTTGACTCCAGGAGGCAGCAAGAAAAAAAAAAAGAAAAAATTAAAAGGAGGGTATTTCCAAAGTAACAAATTGCCAACATTGACTCATGATGGGTCTGGAAGGTAGAACAATGGGGAAAGGGTAGGGATGATGAAGTGACCATAGCACATAGGTCTTCAAGTCACATGTTGGAAGTCTTGTCCCTGTCTCGGCATGACTGACTCCCACCGACTATGGCTAATGGAGGAAATCCTTCCTTGGCATGGAGCAGCCCAAAGGAAATCGGCCAACTCTACCCAGGGCCATGTGGGTCATTACTAAGGGTAGAAGCAGATGCTTATCGCCTAGGGTGGCCCTCATGCAGTAGAGTCTGTGGCCTCATCACAACATCCTGTGTCCCTCTCCTCCTTACCTGATTTCACGTACCTCACCTTCCTCCCCCCAACCCATGTGATGCAAAACCTATTCCATCTCAGGGATGAATGCAGGCTAGACAAAGCCCATCGGACAGAGACCAGTCTTCTGTTATTGGAACAATGATCCGCTCAGGGGTGGACATGGACCTGAATTTGCCCAAACTGAAGGGAAGGCATTATACAGCGGGCTGTCTCTCTCCAATCCCCAACAAAAATTAACCAGGAAAGCATGTCCCAGGCTGCTTTGAGCAGTCGGCTTGCAAAAGTAAATGGTTTAATAAATCTGAATTGCATGAGGCAAACAAAAACATGATACATTTTTAAATTTAACTATTAGGCCAACAGTGTTTGGTCAAATTTCTTTTTGCCACCTGATTATGCATCTAGGGCAGACCCCATAGTTTCTGATTGCTTTCATGACTAAAATCTGCAGCCAGTCTAATTCAATTTACAGTCTGGTTCTTACGTGTGATGTAAAGCTCTTGTTCCCTTTTGCTGAGCACCAGCCAGGCTGTGGCCCGAGGAACTTGAAGGGAAGAAGGACAGTGTCTGCTATTTTTGTCTTTTTTCTGCCTTTCCTGGTTCTCTCTCTCAGTGTTGGGCACTGGAGAGCAAGAAGGGAAGCAGGGCAAGTGTTTCTTTATCTAGAAGCGGAACTGCAATTCTCTATTGACCACTATTGCTTCTCTCATTAATACCACCCAATACCATCCCGTTGACAATGCCGCCTTTGAGGCAGGAGCCCAAATATCTGCTCTCCCCATGGAATACATGTGTGAACATTTTGGAGGGCCTCGTGTGATCATTCAATTTGCTGAAGAGGGAGACACAACTCCAGCTCTGCCTCTTCTTCCTGCAGCCCCATGACCCACCCCGCCACCGACGTTCCCTACCCTCCCTCTTTCTCTTCCCTTCCCCCATCCAAATCTCTTACTTCTGGTTCCCAGCACCCAATAGACAATGCTCTTGAACAGACCCCAGGCAAAATAGCTCAAGCGTAGTTGCCTAACACAACACTTACAGTAAACCAAGGCAAACTCATCATATCAAACAGTGAGAACCTTATCTGCACGAACCGGTCCCTTTCCCCTTCATCTCAGCCAGTGCCTTCTCTCTGGAATTTTCTTCTCTGCTCAGATGTGCCTAAAGTAAAATAATCAAGTCTTCTGCCTAAACAGGCAGCCAATCAAAAAAGTAAACAAACCAGAATCCCTTCCTTAAGGGATGATCTTGGTGTTCCCTCCTTTGATTTCAAGAAGAGAAGGAAAAATACCCTCCATCCAAGGAGGAGAAGGAAAAAGGCAGAAGTTGATGACACATTAGTCATGCAGCTAGGATGATGGCTGAAATAGCTTAAGAAATATAGATCTGAGGCTATGTTTTCCCATTTCTAGAGGTCAGTTTTGGCCAAATAAACAATGACACCTGAGAAAGAGTTTCAAAACTGACCAAATAAGTGGGATGTGTGTGTTTCTTTCCTTTTCCTTTCCTTCTATATCAACCTGTTGGAGTTCGAAACTGAGAAAGCAGCACCAGCCACATGATTTGTTGGACTGATGCCTCAGTCCAAATGCAGCACCTCTTGTTCAAAAAAGTTTTCAGAATTTCAAGAGAGTGACAGCAGAGCAATTAATCAAGCACAAGGCCTTTCTCAGGGCAAGGCCAAGTGTGCTGGCCAGGTTACATGAGCCAGTGGATCCAGAAGGCCGAACATCAGCCCAAAGAAGACTATTCTTGAGCCTTAGTGTCTTGAAATTTATCTTGTTCAGTTTTGGATTTGCCTGGAACCCATCACCTTTTCCTCCTTTTTTTACCTCTTCTTTTTGGAACGAGAATGTCTATTTTATGCCTGTGCTACCATTGTATTTTGGAAGTACATAATTCCTCTGGTTTTGCAGGTTCACAGATGGAGAGGACTTTGAATCAAAATGAATCTTTCCTCAAGTTTCACCCACCTCTGATTTATATTTATATTTAGTTGAGATTTTGGACTTCAGACTTTAGAGTTGATGCTGAAATGCATTAAGAATTTGGTGGCTGGGACGCCTGGGTGGCTCAGCGGTTGAGCATCTGCTTTTGGCTCAAGGCATGATCCTGGGATCTGGGATTGAGTCCCCATGGGCTTCTTCGCAGGGAGCCTGCCTCTCCCTCTGCCTATGTCTCTGCCTGTCTCTGAGTGTCTCTCATTAATAAATAAATAAAATCTTTTTTTTAAAAAAAAAAAAAAAGAACTTGGTGGCTGTTGGCATGGAATGAATGTATTTTTGATGTGAGAGAGACATAGATTTGGGAGGGCTAGTTGCAGAATTATGTACTGATTACGTGGGTCATCTCAAAATTCCTATGTTGTAGCCTAAATTCCCTACTGTGATGGTATTTGGAGGGAGGATCTTTGGGAGCTAATTAAGTCATGAGGGTGGATCCTTCATGAATGGGATTAGTGCCCTTATAAGAAGAGACATGATAAAGATTCTCTCTCCTTCTTTCTTTCTATTCTCCAACACATGAGTATATAACAAGTAGATGGCCATCTGCAAACCAGGAAGCATGACCTCAACAGACATCAAATCTGCTGGTGCCCTGATAGCAGGCTTCCCAGCCTCCAGAGCTGTAGGAAACAAGTGTTTGTTGTTTAAGTCCCTAGTCATTGTATTCTATTATATCAGCCATAACTAAGGCAACTCCAGAGAACCTCAATGCCCCCTTCTGTCTTTCTATGATCACACACACATTCTGAGACAGAGAGATAGTACTGGTCAGGATTAAAGTTACAGTGAGAAAGTTTGAGAGGTCTACTGGAGAATAAGGACTTTGAGGTTTCACATAATCTGTGCCTTGAAGCCCAGATCAAATTTGAAAAAGCATAAGTTGAAGAGGTGTTGCAAAAATAATTAAGAGTGTAGGCAATGGGATGGATCTCAAAGCCAAGGCAATATAGGACACAGAGCATGGAAAATGGGAAGATTTACCATTCAAAAGTGGTTGGAGGGCAGCTTGGATGGCTCAGCAGTTTAGTGCCACCTTCAGCCCAGGGCCTGATCCTGGAGACCCGGGATCAAGTCCCACGTTGGGCTCCCTGCATGGAGCCTGCTTCTCCCTCTGCCTGTGTCTCTGCCTCTCTCTCTCTCTCTCTCTCTCTCTTTCTCTCCCTGTCTTTCATGAATAAATGAATAAAATCTTTTTTAAAAAAGTGGTTGGAGCCAAAATGTAGAAGTCCTTGAAAGAAGATGTAGAGTCTATTCAAGCAATGTGATATTTTATGCACATTTACTTTGAAAGTAAGTTACTTGTGTTTTATATTAGTCTAGTATTTTGAATCTAGACAAGCTATTACTATCATTCCAGATGCATGGAGTAGCTTCATATACAATGTAGATTCTGTGATTTAAGTCATAGTTTAATAAGTGAGAGACTACTGGTATTGTCTGTTTTACTAATGATAAGGAGACAAAGGAATGCAGAATTTGAGATAAGGGAATCTAGTCTTGTGGTTCATTTGCCACTGAACATCTGTTATCTTCTGAGGAAATTATTAACCTTTCTGAGCTTCAGTTTGTTCATCTGTAAAATGAGCTTTTACCTTCTGTTCCAAGTTATTATAAGTATTTGGTTGGACAACATTTGCAAACATGTTTTATAAACAGCAAGACCCTATCCAAGGTATAGTGTTAATGTGATTCCTGAATCCTTGACTATATTTTGGAAAGGTCACTCCAATTGATGCCTGCTTGAAAAATGACATACAAGTCTGCAGAGGTAGAGTTAGAACAGGCTAGAGTATTTATAAATCTAGTTTTCATCTAGTCAAAGCATATTTGACAAGTGAGTCTCAGGGGAAGTTCTCAAGTGTCAAGTTCGTGGACCCATGAATAGAGCCTATAATTGAGGGTAGTCAACGCAGCTTGAAGAAACATTGCTAGGATCTTGGAGAACATAAGATTTTTTAAAGGAAAATTTTATGTAATACTACTGCATTCAGATTCCCTGATTCTCTATATTTTCCTAGTCCGATTGTCTCAGCTCCATAAGACTATAGGTCTCTATATTTTGAAATGAGTGCTGATAGTGAAACAATTGTGTAATCACCTCTCAGTGAGACATAATTATAGTCTGGTCCTTGTGGTTTAGTGGACACAGACTAGATGTTATTTACTCCATCCATAAGTTTCTTGTTATGACCCCACAAATGATCCATGACCTTGAAGAACTTTGTATAAGCTGTTTTCTCTTCCTGAAATATATGTTCACCTATCATGGACACTTAATAGTGGCTCTTCCAGTATCTATTTGTCCCACCCCAATGACTCCCAAATTCCATCCTTGTATCTTAAGGTAATCATCTTTGTATCTGCTTGATTAACGGTAAACTAATGCCTTCCCAGACTCCAGAGGTTTGCACACAACCTAAGACAATCCAGTCATCACTTTCTACTTCCTTGGCCACAGTGGTTGATTTAGGGTTGGACATATGACTAAGCCTAGAGAGTGAAGCAAGGGTTTACTGACTTTTGTGGTCTAATGAAATAGATCTGTCAGGATAAATAAGCTTGTTTCTACATCTATTTTTATTTTTTCATTTTTCTAATTTGTTCACTAAGTATTTGTGGTATTATGTGTGGTTTCTTCAATAATTTAATTGAGGTTTCTTAAAACCAAAACTTAATCCTTTCTAAATATTCGAAAGATAATTCTATCATTTTAAGCAGTTTGATTAATAATGTAGTTCAGTATACAAGAAATTAATTAAATATCTTTTTTAAAGATTTCTCTTGGTATCTCTTTGGAATTAAATGTACTTAAGCCTGGCATCTCTCCTCTAGGAACCAGGAGCCTGTAAGTCTATTACAATAGATGCCCAACAATACATCATAAAAATAATATCAAACAAACTTGATTAAGTTATTGTAAAAATTCATGCCTCTAAGAAGACTTGTCCTCAGCTTATATCCAGCTTTTTATAGTTTTAGGTAACTTTTTTTAAAGTGGCCACAAGTTATTTGACACTCCTCCAACTGAGCAGTGTCTATGTTCCCTGCACTTGTATCTGAGTGGGTTCTGACATTTTCATACAACGTTTGGTAGAAGTGATGTTTTGTGATTTCTAAGACTACATAATTAAATGCTATTCTGTTTCTGCTCTTGACTACTCACTATGTGGGAATCCAGCTGCCATATAAAAAGAAAATCAGACTGGCCTGAAATTACCTTACTGGAGAGAACAAGTGTAGACATTCCTGCTGACAGTCCCAGGGAGTCTGGGCTTCAAGTCATCCAACCCAGGCACCACACATCATGAAGCAGAGACAAGCCATCCCTGTATTATCTAAATTCCTAACCCATAGAATTCTTTCAACATAATAAAACTGCTATGTGCCACTGAGTGGTTTTGTTATATGGCATAGTCACAGGAAAATTTACCTTTATTCCTTCAAGGATGAACTTAAGGTTTTTCTTTGGTGTGTTTTAACTAGTGTATGTCTAAGTATACCATTGTTTTTATTATATTTAGGATTTAATAAACTCCTTGAGGGGCACCTGGTGGCTCAGTGGTTGAGCATCTGCATTTGGCTCAGGTCGTGATGCTGGGGTCCTGGGATCGAGTCCCACACCAGGCTCCCTATGGGGGAGCTCTGCCTATGTCTCTGCCTCTCTTTCCATGTCCCTCATGAATAAATAAATAAAAATTTTAAAAAAATTAAGAAAATAAAATAAACTTCATAAATCCATGATTATTGTCTCAAGGAGCTCTGGAAAACTCTCAGGCATTACTCTTTCTGTACCATTCAATCTCTCCTTTCTTTCCCTATCTTCCTATCTCATTAAACATGTTAGACCTTTATACTATGTCTTCTGTTTCTGGTGTCTCTTCTGGTGTCTCTTCATGCAAGATCATTTCTTCTGACATATCTTCCAGTTTAAAAATGCTCTCTTCAGCTAAGTCTTCTGTTAAACCCATTCATTGTGTTTAAATTTTACCTCCTGTTTTTGTTGTAGGAGTTCTGGGGTTTTTAAAACCTCTTATGTCACTTTTTATTTTTTCCTGTTCCCTACAGATATTTCCAAGTTCTTTTTTTTAAGATTTTATTGATTTATTCATGAGAAACAGAGAGATAGAGACAGAGATAGAGATATAAAGAGAGAGACAGAGACACAGGCAGAGGGAGAAGCAGGCTCCATGCAGGGAGCCCGACGTGGGACTTGATCCCGGGCTAAAGGCAGTGCTAAACCGCTGAACCACCCAGGCTGCCCCTCCAAGTTCTATTTAAAAAACAAACATTGCCTTATACATAATAGGTATAGTTGTTTTTTGATTTGTGTCTGATGATTCCAAAATCTAATGTCACATAGGATCTATAGTTGTTGTCTATTGTTCTGCTGGATTTCACTCATGTTGTCTTGGTTCTTGTGCATCTGGTATCTTCAATAACACGACAAATATTCTATTTGAAAGGTATTTGTATAAATAATTTTAGGCCTATGATAATGAAAGTTTCTTCTGGGGAGGATTTTTCTTTTGCTTCTGCAAGCAGATGCCTAAGATATATTTCAATCTACACCATCCTAAGCTCATTTTGTATTTTGCCCAGTTTTTTTAGTTGTTTCATCATTGGAGGTTTGATTCAAACTGCATAGCTTACTATTACCTAAAGTATAAATTCAGGAAATGGTAGACTAATGGAGATCAGAGCTTCTCAAACTTTGATATATACACATCAGCTGGTATCTTGTTCCATGGTGGGACTGTCAACAGGAAGACAGATTCTTATTCAATAGGTCTAGGGTAAGGACCAGAATTCTGCATTTTTACAGGGTCTCAGGTGAAGGATATGCTAAACGTGGAGTAACATGTATAAAGTTGGATAGGAATATTGAGTGGGAGTTGGGAAGATGAAAATTCACAATAGATACATTGCAAGTGTAATTTCTAACCAATATACTACTCCAAACTTTCCTTGAACCTTCCCTTGATAGTATGTTAGACATCGAGCTACTAGAGAGACTGAGGCACATCCAAGAGTACCTGATCCAGTGGTACTCTGATTTCAGCAGAGATGATTTGCAGGGAGGGAGAGGTTTATGAGTTAAACTGGGAATGATGACAGAGAATAGTATGATGTCTGCCTCCTACACCACATCCGGTGATCAAGTATCTAAGCCCTGTGTGTGATGGGTCTGCAGATGAAAGCTGAAGGAATGGTTTTCTTAGGAAACTATGTAAGACATAGGAGTATAAGTAGAAGACTATTTATCATTATCAGGACTTGCAGCTTTGAAGCTCCGAAAACCAACCTGAGACCAATCCTCAGTAACTGGTGCTAAATAGGCAGATTTGTAGAGTGGGTAATCCCCCTCAAGTTCAAGGACATGTTCAAGGCAGTCCAGAGCAAAATACCTCAAGTAAACTCAACTGGCAAGAAACGCTTCCAGGGTACACACACACACATACACACATTTTAGCATCTAGAGACCAATACACATTAAATATCCAAATAAGGGGTAATTCTTAATTAATGGAGGTATATAGTGCATTGAAAAGTGCAAGATTTTTAAGAAGACCTTTTAGGGCTCAAATTCACACTCTATCATCACTGGTGGGGTCACTTTGGGTTAGTTACTTAGCTTCTTAAATGCCAGAAAGTTTGTGAAGCTTAAAAGTGATAACTATTACAAATTACTGTCATATATTAGGTCTTTAATGATAAATATAAATATCCTTACTTTTCCTTTCCCTCAGCAACAACTTAAAAAAATACATCTAAATCCCAAGCACAGCTTTATCCACTTAGGCTTTTGATGAAATAAGAGCTGGAATATTTGGACAACAGATGCTCTAAAACAATCAACATCATTAATGCATAAGAATCCAAAGCCATGGGGCACCTGGGTGGCTCCATGGTTGAGCATCTGCCTTTGGCTCAGGTTGTGATCCCCAGGTCCTGGAATCAAGTCCTGCACCAGGTTCCCCCCCCGCCCCGCCCCGGGAACCTTCTTCTCCCTCTGCCTATGTCTCTGCCTCTCTCTCTGTCTCTCATGAATAAATAAATAAAATCTTTTAAAAAAGAATTCAAAGCCATGGAAATGTAAGTCCTCTTCTCTCCACTTCTTTTTCAGAAAACTGATGCACCGGGCTGGGAGCCATGATTTATTTTGTCACACCATTCCAAAGTTAAAGGAAACAGACTTTGGATAATTAGCTAATAAATTTTATTCGTATTTAATAACCAAGGGAAAAAATCATTCTTCTATATCCTCAAAGTAGGCCATTCTTGGATTCTTTTAATACAAATGTGGCAAACACAATTGATCAAAAAGTTTTATTATTTAGAGAAGACATAAATGCCAAAATATAAATATAATTTTCCCCTCTATTCTCACTCTGACCAGTTCAGACATATTTATTAATAATTACTTGTGGAAACATAATTCACAAAGCTGATCTTCCTAGAACAATAGTGCATTTACTTATCTCAGCGGTACCACATGCTGATGCTTGTCCAGCATTCTTGGAAATAATTATTCAGCACCAATATGGTAAGTTTAAAGTCACAAAGAATCTACTTTAAATACTGAAAAGTACACTTTCTCAGCAAAATGTTCTCAGCAAAACTCTGAACTCAAAGAATACTTTTTTATACTGGAAATTGTTAATGAAAAAATATATTTTATAACATACTCAGCTGGGCTTAGGAAAATACATATTTTATAACAGATAATCAATCGAGCATGCAAACATTGACTGCTCCAGCATTTCCATATAGAAAGTGCAATTTAGTAGGAAAAAAAAATCTTAAGGCAAAAACACACTGACATTATAGACCATTTGTGTTTAGTTAATAGGTCTTTTGGCAAAGGTGGGGGATCTTCCAGCCCCTCAAACCCCTTGTCATTCCTGGTCTGCAAATATATTTTTTAAACTTTTTTTTAAGATTTATTTATTTATTTGAGAGAGAAAGAGTGAGACTGAACATGAGCAGGGGGAGGGGCAGAGGGAGAACATCTCAAGCAGACTCCTGGTGAGCTCAGAGCCTCACAAGGAGCTCCATCTCTCGAGCCTGAGAGCATGACCTGAGCAGAAATCGAGAGTCAGACAATCCGCTGAGCCATCAGGCACCCCTGCAAATATATTTTCTTTCATGGAAAAGAAGAGGTGGCCCTTATGAAGAAACCTGCCCTGTAGATGTTTCTACTCTAATCAATTATTCCTGCAAAAAGGAAAAATATGTTAGAGTTGCCATTTGAGCATCCTTCTTCTGGCAATAAATAGAATTTGTGATTGGTTTATATATG
Source organism: Canis lupus familiaris (assembly GCF_011100685.1). Lineage (NCBI taxonomy): Eukaryota > Metazoa > Chordata > Mammalia > Carnivora > Canidae > Canis > Canis lupus. The sequence continues at coordinate 40,812,102 of NC_049246.1, read as the reverse complement.
CCTCTCGGTTCAGATCTCAATATGAACACCAAGAGAAAATCTGAAGATTGTTAGGCTCAAGCAAAAGGAGTATGGAAGTGTTAACTTTCACAATCCTGCATAAAATTTCCTCTAAGGGCCCTGTAAGAAGTTTAACCTTTGATGATGAACTTGGCTGCCTGATAGATTTCATTTGGACACCACTTTTACTGTTAAGTAAACACCTAAGCATCACTGTACTCGGGCATCCTGGGAACACCAAAGCTAAGCACAAGGTCCCCAGAGAAGCACTCTTGTTTATAAAAAACTACAATACACAAAGGCTAGACGTTCTTTGTGCCTCTTTTTTTCTCTTTTATTGTGGTTAATGATATATTTCTTTTATCATGCGCAATTTTATAATTACATGAAGTGTGTGTCTGTGTGGGTGGGTGGGTGGGTGGGTGAGTGTATATGATTTGGATATTCCCTATGAGGAAATGCTAGCTCTTGATACAAAATGGCCCCTGCAGAATTATGGCAGAAGCATAAACAATAGTCCATGGATTGATTGCTTCAAACTGGAGACTTTCATCAGAAGACCCAAGCACAAAAGAACAATCTTCTAGAGCTCTGTGATGGCTCATTGGTCAGACCAAGCTGTATCTAAAACTCCTGTTATTCATCTGTCTTCCTTATTTTAGAGCTAAAGACTTTAGCCCAGTTAAAATTACATCTTTACTATTGTTTCATCTTTTAATAATATACACAAGTGGCTGAAGATTTATCAAAAGAGATTGCTAAAGTAACTTAGGGCAGTTTCCACGTGGCAACACATTTGTCATTGTGTATTTTGATAGAGTTAAGTATTAACATCATATTTAAAAATCAAAACCATGCATTTGTCAAACCAGATATCTAAAAAAAAAAAAAGGTGCCTCAAGCTGAAAATTTCTTTGAATTCACAATAAGCTCCTCTTTGACATAACTTCCAAATGAATTAAATAAAAAAATAAAACATGAACTAGGCCAAAAAACAAAGTCAGGAGGCCCAATTTCAAATATTGCCTAGAATGCTTCATTGGTCTTGTCTTAATTTGCTTTTAGGTGGTACCATTTTAGAAATGTCAACACCAAATTTATGTAAAAAGAGTATCAAGTTCATGCAGCAAATTGAAAGAGTTAATGAGTACTTCAATCTTCCTTTTCTTTGAGTAGATGTTAAAAAAAATTCTCTCAAGGTGAAATAAGTGAAGATTCAAATAAGCAGTGGATGAACTTGACAATCGTTAAACAAATATTTAAGTTTCCCTCACACAAAAGACATTGGGTGATAGGTGCAAGCCCCCAGACTACCATGGAGGCAGCTCCATGGCTCAAGACAAACTAGTCAGTCTACCCATAAAATGCAAGATTTCCAAGTCAGACAAAGGAAAAGTAAATGCTGTTAACCACCTTGGCTTTGGCCACTGCCTTGATTTGGCTACAGAATAACTGTTGTAAGTCCATCTGATTGCATTATTCAGAGATGATAGCTTCAATACCGACACTTTCCAATGTGGTAGCTGGTAGTCATTTATGGCTATTGAGTATTTGGAATGTGGGCAGTGTGACTTGAGAAAGTGAAGTTTTGATTTTACTTATTAATTTGATGCTAACAATACAGAGTTGTTAGCAGGATTAATGAATTTATTTAACTTGGACAAATGTAATTTTGAAACAGATGCTTTTGCCTCAAAGCCAAATCAATTCTTCCAATAAAGATAAGCCACGTCTATCAATGTGGGTGAAACTTTAGAAAGGAAAATGATTACTTGGTATTCAATTTAGTTATTGAGCAACTTTTAAATATGGTTGGGACAATTTAGATATGTGAGTCTAAACTTTTCAACTGGAAATTTTATGAGATCTAAATATAAATCAACTATTTCCAATGAAAATTTAACATCTGGATAAAGATGTGTCTGCCGCTATGCCACTCTGTTATAGAAATGTTCTCATTCTCATCTGTCCTGGAGAGAGGTTCACGGGTTGTTCACCCTCTAGAAGCCTATTAGTAAACCTCTCTGATGAGGTAGCTACATCTCACATAGGAAGCCCTGGGAAATGCAGAAGCTTGCGGGTCACTGGTAAGATTCTTGAGAGGCCCTGACCATAGGGAAGCCCATCCTCTTTTATAAGCAAGCTTCAGATCTTCAGATCTGGAATGTGTGGTGACAGTGCTGCCCAGTGGTACATATCAGACCAGGGAAGTAATCCTGGGACTACATTACTGATTCTCCACAGAACCTAGCCAGGTTCATTGCAAATAGACTTTTTATTTTTTAGTATAAGTAATAAAAATTTATTAAGAATTCCGAGGATAGTGGTTCTTGCACCCAACCTGGAGAGAAGAACCAACACTGTAGGAAATCACTCACTCAGAAATCACACTGTCCCAACACCTCTGGCCAACACAGGGAGGAGCAAAATCATTCCCCCAGAATTTTGGTCTGGCTCTGTTCACCCATGAAGGTTTGGGAGGACGGATGTAGAAGGGACCATCGCATGATACTGGGGGTGTGATGGGGGGTATGCTACACCCCAAGCTGGCACCTCAAAAATCAGAGGAGAAACAGATCCACTTCTTTTCTGGAGTGGAGTTCCTGGTCACCAGGCTCATTTCTTACCCTTAATGAGGTTGTCACTGCCCCGAGTAAAACTTTCATCCTGTAGGTTCAGGACAAGGTTGTCATCAGTGAGATAGATATGGTTCTGCAATGTAGCGATTGTCTTGGAGATATTCTGGGCTGCCTGGATCTTGTGCAGTTCGATCTAGCCAGAGTTGTTGCTCAGGGTTCCTCCAAAGTGAGAAGGTTGGGGTTAAGAGTTCACACAAGGCCCAATCTCAATCCTGGCCCCATCTTTACTTCTCTAGCCCCTCTCTGGGCTGTCAAGGCTGTGCTCAGATGGCTCATGCCTGGTCCCACTCTGGTCCCCACCTGTAGGCCCCCGTGCAGGAAGCTTCCAGGAACCGGAGGCAAGGCCATCAGTGCTACTGATCTGCCTTACAGTGAGAGCCAGGCCTCAGGCACCCCCCCCCCCCGAAACAAGTAGACTTTTTAATGGGGGACTTTCTGGAAGGCTTCTTTGCCTTTTTATTTGGTCTAAAAGAGAAAGTCTGAAGAGATGAGGGTCAGTGGGTAGTTGGGTGTCTGTGGTATCATAGGGAGCTTCTCTTTACCAATCCTGTCACTGCAGTTGGGATCACACAGGCCTCACAGTGATAGGGCTCCGTCCTTCCACTCCCAGGCACCATGAATCTGAGAAGCTTAAACCTGCAGAGCTAATGAGCTGAGAAGCATCTGCCTGGAGATTTGGAAAAGTAGATCCACCACACACACACACACACACACACACACACACACAAAATCACACACCATCTCTCTGAAAGAGAAGAAAAAGACGTATGTGAATTCCCTGAATATCTGATAAGCTCTTACTATTTGCCAGTTATCGAGCTAAATGCAGAGAGATACTAAACCAAATTAACTAGATCCTATTAATAAGCCATTCAGAGAGAATGGCTGCCCTGGACATTTGCCTAGACCAATAGCAGGCTTTGCATAAGTGAGAAATAAATTTCTATTTATTAAACTCCTGAGAATTGTGAGGTTTTTTTTTTTTTATTTAATTGCAGTTGACCTTATCTATCCCAAGATGGCTAACTAACACATGGCCCTTGCCTGTGACAGGTCCATAATCCAGGAAGGTAACTTCAAGTCTTTATTTCAGTGGCTTCAGTAAGCACTAATTCTTTAACTAAAATAACTAGTTCTAATTTATAGAGGTATTTACTTCCAAGGGTAATGAAAATTTTATCAATATCAAAACATGTATGAAACAAGACAACTAGGAAATTCAAGGTCCTGAGAGCAGCTGTTCTTAGGTCTGGCTATGTGTTAGAATTATGTGGGAGAATTTTTCCAAAATGCCAGTGCCAGAGCCCTAACCTCCAGAGATTTCAATTTCATTAGCCCAGATTAGGGTTCAGGCATTAGTATCTTTTATCAAGATTTCTAGTTTGAGATTCAGTGAATTTGATAGTTGTATCAAGCTCCTGGGATACAGTCTTGTAAGTTAAGTTTTAAAACTGAACATTAAATTTAACTCTAAACTTCCAGCTAAACAAAAGAAAATAGAAATCCTTTCTCCTTCCTGAAACTTATTGTGATATATTTACATAATTTAGTTAATGTTTTTCCCTGTGATGGTCAGTTTTATGTGTCAACAGTCCCCTGTTATTCAATCAAACACTTGCTATGCAAAGTGCTGTAAAGGTAATTCGTAGGGGTGATTAAAGTCCATAATCAGGGGCTCCTGGGTGGTGGCTCAGTCACTTAAGTGTCTGACTCTTGATTTCAGCTCAGGTCATGACCTCAGAGTCCTGAGATCAAGCCTGGAGTTGGGCTCCATGCTCCTATGGGGAATCTTCTTCTCTCCTTCTCCCTCTCCTTCTACCCCTTTCCCTGCTCTCTCTCTCTCTCAAATAAGTAAATAAATCTTAAAACAATAAATAAAGTCAAAATCAACTAACCCTAAGTAAGGAATGTGAAGTCATCTGAATGGGCCTGATCCAATGAGTTAAAAATTCTTAAGAGCAGAACCGAGGCTTCTCAAGTCTACCCATGAACAGCCCCTTCAGCTTGCACCTGAGAATTTCACCGAGCTCACCCTGATGGCCTGCCCTGAGGCTTTCAGACTTTTCCCCTGAGCCCCTAAAGCATCTGAGCCTTGCATTAAATCTCTTAATATAGATCTCCTACCAATTCTGTTTCCCTGACTGAATATTAATACACCCCAACCTTCAAGGCAGAGGTATCGGTGTTATTCATTATGAATCCCAGTACCTAGCAACATGCATGGTCCCTAGAAGGCACCAACAAATACTTAGCAATTGAGTAAGTGAATGAATGAACCATCTGGTTGGGGAAGTAAAGCATGCAACATAAAGAGTGGGCCATGATGGACAACAACTGCTATGGAATTCTGCATAAGGAGAAAGCACGTCCACCCATGGTGATCAGGGAAGAAGCTGAGTTGGCAGGATGGAAATTCAGGAAGCAAAAAGTATAGAGACCAGAAATGGCAGATGCAGACATATTATATAAGCTAGACTAGACAAAGAACTTATGTGAGCAAACAGATAATGAATTGGGAAGAATCAAGCACACCCAGATTTTGCAGGACTAAATGCAGAACTCTAAGGCACCTGGGTGGCTCAGTGGCTAAGCATCTGCTTCAGATCAGGTCATGATCCCAAGGTCCTGGGATCGAGCGCCACTTCAGGATCTCTGCTCAGCTGGGAGTCTGCTTCTCTCTCTCTCCCTCTGCCCCTCCCCCTGCTTATGCTTGTTCTCTCTCTCACCCTGTGTCAAATAAATATGTTTTAAAAGTGCATAACTCTAATCCCTTAGCAAGCCGTGGCTCTCTGTCTCTCTCTTCAAGATTCAAAAACTGTTCTCTGAATGAATTTTATTTGCAGGCTAAAATTAGGAAGAAGAAAAAGTGAAGCTCCTCTGGTGAAGAAAGATGGGAAGGACAGGGTTCTCACTCACTCGTGTGGATGCCTTTAAGAAACCCCTAAAGAGGGGCACCTGGGTGACTCAGTGGTTGATCATCTGCCTTTGGCTCAGGGCATGATCCTGGGGTCCTGGGATCGAGTCCGGCACTATGCTCCACACAAAGTGACTGCTTCTTCTTCTGCCTATGTCTCTACCTCTCTCTGTGCCTCTCATGAATAAATAAATAAAGTCATTTTTTTAAAAAGAAACCCCTAAATAACAGCTAATATCCCATAAAGCATCTGTTGAAAATCAATGCTAAAGTAACAGGCCATATCAGCATTAGTTCACTCATCTAAGCAGTGCGTCAGTCATTCATGTTTAGAGCCCTCTATCATACCCAAGTTCTGGAGAAGCTGGGGGTGAAGAGAAGACTATGTCTGCTGGTGGTGGGCCCAGCATGAGCGGCAATGATCATGCTCCTGAGGTCCTGAGAGGCCTTCTTCTAAGAGCTTTGTTCCAAAGGCAATTCATCCCTGATAGAGGAGACAGAGTTTTGTAAAAACTGTGGATCTGTGCTTACTTGGTCTTTCTCTGACCTCACCTCTCCTCCATGGAGTTATGCCTGAGCCCTGGAGAGAGGAGGGAAAAATGAAATACTCATTGTAAAAATCTCTGAAACACTGGGAAAAGGGCATGTGGCAAACTGCAACACCGAGGCAGGGCCAAAGGGTATCCTCTTCACTCCAAGTGGAACATCTTCTAAAAATGGAAAATGAGAGAATGTCACCATCAGAGGAGGGAAAGGTGAGGGTCATTGTGGACAGAGGCTGAAATACTTGTCACTTCACCTGAATTCCTGTCTTAAAAGAGAAAGTGGCCCAAGGACACTTTGGTCTACCTGGCTGGTTCACTTTGCAATACAGACTTTCCAATTTTACCCCTGACCTTCTCACTTCCAAGGCCCTGGACTCTTTCTAGTTAAAGATCTCCTCATTATCCAGAAGAGCTTCTCCAGGGACAGTTTTCTAAAAGACTTGTTCTGGTGGTTAGTCCTCCCATATCCTGTGTCTGTTCACTGCATGGGCCATATCTCATAGCAGATCAACAGACCTGTGCTCACTGGCACTGTCGACTTTGACTTCAGTCCTTTTGTCCTGGTCTTTCTGGAAACCTCAGGCCAGAACCTCTTATAGGAGGTGCCTTCTCCACACCTTTGCTGTGCAGCTGAACACTTTGGGAGAGAATTGCATAATCCCAGTACAGATGGCTACACACCTCTGTGGTCCTGACTCTGGTGCTGCGCATCAGCCTTTCTGATTTTCTTCAGTGACCGTCAAAAAAATAATTAAAAAAAAAAAAAAGGCCAACATCCCTCGTGTTTAAGGACCTCATTCTCAGCAGACCTCCCTATACAAGCCAAAGTCATCAGGCATTTATCAGCTGAGGCTTCAGGTTGCTACTGCTTTGATATCAAGATAACAAAACTACTCCATTGTAAGTCTGAACACAGCCAAGCACAAAAATGACCAAACAGCCCACTCTCCTGCTAGTAGGAGTAGTGCCTTTCCCTCACCAATTACATAAAATTTACCAATTATATAAAAGTGATAACTATACCCAATCATAGCATTACCCCCACTTCCTTACAGCATCTAATTTAGAGCAAAGAGCAAGGTCCCTAACACTCCCTCAAAGAACCTAACAGAATCCCAAACCCTGTAATAAATCTTCTCTAGCATTCCTTTTCTGAGAGGCTCCTTGATTCCCCAGGGGGGGCATTATCCCTCCAAGGAGCAATTGACCCAATCTGTTCTTTGGCAGGAAGGCACTGAAATAGTAATAAGAATTACTAGTATCAGGGTTGTTAGGTTTTGTGCTAAGTACTTTACATGCATTACCCATTTAATCCTTTGATAACAGTGACCATTTTGCCCGCTGTGGACATAGAAGCACTAAGACTGAATGGAATGTAAAAGCTCATCCGGGTCACAGATCCAGCATGGTGGATGAAGGCACTGAGGAATCTGCCTCTGGAGCTCGTGCTCTTCATGATTTTAGAAATAGCAAACCACAAAATCGGCAAAACTAATTTCTGCCCCACATCACCCCCTCCAGTGTCAGAACACGGGTTGTTTTTCTTTCAATGTCAACTTCCCCTTCCGTCTGTTCTTTGACCACCTCTTCTGTCTCCTTTAATACTTGGCTCCAGCAAGTTTCAATTTCCTTCTAATCCTTCAACCATCCTTTTGCCACTAAAACAAGTTTCTCAGTCTAAAATCAGGCATAAGCTTCGTTCATTCTAAAAACAAGCCTCTGTTACCTCTGATGACCCAATGGCCCCTTCCATCTTTTTTCATCTTTAACCCCAGTTCTGGAAATCTAGTCTTTATTTTCAAGAATAATGTAATTCAAAATTATAAAATAGGCATACAAAAATGGAATTTGGGAGAGAGACCTTTTCTACATTGGAGGGGTAAGCATGGGTGACAGGGGTCAAAGAAGAGCTCAAGGAAGAAATGATATCTGGGGTAAAGTATAAAACATGGAGCCGAGGGTGGAAGGGGGAGGTGTTTCCTAGCTAGAGATACAAGAAAAGGAGTTTTAGGGTAGATAAGTGTCCCCCTCCCCCAAAAGTCATGTGTTGAAAACTAACCCCCAGTGTGATGGTATTAGGAGGTGGCACCTTTGGGAGGTAACTAGGTCATGAAGGTGGAACCCTCATGAATGGGAGTATATGCCCTTATGAAAAAGACCCCAGAGAGCTCCCCATCCCATCACCACATGAGGACATGGCAAGAAAATGGCCATCTATGAACGAAGAAGTAGGCTCTGCCAGACACTGCATGTGTTGGTGCCTTGATCTTGGCTTTTCCAGCCTCTAAAGCTGTGAGAAATAAATTTCTGATGTTTATAACTCCTACCCCCCCACCCCAGTCTATGATATTCTTTCATGGTAGCCAAGTGGTGTAAGTAAAATCACAGACAGAGGAAAGTCTGGCCCATATTTGAGACCTGATGAGTGGACTAGTTATCTGCTGTATTAGTCAGCTCAGGCTACCAAAACAGAACACCACAAACTAGGTGGCTTAAGACACAGAAATGCATTTCTCAAAGCTCTAGAGGCTAGAATTCCAAGGTCAAGCTGTTGAGATGTTTAGTTTGTCGCTGGGCTTCTCTTCTTGGCTTGGCTATCTGCTCGCTATCTCTTCACATGGTCTTTACTCTGTGCATGTGCATTCCTGTTGTCTCTTTGTGGGTACAAATTTATCCTTTGGACACTAGTCAAATTGGATTTGGAACCATCTCAAAGGCCTTAACATAATCACCTCTTAAAGATTAGGCTAGAAATGTAGATTAGGACCAGCTCACAGACTCCTTAGAACATGAGAATGGGAGACTTGAATGAACTATATGAATGCCTGACATGACGTTACCTCATTAGACTGTTCAAAATTGAAGGTGAGACCTGCTAACATGATTCATTACTAATAAATCATCTATATAGGTTATAATGTATGTATATTTCACAGCAACTAACTTCCCTCAAGAGAGGCTTGTTTTCAGATATATATATTTATATTCTTCTATTTCTATCCTCCTGTTCAAACCAAATCTGAAAGACCCTATAGATATTTATAAAATTGTCTGAAACAAAATGTTTACATTTAGCCAATGCTTAAAAAGTTTTTTTGTGATTAATACTTGCAAGCATAAACTCAAATGCATAAGAAAGCAGCTGAGGCTATTCTAAATATAGGCCACCTGCTTTTCCCAAGGGAGTCAGTGAAATCTGAGTGGCTTAGAGAAGCACATTCTGGAAGGGAGGGCTCCGGCCTTCAGAAAGGCAGAGAGGCTGCCCTTGCTCTCAACCACAAGGGCAGTTCATGCAAGATTGTCTTTCCTATCACCCCCATCAGCACTGATTCCAACTTTGCAATGGCTCGTTCTCAATGGAGCAATGCAAGGTCAAGGACACTTACTGACTGCCAGCCATACCACAGCCTTTGGGCTGATTTTTCTTCATGTGTAGTACCTCACTTCAATCTATGGCTATATTTCCATTTTATGGATAAGGAAACAAACCCAGGAAGGTTAAATGACTTATCCAGAATAGTAGAATGATGAGGTGAACACTGTCTCATCCCAAAGTGCACACTCTTTGCCACACACCATGTTAAGTGGAGGTTGTCTTCCATGATCATGTAGGTCATGGTATCATCACCAGTTTTTGGAATCCTGCCTTCTGTCCTTTGCCCTCTGTAGGAGGAGGTCAGCAGGCTGCAGTAACGGGTTTCAGGCCACCATCAAGGACCTTTCTGAGAACAAACATGGATATAAAATCCCTCACCTTGCACATATACAGCAATATATTAGGGTGAACAATATGAAATTACTTTCTGGAGAACAAAATTTGTCAAAATTGGCAATTTCATAGGACTCGACCAAATTGATTATTCATGGTAATAGCTCAAGAGTTAATAACTCTAACAGCTACTCTACTTTCCATTGGAGATTTTCTAGCTTAGAAAATAATTGTACATGCTCTTTTGCCTGAGGCACACCTAGAAAACAAGTCTTTTCCTGTCTGGGGAAAAACACCCAGCGTCATCGTCCACTACAGGAATATACACTCCTCATCCAGGAAAACAGGGAGAAACCACATCTAAATTGAACAGAAATTCAGGCATTCCTCCTCGAATTGCTATTTCTGTAATTAAAGAAGAGAATTTGTCCAAGAAATACTTGCAATCAACAAAATGTTTCAGAAGTTGAAAAATACTAACCTAGGCACCACATCACAAAAGATTCCAAGGGTGTTATTGCACATTTATCGTAAGTCCAAACTCAAAATGTTACTGGGAACATACTGGAAATGACAACAGGAAGCATGTCTGTGGTCACTCATATTGAAGGGGCACTGGCTTCTTTGACAGTATAAATGATTAAAATCCAAATTTGGGGGCTTTTGTTAATCCCTCTAATATGTATAAGTCAGTAAAATTGTAATGGGCACCTCAGAACATCCGGGGGACTGTTTTCACCTTTAAGATAATTTTGAGAAGTATTTGATAAATTCCTTCTAATTTTCCTAATAAGAACATCTCAAGTACTGAGAGGAGGGTTTCAAGAATTTTGCAACGCCACTGAATTAATGGCATTTGCACCTTGCTTCAGCAGTGATTTCCATAACTATGCAGGCTGGACAAGGCTTTACATAGAAGTACACAGTTTTGAAATAGGGGAAAAATACAGAAAAACTGGGCTGATTCATGGACACAGCATGTTTATTAAGCTGAATTTGTTCTGTTCCCTATTAATTTCCTAGGATAAGGGGAATTGGAAGGGTTTTGTCTGTTGCAGGGATGCCTCAAACCATAATAAATTATTAAGAAAATTTACCTTAAGGGTGAAAATTCTTGTTCAATTCTTAAATACTTTATTTTTTAAAGATTTTATTTATTTAAGAGAGAGAGGAGAGAGAGAACAAGCAGGGAGGGGGCAGAGGGAGAGGGAGAAGCAGACTCCTCACTGAGCAGGGAGCCCGATGTGGGGCTCCATCCCAGGACCCTGGGATCATGATCTGAGCCTAAGGAAGACACATTACTCACTGAATCACCCAGATGCCCTCAATTCTTAAATCCTTTAAGTCTAAATCATTGAGGCAGCAACTACAAATAATATTAGCTACCCCTTAATTGAATGTCTATGATATGTCAACCTCATTATGTATCAGTTAACTTACTTAATCCTCACAAACTCCTCCCATAGTATTATTAGTCCTATTTTATAGATGAGAAAATGGAGCCAAGGGGTGTTTGAATTTTCAAAGTCCCACATCCAAGAAGTGGTTGAACAGGAGATTAAAACAGGCATTCTGATTCCCGAACCCATGTTTCTAATTTCCAAAATATTTTCCTTCGTGAGAAACTGTCTGTCGTGGCAACCACCTCACCAAATAAGGGATATTATGACAGTTTGATGTTAACAAAACCCTATTGCCTCCCATTTATTCCAGGAAATAGCCACCACAGGAAAAAAAAAAAAAAAAAAAAAAACAGAAAACAAACCTCTTCCCACAACACTGAGCAATCCTTCTTTTGAAATGTCCTCAAGCTTTTTGTGCCCTTGCAGCCAACCAAGAACAGATATCTGAGGACCAATTAGAAAGTCGCCTCATTTCCAAAGCACACATCTTTATAGAACACTTGTCACAGACTCAGTATTTCATCTTTTTAACTCTATGAAACTGACTTTCCTTTGCAACTTTAAACTCCTACTGGAATGGAAGTGATAGATGGCTTTCCTCGCCACAAATTCATGAATAAGAAGCCTTGGTTAATTTAGTCTTAGACCTACTTTTATCTCTGATAACCCCACATAAATGAGTTTGACACTTTTGATTTATGGTTATTTTAAAGTAACTCAAATTCAAAGTATTCACAATTCCTAAACTCTCAACCTAATGAAATCATGATAAACTTTATTAGAACATAAAAAGAATCCATGTTATACTCTGATCAGGTATTACCATTTAAAAAGACACAACTGAATGTTGGATTCCTTGCTAGATTGTGTTGTTTTAAAATAATTAAGACTGGTTTCCCACAGAGGGATCTATAGAGAAAAAAAGAACTATTTCTCATTCACCTTACTGGTCTGAGTCCTCATAGATAGAAAAATGTCTCTATGCTGCATCAAGAGTAATGAAATCTGTCATTTGCCCCAGATATGCCAAGATGGTCCTAAGTTTAAACCATAGCAAAATCTGAGCATTGTTATATATCCCCACATAACCCGGATCTTTAAAGGACATAGAATTAAAAAGTTTACTCTTTATAATCTTCATTTGAAGCAACAATTCATCTGCCAAAAGATAAACACTGCCACCTGCTGAGGTAAGATAATAAAGGCATGCAAGCTTATGCACTTTTAAAACAGCAACATTTTCTACTTTTCATTACTGAGACAATTACTTCATTAAGATCTCACAGTCTTGGAGCACCTGGGTGGCTCAGCGGGTTGAGTTTCTAACGTGGTTTTGGCTCAGGTTGTGATCTCAGAGTCTTGGGATGGAGCCCACATTGGGGCCCCCACTAGGCTTGGAAGTCTGCTTGAGACTCTTTCCCTCTCCCTCTCCTTCCCCCACTGTGTACGTTCTTCCACTCTTTCTCTTTCTGTCTCAAATAAGTAAATCAAATCTTAAACAGAAATATTTACCATCCCAAGAAAATAGTAGCAAAGCCAACTTTGTCCAAAGAGATGCATCCATTTCCCAAAAGGTAGAATGAATAGCAACCCTAGTCTTCATTGTACTTAAGCTTCCAGACAACTTTTCTGGGATTTCCAGCTCTTGCATTCCCATAAACTCATTTTTAACCTCCAGGTAATGCAAACTGAAATTCTGAACTCAAGAAGAAATTGAGTAAAGAGAAACTGATGGTTTTGCCTTTATGTGCAGAATTCAAGGAGCCTGTGAAATATACACACACAAATACGCAGACCCTTTATCAGTTCTTCTCAATGTATTAAGCCAGTATCCATTCTTGAAATTTCTTATAAAAACTGGGGTCCTTCAGGGAAGGGGAAGAAAGTGGAGGAAGGTAAGGAAAAGAGGTAAAAGACTCAAAGTGATACCAACTCCCTGGTGGAGTCTTCCAGAGATCATAATTAATTGTCCTCAGAGGCCTATAAAATTCCTCTAGGTTCACCCTAGGAAAGCAGGGTACTCCTAAAAGTAGCATTCCCAAGGATAGACTACTCTCATATCACCACCCCAAAGTCAGAAAGTATCAAACCATAAATTGTTATGAGAAAACATTATAAAGGCTTCTGAGTCTTGTAATTTGAAAAGCATCAAATACCAACTGGATCCCCCCTTTCTGAGCCAGATTTTGTTATAATAAGAAAGTATTTTTCCTGTCATGACTTCATCCTTCGGGTTTCATATTTTTATTTCAAATTGTACTCCTTTAAAATATACTCTTAGCTCTAAAAAAAAAAAAAATAAATTTACAAACTTCCATAGCCTCCTTTCCTACCAAAAAAAGCTAATCAAGTTGTTTGTAATTAGCATGGTGTCTTAGAGACAATAAGCAATTGTTAAAAGGTATAGTCCAACTCTGAATTTTTCTAAAGAATTAATACAAATATCTTTATGGTTCATATCTTTTTCCTCATGAGGTCAACGTTTGATTCCCTTTAAATAATATATCTCTAAATACAAGGAGCCAAGTATATTATGCTGGGAAAACCAAGAAAACTGACGACTTACCAGTTGCAAAAGATTGTGAAAACAGATTGAGCATTTGATAAGTTTTTATTGAGGTAAAATACACATAACTCAAAATTAGCCATTTTAATGTGAACAATCCATTACCATTTAGTAGATTTACAGTGTTGTACAGTCACCACCTCTAATTCCAAAACATGTTTATCACCCCAAAATAAAACTCTGCATCCATTGAGTGACTACTCCCCATTTCTCTTTACTCACCCAATCTCTGGCAACTAGCAATATACATTGTCTCTATGGATTTACCTATTCTGGGTATTTAATATAAATGGGACTACCCAATATACGACTTTCATGTCTGGATTCTTTTACATAAGCATAATGTTTTAAATTGTAGGTGTACCTACATGATAGCATATATCAGTACTTTATTCATTTTTTATGGCTGAATAATGCTCCATTGTAAAGATATATCACAGCTTGCTTATCCAAACGCCCCACTGGTAGACATTTGAGTTATTGAATAGTAAATAGTGCTACCATGAACATGAGGGTACATAAGCTTAAGTACCATTTTCATTTTGGGGAGGACATTTACTTAGAGGTGCAATTGCTGGGTCATATGGTAATTTTATATTTAACTTTTTGAGGAATATCAACATCGATTTTTAAATTAAAAAAAATCATAAAAGATGGAGCTTGCCAATAGCAGAGGTGAATGAATTTATGACCAACCATAATCTGACCTAGTTGGGATCTGGAATTTCACCAGAATGAGTACAGCTGTGGAGAGGACAATTTGCTGTGGTAAAATCTCTACTCCCTTTAACCAACAGGTGGACCTGTCCCATATTTAAGAATGATAAACTCATTCTAATATGAGGGAGAGGAAAGAAATAAATGTGAATCATAATCTTCCACTGGGTTATTGTATAAGTAAGTCAAAAATTACTACCTAGGATACAAACTGCATTTAAAAATTAAATTCTTTGTAATAAATGACCATTAAAGAAATATCCAGAGTCAGAAATGCAGTTAAATGAATCAGAAAAAAACCCCATGTAGTATGATCCATTAATCATCTTCATTTAATAAAACATTGATTTCATTAAACAAAATTAACCCAATTTACTTAACATAAGGAGTATGTTTTACTTTGGCTTTTGTGGTTTATTTTGTTCTGAGTTTCCTAAACCCTTCAGTATTTTTCAAATATTTTGTTATATCATTACGTTGTTACTAGATAAGATAATTTTATGTTGAGATTAGATAATTTTACTAAGCAATTAAACAAATACATGTTTTAAGAGAAGAGCAGCCCTATTTTACATGCTTGTGACCTCACCTTTGTTTTCATTGTCTTGGCACAATTTCAACAACCTGCATTTGTAAAACGGGTTCCACAATAAGAATGAGTGGGGACCTGGTCTTACTCTGGCTGTTGTTGTCCAGTGCAGAAACTTCCAAATGAAAACGAACAACTTGCTCTTACAGGTTCACACAGTCCAACCTATTACTAAGCAGACCTCCTAGGTCATTACTGCATCTACTTTTCTACTTTCCAGGTGTGAATACTCAGAATCTGAGCACTTGCACTTTTCTAATTCCAAAAGCTTTTATTTTTAATTTTCAATTAGTATCTGTAATGTTTGGAATAGACATTTGTACTCTGTTGCAATATAATTGCTAGAAGTGGGAATTTAGGATTACCAGGCCACAAGGAATTGGGATCCCGTCACTAAATAATTGCATGCATAATAAAGGTTCAGATTCAAACTTTTATTAATTGGAAGAAAAGCACCACCCTTCATGTTTATTTGATAAAAGTTATTCAGGGGATTCAAAGGAAATCTAGACAATTAAAAAAAATCCATGCTAGTACATAAAACACACAGTAGCCGTGTTGAAAAACTCAGGCAGCACATCATTATTTAAGGCCTCTTTAGGCTAGATGAAGAACACAGCCTTTCTACGTTTGAATTCATGTCTGGCTACCCACTGGCTGAATGATCCTGGGGAAGCCACTCTCCCTGTCCTGGATTATATGTTACCGACTCTAAATTCAGGCTCTATTAATTCCTTCATCATTCCTCTTTATTAGATGATCAGAGTTAGGCAAAAGTCCTGGAAACCATAAAATATGCAACTATTTGGAAAGGTTTTGTTCTTGGTTTTGTTTTTTTCCTATTTACTTTAGAAATCAATCATCTGATAGAGCAAAAGGAAGCCAGGATAATTAAGCAGAAGATTGTCTCGATATCTAGTACAGAGGTAGTGAGATTATAGATTACAGATTAAAATGGCAATAAGACTGGATAGCTAGGGTTTGTTTTTTAATTTAGGAAAATGTTTATGATTTGGTGGACACAGAGAGAAAATAAAGAGTGAAAAATGAGATCATTGCTATCAGTGGTAGGGATACAACTGCTAAGATGTTAGGGTAAATGGAAATAGAAAGGGAAGTGAGAAGTTCTCTTCTGGATTTGATGAGATTAGAGAGATGACAAGATCTTAAACCAAGAAAACATGTTAGCCATCTTGCAACTTGGAAGGACACACTCAGGACAAGCCAACAAGGATGACACAGAGGAAAGCCTCCAAGCTCTGCATCCTTGGGTCATCTTGCCCCTAAATAACCAACTTTGTGACTGACTTTTTTAACTGTTTATTTTGCTTCTTCAGCCAAAACCATCCTACTCAAGATAAGAGTAAAGTTGAACTGAACAAAAAATACAATAATCTTGGTAAGATAAAGAGATTATAGATATTTTGAGTCAGTTTACAATTGTGTTTGAGAAGGGATTTGTCTTTAAATATCGTAATTCCTTTTTCTTTTTGCTACAAATTTTCCCCTTTGGAGAAACAACAAGGTAAGCTGTTTGATGAATAACAGCAGCAGTGGAAAGACAGAATGTAATCTGCTTGTGATTTAATAGATTATTGATGTGTTTTTAAATGGCAATGTAAAAGTTGCATGTCTAAAAAGCACTGTTTCATTCAAAAAGCATTTATTTTGTCTCTAAATTAGGCATTATGCTAAATCATGAGCCCCTGCAGTTTTACATACGAGTTGTTAAAAAAGATATTTCATTTTTATGAGGATGATTCACTTTCCTAAAACCCTATCCTAAATCTGAATCTATGAAGATGGATTAGACCATAATCATTTATATTGATGATAGTTTCACATCTCAGCAACTCTGTTAGAGACAAAAATCTTTTTTAAAAGGACAATGCTCCTAGGGCTCTTACATATTAATTGATAAAAATTTGAGTTAGAAAAAAAAATTTGAGTTAGATTTCTCCCCAGGATACCTATAATACATTAAAGTGAGTTATATTTCAACTATCACTTCTGAGTAAATAATGCTATATTCCTTCCTGAGAAATATGTTCATATATCAAATACAGTTTTTTAAGATGACCATTAAGTTAATGATTATAATAATAATGGAAAATATTTTTCATGCTTGTAATGTGCCAGATAGTCCCAATCCTCAAAACAAGAATTATTAATATCACCACCTCTAGCTGAAGAAAAGAAGGCAGCATGCTGGGATCACTTGCCCAACAATTAAGAGCTGGAATCAGAATATATATTCAGGCTCTCTGACTCCAGACCCCACAAGCACTTTACTTACACCCTACAATACTCCAGATGAAAATAAAGTGAGGGTATTATCACTTATTTTATGATCTTAAGTATTCAAACATTTAAAAATGTAACATTATTTTTAAAATGTAGCTTAAAAAACATTACTGGAAGAAGTATAAACTTCTAGTTATAAAATAAGTCATAAGATGAAAAGTAGAGCATAAGGAGTATAGTAAATAATATTGTAATAATGTATGGTGACAGACAGATGGTGATGACACTTCTCATGATGAGCATTGAGTAATGTATAGAATTGTTGAATCACTATGTTGTTCATCTGAAACTAATATAACATTGTGTGTCAACTATACTTCAATAATAAAAAAAAAGTGCTACTGGATGGTTAAGTGTCTGACTCTTGATTTCCACTCAGGTCATGATCTCAGGGTAGTGAGATCGAGTCCCACCTCGGGCTCCACGCTGGGAGTGGAGGCTGGTTAAGATTCCTTCTCCCTCTCCCCCTGCCCTTCCCCCCAGCTCTTGCACATGTACTCTTTCTCTGCCTCTTTGTCTATCTGTCTCTCAAAAAAATGCTACTGGAAACTTTAATATGTATTCTATAAAGAAAGATTTCCTCAACACATAAAAATTAGAGGAAAATAGGAAAAAAAATTAGAGGAACCTTTTCTGACTGAGGGGCTTCCTACAGCTAAATAAGTCAGTGAAGTAGGGAATGATCTCCATGACCGAACACTGGCTCTCTCTTTTGAACGATACAACAAAATAGTCTTGCCTCCCTCCCTTAAGCCATCAAACAATCAGAGAGAAGAGACAATGTCAGCTTCTTCTTCTTGGTTTCATAAGAAGTAGCTCAATTTTGTCCCAGGTTTCTCTAATCCAAGCTCTCCTTGGCTTCACCATCTCTGAATATTCCCCTTCCAAAATCTGCACTGAAAGTTTTCTTTTGTTTTCCTTTTATTTTTCGTCTTGGGTGTTAGGTATCCACAGATGATCTGAGGGGTAATTCTCAGTCCCAACCTTCCTCCTGATTCATCTGATGCTCTTCCCCCATCATTGTTTATTAAGTATGGAGGGTAATGGAGCCAGAATCACTAACATGTGATGTTGTTGATAGATTATTTCACTTCAGTGTGACTTACCTTCCTCCTTTTCAGATCAGGACTGCTGCTGCTCAGAAACAGGTGGTGGGAGGGTTGCTTGTACGGATGATCCAAGTGGAGTGACCACAGTTGTTATTATTACAAAAATGATTCCAGAAGATTCTCATCCATTCTCCTGCTCTAGGTTCAGGTATCACTGGTTTTATTTTGTGCTTTATCTTTTAACAATAATTTTAATATGCATTACAGCACTTTAACATAGTAAAGCCTTTTTAAAATAGTTTTTAGTATTTCAGTAGCAATTGAGTTGGTGTTTGATGATTTTCCCTGGTACCTCAATTGTTTTCCATCCAGATTTTTTTAGTCCATTAGTCTGAGGGTCTATTTTGTTTTCTCTTCTGGAGAAAAATCTGCCCATATATTTTACACCCACTATGAATCCAGAATATATTTGCTAATAAGTGAGATCCATTTTGCTTTCCCTATATGCTACCCTCATTTTACTCAGTGTAGGCTGTCAACTTTTTTTCTGGGGGAAGGAGGTATAGATATACTTTCAAATATGAGGGAAGGAAGATTAGGCTTCCAATTTTGCCTTTCTCATTCTTGGCTGCACAAAGCAAAATCACTAAAGAAGTAATACAACTTTTGGTCAAATTCCAAATTTGTGCAGCCACTATGTAGTATGGAGTTTCCTCAAAAAATTGAAAATAGAACTACCATATGATTCAGCAGTTCCACTTCTGGGTATTTCCCAAAGAAAATGAAAACACTAACTGGAAAAGATGTATGTGCCCCCATATTCATTGCAACATTATTTCCAATAGTCAAGATATGGAAACAACCTAAGTGTCCATCGACGGATGAATGGATCAGAACAATGAGGTGTATAAATAGAATGGAATATTGCTCAGCTATATAAAAGAAGGAAATCTTATCATCTGCAACAACCTGGATGGGCCTTGAGGACATTATGCTAAGTCAGACAGAGAAATAACAAATACTGTATGTTCTCACTCATATGTGGAACCTAAAAAGTAAAAACAGAAAAAAACAAACAAACAAACAAAAAAAAAAACCTCTCTGAACTCCCAGATCAGTGGTTGCCAGAGGCAGAGTGTTGGGGGATGGGCCACATGGGTGAAGTCTGTCAAAAGGTACAAACTTCCAATTAAAAAATAAACAAGCCTTGAGGATGTCATGTACAACATGGTGACTATGGTTCATGATACTGTATTATATATTTGAAAGTTGCTAAGAGACTAGATTGTAAAAACTCTCAAGAAAAGAGAAACATACATCATAAATTAGAGGTACAATTCACTAAAACTACTTCCAAAAACTTTAGTCAACAGAAATTATCATAGCCTTCAAAGTGGAATCTAGAAGATTATGCTAAAATAAGTCAGACAGAGAAATACAAATACTGTATGTTCTTAGACTTAACACTGTTGTCACTCTGGTTTCCTTTATCCCTATCACGATGCTACTAAAAATAAAAACAAAATTGAAAGGACCAGTGACACTTGCGTAACATTATGCTCTTTCCTGTCATTTCCAACAAATAATATCAAGAAATGATAAAACTTTATCAGTTTTAATGGTCATATCTGTGAAGCTAAGGACAGTGTAGAAATAGTTGATTTGTGGAAAAAGAGAAAACATGAAATATCAAAATGGTTCGCTCTCTGGCTCTCTGTAAAACTCCAGGTCTTGACCTCCGTTGCTGGCAAATCTGCTCATCAACTGCCTTTTTCTTTGGTCAGCGCCATATCCTACATGTATTATCCTTGCTCCCTAATAAAACAAATTTCACAAAGTCAGTTTTTCTTTATTTCAATCATTAACTCTCCCTTTTTACTTACAAGTTGACATTTTTTCTGGATCATTGACAATCGATGATCAATATACTCAATGTGCTCAGCTGTGGAGACTGAGCCACTCTGGCATTTTGGGGGTGAGAATTTTTTTTTTTTTAATGATTCCTGTGAGTCATCAGTTGTGCAAGTGAATGTTTTACTCACAGGAGTGAGACTCATGGCATCTCAGAATTTGAGCCCTGAGAATGCAGCCGCTCCAGCCTATTCCCTCTGTCCTCCCCTCAAACAACGCGGTCAAGTGGAAAGACCGTGAATTCGAACATTTCCAGATCTGGGTGATTAACTTCTGAGGAGACAGCATATTCTGCTTCAGAACATTTCAAAATGTCAACAGATTTTTCTCATTGTTGGTAAAATGTTAAATGTGCATTCTCCCATCATCCCCACTGCTATGATAGACACTCTTCCAAAGCAGCTCTGATAGAGTGTTGCCCAAGGGCGCCATTCACATTCATTCTGCTTTTGGAAATGACCACTCCGGTATGGAGCAGTGCTGGGCACTGCTGGTTCTCTGACCTTCAGGAGTCAGACACATAACATCAATATAATAAGTATGTTGATTACATGGATAGGGAGAGCCTGTGAAAACTATCCATTCCACCAAAAGTCATCTTATCCTCTAAAAAGTGTAATGACCATGCTGGCCGAGTTCCTTCCATTTTGTGATTCCAGCCCCAACTTCAGGCAGTCCACTAAAAATCATGCAATGATTTTAGTCTTGATGGACTCCTGGGTCCTTCAAGAAAAGGGGGGTAGATCCGTTTGGACAACATGATTGCTCTGCTGATGGCAAGACAGAAGAAGTGTCACCCCCTTGTAGTAAGCTCCACCATCCAGTGGCCAGTATTTAGCACTTCGGGGCTTTGGGAGACACGAAATCAGTAGTGTCATAAAGAGCTCAGCCAGCACCAAAACAAGGCACAGACAATGTTCCTTCCCTAAAGTCTCTAGGATCTCCTGTGGCTCAGGGAAGAGGTACCATGCAACTGGTCTAATATGAGCCATGAAGACTAGAAAAGGCTGGTGTTCTGACAAAGCAACCCTAGCTTCCTTTTCCCTACTTGGCCATAGCCTCCTGCATGAGCTTCTTGTGCTCCTATCACCACCTCTCACCTCTTTTTTTTCCTCGTCATGGGAAAGGATTTGACATTGTGCTCACAATAAAATATATGGGTTATTGTGGTATTACCTTGAGAGTACTTACATTTTAGAGACACTACCAAATCATAAACTCCAGAAAATAATCCATAATTTGAGAAATTATCCACAATTAAATAGAAAGATGAGGTTCTTAGGGCAAAAAGAGATTATTCTCAGCACCCTGAAGTTTAGATGACTAGGAAGCTCCTCAATCAGCCAATATAGAAAGCCAACCTGGCACATGTGACATTTAACTTGTTAGACCAGTTAAGCAATTTGGAAATTGCTCAACACCACAATAATCACTGGGAGTTAGGCAGATTTGGTCCTGTGTGCCCCCTTAGGATGCCCCTAGCCCACGTCACTATAACACCCACTCCCTGCCAGGTCCCCCTCTGGAGGCACCGTACTAATATCACACCATATTCTCATCACTTTCCACAATCAGAGTTAACCTTTTCTCATTCCAGTCCTTACAAAACATTTCTAATAAATTAATTCACAGTAGATTGTTCATGGTTGAAAAATGCTCAATGGATGTTCTCTTCTCCCCAAATATTAATGTGTTAGCAGGGGGCATCCAAGGAGAAAACAACATAGCTCAAAGAATAAATCTCTCAGAGCTGTAAGTCCAAGTGTACAGAACTTGGGGCCTAACCTCTTTGAGTTACTAACACTGAAAACAACTGAATATTAACCATTCCTCAGACAATGCCTGGGGAAATGCGGTAAACCAGTAAGGCAGGCTACTGAATTCTTACTTTGTCAAGAGCAACTAAAATTCAAAATTCACCAGGCCTTACAGTCAAAGCTTACACGTGCAGCTCCACATGCAACTAAAATTAAACAGTGGGTGTAACAAGCACGGGCATGAGCCAGGGACCCCAGGAGAGAGGGAAGGGAGGGCAGTAAAATCCTTCTGATACTCAGCTTAGAAACCCTAAGAGCCAATTTTTTTGTTTTTTTGTTTTTTTTTTTTTTTGGTCTAATAGCCAATTTTTTTTTTGTCTAATAACCCATTTAAAAAGAAAACCAAGTCTATGTGTTTCTCTCTCCCATACCTGTAATGATTATGTCGCCTTTATAGTTGAAAGCACATGAAAAGATCTCATCCGTGTGCCCCTCAAGAACCTGGAGGCACTGACCAGTCTGAGCATCCCAGATTCTAGCTGTTTCGTCAGCACTGCCAGTCAGAAGACGATTCCCTTGGGGGTTGAAAGAAATCTACAAGAGGGAAAGGAAAAATGACAGGTTTGTGTAATTTGATTCCTGATATATTTTTAATCTGCAAAAAAGGGGACATTACTAAGCACTTGTCATCTTCCCAGCTTGGCATTTATTCTTACATAGAACAGTTCCTCCCTGAGGGGGGAAAGAAGTACAGGAACCAATACAGGAAAATTAAAGTCTAGCCAGAAAATTCTAATTGGCCGCTGTCCCCCTCACCCCACAGTTCTAAGGATAGAGACCACAGCTCCCTTCTAATTCGAGTACTCCCCACCTAGCTTCTTTCCAAAGACTGAGGATGCAAGTCTCTCCCTGCAGAGAGGCAGAGCCCTGGTGTGGGTGGGAACACAAGTCAGGCTCCTTCAAACCCAAGCCCCCCCTATAAGCCAACTTCCTGTAATCAAAAGCATATGGATCCTCTGTCAATCTGTGCCACAGAATAAGTGAACAAGTCAGGGGGGACTTTCATTCTACTGCCACTCTAGATCACATTGTATAAATATGTTCTGAGTGCTTCCTATGTGCCAAGTGTTGTCAAATGGTATCTGAGCGACTGTCAAAGGAAATGGTTAGTTCACTATTCCTTTGGGCGCCATGCTTATAACCTCTCTAAATCATCATTAGACAATGATTTGGGTTACATCCTCTATGACTGCAGGTTTGATAAGGGCAAGACTTAAGGGTATGGCTTTTTTGGTCCCTGTGTCCCCAGTACAATGCCTAGCACAGTACAAGCTCTCAAAAAGCATTTGTTGAATGAGTGAATGAATGAATGAATGAATACTTTAACTTTGTACCCCAAAGAAATGCCATTGCTGAATGGTATTCAATAAGTAACATATCACAGAAGCTTAAAATGCAATAACATAGTTTGGGAACTCTTTATATTCACACAGACACGAAAGTATGTGTATTTGTTGAGTGGGACACATCATGCATGTCAATGGCTACTAGACCGGTTCACTCAGAAGCATGGCCTGTGTTCTCTTCCCAGCCTGTCTCCCACATCCACATTTCCCTGTCTTCCCCCTTCATGCCGGTCCCTAAGGCCTCCTAGCCTATGGGGAAGATGTGCTCTGTGCAGTCTCAGAGACCAATCTTAAAGGCCAGAAGCTCCTGACCACCAGTAGCAGGTGCAGAGGAAGGGGGGAAGGAGAGCACAGCAGAGGGCAGTTCCAGGGTCCAGGGGCAGCCTTCTGAGACCAGAAGAAATCAAACTGACACTTTAAAATAAAGGAGCAAATCTGATCTCAGATGTGAGACCAGGGGACTGGGCTGAGCTGGGTAGGAGCTGAGAGTCACCAAGTCTTGGCCTCTCCAGAGTTTTCAGAGGACACAGCTAAACTTCAGATCACTGATGAGAAGGCTGTGCTCAGTGAATCAGCTTGTGGGAGGAGCTTATACAAAATCCTAAAAGTTACAGCTTTGAAGTTTCAAAGTAGGTCATTTTAAACTCTGTTAAGAATTAAATATTTCCAAGAAATACTTTCTAAATTGCATCTAACTTACAAAACATTTGATACTTGCTGCACAGCATGTTTTTTGCAGAATGTATACTTGTGTGTCTGCTAGGACCAGGAAAAGCACTTCATATGTTTCTTAAATAGCTTTAATAGGTATTTTCAGCTAACTCAGTCTTTTGCTGATGGCTGAGAAAAATGCTGTTTTATACTTTTTAAAAGGTTTTAGGAATCATTTATTATAATAAGTCTGACCTCACACCTGAAAATATAGTTTTTAGGTAACTGATTTCTAGAAAGGCTGAGATAATTGGACAGACCCTAGTGTCAACAGACCTATTTACACTAAGCATGCTAGGTTTTTAAAACTAAACGAATTTCTCCCGATGAGAAAGCAACTCACCTTTGAAATTTCACCTTCATGGCCTTCTAATTTCGTAAGACACTTTCTTGTGGCTGCACTGAAAACTCTTGCTGTTCCTTTTTGAAAGAGTGGAGATACATATAAATTCATCTGAAATATAGAACTTTGAGCCGTGTGCCCTGAATCATGTAACCTCTATCGCTCTGACATACTGTCTCTGTGCTACGGTGAGACTCGCCACCTAAAACTATAAATGTAAGTGGGCGCCTCTGTGGGGGAAGAGGGGGAACAGGGTGCTTCTCCAGCCCTGAGCTTATTAGAAGAAATGATGGCTTCCAAGATAGAAAAGGTTGGGCGATGGTGGTGGAGAGGAATCCAGAAAGAAGGAGATTTTAAGAGGAAGGGGGGGTATCAAAACAAGTCTCGAGAGGCTGGTGATGCAATAAGCTGCCAGACCAGCATCATACACCAAATAGGAGTCTAAGGTTACAGAAGATTCGGGAGGCCCTCCTGAAAACAAGCAACAGCTGCTTATCCCTGGGCAAAGAACAGGCACCTGGGAAGCCTTCTTACAGAGAGACGTAGGATGGTTTGTTCCCTTTTGTATCCCTGGGGCCCAGAAGTATCAAACTTTCAGTAGACACTCAGTAAATGGATGCTGGCTGGCTGGATGACTGGATGGATGGATGGACATATGGATGGATGGGTGGATGGATGGACATATGGATGGATGAATGGATAGACAGATGGACATATGGACGGGTGGGTGGGTAGATGGATGGATGGACATATGGATGGATGGGTGGTTGGATGGATGGATCGATTAATGGACATATGGATGGACACATAGCTTGCTGACTGGCTGGCTGGCTGGATGAATGGACATATGGATGGATGGATGGATGGATGGATGGATGGATGGATGGATGGATGGACAGATGGACATATGGATGGGTGGGTGGGTAGATGGATGGATGGACATAATGATGGATGGGTGGTTGGATGGATGGATCGATCAATGGACATATGGATGGACATATAGCTGGCTGACTGGCTGGTTGGCTGGCTGGATGAATGGACATATGGATGGATGGATGGATGGATGGAGGAATGGACGGACGGACATGGCTGGATGGGTGATGGGTGGATGGGTGGATAGATGATATATATACTTTCTTAGAATTAAGGGATGGAGGAGTTAAAGAAATGTAGAAGGAGAGAAATAGCAGTAGTAAAATTGTTGTCAAAAAAAGTTAAATTTTTTTCTGGCTGAGTGAAGGCTGCTGTCTTATTGCCATTACAATATTACAGAGAGGCAAAATTAGCAATGATAGGGAATTTTAGGTACTTAATTTTCATTCAGAGAAAAGCAAAGCATCATAGTAAGTTTTTTTAATTGGCCTTCTGACAATGTCAACTTCAGGAAGAAGTAGATGAAAATTGCTATTTTACAATTAATACGACTAAAAATGTAAAACTTGCTAGTCGGACATTTTAAAAGCTTTAAAGTGACTAATGTGTTTTAAGAATATGTTAATAGGGCCCCTGAGTGGCTCAGTGGGTTAAGCATCTGCCTTAGGGCTATGGTCATGATCCCGGGGTCCTGGGATCAAGCCCCAAGTCAGGCTTCCTGCTTAGCAAGGACTCTGATTCTCATCCCCCACCACCCACCTCCACTGCTTATGCTTTCTGTCTCTCAAATAAATAAATAAAATCTTTTTTTTAATGTGTTAATATTGGGGCACCTGAGTGGCTCAGTCGGTTGAGCACTTGACCCTTAGTTTCAGCTCAGGTCATGATTTCAGGGTCATGAAATCGAGCCTCATATTGGGCTCCATGCTCAGCAGAGAGTCTGCTTGGGATTATCTCCCTCTGCCCCTCCTCCTACTCACTCATTCCCTTTCTCTCTCTCTCTCTCTCTCTCTCTCTCAAATAAATCTTTTTTATAAGTGTGTTAATATAACAAAAGTGAATATCTTGCATAGAGTAGTTCTCTAAACTTCTCAAAAGCATTTTTACACTTCAAAAAACACAGAAATAATATTGCCTGAAACTATATTTTTAAGACAGAAATATGAACAAGACACCAAAAAATAATTCAGCCTTGAGAGTAATTCCAAGGAGGGAGAAAAAGGTGATAAATGTGAAGAAACAGATGTAGCTTCACAGCTTCAGCTAACCCTGTTGAATAGATCCAATTTTAAGAAGGGAATGAGAAGCAAGAACCAGAGTTCAGTAAACAAGATTTCTGTAATCTTCAAGACTTCTTAGAAGGCACAGAATGAGAAGAGGCTTACCAAACACACCAAAAGAAAAAAAAAGATTTTTTTTTCTTGAAGTAATGTCTTATTGACAAGGAAAGAATGGAATACTGCTAGGGGACATAACCAATGATAGAGAAAATTAAAGAATTATTGAACTTGCAGTAAATTCTAATCCATTCCTCAGCATCCCGAACCTCAGACCCTGCTGGTTTCTCCCCCAACCCATGGTGATGAAAAACTCCTAGTATTATTTATAATCTAAAATTCTCTACATGATAAGACTCTATGTAAAACACATATATGGTATTCTTTACTTTCTCCGTCTCCACAGCACATCTCCACAAGATGTACTCTCTCTTGTCTTCATTGATGCATCCCATATTGCTAAAAACAATTCCTGTCACAAAGTAGGCTCTCTCTTCTTTCTTGTTGGATTTTTTTTTGTATCAGTGATAATGATATTTAAAATGAAAAAGGAGGGATGATTTTAAAAAGATGAGCTCTGTGAGAAGATGAAAAAGTAAGGAGTTACTCTCAAAAATAGAGTTCTCTGAATTTAGGGCTTTCTGTATCCCAGGATACAGAAAGAACTTTATGTATGATCAAAGGATCACCTTTGAAAAGTCCTAGTGAGTAAAAGAACAGGATGCAAATGTAATTTTGAAGAGGGAGACAAAGGTGGTGTAAAGACCGTGTAATTAAAATGAATCACTGGCAAAATTCTATAACTGATTAGAACACAAAGGATATGTGACTACTTAACAGTATGTTAGTCACACAGAGCAAATGCAGGCAAAGAACAAGTTATATTTGTAGAAAGCATTCCATTTTTGCTAGAATTTCTTAAGTGGCTGTTAAAAAGTTTAGATGGACATGAGGTAGAGTCACACAGGGTCAGTCATTAAGGGAATTAGATATAATGAAATATTTGTGATTATCAAATAGATGAATCAAACGCAGGGTAGGCTTATGCTGCTGACATGGTGATGACATAATCATAGTATAGCATGATTCATGGAGAGGTGACACAGATATATTGTCATAGGTGGTCGTCATGGAGATGATGCTGACATAGTAGATCATGCGTGGTTGTCCAGGAGACGAAAATACATCATGTAGCATTATTCATGCCATCAAACAAGAGAATGGAGACATTGTGTAGTCATCTGTAGACTACAGGAAGATGGCACATACACAGTGTAGCAACAGATGGGGTCATCAACAGATGGCATGGATGTGTTGTAGCATCACATATGCCCATCATGGATATGAAACACACTGCATCCTCACACATAGATGCAAAATAGTGTAGCACTCCACATAGTTATCAAGGAGATGACATAAACAGAGTATAGCATATACAGCATATATCCCTATGAGGTTGTCAAAGGCATGAATAATAGCACAGCATTATGTATTTTTTTCCAACATCCAGTAGTAATGGCATACCATGACACATACTTAAGGCATGATGCAGAGTGTAGCATGACATGTTTTTGTCAGGGATATGGTGCAGACATCATGAAGCATCATTCACTCTCATCAAGGAGTTTACCATAGTACAGCATCATCCATGGCTACCAGGACATAGGGAAGTTGCTAGGTAGCATCATATACAGTAGGTTAAGAGATGATACATAGTGTAGCATGATATGTGGTTGTCATAAAGCTGATCCATAGCATAGAATCACATATGATTATCAAAGACATGGTGCACACAGGTCACATCATAGGATTTGCAAGGAGAGAAGTCTTCAGACAAAAGAAGCAAACATGCTGTAGTCATACATGGTGCTAGGGACCAAACTGTGTCCCCCACAAAATGCATGTGTTGAATTCCTAGCCGTGAGTACCTTAGAAGTTGACTTAATCAGAGATTGGGCCTTTAAAGAAGAAATGAGGTTAACACGAGGTCGTTAGAGTGGGCCCCCACCCAATATATTTGGTGCACTTACAAGAAAAATGGATGAGGACACAGACATATGCAGAGGGAAGACCATGTGAAGACACGGGGAGAAAACTGTAAGCCTCAGAAGAAACTAATGCTGCCAACACCTTGATCTCGAACTTGCAGCTTCCAAAATTGTGAGAAAATAAATTTCTGTAGTTTAAGCCACTTAGTCTGTTGTACTCTGTTATGATATTTCTAGCTAATACAGTTATCCAAGAGATAATGCAGTCACAGTATAGTATCACATGTGCTTGTTACAGACAGTGTGTAGCATCATACATGGTTGATGAGATGGCATGGATAATTCACAGCATCATAAATGGTTGTCAGAAGACTACCCATAACACAGCGTCATACATGATTATAAGAAAAATATGCAAACATCGTATATAGCTTCATCCATTGTCAGAGGCATGATGAGACATAGTATAGCTTCATACATGTTGTCAAGGAGATGACCCAGAAATAGTGTAGCATCACTTTGGTTGTCAGGGAAATGATGCAAATATGGCATGGTGTCATTTATTATCAGGGAGATGACATATAGTGTAGTGTCATGTGGTCATCAGAGTGATAACATAGACATAATTTTTGTCATATGTGAATATGATGGACTCTTGACACAGACATATTGTAATGTCATCGGTGCTTATCAGGAATATGAGACAGATATATTCCAGCAGAAAAGATAGTTAGGAAAATAACACAGAAATAACGTGTCATAATACCCACCATTTGCTTCAACGTGGATGGAACTGGAGGGTATTATGCTGAGTGAAGTAAGTCAGTCGGAGAAGGACAAACATTATATGTTCTCATTCATTTGGGGAATATAAATAATAGTCAAAGGGAATATAAGAGAAGGGAGAAGAAATGTGTGGGAAATATCAGAAAGGGAGACAGAACGTAAAGACTGCTAACTCTGGGAAACGAACTAGGGGTGGTAGAAGGGGAGGAGGGCGGGGGGTGGGAGTGAATGGGTGACGGGCACTGGGGGTTATTCTGTATGTTAGTAAATTGAACACCAATAAAAAAAAAAGAAATAACGTGTCATTCATTATACTGTTTTCCAAATGGTACAGACATGGTGTAGTGTCATACATGATTATAATGGGCATGATGCAGAAATACTTTAGTCATGCTCTATAGTATCTGACAAGGTTGTTAAAGGGATTAGAGAGCAATAGTAGAGCATCATATATGCTTGTCTGGGAGAATTCACATAACATATCATGTATTCTAGGATAATGATGCATGTATTATGTAGCATCCTCGATGCTACATAATACATGGTCATGGACCATGACCAATGCATGGTCATTGAGGAAACTCTGATAGCATAGCATCATACATGATTTTTAAGAAGAAGATGTAGATATAATACAGCTCTATATGTTGTAAAAAACATGATACAGACATAGTATAACATGATACATGTTTTAAGGTGATAACACAGAAGTAGCATAGCATTGTAACTTATTGTCAGGGAGCTGATGTGGTTATCAGGATATGATACACAGTGTAGCATCATGTTCGGTTCCCAGAGAGATTATGCAAGCAGAATGTAGCATCATAAATGGAGGTTAGTGAAGTGACACACTTTAATCTCACATAAAGTCATTAATTATGGACATAGACGCCATAACATAGGAGCCTACCATAGAGATGATAAACACTACTATAGTATCACACACACAGCACTCTAGAAAAAAAGGATAGTGTGACAAACAGACTTCAAAGACATGATCTAGATAAAACATAGAGTCATGTAGTTTAACAAATAAAGGGATACTAACATAATAGACCTTGAAGACATATTTGTCAAGGTAAATTAAAACATAGCAGTCAAGTAGATGATATAGACACAATATGGTATCATATATGATCATTAGAGGGATAATGTAGACTTAGCGTAGCTCCATTTATGGTCATCAGGTGGATAATATAGACATAGTAGAGCATCATATTTGATCTCCAGGGAGATGATAGTTTAGCATTATACATCGCTACCAAGGTGACGTCTCATAGAATAGCATCACATATTGTTACCAAGGAGATTGTGTAGACTTTGTATAGCACCACGCAAGCTTGACTAGATGATGCAGATAGAGTGCAGCATTCAGTGTGTTTTTTAAATAATAACAAAGTCATGGTGTAACTTAAAACATAATTATCAGTTATATGGAACAGACACAAAGAAGCATCATATGTGGCTATTAGAGGGATGATGTAGATTTAGTTCAGGTCCATACTTGGTCATCAGTTGGATGACACAGGTGTGGTGTAGCATTATCTGCAGTCTTCATGAAGATGACACATATTCCAGCATCATACTTATTATCAAGGTGATGGCTCATAGGACAGCATCATACATGGTTGTGTGATGTCATAAGATGACATAGACTTATAGCATTACCTATGCTTGCCAAGGAGATGGTGGAGATGTAGCTTCACATTTGGTTGTCAAGGAGATGATGCAGACATTGTATCACATGTAGTTATCATGGATATGGTATAGACATAATGACAGGGTTGCCAGTGAATGATGCAGAAGTTGTGTAGCATCTTACATGCTTGTCAGGAATACATAGTCATCATGAGGATGACCTGTTATTTACTGTCATAAATTATCATCCGGACACGGTGTTTATGTAGTGTAACAATATAGAAGGTTATCAATGAGTGATACAGACATCACATAGCATTATATGGGGCTTTCAGTGAAATGTCACAGATGCATTGTGGCATCACATATATTTGTCATCAATATGAGTTCTAGTATCACATCACACAAGGTTATCAAGGAGATGATGTTGACATAGTATACATCATATGCAGCAGTCAAGGAAAGGATGTAGATAGAGTGTAATACCATAGATGTTTTTTTAAGAAAATTTGAGTATGGCTGTATTATCATGCATGGTCATCAGGAGGATAATGATACATAATGTAGTATCTTGCTTGGTGACACAGAGTTGAGTCGATATAGCATGTAACATGTGCCCTAGAGGGATGAGATGGACATAATATAGTAGCATATATGGTCAACAAGGAAATGACATAAATGTATTATAGCATCATTTGTGGTCTTCAATGAATTGAGGCACATGTGGTGTACCACCAGCCCATGGTTATCAATAAGATGGTGCAGACACAGTGTAAAATCATAAGTGGTGAGCCAGAAGATGATGTATAGCACATGAAGATGTGCTACACATACTGGAGTGGCACATGTTATAAAGGAGATAATGAAGATTTATTATAGCTCCATGGATGGTGGTCAAGTTGATGAGGCTGACATAATGTAACATAATGCATGATTAGTAAGATGACCAAGAATATATTATATACAGTATCAAGGGGATGTGAAGACCCAGTGTAACATCAGATGTGGTTGTCAAGGTGATGCAGACACTGTAACCTGTGGTTACCAAGAATACCATATCAACATAGTGTAGTGACCAACATCACAGAGATGAGGCAGACATAGTTGCTCTCACAGCTAGTCATCAGGTAGATGGCCTATACTGTAGAATTATATGTGTTTATCAGAAAAGCCTAAATCTCTCCAGAAGAAATTAAATGTATGAGCAGATGACCTACCATCAGCTGAAGCAGTTGCAATAAGTTTTCCAGTGTAATCGAAACAGCTGTCTAGTATTTCATCATCATGGCCTGTTAGCGTTGCCACACATTTTCCATTTGAGGCATCCCACAGCTACAATACAAAAAAAAGAGGGTGACTGTGGCTTCCCATCTCGAGAACAATAATTGAAAGGAGTAGTCTTTATGACATGCTGATGGCTAGCTGAATAACTGTGCCAAGACCGTGTGCATAATTTTCACATGTTCTGTTCATTTTACCTGGATTCATGACAAGGCACACCTTGGACAAAGAGAAGACCAAAGACAGACATTTAGAATGGGTAGTGCAAATCTGCCACTACACTGGGAAAAAACTCAAAGTGCTTGTTTCACTGATTGGAGTTGAAGTGTCCTCTTCTCAAAAGCAGGTCTTCGAATGATAAGGAGTTTGATCTAAAGCTATAATTCTAGAAAATGAAAAGTATATTAAGATCATAATACATTGGATATGTAATCAAGTAATAATTCCGGAGCATAAGCTCTTAGCAACAGAAACTTAAAGGCAGGCAGACATTGTGTTGAGCCTCCTTGAGATTCATTCTAATCAAAGTTTAACAAATGAACAGTGAGACATTAAAGAAAAATAACATGCCTTTGAAAATAAGATCTTGTAATACATTTGGTTCAATTAACATTGTTTTACTATATCATAATTCCATTAAACTTTGGAGATCAGAAACTTAACATTCAAAAATACCATTTATTATTTATAAATTAATGTCCTAATTTTGCAGCACCTTTGAAATGTGTTAATGTTGTAATGAATACCTGACACAGTAAAAAGTGCACACAGGAGAACTGTAAAGCAAAGATATTTCTTGAGCTCACCATGCAGGTTTTGTCCATAGAGCCAGTTAATATCAGAGAGCAATCCCAATTGAATAAAGCACTGCTAATCTCAGCACAATGCCCGATTAAGGTATACACCTTCCTACAAAATAGAAAGGATTTACCCTGGTGAAAGAAGCCTTACTTCAGAATATGTGCACAAATAATGATGTCAAGCCCATTGGTGTAAGATTCCAAATTTTGGTTTGTATAAAATAATATCCTTGGTGACAAAACAATGATGGCTCTAGTATAGCTCAAAAACAATCAACTAGGCTACAAATTTAATTTTAGAAAAAAATATACTTAAATTTTAAGCACGCACAAATAACATTACTTAAGACTTGAGAAAGCCATGGGTAAAAAATAATACAGTTGGTCTGAAATTCTGGAAGTATCCTTACACCAGATCAGTGGGCCCCTTGGTAGTTCAGAAACTATCCATCAAATGTCCAAAAGGGCCCTCTTCTCCCACATATCTTATGGTGTCCAACTTGACTGCTACGCCTGGTAATCAGCCCTCCCAACAAGATACAGGCAAGCCCAAGGTGGAGCTTTACAACACAAATAGCCTAACTTAGTTAACTTCTTAGCAACTAGAACCCAAAATAATTAGGAAGGAAATTGAAGTTGTTGGACTAAATTAAATTTGGAAAATTAGCTATGATTTTATTTACTCATGATATCCATGCCTACCATAATGACAAGCCATTGAAATTTAATTACACAGTACATGGAACAAATAATAGCCATATACCCAGGCTATTGTTAACATTCTCCTTTTATGTTGCTGTGTTGTATTATTTGTTCAGAATTCCAAGAAAGCTCACATTTTTCTTGTGGATCAGAAATATCATTAAATAATGAATTAACTTATTTTCAGTATGTCCTATTCCCATAGACTCCAAAGCACAGTTAATAGAAAGGAGATTAAACTAATGAACAGCAAAAACTGTCTTCTTAACCCTCAATCCAGACTAACAAATTCTTAAAGACAGAAAATACCTTCCGGTATCAGCTTCCCACACTGCAACTGTATGATCAAAAGATCCTGTGACGATTCTGTCTCCTGAGGTGTTAAAGGACAAAGAGATGATTTCAGCTGAATGTCCCTAGAAAGAGAGCAGATATCGCCATGCGTCACCTGCAGAAAAGCAATCCCTACAAATGCACAATGTCACAGTTTAAAAGAAAATGCTAGAAAAGGCAAGACTCTATAGAGAGAAAAGAGATTAGCAGTTGGCTGGGGGTGGGAATAGGAGAGACTGCAAATGGGCACAGGTACCTTTCTGGGGAAATATTAAAAACTAGAGTTTGGTGAAGGTTACATAGTTCTGTAAATTTACTAAAAGTTGACTTACACACATAAATCAAGCCCATTTAACTTAGTAAAATTAAGTAAAACTGGATTTTGTTTGTTTGTTGTAATGAGCAGGATGAGGGCATCATTTGTGAAATCAGAGAACTTTTTTTACATTGTCTTGGAAACACTTTTTAAAAGGCTGTATCCAAAAAAAAAAAAAAAAAAAGCTGGAGCACCTGGGTGCAGTGCATTAAGGCTAAGTGTCTGACTTTTGGTTTTGGCTCAGGTCAAGATTTCAGGGTCCTAAAATCTAGCCCCATGTAGTGCTCCCCACTAAGCCAGGAGTCTGCTTGTCTCCCTCTCTCTCTGCCCTTCCCTTGACTTGATCTCTCTCTCTCCCTCTCTTTCTAAAATAAATAAATCTGCTAAAAACAAAACAAAAGGCTGTATATGCTTTGGCTTAACAATAAGTGAAAAAAAAAGTGATAGGCAGGTTTGTAAAATAAAGTTCAAAACTTTAAAAGAGGATATTCTTTTTTTTTTAAAGATTTATTTATTTATTTATTTATGATAGACAGAGACAGAGAGAGGCAGAGACACAGGAGGAGGGAGAAGCCGGCTCCATGCCGGGAGCCCGATTCAGGACTCGATCCCGGGACTCCAGGATAGCGTCCTGGGCCAAAGGCAGGTGCTAAACTGCTGAGCCACCCAGGGATCCCCTAAAAAAGGATATTCTTATAATGAATTTTTAAATATTTTATTTATTTATTTAAGAGAGAGAACAAGGTGTTCTCCCACCTTGTTCTCCCCAGCTGAGCAGGGACCCTGGATGCTGGGCTCAATCCCAGGACCCTGGGTTCATGACCTG
This sequence comes from Canis lupus familiaris, assembly GCF_011100685.1. NCBI lineage: Eukaryota > Metazoa > Chordata > Mammalia > Carnivora > Canidae > Canis > Canis lupus. Next base: position 40,776,719 of record NC_049246.1, on the reverse strand, counting down.
AGTTGAAGGCAGACACTTACTGACTGAGCCACCCAGGAGCCCCTTTTATGATGATTTAACATAAAATAGGCTAATAAATATCTGACCTTTGGCCTGGTTTTCAGTTGGTCACAGTCTAGGGCCAATGTATCAAACATTCTGAGACAATGGGAAGAAGCCCTTCTCTGCAGGAGACTCTGCTCTGTTTCCCTAATTATTTTAGTGAATTAACATGATTACTTTTTTTTTCAAGAGTGAAAAAGTTCATTTACAACACAAATTTCTGGTTGATTTCAAACAGCAAAAATTAAATGCAGCTGAACATTAAAATTCCGAACACACAAAATGAATGTACTTGTCCGGTGGCAGATGTAGGTGTGCAGAGGTAGATGCATCTTTTGGAGACTGTTAGGCATCGGTCTGCAAGAGGAGGTAGTGAAGAGGCAGTGACCCACCGTGACCCACAGAACTGATGACAACGAAGATCGAAAGAGTCTACTTTCATTAAGGTTGGCACTCTGAATTAAGAAGACCCCATGATGTTAGTTTAAAAAAAAAAAGTGCTGTTTCCTCTCTTTTTCAAGTGCATTTTTTACCTTTCTTGGAAAAAGCTCTCCCAGGAAAGGGGTCCTAATTTTAAATCCATTTATAATTTGAAAGGGTAAGAATTGGATTTCCTATCCAGCTGTTCCCACCGACTGTCTCAGAGAATCACCTTCTGTAGGACTGTTTGGGCTGGGGTGGGGAGAAGCAGAGGGAGCAGGTGGGAGGAAGGTGCTGGGCGTGTGGTGATGGTGACAGACAGGGGTCCCTGTGGAGATACACCACCAGCTCTTGCTCTCTTGGCCAGTGCCCTTTGGCCTTTCTTCTCCTGCCACTTACTTACCCCTTGTCATGTAATACGGGAAGCTTCTAAGATGGGGGGGGGGGGTGGTAATGGAGGAGAAGGATGTTCATCCTTTTATGGAATCTTCTAGCAAGTTTCTCCAGTTCTCCCTCTTCCTACTTGCCTTTAAGCCACATAGATGGTGCTAGGTATTACGCTATATAGTTGGTATAGCTTACAGACTGAGGCTAGTCAAAATAAAAAGCCCATGCGGCCTCCCCAGCTCCCGCATCAAAGTCTTTTGGAGTAACCAGCAAACCAACTGGTTTGAAGAGTGAACTCTTTTCACTACAGTCTGGAAAACCAATAGCTCATAAATATCTTCTCACTTAGAGCCCATTTTGTAATAAGAAGATGTATAAAGACAAACTCAAAGGATAGGCTTACGCTAAGCAATGGTTAGGGAAAATGCCAAACTCTTGAAGCTGGTGACATTATGAACAGTACGTACTCTTAAAGTGAACACTTCCTCTCCACTCTGAATGTCCCACAGTTTGGCTGTTGTGTCCATGCTTCCAGTAGCCACTAGTGTGCTTTGAGGGTTGAATGACAAACACACCTGAATTACGGGAAATTAAAGAGATTTTAGAAAGATAGAGTTTTAAATAGTTAATTTTGTATAGAAAAGCTTTTTAATTAATTTTGTATAGAAAAGCTTTTTAATTAATTTCTATACAAAATTAATTGTTAATTTTGTATAGAAAAGATGCCATCACCTTAGGTTGAGCCTAAGTCTCTTTAAAATCCGCAGTGAGATACCAAGGGGCTCTATGGGTGGCCGGCTTCCCGCAGGTTGAATCCTGAAGCACTCTCCTCTTGAGAAGATGTGCTCTCCCATGTCACCCAGCTCAGGCTGGCAGGGGCACCGGCATGCCTTGCCACTTCCAGACCACAGAAGAACAAGAGTAAAAGCAAACTCATCTCCTTTGCGATTCATGTTCTCTGGCTCCCATCTTCCTTGTTGTTAACTTCACAGTCCTTTCCATCCTGCCCCTTCACTCACCAAGGACTTGGGCTATTGGCTCATGATCTCAATTCCAAGTCCTAGGTGGCCTTCATGTGAGCCATCATTCCAGTAGCCCAGACTTATGAACCCGGACTCCCTTTCATAATCACTCCTGTGGCCACATCTTGGACTTTAACATCACTTTTTCTCAAAAATTCACCACTGATACAACAATCTCTAGATCCAATTACTCAGTGCGTCCCCTTTCTTCCTTACCAAGCCATCCCCAGGATATCCTCCACCTCATGGAGATGCCTGCCTTTTCCTGTCCCCCCCCATCCCCCATTCAACTGACAGCCTGGAAACATCAGTCCTGCCAGCATCCTCAGTATCTTCACTCCCGGGCTCCCCTCTCTTTTCCGGGCACCGTCTGTAAGACTCCTAACAACTGTATCAAGCTGGCATTTCACCCACTCATTGGCCCTCCCTCAGCACTCAGCTGAAGGAAACTGCATAGCAGATTACAGGTGTTGCTCCTTGGAGCTTCCCATCCTCAGCTGTGTCCTTAGCACCATCCCCTCCCTACCTGAAAGTGCCTCTGGCTCAGTACACTCTCCCTTTCCCTATTCTTGCCCAAAGTCTGTCCTCATTCTTCCCCCACAGATACCCTGGCCTCCTACTACTTCCCTGAGAAAACTATCATGGGGGACCTTCCTCACCCTGCCTTCACTTGCTTTTCATTCAGTGTCAGGTGCAGAGGGATCCCTTTGCCCTTCTGAGACCCCCTCTTGCCCACACTCCTAGGGGAGATGTGCCCACTAATTTTTCCATCCTTCTGGACTGGATGCCTCCTAGTGGCCTCCAAAGATGCTTGAGCTTTTCCCACATTAAAAAAAAACCCTCGCTTGCCTCCCTGTACCCCTTTTTCAACTACCTTTTTTTCCTTTTCACAGCCAAATTCCTTGGGAAAATACTGCACCATCATCACTGCTTGCCCATTTCCCACTACGTCAACTCTTTGGAACCACTCTAGTTAAATGATCCAATGGCTCTGTCAGTCACCTCACTTAACCTCTCTGACGCCTGCAGTGCTGACTCCTTTGTTCCCTGTATTTTCTTCCTTCCAGACACAACTTTAACAGTGTTCTGCTTTTCTTCTTTAACTTCCTATGTCTTTTTTGTATCTTTTAGAAGATTCTTCTCTTCTCCATCTGCTCAAGACGCCATCACACTTTTCCCCATACTGGTCATTTTCCTTTCAGAAATTGCAATTCCCCAGTGGTTTCCATTGCCACCCCCATGCCAGTGACTCACACACCCATGTTTTCTTCCCTGACCCTGCACTCAGTTCAGCCCCAAAGGGCCTCTGTTTGGACATCATTCAGGCAGCTTTGATCAATTTAAGACACGCAAGTCATATGACCACGAGCCTGCCTTTCCTTTTATATAGAACTGGCGAATGGTACTGCCATTCCAAAGCCAGGGAATCACCCTAGGGCCCCTTTTCTCCTTCAAGCCTCAAATTTGCTTGGTAGGGCAGCCTGGGTGACTCAGCGGTTTAGTGCTGCCTTCAGCCCAGGGCCTGATCCTGGAGACCCAGAATCGAGTCCCACATCGGGCTCCTGCATGAAACCTGCTTCTCCCTCTGCCTATGTTTCTGCCTCTCTCTTTGTGTCTCTCATGAATAAATAAATAAATAAAATATTTAAAAAATCTTCCTGGCAATCCAGTCCTACCCTTCAACTCCAATCTCTCTCATATTCTCTTCACTGGCCTCATGACAGGCCCCTGTCATCTTTGTTGGAAATGCAACAAGACAGCCAGCTGGCCCCCACTTCTAATCATACTTCACATGGCCACAAGAATGATCTTCCTAAAGAGTAAACATGACCATGCTATCTTCCACCTTAAAAGTTTCAACAGTGCAGCATTAGCCACAGGATGAAGTCCAAATTCTTTAGCATAGCATATGAATCAATACTACGCCTTGCCAGCATCCTCCACTTTGATCATGCTTACCATGTGATATGGCTTTGAATGGGTTGCAGTTGCACCAAGACATGATGCCTTTACCCCAGGCAGTGGGGGTAGCACCAGGGATCCTTGCCCAGCACCTCTGACCATGGGCCACAGGCAGCTCCCCCTCCCACAGTGTGTTGCACAGCCATATTGTCATATTTTGTGCATGTCATAACAGGGGAGGTTTGGGAAGTGTTTCTGTGGCCACATGGAGTCATCTGAGTTAAAAAGCATGCCCTACTGTTGCACACCTCCCCTGGGCATTGGCCAGTGAAACTCCTGCTGCCTGGAGAACGTGCTACCTATCTGCACAGACTTTTCTTAACACCCTTCGACCAGGTGCTTCCCTCTCTGACCACACTGAACTCCCCACCCACTTCTAGCACACCTTCAACGCATCTCTGAATTTATTTTTGATGACTCTCTCCCCCTCTACTGAGCTATAAAATCCCTGCAGGTAAGAACCATGTGTGATTCTATTTGGTAGGCCAAGCACACAGGCCGGGACTCAATACATAGTTAATATTTAGTAAATATTTATTGGGTTGATGTTGTTGACTATGAAAATTATCAATCTTCCTAGGAACTATATATAAAGAGAACTTTTTCACAATTCCAAGGGAGTGGGAGAATGAGGATTATGTCTTTCTTATGACTTTGCCAAATTGCTTACTCTATGTCTTGGCACCTTCAACTGTAAAATGGGGAAATATCTAGCTCTTAAGGTTGCTATGAGGTGCAATGAAGCTAATATATGTGAAGGGCTTACATATTAGCACAAAGTTGTCCTTTGTGCACATTGAGTACCTTAATGGTCAGTTATAATTTTGTATTGCATTTTCCCCCAGTGTTTAGCAAAAATATTAAACATAGCATGAGCCCTTATTGTATGCCTATACCAAGAATCCGAAGGATAAATATAAATAAATCTTATTCCTAAAATAAGCAGCTTGTTTATTTTTAAAAGCTATCATTTGTCCCATAGGGTGCCAATTATCTCACTAATTGTTATAAGATGTAACACAGAATTGGCCAAGGGCAAGGTCTTCCCAACAGCGAAAGACACTTAGACTATCAAACTATTTATGCAAATTCGGGTTCTAATGATATCCAGAAAACAATCAGCCTACATATGTCACATGTTATTAAAAAAAAGTTACTTTAAAAGCCTACATATGTCACATGTTATTAAAAAAAAGTTACTTTAAAAGCTATTTTAAGAATTTTACCAACCCTCATCAACTCAGTCCTTTAAAAGCAAGTCACTGAAAAAGAAAAGGTCAGGTTGGCCATTGTACTCAAATGTTTATCATATTGCACGTCCACTTAGTCAATGCAGGGTATAGGTCTTTGACGACAACTGCAAGATATAAAAACTCAAATAGTTTGTAAATTACAGTAATGCCACCATATAAAATATATATAAACTAAAAATACTGGATATAATTGTAAAATTAATCATAAAGGTAGAACCACTATTTGTATAATGGACTAATAAAAAGAAATAGCAGTGATGTGTTGATGCAGGTCCATCAATAGTAACAAATGTACAGTTTTGATGGGAGGTGTTGATAATGGGACATGCTTAGGGTGGGGGTGCAGGACTGCGGGAGCATATGGGAAACCACTATAGCTTCCACTCAGTTTTGCTGTGAATCTAAAACTACTCTAAAAAATAAAGTCTATGAAAAAGAAAGAAAGAAAGAAAGAAAGAAAGAAAGAAAGAAAGAAAGAAAGAAAGAAAGAAAGAAAGAAGAGAGAAAGAGCAACATAAAAGTGTAATAAAATAAAATATACTCACTATTTCTGCTGTGTGACCCCTAAAGGTATGGTAACACTTTCCCGTTTCTACACTCCACAGCTTACAAGTCTTATCGAAGGATCCAGTGGCAATTTTGTCACTAAGATTTTAAAAAAATGGGTTTTGAAGACAAATTCAAGCACAGGATATGATACACTGAATTAAGACAAGATATTAATACATGGGTCTGTCTACTCAGAAATTTACTTTGTAAAACAATAAATAACTTTACATTTGTTTCAGTGGACAACAAAATTAAGGCCTAATTTTTCAATAGTATCAGTTTGCATGTTTAATTTTAAATATTTTATATTGAAGGCATAAATTTATGTTTGGGATTACAGTAAGTTTTTAAATTGCCACAATGAATATGGCACAAAATTTAGTTTAGAAAATTATTACCAAATGGAAACAAATAATGTATGAGTTGCAGGAACATAGAAAAATTCTATTAGTAGGTCTACTGACAAGGCTAATTTTGAATTTAAAAGAAGAAGAATGAAAAGATATAAATCCAAGTAACCGTATGGCTAGATAAGGTTTTGAGAACTTAGTGTCTCCCTGGGAAAATAATGCCAATATTACTCTGATTGTAAGGTCTTTGAACAAGAAGGAGGATTTAGAGAGGAAATAGGGTAAAGACCTGTCCCTTTCAAACAAAAGGTTTCCCTGGGTATACTGTGGGGCAGGGTTACTGTCAACACCCGACAGCTAAGAGCGGGTTGACCTGTTTAACCTGTGATCGTAGAACTAAATCTTTTCCTTTACCGTTGACCCCTGTCTCTTACACCAAGTCATCAAAATGTTCACCCAACTGGGTCATCAATTACAGTTAGAGCTCATTGTTCAAAACCGTGAAGGGATTTATGACCCAAAATGCATATCCTAAGGCAATTTATATGTGCTTGGCACAGTTGCAGAATTTATATTTTGTCCAAACTAACACTGATGCCCTGTATCTCTCCTTTGTTCTCAGGCCAACCACGTAGTGTTTCTGTGGTCTTTGAGCTAATGGGAGTGAGGTCCTTTCTGTCATGCTCCAGGGACAGTTTGTTCTGGAGAATACCCACCCACCTAGAGCTTCCTAACACTCAAAGCTGCTTATCAACCCAAGGTCTGCACTGGCTCTCCTCCATCCAGTCTAGGCATTCCTCATCAGCTGTTGACGTCCACTGGGATATGGTTAGTTTAGAACACTAAACTTCTGCTCGGATGTGCTGAGAGCCCCGTGTGCTCTTTATCAACTCTTTCCCTCCATTTTCCATCCCTCCTGCTCCTCAGACATATCGTCTCAGGTTGCTGTTGTTTCTCAATCAATTCCTGTTTGATCACACACTGCTCTCTAGTTCCATATGCCATTACATGATAAAAGATAATACCAATGACATATTTTTTAGAATTACTTTGTTGAATCAAAGCTTACTCCCGACCTAATGTATAAAACATATAAACACTAAACTGGTTGAAATTCATCTCTCTCCCCACCCCCTCCCCTTCTCCTCTCTTTTGTTCTCTTTCTTCCCCTCTCCTCTCTTTCTCTCTCTCTCTCTCTCTCCCTTCTCCTCTCCCCCCCTCCCCCCCCCCACACACATGCACATGTTCCCTCTCATTCTTTGGTGGCTATCTTGAACTCACTCTACTGAAACCCCAATGCCCCCAAATGCCATGGAAAATGCTGCTTTAATCCATACATAAATCAGCAGACTCTGTAATTGGACAAGTGAGTTTTTCATTAGGGGGTCTTGATAGAGTCCAACAGCAGAACCAAAAGAGGAAGCATTCTTTACCTCTCTATCCCCAAAAAACTTTGTTCTCAGACATGCAGAAATATCTTATCATTTAAGTAGCCTATTATAGGACATGGTATTATATTATAGAGAATATACTTTTAAAGTCCTTTAAATAACATTGCAATTAGAGTAGGAATTATACCAGAAGTAAAATATTCTATCATATATAATTTCAATAAAATCTTCCTCTCCCACAGGTTGGTGCAATAAGGTATTATAAAAATCACATTCTCTACAGTGTATAACTGCATACATCGCAGTTAAGTTTTCGGTAATGTAATTGGAATATTTAATCATTTTAAATGTACCAATTAACTTTGTGCCATCACAATTGATGTGTTTTAAAAGTGTGTAACATTTTAAAGAGATGTAATGACATTAGCAACCTACATACCAAGTTTTTAATATTCATGGGATAAAATTTCGACTCTAAGTGCATCAGATTTTTATAAAACTCCCTTTATTGCCCCTGCCACTATCCTACACTGCTTTCATCATCTCCTGAATCTATCACTTTATCTGTCTCCAAACTAATCTCCTTGCCTCCTGTTTCATCCCTTCTCACACCCTCCGGCCCCCTGTCTCTGCCAGAACAGCTCTCCCAAAATAGCACTTTCATTGAGTCCCTCCTTCATTCACAAAGCTTTCATCAGAACTCGGTCTTCCAGAACAGAGTTCAAACTACACAGAAAGCTCTGATCTCGCCCACTTTTGTTTCTCACCAGAAAATGTGCACTAGAGAGCCAGGGGCGCCAAAGTCCCACCTAACCTCTGGAGCTGCAGGGTGCCCTCACCCACGATGCCCTCCCCGCTTCCCTCCGTCTTTCACCTTCCACGCTTCTGCTTGAGCCCCATATCTTCCACAAAGCCTCTATCAGGAGAAATCACACAAATCTTTCTCCTCTTAACTTTTAAACCATTTACTGTTGTGTTCTAGTCATCATAATACTATGGTAAAAGACACGTATTTATAGAAACAGCTTGGTGAATGGAAAAAAGTCAAAGTGAGCCATCACGAGAAAAGACGCAACGTTCAGATTTTTTTACGCAAATATGCAAGGCCATGGCCTTTTCTTTGGCCAGCCAGAGCTCATTATCTGTCTTAGAGAAATTATATCCAACATCTACAACCACCCAATTTTTTCTTAAAAATGGCATGAGAACTTAAACATGCTTGCAGAATCTGAGCACAAAATTTTTCTAAATGTTTCAGTGTGTTTTCTAATTTTTACATTGCTCTCATCTACAACTTCATTTAGTAGTGATTTTTTTCAAAGATTTACCTTATCTATGTATTCACACACAAAGAAACCTCAACAGCTTTATTTTCACATTCATTATTTCATTAGTTTAAGCAATACTTAATTAAATTCCATAATTACAATTGAAAGCACAGCCAACATAAGCAGTTTTATGTAAAAACACAATTAAATCTTGGTGGGCCTACCACCTAACCTGTGGCAAGAGAAGCTGAGCATACCGGTGAGTGGGTGGCCCAGTGGGTGGCCCAGTGGGTGGCCCAGTTGCTACAAGCATTCAGGGAGCAGAAGGATAGCTAGAGGACTAACTCAAACTGCTGAATCAGTTAACTAGACATTGGTTTAAAAGGCCATTATATTTTGTACTGTTGTGTTACTGTACACATTTTTTTCTGCTAAAGACTGTAAATTAACTTCTAAACAAGGCAAACCATGTTATGTGGGTGTGTCACATTCTCCAGAAGCCAGTGCTGTAAATATCAGTAGGACCTGCCTGTCAGGGAATTAATTCCCAAGAGAAGGGACTCAATTCTGCCTGAACTTGGACTCTTGCTCTCCTCTTTATTACCAGGTGATCCCAGGAAGGGAACTTGAACTTTATATACTTTATATGAGAACAGTAATACCTATCCCGAAACTCCTGTAAGCATTGAAGAAGATAATTAAAAGGCTTTCAGAGCACACATCAGGCACTTGACAAATTTTAGTTCTCTCTTCCTTTCCTCCTCCAATAAATGGAGGGAGAGAAGAATAAACAAATTAATGGATTTATAAGGAATAAATGAATGAGTGAGAGTCTTTTTACCCATAAGGATTGTTGAATGCTATGGCATAAACTACATTCCTGTGGCCCTCCAGGGTGTGAAGCTCCTCTCCAGATGCAGTGTCCCAGAGTTTACACGTCCGATCATAGCTTCCTGTGATAAAGCTAACACAAGGAATATAAATCAATCATAAAGTGACAATAGCAGTGTGTTAATAAAGACCTCCTTTGTTTTAACCTGCAAGATTGTAAGCCCATTTTTATTGCTTTTTATAATGGAACTTGTGTATGTAGAACAGTAAATTAGGAACAGTATCTAAATCTTTTGATTAGAAACTTTCTAATTTATCCCTACCTCAAAAAGGAGTCACTAAATAAAATAAAGAATATCCAATAATCTTTCTAATAATATAAATAATTAATAATTAAATAGTGGTCATCAATAACATTTTCTGAAACTCTGACATATCTCAATAGACAGCATCATTCTTCCCATTGGTCAGACCATAAAATCTTAGCACCATCTTTGATTCCTCACTTTCCCTCACATCCCACACACAATCTATTGGTAAATTCTGTTAGCCCAATCTCAAAATATACTTCTAATGTGGCCACTTGCCACCAGGCTTCATTGCCTCTATCTCTTGCCTCAACAAATGAAACCATCTTCTAATGGGTGCTAGCTCACACATGATCTTTCTAAGTCTATTTTCCACATTGAAACTGGAGTTATTTTTTTTAACCTTTCCTTTCCTAGCTGGCTTCCTAGCAATCTAGAGGAAAATCCAAACTTCTTCTTATGGCCCACAAGGCCAGCAGCATTGGCCATCTCTGGGACCTCAATTTGGCCCAAAAGCACACCCCTGAACAGCCACATTTACCTTTGATAGTTTCTAAAGAATTCATTTATTTTTTCTTTTCTATACATGCTAATTCTTCCATCCATCTGGTTTACTGCCATCATCCCCAGGACCTGGAACGTGACTAGCAAACTAGTAAAAGTTCAATGAATATTTACCTAAGATTTGCAATCCTCTAACATGAATATTTGACTACAGGAATAATTAGTATGTTGGCCTCTCATATTATAAAGTAAAATAACAGTATCTTAGTTATTCCCTAAATATTCCATTAGGAAAGATACTTCTCCAACACAGAAAAAAAAAATGCATGAAATTAGAAAGCCAGTCTCTATGTCAAGTGGTAATGATAAAAGTTGAACACAAATCCTGATATCGAAACTCAAGTAAGTGAAAGGGTTGACAAGGCAGTGTATCTTTGAATCTTCTCTAGGTATTTCCTTCTAGCTTCTTTGTGGATGTAAATTGGTACAATCATGATGGAAGACAGGATAGTGGTTCCAAAAAAATTAAAAATAGAACTACCATATGATCCAGCAGTCTTACTTCTGGGTACGTATCCAAAAAAAAATGAAATCGGAACCTCATAGATATATTTGCACTCTCATGTTCTTTGCAGCATTGTTCACAGTAGCCAAGATACGGAAACAACATAAATGTCCATCAAGGAATGAATGGAATATTATTCCATAAGAAGGAAGGAAATTTTGCCATTTGCAACAACATGGATGAACTTGGAGGACATTATTCTAAGTAAAATAAACCAGACATGGAAAGACAAATATGTCTGATCTCACTTATATGTAGAACCTTAAAAAAAAAAGTCAAATTCATAGGAGCAGAGAATAGAACAGTAGTCACCAGGGGCTGGGGAGTGGGAGAAATGGAGAGATGCTGGTCAAAGGGTGTAGCATTGCAGATATGTGGGATGAGTAAGTCTAGAGATGTTATACACAGGTATGATGACTATAGTTAATAATATTGAATACTGGAAATATGCTGAAAGAATACATTTCAAGTGCTTTCTTTACACAAAATAGTGGTAACTGTGAAGAGTTAATACGTTAAATAACTTGACTATAACAATTACTTTATTATGTATATGTATGTCAAATCATGTTATGCACCTTAAATATATAAAGTTTATTTTTTAAAAGGACGTTTTTATTCCTTAGTTGTTAAAAATTAGACATAAGGAATAGAAATGGAAATACAGAAATACATAGGTGGAACATAGGGGATTCTCAGGGCAGAGAAACTGCTCTGTGTGATGCCTTAATGGTGGATACCTGTCATTACATGTTTGTCAACCCATAGAATGTACAAAAGCAAAAGCAACCCCTAATGTAAACTACGAACTTTGAATGAAAATGATGTGTTTGTCAATGTAGGTCTATCAACTGTAAGAAATGCACAAGTCATTGGGGGAAGATGACAAGGAGGAAATCTGAGGGTGTGTAGGGGCCAGGTATACATGGCAAATATCTGTACCTTCCACTCAATTTTGCTATAAACCTAAAACTGCTTTAAAATTCTAATACATTTTTAATAATTTTTTTTCATTTTAAAATCTTAAAATTTTAAGGGCGTCTGGATGACCCAGTTAAGAGTCTGCCTTTTGGGACCCCTGGGTGGCTCAGCGGTTGAGCACCTGCCCCTGGTTCAGGGTGTGATCCGCGGTCTCAGGATAGAATCCCACATTAGGCTCCCTGCCTGGAGCCTGCTTCTCCCTCTGTCTGTGTCTCTGCCTCTCTCTCTGTGTCTTTCATGAATAAATAAATAAAATCTTAAAAAAAAAAAAAAAAAAAAAAGAGTCTGCCTTCTGCTCAGCTTATGATCTCAGGGTCCTGAGATTGATCCCTGCATCCAGCTCCCTGCACTGAAGGAAGTCTGCTTATCCCTCAGCTTTTCCCTCTCCTTCTGCCCTTCCTCCCCCACCTCCGCTTACATGCACACTCTCTCTAACTCTCTCAAATAAATAAATAAATTTTTAAAAATTTAAAATTTAGAATAAATAAATTTAAGAGAACCTTACCAAGAGCCCGATTTATTAAGTGCAACATTAGTCAATGGCAGTATGTGTGCTCTGAGAACCTTCAATGAAAGAAAACATCATGTGTTATAGACTCAAAAAAATTAAGTTTAACTCATTAATCTTAACTTCAGACTAATCAAGACATTCAAGTTTGTCTTCGTTACACATAATAAATGAACAAAAATTCACTATCTGGACAAATGAGAAAAAAATACATTGTGCCTTCTACTATTAAGACCAATAATACATTTGGTAGTTACAAATAATTACAAAAACATAATTGGATCTGTTTTCTATGAATTTACTTGTAAAATAAATTATTGCTACTAAATAAGATATCAAATAGCACTAATTTATAACACTTTCTTTTAAATATTGCACATGATAATACACCAAACATGTTTCAAATATAGATTTTAAAATCTGTTATTATTTTTGGAATCCTAAAGCTCCTCTAGAGTCAGGATATGTCTCATTTTATGTATCTTTCAATTCTTGCATTGTCAAGCATGAAATGGATGCTTAACATTTATCAAATGAACATAAATAAATTGGGTAGTCTGTTTATCGATAGAGTGATTGGCTAGGCTGGGACAGTCCCAGTTATATCTACTGCAGGAGTATAATTACTAATAGTATCCCTTTTCACTATCAAAAATGTTCCCTTTGGAGGATAAATTACAAGGTCATGTGAGTTATAGAACTCATATTTGCAGTTAAATAGTGCCACCTGCTGGAAGAAAGGTATCACAAGAATAATTTCTTTATCTTTCAATAATATATTGAAGGGATGACTACAAAAGATTGAATATTTTGTATCAAAGAGAATATGTCAAGTATATAAATAATAATTACATTTTCTTATTATTTTATTTAAGTCATAAGAAGAAAAACAGTGTAATATGAATCAATATCAGAATAAACTATTAAATATTGTTAAATAATTAAGAAAAACTAAAAGCTGTTCCTGAATAAGTGACTATATTTGTTATACTTTTAATTTAATCAACATAAGCTGTAGAGAAACATAGCTATATTTATACCACATTAAAATTATCATATAAGTCATATCAAATAATTTACTGAAATATATTTAGTTCTCATGGAGCTGAAAATATTAAATATTGACATACCATGAAATACAACCTCTTAATTTACTCCAACTGAAAAAATATTTAATTATTCAGTAACTTAAAACTACCTTAATGGTCATCCTTTAAATTTAACATTGTAAAGAACAGCCAAACTTACTACAAATCCTTATTTAACTTCTCAAGAAATAAATGTTTGAATTTCAGTCAGTCAATAAACAAACACTAATTGAGACTTAGTCTCGGCAAATATATGTGAGGCACAGAGAGAAAGAGAAAATATAAACCGCATTTTGTCTCAGATTTATAGGATACCAGCTAACTCATTGAAGTTCTTCTGTTTATTTTTTTAAAAAAAACAAGCATTACCTTAAAAAGATAGAATGTGTGGTTGCTGTGCTGTCTGAGTTTATCCTGTAATCTCTGAATTAAAAGCTTTACTTGCTCTGATCTTGAAGCTGTGATTAGAGGCTCTGCTTTCTGTATTTCTTCTACTAGGGCATTGACTTCAGTGCTGAAATTCACAAAAGAAAAAACTTACTTTTTTCTATACCAAAATTTGCATACACATGCATTCCATGAAGAACTGCATTGAGTTATGAAACATTTTTGTAAAATTTGTCAAAACATCATTAGCATTATTAAGAGATTTCTAAGGAAAAGATACACATGAATAAAGAAGTCGAGCCTGCACGAAAGTGGCTTGGGTTCTTCAGAATGCCTCGTCATGAGCCAAGTCTTCTGTGGAAGGTGTGCAAGGATTCTGATTTGCTCACCTGAGAAGGTCAAGTGCATATGGTTCTGGTTCTGGACATAAACTCTTTATTTTTTTTTCCTGTTTTGTTTTTTTTTTTTTTGTCTCTTTAATGAACATGTACGGAATGTTCCTGCGATGACTATATTTTGTACCTTACATACATTCTCTTGTTTAATCCTGTAGCAAGAGCTAATTTAAGGCTTTTATCACAATGATTTCAATGAAGAAGAAACTGAGGTTTGGAAAGGTTAAGTTTTAAATATTTTTTTAGGGAAAGAGAAAGGACCTAACCAAAAATGGCCATTCAAAGAATGATGATGTTGATTACTATTTTGTATGGGCTATGACATTGTTTTCAAAAAAGAAAAAAGCTGCTCTGAAAAGTACAGTCAAATTTCCCCCCCAGTATTCAAATAATCTATAGCAATGCTGATCAATTTTGCTAGTGCAGAATATTAATTGTTCAAGACAGAGAATAATGTCTATAAACCACAAAACAGCTAAAATAAGGTCATTTCACAAGACATGTGACAACCATGGATCAAAAATGCACTGTCTGTCCCCTCCCTTCAAGAATGGACTCCTGGCCCCTCTGGGAGGGGGGTGCTTCGCTAACTGACAGCCTCCAGCTGCAGCTTCTTCAGAATCCACCTCAGCATTGGAGCCTGGGGGCATCATGCCCTCCTCTGATGACCCTCAGCCCAGGGCTGAACAAGTGCACAGTGCACTAGTCATTTTTGTCCCGAGAGGGACTCTGGCCCTCAAGCTTTACCCGGGAGCTCCCCTGTGGGCTGGTAGAGACTCGGCTCACATCTGCATCATCGTGGTCAGTGGCTCCTCATGCGGAACTCTGCTTCACTTCCTGTCACAGATGCCACTTCTCAATAACCTGACACCCACCTACCTCTCCTATCTCTGTCTCAGCAGCTGCTTCCCAGAAATGTAAACTCTGATAAGCACACCTCTGCTCTTCGTAAATAAACAGTTCCTGAGCTCCAGACTGTGTAAGGGACTGAGGTAGAAGACAATTCACCCCACTAACATTTACTGAGTCCCTTCTACAGCTAGGCCCTGGGAGGGTCAAAGACACAGCACCTGCTCTCAAGAAATACGATCAATTAGAATAGGAGGTGAATATTTAGAAAAGAAATGAGTCATAGACAGTTTATAATGACTTTGATAAATGCCGAGACAGCCAGTTGGCCAAAGACTCACACCTTCCTGAGAATAAAGAAGATAATAATACCTCTTGGAAGAGTTTCCAAAAATTTTTATAGGTCAAAACAGATTTCCCAGCAAGATCCAAATTAACCAGATGTTTAATCTGACCCATCTCACCCCTGTGGTATTCTAATTGCTCTTTTCAGTACTGTAACTCTACTATGTCCCGTGTCATGTAAATGTTTCTATGCACAGAATTCTTCCAAGATTCTGGAGCAGAACCAAAAATAAGATCCATGCTTTTTTTTTTTTTTTTACTTTGAGACATTTATATACTCCAGAGCATGACTACAGCATCCTAAGGATCTATACTGTTTTAAATATGAGATCTGTGTTTTCCTGAATCTCTAGCTGGAAGTTATTCTCTCATATAAACATTTATCTGTGCCACTCATATGATGTTCTGTTTTGTACAGGTGTGTTTCTCAAACTGGACAACACATCCATTAAAGCAGGGATTACAGCCTCTCATCAAATCTAACCTGGAGCTTTGCACATAGAAGGTGCAAATCACATCATTACCAACTAAATAAAGGAACATCTAACAAAGGAACTTTCTACATGCTGGCATAATCAGTAATATGTGCCAGTCACAAAAATAGCTGACAATCTTGACTTGATCTTAGACCTTGTCTTCCCTGAAAACTAGGTAAAACAATGATTTGTTGCGGATGAAATTTGATGCCATTATCTCTGCCACCATTTATTCTTTAATTAAAAAATGAACGGTTGAGTACCTTCTCTGAGCAGTCATCTGGAACAAGAAGTGAACTCCACATCAAACCCATCACCCTCTGAACCACAGCCTGTCCTTACCCTCAGACAAGTTTCGGGACCTCTCAAGTAGCCACAACCATGAGGAGCCAGGAGGCTGCTAGAGAGCAGTCAGTCTACTGTTTAATTGTGGTTATAAGAGGGGTCCCTTTGCTGTCATTCTGTTCCTCTCCCTACTAATCATGACAAAGTAGAATGGTCACAATGGAAAATAACTTGTTTCACTGGCCAACAACTCTGAAACACATATCGTGGTATTTTTGTTCTTTTTCAAAATTTTCTCCCACTCAGAATATCTTTACCTGATCTGAACCCATGGGCTTCTGCAGAATAATCACTAATCTGATTCTGTCCCTTGAAGTGAAGTTTTGCACAGGACTTTTTTTCTTTGAGTCTTGCATAGGATTTCCTAAAGGACTGAATTCTGGGCAGCATGATTTCACACGAGGATTTCCTCAGGGTGCCCCACAAGCTTCAGAGACAGACAGGATCCTCCCTAACCTGCCCCATGACAATGAGGAGGACAGAATGCAGTCAGCCCTGTGAAGTGTTTTTCTACCAGGAAAGTAACAGATTCAGTAGTATTCTTAAAATTCTAATAATCAGTATTCCTCAAAAATGTTAAGGTCATCAAAAAAAAGGGACATCTGAGAGACTGTCACCACCACGAGGAGCCTGGGAAGACTTGAATGAAATGTAACATGGTATCTTGGGAGAGAAAAAGACCAGGAGGTAAAAAACAAGGACAATTGAATAAGATATGGTCTTTAGTTAGAAATAATATATATCAATACTAGTTCACTAATTATGACCAATGTACCACGTGAATCTACGATGCTAATAATAAGGGATGCAGGGCATGAGGCATGTGCGAACTCGTGTTTTCACAACTTTCTAAAACTATCCTAAATTAAAAGATTAAAAACAACAACAGGTCTATTTAAGATGAAAAAGGGGCAGACTAACCATCCTTTTCCCATCTCCTCCTCACCCAGTAAGACTCTGGAGCAGAACTCACTGAAGCAAATAGGAAAGAACACAGCACAGAATGTTGTTTTAGCCATGTATTGCCTGTGTTCATGCAGCTCATCTACATATCACTCTGTGTCAGCATTTTCCAATAAAAAAAAAAAAAACACCTGGATATAAAACCCAGGTTGCATTACATAGCTAGTTTACCTGGGACTGAGGTTGAGCAAATCTATGGATTTGGTCTTCAATTCTCCACTCTTTTCATATTCCAACATAATTCCTATAAAAAATAAGCAAATGTGTTATAAAAACACTTATGATGACAATGAATGTCACAAGTTAATCTATTTGCCATAATTTTTTTCATTTCTGTTTTTTAAGTTTTAGAATTACTCAGCATAAAACATATGCAGTGATGTCTGATACTAAAATAAGAATGTGTGAACTCCACTTTTCCCTAGTCCTCCTTCTAAATACAGCTAAATATCCTTGAAATTATTCAATGCTAAAATAATCAAAGGTTGGTAGAGGGTAAACTGACTAGGGTCTCAGGACTTGAGCAATGACAGTGTGGTGAGTTCCTAGGGTTTCTTTTTACCTCCCATATACCCTTAAAGTAGAAAACCGAACAACTTGGAGCCTGGAACTACCAAAAAGCATAGACAACAAAACCCAAGCAACAGTAAAGCTAGCTCTCTGTGGCCAAAGGACCAGGCAAAGGGAAGTCAAAGAACTAATTTGGAGCCTTAAGCCCTGCTCCACAACTGGAGCTCCTTAGGCAGTCTGATCCCCCAGGGGAAATCCCTGAGCTTTCCCAGTCTCCCTGCAAAGCTAGGCCCTAGCAGTAGTCTGATGTGTCTGCAACATCCCAGTAACAAAGCCCCAGACTTCCTCGACACCTTCAGGTGGGGCCCCAGGGGACCACCTAATCTGTCTATGGCAGCTACAAGAAAGTCTTAGGATCACTCAGACTCCATCCTGCAACCTAGCCATTGGTGGGCAGCTTCCTCCACCTGCAAAAGGGGCAGTAGTGAAGTCCTGGGATATCCTGTATCTCACACCACATTCACGCACTGAAGCAGTGTCTTCCAGCCTTTTAACCAGTGGTGTCACCCACCAGGCCTAGAGTCTTGTCTCTGTCCCTCCACTCCCCCCAAGGTCATTCAGTGAGAGCAGGCATACTGGGAAGTATCTTCCATCCTGCAGGTGGCAGCAACTGGAACTGGGCAAGAGCCTTAGCAACACCAGAAAAATGAAGCAGACCAGAATATTGTAAGCGCTCAAAAAACTAAGCTGCCATTGGAACTAAAACCCATGAAGTAGACCAGAACCTCTATGTTACACCTAAACATGGTGACAGTAGATTCAGATAGGATCAAGAGCTTCCTAACATAGGAACCAAAATGTCCAGGACACAATAAACAGGAAAAAAAAATCACCCATCACACCAAGAACCAGAGAAAGACAACCAACAAAAACAAATATGTAGGTGAATCAGATGCTGGAATTATTTGACAAGGATTTTAAAGGAGATGTCAAAAATACTTCAGTAACCATTTACAAATTCACTTGAAACAAATGAAAAAATTGAAAAATCTCAGAAAAATAAAAGTTTTTTAAGCAAACTGGAATGGAAATTATAGAACTGGAAAGTTTAATGGGCAAAATGAAAAACTTGTTGAATAGGCTCAGTAGGAGAATGGATATGACAAAGGAAAGAATCAGTGAACTTGAAGACAAATCAATAGAATATATTCATTCTGAACAACAGAGATAATTTACATGGGGGAAAAACTGAACAGAACCTCTCATCCACTTTATCGTACTACTTCTATAAATATGGGCCAGTGGATCTCAAAAGCTTCGATCTTAGGACTGCTTTATACTCTTTCAATTATTGAGGACACAAAAGAGTTTTTGTTTTTGTAATATTTTTGTATTAAAACTGAGAATTTTTAAAATTATTTATTAAACTGTCATAAAATAGCCATAATAAAGTCATAGCATGCTAATGTAAATAACATATTTTATAGAAATAACTATCATCATTTTACACTTTTGCAAATTTCTTTCATAACTGGCTTAATTAAAGACAGCTAGATTCTCATCTCTGCTCCTGCATTCAAGCTGTTCCCACGGTGTTTCAATGAAGTATATGGAAAAAAATCTGGCCACATATAAATATGCAGTTGGAAAATGAAGAAATAAAATAATTGCATTTCCAGATAATCATGGATAACCTTCTTTAATACTACATCAAAACTTAACAAGCAGTGATTCATTAAGATTGGTTGCAACATAGGATCCGAAACCACATCAAATAATTCTTCATACTCTGTTACATTAAAATTCATTGGTATATCTCAGACTTTTAAAGGATATTTTATTCATATATGGTTACATATCATGCACCAGACATCTGAAAAACATTAGTTTACTGAGTTATGCCCATCTTCTAAATGGTGACATTTGTCATCATACAATATCCCCCCCAAAAAATCATAGTTTTTAATATCACTTCTAATATCTATCATCAGAGAACTCTTTCACTGATCAGTAAGCTGCCCAGCTCACGGCAGTAGATAAGTTTTTTGAAATTCTAATTTTTGCTTGAAAGCTCAAATTTTATCACTGGCAAGAAATGCTGACAGTCTGGCTTGAAAGTTCCAGGCTCGCTTTGCTAGTTTTCAAACAAAATGTCTTCCAAATATCCAAATCTGAGACCCATGTTTTTTTTTCAGTCTTTCAAGTAAAACTGGTATTCCTTGAGGAAAACAGCTGGTTCATCTCTCAGTCCACATGAATGACTGCAACAAGAGTTTCCATCCAAATAACTTTCAAACATAACTGTGCAGCAGAAGTGCTTAATGAGAATTTTCTATTTCATCACTTGGAATGCAAATACTCTGAGGTCAGTATGTGACTACATTACTAAGTCTTACTGTTTCATCAAGGGCCTTCTTTTTTTCTTTTAATTTAAATGCAATTAGCCGATATAAAGTACATACTTAGTTTCAGATGTAGTGTGCAATGATTTATCAGTTGCATACAACATCCAGTGCTCATTGTATCACATGCCCTCTTTAATGCCCATCACCCAGTTACCCCATTCCCCTACCAACCTCCCCCTCCAGCCACTTTCAGTTTGTTTCCTAGAGTTAAGAGTCTCTCACAGTGTTTCTCCCTCTCTGATGACTTCCCAGTTTTCCCTCCCTTCCCCTATGATCCTCTGCACTGTTCCCTATATTCCACATATGAGTGAGACCATATAATAATTGTCTTTCTCTGATTGACTTATCTCATTCAGGCATAATATTCCATCAAGGGCATTCCTAAGTGAAACTGAGGGGGTTTCTTCCTATCAAGAGTTTGCGTCAGTGAGGAATACAATGATGGCTGTGAACGTTTGTTGCCACTACCTCATGTGAAGTAAGGTTCCAGAGGGCTTTTGTACCAGTAGTGCAAATGTCAACACCATGAAAAAAGCAGATGATATCTTGTGATTATTATGAAAACAGATTTGACCTTGAGGCTCCACTGAAAAGGTGCAAGAACCCCCAAGGGTCCTCCTCCAATTTGAGACTCACTGCCCTATGACCACAAATTTGATATAACAGATTTCAGATCAAGAGAAAACAGGAAATTCCATCAAAAACACTGTATTTACTTTCCAAAGCACTGGACCATTGAGATAGAATGTGGCAGAGTTGAAAAGCTTGAGTTCCAGCTCAAGTCTCTACTTATTTCATGATACTAGTAATCTCTTTATATCTCAGTCTTCTCATTTGTAGATAATACCTTCAATTTTCTGGTTGACCTTAAATTATATATATTTAAGTATATAAAGTATATAAAGTACCTGGCATCTAGAAACTCATTAAATAGTGCTTATTATCTAAAGATTAATCAAATACTCCCTTGTGACGTATCCTACACAGTCACCTTCTATTACTTGACATCTATGCCTTCTCTCCCCAGTGAGATTGCAACATCTTTGAGAAGAAAGTCATATGCTTCTTTATGCTCCCAGGAGGACCATCCTTGGAATGAGTCGTGATGGTTTATGCACAGTAAGCCTGTGATTTCGCCAGCTACAAGTACAAACCACACCGTCAAATGGATTTACGCCTTCCCCCTCTCTGGCTTTCATTTCTCCCACGGTAGTGCCTGCCCCAACCTGTTGTGTTTACGATCTTTCCATTTTCTGTCCCAGCCACACCTGACTCACTAGGCTGCGTACTCCTGGGTCCCTGTCTTCTCTTTATCCCTAGTGTCCACCATGAAATTTGGACTGTTCAAACAGTGCTTGTTGAATATATGAGTTAAATGTTAGTTAGTTAGGGATGAGTGTCCCCAGACTACTGAATGCAACTGACAGTCCTTATCTTTATGACACACAGACTTTCAGAAATAATCGACACCATGGCCAACTCCCTCCTTCTTCAAATATGATTCTCCATGGGCTTTTATGAAATCTGTCTTTTTCTCTACTTTGTTACTTTACATTCTCCTTTACTGATTCCTCCTCTTAGTCCTCACCTTTAAGTACTGATTTAGGTTAGGGTTCGGGTCTAGGAATTCTTTCTTCACTTTATTTTTTTTTTTCTCTAAGTTCACTAGTACCCATGGCTTTAATTATCATTAATATGCCAATAATTGCCAGTTATAACTCTCCCATCTAGACCTCGGAGCTCCAGATATGTGGCTATCTTGCCTGTACCTCGAACATGTCTAGGGTCTTACCCTTCCATCCTGTATCTCCTACAGAGCTTGTTCCCCAGTGTCACATATCGCCACACACCCCACCACACAGCTTCAATCTCGGGACAGTAGATAAACCCAAGCAGCCATTGTGTAATGAAGTATAACACTTTAGAACAGAAAAATCATTCCACATGGTTTTAATGATGAGAACACCAGGACACCGCAGGCAAACAACCATAACTAAAAGGCTTGTTTGGTATAGTTTTATTTTGTTTCTTTGCCCCAAGAAGTGATCCTTTCATATTTAAGACTTTAGACCAGACTCTAGTCTAAGAAGCAAACTTACAAAGAAACAAAGGATCTGTGGAGAGCCAACTGCTCTAAATAGTTATTTCCTTAGAGTATAAGTTGACTTTTTGGTTCCACGTTAACTTTTTCAATAAAATATGGATGTTACAAGGTTGTAAAAATCTTTAAACCTACTTATATGTACATGTTCTAGGAAGAATTTAAGAGGACTTAGAAAAAATAAATGAAATTCAAAAAGCTAAGATTGAAGTAGGTAAGAATTAGATACATTGCTTAAAAAAAAAGTAGGAAGTGCTCTACCCACAGGAGAAGTGGTATAATTACAATAATTAATTGTAAAGAAGTGGGATAAGTAATTATAGTAATTAATAGATAGATAGATAGATAGATAGATAGATAGATAGATAGATAGATATAGAAGTCTGCAAAGTCAAGGGTAGGTTGACTGACTAGGTCCCTCTCTCCCTCTGCCCTACAGCTGGTGGGCGCTGGTCATATAAAGGTATGTGAGGCCAGGTGTGTGATCCCTAGACCATGGGCCAGAAGACCAAGACCTAATGGGATTTATTGACTGGTCATAGTAAGCCAAGGACAGAACCAGGATTAGAACACATGTCTTCTGATGGAAATATGTTCAGGACAAAGCAGTTCACATGGAGTATGATCCACTTCATTTACAAAATAAAGCAGACATCTGTAAATCTATGTATCAAAAACAGCAACAGGGAATTAAGAGGGTACAACAGGGCATCGAGATTAGGATGACTTTATTTTTATTTTTATTTATTTTTTTATTTTTTTATTTATTTTTATTTTTTTAGGGTGACTTTAATTTTCTTCCTCAGACTTGTATTATTAAGATTTTCTATAATGAATATTACTAGCACATTTTTAAAAAGCTTGCAGCAACCTGTTTTCAACCTCTGTACTATTCAAGGAAATGTGGATATTAAAACAATGTCATGTTTTTCATCAAAAAAAAAAAAAGAATTAGATACATTGACAAGAGAAGATTCAAGTAAAGGAAAGATCACATTTATAATTGCATCAAACACTTACACATAAAATTAACAAGAAGTGTCCAAGACCTAGCTATACTACTGAACAGAAAAGAAAATTGTGATAAATGGAGACACATTTCTAGATGAGAGAACATAATATTATAAACAGGTCAAATTAATCTATGAATTAAAGTAATTATAATAACTTTATTTTTTGGAATTTGAAAATTTACCATGTATTATAACAGACTATAGAACAATAAAATGTGATTCTGATACAAAATTAGATCAACATAATAGAATTAACTAGGGATCCCTGGGTGTCTCAGTGGTTTTGTGCCTGCCTTTGGCCCAGGGCGTGATTCTGGAGCCCCAGAATTGAGTCCCTCATCGGGTTCCCTGCATGGATCCTGCTTCTTCCTCTGCCTGTGTCTCTGCCTCTCTCTCTCTCTCTCTCTCTCTGTCTCTCATGAGTAAATAAATAAAATCTTTTAAAAAAAATAGAATTGACTATATATGGGAGTTTAAAAATAAACTAAAAGTAATTTTTTAAACAAGTAGGGAGAGAATAAACTATACAATAAATAATGATGTAGTTGGAAAAATTCATAAAATTGGATTTCTACCACACAACATACAAAGATATATTCTAGGTTGATTAGAGATTTTAATATTAAAAACAAAATATAAAATGGTGAAAATAACAGGACATATTTACATCTTAGTGTAAGTAATTGGCTTTTTAAGCATGATGTGAAACTCAACACCTAAAGAAGAAAAAAATTGCTGCATTTGTCTAAAATTAATTTGAAGCTTCTACACAAGACAAGATCCCACAAAGTTAAAGATAAATGACAATGAGCAAAAACATTTCAACGATAAATACAAAGCTTAAAGACCTTAACATAAAGAATCTAAAAATGATTTTTAACAAGAAAATGGGCAAAAGGCATGAACGGTTAATTTGCTACCAGAGAGAGACAATGACCAATAAACAGACCAAAATAAAATATTCCCAACTCCATTACAAAGAAATACAAAATACAATAAGAAATACAACTTTTAGTCATCAGAATAGCAAAGATTGCAAAGACTGATAATACCAAATATTAGCAAGGTTGAGGAAATAGGCATTCTCAGACATATCAGGTGGCTCCTTCAAAAAGCCATCACACCTTCAGTGGATTGAGGATGTTCTTAGCTATCCTTTTATATATTTTTCAGAATTTTATTAAAAATGAATACTACTTTTATAATAGAAAAAAGTAAGAGAAAAATTAGAACATGGAGAAAAAGGAAGAAAAATGATAGAGATTAACATTATTAGCATATCAACTCCTGAAGATCAAGATCCCAATAAGGTTATTTGAAAACTCAAATAACATACAAAGTTTCTATCAGTTTAAGGCATCACTATCATTAACGACTGCTTCTTTCCTATTCTGTAATTTTAAATATTTTGCATTATATATAAGAGCACTGAAGATATACTATTTATTTTTGACAAAAGTAGGCATTCCATAAATAGCTGAGTAAATAAATGATGTAAACAATAAGTAAATAATGTAATCCTAATCTGTACCTCAGAGAAAAATTGAAAAGAATTAGCACTTGAGAGCCCACATAGCATGATCTATTATCCTAAGGAAATGCCCTAAATAATTTTAGTGAATTCACAAAATTCTCCATTCTTTATTCACAGCTACTTTGTTTCTTATAAAATAAAAATTGTAAAAGTTAACTACCAAAAACTAGTTGGGTTATGATTCAAATGGATCTAAAAAAAAAAAAGAGCAAAATCTGAAACCTATAATTGGACTGTTTGACTGTTACAAAGCATCAAGGTTAAATGTTCATCCTTCCCATGAGCACTGAGCTGCAATATGAGCCCAAAGCTGGGTCATGTCAACGAAGAGTACAGGCACAAAACAGAAAAAGATGCTCCTAGGAGCACATATTGTTCCGTGGTGATTGTTTCCCACAGTTTCTTAATGTTTTCCATCTGCCCCGGTTGTGAATTTTTGTGCAGTAGATATGATTCCCAAAAACACTTAAGAAGCTGCTACCCCCAACATTCTGCAAAGCACTATAAGGCTAAGCTTAAAAAGACACAAGTGTTCCTTACTCAGAGCACATTCAACCAACAGAGACCTTTAAAGTGCTCAGAATATTAATTAGTTTAATTAACGTTTATTTAACTCCTTCTCTTGGCCCAAAAACCTTGGAGCCTACATACAAGAAGTAAAAGACAAAGATTGCCATGCCTGAGTCAGTTGAAAAACACGTATGCAACACCCACTCTTCACAAAGAGAAGAGCTTATGGATTAATGAATGAGATAAAAAGAGAATGCCCATGTTTGATTAGCCATATTACTTTTATGTGAGAGGGACAATTCCATGGATGCCAACAGTGTGGAATGCTCCTGACCTATATGTTACTCAAAAGAAAGTAGGAGGACTGAAATCTGGGGGTTAAGAAATTAAACAAAATTGCAGAAGGGACGAAGATAACACAAGAATGATTCAGTGGTGAGCGATTTTTTTCCTACTTGATAAAGTTATTTTAACACCTACCTGCTATTCAGTAGTATGTTGGAAACTTGCGTATAATGTATGGATCACCAACCACTGGAATTCAGAAATTAAGTGTCTAACATGCTAGTGGTATGACTTCATTATAAAATATAATCATTAAGGCAACAGTTGCAAGTGTAAGTCTAAAGCATTACTTGAATGTGAGATTGCCGTTGGAACCCTGGACTTTCAGAGCTGGAGTGAAACCGATAGACCACCTGTTTGACCTATTCACATTTCAGGAGGAGCTCCAGGCATTCTACTCAACACACATCATCTCATTAAACTCATTCATTTATTCAACAAATATGTGAGCACCTATTTATTGACCAGTCTCTATTCCAAGTGCTAGAGATGTGGTAGTAAACAGATTTTACTGAGTCCAGGACCTCATGAAGCTTTTATTCTAGCCGGGGTGACTATTTGAAATAAGTAAGTAAAATTATGGCACAATGAACTGAGAGAGGGCCAAGAAAAAAATAAAGCGGGGGAGGATGTTATGAAATATCTTGAGGAGAAGTTGGGAAATTCTAGAAAGCGTGGCTTCACTTTATTTACTTCACTTACTTTTAAGGACAGAGCCAAAAAATGTGAGAATGCTGGCTCTGTAGATGTCCAGAGAAAATTATTGCAGCCAAAAAGAGCAGCAAGTGCAGAAACCCTGAGTGGGGGCATGCCCAGCCCATCCAAGGAACCCCAAGACGTCTAGTGCTGCCAGAGGGGAAGCGGGGTGAAGTCAGAGGCAAAATCAAAGAAGATCCTGTAGTGCCGTGGAGATTAATGCCTTAGAGATGATGGTGCTTTTATTTTAAGTGAAATGAAAAGCCATCAGAGAGCTCAAGCATAAGAGTGACATGATCAGATTTATGTTCTAGCTATCATCCTGATGCTGTGTTGAAAATACACAGAAGTAGGGCAAGGGTGGAGACTCTAGCAATAGAAAGCATGGTAGCCATTGCTGTGAGGTGAAACTGTTGAGTCCCGTATATATTTTAAGTTTTTAAAGATTTTATTTATTTATTTGAGGAAGAGAGAGAGAGACAGCACAAGCAGGGAAGAGACAGAAAAGCAGGTTCTCTGTGAGCAGGAAGCCTGATGGAGGGCTCAATCCCAGGACCTGAGCCGAAAGCAGATGCTTCACCCACTGAGCCACCCATGAGCCCCTGAATCCTGTGTATATTTTAATGGGGAACTGGCAGGATTTGTTACTGGGCCAAATGTGGAGTATGCAAGATGGGAGAGAAAGATGAGTCCAAGGTTTTGGCAGGGACAAGTGGAGGAATGGCGCTGCCATTAACTGGGATGAGGGAGACCACAAGATACCCCATATGAGATGTACATTGCACATCCAAAAGAACAACCAGGTAGGCCATGAGGTACTCAGGATAACTCATTCAGGTTTTTAAACCTTGAGAATGGATGAGATCACCTGGCTGATAAGTATAGATAGAGAAGTCCAAGGACAGAGCTCTGGAGCAATCCAACATTAAGATCAGAAGGAAGGGAAGTCAACAAGATGGATGAAGAAGGAGCAACAAAAAAGTACAAGTAAAAAACAATGTGTCCTGGAAGCCAAAAGACAGAGTGGCCAAAGGCATCAAATGCTACTGTCAGCTGAGGACAGGAAGGACAAAGAGGTGGCCAGTGGGTTTAGTGATCTTGGAGGCCACTGAGGATCTTAAAAGAATGCAGTTTCAGTGGAGCCATGAAGGTGATAACACCGTAGGAGTGAGTCCAAGACAGAAGAGAGAAGAGAAATGGGGACACTATTCTTCCAAGGAGGTTTGCTCTGAAGGGAAAGAGATAAATGAGAGAGTAGCTGTAAAGGGTCAGTAGATCAGCAAAAGGAGTATCATCATCACCATGTGACTTGATGGTCGAAAAGCCTTGATGGATTGAAACAAATTGCTCAAGTTACAAAATCTGTATACTGTATACGATGAGAGCCAGTTATTGTGATCCCAGAGCTCATCTTCCTAACCTACACTCCACAGCAAAGGGATGAATGAAAGCAAGTCATTCGCAAATCAGATCTATTTTGGGGAACCAGCACCAGCCTACACCAAGCACAGCCAAAGTAAAGTTGTGAATGCTTCAAGAGAACAAGCCATTTACAATTTCCTACGTGCTACCTCTCACATCTTGAGCCTTTTCATGTTATTTTAGTTGTAATCCTAAGAAGGATAAAACAAGTGTCTTTACTACAAATGTTAACTTCATATTGGAGATAGTTGCTGCAAGGCGTACCTTTACAGGGAGGCCCAAACTTCTCATCCGGCAGGAATACTTGGTCAACTACTGCTTTGTGCAAGTTTTGCAGATTTTTAAATTTTATATCCTTATTTTTAAAGTGAGTTCGGAATTGGAACCAAGAGTTCTGCCCCTATTTATTTTTGTTAAGATTTTATTTATTTATTAATGAGAGACACAGAGAGAGAAGCAGAGACATAGTCAGAGGGAGAAACAGGCTCCCTGTGGGGACCCTTATGCGGAACTCAATCACAGGAGAGGGGGGAGGGTTCATGACCTGAGCCAAAGGCAGATGCCCAACCACTGAGCCACCCAGGCGCCCCTGCCTCTATTTCTGTACCTACGAAACTGGGTGACCAGTGGGCTTCACTCATTCTTCAAAGGTGACCATACCCTCACCTATGAAACAAGACAACCAGGCCAGCTTATCCCACTCTAAACCTACAGGGTTCTGTGGGCATATTTTGAAATTCCTTAACTCATTGGAATCAAGGACTGTGACCTTAAAGCAGGGCACAGCGCCTGGTGGCTGGTCCTCAATAAACATGCGTCTGGGGTCAACTGATACGTGTGGCCTGGAATGCGAATATGCCTTGTTGCATGGGCATTTTCCTTTTTTTAAATCAGAGGCTCTGATGGTGGACTCAGGAATTTGTATTTACTGTATTTATTTATTCATGAGAGACAGACACAGAGAGAGAGAGAGAGAGAGAGGCAGAGACACACGCAGAGGGAGAAGCAGGCTCCATGAAGGGAGCCCGACAGGGAACCCAACGTGGGACTCGATCCTGGGTCTCCAGGGTCAGGCCCTGGGCCGAAGGCGGCGCTAAACCGCTGAGCCACCTGGGCTGCCCGCATTTTCCTTTTCATATTCAACACATCCTGACGTGGTTGGCGGGCACTGAGGGGTGCACCTGACGGGATGAGCACTGGGTGTTATTCTGTATGTTGGCAAATTGAACATCAATGAAAAATAAATTTATATTAAAAAAAAAAGAAAATAGAAAAAAAAAGAAATAAAATAAAAGGCAAGGATGCCTGAGTGGCTCAGCGGTTGAGCGCCTGCCTTCGGCCCAGGACATGACCCCGGGGTCCTGGGATTGAGTCCCACGTCGGGCTCCCTGCATGGAGCCTGCTTCTCCCTCTGCCCTTGTCTCTGCCTCTCGCTCTATCTCTCATGAATAAATAAATAACACCTTTTAAATTATTTTTGTAAATAAGAAGAAAGAAAAGAAAAGAAAAGAAAAGAAAAGAAAAGAAAAGAAAGAAAGAAAGAAAGAAAAGAAAAGAAAGAAAGAAAAAAGAAGAAAGAAAAGAAAGGAAGGAAAGAAAGAAAGAAAAGAAAAGAAAGGAAGGAAAGAAAGAAAAGAAAAGAAAAGAAAAAAAGAAAGAAAAAGAAGAAAAGAAAAGGAAGGAAAGGAAGAAAAGAAAAGAAAGAAAGAAAAGAAAAGAAAAGAAAAAAGAAAAGAAAAGAAAGAAAAAAGAAGAAAAGAAAAGAAAGAAAAAAGAAGAAAAGAAAAGAAAGAAAAGAAAGAAAAGAAAAGAAAAAGAAAGAAAAGAAAAAAAGAAAGGAAAGAAAAAGGAAATGAAAGAAAAAAGAAGGAAGAAGAAAGAAAGAAAAGAAAAGAAAGAAAGAAAAAAAGAAGAAAAGAAATAAAAAGGAAAGAAAAAAAAAAAAAAAAAAGAAAAAAATAAAAAAAAATAAAGAAAAATAGAAAAAAAAAAAAAAAAAAAAAAAAAAAAAAATAAAATAAAAAAATAAAAAATAAATAAAAAAAATAATATAAATAATAAATGAATAAAATAAAATAAAAAACAAAATAAATAAAATAAAATAATATAAATAAAATAAAATAAAATAAATAAAACAAAACAAAATAAAATAAAATAATCGGCAATGTGGTCCTTTCAGCGTCTGCTCCTCTGGAAACCAATCTGTCGGGACATCACCCCCCTCCCTCTCCGTCTGCCACATTCCTAGCGAGTCAGAAAAGCAGAAAAGCATTATAACTCAGCAACTTCAACGTTTAAAGACTTCCTAAAAAAAAAAAAATCCCTTTGAATGCTTGGAGCAACAGTGTCCAGCAGCGCCCCGCCTCCCGCGCCCCCGCGCACAGGGATCCCTCACCAGGGGACCCCCCCCCCCGCCCCGGAGCCTCCCGCGGCCAGGACGGAGGGACCCCGGCCGGTACCTGGCGGGTAATAGCGGAGCAGGAGGCTCCTGAGCTTCATCTTCTGCTCCTCGCCCGATCCCCGGGTTCGCGACGCTCTTCGTAGCCATGGAAACGGCCCAACAGCGGCGGGGCGCAGGTGCGCATGCGCGGGCTCCCGGGGCGCGCTGCTCGGGCGGGGGCGGGGGGGCCCCCCGGGGACCGCAGGCGGGTGACCTCACAAGGGCGAGGCGCGCGCGCTTCGGCCCAAGGGATTCCAAGGAGGAGGAACGGGAGAAAACCCCCCTCGGGGTCCCCATTCCCGGGCCCTCCTCGTGGCCCTGTCCCCACAGAAGAACTAGGACCACAAGGGAAGAGGCTGCACGTGCTGCCGCTGGGCCTGACGCTGCGCTTGGCGCCCTGTACACCTGAAGCTATGGAGACTGAGGCTGCAGTGGTGCATCATTTCTTCCTGCCCACCCACCCCCACCCCCAGAATCAGAGAAAGTGAAGACCCCCCCAAAGAAAGTGAGAACCCCCACAGCTAGCCAGTGGTGGAGGCAAGATGGGAAGGCAGGTGCATCACTGGGACCCCACACACTACTGTCCATCCTGGGTTTAAGGCTTTCTGGGACTTCCTTTTTTTGTTTTTTAAGATTTTATTTATTTATTCATGAGAGACACAGAGAGAGAGAGAGAGAGAGAGAGAGAGACAGGCAGAGGGAGAAGCAGGCTCCATGCAGGCAGCCCCACGTGGGCCTCGATCCCAGGACCCCGGGATCACACCTGAGCCAAAGGCTGAAGCTCAACCACTGAGCCACCCAGGCGCCCCTGAGCTTTGGAAATGGATGCAATCACTCTGCTTTAGTTTTCTCATTTTTCTGGCTCAGAGTAAGTACTCAACAAAAGTTAACTGTTATTAGATTGCTTTTGACATTTTGAATGAGGCCTTTGGAAAAATAGGAGCTTCACAATGGAGAAATCAGGAAGATGCCATTTAACCATGGGATGGAAGTGGACATCCCCAGTGTAGGGACAAGCTGACGTTGGTACCCCCTGACAGTGCAATGACAAGGACACAGCAGTTCTCTGGGATTCCTGCCTGCAAAGCATCACCCGTCTCTGATCACCAGGAAACATCAGGGCAACCCAAATTGAATCAATTGTAGAAGTAACTGTCAAGGTCAAGAAAGAAAAAGACTGCAATTCCTTCAGATTAAAGGGCACTAGAGACATTTAAATGTACCTAGTGATCCTGGGTCCTGAGCCAGGAAGAAAATTAGCTATAAAGGACATGATTGGGACAACTGGATGAGACATTACAGTTTTGATGATATCGATATTATGTCAATATTAAGTTTCCTGATTTTGATATTTGGACCGTGGTTATGTAAGGCAATGTCTTTGTTCTTAGAAAAAATACACTGATTTATTTAGAGATAAAGGCTATGATATCTGCGATCGATTTTCAGATAGTTTTGAAAATTTTATATTTATGTATAGATGTGTGTGTGTGTGTGTGTGTGTGTGTGTGTGTGTGTTTGGATATGTGGATGGATAAGAAACAATAAAGCCACTGAGGAAAAGTGTTGAATCCAGCTAGGCAAGGGTTCAAGGGCTCATTTTCAGAAGTTCTTTGTCCTACTCTTGCAACTTCTCCATAAGCTTGACATTATTACAAAATAAAAAGTGGCCTTTGTTTTCCACAGAACCAGCCAGGCTTCAGAATATTCCAGGATATCGATAGCAACCACAGAACCATTTGGCTCCACTTTGTTAAGAGAGCCCCAAGTTCAAGCTCACTCCCTGTTTCACCCCTAAATTCTACATCTACCTTCCTCTAGTTGTGAGAGCGAGAGCCTCCACCACTCTTACCTGTCTCTTTCACTATTCCCCCCATTTTCCAGGAGTTCCTGAACTCCCTACATGGCTCTTGTGTCTTTCTGTTCCAGGTAAAGGATTTCTCCTACTCCCTTGAACCGCATATTCTAACAGGTTGCCTTCTTGCTCCTTAAAAAAAAAAAGAATTCCAGCTCTGCAGCTTTTGACATCCTTCCACTGGCTCAGAGAGTGTAAGCCAAATTCTTCCACCTAAGTTAGAGAACTTCCTCACCACCTCCATGTCATTTCTAGAGCCCTCTTTACCTACTCTGGGGCACAGGCCCTTGGTGTTGACATCCTGTATTTCCGCAGCCCATGCCCACTAGGGGTGAGGAGCCCTCACCTCTGTCCTTGCTTGAGAGTCATTTATCTGGATGTCAAAGTGCCCTGACTGTCCTAAAGTTCCCTCTCACTTTCTCCCTAACACCCAGATACTCTCTGCTGATGGAATGCCTAGTGTTGTGACTTGACAGCTCAGAATCCTGTGACAAGCACCCAATGGAAGTCCCCTCATCCCCGTTTTTGGGAGGCAGTAGGGTTGTATGCAAACACGGTGAAGTGGTGATCCAAAGAGAAACCAGTAAAGTTCATGAATGTGGGAAGATTTCTCTTTGGGCTTTGGCTTACGTTGAGGTTACCGCTACGCTTAATTGACTCACCATCTACTCATTCCTGGAAGGTGCTGCATGAATCTCTCAACTTGAGTAATTGTGTGTCTGTTTCATGCTCACTCACTCCCAGTGCAGAGCCGTTAGCCATGAGTGATGTATGGAAATCCACAAAAACAAAACCCCTTACATCGCCCAGGCGATGGGTGCTTATCTTAGTGTCCGGCTGACTTGGTATGACTTCCTCGAAGGGCTACTCTAGAGACCGTCCTAAAAGTTGTATCATACTTCTCATCAACTCCTGCCATTCTGTGTTGATCTGGCCGTTGACTCACTAGAGCAACAATTGCCATCCACACGGGTTTATACATATAAAAGTGACATTTGACTTGAGTTTCTTCCCACTGACACCTGCCTTGAGTAACGAGAAACTTTAAAAAAAACATTAGTAGCATTAACTTTGCTCCTCCCAAACTAATTTTGTCTCGTGGATTGAAGCCACAGTGGGTTTCAGTTCTCAGTGTGACTCTGGACCAGCAGCATCAGTATCACCTGGGAACTTGCTAGAAATGTAAATTCTTGCCCCACCCTACCACCTACAGGATCAGAAATGCTGGTAGTGAGTGGATGCCCGACAATCCATGTTCGAACAAGTTTTTTATGGGGATTCTGGTGAACAGTAATGTATGAAAACCACTCAGGTGGTATCGGATGTTAGTTACAATGGCTGGGCCAGGGCTGGGTGAACATGGGCCCTCTCCCCCCATCATCAGGCCTTTTATGTATTCTGAAGTCTTCCCTGATTGTCAGGGACAGTAAGCTGCTTGCTCAGCCACATCTGAGGATGCGAGTAGGGCCCAGAAACAGTGTGGGAAGAAACCGGAATTCTCTACATAACTGGCTTTCCGAGGCTCCAATGTGCTGAGGACACCAATGGATGGATACCAGACCGCGAAGGAAGGCTGAGGGCGGGGGAATCTCTCCAAGTGGGAGAGGGAAAGAAAGGACCAAGGGAGGGAGGCAGGAGTCAGCCTGGGGAATCTGACTCAGCCCTGAGGCGGGGTGGATGGGCGGCAATGGGGGTCCAGCCCCAGCAGGACTTGGTGGCTCCCATTTGACCTGGTCCCTCCTGGAAAGAAGCTTGGCATCAGGGAGAGGCCGTAATCCCTAGTCTCCGGGGGCAACCAGTGAAAGCAGTTACATAGAAATGAGAGGTGCCGCTCCCTCCTGGGAAAGAAAGTACAAAGAATGAGATCTGAATGTGCAGAGACTGTCAGTAGAGGTCAGCCGTGCATCCCAGGCACTTGGGACCCCAGCACAGCAACTTGAAACTTCTTCCCCTTTCTGCCTCCACATCACTGACAGACGAATGGAATACCTGATTTTATCTGGGACCAGAAAACCAGCGGCACCGGGGGCCACTAATTGAGTCAGTAAGTATATGGAGAGGACCTACCACTCCCAGGCATGTTTCAGGTACAAGGCATCTGATTCTGGAAAAAAATAAAAATAAAAAAATATATATATATATATAGAAAATAATATATATAATAAAATAAATATCTGTAAAAATAAAATATAAAAATATAAAATATATATATTAAATATATATATATATATTTTTTTTGAGGAAGCCATTTCTAGAAAGGATCAGAGTTCAAGGAGGGTTTGAAACTTTTGTGTTTATGGAAGGGAGGGCATGTCCTAGGTAGGATTGCATTCACACTCAGGAGGGACTGCTACTTGGACATGGAGGCCACATGAGCAGGGCTGACCCACAGTAGCTCCTGCGCCTCAGAGCAGCACGCCTGACCTGAGACCCAGCTCTGCCATCTGCCACCTGTGTGCTCTTGGCAAGAACTCTAACCCCTACAGCTTCAGTTTCCTCCTTGGAAAGATAAGAATGATCCCAGCATCCAACTAATGGGGCTGTTATCTGAGTCCGGCTTGTTCAGAAACACTCTATTAGTATCAAGGTTGGCGATGATAATGATAAGCATTTATTTTCCTAAGGTTGTTTGTTTGAGTTTGGGGAAGGGTGTGTGCATATTGCTCCCATTTATATTGATGATCTAGATCGGCAATGACTCTCACGATCCTATACATGCAATTTGGAGTCCTTTGTATGCTACTTGACAAAAGGTACACCTTTCTAGTTATGTTAGTGTAATTAGTATAAATATTAAAAACCAGTTTACATTCCTCAAGAGATAACTACTTGGGCCGTAGATCCAAAAAAATGGCCTGTGAGGATTTAGCAGGGGGAAGAGGGTTCTATATCTTAACAACTCTAGAGATTGCCCAGAGGAGAATAAAGGGGTGTAGGGACCTGAGAATGTGGGGAACACGAATGAGGGGAGCAGGCATGGGCATCTCATCGCCTTCCATGCCGGCACACAGTGGGCCCCCCATTACTGTTCGATGCCCAAGAACTTGGAGGATCCATTTGAAAGAGGAAGTAACTGATTATGTGCAGGTAGGGAGTAGGGTTGAGAGAGCCAGGCCCCCAGAGACAGATTTCAGCTCCATTCAGAGAACTTTGGTCCCATGTGTCCAGTAATGGGCTGGGCTGTCTCAAAAAGTCCTGAGGCTTTCCCAGCACGGGAAGTGTTGTAGCTGAGGCGGTTTGACCAGCTGCCAGGATGACTGGGGAGAGAACACGATGTTAATGGGATGAAAGCCAAAACTTGATAATAAGTCTAATTTCCCTTTTGATGCTCCGGTTCCTTGAGCTCTGCTGTCCCTTGTGTTTTCATGAGAGAGTCAGAGCTGGCAAGTGGATGACGGTGGACTGGTAGTTGGAAGCTCCAGTCCTGGCCTTCCCATCAGTGACCTTTGAGCAAGTCACTCGTCCTCACCCGCAGTTACTCATCTGCACCTCGTCTTCTTTCATTCCATTCCAGTCCAGCATAACACAGCCAGCTGATTCACGCTCTGGGCTTTCAGTCCGTCAGTCCTTCTACATGATAGTCCTCCCACTTCATCGGCTCCAAAGCCACAGCCGGCTCCGATCACCTTCTCCACGTGCTCAGTTCACCTGTACGTGGTGGGTGTGGGTTTCACATCAGGACTGAGGGGATTTTCGCCTCAAGCCCCCATTCACGAGAGTGGCCCCCAGGCTACTTCTAGGTAAATTCACATGAATCCAGGGATTCCTCTGAAAGCCATTTCATTAAAACCTCATTGCACAGGGTGCCTGGGTGGCTCAGTCGGTTAGGCCTCTGCCTAAGGCTTAGGTCAGGATTCTGGAGTCCCCGATCCAGCCACACATCAGGCTCCCTACTCAGCAGGGAGCCTGCTTCCTCCTCTGTCTCTCTCGCCTCCCCCCCAACTCATGTTCTCCCTCCTGCTTGCTCACTCTCACTCCCCCTTAAATTAATAAGCAAAACAACAACAAAAAGAACAACCCGCATTGCATTCAGAGCTGTGATCTGTTTTGCCCTCCTCAAATGGAGTTATTCTGAACTCCTAATTGCCACTTCTCACGGCTTGTGGAGAAAGGCCCCGAATTCTCAGTCAGGGTTACCCTGGGTCCTGCCCTCCTCCTGCTACTTGTGTTTGCAACCCCTCCTGTCACTTGCCAGGGTGCTCCCGGCCACCTTGCAGCAGCCAGTTGCTGAGATGTGACTACATCTTGCTTTGCATCCCCCTGGACGGTCTGCGTATCATATCTGCGTTGTCTCCTCTAGGCCAGCGGACCCTGGAAGGCTCTCTGGCTCTTTCTTTGTTACCTCCCATGCCCTAGTCATGGGTCCTGAGAATTTTCAAATATCTAAATTCTCCAGTTTGACCATGAGAAACTAGGGGGCTCTCTCTGATCCACCTTGGGCTGCCTTTCCACTCAATTTCCAAAGCTTTTCTTGCCTTTCTTCTCAGTTTGAAAGCTCCTTTGTGAGACTTGTTTGGATTCTAGTATCATCTAGGAGAAACATGGTATCATTCTTCTTTCTTCCTGGACCCCAAAACGCCAAGAGAGTTCTCTGTCACCCTCCCGCATCTTATAACAAACTGTCTCCATCCTTCCCCCGTCCACTCAGATGAAAGGATTATTTTCTAAATATGCTGGTTTCTAAATAGGCTGGTGGTAGTGGTGCCAGGGAAGCCGGTAGGTTTGGAGTCAGCTCACCGGTACCCTCTGCCTGCCAGGCTTGTGAATCACCGAATGGCAGGTCACACCCAGCAGTGCTTTGTACAAGGCCACCACTAGCCCGAGCCCGGTCTTTGCGAAGGTTCTGGGTTGGAGAATTACAAATGATGCCGCTTCACCACCTTAGGACTCTGGGGCCACATGCTTAATGGGGGTACTCCTCCAGCAGGTGGACCCAGACTGGTCATGGGCTGGGTTTCTCTTCACTCTTCCTCTTCTTAAAAAAATTTTTTTAAATAAATAAATATAAATAAAAGGCATCTAAACATCCCTGTGGGGCTCATACTCTACTGAAGTGCATTTGTCTGCAAATTGCTTTTCTTTTTTTTATTTTTTAAAGATTTTATTGATTTATTCATAAGAGACACACACATACAGAGAGAGAGAGAGAGAGAGAGGCAGAGACACAGGCAGAGGGAGAAGCAGGATCCATGCAGGGAGCCCGATGTGGGACTTGATCCTGTGACCCCAGGATCACTCCCTGGGCCAAAGGCAGGTGCTGAACCGCTGAGTCACCCAGAGATCACTAGAGTCAAACTTCCTGATGCCGTTGACAACTGTGTCCTCTTTAGGGAGGCACCATGGCCTAGAAAGGATGCAAAACTGAGAGGAGTTCGAAGTTGAATGCCAGTTCTGTTGCTTATAGCAGGGTCACTTTTAGAATCTCTAGTCTCCTTCACTTATAGTGGGAATAAAAATAGTATCTGCCTCGTGGGATTCTTGTGCAGATTAATGATGTAAATATATGCAGCGCTCCGTATACCTCTTTAAATATCTAGGCATCTAAAACCGTTTCTCCTTAATTATGATACTGCAATTATCTGCTTCTACAACTGAATTCTAAGTCTGCAGTGCATACATGCACAATATATCTAACCAGCTATTCAAAATAAATATCACTTTGAGGGATTTTTACAATCCCCCGTGGTTATTTTAGCTGCTAAATAGCCCGTTGGCAGTAGAGGGCAGCAGCGTATACACGTTCGGTAGGAGCAGTGACACCTGTTGCCTTCCAAAGTCCAGAGCCCATGTCAAGAATTACACACCCCTTTCTCCTGGCTTCCAGAAACCTGTCCTTGAAGGCCGTTCCCTGGATATACCCAAACAGTACAGGAGACAGATTCTTGTTCATCTTTTTGTAACTTTGTCATTTATTTGTTGAGGTTTTGAATTTGAATGTGTGTTTCCCTTTGCTTTGAAGGGATGTTCAGTATTGATGAGCTAGATTTATTGTTTTCTACTGCTTTTAGCTTTTACTTATGTGTTACTGCTATATTCTTAGCCACCATTTAATATATATAAGAGAAACAAAAAAGGCAGTTATTGAATATATAATAAGACAGCAATCATGCTACGTGACATAAGTGTAAGAAATCAAAACATGTGGTTTGCGTGGCCCTGCTAATGACATGCAAATATGCTAGCTATGGTAACAACAACAATAATTAACATTGACTGAGTGCTTATTTTTTGCCAGACACGGGGTTAAGTGTATTACACAAATTATGACCTGAGTCAGTCTTCACAAAACCTCTAGAGAGTGATGATCATTGTCCCCATTTTACAGATGAGAAACTGAGACTCTGAAAGGATAAGGTAGACTGAGCCTCCTTCTCTGAGTGTATGGACATTTTATTATTTTTTAAAGATTTATTTATTTTAGTGGGGAA
The DNA here is from genome assembly GCF_011100685.1 of Canis lupus familiaris. Taxonomy (NCBI): domain Eukaryota; kingdom Metazoa; phylum Chordata; class Mammalia; order Carnivora; family Canidae; genus Canis; species Canis lupus. Next base: position 40,738,271 of record NC_049246.1, on the reverse strand, counting down.
GGGGAGAAGGGGCAGAAAGGGAGAGAGTCTTAAGCAGACTCCCCACTGATCGGGGCTCGATCTCACAACCCTGAGATCACAACCTGAGCCAAAACTGAGTCAGGCTTAACTAACTGAGCCACCCAGGTGCTCCTGCATATAGCCATTTTAAATAGTTATTTTATTTAGCCATTTTTTTCCTTGTCTCTTTAATCTACATTTTTTATTTAAAAAGAAAACTAAGGGATCCTTGGGTGGCTCAATAGTTTAGCACCTGGCTTCAGCTCAGGTCGTGATCCTGGAGTCCCAGGATCAAGTCCCACATCAGGAGCCCTGCATGGAGCCTGCTTCTCCCTCTGCCTTTGTCTCTGCCTCTCTCTCTCTCTCTCTCTCTGTCCCTGTCTCTCATGAATAAATAAATAAAATCTTTTAAAAATAAAAAGAAAGAAAAAGAAAACTAAAATTCCATTTTCTCCTGCCTTTCCTTTTTTTTTTTTCCTCTGCAACATTATTTTTATTTTTGCTGGTCATGTTTCTAATAATATAAATTAAAATTAAAATAACAATTGATTTTATTTTTTCCCTTTTTCATTAACTTCTTTTCTTTAAATTCAATTAGTTAACAGTGTATTATTAGTTTCAGAGGTTTAGATAACACCCAGCGCTCATCACATCACACCCTCCTTAATGCCCATCACCCGTTACTCTATCCCCCCACCCACCTCCCCCTCCAGCGACCCTCAGTTTGTTTCTACAGTTAAGAGTCTCCTATGGTCTGTATTATGCTGAGCGAAATAAGTCCATCAGAGAAAGACAATTATCATATGGTTTCACTCATATATATGGAACTTAAGAACCAAAACAGAGGAGCATAGGGGAAAAGAGGGAAAAATAAAATAGGATGAAATCAGGGAGGGAGACAAACCATAAGAGTCCCCTGGCTTTCCTTTAAAGAATGTAGCCCTTTCCCCAGAAGGAAGCACTGTTTATACCCTTACTTCCCCGAGATAAGTCCATGCAGATTCAGGAGCCACGGTCCCTGCAGGACTATAATGTTTTACACACTTTAAGATGACAAGTGTGGCTCTCTGTCAGCCAGGATTGTGACTTCACATGGGCCAATTACACTCAGTGCATTGTGGCTAACAGGTGATATTTCAAAATGGAAAAGAGAAAAAAAAATCAAACTGCCCTCATTGTGTCTTGTTTGCTGTGGGAATATATACAAAAATAGTTTCAACAATTACATACTTGAGGCCCACGGTGTTATTGCCATTGCTGTTGTCTTCTTCTCCCCAGAGCTTAAATCCCCTGAACTGCCCCACAGCTGGGGCTAGCAATATTTGTGGGTAATGACAGGAAGGTGTAGCGGAGCCTGCCTCGCTGCTCTACCATAAGTGGGGGTCCCAATCTTTTCTCCCTCCCTTCTCTTTCTGTGACCCCACTGGCATTCCCTTCTTTTTGAAGCCTCTTTGGTTTTCTCCTGCCTTTCCAATCTATTTCACTCTCTAACACTTAATGTTTCAGGCCCACATTGCTGCCTCCAACTGGACCTATGTAACAGCATCCTTTTCCCAAACCAGCTCCCCTTCAGATACTTCCTAGGCCTCTTCTTCCTCACATCAAATCAGCTGATAAGTCTATTTCCCAAACCCTTATGTGGCCACTTTGGCAGGCCCGGCAGGAAGGCTGACCCAGCTCTGTTTCATCCCCCTGGTAGGTGGCCTCATGCCTGCTGGAGGCTGCAAATAATCCCCGAGCTGGTTTCTACATGGGGCCTGACTTCCACCCAACAGGTGGCACCTGTGCCATCTGGAAGCGGAATCAATGTCCCCCAGCGGATCCCAGGCTGCAGCTGGCAATCTCGGTCACTCAGTGGTGGAAGCAGCATAGATTTTCCTGCAGCAGCCTTAGCAGTTTTCCACATCTGGTGTCTATTTCATGGATGTTGAAAAGCAGAGTGCAGGCCATCCAGAATGCTCACAGTACTGTGGCCCCAATGGCCACCCTCTGTCTGCTGGTGTCCTGTTCACCTGCTTTGTGACCTTGGCAAAGCTGACCACAGACTTTCTTAACCGGCTCTGTAGCGCTGTTTTGGTCAACCTAACTGAAGTCACTACTAAAAATTTGTTCTTCTAGCCCCCCAGTGACTTGGAAAACTTCTTAATTCCCTGTTTTAATGACTGTTCAAAATAAAGTCCTGCCTCATCATTAATTGGTAAGAAAAGTGAGTGGAGGTGACAGTCCCTCAAAGATAGGCTTCTGGGAGTAGCCATCAACCTCGCTGGGTCAGTAACCATTGCAGGATGAAATATTGAGAGCCCGTAGCATGTGGAGACTTTGGCCATCTCACCAGCCGACAAGATCTGCTGGTTCACCAGGTAATGACACCACGCTGATAATAGGGGGTGAGCAAGAAGTAGCAGGATACCCTGCTCAGACCCCTTGATGCAACTGGTTCAAAGATAAATTCTGCTAAATGAAAGGATCTGCCACCTAACACATGTTTGTGGGAGACCAGTATTCTCGAGCTTGTTGGGATACAAGCTTCAAAGAGAAAAATAAGATGTTCAGACGCCTGAGTGGCTCAGCCATTGGGCATCTGCCTTCGGCTCAGGGCGCGATCCCAGGATCTGGGATCGAGTCCCACATCAGTCTCCCTGTGAGGAGCCTGCTTCTCCCTCTGCCTATGTCTCTGCCTCTTTCTTTCTGTGTCTCGCATGGATAAATAAATAAATCTTTAAAAGAAAAAGAATATGTTGCACCCTGTTCCCACCCAATTAAAAGGCAAAAAGCCTGGTAGGAACAATAGGACACTTTGAGTTGAAAATCTCAACTCATTTCCTGAGTAACTTCTAAGGTTCCTAACTGAGTAGGACTGAGCAAAGGAGGGTCCTTGATGCCCCCTGGCTGCACTAGAAACAGCTCCACTTCTTGGTTCTTAAGGGTTAAAGCATGTTCAGGATGAGGTATAGAGTCTATGGAGAGCCTTGAAGGAAAAACCACTGGGCTTTAAAGGTAACCATGTCCTCTTCTTTAAGGAAATCTTCTTTAGAAAAATGGTGTTTGGCATGCTGTGGAGCCCTAGTAGAGACTAAACCCTTTACCAAAAAACCACTTGGCCTTATGAATGGAGGTGCCCATCCTGAAACTGGATGTTGTCTGGCTCATCAGGCTATAAATTCAGATGTAACGAGCACTTTGATATCAACAAGAAGGAGCACATTTATGGGATCCAGTTGGAACAGATCCTAAAGGCATAAATCATTGACAAAGTTTGTAACACTAGGGTGTCTATACTGCTACCCTGACACCTTTTCTTCTGTCCACACTTCCAGCCATTTAAGAAGCCCACCAGTAAACTGAGGAAGACACAAATTTAAACATAATTTAAACGTGGCTTCCTAAGTTAGAAGTGGATGGCTGCAAAGTTACAGTCCCAGTTAGAAGTTACTCACAAGGACAGTGGAGAATGAAAAACCATGCTTGGGGTGGAACTTGAAACAACACATCTCAAAGTCCACTTTGCATGGAGTGGGAAAGAGGGCCCGGTGTGTGAGCCATTGCTGTAACTTGGGACAATGTTGAAGGAATTGGAAAGAAAAAGTTGGAAATTTGGAAGTCAAGAGAAGAGGAAGGTGGAGGGGCATCTCAGAATGGGGCCAGAATATGAGAATGTTTGTCATGCCCACGTGAATGCTTACCAAAGACATCACCCATCCCCAGAGTGAAAGTTCTCAATAATCAAGATTAAAAAAAAAAAAAGTAAACCCACCCATAACTGTTGGCCAGTCTCCTTCCTACCAATTCCTCTTTTTGGCATGAGTGAAGTGGCTGTAGAGGCGAAGATGAAGGTAAGGCATGGCCCTCACAGCATTTCATCTCATCACTGGGCTGGCCTCCCTATCACCAAGGCTGAGTGTCCAAATCATCTGCAGCAGCAACCTACCCTGAATCCCATTCCTGTGCCATATCCCGAGGACCAGGCTGACACCATCGGAAGGTTGATTATCTTGAGACTTCTTGTCCTGGAGGGGACAGAAAATTGTCCTCAATGGAAAAGACATTTAGGCTGGATAAGCATTCTTCTCTGCCTCCCATGCTCCTGCCTGCAACATAATCTATCTTATGCATTGCTATAGACCGAATAGGTGCCTCTCCCTCCACCAAAGAATTTGCTGAAATCCTAATGCCCACTGTGTTGGTATTAGGACAGGAGGCTTCTGGGAAGTGATTAGGTCATAAGGGTGGAGACCTCATGAATGAGATTAATGCACTTACAGAAAGAGGCCCAAGAGAGAGCATCTTAACCCGTTCCCCCCATGTGAGGGCACCCCAAATGGTCCTCTGTGACCTGTCAGAGGACCCTCATCTGATCATGCTGGCACTCTGATCTCAGACTTCCAGCCTCCAAAAGTAAATAAATAAGAGAAATAAATGAGAAATTTTTACCATGTATAAGCTGCCCAGTTGTGGTATTTTGTTATATATAGTAGCCTGAACAGGCTAAGATATGATCATGATATCTCACAGTATTGCTTCTGAGCAAAAAATCATGTTTATGCACAAGAATTATAGCAGTAAAGCATTCCCTGCTCTTACCACAACCTCGGCATCTTGAAGTGGCTTGTGGGGCCCTCTGTTCCGGCGCTGGGTAGAAAGCAACACTTGGTTAGATTAAGGTATGTTGTTCCCGATGCGGTTATTTGTTCTGAACCAACAAACATATTGGGTACTGATTCTCTCATAGTCAGATGTATTATTCTGAGACCCAAAAGATGGAAATCCCATCTAGAAACTCACTCAAAGCTAGGTCTCCATGGCTATGAACTACCCTTTGCCCCTTTTGGGTTCCTTGTGTCCCTGGATAAACAAGTAAAAGAGAAAGAAGATCACTGTATAGACTGAGGGGATTAGATCGGTTATCAAGGGGAAATGGAGTTCCTGTTAACTTAGGCAAACAATGGGAGAATATTCCTCAAACCAAGAAATCGTGTGGAAAGGCTCTATATCATGACTTGTCAAGAGGTAAAAGCCAATGAATGACCATAAGAACCCATATAGCAAGGACCTCCCGAAGACTCATGCCCTCCAAGAATGAAATTTCAGTTATCCCCTGAATAGAGAACCCTAACCTGCTTAGAGACTGGCTGAAGGCAAAGGGAACACAGAAGTGGCAGTGGAGGTAGGGAGATAGAAATAACAATGAATAAAGCCGCATGATCGGTTGCAGAAATGAACACTGTGGCAGCTCATATGCTCCTGCTCTCCATTCTGTGTCATGTCTTCCTCTTCCCTCCCTCCTCCTACTATCTTACACAGGGCTTGGTTATAATTTTGCCAGTAAGTTATAGTAAAACAACCAAGGTCGAGATTGAACGGAAGGAGAAAAGACACTCAGAGATGATTGTTGACATTGGGTCTCCACTTTGGGGGGGAATGTTGAACATGTTATTTGCATCAGGAATGGTTTCATGGCAAAAATGAGGGTATTTTTTTTGTTGCTGTTATTGTGGTTCTAAAGTTTACATGCAGGGAAAAGGGTATTCATGGGTGTCGAGTAGCCAAAGATGTGGTCTGTGGCAAGAATTGGATATCAGCTCCCTCTAGTCCATTCCAAACCCCTTGTGTTGGATCAGACCTTACTCCAAGGTAGAGGCTGTTCTAGAAACCAAGACTCTGTCTCCCAGACATCCTTTTAGTGCTCATTTCCCATGTGACCTCGCCACTCTAGCTCTGTCTCGAAAAGAATGGGCGAAGAGGTATTTAAACCCTGATGTGGGTTACGTTCTCAGCCACACTACAAAGCTCAGGGGTGTTAGAGGAATAGGAGCTTGAATCCCTGCTTGACTGCCTAATCCTGACCTTCCCAGAGCTGAGCCTCAGCCTCCCCCGTGTGTATAATGATAACCCCTCCACGGAAGGATTATCATGAGAGAGAAGTGAGATTATGAGTGTAAACCACCTAGTACAGTACCTGGCACACATCACCCACTGTTGGTTCCTCATCCCTTAACAATGGACAGATCTGTCTGGCAGTTTGGCAGCTGGTCATATCTTTTCCAGAAATATAATGAGCAAAAAAATGTGCAACATGGTAGGGACGGTAAGAAAAGAATTCATGATATTATCTAACAGGGCATGGAGCCAGGGGAAATATCACAGCAATCTGATTTCTTTTTAGAGGTAGAAAGTTATCTCTGCAAAAGTCCCCTTTAGAATGCAGGGCTGATATCCCATTAAAATTTCTGAACTACATCACTGCTTCAACCAGATATGTTCATTAAGTAGTTTACAGATGGTGGAACTGTGTTCTTGTGTAGCCCCTGCCTCCTTTACCATCTTGATTTATTTCTCTCTTGGAGCCAAAAGTGTTATTTAATACATAGCAATTGCCTAGAGTGATCTTTTTTTAGTACTTTCCAAGTGAAAGTTCCTAAAATATGTTGTTACGTGCTCTCCACTTTGATGTTAAAGCAGAACTATTTGAAATGCTCGTTCTCAAAATTCACTCACAATGTTAACCTCCAGAGGTGAAAAGGATAAAAATTTAAACTTCATTTCTTCACAGAGGAAACCACCACTTTTGAAACAATAAAGTGAAGTTAGCTTTCAAGGCTGGCTGTCCTACTAATGGTATTGTTCTAGAAGTGTTGGTACCTGATAAACCAGAGCAGAACAAGAACGCTATTCATTGTTGAGTAACAAAACATACAATATGTGACATATTGGTGGTATAACCTGTTCAGTACTTCCCATACCCAAGGTGGAGAGAGGAAGTTTACCTTTGAGAATTAGCTTAGAAGAGAGAAGAAATCTACTTTCTCTTTTATTTTAGTACTTCATAAGCCCAGTAAAAGTTATGTGTTAAATATTAGCAGATTGTATTCATTAGATTCTTCTAATTTAACCAAAAATATAAAAACAATGAGCAGATATTTTGATGTATGCCTATATAAGTATAGTACTTAGATATTGTTTAATATAAGTACTATATCCACCCATTTATTAGTGTGTGATAGGAAGGAGATAATGGGAAGAACAGGGGATAAAAGAGAGAGAAAAGTACCAGAGTCAGATGGTTAATGACAAGGAAAAGGGAGGCATTAAAAGCAGACAAAGGAGGAGGGAAATATATAGGGCATACAAACAAAGAAGAGACAGAAAGGAAAAGAGAGAATGAGGTTGTGTAAAGTATAAAGAGAAACATCGTGCTAAATAATGTGCATCCAAATTCTAGGTCTGTGAGCAAGTGACCATGAGTGTAGGAAAGAAGCTATCCCATCTCTTTCCTCCCTACTTGCCAAGTCTGTGGGTTCCCCACCATGTCCCTCATGCCTTGCCCAAAGACAATAAACCCTTGTTTATTGGATGAGGATCAGGAATCATCACAGAAGGTCACTTGCAAAGACCTTGAAAGGTACCTCCAACTATAGGCACGGTTCAGCCTATTTTGGTTCTTTCCAAGAATAAAGAATTCACTTCTCGAGGGAGTTAGAGATAGCTTTGCTCTAGTGGGACAAATCCTCAGGCTGTATCCACCAGTGGTCCAGCCCTGGAGACCAGACTCAGTGGGTCTAGTCTATCTTCTACAAGACAGCCCACTGAAGCCAGGTCTATGTGGCCTTCGAGGTCACCTTGAACCCCTTCTGGCTCCTCGTATCCTCTTCTTGTCTCCTCTTCCAAGTATGGCTCATTCTCTACATGTGGTCTCAACAACACAAAGGAAAGGAGCTACTACCTCTGTCATTCTAGAGACCACAAGTCTAATGCTATACTTTCAATTCAAATGATTTTCTTTGGGAAGAGCTCACTGTGGAAGAGCAGTACACAGTTTGCATGCCTCACACTACAAAACTGTTTCCTTCCCCTTCTGTGGGTATGACGCTCAGGGAAATTATTCAAACAGGGTAAGGACATTTGTCTTTGTCTCAGCCTCAGCTGCCTTCATGCCCCAATTCTCCTTCCCACTAGGGATGCTCCCAAGCGTTCTTTTCCTTCTACCTCTGCCCTTTCCAAGGGTCCCCCTGGACTCCTGCTAATTGCCGAGATGTTACAAGCCTCTATAATAGCTGCCCTCTTTAATGATCTTCCCCCCAAGCCATTTCCCAGCCAAACTTCCTCCTCCTGCAGAGCATTCTGGTGAAGAGGGCAAGTGTGGAACCACACTGCATCATGACTCAACTGCATGAATCCAGGCAACAAAATTAACCTTCATACGCCCTCTTGTAAAACAAGGATAATAATAGTGCCAACCTCCTGGCATCCTTGTGAGATATAGCAATATATGTAAATCCCTAGAACAGGACTGGGCACTCAGGAAGTGCTCAGAAAGCATTGGCTTCTATTACAAGGCTTATTCTGGTTCTGCCTCCTAAAAAAAGCCCACATGATTTATAAAGCCACACTAAGGAGTAGCTGACTATTGGCTACAAGTGCCACATGTGCGATTCCTTAATATTGGGCTTGTGAGATGGTATGCAAAGTTAACTGGATACAAGCATTTTCCCCCTTGTTATTCTCAACTCTGGCAGCACATTCGAATCATCTGGAAAGCTTTTAAAAACTATTGGTGCCCAGGCTCCCTCCTGCATCAGATATTCTGATATAAGTAGTCTGGGGTAGGGTTCAGGCATTGATCCCTAAGTAAGTATACTTATGGGCATCAGTGAGAACCAATGATGCATAGTTAGGTCCTTAACTGGAATGAGCACCAGATCATTTTTTGGTTTAAAAAAAAATCCATATGTCAAACATACCCCTTCTAAAAACTTTGATCCCATAGGTCTGAAGTGGGACCAAGTGCCTGAACATTTCTAAAACTGTAGAGGTGATTCTGATATGCTCTGGAGAACCACTGGCCAGTAAATTTTCATCAGATTTCCCAAGTAATAAAGAAAGGTTGGCTCCCAGGGCAGCCCAAGTGGCTCAGTGGTTTCGTGCTGCCTTTGGCCCAGGGTGTGATCCTGGAGACCTGGGATCGAGTCCCACATCGGGCTCCCTACATGGAGCCTGCTTCTCCCTCTGCCTGTGTCTCTGCCTCTCTCTCTCTCTGTGTGTGTCTCTCATGAATAAATAAAAATTTAGAAAAAAGAAAAAAGAAAAGAAAAGAAAGGTTGGCTCCCAAACAGAAGTCTGAGATATGGTTTCTGTCGGGGATGAGGTTTTCCCCTGTCCAGACCACTATCAGGACCCAGATGCTTGCATTCAGCTCCCTGGCCACCAGCCCTGAGTGGCAGTGGTCACCAGGAAGGGAGGGAAGCCTGGAGCCTCTGGTTTTTTCTCTCCCACTTGGGAAAATCACCAAGCAGAGCTGATTTCATCACTGAGAATGAAAAAAATCAGGAGAAATGGCTGGAGCCATGAAGTCCTTTCTTTATCTTTATCCAGGATATTTTAGATGGAAAGAAATAGCCTGAAGAAAGTTGTTTCTATTTCTGTCAACATATGCATCTGAGAACAGATTTTCAGCAATAACTGATAAACATTAAATTCAGGAAGAAGTAGGATATTGTCACTTCATTTCACACCACTTCAAATATAGATGTGCAAATCGACAAGCTTGTAGAAAAGAAAAATACCCTCAAATAAAGTAAAATAAACTGTTGTGTTGTTCTTCATTTTTATGTATCTACATGCTTTTATGTATTCCCCCTTTTCAAAAAGACATTTAGGTATCATAGCTCCACTTCCAGGAGCTTTCTTAAAATGAGTTTCCATTACCCTGAAATTATCCTTCCCATATTTATGATGTGAAAATGCCCTTTTTAAATGAAATGATGGTGTTTTCACTTGTTTATTAGTCTTTAATGATTTTGCTTTGAAAAATAAAAAATTGGAAAAAAGAAGAAAAATAAAAAATTGGTAACTCTGCGTTAGTCAATACCCCCTTCACTGTGAATCCCCCACATCCTTTTAAAAATCAATTTGTGAAATCCCAGAGTCTGAGAAATGAGTGGTTTCTACAAAGTGCTCTTCAAGGCACTTAAATGCTATTCAAATATACAAAGTATATAGGATACAAATAGGTGTGGGGTGGGGCTCTTCACAAGTGTCCCAGATGTTTTTTGTATATGGAAATCTGGCAACCAACTAGAGATATTGCATTTCTATTTTATTTTTTTAAGCTTTATTCACTTATTTTAGAAAGAGAGAGAGTGAGAACGTGCACAAGAGGGAATGGAGGCAGAGAGAGAGAAGAGAGGGAACAGAGGAAATCTCAAGCAGACTCCCAATGAGCACAGAGCCTGACATGGGGCTCCATCTCAGAACCCTGAGATCGTGACCTGAGCTGAAATCAAGAGTCAGACATTTAACCAACTGAGCCACCCAGGCACCCCATGATACTGCATTTTTTTAAAGGAGATTTCTTTGCCCAAATAGATCTGTAACTAGTGACAGGGCATAATGAAAGATGGGACAAAATGATTAAATTTGGCAGGTGGAGGGGGAAACTGAGGACTAGTGAATTTGAAAAGTGCTCCTTTGGAATAATTAATGAACAAAACAGGGAAGACTGGGTTGGATAAATGAGGGATGCAGGGATGGATGATGGCTGGCTGGCTGGATGGGATTGGTGGATGAATGGATGCATAGATGCATGGATGGGATGGGTGGATGAATGATGGATGGATGGATGATGGAGAAAAAATGGGGGCTAGAAACAGGAAGACTAGAAAGATTTTGGAAGAGGGAGACAATGAGATGAAGAGGAGGATAAAGAGGACAAGAAATATAAGAGTGTGTAGATCCGTGGAGGAAAGAACACAGAATTACCCTACAAGTGAATTAAATGGTATTCACGTCCTCAGTTTCCTCACCTGAAGACAAGTGAATTAGTTTCAATTATTGCTAATATCCTCTCTGGTGTTGGCATTCTCTTTGTCGAAGGGTTAGACGAGGAAGACAGAGAAAGAAGAAAAACAGAGGAAAAGAAGTTCAGTAGTTCCAAAATGCTAGGCTATGTATTAATTTCTGTAACAAATCACCACAACCCTAGTGACTTAAAACATAAATTTACTTCCCTACTGTTCTGGAAACCAGTGTCCTAAAATCATGGCAGCCTTCCTGTGCAGTTCTCATGCCAGCTTTGATTCAGAGACATGGGATCCTTTCATGTTTCGGCTCTGCCTTCTTCTATTTGTGCTCCCAAGACTGCCTTGGGGATACAGTTGTCAGATTTAGCAAATAAAAATACAAAATACTTCATTCATTTTGAATATCAGATAAATAGCATATAATATTTTCCATGTAAGTTTGCTCCAAATATTGCATGGAACATAATAATGCTTAAAAAAAATATATGTTGCAATCAAAATTGACTGGTTGTCCTCTATTTTATCTGGCAACTTCCCTTGGGCGATGATATCGTTTTAACCAGGCAGACCGGGAAATGAGCAGGGATAATCATGCTCCCAGGGGAGTTTACGGTCCAGGCCAAGATGAAAGTTTGGTCATCAATGAGCAGTTTCCCATGCTGAACTTCCAACTCAGACCAATTTCTTTCCCATCATCCTGCCGGAGGCTCTGGTCCCTTCTAACCTGCTTCTAATGTGAACCTGAGCACATTACCACACTTTATAATCCTCACAATCTCCTTCGTGTTGCCTGGGAGTCCCTGCCCCCAACCTATTCTGCAGTCTCAGTTAGGATTTACTACTCAATTCCCTAACTCCCACCACACTGTCTTCCTTCAGCCACGCCTTCAGAAATCTTTGAGCCAAAATAGGGTTCATCTGCACATCCATGATCACTCAGAGAAGAGGCAATGTCATGACCGAAATGAACTGAATGTCTTCCAAGTTAACCCCCAGGACCAAGCCAAGAGTGGCTGCCAGTAAATCCTCTTACTATCTTGAGAATTTTCAGTTTCTTTCCAGTTCTCTATGGATTCAGAGTCCAGGGTCTTTGACTCGTTCAACTAGTTTTCATGAGCGTCTCCCAAAAATTAGGAAAGAACCTGCATAGGAAAAATAGTGCAAAATATGAATTTGCTTAAGGGAGGGTGGTTTTTTTCAGGCTTCCGTTTTTTTAAAAAAAAAATGGTCTGACCCAGTTTTCAACTAGGTCAAGATGTGGTAGACTGAGTTAAATCATGAAAGGTACAAATTACCCTAGAGCAGAGGAAGATTTTTGTGAGGTCACTTCCTAGCTGCTCCTTTAGCTTGAGTGGAACTTGCCTTTCCAGTTGAGGGAGTGTCATGCCCCCAGGAAAAGTGAACTCATGGTTTTCCCACTCTCCTCCCAACTGTGACAAGGATCCCCATTCCTTCCTGTTTTAATGACTTGGAGTGACCCCAAAACGTTGGCATTGGGGTGTTTTTTCATCTTTCCTCTTTTTGTAGCAAAGTGAGAAGACATCAGAAACTTAAAAACATCTAACCCTTTTCATCCTTATTTCCATCTATATTTTCTCTAGTATCATAACTCAGAAATAATTTTTGACCCGTTCGCCTGATGGTTTCCCTCGGGATCTACAAATGAGTAAATTAATCGGACTTTCATGACCATTCTTGTTCGGGTTTTGTTTTGTTTTGTTTTGTTTTGTTTTGTTTTGTTTTGTTTACCAAAGGCTTTTCCATTACTTGGTTTTGTTGATCTTTGAAATGTGAGCCCTCCTGAGTTCTTGTAAATGTTTGTTCTTTTAAAACATAAGCCTCATTTTATTCTTGCTCGGTGAACTTTTAATTTTCTCATTCCCATTAGACATGTCTGATCAAATCCTCTTTTTTTCTGTTAAAACTTTGTTTCTCAATTCTCATTCATGTTGCTTTCCTCTTCCTTCAGCTGAGATGAAAATGGTCTTATCAACCCTCCTTTCCTTCATGATAGACCTTTCGTATACTTTTAGTTTTTATTCTTTTCATATATTTTCCCTCCGATTTCCTTCTGACCCATTCTCTACTGTCTTTTCACCTTCGTATCTATGCCTCAGTTTTCTCTTCTAAGCCTTCCTTAGTTTCCCCCGTTTTTTCTTTAGATCTTTGTGTTCTTGGTTCATAACAGAATGCCCTCACTTTGGGATGCCTGGGAGGCTCAGTGGTTGTGCCTCTGCATTTGGCTCAGGCCATGATCCCTCCCTCTACTTATATCTCTGCCTTTCTCTCTCTCTCTCTCTCTCTCTCTCTCTCTCTGTCTTTCATGAATAAATAAATAAAAATCTTAAATTGAAAAAAAAAAAAAGAATGCCTTCCCTTCAAAAAGTCCTCCGCTAAATCTCCTAAACAGATGAGGGACAGGTGGCCCCTGACCTGCCTTGCCAGCAGCCCCTTTCTTATGCTCTCACACACAAACTGGAGTCCTGGCCATCACTTACTCTCGGGGAGCAGCCTTACCTCTGCCCAGAATGTTTTCCTCTTTTCTCTAAGTATCTCCTGCTGCTCTTCCAAGACAATTTCCCTGACCTTCCTGGCCTGGGTAGTCAAATGTCATCTCTGCTGCTATCACCCCATGGGTTTAACCTCCTTATCAATAAAAATTCAAGGTGGAATTATAAACTGACCTGTTTTTAAAAGTGTCAGATATAGCAACATATGAAAAGAGTACATAAAACAAATATACAGTATGTTGAAAAATTATTTTTATTTTGTTTTATTTAGAAATGTATTTATTTATTTATTTATTTGAGAGAGAGAGAGAGAGAGAGCAAGCAGGGGGGAGCAGCAGAGGGAGAGGGAGAAGCAGACTGAGAAGGGAGCCTGATGCAGGGCTCGATCTCAGGACCCTGGGATCATGACCTGAGCAGATGCTTCACTGACTGAGCCACCGAGGTGCCCCTGAAAAAGTATTTTTAAAATAATAATAACAATAATAATAATAACAACAACTTATTTTTTAAAATTCAGGTCAGCACTCCTCAAAACTTTGTGTATCCTTTTTTGTCACACACACACAGCTTCCTCCCTCCTGAAAATAATTACTATTCTTGCCCTGAATGCTCATCACTTCCTCACTCCTCGTTAGAGTTTTATGGTATTTGTATGCTTCCTTCCACAACAGAAGTTAAGTTTCCCTGATTTTGAATTTTATAGAAATGGGACCTTCTCATGGAGAAAGTGTGCAGATCACTCTCTTTTGTCTTCTTTCTTGCACTCAGTGCTGTTTAAGATTCCAGGCTGTGGCATTTAGATGTAGCTTGCTTATTTTCCCTTCTCTCCAGATTTCCATTACACGAGACATTCCACAATTTATTCATTCTGAAGTTGATAAACCAGTTTGGAGCTACTGTATTCATTGCTGGTGAAAACATTCTCGTACAAGAATCCTGGCACAGGTGTGTATGCATTTCTCCAGGTCAGGAATGAGAAAGAATTGCTGAGTCACAGAGAATGCTTGTGTTCAGTTTTAGTAGGAAATGTCAAACTATCTTCCAAAGAGGTGGTACAATTTACATTTGGACTGACAATCAATGGAAATTTATTTTGATTCAGAGCCTCACCTTCTTTGCCCATCTGATGGGCAGGGATAAGCATTTTCATCTCTAAATGCCGAGAGCTACCCAAATGACTGGTTTATAGAATGTGTTCTCATTGTTCTCATTGTTTATTAATTCATAAAACTCCCTTATGTTTATGATTCATTATAGATGTATTCTGTGTCTGAGAAATTTCCAAGGATATACCTTAAGAGAACTTAGGTCAAGTGTGCATAGATGACACCTACTCTGAAATTTTCTTTTTTAACATTTAACAAGGTTTGCTCCACCACATTGGGGGTATCATGGGACAAAGTTTGTATAAGCCTTTGTACTGAGCAGGGTGAAAGAGACTGTGGTACATTCCATGCCAGTGCCTTCAGCCTTAAGATAAAAGATGGACAGCATTCACTGAGTCTCCACATTCCTGAGCTCAGGAGGGGCCTTTCCATTCCAGCAGTTCTGAGATCAAGAGATCTGGGCTTTCCAGGGACTTTCTGTGGAGTTCTCCTACCTCTTGAGGCAGGATGCAACCAGAATAGCTCATTTCTACCTATCTCACGGGTCCTCCCTAAAACTCACCCCTGTCAATTAATAGATGCCCACCAGTAAATCTTCTATAATTACAAGTCTTTATGTATTGATTTTTATTTTAATTAAAAGATGCAAAAGGAGATACTTCAGGCCAGACCTAACACTGTCTTCATACTTCTCTGGAAATTATTTACTGGAGAGATATCAGAAGTGAGATGGAATGAAGTTTAAAAATGTAAAAGAACTGCCACTGTAAATACATGTTCAGGGATTTTTTTTTAATGCCAGTGAAGTATTGCTAATAAAATGTCCCCATTTAAAAAACAAACGTCTTCCTTAATTTAGATGTTAATTGAATGTATGAGTTAATGCTCTATAATTTTTTTAATGACTTTTGTTTAGGGCCTCTATGAGAAGCCAGTCTAAAACTCTCATTTCCAAATCTCTCTCACTTTTAGTATTTTCTCCATTGGACAAAGAACAGTTTGAAAACTTTCTTCAAGTTGAATGTTAAGTACGTGCCAATCAAAGAAGTTATTTAAGAACTTCCTCAAAAGTTGATAGGAAAAGGGAATGCTTGTCATTAGAAAATTTTTGTGAATTATTATAACGCTCTCAGAAAATGATGTCTGAGATATGTGAGGGGAAAAAAAAAAAAGACTCTTCTCTCCAGGCTTCTACTTTTCCCATTATCAACCCCTCCACCTTCATCAAATTCCTTCCTAATGGATGAATGAATTCTTCTTGGTGAATTATAGTTATGAGTCAATGTAACAAGAAAGAGATTAAAACTTCACTCAAAATGATCACATTTGCCCTCAGCCAGCCATACTGGTTTTTTTTTTTTTTTTTTTTTTAAGTCAAGATTAAGCAACCTTTTACAAGAAGGGAATTCATCACTGAGGGGGAAAAGCACATGATCAAGTGGCAAGGGCTTCATAGAAAAGAAAGAGCACTGGAATGGAAATCTCATAGTACACATTCTAGAATCTTTTTGGTATGTACTTGGAGCCTCATCTTCTATACTTGTAAAAAGTGTTAAATTAAATACTATCTGAAATCAAATGTAGGCTTTAATTTCTGTAATGGATTGATACTGAGATCCCAGAACTAATAAAGAAAATGTTTATGAAAATCAGAAAGATCATAATATTTTACACACTCAAAGGATAAAACCACACAACAATAACAAAATCTTCTCCACACTTTTTGGAATAACTTTAAAAAAATTTTATGACAACATTTAATACTGGCAAGGTTGTGGAACTCTCCTACATGGTTGGTGGGAGTTTAAGATGTTATAATCATTTCAGAATAAAAGATATGGCACTGCCTTTTAAAACTAAATATGCATTTAGCTTCTAATCCAGAATTCCACCCCTACTTAATTTATTCAAGAGAAATGAAAATATATGTCCACAAAAGGACTCTTTACAAGAATATTCATAGCAGCTTTCTTTATAAGTTTCCAAACTAGAAACAGCTTAGATGTCCATCAATAGGTGAATGAATAAATATACTGTGGTAGATCTATACAGTGGAATATTACTCAGTATTTAAAAAATAAAGTATTAACATATTCTTCAATATGGATGAATCCCAAAACCTTTCTGAGTAACATAAAAGAGACTACATCTTGATGACAGTTTAAATTCTTCAAAAGTTTGTATTTGTCAAAACCCACAGAATCGTACATATGGGATTTGTGCATTTTGTTTCATGTAAATTCCCTTAAAAAAGAAAAAAGCTAGAGCACTGGAAACAAATATCAAGCCATAGTTTCTGATATGCAGGTTGAAATGGTTAGGAGTGGAGTGTACTAATCTCTTCAAGTTATATTAAATGCATCAAAAATATGTCAGATTAATGGGTGGAGATGGAGAAATAGGGTTAAGTGTTAATCATAGTACCTGATTAGTGGGTATTTGGGCCTTCACTGTATAATTGCTTCAACTTTTCTATGTTTGAAGAACTTTACAATAAAATGCTAGAGAAATCAATCAAAAAGAAAAAGGAAAACCATGTACCTGATCATTTGTCAAATTGATAACACAGAGAAAAATATTTATTTCAAGTGATTTTGAACATAGCAGTTTATATAAATTTAGTGGAATATATTCCATGTAGGCCTAAAAAGGTTTTATACTAACAAATTGCTACTATTTTCAAACTATTTCATATATACTGTAAGATAAAGCAATTAAGTATACTGTTGTCAGGAGCCAAGATGGACAGTGTGGAAAGGGAGACCATAACTAAAATCCAGGAAGTTAAGTAAAAACTCTGCGATATTAGTTGCAATGGCAAAATGCAATATTGAACTGAAAATATCAATATGAAATCATATATTTTTTAGAAATATATTCCTTATTTCTTTTTCCCTGGAAGATGTTAGAAGCAGTACACCTACTTACAATTAGTACCTTACAACAAAGATCATGGTTTCTTCTATATACCTCCCACCCTTTTCCCCCCAGACATAACTATGATTTCTGGATGAAATAGCAGATTCCAGTTCTGAGGCAGAGAAAGTACAAAATAAGCCTTGGACATCTTGTTGCTGAAAGCAAGAAATGCTCAAAGATCAGTGGGTACACGTCAAACACACATAGCAGTCAAATTTTAGGATACTACGGACTTCATAAATACTAAGTGATTGTGACACATTGAATAAATAAAAATCCGTACTACTGGCAGTATCTATGATACCAAATCGTTACTCTGAAAATTAAAGCCTTTTTGAGAAAATCATCGCCAAGTGCTAAGGAAAAGCTCTTCTTTACAGAAGAATTTCAGCCAATAATATAGAAGGAACAATAGAAGATTTACAGCCACCAAAAAAATAATTGATCCATGCAAGGATCATCCATGGATGTAAAACTACTATGCAAATTACACAGGGGTTTCAACATGACATAATGTCAAAGTATCACCCCTGATTATTTACTATTTACAAAGAGAAATACCTCCTTTACAATAGAGAGATGTCTGTCACCATGTGAGCCTAAACTAAAGAAACTAATTTGAAAAAAAAATAGCAAAAAATATATATGTGCAGCACAATTGGGGGGAAGTATAGGATGGATTAGGCACTATTACAAAATGATCGTTAATTTTATTTTATTTTTTTATCATTAATTTTATTAGGTGTGATAATTGACCTACTGATTATGGAAGAGAATTTCATTGTTTTAGGAAATGCCTGCTAAAGTCTTACAATATGACTGCACAGTATCTGCAACTCACTTTGAATAATTCAGCTAAATAATTAAGAGAAAGAGACAGATATTGAAACAGAACAAGAGAACAACGTGGCATGATATTTGTAAGAGTTGAAACTAGTTATTTGATACATGATGTTCATACTAGCCTTTCAACCTTTCTACATATCCCAAAATTCTTATTTTTGTCATTTAGTTATAACAAAATATAAGAATTTTGTTATTATAACAAAATATAAGAATTTTGTTATTATAACAAAATATAAGAATTTTGTTATAACATTCTTAAAGATGTCAACAAAAGGAAGGACTCTTAATGAATAAAATAATCTTTTAAACTCATGTAGAGAGATACCTGAGTGGATCAGTGGTTGAGGATCTGCCTTTGGCTCAGGTCGTGATCCCGAGGTCTTGGGATCGAGTTCCACATCAGGCTCCCCACAAGGAGTCTGTTTCTCCCTCTGCCTATGTCTCTACCTCTCTCTCTGTGTCTCTCATGAATAAATAAATAAAATCTTTAAAAAATAAAAAATGAAACTGATAGAGTATAATTGAAAATAAGATAGTATCAAATCAAATATATTTAAAATGATATTAATTGAATATACTGAACAAAACCCATGATTCCATCCATAAGAGCCTACCTGGCTTCTAGTCCTGCTCTCCTCTACCCTATCCTATTCCTTGTAGCCAAAAAGATCAAATCAGACCTTCAGTGGTTCAGAGTCAAATCCCAAATTCTCATACATGCCTCCAGACATTCTCCTGTTTATATTCTGCACAAGTGGTCAGACAAGTGACTTTGCTCTACATTATAGAAATCGCCTTCCTACAAGGCCATCTGTTCTCCCAGTGTGCTGGATGTCAGAGATGGACCAACTCAGCCTCGCCTCTGCCTTCCTTTTGTAATCAGAGAGGTTGGAAAGCTAAAGCCACATTTTTCAAACCTCTTTCAGCCAGGATGCTGAGTGTGACTGGATCTGCCTAATAGATGTAGGAGTTCAAGATTTGGAATGTAGCAATAAGGCCATTCTCTGGTTTTTTACTCTCTGGCAAAGCCATGAAATCATGAGGTTTGCTAGCCTTTTCTAGCATTTCACATCCATCTCTAGCTTGAAGGGTAACAAGTAATCTGTGCCTCTTGATGAGGCTTTCTATTCCTTGGGTTGGAGCTGTAAGAGTCTATTTTTCAGTTTCTAGATAGTCGAGAGGCGGCTAAAGGGGTGACAGCAGAGCTACTACCAGCAGTGATTGATTTCAATCGATATTCTCAATTCCCATGGTGCGTCAGTTCCTTCTGGTTCTCAAATTATTTCTGGAGACTCAACTTTGAATGCCTTCTGTCAACCTTTCCAATAATTTTCTAAGACTAATTCCTCTATTAAAACATTTTTTGGATCAAAATCCCTGTAGTGGTGTCTATCGTCTGCACTCTGATAAAGTTTTGTGAATCTGAGAAACATACATCTTAAAATAGAAGATATTTTGAAATAACAGGAATTTACATTTGGCAGGGATTCCAAAATCTGGAACATCAAACCACCCTGGACACTTGAGAGAAAATAATAGCTTATCAGACTCCACCCAAAACCCATAGAACAATCTCTGCAGGTGGAGCCTAACATGTATTTTTAAAATCTCTCCAGGTAATTATGATGCAATCTGCCAAACATGAAAATCCATGACCAGGTATGTGGGATCTTAAGGTGTAAAGGCTTAGGGATGTCATGAGGTCAACATTCCATCTGATGCAAGAATCTCCATGCTGACATTTTGATATTTCCAAACTTTCCTCTCCTACGGATGACATTATTGTCCTCAGTAGTTTATCAACCTAGCAGGAACTCTCTGATAGGAACAGCCAGCTTTGCAGAAAGAATGAAATAGCTTCTTTCAAAACCATTCGGTAATGGAAATGCCCACGTTAAACTGCGACTTAAAAATCTATATTTTTACTTTACAGAATGTGTATTAAGCTAATAATTGCATGTGATACACTACCAGCTCTTTTTTTAAGATTTTGTCTTATGAGAGACAGAGAGAGAGAGAGAGAGAGGCAGAGACACAGGGCAGAGGGAGAATCAGGATCCCTGTGGGGATCCTTATGCAGGATTCGATACCAGGACCCTGGAATCATGACCTGAGCCAAAGAGAGATGCTCAACCACTGAGCCACCCAGATGTCCCAATACACAACCAGCTCTTAAAAAAAAATATTTTTATTAGCTTGAAGCACATTCCTGTTATTGTTAATATACCAAAACAAGATCTTAAAGTAATACATCACAGATTCACAGCATTACGAGGTAAAAGATCAGAAGCAATCTGAAGGATGATTATTTTAAAACAGGGACTTAGAGTGAAAGGCACAATCTAAAACTAATGACATTTCTTAAAAGTGACCTCAGAGGCCTTTACTTTGGTCTTTTACTCACTTGTTGCCGTAAGCAAAGAGCAATGTATTTAATTCATTCGGGTCTCTTTTCAAATAAATGACAATTTCCGTTCACCTCCCTACTTACTCATTTTTATTCTTGCCTGGATCCTCACCTTGATATGCTCACTAACCTTACTTTTCAATGGATCCAACTCCAACCAAGTAGTTGGAGAGTTGATTAAAGATGGACAAGAAAATAGAGCAAAACAATATGACAGAAACTTAGCAGACATCTGTAATTTTGAAAAAGACAAGTGACCATGGGTATGTGTACAGTGAACTTAAATCAGAAAGCAAAGTGGAGAGGCAAGTTTCTTCTAATGTCACCTTTGAGAGCCTGAAAAATAATTGAGAATGGAAGCCCATCTGCTTCCAGTATTCCAACTCTGCTAGTGACATGGGGGTGTTGCTTTCTACAGATGACATAGGTAGAACACAACTGTGCCCAAATTCCTTTTAATTTCTTATCCCTCTTTTGGGTATCAACTGCATTGATTTCTCTGAAAACTAAAGACTTGATGTTAAAGAAAGTCACAGGTTTATGGTGTTGTAAGGGAGCAGGCAAATTCATGATTATTTATTAACTTGGCAGGTATTTCCTGGGTACCTAGCATGTGACAGGTATTCTGTTGAGCTCTGGAATAGAGGGGCAAAAGGATCCTGAATATGATACATGTGCCTGGAATGCTACCAACATTCCATACCTGGATGGTTTCTTTCTCCTCAGTAGCTCTAAAGGTGTGGATTTGGGGACCAAGCTGACCTTGGCTCCATTCCCTGCCTCATCTCCTGCTGACCATGTAATTCTGGGTGCTTGTTCCATTTTGATAGCTCTCTTCCTGGTCCCAATGGTGGACATGTACAACATGGCACCACCTTGAAGCAAGGGGTGACCTGATCCCATTGTGTAGGGAGAAAAAGATCACTCATTTCCTTTAGATGAAGAAGACCATCTGCTGGGGAAGAAAACAAAATTTTTCTTCCTTTCACCAGCCTTTCTTTAATCAACCTCCCAGTTTAGAGACCCTTTTAAGACAGGACTCTTCTAGGGGCACCCAGGTGGTACAGTCAGTTGAGCAACTGACTCTTGGTTTCAGCTTAAGTTGGGATCTCAGGGTCATGAGATCAAGGCCTTTGTCATACTCTATACTCAACACAGAGTCTGCCTGGGATTCTCTCTCCCTCTCCCTCTGCTCCTTCTCCCTGCACTGTCTTGCTCCTAAATAAATAAATGAATAAATAGATAGATAGGACTCTTCTAGGCTGATCCTAATCTCCACAGGGGATAAATAGGTCGGTCTTTTCCCTTACTCATTAACTTTTTCCAGGAACCAAATTCACTTGACCATGAGAATCCACCAGGCCCTTATAGAAATAGATTCTTGGACCTCACTCTAGACCTAATAAATCAGAATCTCTAGAAGTTTCTATTCTTAACAGATAAGAGATAAAATCAGGTAGCTATTTCTGTTCTAAGTAAGTCCAGATATTTCATCAAAACTTTAGATAATATTTTAAAGATTTTTTCTGATTATGAAATTAATATATGTACATGGTAGAGAATTTTTCAAAAAAGAAAAATAAATGTTAAAAAAATTACCCATTATTTCAAAGCCTGGAATTAAGAAAAATAATCAGACTTGGGTTTCTCTTTTCATTTTCCTCTGTGACTATTCTTATAGGTATTCTTCTATCCTCTTATATCCTCTATATGTTTTTATATCCTAAGATATCCTTATATCTTACATACTTCTTCTAGGTATTCTTATAACACATGCCCAATTAGTGTTTTACAGAAATAATTTCATTTAACTATTATTTATTGAGAATCCTCCCAAAGTAGTCACTGTTCTAGGTGTTGGGGATATAGAAGTGAGCAAGTCGAAAGAAATCTGTGAAACAATGAACTTATATTAACATATCAGAAGATAGTCAAGAAACCAGCCAACTGTGAATAAGTGAATAAATATTTACAGTTAGTGCAAGTGGCAGAAATGATAATATTTGGGTGTCTACAAGCTGCTGAGAATGGTCCCTAAATTAAGTTAATCCTTTTAACAATCCTATAGGGCAAGTGCCACAATTACCCTCACTTTATAAATGTGAAAACAGAGACACCAACTCCTTGCCAGCGTATCTAAGTATTTACAGGATGCTATGAAGTTAGTAACTAGGAAGACCAGCTTAGATCAGGTCACCAGAAAGGGGGCAACACATCATGAGGTCTGGGTTGGCCAAGCAAAGAATTGAAGCCTGCTGATTTATTGAAAGAAAAGGTAGGAATCAGGAAATCAAACAGGTATGTGAGATTAAAGCAAAGCGGATATGAGAAAATAAGATTAGGTACCAAGAAGGGAGGCAGCCAGGCTCAGGGAGGAGACAGCCCAACACTCTGTGTTGTTGGGGGTTTCTAGTTTGGCTTTTGGGAGAAATATTTTTACCTGCTTCGTTGTAAAGCAGAAAACACTCCTTCACCGTAAGTGACATTTCCACCTGGGCTGACTCATCAGCAGGCAGGTTTCACACCTGGAGATTGTCAGGCCGATCTGTACAGTGAAGGAGGGCGTGGGGCAGGCCAGGGCAGGGCCCAGCAGGGTGGCGTGGTGGCAAGAGGAAGACACAGGTGGTGAGGCCAAACCCTGCCCGGGGAGCCCTGGGGCTGGAGACGGCGGACACAGAATACCTTCAAGCTGTGAAACACAGCTCCCGAGAGCCAGAGGACTCTGCACCCCCGAATCCAGGGGGCCATAGGAATGATGACAAACCACCTTCTAATGAAAAAGAAAAAGGACAATGTTGTGGCATGCGTCTGGCACGGCCCACATCACAACAGGAGCTTATTTCTTGAAGAAACAAACTTTTTAAGTCATTTTGATACCCCCTCAAAACATCTAAAATGTTCCATATTGTAACACTTTGATACTTTCTAAAATAGCAGAACACATAGAGGACTATGAAGATGGCAAGGAACCAGAAAAAGAACCAACATTGAGAAGCGTCAAACACATAGGGGACCCCGGGTGGCTCAGTCAGTTGAGCGCTGGACTCTTGATTTCTGCTCAGGTAGTGATCTCAGGGTCTTGAGTTTGAGCCCCGGGTTGGGGGCTCAAGCGAGGAGTCTGCTTGAGATTCTCTCTCACTCTCCCTCTGCCCCTCCCACTGCTTTCTCTCCAAAGTAAATAAATAGAAAGAAAGAAAGAAAGAAGAGAGAGAGAGAGAGAGAGAGAGAGAAAGAGAGAGAAAGAAAGAAAGAAAGAAAGAAAGAAAGAAAGAAAGAACAAGAAATCAAAACGAAAGAATAAGACGGAAAGAAACAATAAGAAGAAGAAAGAAGAATAAGAAAGGAATAATTATTAGAGTGGAGGGATATCTGCTTCGCGTCGCTTCTATCTCTTCTCTTATCTCTCTTCTTTCTTTCCTTTCCCTCGCTCTCTACGTCTCACCATGCCTTCGAAAAAAGAAAGGAAGAAAGGAAGGAAGAGGCATCAAACACCACAGGTACTGATGTCTTCATTGACAAAGTAACACCTCTATGCTAATGCCTGGGCACAATTGGTGTCCAACTAATTCCATCATATCTTACAAGACTGTATTGCATTGGGTAAATTCCTGAATTCCTCTGATCCTCAATTTCACTGTCTGTGAGATGGACACAAAAATCATACCTACGTCATGTTTAAATGACGTAATACATCAGCACACTTAGCAGGTGATATTAGCACCAAGACTTAATAATCTAGATCTTATTGATGACACAACTGCTACCCAAACCCAAACCCTTGCATTCATCTGTCCTTTCTCAGACTTCTTATGCTCCCACTTCAGTAACCGTCATGTGCCTCCAACTCATCTTCATGATGTCCCGCTCTAGCCTCTCCTGGCAACTCTTTCCTGTCCTTCCATCTTTCCTGATCTCCTTCTCTCAGTTGAAGCCTGAGTCTATGGCAAGACCATCACTTCCCATATGGAAGTTTCAAGACAAGCACAGGGCCAGGAACAGATTGAGACCAGTCCTGTGCTTCCATGATGGCACTTTTCCATTCCCACAACCCTGCCCCATCACTTCCTTTGAAGTACATGCATGTCATTAGCTCATCCACTCACCCCATCTCCCAGCTGTCAGGTGAAGATCTTGATGAATTCTTTACATTCTTTGAAGACCTTGGCACAGGGCCACAGTCTCTCCTATCATACCTGTTGCTGACATCAATTCAGGCAACTTTATGTTGATGTGTCCCAGTGTCACTTATAAAACGTCGCCCTCCTCAAATCAAGCTTCAACTCAGCCTCTATTTGTCACTAAGAGTTAGGGAACATGCTAAATGATGGCATATGAACACAAATCAACAAAACCCAGAAGGTGAGAAATTACAGAACACATGACCTGTGTTCTCCAAAACATAAATCACAAAGGTCAGGACAGTAAGAAACATAGATTAAAAGTAAAAAGAAACAAAGCAAACAAATGCAGTGTGTGGACCTTATCTGGATTTTCATTCAAACAAATTCAATTGCAAATATATATATAAGCAAATAAATACAACTTTTGGGGGGAAACAAATTGGTTTTTTTTTCATGCAGTGATATTTAACACTGACAGGTTTATTTGGTGATTTTAGAGAATCAGTGTTGATCTTTAAATCTATGGTAAGGAAATTGTTCTTGCATTTTCATTATATATTTATAGAGTGAGTAATTTGGTATCTGGGAATTGCCAGTATCTAGGAAAGAAACTCAGGGAGGATATAATTGGGAAGATATGAGTTTGGTGTTATAGGTCTAACAGGACGGCCATTGGTTGGTTGAAGCTGTGTGAGGGAGGGCTCCTTGTAAGATTCTCTACTTTTGTTTGTTGGGATTTTTTTAAAGACGTATTTATTTCTTTAGAGAGAGTGTGTGCACGCAAGTGCTCAAGCAGGTGGTGGGGGGGGGGTGTGCAGAGAGAGAGGTAGAGAAGCAGTCTCTACCCTGAACCTGATTCAGAGTTCGATCTCAACACCCTGAGATCATGACCGGAGCCCAAACCAAGAGTCAGACACTAAACTGACTGAGCCACACAGGCGCCCCTGATTCAATGCTTTTGTACTTTCCCTAATATACAGTGGTAAGAAACATCCACGTGGGTGGCCCATCCAACCTGATCGCCTTTCAGTTCCACATTCCACTTGAGCCACACACCACAGTCATAATCCTGGACCTTGGCTCCTGGAGCCATGCCAGCCCCTCCAGCCACCCCCCCCTCCTACTTTTTCACCATGTTGAGGCCTTTTATTTGAGGGTCTCTCCATTTTCTCCAGTCTCTCAGATACCTTCGGGCTCCATCTTCTTTCCTCTGGTCCAGAGCCCACGGTTGAGCACTTCAACCACTCTCTTTCCCCTCATCATTGACTTTTGCCCTCTTGTCCTTACACTGTTTCTAGAGGCAAAGCCTAAATCTGGACCAGTCTAATTAGGTCTCTGTTCTTACACCCAAGCTACAACAGGCTGCCTGGCACACGCCAGTTGGAAGCACAGCACATTGATTATCTCTGGCCTCGATAAACCCTAACATTGTGGAGCAATCATTTGGTGTGTCTCGTGTCCTTCACTGGCTCCAAGCTTCCTCTTCCATCTCACAGCTCTCACCCTGACTCTTCACTCATCACTCTCAAAAAACTATGAATATTTCACAAAAAAAAAGCAGGATCATGAGATGCAAACTCTGTGAACTTTCTCTAACCTCAAATATAAACTTTCCACCTACTCCCACTCTTTCCTCCATGTCTCTTGTTCCAGAGGAAGAGATACCTCCATTGGCCTGTGTTCTAGAAACCACTTCTCCCACCTCCTGAGGAAAGTTAACCACCATTTATCCCCCTCTTGGCATCTTCAACTCTAACATCCTCAATATCTTCTCAATCTCCCTTTCTCTTTCTGTTTGTCTTTCTTCTGGCTTTTTCAATGCTTTCCCATCTGAAGAAGAAAAATGTAAAAATCTGTCTTCCTGGCTTCTATTTCCTCTTGGTTTCACTGCCAAACTATTTTTCACTATTCCCTCTTCAGCCCTCTATTTCTAGAATCACCAATGAACTACAGAGGTGATTGCCAGAGTCAAAAGACATTTGCCCATCCTTTACCTTATGTGACCTCTGATTGACATCTACACGCATAGGAAGCACTAGTAAGGTAGTAAAGAACTTGGAGACAACCCTGAGAACACAAACCAAATCCACAATTGCATTATCAGGCTACACAGAGACATTTGGAAAACATATGATGGAAAAACTAAAAAGCATTCAAGTGTCAGAGATTAATTCCAGGGAGAGAGGATTAAACTCTACAAATTAGTGGTGGAGATCTACGTTCTCCAGAAGACCGCACAGACAGAAAGAGCCACTCAGACCAAAATAGAGCAAAACCCATCCCCTGGTGCTACCTCTAAAGAGGCAGGGGGCTTGATGGAAGTTTAAGAAGGCCTTTGCTTCTTCTTGATCACTTGAATCAAAGAATGAGAATTAATTCATATTAAATATATAATTAAAAAGAAGTTAAAAAAAAAACAGAAGATGCTAGTGAAAGTAGCCAAAAACGTTCTGTTTGGTTCTATTTCTATGAAACCAAGCCAGTACATTCTGTGTAGTTCTATTTCTATGAAACCAAGTAAAGACAAACTGATCTATTACAAAGTAGGTCAGAACAGCTGCTATTCTGGGGCTGTACAGACACGAGGGGGCATGAGGGAGCCTGCCAGGTGCTGAAAACATTTAATATCTTGAATGTCCCAGAGTTATCACACAGGTATGTACCTATGAAAAAACTCATCAAGCTATACGTCTTAAGATCCATGACTTTTATTGTGTGTAAATTATACCCAAATTAGAAGTTAAATAGAAGGAGATTTATTTTCTAAAGTGAAAAATAAGGAGGAAAAAGAAGAGCTGTTCATTGGGAGTGACCTCCCTAATCCCAGAACGCAGTTAGGGCAGGGAGACTAAGGAATTCCGACAGTATGGCCGGGACTCGGTTCTGTGCTGAGATCCCATGTTGAGCAATGGGGCTTTGTGATTCCTATTTGAGCTTGTGGGGGGAGGGGGATGCACTGATCCACCCATGTGCTTATGGGCATGCACTTGACACTGGAATGTTTTCACTGTGATCAGTAAGTTGACATTCTGACCTGGATAGATCAGTCTCTGGAAACTCAGCTAATAGTTATTAGTACTCCTGGTCTCAGAGGAGCCAGCGGCCCTCAGAGCACTCATAAATGTGCTACTTCTCTGGCTCTGCGAGGCTCCTCTCTTGCCCAGACCACCCAGGAGTCAGCCTGGTGCCTGGCCCCCTGACAGTGGCCTGCTTTCTCCGTGCTGTTCCAAGAGAGGGTAACAGGTGCAGGTGGATGGGTAACAGAGAGGGTGCAAGAGAAGGTAACAGGTACAGGATGATTCTTAGAAATCCCAAACTCAGCTCTCTGCACCTGTCTTTCCCCCTGCCTTTCATGGAGTTCTCGCCATTTCTCACCTTACTTACTGCTACCCCATCCCCCCTGCCACTACTACTCCTCTGTTCCTTCCCACCTCCCATGTCCCCCTGCTTGGACCTTTTCAAAGGTTACCCCAGTTCAAGTTCCCATGTTCAAGTTCAAACCACTAGACGTGGTTGAGGTAACAGTTTCACTGAGCCTGCAGCTACTCCACCCCACCCCTAATCCTGGCATACTTCCCGCTTCATCCAGTTTGCCACATTCGTGAGACGGTTGACATTTTTGATGGGGCAACATTGTGGAGGACTATCCTGTGCATTCCAATTGGTTTAGCATCCCTGTTCTCCTGCCCACTAAATACCCATAGTACCCCGCCTTCAGACATTGTGAGGACTATAATATGCCCCCAGATATTTCCAAACACCTCCTACCTTTCCAACTGGGTGGCTCCTACTGGTCCCTCATACCTCAGCTTAAATATGGAACCATATACAATTGCCATCCTCATGGTTCAAGAACATCGAGTATTGGCTACTTAATATGATTCAATCAAGTAGTTATTCCTTCTGGAAGCCCGCGTTACAGATGCCCTACAGTACTCTGTGACTCTCTTTATCCAAGTACTCATACCATGTGTGTAATAGCTGATTTTCTTGTCCCCTCCTTCTTACCCCCCTGCTCAGCCCTAATTACCTGGGAGCAAAGACCAAGTCCTAACTTTATCTCTTGGTATCACAAGCTTCACTTGGCTCAGTACTTGGCACATAATAGGTACTCTCCCCATATTCAATAAATAAACAAACAGGATATTAAGCATACTTTCCCTGATGACTTAGTGTTATTTCTTCTGGGCATAGAGATGACTTTCAGGCTATTTGGGTCATTGACAGCTCTTGGCTCTATGCCAATGACCCACCAATGCCTTGTTTTTTGCGTTTGTGTCTGAGTTTTGTATCCTATCATCAGTATGCCTGCCTCCAGAGATCTTCCGTGGCCTTTGGAATCTAAGGCAGATTGTCCCAGGTGCTGTATCAAGGCATGGACTTTGCTACGTAAACACTGTGATAGTAACTCCTCTGGTTCAGGAAACTTTCATCTTATTTCTGGATTCTTGCTAGGTTTCACACACCTCAAGTCTCTCCTCTGCTTAGTGAGGCAAGCAGTTTCTAGAACCCTCTGCTTGGTCACTTTCCTTTTGGAAACTGCTTAAAGATGAGGAGAAGGACTTTTGAAATAGAGAAATGTTTCTATGCCGAGATGCTCATTCCTGGGTCCCCCGCCGGTGACAAAGAGGGACAAAGAGATTTCTCAAGGTATTTTCTAAGTGGTTATTGTCACTGTAGTCACAAAGTATATGGGTACACTTTATTTTGAAAAGCTTTTTTTTATTTTTTTCATGTTTTTTTATAATAAATTTATTTTTTATTGGTGTCCAATTTGCCAACATACAGAATAACACCCAGTGCTCATCCCGTCAAGTGTCCCCCTCAGTGCCCATCACCCATTCACCCCCACCCCCCGCCCTCCTCCTCTTCCACCACCCCTAGTTCGTTTCCCAGAGTTAGGAGTCTTCATGTTCTGTCTCCTTTTCTGATATTTCCTACCCATTTCTTCTCCCTTCCCTTCTATTCCCTTTCACTATTATTTATATTCCCCAAATGAATGAGACCATATAATGTTTATCCTTCTCCTATTGACTTACTTCACTCAGCATAATACCCTCCAGTTCCATCCACATTGAAGCAAATGGTGGGTATTTGTCATTTCTAATGGCTGAGGAATATTCCATTGTATACATAGACCACATCTTTTTTATCCATTCATCTTTCGATGGACACCGAGGCTCCTTCCACAGTTTGGCTATTGTGGACATTGCTGCTAGAAACATCGGGGTGC
Organism: Canis lupus familiaris; assembly: GCF_011100685.1. NCBI lineage: Eukaryota > Metazoa > Chordata > Mammalia > Carnivora > Canidae > Canis > Canis lupus. The sequence goes on along the minus strand of NC_049246.1, from coordinate 40,708,333 downwards.
AGGTGTCCTGGCATTTCATTGCATCTGTATCTTTGGGGTAAATCCCAGCAGTGCAATTGCTGGGTTGTAGGGCAGATCTATTTTTATATAAATAAACACTGAGCTATGGATCTCTAATGGAGCTATGGATTTTCTAATTTTTGTTTTGTATGACTTTGACTTAAAAAAAAAAAAACCCTTTCCATTATAATTCATATAGAATGAAATCCAGGACCCTAGGAAACAGAGATAAGGGAAACAGCCAGGCAGAGGTGAATGGGGAAATATGATTTCCCCTCCAAGTTTTATATTTACAATACCTTTAAATATTTTAAAAATCTTTTAAATATATATCTTAATAAGTGCTATATAACTTGATCAACAAGCAATTTTTATTTTATTTTATTTTCAATATTTACTTTTACCATCATTTTTCTCTTTTACAGGATAATTACAACAGTGTAGGAAACAAAGGATATAAAAGAAGAATGTTAAATTGTTTTGGACAAAGAGCTCGCTGCTTACAAAAAGTCCATATAACCTCATTCCTCTGAACACAATATTATACATCATACTAAACATGAATAGCTTATAGGAAATTAGTATTAAATAGAAGAAACAAAAAAACATATATATATATATATATAAATAACATAAAATAGAGTTTGACTCTAATGTGATGCTTAACAAAGCAAACTATGATGCAATATGTATCAACTTCATTAATTGGACAAGTCCCCTGAAGCACAAATCAAGTATGTGCTAAACTCTCAACCACCAACTCCAGCTAGATTCTTTTTGTTCATGGGTTCTGTCCAATTCCATTCCAGAGAGCATCAGCTTTTTACATCTTCTTGACTCTATGGCTGTAGAGAAAAAAAAAAAAAAAGGAAAAAATAAGCAAAAACAGGGCAACCAGCTGGGAGGAATGGCTTTTGTGCCTGAAGGTTGCCCCTCACCCCCTAATCTCATCTCAGGATGCCAGCAGCTCAGAGTCCAGAGGAGATAATCGAGGTTCAGAGAGGAAGGGCCTTGCCCAATGTAACTCAGCTAGCTGATGACAGAAACAGGACCAGACACTTATATCTTTAAGTTCAGTGCCTGCTGCACCTTTGTGTTAGGTGACTTCTGTTCATATTGATAAAATGTTATTCTCTATTATCATTGATGTGGTTTGACTCAAATTTCCCGCCTTAAAATTCTACAGTACTGGGGTGCCTAGATGGCTCAGTCAGTTAAATGTCTGACTCATGATTCCGGCTCAGGTCATGATCTCAGGGTTGTGAGATCGAGCCCCGCATCAGCCTCCACACTCAGCAGGGAGTCTGCTTGAGATTCTCTCTCTCAAATAAATAAATCAATCCTTAAAATCAATAAAATAAATACAATTCTATAGTGTTTAGGCATAAGGGTCCCAGTGAGCCTGTGATCCAGCATGGCCCTTGCCCCAGACATTTGAAGAGGAGCCAATGGCAAATGTCCCATACCTGAGGAGACGCACAGTCCGTTTCACCCATTTCTTCTTTGGATCTGCACACACAGCCTTTTTTTTCTTTGTGTAAAAGCTAAACAAACAAACAAACAAACTCAGAAAATGTGATTCGTGCTTAAAGAGTTTTGAATGGCTATTTCATAGAGCATGCAATGGAAATTTTGTATTCCAATGGACTGCTCTACCCACTAAGAATTTTATTTCAGAGGTGAAACATCACACACAAAAAAAAATTGTTTCTGATAAAGCTTGCTGCAAGAAATGAAAGGATTCTCTCTTACATTCTCTGTATAAATAGAAGTGCAATGACTGGAAAATAAGTCTCAGAACTGTAATTTAATTTTGTTGCTGGTGGTTACACAAAATATGTGTATATCCAACCAATGACTGATATCATTTCAAAGTATAACATCCTATATGAATCAAGAATAGTACATTTGAAAGTATAATAACTCTGAGTTTTTACATACAGCCCCAACCATTCTCTGGTAGAAGATGCTCATTTCAAAATTTATCTCTCGTATTTTCCCGAGATGGCATGTTAGTAGCTAATAAGTATATCTTAAAAAGTGATTTTGCCCTCAACTCTGTTTTTTTTTTAAGAACTAAGCTTTTACCTTATTCTAGTCCTATCTAAACTTTGAAATACATATGTACTATCGAAACAAGCATATCTTTGCCACATCAATTATTTCTGAAACTCCAGAAAGGTAAAAATTTTTATACTTGAAATTCTCACATATTCCTAACACAATTGAATGACAGTCAATTAATAACTTACATAACGGCATTGATGTCACAAGCTTCATTGGCCAGCTGTTGTGTGAAGCCCATGATAGATCCGGGAGGAACCATATGTTCTGTATATCGAAGACAGCAATCAAAGTTGCTTGCTGCTGAAAAGAAATTAAAAGGATTGAGTCCACATGGATGAATGTATCCTGTAATAGCTATCATGGAACTACTTGAAGTTGTGATTGTATATGGTAAAGAAACTACTTAGAGAAACAGTTCCAATGTCTTTGAGGCCTGATTTAATGTAGTTTCCAGCTCTCTTAAAAAAAAAAAAAAGGCTTATGTGATGGGCGATTTGGGTTCAATAATATAGTTTAGAAGCCTATGACTTCTAACAAAAGGAATATCTTTAGTGAGAAACACAAACTGATAGTCTTTTATTTAAGATCATTATAACCACTCAAGAATAGGAGTATCTTCCACTTGGAGAAATACCTATAATCTTCCAAATTCAGAAAATGAATAAATATGGAGATTTCAGCCTATTACTTGGCTACCAAGCATTGAGAGGAGGGGAATGATAAGAAGTTACAAAGGAAAATGCAATTCATAGGAGCTGCAAAAGCACTTTGCAACTGTATTGGTGGAAATATTTTATTTTGGCCATAAAAATTCAATACATGCATTTTCAGGAATGCACCTGTCGCTAAAAGGGATGTACTCGCATAGTCAAAAAGCAATATTCAGACACTACCCCAGGTTAAATTATAACCTACTGTAAGGTAAGGGATAAATACTATCTCTAAGTTGGCAAAAAATAGCCCAAAACCATGTAAGGATGGAGAAGTCAGATTCTATAATCTGCCCCTAAAGGATGAGTTTTGAACTCTACTAAAACTATTTAGGTGGAAAGTGAAAATGTTGGAAAAGTGGGACTGCTACCTGCATTTCAGAATGACCTCATTCACTGGTAACATTACACAACTTACATCACTCCCAGAAATAGCACTTAGGCCTTGTTTTGGACCTTGAGGGTCTCTAAGAGTCCAGCCTGCACCAAATATCTGCTGGGATTGACAGCAGAGAAAAAGCCTAATCACCAGCAATAACCGTTCCCTCCTTACTCACCAATGAGCTGACAACTCCCATCACTTCCGAAGACTTTCTAGCACCCTCCCATTCCTTGGGGACACCCACGTGAGCTCAAGGCTTAGAGGAGAATGAAAACAGTTCTTCTACCTGTGTTAGCAGAAAGAGTGATACTTACCTTCTGACTTGCTGCAGAGGTGGAGTAGCAGCACTGACATCATCAAAGCAGCCAAGAGCAAATTCTTGCTACTGCACATCATTTTCAGCTCAAAGAATAGATCTGCTCAGTGCTGGGTACCCAGTGCCCTGAGAGTGCTGCTAGGTTCTGATAGCAGCCTGGGTCTGGGATGGCCCTACTTATAGCAAATATTGGGAATGTACACAGAAGGCGTGTTCTAACATGGGTTTTCCCCCATTGATCAACCTGCCCCATCATGTCGTCACAAAGAAAAACCACAGGGAAAACTTCCTGCCTTTCCCTAATGTTGGGAAGCCGTGAAGGTCAGGGTGAGGGGGTGGTGTTTGAGAAGGGGAAAAGCCTGCTAAATCCTTTGGGTTTTCAAAGAGGAAAGAGGGAAAAGCAGCACTGCCCTGTGGCTCTGAAATGTTTTTCATGTAGTTTTAATTTAATCTTTTGTTTCTGAAAAGAGAGGACAAGGATTAACAAGGATACAAAGGTCAGCCCTACACAGAAACATTACAGGACTCTATTGTTACATTCTATTTGCTTTCAGAGTCAACTGGGAGCAGGAGGATGAGGTGGAATGCCAGGCATACTTGGGGATGCATTTATAATTGCATAGTTGGTGCTCAGCTGTCACCAAGACCTGGAATTTCTAGGCTACCATTCAGATTAGGTAATATGGCAATGCTATAGTAGTGTTCCTAATTTTGGTGGAAAATACCAGCCTCAAATAAGACTCAATCCTCAGCTTCATCATGTCAATTCTAAGAATCTTCTACATTTGCATGACTCTAATCAATATTGCAGCCCAGAAAATAATCCCCACATGCCCTTAACTCTGCATGCTGAGGTAGTTACATAACTTAATACAAAGCCTCAGAAGGGTTGAAGAAAAAGAGACAATCAACAAAATCAATGTCAAATAATAATAATAATGATCATAATGTACTATGACTCCATAACCTATGGTGGTGTAATGAGAACTCTCCACAAAGGAGAATGAATATTAGTGTATGCTAAGGATTAGGTTTGTAAGAAGAGTTTTTGGAGGTAAGAGATTTTTTTATCCCATCACAGGCATGGGTTACACATATATACATATACTTTAAAATTCCTAGAATTGTACATCAAGAGAAAAAAATGACTTGTATTTCATGATTATTTAAAAAACACTGAAATCATTAAACAAAAACTCTCCACTACACACAAATATATTGAAAGTAAATGGGTCAAAAAAGATATACCATATAAACAATAAACAAAAGAAAACTGGAGTTTCTATGTCTATATCTGGAAAAATAGATTTTTAAAAAATGTGTTACTATAGGTAAAGAAGGAGTTCCATAATAATAAAGGATCAATCCATTGGGAAGACACAAGAATTATGACTATACATACACCTAATAACAGCACCCAAAAATACATGAATCTAACCTGACAGACTCAAAAGAAGGAATAAAAGTTCAACAGTAAAAGTCAAATATTTCAATACTATTTTTCAATAATGAATAGGAAAACCAGACAGAAAATCCACAAACAACACTGTAGACCAACTAGACCCAACAGACATCTGTAGAACACCCTACAACATAGTAGATATCCTTCTCAAGTGCACATAGAACATTCTCCAAGATAAATCCTATGCTAGGTCATAGAGCAAGTCTTAATAAGTTTAAAAGGATTGAAATCATACAAAGCATGCTTTCAAATCACAATGGGATTAAATTAAAATCAATAACAGAAGGAACTTTGGGAAATTTATAATCAGATGTGCATGTTAAATGACACCTTCCTATATAGCCAATGTGTCAGAGAAGAAATAATAAAGAAAGTAAAAAATACTTTGAAATGAATGAAAACAAAACACAGCATACCAAAATTCACGTGGAACAGTGAAAGTACTGCTCAGAGGGAAACTTACAGCAAGGATACATGAAATAAGAAATAGCAAAACAACAGAGGAAATCAGTGGAACTAAAAGTTGGTTCTTTGAAGAGGTCAACAATATTAACAAGCATGAACTAGACTAAACAAGACAAAGCAGGTGTGGGGGTGCAGGGAGTGAGAGAACTCAAATTGCTAAACTCGGGAATGAAAGAGAGGTCATCACTACCAATTGTAAGAAATAAAAAGGACTATGAACAATTGTATCGCAACAAGTTAGATAGTAGAGATGAAAGGGACAAATTAGTAGAAAGATACAAATTCCTGAAACTAACTCACATAAGCATTAGAGTTTAAAAAGCTCCATAACAAATAAAGATATCACATCCGTAACTAAAAATATTTCCATAAAGAAAAAGCCCAGACCCATACAACTTCACTAGTAAATTCTACCAAACATTCAAAGAAAAATTAAAACCAATTCCTTCACAGGCTTTACCAGTAAGTAAAGGAAGAAGGAACAATGTCTAGCTCATTCTACAAGGACCAAAGTAAGATAACAACATCACAAGAAAGTAAAACTACCAGCCAGTATTCCTTGTCATTATAGACACACACAAAAATACTCAGCAAAACATTAGTAAACTGTATCCAGAAACATATAAAAAGGATCACACAAGCAAGAGGGATTTATCCTAGGAAATGTAATACATAATATTAACTGAATTTTTTAAAAGTATGAAATGTATTTGACAAAACCCAACACTCTATTATAATAAAAACACTCAACAAACTAGGAAGAGCATAGAACTTCCTCAACCTGATAAAGGTTATCTATGAACAATTCCACAGCTAATCTTATACTTACTGTTGAATGACTGAATGATTTCCTCCTGAGATCAAGCCCAAGACAAGGATGTCCATTCTCACCAGTTCTATTCAAAATTGTACTGGAGATTCCAGCCAGGACAACTAGACAAGAGAAGGAGAAGGCACCCAGACTGGAAAGGAAGTTTTAGCGATTTTATTTGCAGATGACATGATCTTATATATAGAAAATCCTGAAGAAACCACTAAAAAACAACTACTGGAACTAGTAGGTTCATCAAGGTTGCAAGATCTGAAATCAATATACAAAAATCAATTGTATTTCTAGACACTCTCAATGTTCATTGATAATAATGTTCACCTGAAAATAAAATTTAAAAACAGTCACTTTTGTAATTAAAAAAGAATTTAAAAAGAATAAATTAATTCTTTTTTAATTTGAATTAAAAAATAATAAAATATCTAGGCATAAATTTAACAAAAGATGTGGAAAATATAACTAAAACTACAAAATATTATTAAAGAAGACTTTTTTAGATCTTTAAAAATTTATACATTAAGAGACATACGGAGAGAGGCAGAGACATAGGCAGAGGGAGAAGCAAGTTCCCTGAGGGGAGCCCAATGTGGGACTTGATCCCAGGACACCAGGATCACGACTTGAGCCGAAGGTAGATCCTCTCAACCCCTGAGCCACCCAGGTGTACCAAGACTTCTAAATAGATGAAAAGGCTTCCCAGGTTATAAACTGGGAAGATGACATTGTTAACATGGCACTAGCCCCCCCCCCCCGCCCCCAATCTGCAGATTCAACACAATTCGTATCAAAATTCCAGCTGGCTTATCTGCAGAAATAGAAAAGCCAATACCCAAATTCATACGGAATTACTAGAGATCCCAAATGCCCAGAACAAACCCAACACAGAAAAGGAAGAATAAAGTCAGAGGACTTACAGTTCTTGATTCCAAAACTTACTGTAAAACTACAGTAATTAAGACATGTGGTACTGGCATAAGTGTACACATGTAGATCAATGGAAAAGAATTAAGAGTCCAGATATAAACACCCTTGTTTAGTCAACTTATTTTTCTTTAGTGGTGCCAAGATCCTTAAATGGAAGAAAAAAGGTCTTTTAACAATCATCACATGGTTTCCTTCATACGGGGAATATTATAGAAAATAGTGAAAGGGATCATAGGGGAAAAGAGAGAAAATGAGTGGGAAAAATCAGAGAGGGTGACAAAACATAAGGGACTCCTAACTCTGGGAAATGAACAAGATGCAGTGGGAAGAGAGGTGGGCGGGGGGATGGGGTGACTGGGTCATGGGCACTGAGGTGGGCACTTGATGGGATGAACACTGGGTCTTACACTATGTGTTGGCAAATCGAACTCCAATAAAAAATACAAAAGAAATCTATAAAGAACTTATCAAAATCAACCCAAGAAATAAACAATCCAGTCATGAAATGGGCAGGAGACATGAACAGACATTTCTCCAAAGGAGACCTATGCATGGCCAACAAGCCTATGAGAAAATGCTACGCATCACTTGTCATCAGGGAAATATAAATCAAAACCACAATGAGATACCATCTCACACCAGTGAGAATGGCTAAAATTAACAAGACAGGAAACAACAAGTATTGACAAGGATGTGGAGAAAGGGGAACCCTCTTGCAATGTTTGTGGGAATGCAAGCTGGTGCAGCTACTCTAAAAACAGTGTAGAGGTTCCTCAAGAAGTTAAAAATAGAGCTACCCTATCACCAGTTATAGTACTATTGGGTATTTACCCTAAAGATAGAGATGTAGTGAAATGATGGGACAACTGCACCCCAATATTCATAGCAGCAATATCCGCAGTGGCCAAACTGTGGAAGGAGCCGCGATGTCCTTTGAGAGATGAATGGATAAAGAAGATATGATCTATATACACAATGGAATAGTACTCAGCCACCAGAAAGGATGAATACCCACCATTTACATCTATGTGAATGGAACTGGAGGGTATTATTCTGAGAGAAAGAAGTCAGTTGGGGAAAGACAATCATCATATTGTTTTACACACATGTGGAATATAAGAAATAGTGAAAGGGGCTATAAGGGAAAAGAGAGGGACTGAGTGGGGAAAAATTAGAGAGGAAGACAAACCATGAGAGACTCCTAACTGGGAAACGAACAAAGGGTTGCAGAAGGGAGGTCGTTGGGGGGATGGGGTAAGCTCGGTGATGGGCACTAAGGAGGGCACTTGATGGGATGAACACTGGGTGTTATATACTATATGTTGGCAAACTGAATTTAAATAAAATATTTTTAAAAAACAACAACAAATGGTGCTGGGACAACTGGATATCCACATGTTGAAGAATGATGTTCACCCCTTACCTCACAACATGCACAAAAATTAACACAAAATGGATCATAGACCTAAATATAGGTGCTAAAATTATGAAATTTCTTCATAGCAGCAATATCCGCAGTGGGAGAAGAAAACTCAGGAGTAAATCCTCATGATTTACTCCAAACTTTGAAAAATAGTTTAACAGTGCCTCAAACAGTTAATCATAGAATTACCATATGATTCTGCAATTTTACTCCTAGGTATACATCCAAGATCAGTGATAACACATGCCCACACAAAAACTTGTACATGAGTGTTCATGGCAGCGTTATTCATAATGACCAAAAAAGTGGAAACAAACCAAATGTCATCAACTGATGAAAAGGTAAATAAAATATGGTAAATGTGTACCATGGAATACTATTTAGCAATAAAAATGAAGTACTGATGGATACAATAAGACGAATAAGTCTTAAAAACACTGTACTAAGTGAAAAAAAAACTGAGCATAAAAGGCCTTGTATTATATGATTTCATTTGTATGAAATGTTCAAAAGTGGTAAGTCTATAGAGTCAGGAAGTAGAATAGTGATTGTCTGGGGTAGGGTGGAGTGTCAGGGGAAAGGGAGGGGATGGAGACAGATTGCTAAGGGGTATGTGGTTTCTTTTATAATCTAAAAATAGGTGGTAGTGAGGGTTGCATAACACTATGAGCATACTGAGACACAAATTGTGCACTTGGAAAGAGTGAATTTTATGGTATATGGTTAAGATATAATCCTAACAAGGCTCATAACAACAATAAAAAATTCTCCACCTACCTAGGTCTAACACCCGCACCAGTCCACAGATCCTCACTCCTTCTTTATGACTGCCTGCAGTCTGTCTACATTTTTACTTCTTCCTCCATTCCTGTTGTCTCTCCTTTTCTCTTCCCTCTCTCTCACCTCTGAATTACACTGGCTTTTTGAACAGGTTATTTGGGTACTTTTTTTACATTGATTGAAATTGCATTTCCCAATGCTTACTTTGATAGATGGGTCACTTAAAATTTTTTTTTTAATGTGACCTTCAACTGAGTTTTTTTTTTTTTTTTTTTGGTCAATGAACATGTTAATGAGAAATTTAACCTAAAATTATTTCAAACCTAATTTATTAGAAAGCTATTTATCACACTGGAATGTACTTTCTGGCTATTCTTTCCAAATATCTCAGACATATTCCTAAGTCCTAATTCCTATATGTAGTAGACTCTTGGTATCTTTCTCTTCTTCCTTACCCACTGCCAAAATTGACAAGAGTCTTACGTGGCAAGTACTAAGTGGTATATACAGATGGCTAGAACATGACTAGCTTACAATAACAGAATTAAACACAACACAAGTAACTATAACATGAGGCAATATGGTGTAAGTGTCATGTTCATATTACATAAAACATTCTCATAGAAATTGTTCACAAAATGTGATCACTTAAAAGTTACTTAAATCCCCCTCCATTTTTATGACAGATGAACATAAGACATGTCATCCTGATTAATGCGGTGCCCATCAAAAACTAGTTCCTTTATAATAGGGTTCCATGAAAACTTTTTTAGAAGATAGTAGGAGTTCTTTTTAAAACAGCATTTATTGAGCACCTACCAGGTGCCAGATATTTTTAGTAGAGAATGTGCTGTGCAAGCAAAGAAGCATGAGGTTTGCTTCCAACAAGGAGGGGTGCACAAAAGACCACCATCCCTGAGCTCTCTGGTTTCCATACAGTGGGGCCTGTCACACAGCTGAGCTCCAGTGACAAAAATGAATCTTACCATGGTGTTTGAATTGTACAAATTATAGAACTTCTAAGCTGGAGAAGCACAGAGACCTTCTAGTTCAACATCTAATTTTAAAGATGAGGACACCAAAGCCAGAGAGACATTTGACTTCATCAGTGTGGAACCAGAAGAACCAGAGCTGGATCCAGAAATTACACCTTCTCTCTAAGTCAGTGAATTGTTCCTCATTTCCCCTTCAAAGATTTATTATCTGATTATCAGATGGATGGTATTACATATTATTATCTTTCACTTTCATTTCTTTCAGATAGTAATACAAGTTGTAGTTTCCATACAGGCTTAATCATACAGACCAAATACTAAGGTACTATAGAGATCACTAAAAATAAGAATAATAAACCACAACTTCCACGGAGGATAGCAACAATAAGAATTCCCACAATGGGTACTTAAAATGAACCAAATATCTTGTTTCTTGGCATCTTAGTTTGGATTCCCTGAAAACAAAACCTCAGGTGCAGATCATTTATTTGAGTGATAAGTCCAAGAAACAAGAGTGAAGCAGGAAGGTGGAGGGAGGAAAAAGCTTTCAGGGTCATTCTCTGGGCACTGGAGAATTGTTTCCACTAGAACCCCTGAAAAACAAACAGATGCCTTGGAATTATCCCCCTGAAAGATGGCAGACAGAGGATCTGTCAGCTGGCTCACATCCCTTGTTAGTTGAGGGCTGTCCCCAGGAGTATTAATCCCCCTATATATTTAAGCTTTCCTTGATAGGGGAAAGATGGGTCTAGCATTCTCCCTCAGCCCTGAGAACTTCCTAGAGCAGAAAGACAAGTAGAATTTAAGGTAAGTTATTGTCAGTGTGATGTGATCTCACCTCATTCCACCACAGCTGAGGCTGAAATCAACAGTGGCTGAAAAGATGTGATATAGGGTCCAGAGGTACCTGCTACCATTGGTTTAGTAAAGCTTTTTTAGAAACAGAAATTTTGGGTAGGTAATTGTGAAGAACTATCATCCGTGCTAAAGTCAGATGATTCCTCCATAGTCTCCAGGAACACAGCCTCGTTTTGTAAAAGTCTTCTCCTAAACATACTGCATATCCATAGCTCTGCTTTCTTTCATCCTGAGATAAATTCATTATAAATTTGGCTTATAAATTCATTATAAATTCATTACGCTGCAAAGATGTGTAGTCATTCTAGAAATACTTATTTACTGGATTCAGGAAAACCAAGGCCTAATGGTTCTGAGATTCACAAAAAGGCCTCAGAAGATCATCAAAGGGATAGTCAAGAAAAGTGTAGCCAAGGAATGTCACTTTGACCTGTAGAGATAGCCAGAGACAAAGTGCTTGGGGTCAGTGCAAACATCACGAGGCAAAACATAAAGCTAAAGAAGGGCTTCTACTCTCAGCTTCAGTCCCAACATTAAATAGGATACACTCATCAAATATAATATTTTATCAAATTCTTACAGGGGATAGATTAGATACCGGTTTTCTAAAAATATATTATGATGTTATTCTATAATAGCCACCGAGAGACTCATGCATAAATTGCTTCTTTTCAAGAGCCAAAAGTGATACCACTGAGAGATCGCTAAAGCATTGGTTGCAGGTCAGTTAGACCAGGAAGCCAGTTCTTTTCTGAATTCCTGCAGGATTGTTTAAACCCAAGTAAAGAACCTCTGTAAATAGTCATATGATAAGTGGCACTATTATTTCAAGAGGGCAGCCTTGAGGGTCACCATGTAAATTTTTGAGGGAACATTTGGACACCCCCTTGAGTCAATGACCAAAGAAAGTGGTGTATGTTATGTGTGTGCAAACAGTATACTCCTTTTTTAGCCTACTGAGAGTCCATCCAGTTGAGATTTAGTTTCTCTGTAGAAAGAGGAATTAACATAAACATCAGCTCATCCCTCTCTGTATTGTTTATCCTGACTGAGAAGCTCTTCAATTGCCTCCAGCTTCCTACATATTCAGTTTCTGTGTAGTCACAACAGAGGAGCCCCCAGTAATCACATGTGGGAAGAAATCAACAGGGTTGTTCTAGGACTCATACATGTAACCAGCAGATGCAAACCAAGACAAAGGTTCCCATGCAGGGCCATAGAACATCACCTTTCCCAAAGCCAGCCAATCAAATAGTACAAAGATGGAGTAATGAGGCTGGTCAAAGGAGAAGATGACATTCCTTCCCTGCCTTGACATCTTCTCCAGGAGAAAAAAAGCTGCATTTGATGGTCTGGCATCCAAGCCAGTGGTGGGCTCATCCAGAAACAGAGACAGTTGGATCTGTAATCACTTCCATTCCAATACCAGTCTTCTTTCTGTCTCCTCCAGACATACCCCAAATAAGCTGGTTTTCCATCTTGGGGTCCACCACTTTGAGTGCAGCTCTTGAATGATTTTGTTAAATGTGTTCCTTTTTTTGTCTGACTGCTGACATTTAACGAAAACATTGCTGAAAATCCCATTTTCTCTTACCACCAAAGTCCCCATTGTGTTATCATCTTAGACTACAGAACCTGTGGTACTTTTGAAGTTGGCATGTTGTGGGGTTCCATTTAGCAGAATATCTCCAGAGACACAACAGGGCTCCTTCTTTGCAGCAATGATGCCTCATAATGAAGATTTGCCCCCCAATAGAGGGTCTCAGGGTAACGTTATGATGAGGTTTCATCACTCCATGGACATTCTTCAATAAATTCTTCTCAACAGACTAGGAAGTCACACTTCCCTTTCACTCAATAGCAGATATTAGGAGAACATAACACAGACCAAACATCCCAAAGTCTTTGGAGGGCCCAGAAGGGGACCATTGGTGCTTGTTACTGACACCGGGAAATGGAAATGTTCTTTGCAGACATCCAAAAAATTAGTTTCTCCACTGTGCTTCCATGGGATGAAATGAATCTTTCCCATAGAATTCTCATAGAACTCTGTCTTATGGGAGTGCTGTCGTCATTTCTTTCCTGCTGTGGAAAATCATCTCTACTTAGTCTTGAATTTAAAAAAAAAAAAATATATATATATATACACACACACACACACACGCAAATACACACATACAGATACACACACACACAGATGCATGCACACACATATACAAAGGGCAAAATAAGAGGGAAGGGACAGAGAATGCGATCTATTATATCACTCAAAGGAAAGATCCAGAAAGGATGCCTCATTTACAAGGACCCTCTTGTGCACTGAAGAGGAAGTAGAGAAATCCATTCATTCATTCAACAAAGATTTATTGAGCATATCTAAGGAGAGTGGTTAGTGTATTTACCTACCTTGCTCCACCAAGAGCTGTGCCTTGGAATCCAGGTTGAAGAAGGATTAAAAGCAAAACATCATGAGATTAAAATTCCCATAAGAAACAAGATAAATGCCATATGACCCACCCAAATCTCCAGTATTGATGCTGGGTGTGTGTTTATATGTGTGTAACAATGAGAAGACATTTAAATTTTCTAGGTGTACACTTAAAATATGGGCACCAATGACAAGTTGTGCTACAAGAAATATTCTTGATTTTCTATATTTGCAACACGTATGTTAACTTAAATTTCATCAGGTTAATGTGAAGTTTTACTTCTTAAACATTCCAAAGCATTGATTATATTTTCCTTGAAGGACTTTCCCCTGTTGAAATGCTGTGCTTGGCTTAGTAGAGTTTTCTTATAACCGTATTCAATGGAAAATGCGATAAATACTACTCAACAGGTTTTATGATTGATTTTAGTATGATAGTTCCTATGTGACAAACAGAAGTTAGCCCTTTATAAGATGCATGAGAAGGATTCTGAGGCTGAGTGCAGGACACTGAGGTATCATGATGTAGTAGAAATAGCTGCTGTGAGCCTCAGGGATGTGGCATAAGGACCGTATTCTTGTGGTGCCCGGAGTCATAGTGGCTCCTGATTTGTTTGAGTGGTTTTAATAAGATGAACATTTAGTCTTTTCCTTGCAAAAAGATTTTATCATGAAGACCAAGTGTATATGCCAAGCTGAATACATAAATCTTCAAGTGCCTTTTCTTGAAAGTTGAAAAAATATCTATAAAGCATAATATAAAAAGAGCAGAGCTTTAAAAATTTTCTGGCACTTTTTAAAAAATAGCACCACTGGGGCCCCTGGGTGGCTCAGTCAGTTAAGTATCTGCCTTCTGCTTGGGCCCTGATCCCAGGGTACTGGGATCGAGCCCCAAGGTGGGCTCCCTGCTCAGCAGGGAGTCTGCTTCTCCTTCTGCCTCTGCCCCTCCCCACACCCTGCTTGCATTCTCTCTCTCTCTCTCTCTAAAATAAATAAATAAAATCATTTTTAAAAATTAAAAATTAAAAAATATTACCATAATGCATACTCTATTGAAAGAAAAAAGATATTAAAGAAGTCAAAAAAGAAACACAAAGATTAATTAGAAACTCACTATCCTAGAGATTTAAGTGTTACAAAAATTTTTGTATAACCTTCTAGACTTATGTCTATTCATATATTTAACCTAAGTTGGAGCATAGCATACATGTGTTTAAAAGCCTATTCTTTTAGGCTTTTAATATTCTTTTAATAGACTCTTTTAATAAAGATAGTCAAATATTCATATCAAAAAATGTACTCTATGTACCATCATCTTAAATAGTAGTATGGTATATAGATAACTCATTTCATGGTTATCTGTAATTTAATCCCCTAGGTTGTTTCTAACTTTTTGGTTGTTGTAAACAGTACTATGAAGAATGTTCTATGGATGAATCTTTGTACATATTCTTAATCACTTTCTTAGAATAAGCTCAAGAAATGGAATTTTAGGGTCAAGAAACATGTGTATACTTAACGGTTTTGAGATTGCAAAGCAACCTACAAGAAATCTAAGTGGATGGACCCATCCATTCTAAATTGTGGAAACAACTAGATCTAATTCTCCATTAAATATACATCTAAATGTGGCAAATGCCTGAATGCTATCAGCTACAGTAATATGTCCCAGCTTCTGCCTCATTAACTGTGGGGATTTTTTTTTTTTCTGGCACAAAAAGAATATGCTGTGAAATGTATATGCCATGCCCTGAAACCTTAAAGTAAATATTTTGCCAGGACATCGAAGAACCAGAAGAGAGCCAATGAAAAGGAAGAGGGCAGTGCCTATCAATCCCGTACTTTCCAAAGGAACCTCTGGGTACTGAGTGTATTTACTTAACTGATTAGAGGTTTTAAATATCTAACTGAGTTATTGCTCTGATGATGAAATCTTGGTTGCTCCCTATTGTAAACTTGAAAATTCCCCTGCATGCTTTCTCAAAGCTGACATGAAGGAGCCAGCTATAATAATCTGAGTAGGCAGAGAATAATTTGCTAAGGAATGCTGCTTAGTCAGGACATGGATGGGGACCGGGGCCACATGTTCCTTCAGAGGACACATTTTCCTTTTGTTTTTTATTTATTTATTTATTCATTTTATTATATATATTTTTTTATTAGAGTTCAATTTGCCAACATATAGCATAACACCCAGTTCTCATCCCGCCAAGTGCCCCCCTCAGAGCCCATCACCCAGTCACCCCAACCCCTCACTCACCTCCCCTTTCACTACCCCTTGTTCATTTCCCAGAGTTAGGAGTCTCTCATGTTTTGTCACCCTCTCTAATTTTTCCCCATTCATTTTCCCTTCTTTCTCCTATAATCTCTTTCACTATTTCTTATATTCCCCATATGAGTGAAACCATATAATGATTGTCCTTCTCTGATTGACTTACTTCACTCAACATTATACCCTCCAGTTCCAACCACATCGAAGCAAATGGTGGGTATTTGTCGCTTCTAATGGCTGAGTAATATTCCATTGTGTATATACACCACATCTTCTTTATCCATTCTTCTTTCCGTGAACACCAAGGCTCCTTCCACAGTTTGGCTATTGTGGACATTGCTGCTATAAACATTGGGGTGCAGGTGTCTCGGCCTTTCACTGTGTCTGTATCTTTGGGGTAAACACCCAGTAGTGCAATTGCTGGGTCGTAGGGTAGCTCTAGTTTTAACTCTTAGAAGAACCTCCACACAGTTTTCCAGAGTGGCTGCACCAGTTCACATTCCCACCAACAGTGCAAAAGGGTTCCCTTTTCTCCACATCCTCTCCAACGTTTGTTGTTTCCTGTCTTGTTAATTTTCCCCATTCTCACTGGTGTGAGGTGGTATCTCATTGTGGTTTAGATTTGTATTTCCCTGATGGCAAGTGATGCGGAGCATTCTCTCACGTGCTTGTTGGCCATGTCTATGTCTTCTTTGGTGAAATTTCTGTTCATGTCATTTGCCGATTTCATGATTGGATTGTTTGCTTCTTGGATGTTGAGTTTAATAAGTTCTTTGTAGATCTTGGATACTAGCCCTTTATCTGATATGTCATTTGCAAATATCTTCTCCCATTCTGTAGGTTGTCTTTTGGTTTTGTTGACTGTTTCTTTTGCTGTGCAGAAGCTTTTTATCTTGATGAAGTCCTGATAGTTCATTTTTGCTTTTGTTTACCTTGCCTTCATAGATGTATCTTGCAAGAAGTTACTGTGGCTGAGTTCAAAAAGGGTGTTGCCTGTGTTCTCCTCTAGGATTTTGATTGGTTTTTGTCTCACATTTAGATCTTTCATCCATTTTGGGTTTATTTTTGTGTATGGTGCAAGAGAGTGGTCTAGTTTCATTCTTCTGCATGGGGATGTCCAATTTTCCCAGCACCATTTATTGAAGAGACTGTCCTTTTTCCAGTGGATATTCTTTCCTGCTTTGTCAAATATTAGTAGTCCATGAATATAGACCAATATCCCTGATGAACATGGATGCAAAAATTCTCATCAAGATACTAGCCAATAGGATCTAACAGTACATTAAGAAGATTATTCACCATGACCAAGTGGGATTTATCCCCAGGATGCAAGGTTGGTTCAACAGTCATAAAACAATCAACATGATAGATCACATCAATAAGAGAAAAAACAAGAACCATATGATCCTCTCAATAGATTCAGAGAAAGCATTTGACAAAATACAGCATCCATTCCTGATCAAAACTCTTCAAAGTGTAGGGATAGAGGGAACATTCCTCAGCATCTTAAAAGCCATCTATGAAAAGCCCACAGCAAATATCATTCTCAATGGGGAAAAACTGAGAGCCTTTTCCCTAAGATCAGGAACACGACAGGGATGTCCACTCTCATCACTGCTATTCAACATAGTTCTAGAAGTCCTAGCCTCAGCAATCAGACAACAAAAAGAAATAAAAGGCATTCAGATTGGCAAAGAAGTCAAACTCTCCCTCTTCGCAGATGACATGATACTGTACATAGAAAACCCAAAAGACTCCACCCCAAGATTGCTAGAACTCATACAGCAATTTGGCAGTGTGGCAGGATACAAAATCAATGCCCAGAAATCAGTGGCATTTCTATACACTAACAATGAGACTGAAGAAAGAGAAATTAAGGAGTCGATCCCATTTTCAATTGCACCCAAAAGCATAAGACCCTAGGAATAAACCTAACCAAAGAGGTAAAAGGTCTATACCCTAAAAACTACAGAACATTTATGAAAGAAATTGAGGGAGACACAAAGAGATGGAAAAATATTCCATGCTCATGAATTGGAAGAATTAATATTGTGAAAATGTCTATGCTACGCAGGGCAATTTACACATTCAATGCAAGTCCTATCAAAATATCATGGACTTTCTTCAGAGAGTTGGAACAAAAAAATCTTAAGATTTGTGTGGAATCAGAAAAGACCTGGAATAGCCAGGGAAATATTGAAAAATAAAACCAAAGCTAGGGGCATTACACTGCTGGATTTAAGTTGTACTATAAAGCTGTGATCATCAAGACAATGTGGTACTGGCACAAAAACAGACCCATAGATCAAATGGAACATTTTCCTATTAGAGCCAGAAGTTCTCACTTGGTCCTTATAAATGACATCAGCTGGGATCCCTGGGTGGCTCAGCAGTTTAGCGCCTGCCTTCAGCCCAGGACGTGATCCTGGAGTCCCGGGATCGAGTCCCACGTCAGGCTCCCTGCATGGAGCCTGCTTCTCCCTCTGCCTGTGTCTCTGCCTCTCTCTCTCTCTTTCTCTCTCTGTCTCTCTCTCTCTCTCTCTCTGTCTCTCTCTCTCTCTCTCTCGGTCTATCATGAATAAATAAATAAAATCTTTAAAAAAATAAATGACATCAGCTAAATGACCAGCATGTCAACATGTTTCGAGTTCTATAATGTTTAGATACTTCAGTATTATGTAAGTTCAGACCCTCCTGCAGAGAAAGATTCAGTGTCCATTTGTTAGACATTTCTGGAGTTATTCTAGGAAAGACTGAACCTTGATCATTTATTTAAGACAATCTGTATCTACGAAGAATACGATCATGAATGTTTGCAAAAATGACATGCAGAACTGTTGGTTGCAGCACTGTGTAGGACAGGAAAGAAAATGAAAATACCCAAATTGCTAATAATAAAGCAGTGATTAAATTAATTATAGGATTTCCATAGGATTGAAGAACATGTTGCCATTTAAATAATTTTGAAATATTTTTTGCACAGGTGGGGGGTGGGAATGCTAACAGAATAAAAATTAAAAGAGTAGTAGGAAACAAAACTGTAAATAGCATGCTAATCCATTATAGGAAATTGTGTAACTTATACTTATGAATTTAAAAAAAGAAAAAAGACTGGAAGGAAATTCACCAAATGAAAACATAAATTACCTCTACTAGTGGGAGGCTCTCTCCACTTATTTTTTTTCTGTATTTATCAATTTTTATAGTGAACACATATTGCTTTTATAATCAAAGTTTATTCTTTGATTTGATATAAAAAATTCCTCATTTCCCAGTATAATTAACTTAGAAATATGATCATAAAGAGCTATTTTATTCATAGTTTTAATATTATTAGTAAAAATTGCCACTGGAAGAGAATGAATGGCCTTATTTTTTTAAATACCTTGTATTAGCCTTTTGTGACAATAGTACAATAAGTCTTGCAAAATTTTCACTGCCCTCTTAACTTCATGGATGGCCTTAGAAGAGACATAACTATTCCAGGAGTTCATTGATAATATATTTTATGTTGTAATTTGCAGGATAAAATAGGTGAAAGATAACTAGAAATAGTTTACATGAGCTGGTAGCTGTTTCAAAATTTAGTTGTGAAGTTACTTTCTTAGGTTAGGAAAATATGTCCATAAAACAGTTTCAGAAACAAAGATTACTTTGTTGATGGGGGCTAAAGAATAACTAACCATACCAAAAACTTGCTGTGTGATTGGGCAAGTCAGTGTACTTTCTGGGTCTTAGCATCTCTATCAGAAAATAAACAATGTGCAAATATCCTGCTCTCTCAATTCTCTTTTGTAAGTGATGAACTATTCAATGTCATAAAATAATTATTGTATAGATCTTATTAATTAGCAAATTTATTTCCAGTAAATAAGAGATATCTATGAAGTCTTATAGTATTATAGCCTTATGATTTTTTTGTGGTAAGAATATTTAAGATTTAGTCTCTTGGCAACTTTGAAGTATATAATATAGTATCATTGACTATAGTCACAATCTGGGATTCATCTTCTAACCGCAACTTTGTACCCTTTGACCATCATCTCCCCCAGTTCCCCTGGCCCCTAGGCCCTGGTAACCACCACTTTCTCCCTCACCACCACCCTGTTTATACAAGTTCTGAATAACCTTATAAATTTAACTAGTTTATAGTAAGCCAGTTTAACCAGTAGGCTTATAAACACTTCTACATTTCCTTGAATTTCACCACGATTTGACCCTAAGCAAGCATCCATTTTGAATCTTGTTATATTTCTTGACTGTGTTACTTTCCTCCATCTTAATGATCCATCCTTTCATAGTAGAAGTTAGACAAATCCCAAGATATCTTGTCACCTTCAACTACATACATACCATTTATGGCACATTTCCTCAGAGCTCACAGGTGCCCATTGGGAGTGAACCCAAAGATAGAATCAAATAAGCAACTGGAATGTTCCATCATGCCCTCCAGCTCAAGCTATGAGCTACTGATTTGCCTGGAGTCTATATGTCAGTTCAGGAAGATTACATGAATCATTATCTTGATTCAAAGATGTTTCGATTACTACTAGAACTAGGTGGGGTGATATAGTAGTTGGCCAGGGAGTGAAACCAGGAAGGCCAAAGCTTTGGACTCATTACTGAACGTGCTCACTGATTTGCTTCTGTCCTAAGACTTTAATCCAAGCCCACCATATGTAAGAGGGCTCAGGCGATTGATGGTAGATGGGCAAGAACAAAATATAGTCTATTCTGAAATAACAATCAGTTCAGTATCTCCAAAATAAACCCCAAAACAATTATGAAGGTCAACTAAAAGGATATACCCTAATCAATATCATAATCATTGAGCTTTAGCACCCTCTGAAACGTTTCTACCATTTTTCAGGACTGCTGTGTTCCCTAGGTAGTGACTCACAAATGAAAACCATCAGGCTTTTTAAACATCCATGTTATAAAGTTTTGTAGTAAAGAACTTTCTCCCACAGATGAGTCAAGTGCCACAGATGATTTTCACCCAAGCTGAAAGATGAGCAGGACCGTAGGGGAGAATAAAAAGTTGAGAACCACTATAATATGATTTTAAGAAATTGTGAATCACACTGTAAAAGTCACTGGAGACTTTCCCCCCAAAAAACACTATTTGTTATGAATTAATAAAGATACACATTCATTTTCAGAAAGATGATTATAAAAATAGGAATGGGGAACTCAAGTCAAAGCACCATTAACCCTGGAGGGTTATGAAGGCCTTCATACAGATTGCTGGTACACATTCCTCTTACTCTCTATTTATCTTATTTTAATATCACACCTGGTTTCTTTAGGGATTTGAGCTTATTTTCTCTCTCCTTTTCCCTCTTTCTTTTCTGTCTCCTTGTCTTCTTTCCTCATCCTTTCCATTCTCATTCCTTTTAAAATATAAAATAAAAGACGTACTTTTGCCCTCTCTATCTGCTTCTCTTTTCCTTTCTCACTTTCTGTGCCCAATAATGGTATCCAGGAGTATACTTTGCTCAACCAACTCTAGGAAACATGTTGAGTCTTTTACTCATTGACAAGTGTATATATGTATTTACTCCCACCTTTGTCCCCAGTAGAAAAATATATTATCTGATGCTACCACAGACTTTGAGGAGCTTAGAGTAAATTGGTAGCATGCACACCTTCATTTTGGCCATTACAAATGAAAAAGCTTTTGTTTTAGAGTGAAGGCAACTAAGAAAAGAATTCAGGCTTGATGTTCTTCTTCCTTCCAACTCCAAGGAATTTGAACCCTGTTGAATGTCCCAGTAAATGGGAGAATAATCACAGGGATATAAATAATTAGTTTAAATGCCTGGAAAACTAAGTTTAATGAGAGATTTCATTGAAGGAAGAGTTGAAGGGAGAAAGAGACTGAATGTCCTGCTCTATACAATTGTTAGCAATAAAACACATTAGAAAGATGGGAAAACCTCATCTTTTAGGAATTTCAATCATGCCAAAACACATAAATAAGAAATCAGCACCAAATGCCAGAAGTAGCCAAATTGTAGAACGTGAAAGAAGAAACATTTTAGAGACACATATAAACACACACAAGTAGGGGCGCCTGGGTGGCTCAGCTGGTTAAGCATCTGACTCTTGGCTTCAGCTGGGGTCATGATCTCTGGTCATGGGATCGAGGTGCCTGTCGAGCTCCATCCTCAGCACAGGGTCAGCTTGGGATTCTCTTTCTTCCCTCTCCCTCTGCCCCTCCCCCTGTTCTCTCTCTAAAATGAATAAGTAAATCTTTAAAACACACTCACACACACAAGTATTGGTTGAACACATGTGGTCAGGTTGTCTGGAGGAAGCAGCACTGGGCCAGAGTGAGAAGGACTAAGTTTTCATGTCACCTGGGTCACACCCTGCCATGTGGCCCTGACCAATCCACTGAGTTTTAACCTCAGTTCTGCCTCCACAAAGTGGGATAAATGGGATAAGTATCACTGAGGGGGCTGGTGAAGCAATGCAAGTGAAAGCACTTTGTACCCTGTACTCAGTCCTGGAACCAAGTCTCCTATGAGGCTCCCTGCTCCGTGGGGAGCCTGCAAGCCTGCTTCTCTCTCTCTCTCTCTCTCTCTCATAAATAAATAACTTAAAAAAAGAAAAGATGCAAAAGAGAGAGTCCTGGCAGTTGAGAAGCTTATACTTCAGTTAGACAAAACATGAATCAGTACATTTACATAGAAACTTACTGGCAGGCATTTTCATAAATATTCTATGTGTATTTATTTGCTTAATCATTGCAATAAGCTCCTAAGGTAAATACTACTATTATAGATTTGTATTATATATAATAACAACCAATATCATTTCCATTTAACATATAAGGAAACTACAACCAAGAAACACGAAGTAACTTTCCTAGAGTCACCAGTGATGATTGGTGACTAGTCAGTGATGGAAATGAGATTTGAATCCAGGAGTAGAGAAGACAGAAGGAGAGGGAGAGGAAAAGGAGAAGAAAGATAAATAGAAAGAGGAAAATGAGGTTCTCAGTTCAGTGTTTCAGATTCTATGCTACTAAAGGAGATTGATTATTTAGGCCCTATAACTCTGAGGAGCACTTTCAGGGAAGCAAAGATATCCAAGAACTCCTGTCCTTCGAGAACATGGCAAACTGTGAAGACATGAATAAGAAGGTGGTGAGATGGAAATCTAACGTGTGACCTTCCACAGAAAAGGAGAAATGAAGTTGCTCACTTTCTCCCTCACTATTATCTCAAAAGTTGTCTGAACCATTAGCCAATGCTAGCATTGCCTCAGCTAAGAGAGAAAATGGAAATGGGGAAGGGTGAGAGGGTAATGCTAAAAATTAAAAAAATAAAACATTCTCACTCAGTGTTGGTGTGAAAGACTTTTTAGAGTTCCTCGATGTGAAGAAATTGCCTCCTGGCATCCGTAAAAATTTCTCATGTGCAGCTTCTCAGAAAATAAAAAAGAAAAGCAAGCCTCAGCTCCACTCCTATCCCATCATTCCAAGAGCATTTGCAATCCACCCACAGTGTGCGTGACACCCTCTGACAGAATTTTCCCCAGCACGTGTGCCATTCTGCCAGAAGCTTTGGCAAAGACTCCACCAGCTTCCTCCTGGCTTCAACTCTCGCAGTGTAAAAGACTGCTGATCTTTTCACTTTTAGCCTTTCTTGTGACCTATTTACTATTTCCTGTATGCCAGGAAGAGACTTGATTTTGGAGCACAATTTCATTTGTCAGCAGCAAGTCACAGTAAATGCTTTAGAACTTGAACCGAACCCAGTTTCCCAGGAGTGAGTAAGGGCAGCTTAGCATGACCACACAGAAACTACCTGATTCCCCTTCTCCAGGCCGTGAGAATGATCCTCACAAACTTAAAAGAGAGATTAGAAATGAGCTTCTCAGGATCACGATGCAAGAGGGGAAGTTGGTATGGTTCCAAATGAGAATTTGGACATGAAAAGGGAGGGAAGACATTGCTTCAGAAAGTAAATGCAAAACCTCTTATCAGCCTCAGGCACAGACAGAGCCAAGAGTTGGGAGAACAGGACTGATGGTGCTTCTGGAATTGTCCCACCCTTCCTGGAGCCAGGCCTTTGGGGCTCCTGGCTAGGAAGATGGTGGCCACTAGACTGGACAATATTCATCATAAGATCTACAGGCTGGGAAAGACTCTCAGAAGGTGGGAGGGTCCTTACTTTCTGGAGCTCTGCCCACACCCCAAATGTACAACAAAGTCCCAAGAAGTCTTTAAGAAACATAAAAATCCTTCTGGTCTTGTCTCTCACCCAATAAATTGGCATATCGATTCAAGGGCCTTTTCCTCCTTATCCCCCCACTGGCCCATCACTGTTGGTAGATGATCATATCCTATTTGTCTTTCACAACCTAATTCAAAGGCTACTTTTTAAGGACAGTTGTCATAATTGGATGAAATAATTCTTTACTTTGAACTCCCATGGGACTTTGCTTTCCACACTGGTAGAGTTTCAAGAATGTGTGCCAGATGAATGAACCAACTGAATTGTCTCCACTCTCATTTCCTGTTTCTATTAATTACTAATCATTTTACACACTTGGCTTCCAACCCATTTTCTTCTCTCACGGCAGTTGCCCTGACCTGTCATCTCAGAAATCCATGTCTGAATTAATACCATAGTTTCCTAAAGCAGTCTCCTCACCCATCACAGAATTAGAGTATTGTAGTAATGGCATGGAGACACTGGTTCTCCATTGTTTCCAGTTCTTGCTCCCCAGGGAGAGAAAAAGGATGGTGGACCAGCCTACCTTTCCTATAGGACTGTTTTTAAAAGTAAGCAAACAAACAAACAAAAACAAAAAAGATCGTTTTATATGAGCTAGATCTTAAGAGAAGACATAAGTGAGAAAGAAGTATAATCATGGAGAGAAAATATAAAGAAAGTGAGATGAGATTTTTTTTTAGCAACAACTATGAGTGTGAAATTTTAGAGAAAGAGGAAAATCAAAATAGGTCTTTAATATTTATAATTTGGAATTATATGGGGATCCCTGGGTGGCTCAGTGGCTTAGCGCCTGCCTTCAGCCCAGGACGTAATCCTGGAGTCCCGGGATCAAGTCCCACATCGTGCTCCCGGAATGGAGCCTGCTTCTCCCTCTGCCTGTGTCTCTGCCTCTCTCTCTCTGTGTCTCTCATGAATATATAAACAAAATCTTTAAAAAATAATAATGATTTGGAATCATGTCCTTCATAGATCTGCCACTTCTTCTCAAGCTGGGATTTGAACCCAGATCAGTCCAGATCT
This sequence comes from Canis lupus familiaris, assembly GCF_011100685.1. Lineage (NCBI taxonomy): Eukaryota > Metazoa > Chordata > Mammalia > Carnivora > Canidae > Canis > Canis lupus. The sequence continues at coordinate 40,683,153 of NC_049246.1, read as the reverse complement.
ACAGTCCATGCTGCTTCTCCATCACTTGTCTCTTTCACATTGGCCAGAGAAAGAGAAAAATGGGGATTATCACTGCATACCTTACTGTCAAGCATCATGCTAAGCCACATTTGCCCAATTTCACATACCTGGACCACAGTAGATTTGAAATTTCAACTCTGATCAACTTTATTCCAAAACCCACACTTCTCCAGCTATTCTGCTTTGATTTCCATCATAGTGACCTTGCTCTTCTCTGTTGCCCTATATCCTTTCCCAATCTCCCACGGCATCACTAGAGGTAATTCTTTTTTCATGAAGCCTTTCCTCCTATCCTCCTTTCATAATTATTTGTTACTTACTGAAGTTTGTTACAGTCCTTCTAAACCTAAGGGTTATTAACCTCAATTTTGTGGATTCCTGAGACCCATGGATGGTCTTTAAGATATTTAGCACACCCCAGAAATGGTATGTAAAATATTAGATCTAGCCAACTCAGTGTTGAAGGAGAAGAACAAAGTTGGATGAATGACAGCATCAGATGCTAAGACTTACTCTAAAACTACAGTAATCAAGAGAGTATGGCATTGGTGAAAGAATAGACAAACAGATCAATAGAACAAAATAGAGAGTCCAGAAATAGATTCACATAAATATAGTGTACTGGTCTTTGACAAAGAGGAAAAGGCAATCCAATGGAACAAAGATAATCTTTTCAACAAATGGTGCTCAAACAACTAGATATCTATATGAAAAAAAAAAAAAAGAATCCAGGAAGACACCTTACACTCTTCATAAAAATTAACTCAAAACGTATCATAGACCTAAATGCAAGACTACAAAACTTCTAGAAGGTGACATAGGAGAAAATTTAGATGACTTTAGGTGTGTCAATGACTTTTAGAGACAGCATCAGACAAAATCCATGAAAGAAATAATTGATGAGCTGCACTTCATTAAAATTAAAAACATCTGCTCTGTGAAAGACAAGGTCAAAAAAGTGAAAAGACAAGCCATAGACTGGAAGAAATTATTTGCAAAAAATATATCTGATAAAAAATCCAAAACATACATAGATTTCTTAAAACTCAACAATGAGAACACAAACAATCCAACCAAAAAATGGGTCAAAGACTAATAGATACCTCACCAAAGAGGATATGCATACGGCAAATCGGCATATGAAAAGATATGTCATCAGGAAAATGCAAAGTAAAACAATATTAAAATACCGCTCCACACCTACTAGAATGGCCAAAATCCAGAACTCTGACAACCCAAATGTCAGAAAGGATGTGAAGCAACAAAGACTCTCATTCACTGCTGGTAGGAATCCAGAATGGTAAAGCCAGTTTGGAAGACATTTAGGGTGGTTTCTTATGAAACTAAACATACTCTTACTACATAATCCGGCAATCATACTCCTTTAACATCTATCCAAATGAGTTGAAAACTTCCACCAAACAAAAACTTGCACACAGATATGTATAGCAGCTTGATTCATAATTGCCTAAACTTGGAAGCAACCAAGATGTCTTTCAACGAACTGTGGGCTACACTCAGACAATGGACTATTATTCAGTGCTAAAAAGAAATGAGCTAACAACTCATACAGACACACAGAAGAATCTTAAATACATAGTACTAAGAGAAAGAAACCAATGGGAAAAGACTATATACTGTATGATTCCAACTATATGACTTTCTAGAAAAGATGAAACTATGGAAAACAGTAAAAAAATCAGTAGTTACCAGCGGCTGGAGGTGGTGACAAGAGCTAAATAGGTAAAGTACAGAGGATTTTCAGAGCAGTGAAATTACTCTATATGATATTATAATGGTAGATACATGTCATTATATGTTTATTCAAGCCCATAGAAAGAACAATACCAAGAATGAGTCCTATTGTAAACTATGGCCTTTGGATGGTAAAGAGTATCAATGCAGGCTCACCAGTAATAACAGACATCACTCTAGTGCCAATGTTGATGGTGGGGGAGGCTGTGGTTGTGTGAAGACAGGGAGTATGTGGAAAATTTCTGTACCTTCCTCTCAATTCTGTTATGAGTCTAAGACTGCTCTAAAAAAATTGTCTAAAAAAAAAAAAAAAGTTGGGTCTATATGTGTAGGTGCGTATTTCTGCGGAGGCAGACCACAGTTTCCACCAGTCTTCAAGGAATTTATAATTTGAAAAAGTTAAAGAATCACTGCCTTGGAGCATTTCTGCAAATGTTTGGATTTGCTCCAAAGAAACTTGCATCTTTATTCCCTTTTTCATTCATTTCCCTGAGCCTTGTACGTGAAGGACTTTCAACCAGCCTGAGTCTTTTCTTGAACACAAAATAGGCTCCAGATCGCTTGTTCTTATTTCCTATGGGCAGAATTCCAGGATTCCTCTTATTGGAGATGGTACTTTCCCGGCCTTGGCATTGCTCTCTTTCTTTCCTTTATCCTCTTCAGATAATCACGCGGTGTTACTTGCATGCTATTTGATTCCCCTTCCTTAGAAAATCTAACTGATATACTGTTCCCAGGCTCTTTATCTCAAGTTTTCCCCACTGTGCCTGGCTGAGCAGGTAGTTTCCTGGTGCTGGGACCAAAGCCAATCAGTTCTGGTGGTTTTTCTCCCTCTCTCTTATTTTTTTAATTCCCCCAAAGGAAAACTCAGACTTATTGGAAAATGTGATAAATGTGAACCAATTTTCTTTCTGTCATCTATTTTCAACAATTCAGAGCTCCAAGTCAAAATATACACTTGATTTGGAGGGAAGAAAGGTATGTTCAAATCCACAGTAAGATTGCAGTGTTGTGCGTGAGTTTAGAATTCACTCACCTCAACAAAGAAGTCAGCTACACACCCAAGAGTTTTATACAAGTCTTAAAACTAGGCTATTGTGGAGTCAAGAGATTTTTTTCCAAACTATTCTGCACCACCAACTCCAAGATACACACATGGCTCTTGTCTTGCTTAAAGTAGCATTTTTCAAATTCTATCTACCAAAGCTGCTTAGTCATAAAACCAGGAACATGTGGACACATTGCACTGGAGAAATTTTCCTGGCTATATGCCTAAGCTGAAGAATACAGATTAGATATGCAGGTGGTGGTGGTAGCACCCACTCTGAAAAGATTTATGAGGAAGGAAGGAAGGAAGGAAGGAAGGAAGGAAGGAAGGAAGGAAGGAAGGAAGGAAGGAAGGAAGGAAGGAAAAGAACAGAAGGGAGGAAGAGAGGGGAAGGTGGGAGGGAAGGAGGGAGGGAGAAAGGAAAGAAGGAAATAAAGATTAAAGTTGTGGGCACATCTAAACAGTGTACAAGTGAAGATTTGCAAACTGGTTTCATGATTCATAGTCTAGCAACTATTTGTGGGCTTAGAAGTAGGACCCCAGCCCCTCACTAAAGTATTAAATCTGCAAAGACACCTGTAGCTGAAGGCTGGCAGCAGCGTCTGCTGGTTATGTGGCTCAGCAGCCCTCCAAGGCAAGGGATCTTCATTCCGCAGCTCTTTATCCTCAGCGTTCTTCCACTAGGAACTGAAGCACCCCCAAAAAATTCTACCAATTGTGCCAAAACACCTCTCTCTCCCAAATGCAGCTGCCCCAGGAGAGATGAAAAGGAGAAATCCCTGGCTAGTTTCTCATTTTACTCATTGAGGGCCACCATGGAGTCCATGTTCGGGAAAATACTGACATAGAGCACTCTTGTCCTTAGGTGTTGAGGATTGTACCTCCCCGGGGTCGTATAGATCTGGACAAGTGAAATAGGAGACTGGAAGCAGGTTCAAGGAGAAAGGCTGTGACACTGGAGTCAAAGTTGAGTGGATAAAGCAAGGCCAGGGGGAGTGATGTTCTAGCAAGAAGGGTAGCATTCTTCAAGACAGCACTCAAGACGAGGATGGGTACATCGGGGATGGCTACATGGTTTGAGAATCAGACATACGCTTGATATCTACATAGCTTTTCTTTCCTGTAGGTGAGATGACCCCTTTGAAAGTATAATTAAATTTCACCTCTCAGTTAGCACAGTGAGCAGCTCTTCCAGACTATTCAGAGCCCTCGTTGTCTTCCGCAGCCCCACGTCAGCAAGGTGGAACACAAAGTGGGGCACTGCCACCAAGTCTTGTTGTGACTAGCAGCCCCGTTTAAGTGATTTTTCCAATTTCTTCTCTAAGTCAATGGCTCATAGATCCTTACCATTTAGAAGGAAGAAGACAGAGAAACTTCTTCATTTTTTAATACTTACATAGCACTTACATGCCTTAGGTATCAGGCCTTGTTCTAAGTGATTTTCAAATACTAACTTATAATATACAAAAGCTCTGTGTTAAGAGACTTCATATAAACTATTTATTCTAGTGTCTCTCAAAATGATATTTGGGAATTATTCATGCCAGAATTGGGATTCTTGCTAACAATAATGGTGTTCTAAACCAATGCTTATTATAACCATGTGAGACAGGCTCATTAGAGCTCATTTTACAGATAAGAAAAATGAGACTCAGGGAAATTTGCATCCAGTCCAAAGTTCACACAGCAATGAATTGTCAGGGCCAAGATGAAAACCTGAGCCTGCCTGACTCTAAAGCTCATACTCCTTCAGCAACAACATAGAACAGAACTAAACCCTTGGGATGAGCATTGATACCATCTCCTCACCACATTCTCCATCTCAACAAGAATCAGATAATACTGCAAACATCCTATAATCCCATGTGCTTTTTACCAGAGTCTCTCTGAGGCTCAAAGCAACACTAGCAACCTAAAACTTGGGACAGAAACCATAAATTTATAGTGACGCCTTCTTGCCATTTTTTTGGTTTTAAACAAATGGCTTGTATGAAGTGATGCCAAATGAAGAACAACAAGTGAAAATTAATCATGTCGATTGGGACTGCACATGTCAGCACATAGGAAGGAAGAAAAAAAATGAACCAAAATATGTAAATGTCAAAATTTTTCTTTTCATTACAAGAATAACCTTTACTGTCAGTATCGCTTTTCACATCAGTTTTCAAGGTGTGGGAGAGATTTTTTTTCCACTTTCTATTAGTGGAGACAAAACACCACAACACCAGGGATAAATTTCAATATTAATGTTTCTTAGACATCAGCATTGACAGTGTCCATATGCTCTACCAAAGTACCAAAAAAGATAAAAACGTGGAACCCCTGTATAACTTCAGGAGGAAGAGAAATTAAAGATTATTAATTAATGACAAGACAGAAGAGAGATCCAATGCCCTTTCCATGATCAGTGGAAATTCTGATAGAAAATACCAGAACTTGGATTTTAAAAATTCAGAAATGGAAAGCTATAGACTCATCATTTCCTCTCTTATGTTCTTTGTCTTTTTAAATTGACTTACATAGATTTGAAAAGTCTTTCTAGGGTCAACTTAGATGTGGAAAAATCTATGAAAACTGACCTACTTAGAGTTCAGTTATATTTTCATAGAAACTTTAGAGGTCGTCTGGCACAACCACTCATGTTTCAGATATGAAATGGAGGCCGAATCAGTTGAGTGGCTTTTCCAGAGTGAGTTATCTAGTGAGTGGAGAACCAGGAGTCCAATGTAGTTCTTCCAATACCATATTTGATGATCTATCTATCATTGACCCCTCAGCCTTTTTCCTGCTTATTTTAATTTGGGCAAAAAAGATAAAATGTTCAGATATGGAGAAAGGGTAAAGTAATTCATAATTATGTCCAAAGAAAAAGCATTTATAACTATTAGAAGGCCAAAGAAGAAATAGGAGGTAATAGTTATCTGTTTCTAAAAAGCAACTATTTATTTTGTATTATTTGGTTTAGAAAAAAAAATGATGCTTTCAAAGCAAGATTATATTCCTGTTTGAACCAAATGTCCTCTTACCCTAGACAGTCTTCACCTTCCCCTTCATGAATATTATAGGATAACTAAGTACATAGAGAATAAGTATGCCACACCACTATCTTAATGCGAGCTTCCAGAAATACTCTCAGAGAGGAATCTGTTTTCATAAACAAAAACATCATAAGTGAGTAAACATATCATGTGCAAAGACAAGGACACAAAAGAGAAAGCTAAAGTGCTTGCATTAAAGATCAACAGAAACTAAAACCCCAAACCATAATATTCCTAGAAGATAACATAAGAGAAAATCTCCATGACTTTCGGTAAGGCAATGATTTTTTAGATATAACACCATCTCACAAACCGTAAAAAGAAATAACCAAAAATCTAGACTTCATTAAAATTAAAAATGTATGCTCTGCAAAAAACACTATCAATAGAATGAGAAGGTAGGCCACAGACTAGGAGAAAATATTTTCAAAAGAGAAATGCAATAAAGGATTGCAAGAACTCTTAAACATTAACAATGAAAACACTAACAATTAGATCTAAAAAAAAAAAAAGACACCTCACTAAAGAAGATATACAGATGACAGACAAGCATATGAAAAGTGCCCCATAGCATCTATCATCAGGGAAATGCAAATTAAAACAACATCAAGCCATCACTCCACACCTATTAGAATGGCCAAAATCTAGAACACTGACAGCACCAAGTGCTGGTAAGGATGTGGAGCGACAGAAACTCTCATTCACTGCTCATGGGAATGCAAAATGGTACAGCCACTTTGGAAGATGGATGGCTTCTTACAAAAACTAAACACACTCTTAGCATATGATCCCGCAACTGTGCTCCTTGGTATTTATCCAAAGGAGTTAAAAATTCATGTCCACACAAAATCCATATGTGCACCCGGATATTTATAGCAGCTTTATTCATAAGTGCCTATACTTGGAAGCAACCAAGATGTCCTTCAGTAGGTGAATGGGTAAATAAACTGTGGTACATCTGGAGTATTATTTGGCACTAAAATGAAATGAGCCATCAAACCATGCGAAGAAAATGGAGGAACCATAAATGTATGTTAGTTAGTGAAAGAAGCCAATTTGTAAAGGCTCCATTCTGGGGAGCCTGACTCAGTCAGTTAACTTATACCTTTGGCTCAGGTCATGATCTCAGGATACTGGGATGGAGCCTCCGTGCCCCGCAGGGAGTCTGCTTCTCACTCTCCCTCTGCCCCTCCTCTCCAATAAATAAATTAAATCTTTTTCTAAAAAACTTTTTTAAAAGGAAAGAAAAGACTATACTGTAAGATTCCAACTCTATGACATTCTGGAAAAGGCATAACTATGGAAACAGTAAAAAGATCAGTGGTTGCCAAGGGTTGGGGTGAGGGGGAGGGATGAAAAAGGAGAAGACAGAGAATTTACAGAGCTATGAAAATATTCTGTATGATACCATGATAATGGGTAAATTTCATTACACATTTGTCTAATCCCATAGAATGTACAACACCAACAGTGAACCCTAGTGTAAACTATGGACTCCGGGTTATAATGACATATCAATGAAGGTCTATCAATTCTAACAAATGCACCACCTGGGGAGGTTGTTCCTGGGTAGGGTCAGAGGTTATATGCAAAATTTCTGCACATTCCTCTCAATTTGCTTTGAACCTAAAACTGGACTTTAAAAAAAAAAAGCCTTAATTTAAAAAATTAACAGAAATTTGGGTATGATGAGAGAATAGAGTAAGGACAATAGGGTGACCTGGATCTAGACACATCCCTTATACGTCAGAAACCTAGACATATATCATAGCATGAGACTAGTGTTCGAGCAGTGGGGTGGGCTGTGTGGTTTGCAGGGCTTGACTAGGCTAGTTGTGTGGTTGGTAGGGCTTGACGAGGCTACTAAGAAGTATGATGTGAACTTCACTGATACAATAGAACCTGCCCATTTCACCACATAGGCCCAGGAGCAAATAAACAGGACTTCCTGGGGGCACCTGGGTGGCTCAGTGGGTAAAGTGTCCATCTCTTGATCTCAGCTCAGGTCTTGATCTAGAGTCGGGAGTTCAATCCACATGTTGGGCTCCATGCTGGGCATAGAACCTACTTAAAAAAAAAAAAAAAAAACAACTTCCTATAGCTTTCAAACCCTCCCTTGTTTGTTTTCTGGGTTTGTTTGCTTTGTACATTGAGAGTTTATTCTTGTCACTCTGGGGAATCTCAAGGAGAAAAGTACCTAGAGGAGGACCTCAATAATGACCCAGAAGGCCTCCTAAGGCCTTTGTCAGAGTGGAGAAACTTGTCAGAGTAGACTTAACTTATAAGAATCCTAGCATGGGAGAGGAGGAAGCAGATCCACAGATAATGTAGGAAAATCCTTTTTTCTTTCTAGTGATGAACCAATGACCACAGAAGCCAAATGGATGACCCCAAATTTGTCATCTGGTTAGAGCCAGATCTCCTGACATTCAGACCAACCCTGAAGACAACATCTTTTAAAACATGACCTCTACCTCCATCAAGCATTCAACCATGTACCCTAGGATGTTCACTGTTTCTGACGTGGAGAAAATGAAATACTCCTCCAGCATCCAGATGTCTCTTTTCTTAGCTGAAGCACATTCCCTGCAGTAGCTTGTGTGAGAGCAGCTTGACACAACTCAAAACTCAGTGACTCATGATCAGAGGGGAAAGGAGTTCCAGAAATTAGGAGGCTCTAAGGAAAACACCTATCAAACAAAGCTGGAGGGAAATTAGTGGAAGTCATCCCGACAGTGCCAACTGTAACAATATATAAAATAAAAATATAAATTATAATGAAAAGCTGCCATTTAAACAAAATGTTTCAGCAAACAAATGTTTTGTTTGCTAGCTGGTTGAATTCTAAAGGAAGCATTTTCTTTGTCCAAATAACACTTCCTAAAGCTAAAACATTTGCTTTTAGCATAGCTGTGTCAGCCTCCTATTTTGCAAGTACTTTCGGACATTATGAGGATTTCCCCCAGACTAAACATGATCCTCTGAGTCACCCAGTTTGACAGATGTTGAAGGAAAAGTGTTCTGGTCGGCTGAATACTGGCCCCCAAAGGTTACCAAGTCCTTGTCCCTGTGACCTGTGAATGCCACCTTGCGAGGCAGAAAGGATTTTGCAGACTTGATTAGGCCCTTTAAAAAAAAAAACAAAAACAAACAAACTACTTATTTATTTGAGAGAGAGAGAGAGAAAGAGCATGGGGCGGGGGGAAAACAGAAGGAGAGAGAGAGAGAGGATCCTCAAACAGACCCCACTGAGCACAGAACCTGACGCGGGGCTCGATCTCACCACCCTGAGATCATGACCTGAGCTGAAATCAAGATTCAGATTCTCCACTGACTGAGCCACCCAAGTACCCTGATCAAGGTTTTTGTGATAAAATTATCCTGGATTATTAAGGTGGGCCCTAAATATAATCACAAATGTGGTCAAAAGTGGGGTGCCAGGAGAGGATTTGACTACCCAATTGGCAGAAAGTGAAGTGACCTGGAAGCCGAGGGTGGAACAGATGCAGGGAAGGCCTGAGTCAAGATATGCCTGAGGCGGAACAGATGCAGGGAAGGCCTGAGTCAAGATATGCCTGAGGCTTCCAGAATCTAGGTCTTTCCCCACCCCCCTCAGGACTTCCAGAGGGAACCAGCTCTGCCCACACCTTGATTTTATCCCATCACAACTGACTTCCCATCTAGAACTTCTGGTCCCTTGAACCATATGAGAACAGATGTGTGTCATTGGGAGCCACTCCACTTGTGGTTATTTAATACAGTGGCAAGAGGAAACTAATACGGGTGCAAACCCAGGCTGGTGGGCGGGTGAGCGGAAGGGACAAAGGGGGCTGCTTCTCCAGGATGCCTGTGGACCCCTCACGCTGCCCTGCAAGTTCTTGGCCACAGCAGCAGCCCAGCAGACTTCCACATGGTGATCAAGGCACGTTTTTGTTTAAAGATAAAGAAGCAGAGACAGATTAATGAGGTACAACCCAACAGAGTCAATTCAAGACCTGGGGGACCCCTGCACCTCTGGTTTGGCCACGAGGCCTCATTCAGCATCTGTTTGCACACTCCCCCAAGACACATTTTCTCACACCTCTCTTCTAGGTTCCCTGATTAGAAAGGCCTCGGGGCCTGGAGGATTTTCAAATTAATCAATGAGCCAAGACTTCAATGTTATTGACAAACGGTAAACCACAGAGGAACAATTTCAACAGCGCTCAGCAAGAGGGAATGCCTCCCAGGAACTTTAGCAGAAAAAAAGAGTGTCACAAAGTTAAACTGTTCTGCATCTTTTTTTTTTAATCCTTAAAATATTTGTTTATTTATTTCAGAATAAAGAATGTGAGCACATGAGCTGGTGGAGGTAGGAGAGGCAAAGAGAGAGGGAGAGAGAGAATCTCAGGTAGACTCCATGCTGAGTGCGGAGCCCATTGTGGGGCCCCATCTCATGACCCTGATCATAACCTGAGACAAAACCCAGAGGTAGGCACTCGACCAACTGAGCCACCCAGACACCCCGAGACTTCCACAAATTTTTAAAAGATACGATATCAAATGATACAGAGACTTTATGCCAAATCAAAAACATGTTTTGAAATACGCTACAATTTCTTATGTGACTTATATAGGTGAGATGTTATTATGAACAAAGCAGACAAAGGTAATAAGGCTCTACAACAATAAACCATGAATGTGTCTGCACCAAAAACAGCTAAGACTCCTCTCAAGAGGATTGACTCAGAAAACCAGTTCACATGAACAGCAGAGTGTCTGCTGAAAGCCAAAGGTCCCATCTCCTTTGGGACAGTGTTCCTGCCCCCCAAGAGCATGTGGGCCTATGGTGGAGCTCTTCTTTGCATTGAGTGTCTCCCTTGTGTACCAGGTTCCTCAGAGTCTGTCCCCATGCAGTGAGTGGTCACATAGCATTAAGGAGCCCAGCCATCACTCTTCATCACCCTCAGCATGAACCCACAAATTTCTGGGTGCCACTGTGTCCAGGTTCTGAATACACTTGGAACGTCTGACCTCTGCCATTCTTCTTTAGGTTTCATGAAGTAGAATATTCAGTCCTTCTGTTATGAGGAGATTCAGGCCAAAGCCATGAAGGCACAGTCGAGGTGGTCCTCTCAGAAAGTGGTAAGGCCAGCTCTTATTGAGGAAGGGTAGACAAGCAACTTGGCCTCTGGACTTCCTGCTGCCTCAACTGTTCTGCATCTTATGATTCCAGATCCTTCTTTTGAAAGCCTGATAGCAGAGAGACGTCCCCTGAGAGTGAGTCAGTCCTGTCCAGTTGGTCAAAGGCCACTTGAATGGGAGAGTTTATGTTTAACTGGGTGCTCACATGTAGTCCCCATCTCTGGTCTCTGCCTAGGAGCCCAGGCCTTAACACCTCCCAGGAGGAAGAGCGCTGCTTTCCTGAAACTCAGGGAGGTGAGGCCGCCTGAACGTTGGTCAATGGCCAGATAGCTCCTTCATCCCTGACCTAGTTCTTTCATCTCTGTTACTTGGTAAATAGAAAGAGCTGAGAAACCAGGCAGTGAAGACAGTTGACTATGGCTGAAGGCATCAGTCAGAGGATGACGACAGTTGAACTGCGTCCCCATTTCCCCATTTAACAGGAAAATACTTGCCAGGCTCCCCCCCACCCCCAACCACCACATCCAAATTCAACAGAAAATAAAACCTGGTCACCGGGGGAAGGAATGTGAGGAGGGGAAACAGTTTGACAGTTCTTAACACATAAGAACGATGTGTAGCATCATTGGCCCAGCAGTCTGCATCTTGTTCTTCTCACTTGCCTCTCTTGTCTTATTATTACAAAACATTTAAACAAATGGTTCCTACGCCACCCCCGCTATAAGCAAATAGAGCCATTTTTCAAAACCAATGGAGAAACTGAGTCAACTAGCATTCTAAAACCACAAAGCTCATTTCTAGCAAATGTGAGCTAGCTGTGTTTTACCCACACTGTTCTGCTTTGTCTTTCATTTCATATATATCTTTGGCTTTCAAGAAGGGTGTCCTGTCGGTAGAGAATCTCCACGTCTTAGTGCATCTCCCATCTAGACTCTAACCTAAGAGTCTGATTTTCCTAGCTAAATTGGTACCCACAACTTGCAAACTCTTTTTTTAAAAGATTTATTTATTCAAGATAAAGACAGAGAGAGAGAGTGAGATGAGAGGGGGTGGGAGGTCGGTGGGGAGGGATAGAGGGAGAAGGAGAGAGAAACCCAAGCAGATTCTGGGCTGAGCATGGAACAAACGCAGAGCTCCATCCCAGGCCCCTGAGACCATGCATGAGCCAAAACCAAGAGTCAAATGCTTAAACCACTGCATCGCCCAGGCGCCCCACAAACTCTTTTCTCAAACATTAGTTTTGCCTCAAGAAAAGTAATGTGTTAGAGCCCATGCAAACTTTCAATGGATGAAGAGTCTATGAATCGCCATAAAGCAATTTTCTCTCTGCCCTCCAGATCCTCCTGCATATGCAAAAAAGGAATGGTTCTTAAGAAAATTGTTCTCAACCATCAGCTCGGTGATGTCAGTCAGGGGAAATGAGTTACTTTCACTCAAACAGCATGGTGGGATGTGTCTCTGCCTGGGCTGCAGCTGCAGCTGTGGCCAAGAGCTGCTGGACAGAGTGAGGGTTCCACAGACATCCTGGGGAAGCAGCCACCCCCGTCCACTCACCCACCCACCATCATGTGTTTGCAGCCCTATTCTTGGGACTTCAGCTCACAGCACCAACAGTGAAGAAGAATTCATGTTTTGTTGAGAATCAATCTCAAAGTCAAGTGTTGGATGGGCGGCCGGTAAAGCTGCAACTCCATGAGCCTACTGGTCCCACTTCTCTGCTCCTAAGGTGGCAGCCCTGGAGAAAGAGAAGGAGGAAACCTTGAACCTACCCTCAGAACAAACTGATATCCCCTTGAGGGAGAACCTTACTTCCACCAGTGGCCAACTTTATCCAATGGTTTTGTAGAAGAGAAGGCCGTCTGGGCCTTGGAATGCACTTCTTAGCTCACAGCAGCTGACTAGTCCCTCCTGTGGGGCAGGGAACCCTAAATGAACATAGCCCTGTGTGGGATTGATGGGAATCTACCAGGAGTGCAGGGCCCTATTTCCCTAAGATGGAATTATTCTGCTCTTGGTCCCCCAGCAACATGGCAGGGACAGACACAGCATGACCTAGCCGGTCAGTGGCCTGCTCTGGGGCTCTGACCCAGCAGCCACACAGATGACACCAAGCTGGGTGCAGGCTTAGGTGGGCCTCCTTGACATTTGGGGGTCACATAATTTTTTGTTGTGGAGGAGTCCTGAGCTCCACACCATGTTCAGCAGCAACCAACAGTCCCCACTCCCATAACATAAGAACCAAATATCTCCTGGAGTCACAATCTTCCTTGATTGAAGCTCACTTCTAGGGAGCTTCAGAAACAATGAACAACTGTAACCATGTATTTTTCCTGGTGTCCCCAAACTGGCTCCTCCCAATTCCTCTCCATGGAGGGCCATCATGACTGCAGGTCCCACCATCACTCTTCACCCTTCTGTCTCGCCCCCCACACACACACCTCATGTCCACTCCCAAGCTCTGACCACTGTGCACCCGAAGCCATCCTTGGCCATGCTGTCCTCCCCACCCTCCACCAGCAGCTCAGCTTCTCCCTCTGGTTGTTCTCTTGGCCTCTTGCCCTGGTCTTATCTCTCGCATCCATTTTCCTGCTTCCTTGTAACAACTGGGGAATTTGTGTCAAATGGGAAACTCACCCCGTTACTCTCGTGGTCCATTCTTCAGTGCTTTCCCATCAGCTCGAGTTCAAAGTCCCAGTCCCTAGAAGGTCCCCTATGAACTTGCTCTCTGTGACCTCTCCACTTATCTCCTGACACATCCCACTGTCCTCCTGGCTCACCAGGATCATCATGTTCCCTGTGCAGGACGTCACAACTGTGGCCTTCCTGCCTTCACCCGAGTTGCTCCCTCTGTCTCAAACGTCTTAAGTGTCCTCCAGCCCTCTGTGTCAAATGTCTTTCTAACTTTTCTCCAGCTCACATCTTCCTGGAGCCTTCGTTGACCTCGAGGCACCGGCCTAGACACAACTCTACTGTTGCACTTTCCACACTCAACCACCAGGAGGCAGAGCAAGGCTGCGTTTAAGAGCTGCCGGCCCTGGAGCCAACCTGGAGAAATTCCAGAGCTCCTTTGGCCAACTACTAGTTAAATGAAGTGAGTAGATCCACCTAATGCTTCTGTGTGCATTACCTTTACCTGTAAGTTGGAGGTAAAACAGAATTTATATCATGAAATCGTTGCATGAATTCTAGGAGCTAATGTATGAAAAGTGCCCAGAAAGTAACGCGCGGTGAGAGCTAATTATTGTTGCATTGGAATTGTTGAGGTGTCCACCTCTCTAGGCTCTCTGCTTACAGTTTCATGTTTCAACATGAATAGTATAAAGTCCACTTCACAGGAGTCCCTTGATTCTCTTCCAGGGATTTTCCGTTTTCCAAAGGATTTGCAATGTTTCCTGGTCATTTGTCATCCACCACCACCACCTCTCAATGCACGCCCTGTGAATGGCTTGTTCAAACCCTTTGCTTCGGTTGTTTCCTCATCAGAGAGGACTTTGGAGAGCTCAGATCTAATCACGCCACTCCCCTGCTTCAAAGTCCTTCTGGTTCACCACTGCCTGGAGGATAAAGTCTGGCTTTGAGTGGCTTACAAAAATCCGTAGGGGTTTCAGGATTTTACTATAGGGCATCTCCACCACCCGTGGTCACACTCTTCCCCACTCCACATGCCTTTCTCACACTCATAACTGTTTACAAGGCAGGTTCTCTCTCTTCATGGAGCTTCTCCCCCTCATTATATCTCCCTTACCACCCCAAAATTTATTCTTCTCCATTCCATCATAGGTTATATGTATTACTCTGGTAACAACTATCACCTAGTCTCATAATTATTGGTATCTGACTTTTATTTTATTTTATTTTATTTTATTTTATTTTATTTTAATATTTTATTTATTTTCTCATGAGAGACACACACACACACAGAGAGGCAGAGACACAGGCAGAGGGAGAAGCAGGCTCCACTCAGGAAGCCTGATGTGGGACTTGATCCCAGGTCTCTGGGATCACGCCCTGGGCTGACGGAGGCTCTAATCCACTGAGCCACCAGGCTGCCCGGTATCTGACTTCTATGAATGGATTTTCACATAGTACCAGTTCATTCATTTTCCAATAAAGGCAGCTTTTCGTTTTACGTAAACGCATGTTTTTTTCTCTATTAAAATGATGATATTAAGAAGCCAGGAATAAAAAAAGAGATTTGGTGTTAGAAGCTCAGGGAATTATGCTGAGCCACAAAGGAAGGATCTAAGCACAGACCAGCGTCATGGATTTAAGGTGGGCATGAATTCCTTTTCACTCTCCTTTCAAGAAAAGAAGAAGAGGACTGCTACATGCAAAGGAATGAAACTGAACCACTTTCTCACACCATACACAAAAATACACTCAAAATAAATTAAAGACCTAAATGTGAGACCTGAAACCGTGAAAATCCTAGAAGAGAACACAGGCAATAAGTTCTCTGACATTGGTTGTAGCAACATTTTTTTCTAGATGTATCTCCAGAGGCAAGGGAAATAAAAGTGAAAATAAAGCATTGGGAGTGCATCCAAATAAAAAGTGTCTGCACAGTGAAAGAAACAATCAATAAAATTAAAATGCAACATATGAATAGAAGATATTTACAGATAACATATCAGATAAAGTGTTAGTATCCAAAATATGTAAAGAATTGCTACAACCCAACATCCAAAAACAAATAATCCAATTTTTTAAATGACTAAGTGTTTTTGTATTCTTTGAGTAAATACCCAGTAGTGAGATTACTGGATCATATGATATTTCTATTTATAATATTCTGAAGAGCTTCCATACTGTTTTCCAGAGTGGCTGCATTAGCTCGCCGCCAATAGTGCAGGAGGGTTCCCTTATCTCTACATCCTCCCAACATCTGTTGTTTCTTGTCATCTTGATAACAGCCATTCTGATAGGTGTGAGGTAATAGCTCATTGTGGCTTTGATTTTCACTTCCTTGGTGATTAAGGATATAATGGCTTATGAGCATCTTTTCATGTACCTTGTCCATCTATCTGTATGTCTTCTTTGGAAAAATATCTGTTCAGGTCTTCTGCCCATTTTTCAATTGGATTGTTTGGATTTTTTTTATATATATATTTTGGATATCACTCCCTTATCAGATATACAACTTGCAAATATTTGCTCTCAGTAGATTGCCTTTTCATTTTGTTGCTAGTTTCCTTAGCGGTGGAGAAGATTTTTATTTTGATGTAGTCCCACTTGTTTATTTTTGCTTTTGGTGTCTGATTCAAATAATCACCACCAAAACCTAAGTCAAGGGGCTTACTACCTATGTTTTATTCCAGAATTCTTATGGTTGCAGATCTTACGTCCAAGTTTTTAATCCATCTTGAGTTTACTTCTGTATATGGCATAAGATAGTGGTCTAGTTTTCTTCTTTTGCATGTAGCTGTTCGGTTTTCCAATATCATTTATTGAAGAGGCTGTCCCTTCCCCATTGCATATTCTTGGTTCCTTTGTCTTAAGTTAATTGACCATATATGCACATATTTATTTCTGGACTCCATATTCTGTTCCGTAGATCAACGGGTCTGATCTTTTTATGAACAATATCATACTGTTTAATTACGATAACTTTGACATTTATAACATAGTTTGAAATCAGACAGCATGATACCTTCAGCTTTGTCTTTCTTTCTCTTCTTTCTCAAGATATTTGACTAGTTGGGGCGGTTTTGTGGCTTCTTGGAAATTTTAGGATTATTTGTTCTTTCTGTGGAAAATGCCACTGATATTTTGATTTTACTGAATCTGTAGCTTGCTTTGGGTAGTACTGACATTTTAACAGCATTGGTTCTTCCAATCAATGACCACAGAATATCTTTCCATTTATTTGTGTCTTCAACTTCTATTAATAGTATCTTAAGAGTTTTCAATATACAGATCTTTCACCTCTTTTGTTAAATATATTCCTAGGCATTTTATTATTTTTGATGCAATTGTGAGTGGGATTGTTTTTATTTATTTCTCTTTCTGATAGTTCATTTTCAGTGTATAGAAACATCAGATTTTTGTATATTGATTCTGTATGTGGCATTTTACTGAATTTATTTGTTAGTTCCAACAGTTTTTTTGGTGGAGTCTTTAGGGTGTCTATATATAATATTTTTTTCTATATATAATATTATGTCATCTGTAAGTTGTGATAATTTTGCTTCTTTCTTTCCAGTTTAGATGCCTTTTATTTCTTTTTATCTCTATGTTATGTTTTAAAAAAAAAAAAAAAAGTAGTGAGAGTAGGTATCCTTGTCTTGTTCCTGGTCTTAGAGTAAAGGCTTTAAATTTTTCACTATTGATTATTATGTCAGCTGTGGGATTGTCATATATGGCCTTTATTATGTTGAGGTTCTTTCCCTCTATACCCACTTTGTTGAGAGTTTTAATCATAAATAGAAGCTAAATTTTGTTGAATGCTTTTCTTGCATCTATTAAGATGATCATATAATTATTCTTCATTTTGTTAATGATTTGCAGATGTCAAGCCATTCTTGCATCTCTGAAATAAATCCCATTTGATCATGGTGCATAGTACATTTTTTATATCCCATTTTTTAAATTGAAGTGTAGTTGACATAAAATCTTATATTAGTTTTAGGCCTAGTATAATCTTTTTAATGTATTGTTAAATTTGGTTTGCTACCATTTTGTTGAGGATTTTTGCATCTGTGTTCATCAGGGATATTGGCCTATAATTTTCTTGTGGTATCCGTGTCTGGTTTGCGTATCAGACTAATGGTGGCATCATAAAATGAATTTGGAAGAGTTCCCTTCTCTTCCATTTCTTCGAAGAGTTTTGAGAAGGCATTAATTCTTTAAATGTGAGATAGGATTTGCCAGTGAAGCCATGTGGTCTGGACTTTGGTGTGTTGTAAGGTTTTTGATTACAGATTTAATCTCTTTACTAGCTCAGATTTCCTTTTTCACTACGGTTCAGTCTTTGAGGTTGTATGTTTCTAGGAATTTATCCCTTGCTTCTAGATTGTCCAATTTGCTGGTATATAATTGTTCATGGAAGCTTCTAATTATCCTTTGTGTTTCTGTGGTATCAGTTGCAATGTCTCTTTCATTTCAAATTTAAATTGTTATCAACTTAAAATAGTTTTAGATATAAATTACTGTATGTAAACTTTGTGGGAACCACAAAGCAAAAGTCTATAGTAAATACATAAAGATTAAAGAAAAAAGAATATAAGCATATATAACTAAAGAAAAGCAACAGGGAAGCCTGGGTGGCTCGGTCGGTTGGGGTCCAACTCTTGATTTCAGCCCAGGTCATGATCTCAAGGTCATGAGATTGAACTCCACAACAGGCTCCAGGCTGGGCATGGAACCTCCTTAGGATTCTTTCTCTCCCTCTGCCCTTCCCACCTACTCTTACATTCTTTAAAAAAAGAAAGAAAGAAAGAAAGAAAGAAAGAAAGAAAGAAAGAAAGAAAAGAAAAGAAAGAAAGAAAAGAAAAGAAAAGAAATCAAATCACAAAGGAAGAGGGCAAGAGAAGAAAGGAATAGAAAGCCTATAAAAATAGCCAGAAAACAAGTAACAGAATGTAAGTACATACCTATCAATAATTAGTTTAACTCAATCAAACGGCATAAAGTGGTCGAATCGATTAAAAAAAAATGAGACTCATCTATATGCTGCCTACAAGAGTCTCATTTTAGATGAAAGGACACATACAGACTGAAAGTTAAGGGATAGAAAAAGATATTTCATGCAAATGGAAACCAAAAGAAAGCTGGAATAGCTATACTTATATCAGATAAAATAAACTTTGATACAAAAACAGTAATGAGACAAAGATGGGCACTACATAGTCATAAAGAGGTCAATCCAATGAGAGGGTATAACATTGGTAAATATTATATACCCAACATAAGAGCACCTAAATATATAAAGCAAATATTAATAGACCTAAAGGGAGAATTAGTTAGCAATACAATAGTAAGGGATTTTAATGCCTCATTAACATCACTGAGTAGATCATACAAACAGAATATTAATAAGGAAACATTGGCCTTAAAAGACACATTGGACCAGATGAATTTAATAGATGTATAAATTATAGTCTAACCAAAAGCAAGAGAATACATTTTTTTCAAGTGTACATGCAACATTCTCCAGGATGGATCATATGTTAGGCCACAAAACAAGTCTTAATAAATTTAAGAGTACTGAAATTATATCAAACATCTTTTCTGACCACAATGGTATAAAACTAGAAATGAAGAAAACAAGAAAATTCACAAATATGTGAACATTAAACAACATGTTACTGAACAACCAATGGGTCAAAGAAGAAACCAAAGAGACCTTAAGACAAATGGAAATGGAAATGGAAATGGAAATGGAATACACCAAAACTTGTGATATTCAGCAAAAGCTAAGAGGGAATTCTAAGAGGGAATTTCATAGCAATAAATGTCCACATCAAGAAACAAGAAAAATCTCAAATAAACAATGTAACTTTGTACCTCAAGGAATGAGAAAAAGAAGAACAAACGAAGCCCAAAGTTAGTAGAAGGAAAGAGATAACAAAGATCAGGACAGAAATAAATGAAATAGAGACTAAAAAACAACAGAAAAGATCAATAAAACTAACAGCTGGTTCTTTGGAAAGATAAAGAAAATTGGCAAACCTTTAGCCAGACTCATAAAGAAAAAGAGAGTGGCCTCAAGTAAATAAAATCAGAAATGAAAGAGGAGTTGTTATAACTAATAACATAGAAATACAAAGGATCATAAGAGTCTTTTACTATTTTTAAAAGGTAATTTATAGTAGAATCTTTATGTCCCTATGTTCAAGGATGCTCATTGCAGCCCTGTTTACAATATCAAAAAATTGGACACCAACTAAATGACCAATAATGGTGACAAAGTTTTAAAAACATATTAAAGCAAAGAAGCAAACAATCCAATCATGAAATGGGCAAAAGACATGAACAGAAATCTTACAGAGGAAGACATAGACACGGCCAACAAGCACATGAGAAAATGCTCCGCATCACTTGCCATCAGGGAAATACAAATCAAAACCACAATGAGATACCACCTCACACCAGTGAGAATGCGGAAAATTAACAAAACAGGAAACCACAAGTGTTGGAGAGAATGCGGAGAAAAGGGAATCCTCTTGCACTGTTGGTGGGAATGTGAACTGGTGCAGCCACTCTGGAAAACTGGGTGGAGGTTCCTCAAAGAGTTAAAAATAGAACTGCCCTATGGCCCAGCAATTGCACCACTGGGGATTTACCCCAAAGATACAGATGCAGTGAAATGCCGGACACCTGCACCCCAATGTTTCTAGCAACAATGTCCACAATAGCCAAACTGTGGAAGGAGCCTCGGTGTCCCATCGACAGATGAATGGATAAAGAAGATGTGGTCTATGTTTACAATGGAATATTCCTCAGCCATTAGAAACGACAAATACCCATCATTTGCTTCGAGGTGGAGAGACCTGGAGGGTATTATGCTGAGTGAAATAAGTCAATCATGAAAACGACAAACATTATATGGTCTCATTCATTTGGGGAATATAGAAATTAGTGAAAGGGAATAAAGGGAAAGGAGAGAAAATGAGTGAAAATATCAGTGAGGGTGACAAAACATGAGAGACACCTAACTCTGGGAAATGAACAAGGGGTGGTGGAAGGGGAGGTGAGTGGGGGGTTGGGGTGACTGAGGGGGGCACTTGGTGGGATGAGAACTGGGTGTTATGCTATATGTTGGCAAATTGAACTCCAATAAAAAAAATTTTAAATATTTAAAAAATAAACAAAGAGAATACATGACTGAATATGGAGCTTATATATAGGTAAATACAATGCAAAAATTCAATAAAAAATAAAAATAAATTAAAAATAAAAACAACTGTAGTAAATCTGTAAGATGGAAAACTTTGCAAGAATTCCTAAGATTTGGAGAGCAGTACTAAACAAGTGAAAAAGGGAAGGTGCATACAAGTATGTAGAGCTTAGTCTCATTTTGCCCATATTAACTACATGTTAGTATATGTGTAGAAAAAATTACTGAGTGTAGCTACCAAATGTAAATGTGATTTTATTTAAGTGATGAGATTCACAGTGGACTTTTGCTTTTTACTTTGTCCATTACTGGTCCTCCATTACCATGATTTACTTTTGTGATATAAAATCAACATAGGTTTAGATAGAGTGGTAGACAGATAGATGTGTACATTCTTTGTTAGGCAGCATTGCCCTATGGCCTGTCTTAGCAGAATCACATTATCCAGGACAAAATAAGATATGAATGTTCACTGCAACCTCTTAGCAGAGCTCAAAAGTGGGAAGCAATTTATAGAAGCCAGGTTTTTACATCCTAAACATTTTTACCCTCCTGTCTTTCCAGCACTCTCCACATTGGAGTATGGCCGACCTCTTCATCTCTTCCCTTTCTAATAATTACCTGTGAATTCCCAAAGAATTGGGGAGAAAGAAAAGGCCTTGGCTTTCTTCTTGTAGGATCCAACCTATTTTAATCTGTCCTCACGATGATTCCACTTCAGTAATGTTCTCTATACATAAGTGAGATGCAAGAGGCTGAAGAGAAAGAAAGAAAGAAAGAAAGAAAGAAAGAAAGAAAGAAAGAAAGAAAGAAAGAAAGATCTTCTACAGTAATTATCACTGTTTGATTTAAAGTGCACACACTTAGCCTAATATCCCATCTCTTGAAGACAAAGAACAGTAGCTATCAAACAGTGTTAAACATTTAAGATATCATTTTCCCTGCTAGGAAAACAGAGCCTGGGGAAATGGCTATCAAGGTGCATTACAACCAATTATTAAACTTTGCCCTTTTCTGAATCTGGTGCACTCTACTCTCTTGTGCTATGTGCCAAAAGTTCAGCGCAAAAATGGTGGATGATTATCTAGTGTGCCATTAACTCTTAACTCTAATTTTGCATGATTATTATTTAAACGGATTAACACTCTGTGTGCTATTTACTTAGGCAGCTTTCCTCTCTAGACCAGAACTTGTGCAGAACGTCATAAAAGTGCTTCAGCCACAACTAGTAATCACAGTCAACATTCCTGCAAAGGTAAACTGTTCCCAGTGAAAATATTAAATGAAACTTTGTGTGGGACTAGTCACTTTCAACTTTTAAGGAGTGACTTCTGTTATCCAATATTTCCTGAGAGCAGGTTTTGAAAAAGAAAGGGGATGCATGAGTCACTGAACACAGGATGGAAACATGAGCCCCCTGCACCGCCGCCACCAACCTAAGGCACAGAATAAGGACAGGAGGGAGGACACCAACATCAACCTTGATCTTCCTCACCTGTTGCTTCAGGCTAATCCTTCAAGACCCTCTCCTGGACTTCAGCCAACTGCCCCTCATAAATTAGCACCAGGACACACAGCATCCCCGCTCACCTGTATGCAGATGAAGGAATCGGCATCTGATGCTGCAGAAAACTTCTGGCTCTGGGATGGGTTAAGTGTCCCTTTTTGTAAAATTTAGACTAAAAAGTGTAATTAGTGCTCAGGGAATCCCTAACATGTCAAGAAACGTTGTTCTCATCAGAGCCTTCACCAAAAAACATCCAATGAAAAGAGTTGTTTTTAAATGCAGAGTATGCAGTGACAATGTGATTGTGGAGATATACACATAATAAGCTATTTTAAAAAACTAATAAAGCTTTATTTTTCATTATCCAAAAAAAGCCACCAGAAAAGTTATTTCTTTCTGGGACAAAATTAAAGAAGAAAAAGTAGTTTTCTAAACACTTTTTCTTGTATTAGTTATGTACCACTTTATTGCCACATATATATGATTTTTTTTCAAGTACAGAAATATGAATGGAAGATTAACAAGGAAAGAAAAGAAGGAGCAAAGTCAGGAGTGAGTTTCATTCAGAAAAAGGACATTGTGAAGTCTTAAGAAATCTCAAATTTGGGGGATCCCTGGGTGGCTCAGCAGTTTGGCACCTGCCTTCGGCCCAGGGTGTGATCCTGGAGTCCCGGGATCAAGTCCCATGTCAGGCTCCCTGCATGGAGCCTGCTTCTCCCTCTGCCTATGTCTCTGCCTCTCTCTGTGTGTCTATCATGAATAAATAAAGTCTTTAAAAAAAGAGAGAGAGAGAAATCTCAAATTTGGGTTTGATAGCTCCAAAAGCAGTCTCAGCAAAACAGGGATGAAAAAACATTACAGAGTTGTAATTTGGCTTTTGGAGACTGATCATAGCATACGAAGACACAGAGACAGAAGGTTACACCTCCAATCAAATAGCACAGGAGGTCATCGTTGTGTCTTGGGGGCCTTTGGTCAAACAATTTTTCTCCTCCATTTGAATGGACCCTAATCAAAAGTCTTCACTAGCAAATATGGCTTTGAGACATGGCTAAGTGGGATGAGACAAGAACAATTTAAAATATATGAAAAAAGATGCCTACATTTAAGAAGAGTAATTTGCATGGATCATTGAAAACATGGCATCTGAATCTCCACAAGGTAGGACTATGAAAATCTACCTCTCTGGACAAGATAAAAGGTCATTTATCATGGTACTGGTGAAATTCTTCTCTTTCAATCTTACCTGCCTCTCTTTGGCATTATGCACAATTTAGTGTTTGGAGAAATTATTGGGTCCATTTTTCACTATGCCTCAAAATAAAGTAGATGGAAGAAGAGTGGAAATTCACATAAAGAAAGGCTTTTCATAAGGTATGCATTTTTCCTATAAGGAAGATAATGGCTCAGGGTGGAGCAGTAGGAACCACCTAGGACCAGTAGGAACTCTGGGAAGTTCCAGCAAGGACAAGTAACTACCAACATTTTATTTGGCTGAAGTGCCAGTGGCTTTTGTTTGATTATTTTCTTGCTTGCTGATTTATACTCCACTTGATTTCACAAAGGACGTGAGAGGGCTTACAAAAAACACCCAGAATAATAAAGAGTTAAAATGTGATGGCAAGGGAGTACTGAGCTATGTGAATCACACTAAGAGGAAAGATTAATACCGGAAAACAGACATGATGCAGTCCTGCTCAACACCGGAATTAGAAAAGTTGACTCTAAGCTTCTTCCCAACTAAAGTCAGGCAGAGAAAGCCGTGAGACCCATTTAACGTTTTATCCAAAGAGTGTTAAGTGCACACACAAGAAGTAGATTTATTTATTTATTTATTTATTTATTTATTTATGATAGTCACACAGAGAGAGAGAGAGAGAGAGAGAGGCAGAGACACAGGCAGAGGGAGAAGCAGGCTCCATGCAGGGAGCCCGACGTGGGATTCGATCCTGGGTCTCCAGGATCGCATCCTGGGCCAAAGGCAGGCGCCAAACCGCTGCACCACCCAGGGATCCCAAGAAGTAGATTCAGAAGATAACTTTTGGGGATGCCTGGATGGTTTAGCAGTTGAGTGCCTGCCTTCAGTTCAGGTCATGATCCCAGAGTCCGGGGGATCAAGTCCCACATTGGGCTCCCCTCAGAGGAGACTGTTTCTCCCTCTGCTTATGTCTCTGTTTCTCTCGGAATAAATAAATAAGAATCTTAAATATATATATATATTTTTTTTTAATCAATTGAAAATGTAGGAGACATTTAAGGCACCATGCTATTACTTGAGGGTCTTGCCAAGGTGTGAAGACACTCATGTTGAGAGAACCCGAATCACAGATTAAATAGAAGTCAGTAGGCTCTGTTTTAACTTCAGGCATCTTTATCAAAACAGTGCATTTAACCTGTAACAGCAAAGAGAGCCAGAAGTCAGGTCCAAAGAAAAAATTAAAATACACCAAATCTTACTTTTCCAACATTGAAAGGCAAGCTGAGTGAACCATCATGGTCTACCTGTCTATCCTTCCCAGCACACTCCCAGCCTCTCACTGATGTTCACCTTCCTTATTCCCCACACAGCCAATAAACACACAATTCAGGACATTCCATATATAGGTATATACTGAAGATTCCTATGTCTTTGCTTTGGCTGCTTTGAAGTGACCAAAGGTCTTTTGAATGGTAACAGTCCAAGCTGTGATAACCTGGATCATAGGATCCACAGAGGGTAAAGTCCCAGGAGTCACAGATGACCCAAAGATCAGGAAGGAACAGACAGAAGGAGACGGAGGCAAGCCTTCATGGAAACAAATGTATTTAAGAACATAGCTTCACAAATCCCTAGATTTTACAAATTAATGAAGAAAAAAAATCATGTGTTGAGTCATAAAATTCAGAATTTGAGTGCATAGGCATGTGTATGTGTGTATATATGTAAGTGTGTAAATATTGTGTGTAACATATGATACCTACATAACCTGATATGTATACATAAAATATATGTATAACTCGTGACATAACACATATGATATAAATAAACGTTAAATATGAGTAATATGTAAATATATAAAACATATAGGCTATGTACATGTTATAATTAGCATCTACTCATTCTAATAATATTAGCAAACTGTAATGTGTGCCAAGCCTCGTGATCCACACAAAGCATATTTTTGGTCTACAATCTGAATCCAAATAGTCTTCTTAGAAAAATGAATGTGAAAGATCAAGATTAGATAAGTAGACCAAAAAGACAATTTTTTCAAGTCTAGATCTTTTTAGGTTGGCAAATCAAGGAAATGTGCGACTTCACAAAATAAAATAAATGCTGAGGGAATAGAATAAATAAGGTGCCTAATAATAAGGTGCCTGGGTGGCTCAGTCATTTGAGAGTCCGACTCTTGGTTTCAGGGCATGATCTCAGGGTCATGGGATTGAGCCCTGTGAGTGGCTCCATGCTGGGTGTGGGGACTGCTTGGGATTCTCTCTCCATCTGTGCCCCCTCCTCAAATAAATAGATAAATACATATTAACACTGTGAACAGGATCGAGGTGATGTATGAGAGAATTTACCGTGTGGTTGGATGGCTTTTTTTCATTGTTTTCAAGTCCCTTGACCTCGTCACCTTACAGAGTAAACAAATAACCTTAAAGGAAATGGTCAGTTCCTCACCCATTTGTTGACCATATTTAACATGAATTTCAAAACAGGCCGTCTTATACAGTATCTCAAATCTCTCAGAAACAGGAATAGACATCCCTATGTATCCTTCCATCACTGTATTATCCAAGGCTGCCATAACAAAAGACCATAGACCCAGTGACTTAAACAACAAAGATTTATTTCCTCACAGTTCTGGAGTCTGGGAAGTCTGAGATCAGGGTGCTGGTGTGGTTGGGCTCTGGTGAGAGCTCTATTTTGACTTGCAAATGCCCACCTTCTTGCTGTACCTTCACATGGCAGAGAGAGAGAGAGAACTCCGGTGTCTCTTCCTCTTCTTGTGAAGGCACTGATCCCATCTTGAGGTCACACCCTCAGGACCTTATCTAAACCTAATGACCTCCCAAAGACAGAATCTCCAAAAAGCATCACACTGGGAGCTAGGGCTTCCACACATGAAGGGGGGGAAGCGGTGCATTATTCATTCCATAGCAATCGCCATTGGTGTCTTGCCTGTCTTGTGATTGCAGACATGGCCCTCGCGTGGTGGGTTTCGCATTGTGCTCTATTGCTCACAAATACACTTGCTGCTTCCATTTGCTGTCGTATCAGGTCCTCCTTGTCTTTCCCAGGATTGCTGACATAGCTTCAGCTCTCTCCACGAGCCAGTTAACTCTGTATGTTGCCGTTAAACAGCTCCAGCCAGAAACCACCAGCCTGTAGCACTATGGTACATCAGAGCTCCACCAGCAACATCCATGGGATTTTTTTTTTTTAAAGATTTTGATATTTATTCATGAGAGACACAGAGAGAGATGCAGAAACATAGGGAGAGGGAGAAGCAGGCTCCCCGCAGAAAGCCTGATATAGGACTTGATCCCAGGACCCCAGGATCATGACCTGAGCCAAAGGCAGATGCTCAACCACTGAGCCACCCAGGTGCCCCCAACCATGTGCTTTAAACAAGTTACTTGACCTCTCTTTCTGTTCTTTGGGCGTAATAATATGGCTTCCATCAAAACCTGTAAGTTCTTAGAATGCCTAACTTTTAAAAGCAATGCAAATGCTAGTCCTTGCTGTCTCTATCAATTGTAGGCCTGGTCTTGTCGTTGCTTATCTCCAACCGTGCTCATAGACTCTGTACCTCACAGTCGCAGCTTGCAGGCTCCCATATATGTCTTAAACTTTCCCATCCCTCACTTTTTTGTCTTTCTTGATATATCTGCCCCCAATCATCTCCACCTGTCAAAACTTCACTAATTCTTTAAAACACACCCCAAAATGTCATGTCTTTCTTGACACTCTCCCAGTCCTTTATACTCATTCCCCATCCAGCCGTGTGGACTCCCTCCTGCCACCACACACCACATCGAGGCCTTTTGACGTGTTTATTTTTCTGCCTTGTGTTGGTGGTTATTTGTGTATGACTAGATTGCAATCACACAAGACATAATTATTTGTGTATTGACAGCCCGAACCCGTGGAGGAACATAATGAGTGTTAGCTTAATGACGATAGCTCTAAAAATAAAACAATAACAACTGTTCAGAGTTTATTTTTGGAGTTTATTAAGAGATTTTTAGGAGAGCACCTTGAAAGCTTCTGTGGCCACAGAAAGGACAGAACGTTTATGGTAAATATGGTAAATAGAAAAAGACTTCATGTCTAGATAGAAAAAAAAATGTGAAGAAGAGAAGACGCTAGAAGTCGGGATTGCTGAGCTCAGTGATCAATGTTCTCCAGCTTTTTTTCTTGGATGGCAGTGTATAAAATGTCCACATGACTATTTTTTACAATGGCAAAAGTCACCTAAACCCAGAGGATGAGAACCAAGGGAGAAAGTGCCAGGAAGCCCAGGTGGCAGGGAGACAGGGGGAACAGGTAGATGGGATGGAGGGGAGCCTTAGCGAAGGCAGCAAGCGGACGGCCCAGCACACCTGCACACTGGCCACCTAGGAGCAGCACTGCTTCTTGCAGCAGCACGTCTGCTGGCAGCACTTCTGCTGGCAGCAGCCCTTCCCGCACCCACAGGAGCTGCACCCGCAGGAGCTGCACCCGCAGGAGCGGCGACAGCAGCAGACCACGGGGACACTGCAGCAGCAGCCACAGCAGCCAGAACAGCAGGGGCAGCAGTTGACACGGTAGCACCTGCAGGTGGTACAGCTGCCACCGCAGCCCCCGCAGCCACCGCAGCCTCCACAGCCTCCACAGCCTCCGCAGCTACTGCAGCCTCCGCAGCCTCCGCAGCCACTGCTGCAGCCACCGCAGCCTCCACAGCCACAGCACCCCATGGTGTCAGTAGAGAGGACTCAGGACAGGTGAGGAGGGCGATCAGGAGGTCGAGGAAGGTCTGATGCCGCCTTCTGCTGGGGGACCCCCTTATATACTGACACCCCCCTTATTTTTCAGCCCAATTTCCACAGAAGAATCTCACAAGACCTCTCCTCACTTCCTCCTTGGGGCCCCTTGCCATGGTAACACTGCTATTTTTAGCACAGCAGCGCCCTTAGTGACCTCTGAGTTTTCTGCTATGAATGGAAGAGTTGTGTGTTACATCTTTAGTCCAGACGTAGAAAAATGATGGCTAAAGTGGAGGGAAAGGGGTTCCAGGCGCCTGACAAGGATGCTTGTGTCCCAGACGGGAGCCATCGGAGACCTTCCATGGGGTTCCCCTGCCCACCACGGGGCCTCTCGAGGATGCTGGGCAACCAAAATGGAAAACCAGAAGAATCCCGACAGCCTCCTGGTTGACGAGAAGTAGATCAGGGGAGGGCATTCGAAGTCTTCCTTCTCTAGCTTTGAAAAGGAAAGCCTGTTAAAGAGGTGCCCGTGGTGAATCCAGGGACACCCACAAGCTGGGGGAAGCGCAGACCTGCCAGGGCTGGGTTGTGTCCCATCCAGAAGCTGCAGCATAGGCCCCCACACAGACTGTGGTCGGTGGTGTCCCCTTGTGAGCGTTGTCTGGAGCAGCCCCACTAAGCGGGTTCTCATGATCGTCCATCAGGAAGATGCTTCTCGGGACTCCGAATCACACCTGCAGGCTCTCGGGGGTGGGAGAGGCAGCCAGCCGGAGAGCCAGCATCTCAAATAAACATTCCCCTGGTCTTGGTTGGCCTTAAACCTGAGACAGCCAGCCTCTCGATGAAACCTTTCTTACTTTTTTTCCCTCAATTATTTAACAAACAACAGCAGAAACTTCACTGTTGGCAGATGACATAGGAGCAGGCTGCCCAAAATTATATCTTTAGCATCTGACATTACACAACTCTTAAAAGAAATTTTATTTTTTTTAAGATTTTATTATTTATTTATTTATTTATTTATTTATTCATTTATTTAAAAATGTCTCTCATTAGATACACAGAGAGACAGAGAGAGGCAGAGACACAGGCAGAGGGAGAAGCAGGCTCCATGCAGGGAGCCTGATAGGGGACTCGATCCCGGGTCTCCAGGATAGGCCCTGGGCTGAAGGCGGCAAAAACCACTGAGCTACCAGGGATGCCCCTTAAAAGAAATTTAATGATCTGGCAATTCTTGTGAACCAAGAATCTCACTGAGCCAGGAAAAGCATATCTGAGTTTTAAGAGGAGACATGATACCTTTAGGGATGTCTACTTTTTCTCTTTTCAATCTGGTTTTCACCTGCTCTTTCAGAAAGTTTTTTTGTGACATTGAAGTGTGCCATGAATCCCAGAAGAGAGCAAAGCAATGGTTTTTTTTTTTTTTTGAAACCCATGATGACTAAGAGGTTTCTATGGCAACACAGGACTTTTACCTGCTTCTAGACTCAGATTCCCACGGTTACAATTTAAATAATTAATAATAATAATAATAATAATAATAATAATAATAATAAAGATTGTTCTTAAATATTTCAGGCATTTATGTAACTCAACAGCTATCTGTTGAATGCTTACAAGGGCCCAGGCACTCTGGTAGGCCCCAGGGCAAAAAACAGATATGCCCTTACGTTCTCATGGGCGCACACCTCTTAGAAGTATGTTCTAACCCAGATATAGATTTAAGAGACAAGTGAAGGTTAAAATTAGCAAGGATAACTGACCACGACTTCAACAAGGAAGGGTGGAAGAGGCCTCGTGAGATCTTTACTGGGAAGACAGGTAAACAAGGCACTGGCTTGACTTGTGGTGCTGGTATATAAGGGGGTCCCCCAGCGGAAGGCGGCATCAGACCCCCCTCGACCTCTCCTGATCGCCCTCCTCACCTGTCCTGAGTCCTCTCTACTGACACCATGGGGTGCTGTGGCTGTGGAGGCTGCGGTGGCTGCAGCAGTGGCTGCGGAGGCTGCGGAGGCTGCGGAGGCTGTGGAGGCTGCGGAGGCTGCAGTAGCTGCGGAGGCTGTGGAGGCTGCGGGGGCTGCGGGGGCAGCTGTACCACCTGCAGGTGCTACCGGGTGGGCTGCTGCTCGTCCTGCTGCCCCTGCTGCTGCGGCTGCTGTGGGGGCTGCTGCAGTGTCCCCGTGGTCTGCTGCTGCCGCCGCTCCTGCGGGTGCAGCTCGTGCGGGTGCAGCTCCTGTGGGTGCGGGAAGGGCTGCTGCCAGCAGAAGTGCTGCCAGCAGAAGTGCTGTTGCAAGAAGCAGTGCTGCTCCTAGGTGGATGGTGTGCAGGTGTGCTGGACCGTCTGCTTGCTGCCTTTGCTAAGGCTCCCCTCCATCCCATCTACCTGTTCCCACTGTCTCCCTCTCACCTGAGCTTCCTGGGAGTTTTTTCTCTGGTTGAGTATCTCCTACTCTGAAGTGTGGGCGAGTCTTCACTTCCTGCGAGCAAGGTCTTGTACAGGGACATCCAGTGGGGAAAGGTGGAGAACATCTGGATCCTCCATCTGCAGCTCTGGTGGCTGCTGCCCTTGGCAGGTGCTGGCCCTGCGGCTGACCCAGGAGGGGTAGTTGTGGGGCCCCCAGCCGGCCCCCATCTGTCGCTCCCTGGCTACTTGCTCTGCTGTGGGACATCTACCGCTTTCCCTCTGTGCTGGGACCTTGTTTTTCCATCTTCTCTTTTTGCTTGGGGTGGCTCAAGACTTCACACCGCCAGAGTGTCTAAAGCAAAAGGAATAATTAAACCAAAAGATGGGAGCCCTTCCAACACCTCAAGAGCAGCCCGCAGCAGCCCTGACTTCCGACCAGGAGGATCATTTGATTCTGTGTTCATCGCTGTTGCCCATCAACGTCTGCCTTTCCTGTCTCTAAGTACAATGGATTCCTGATTTCTCAGTTGCTGCTTTGTATTTCTAGCTATAATACTAACAATCTCTAATAAACTATACCAGGTCATCCTTAAAATACTGTCTCACATCAGCTTCTTATTTGGTGGTTACCGTTCAGGGGGGGCAAAGGGGCATGTAAGGAGTGGGGCAGAAAGAGCCCCACCGCAGGGGTTGCCTACATTTGTTGTGAACGTCAACTGCTTTGGTAATGGATGGCCTCCATTAATCAACATTACATTTTTTTCAGTATTTTATCTGTTTTGAATCTATATTGTAACTTGAAATATTTTTTTTTCCCAAAAAGGTCTTAAGGTAGCTGACAATAATAGCTAAGCATGCACAGAGAGCTTGATAAAATCTACCTCAGGCATCAGAATGTCTACTGCGACCATCCACCCACTTTCCTTCTGAGGCAAAATAATTTCACAAAAACATAGATTTTTGTATACCAGTTAAATTTGACCTGGGAATGGTATCTTTTTGACAAGTTAATCTCCCCAATTAAATTTAAAATTTTGGGGTTAAATTTAAAATTTAACCACAAAAGATTAATCCTCATGGATTTTTAGCCAACTCAGGTCTGCCTACAACCTAAGTATTCCCTTACGGAAAAACCTAATACCGCTCCTCAGAACTTTATTTTCACATTAAATGTACACAAATCAGCTTTTGGTGCTATGAAGCTTTGAGGTGAACTCAGTCATCTCATTTGCAAAAAGGATTTTCGGTAAAGGATATCATACTCACAGGACCACCACCGTGAGTTTGTGTGAAATAAGCACAGATAGGGATAACTAGGAAGTTGGGCCTTCAAAATCTCTTGAACAGTTCTCTTTTTCCCAGTCCCCACTAGCTATTTTTAAAAAATAAATAGCAACCTGTTGGAATGGGCATGGAAAACCTGTCGCTTTTCTACAATATTGGTGAGAATGCTAAGTGATACTATTTCTCAGGATGGCAATTTAGCAATCTGCATTTTTTTTTTTTTAAAAAGTACATGCCTTTCAACTCAGAGATTTCACATCTGGAGCAAAGACATATTATTGTCAAGGCTATTCATTACAGTGTAGTTAAAGAACAGGAAAAAACCTAAATGTCTGCCATTGAGGTCTCATTAAATGTTGTTACTATACATCAGAATACTGCACATCTGTCAAAAAGAGTGAGATCCAGGAGCACCTGGGTGGCTCAGGTGGTTAAGCATCTGCCTTAGGCTCAGATCATGATCTTCAGGTCCTGGGATCCAGACCTGCCTCAGGCTTCCTGCCCAGCAGAGAGTCTGCTTCTCCTTCTCTCTCTGCCTCTCCTTGCTCCTCACTCCTCGCAAATGAATAAATAAAATCTAAAAAAATAAAAAATAAAAAGAGTGAGATCTCTATGAACTTAAAGGGATGTTTTGAGAGCTCAGCAAGATCGTTTATGGGAACAGAAACGTACCCAGAATATAACACGCAGTCAAGGGAAAGATGTTATCACAAGATGTGCATGAGTGGGGTGCCTGTGGGGGTACAAAAGGAATTAGGAAGAAAGACCTAACTATGGAAATCCCACAGGTGTTTATTTATTTTTTTAATTATTCAAGATGGCTTTTGCCTTTTTTTTTAAGATTTTTTTTAATTTATTTATTCCTGAGAGGCACAGAGAGAGAGAGGCAGAGACACAGGCAGAAGGAGAAGTGAACTCCCTGCAGGGAGCCAGATGTGGAACTCAATCCCGGGGCCCCAGGATCAGGCCCTGGGCCGAAGGCGGTGCTAAACTGCTTGGCCACCCAGGCTGCCCCCCACAGGCTTTTAAATGGCAGAAGCACCACCAAGCATCATAGTGTTCCTGTGACATCACCCCCAAGAAGTATTAATGCTCCAGGAGTGTTCATACCCAAGGAGAGTGGTGCTCTGTAGTCTTCTGCTTCAGGCCACTCACTGTGTCTCTTCTACACACAACAGCCCCTGGTCTGAGGCTGAGGGAGTCCAGGCAAAATAGTGACCATGACAATGACCGTGGCTGCCTTCGTTGCTCTGCAGGATGCAGGTGCCTAACTTCCAATTGGCCAAAGTATTCAGTGTTGTCAGGCTTTGGGTTGAAAGTAAAGCAATTTGAGAAACAATCAGGAAATTCTTATAGTCCAGTTAGGTCAATCTATGGGTTTCATTAAATAATTCGCCCTAAGCTGGTTCTCTGAAGGTTTTCAAGTTCCTATAGGTCCTTTCAAAAGATGTTCTTTCATCAAGGAATTAGACCTACACTGTGCCTCAGATTTCTAAGGAAACACACCCAGATGAAAGGAACTTGTCCCCAAAAACATTCACACCAGAAGTATGGATCACTCCACTCTCCACTGGTAAAAGCACTTTGCCAAACATGTGAGGAGGTGCCACCCAGGGACATGAACTGCTGCCCTAACTTCTTCCCTGTGTCCTCCTGCTGTGTGACTTCAGATCATGGAAACTGACAGGGAACATTCAGCAAGAAAAAATAGAGAAAATGGAGTAATAACTCCCTCCTTCTTTTAAAACATTGTTTCCTGAATTTAAAATAATGTAAGCTCATTATAAACAAGTTCAAAATACAGCAAATTATAAGGGTAAAAGTTAACATTGCTTATAGTAACCACTCCTACCATTCCATTATATTTCCTTCCATTATTTTCCTACATTTCTATTCTTTCCCAATATTTTTATTTTGGGGAATCGTAAACCTATGGAAAAGTTGTGAGAATATTGCAGGAAGATCCCATATACCACTCGCTACCCAATGGTGAACATTTTGCCAGAGTTTTAGTTTTTCTCTCTCCTTCTCATTTGAGAATAAGTTGCAAATATGAAACTTCACCCTTAAAAATATTAGCATCTATTTCCCAAAAAGGGATCTTCTCCTCCAAAACTATCACATAATTTTCACACTTAAGAAACTCAATAGTGGTCCATGCTACTGTGCAATATACAGTCTTTAATTTCTCTATCCCAAGAATGCCTTGCAATTTATATTGACATTTTTAATAATTTTTCAACCTGGATCCAACCAAAGATATATTTTAAGTTGACTTTAATCTAGAATGGTCCTCCAACATTTTATTTCTGTCCTGGAAAGTTGTTGCTGCAAAATCACCCTTAAAATAAATTTGTCTGTTGTTGTTGCAAAATCACCCTTAAAATGAATTTGTCTGTTTTTTCCCTCATGATCAAATTCAGGTTAAACAGGAATACTATACAGGTGATTTTTTTGCCCCCTCAAAACATGGCATTGAGAAGTATGTGATGTCAGTTTATCCCTTACTGGTGATGTTAAACTTGATCAGCTAATTAATGTAGTGCCCACCAAATTTTGTCATTGTTAATCTACTCTTTCCCTTTTAATAACAGTGGTGCTATTTTCTGTGTATTTATACAACAAAATGAAAAGTATTACAAATATATGTCTTATTCTGATTTTTGACTTAACATTTAATTGTATATAATTGCTCTTATATTAAATATTTGCCTTTTAGAAACTGTTTTTAGAAACTTTTTAATGACTACATAGTAGCTATTTTTGTGTGTAATTTCTATCATTACCTCATATTCACCACTAAGATACCTAAGCAACTGTACATTTAACCAACCGTTTGGAAATACAAACTTGGATACCAACAACAACAAAAGAAAAAAATGACTTTTTCCTTATTTTGAAAATTGTGTAGATTTATAGTTTTAAAGGTATTATGGAGAGGTCCCATGTATTCTTATTTTAGTTTCTGTCAATAGTGACATCATGCATAACTATAGTAAAATAAAAAGTGAATTTTTTTAAGTAAAAACCTTACACCGCACCAAATCCTCTTAAATTCCAGATGGATCTTTTTATATTTTAATATTTATATAAGGATATTTCAATACTTAAACTTTTTATTTGAAGTATAAATTAAAACCATAGGGTAGTTCAAAAACTATGGGAGAATAATTTTATATTCTTAGAATGTGGAAGGTCGTGCTTAGTATAGCACCAAGACCAAAACTCATAAGAAAAAAATTAATATATAGAATTTATACATTTAAACATCTGCCAACAACTCAAGATGAACAAAGTCCCAATTTTTTTTTAAACTGGAAAAATAAAAAAGAACTGGAAAAATTATATATGCGCATCGACAGACAAAAGATAAATATCTTCATATGTATAGAGTTCTTACAAATCCATATGGAAAAAATATACGAAGGACAGAATCAGGCATTTGAAAAAAAAAACATAAATCAGGGCTCCTTGAAAAATGAGTGATTCCTGGTTTAGGTCATCAAATGCACAAGATAAGCCCCCAAAATCTTGTTACCTTGTAAAACAAGAAGTCACAAAGCATAATGGAATCGCACTGAGCGGACCATTTGAGCATCAGAAAGAATAACAACTGCAATGTACTGAAACATATTAGATATATTTAAATACATGTGTATATAATAATAACAGAAAAAAATATAAAAAACCTCATTAGTCATCTTTGGAAGATGCCAGAAAATTAACACATTATTTTGAAATTGACTTTTAAAAATGGGGGAGCAGAGAATCAAGCATTTATCCTGCCTTTCCTAAATAAAATGTACCCCAGAGTAACCAAAGAGGTGAGAAGAGGACATCTGGCTCTGCAGACAGAGTCCTGGTATGGAAGGGGAAGGAAAATGCAGCCCTAATGAATTCATGGACATCAGTAGTGACCAGCCATGGATGCCAAGATCACACAGAGTGAGACAAAGAGAATGACATGCCTCTTGATTGAAGAATTCAACGCCACCTATTAGCACCCTAATACTAGATAGGGGATGGTCGCAAGCCACTAGAGCTGATTACTGGAAATCCAGAGTGTTAAATGATTCCATGGGGGTGCAGTCTTCCAATTCCAGAACTCCACTGTGGACAACTAAGTCTACCATAGAGACAAATTCCAAGGAGACACTGCAAGGGCTGCAGGGGAAATGCAGGTTAGAATAGACCGTAGAGTTGCTTCAACCACTTGCAGGGATACATAAGTCTTCTTAGAACCCTGTTTTTAAAAATAAGATACTTGGAGAAGTATGAGCATAACTAATTACTAAGAGATATTAATTAAAAATTATTCTTAGGAGCACCTGGGTGGCTCAGTCAGTTAAGTATCCAACTCTTGATTTTGGCTCAAGTCATGATCTCAGAGTCGTGAGATGGAGCCCCACAGTAGGCCCCACGTGGAGCCTGCTTGGGATTCTCTCTTCTCTGTCCCACCCCCACCCCCTCGTTCTCTCTCTCTGTTTTTCTCTTTAAAAACAAAAAAGAAGAAAAAAGCATTTTTAATTTTTAGGCATGACAATGGCATTGGGTTATACTTTAATTTTTAGAAATTTTCTTCAAAATAATTGGCTATAAATTAATCATTGTTGAAGCTCCGTGGCGTTCATGATATATGTTTAAAGTTGGGCTTTTTTTCACA
Organism: Canis lupus familiaris; assembly: GCF_011100685.1. NCBI lineage: Eukaryota > Metazoa > Chordata > Mammalia > Carnivora > Canidae > Canis > Canis lupus. The sequence continues at coordinate 40,646,522 of NC_049246.1, read as the reverse complement.
GTGAACTTCACTAGTAAGAAAAACATTAATTTTTCTCATCTACTGTTTTAACAAAACATTGTTTTAATCATATCTAATGTTGGTTGCAGAATGTAAAGAAACCATCATACGCAGTGGCTGGAAATAACTGATAAACATTTTATAGAGGGCAATTTTGTGGCTTTTATCAGCAAAACATAGATAACCTTTGATCTAGTATATCCACGTTTAAGAATTTGCTCCGAGGGGACCCCTGGGTGACTCAGTGGTTGAGCCTCTGCCTTTAGCTCAGGGCGTGATCCCCAAGCTCCTGGGATGAGTCTCTCATCAGGCTCCCTACAGGGAACCTGCTTTTCCTTTTGCCTATGTCTCTGCCTCTCTCTCTGTCTCTCATGAATAAATAAATAAAATCTTAAAAAAAAAAAAAGGAATTTGCCCCAAGGAAATGATCAGAAGCGAGAAAAGATGTAATGTATAGCTAGCATTTATTGAACTCTTATTTTGTGCCAGGCACTGATTCATTTAATCTGCAGGATAACCTTTTGGATTCGGTATGTTATTTTAAGATTTATTTTATTTATTTGAGAGAGAGAGAGAGCACGCGGAGGGGAGGACAGTAAGAGAGGGTGACAGGCAATGATGATGGCTGGATCTGCTCCAGGCTTTTGCTGTAATCCAGTCCCTCTGGTGGTCTCAGCTGCCCTAACCTGTGCACTCTCTTGCTGAGCCTGTCCTGAGAGATCCCTAGGGTTCCAGATCACACACCCAGGCACAGCTGCCCTGCTCTCCCCATCCCCACCCGCATCACCAGGGAACCCCTTCACTGCCACCCACTGGCTCTCAGGGGTCCCCGCTCTGCTGGGCTGAGGGTGCTCAGTGGGTGTCCACGGTTCTTACAACCACTGAGTCTACTGTCCTCTTCTCCTTTCATCCCAAGTGTGGAGCAGTGTGTTCTTTTAATTCCCCATGAATTTTCAGGCCCCAGATTCGAACTATATTGGTGAGTCTCCCCAGGTTCAAGGACAACAGGGAGTGGTTTAAAATCACAACCAAATATAGCCCTGCTCTTCACCCCCAGGTGTCTCTCCCCACTTCCATCCCCCCTGCTGCCTTCCCACAGCCCACCCCTGCTCTGCCTGCAGGATGCCTTCAAGCAGCTTTGCTTCCCAAGGAATCTGACACAAACCAGAATTAAACTCCCTTGAAAGAAGGATTCACCTGCCCCAGGCAGGGCTTTGCCCCACTTTCCTATTCTTAAATCTACCTTGGCTCAGGTGGTGGAAGGTGGAAATATCTGCTCCCTTCAGAGTGAATTCCATGTCAGTCCCACCCACTGCTCCCCCCCTCCCGATTCACAACAGGACAATTAACCTCAGAACTCAATTAACCAACAGCCCTACTTCCTGATGCTTGGAGCATTTAATTTCAAGCATCACGTGGGATGTGGCCTAGGAATATGACGCCTCTGTTGAGAAGTGCCAAACTCTGTCCTGTTCATTTTCATGTGCCCTCCTCCACTGGGGATTAAAATTGAACTGGGAATCTTTTCTGGAGACTCAAAGCCAGTGCTCCCGACCATCTGTGAGCATTGGCTTGAACAAGAGAACTGTCCCCCCCCCACCCTCTAGCCCAGACAAGCAGGCACCTGAATCCAGGCAAAGAACAGAAACAGGTCTACCTGACACATCCCCAAATGGGCAGAGGGAAGGAAATATCTCCCAGGTTCCCATGCCCTGATGGAAGCTCTGCATCTGCCTGATGGAAGCCCTGATGGAGCCTCTGCATCTGCCTCTGCAGGAAGGAGGGGAATGCTTGTCTACCTGTGCACCTGAATCAAAGGAGGAGAAACTTGAAGGCAGCGAAGTCTGCACCCCAGACAGACACTGCCTTCAATTTCTTTTTTTTCCAAAGAGTTTATTTATTTATTTGCCAGAAAGAGAGGGTGCGCACAAACAGGAGGAGAGGGAGAGAGAGAGGCAGGCTCCCCACTGAGCAGGGAGCCCAATGTGAGACTCGATCACAGGACCCTGAGATCATGACCTGAGCTAAAGGCAGACACTTAACCAACAGAGCCACCCTGCTCTTACCAAGGTATTGCTGGCCATAATTAGAGTAGGGAAACCAGTTGACAACTTAAGTTGTACATGTTCGAAATTGGACCCTTGATCTTCCTACCAGTATGCCTCCCCCTAAAATGCTTTTCTCACAGACACTCCCTACTCTGTTAATTCTCTTCCACAGTGACTTCATCCTCTTGTTTCCCAGCCTAGAGAGGCCCTGGCACCCAGGGACATCTATCTTCCTCTTACACCCTGCCCTGGATTGATCAGCAATATGGGTGGCATCACTGGGACCCAACCCAGTCTCACCTGCACCCCTACCCCACAGGCCCCAGCTTTTCCCCCTCCCCACTGCGCCCAGCAAGAGCTTCCTCAGGATGGAGCAGCAGCTCTGGCTCCCATCCTGCGCCCCCTGTAGTCAATTCTCAAGGCCCAGTTACAAGAATCCTTCTGCAGAGAAAGGCAGGTGATCTCATCTCTAATTCACGCCTCCTCAGGTGTCCTATGACACTCACTGGCCATGATATGAACTGACACATGAGATGCAGTCCCCCCACCACTGTGCTGAAGTCCCACTCCCAGGGCCCTCCTCTGCTTCCGGCCCACAGTTCTCTTGACCCCGACAACTGGACACTTCACTCTCTCCCCACTTCTGGTCTGTGCTCCAGCGTCACCTGCCTCCTCCAGGAGTCCTATCTAAATTCCTCAATTTAAAATTGAAATCCTACTCACCCTCCCTGCAATCCAACTCTCCACCACAATGCTCTTTTTCTCCCCATGACATCACCTTGGTAATATATATATTTTTAAGGACCTCTATGACACAGAAAACAATGAATTCTACTTAGTAATACATCATCTTCTTTATTTAATTTGCTAATTACTTTGATGATATAATGGGACAAACCCTTGACATCCCAGTCTAAAAGGTTCCTCATCACCCCAACCCTTCTTTCTGCACCTTGACACTTAGGCTAGTCCTTACCTTAAAGCCTGCGCTCGTCATTTCTTTGCGTTTCTTTGGACATAGATTTATTACATCTATATGCATTCCTTCCTGTGAATGCATGGAAATTCATTTGTTCATCTACTCTCTGGATGATGGGAATTTCTATTGCTTCCAGGGTTTTGCTGTTGTTGCCAGTGCTGCTATGAACTTGTTTGTACAGGCCTGCTGGAGCCCGTGTACAAGAGTTCATACACACCTGACAGTGAAATTGTTGAGTCTTATGGAAATAAACGAAGACCAAAGAGAACAGAGAGAGGTCATTTATTCGGAGCCCCCTACAGCAGAGGGGTCGGCCCCCATCACTTGCATTTTGGCAGAGGCTCAAAGGCAGACAGTGGCAGAGCTCTATGGTGGAAAAGGAGAGGCTTCAGGTGTCCCCCTTTTGGGAGCCTGTGGCCCGAGGAAGGTGGAGACGAGCTAGCTAGAAGCTGGGCATCCTATGTTACTGGTTGAAGGGGGGCATGGCATATCTGGCTCTCTCCAGCTGTCCTAAGTTGCAAGCAGGGACAAAAATTCGGAAGCTGCCAGTTAGTGATCTGGTCCTGACCATTTGGGGCCAATTGTTGCAGGAGTTATTATTTGACTTCCTGGGTTGTTTGCTGGAGATAGTGATCGGACTTCTGGAAATCTGACTTGCAGGTAGTAGATTGGCTGCCGGGGCAGCTTACTTCGATAAAGGCTGGTTTCCTGGCTGGTTGCTGCAGATGATGGGCGACAGTTCTGTTTTTATATATGGTTCAGCCATTGACCATTTGTATGCTCAGTCTTTAGTCTTTAACATACTATATAACATACTCATTTTCTTTTTTTTCAATACTCATTTTCTAAGTGTGTTGTCTCGCTGCCACACCTAGCATGTTAGTTCTATGAGAATGGGAATTTTTTTTAAGATTTTATTTATTTATTCATGAGAGACAGAGAGAGAGGCAGAGACATAGACAGAGGGAGAAGCAGGCTCACTGTGGGAAGCCTGATGCAGGACTCGATCCTGGGATCCAAGGATCACTACCTGAGCCAAAAGCAGATGCTCAACTACTGAGCCATCCAGGTGCCCCCCAAATGGGAATTTTTATCTGTCTTGCTCGTTGATCTACTCTTGATACCTAGAACAGTGTCACCTTGTGGTTACTCCGTATGTATTTATAAAATCGGGAAACATAATGTATCTATAAAAATATCATGCTGCTGGTACACATGTCTTATTTCCCCGTCCTCAGAAGTAAACAACTCAGACCTAATCTCCCCACCCCCCACCTCACCCGTTGAGTGCAAAAAGGCTCCCAGCCCTTGGTTATTCTCATGTGTCCCACCATGCCCAGAATTGGTGATCCCCCAGGTATATGCTGAAGCAAATTCATGTATTTTATGTTATTTTCTCCTTCACGTATTAGTGTGATGGCTGGCAAGTAGTAACAAGTAATAGCCCTCCCAGCAGGCAGTCTCACCCTCATCTTCCCCATGCATTTGAAAACAGACTTGGGTCAGGCAAGAAGTGCCTGTTTCTGCTTGAGTCTTGTGAACCCTGGCATGGGCTCCCCAGAAGCATCCCCGACCCTGTAATTTGGTGTGTGCTTTTCCCCTTGCTCCCTGTCCCAGTGCCTCCTGCAGTTCTTTTCAGTGCAACACTCTAAAAGCACCTGCTCTCTGTGAGTGCCTCCTCGGTGGGAGAGAGAGGAGAGGACCAGAGACCCGGTGGGCTGGGTTGTGAGCCAGTGGGAGGGAACCACCTTGGCAGCCCCTGAGCAGCACCCTTCTGCCCTGGTCTCCATCCCCTGCTTTTCACAAGAAACAGATTTAAGTAGAAAAGTCTGAGGCATAGTTCATATGGAAGGGTACTGCACTCTGAACGTGGCTTTATCAATAACATACACTGTGTGTGTTTCACCTTCAAGGAACATTGGGATGTGTGATCTGAAACAACCCGTTGGGACATCTTAAAGATTTTATTTATGTAGAGAAAGAGAATGTGAGTGAGGGGAGGGGCAGAGGGCGAGGGAGAGAAAATCCTCAAGTAGAGTCCCCACTAAGGGTGGAGCCTGACACTGGGCTCGATCTCACGACCCTGAGATTGTGACCTGAGCAGAAATCAAGAGTCAGATGCTTAACCAACTGAGCCACCCAGGTGCCCCTTCTCATTGTGACATTGTAATTTTTCCGTTCCTATAATTTATTTAGATATAACAGATTATAGTCAAAGTGAAGAAAGTGTTTTGGTAACTCATAGTGTTCACTGATAGATTTATTTACCCATGACCACACTAGTATTTTGTGACCACAACCTGACAAAGACACAGTTGACTAGTGCTGGTGATGGAATAAAAATTCTCATTAATATGCAGTCGGATTTTAGGTTGTTAATAGCACCAGACCTAGAAATACTAAAACCTAAGTAGGTATACATTGGTTAAGGTGTTGAATTGCCACCTGGCTATAGACACTAAGATCAAAATCTGTTAGAAAAGTTGAATCCAGAGGTGGAGAAACAGAGTCCATTGATATAATGTTACCAGAGTCTTTTTTCTGACTCGCATAGGAGGATAACTATCCTATCCTAACTATCCTCCTTGATAAGTCACCAAATTATGACCATGATGTGAAAACCTATTAACGACAGATTATCCGTTACTTACTCCAAACCCATCTCAAACAAACACCAGGGGTCGGTCTTTGAAGGGTGTAATCATCCTTGGGTAAGACACAGTCGAGTCAGGACAAGAGAGATGTTGGCGAGACTTCGAATGCCAGTTTTATGCAATTTATTAGGAAAATCATTGTCTTAGATTTACAGAAACAGAAAGTAGTGGAGATTCAGGATGTAGAAGCCACAAGAAGAGGGGAAAGGAGTAGAAACAAACATTTCAGCAGTGACATTTCAAGAAAGCATAGCATTAAAAATCATCACTCTATTTTGTTGGGCGCATACTCTGGCAATGGTTGGAGGAGTGTGTTGGTGTTTTCCATTTAGAGGCAGGATCTCGGGGACCAGGGGATCCGTATTAAACTCCTGAGCCCGAGAACCAGTGTCACGTCACCTCTGTGACATTCAAATCAGGAGGACTGGAAGGAAGAAAGAAAATTTTACCAGTAGGATATTTACCTGCTGTATCTTCCCAGAGGTGGGGGGGCCACCTAGGAGCAGCACTGCTTCTTGCAGCAGCACGTCTGCTGGCAGCACTTCTGCTGGCAGCACTTCCCGCAGCCGCACCCGCACGAGCTGCACCCGCACGAGCTGCACCCGCAGGAGCGGCGGCAGCAGCAGACCACGGGGACGCTGCAGCAGCAGCCACAGCAGCCAGAACAGCAGGGGCAGCAGTTGACACGGTAGCACCTGCAGGTGGTACAGCTGCCACAGCCACCACCGCAGCCTCCGCAGCCTCCGCAGCTACCACAGCCTCCGCAGCTACTGCAGCCTCCGCAGCCTCCACAGCCACTGCTGCAGCCACCGCAGCCACCGCAGCCTCCACAGCCACAGCACCCCATGGTGTCAGTAGAGAGGACTCAGGACAGGTGAGGAAGGTGATCAGGAGGTCGAGGGGGGTCTGATGCCGCCTTCCACTGGGGGACCCCTTATATACCAGCTCTGGGGGCAGCAGCGGGAAGACACATGACCACTTCCCTGTTGCTATTTAGTTCAGCAATCTAGGGAACATCTCATAATATATTCATTACTTCCCTTTTTGTGATGTCAGCTAGATTTATTAGGTTATTTATTTTTTTAAGTCAAATAAATGCCCTAAAAATTCCAGGAAGGGCTCCTGAGAGCCATGGAAAAGGGGATGCTGTCAACAACCATGGACACACTAAGAAGGCCCACACCGCACAACTGAGGGTCTGATGTTCTAACAACAATTAACATTATTAGGGGGCTATTTCCTTGTGTAGCCCGGAAGTCCTCTCACCAAAGACTGGGAGTGTCAGGCTGAAATATCATTGCCAACTGCAAAGTCAGCCTTGCTCCTCTGATCAGAGATTGTTTACCAAAGAATGAAAATCTTACTCCCCGCCACAGAGTCCTAAAGCGGGTCACCATGTCCCACCACACAGTATATTTTACATTGCGAGCTTGCTTAAAAAGCACAAGTAAATATTTGCAATGACTCATCTTTTTTTCTGGTACAATTCCTATTGCACTTAAAAAAAGTATTTCCTAATTAGAAGAAAAAATGAATTTGAGTGCTTGGGAAGTTTTTATCGAATGACAGTTAAGAGGGAACTCTACATGTAAGATGGTATGCCCCACAATGGCAGATAGATGATGAGAAATATTTTAACCATGTACATATATTTTTAAATTAATATTCAAGGCACATTTGAAAGCTATTGACATGACCCATATTGTATGTTTCCTGGGGTCTCATATGGGTGACCATACACCCAGCCTTCGTTCCTGTCCTAAAATACACACCAAATAATGGTACAAAATGGTGCATTATGGAACCTTCCAGCACAGAACATCATTAGCATCAGGAGCTAATGCTTCTTTATTATTGAGAAAGATTTTTTTTTTAGGTGAGTCTCAGGCAACTCTACCGCTTTGAAACAGTAGATGAGAAAATACTTCGGAAAATACTTTGGAAAGATCAAACAGTGGTAAGGGTTCTTAACTTTGGCACTACTGACATTCGGAGCCAGATAGCTCCTTGTTGGGGGGTGGGGGGTGTCCTATGCATTATAGGATATTAAGCAGCAACCCTGGCTTCTACTGATTAGTTATGACAACTTCTCTCCCAGTTATGACAACCCATATGTCTCTCAAGGGCCAAAATTGTGCACCCCCCATCCCGAGATCCAGAGCTCTACCGAAACGTAAGGGAAAATATCCCACATCATAGCACTCTAGCAAAAGACGCAAGTTTAGAAATAGTCCTTGAAGTCCACAAAAGGATTTTGTATGAAATTCTTTTTTCCCTTTTAAATCTTTGGAAAGAATCTCTAAGACAGGAAGGGGCAAAGTACATGGGGTGGCTGGTGAGTGAGGCCAGGGAAGGGCTCACCTATGCTTACAGACCCTGCCACCATACTGACAAGGAGCCAGTGCTCAAAAAATGTTGGAGTAAATTGACTTGTGCTCTCATGAGTTTCTTTTGTGTCCAATACCCCAGGGAGGCAGGCAGTCAACAGTAAGAAAACCACAGGAAATACTAGTGAGGCCAACAAAACGAAATCCTAGCCCCTTTTAAAAAATGAAGTAGACAGAGCAAAGCACAAAACCAAACCAAAACAAAAAGCCACGTGAGTCTATGCTATTTGCTAGTCAGCACCGCCCAGCGTTCTATCTTTCATCCCCACAGGAGGAGAAAAAGGGAACACAGAGAACACAAGCGATGCTTGGTGAGGGAAAGGGTGCCTTGGTTGGACCAGCAGGGCCTGTCTTCTGACTCCTGGCTGCACAAACACTCCTGGAAAGACAGGAAGCCAGGCAAAGGGACCTGGGGACATAAAGTGTTTATGGACCAGTGTTCCCCAGGGAGCTCAAAATGGCTTCCAAGAGACCTACGCTGCAGGGAATAGAAAGGCAGCGCTCCAAGAAGTAGGAAAGAGGCCATAAAAACAGGCCTGGGAGAATGTCATGGACAAACCTGTCATGTTGAAACTTATCCCATGCCTTCTTCTCCCTCTCTTCCTGTTGCTTCCAGGCTGGGTAGGAAGACCCTATCTTTCCCAAGGTCTGCTACTGCCTCTTCCTTGGTATCTGTTTGGAAGCCTATGGTGTGATACTTCTTTGGCCCAAGTTTCTTTGCCTGACCTCACATCTGTCTCAGTTCGGGCTGCTCTAACAGAATACCATAGACTGGGTGGCTTATAAATACCCACAGTTTGGGAGGCTTGAAGTCCAAGATCAGGGTGCCACCATGGTGGGTTTTGAGGAGAGCCCTCTTTGTGGTTGCAGACTTCTCCGTGTATCTCCATATGGTGGAAAGAGGTTTGAGAGTGCTCAGGAGTCCCTTTATATGGGCACTAATCCCATTCGTGCGGGCTCCACCCTCATGACCTGATCACCTCCCGAGGGCCCCACCTCCTAATACCATCACAATGCGGGGGGGGGGGGGGGGGGGGGGGTAAGATTTCAGCCTAGGCATTTCGGGGGAACTTTCAGCCCATTGCAACATTCTCACTTCCCACCAGTCTGCCCCTTTCTCAGTCCACCGCTATGTTCCTGACACAGGGATGAAAATATAAATAAAATATGATCCCAGACTTCAAGGAGCTCAGTCTGGCCAGGAACACAGACAATGGTGTACAATCTGGCAATTAGGACAGTCTCTCATTTCAGATGCTGAAAGGTAGGTATCTTCTAGTATTTGATGAAAAAAATCAACAAAGCAGCACATATTGAAGAATTTCTCATGAGATCCTTTTTTTTTTAATTTTTTTTATTGGTGTTCAATTTACATACATACAGAATAACACCCAGTGCCCGTCACCCATTCACTCCCACCCCCCGCCCTCCTCCCCTTCTACCACCCCTAGTTCGTTTCCCAGAGTTAGCAGTCTTTACGTTCTGTCTCATGAGATCCTTTTAAACAAAAAAGACAGTAGTGCATCTCTAGCTGTGTTTCAGTCCCTTGTAATAAATAAGTTCGTATCTTACCTCCTGGGACTGGAACATTCTGAGCTATACTATGCTGAGATAGTTTAACAAGGCCACATATGAGGGAAGGAAGATATACTCTTTTGGTTTTATATGCTTTATGTACCTCTTGACTGTGTAACTTTGGTTAATAAGAATATATTACTTATTAATATGTTCCCGAGATCCAGAGCCCTACCGAAACATAAGGGGAAATATCCCACATCATAGCACTGAAAAAGGAGGAGAAAAAGTGGCAAGGAAGGGATGCGTGATGCTTTGTGGGCAATGATGAAATAGACACAAGATGTCTCAGTAGAACTTTGAATAAGACCAGAAATCTCTCAAGGTGAGAAGAAGAATGGTGGTGAGGTATCTTTCTTTAATTATATATATATATATATATATATATATATATATTAATGACCAACCACAGTATTTTTCTGATTATAAATAAACCAAGAAATTAAACTTGGTCATGAAAGTCAAGGTCATGCACCATTCGCCCAGGCTGTGCAACCTAGAGTGACATTTGCAAAGGTGATCCAAGTGGTAACGAGACACTGGAGCTCCTTCAGGAGTGATGGGTGACTGAGCAGATGTGACCCATTCCAGGCCTTTCTGGAGAGGGGTGTAACCTCAAGCAACCATTGTTCTACACAATATACATTAAATATGACAGGAACTAATTGTAATCACCAACAAGTGATGCTGAATCTCAAAGTTATCATTGAAAGGAAAAATGGAGCCTGGACGTTTCAGCAGGAGGTTCTGAGAAAACGGAGCAGATCTTACAATTGAGGGGACATGGTCGTCCCTTTGTTACGCTCAGCCAGGGTGAGGCGGAGCTGAGTCGGAATCCTGGCTCAGACCCCAGATGTGACACTTTGCATGTACCTTGACCCCTTTGAACCAGAATTGCTAATGGCATTTACCTCCTAGGACTGTGCTGACAGTAATCACAGTAAAGTACCCGGAATGGACTTACCTACTACGCACTTGTGCTTACTTCCTTTCTTCTACAAAACCTAGAAATAGAAGCTCTGGTGACAAAGTAAGTCTCTTACTTTTATTGTGTACCTCAGTAAGTAGTAGTCAAGATCTTGTTGTGATTTTTCTAAGCCTGGCAACACAAACCCTAGGTAGGACATAAATGATATACTGTTGACCCTTGAACAATGCAGAGTTGGGGCACCAAACCCCTACACAGTTTAAAATATAACTTTTGACTCCCAGAAAACTTAACTACTAATAGTCTACTGTTGACTAGAAGCCTTACTGATAGCATAAAACATGGATGACACATTTTATATGTTAGTATATATATATAATATACTATGTTCTTACTTTAAGCTAGAGAAAAAATGCTATTTAGAAAATCATAAGGCACAGAAAATACATTTACACAACTATACTGCATTTATCGAAAAGAAATTCCACATAGAAATGAAATCATGGATTTCATCATGGATGAAACCACTGAATTTTTCAAGGGTCAACTGCATATTTTTTCAAATCAAATGTGAATTATTTCAATTATAAGACATTCTGGAAAAGGCAAAACTGGAGACAGAGATTAGTGGGGAAAAGGGGACAAATCCGCAGAACACTGCTCTGTATGACACTATAATAGTGGTTACCTGTCATTATACATTTACCAAAACTCAAGGAATTTGTAACACCAAAAGTGAGCTTGCAGTCAACGGTGGACTTCGGGAGATAATGGCATGTTGAGTTAGGTTCCTCCATTGTGACAACTGTCCCACTCTGGGGCAGGATGCTGATGGTGGGGGAGGCCCTGTAGGGAACACAGAGTATATAGGAAATCTCAGAACTTTCAGGTCAGATGTGTTGTGATCCTAAAACTAAAAACTATAGTCTACTTAAAAAAAAAAAAAATAGACATGACTTAACCTAAACTAAGGAAACTGAGGCATGGAGAGACCATGGCTTTCTCTGAGCCTTGGAGCCAACTTGGCTCCATCCACTACCCCATGAGTGCAGAATACAGGGAGACATGAGCCAGCATGGGAAGCTCATTTTGGAATACATCCTTACAAGCCTTCCAACCCCAGAGCAATGTCTCTCCAAGCAACTTTCCCATATTTTGACCCATGAGTCAAGGACATGGTGAATCTGAAACTCAATGAGAAAAGTTTTGGACTTTCTAGCTCAGCACTTCATAACGTGTGAAAAGAGGAAAATGGGGATGCTTAGCTTCCCCAGGTGGGATTCCATCTCCTCCCACATTCAGCAAAGATTATCTGCAAGCAGAGAAAGGTTTGCCAGTAACCAAAGGAAAGACGATCAGATCGCTCAGTGAGAAGGGATCCTGATGCTCACAGACCGGGTGGGCTTCCATCATCCAAGTGAGACTCCTGTGCACCCCCTCCTTGCCCTGGAAGGCTGCTAGATGCAACCAAGATTAAGCGTTTTAGACACACGCTGTTTTATTAGAAGCACAACATGGGGAAGAGGTAAATGCTAAAACAGGCAATTCCGTGAAGTCTGAAGTCAAAGGAATTCAGTGAGGAAATGCATTCAGGCTGTTGTGAAATTCTGCCCAGGAAGCTGGTGGAAACCACAACAGGGAAGTGGCCACGTGCCCCAGGTCAGGCCCTGTATGGAGTATATAAGGGTCCGTGAAGCAAAGGGCATCATCAGACCCCCCTCGACCTCTCCTGATCGCCCTCCTCACCTGTCCTGAGTCCTCTCTACTGACACCATGGGGTGCTGTGGCTGTGGAGGCTGCGGTGGCTGCAGCAGTGGCTGCGGTGGCTGCAGCAGTGGCTGCGGAGGCTGCGGTAGCTGCGGAGGCTGCGGGGGCTGCGGGGGCAGCTGTACCACCTGCAGGTGCTACCGGGTGGGCTGCTGCTCGTCCTGCTGCCCCTGCTGCTGCGGCTGCTGTGGGGGCTGCTGCAGTGCCCCCGTGGTCTGCTGCTGTCGCCGCTCCTGCGGGTGCAGCTCGTGCGGCTGCGGCTGCGGGAAGTGCTGCCAGCAGAAGTGCTGCTGCAAGAAGCAGTGCTGCTCCTAGGTGGCCCCTCAGCTCTGCCTCCAGGGCCAGAGTTGTTGGGGGGCTCCTTGCAGAGCACTGGGTAAGGCTTCCCAACATCCCGCCTGCCTGCTTGCTCCTGTTCTATGTGCTTTGATGTCTCAGAGCTGCTCACTCTGTCCTTGGGCTCTGAAGTTGCAGGGCTGGTTCTTTCCCTTCCACGTGATTTCACCAATTTCCTCTCTCTGTATTTTCCAGAGGGTAAGGTCAAGCAGGTAACTCTTCTCCGTCATCTTTGAAATCTTGTCTCCGTTTGGAGGAAAGATAAACCACCACCGTACAGCGTCAGCCTTAGAGAGTGGGAAGGCGGTCACCCTGGTCTAACATCTTTTTACATTATAAGCTTGATAAAGTACAATCATGAGGGTTAATATTTCATTTTCTTAAAAAAAATTACTTATGGGGTAGCCCGGGTGGCTCAGTGGTTTAGTGCCACCTTTAGCCCAGGGTGTGATCCTGGAGTCCTGGGATCGAGTCCTACACCGGGCTCCCTGCATGGAGCCTGCTTCTCCCTCTGCCTGTGTCTCTGCCTCTCTCTCTCTCTCTCTCTCTCTCTCTCTCTCTGTCTCTCAAGAATGAATAAATAAAATATTTTTTAAAAAATTACTTATGATGAAATCTTCTATTGTACACTCCCTAACTTCTTCCCATTTCTATGACTCTGTAAAAAAAACAAGCAAACAAAAAAGCGACTCTTTCTTAATAAAAAAAAAAAAATATTCACATTATTCTAATGTGTCTCTTTCCACAAGATGCGTACCGTCCCATGACTGAGGCCAATGGAGCAGAAGACAAAGGGTGATATTTAAAGACCTGGGATAGGTTTCAATTAGTGGATGACTGGTCCTACACTGTCCTATAATGGGTTTTACAATAAAGAGAGAAATCTATGGGGGGGAGGGGTAGAACCTGAAATTTTGGCCATCAGTGTCATTGAGGGAAATTCCTGTACTCTCCTGCAGCTGCTTCCTGCTGTCTGTCTGCAACCGAGTTCTGGGTGTACGTGTTGGACAGCCCCACATGGCGGGGGTGCTTCACCCCACTGCTCTGAGTACATTTTACTCATTCATTCATTCAGCACATGTGTAAGTGCTGCTGTTAGGCCAGGTATCTTGCCAGAGGTCTAAAGAAAAACAAGTCTATGCCTTCAAGGAATTGATGTCGAGAAAGAAAGTCCATTACAAAATAGGACCCTATACAGGTTTCTGTGGTCACACTTTCTCCACCTCCTGTGTCACCGATTCAAGTAAATCTGTGTGTATATCCCTGCGGCCACTTTGGTGAACACCAAAATAAGAGTCCCTTAATTCATTTACGGGGTAAAAAAACCAAGTGAGTGGTTGACACTTTCCATGGGGTTTTTCCCTGGCTCCCAGTGGCATTTGACACAACTGAGCACCCTCCCTCCCTAGTAAACTTTCATCGCTCAGCTTTTCATCCTCCTCCTGGGGACCCCCTCACATCCTGTATGTGGCCTTGCCCGACATGGACACCCCAGTGCTCAGACCTTAGCCCTCTCCTCCATCATCCTGTGTCCTCATCAAATCTCTCCTATATATTTTTTTTAATTTTCCAACACCTAACACTTTCTAACATACTATAAAATTCAGGAATTTATCATGTTTATCGCATGGTGCGCCCCTCTGCCTCACCCCACACAAAACTGAAATGTGCATTCCACAAAGCAAAGATTTCTCATTCACTCTCTTGTTCACTGGCAGTATCTCAAGTGCCTAGAACATAAAACACTATATATATATACACTCAATAAATAGCTTCCTTTTTAAAGAATTTATTTATTTATTTATTTATTTATTTATTTATTTATTTATTTATTTATGAAAAGGGAGAGACTATGAGCAGGAGAGGGAAGCAGAGGGAGAGGGACAAGCAGACTCTCCTCTGAGCAGGGAGCTTGACGTGGAGCTCGATCCCAGGACCCTGAGATCATGATCTCAGCTGAAGCTAGATGTTTAACTGACTGAGGCACCCCTAAATAGCTTCTTAATAAATAAATAATTTTGCAAACTTTTTTTTATTATGAAACATGCCAAATATAAACGGAAGTGGATAATGTAGCACAATAAATTCCTAAGAACCATCACCCAAGCCAACAATAATCAACATGGCCAATCTCTTATCATCTATAACCTCATCCATACCCCTCCCACCACTGGCTAATAATACACAACTAAATCCAGACCTCACCACCTAATCAGCAATGTATTTACATTCCTTCCAATGAATGAATTCCTCATCATCTCTCTCTGACTTAGACTATGGCCAAGGGCTATCAAAGAAACACAGACGTAAACTCAAGGTCCAAAATGAGGTCCTCTCTTGGCAAGAGGTTATGCAGGAAATTGTGACACCCTGGACCTTTAAGAAATTCTGGTGTTCTCTGGGAGGACCCGGCAGTCAATGTACAAAGGCACTCTTGCACAATGAGCAGGGTCCTCCCACCCTCAATGAGTAGCTTGGTAATTTCTAAATTGATTTTCTGCAAATCACAGGAAGGTGAAAATAGAAAACCCAAGCCAACGGGACAGTGATCCAAAACACAGTGGGGGAGCTTTGAATCAGTCTCAGTTCCAGTCATAGTCCTTAGAAACCAAACAGTATTTATCTTTGGGGAGGGTTTTCCATTTCTACCAACAGATAACCAAAAAAAGACTGGATTCTGGTGGGGTTTTTTTTTTCCATTTTAATCTATGAGAACTTCATAACGCTTTTTTGTTTAACAACCTCCGCTTAACAAAAACTATTTAATATTGGAACTATTTGCGTTGGAAAATTCTCAAAGCGCAAGAAAACCACACCTCCTCACAACCTTAAAAATAAAATAGAATGAAATGAAATGAAATGAAAATGTTATTCTATATGTTGGCAAATTGAACACCAATAAAATATAAATTTATAAAAAATTAAATTAAATTAAATTAAATTAAAATGAAATGAAATAAAATAAAATAAAAATGAAACGAAATGAAATAAAATAAAAATGAAATGAAATGAAATAAAGTAAAACAAAATAAAATAAAACAAAATAAAACAAAATAAAATAAAATAAATAAAATAAATAAGATAAAATAAAATAAATAAAATAAATAAATAAATAAATAAAATAAATAAAATAAATAAATAAATACAATAAATACAATAAAATAAATAAAATAAAATAAATACAATACAATACAATAATAATAAAATAAAATAAAATAAAATAAAATAAAATAAAATATTAAAATAAAATCACAGTGACTGAGCACATTAACTCTGGAGCCAGGATGCCCCGACAAAAACCAGACTTTTCCGTTTACTTCTGACTCACCTGCTTCAGTGCAAAATGGGCTTTTTGACTGTACCTCTCTCGCAAGTTTTTGGGAAAAGGAAATGGACTCATGGGCAAGGACATATTCAGAAATAGATGCACACTGTATTCGGTCCATCCTGCTTCATCACATTGAGATATCAGGTTATTACTTTTGGTTGCTCCTTTCGGGTGCGGTACACAGGGTACCTTACCCGGTGGGCCCACGGACCTGGAATTGTCTCCTTGTGTTAAAGGTGCTAAAGGTTCGGGAGGCCGGTGATTAGCATATGCAAATCGGTGGGCGGGGCCTCGGGGCCAGGTGCGCGGCTACCTTCAGCGCCGGGCTGCACCTGTTCTCCCCGGTGAGCGACCCGGCGAGCAGATACCCCCTCCTCTAGGTAAGACTAGCTGCGGGGGGCGAGGTCCGGCAGGAACACCCCGACCCCCACCCCCACCCCCACCCCCACCCCTCCTCCCCGCCCTCCCGCGTCTCCCGGTTGGGCTGCGCGGGCGGGGCGCGCTCTGCGCCGCAGCGGGCGGGTCCGGACCCGCCTGGATTCCATCGCGCGCCCCGGGACGGGCGGCCTGGGCCTGGCGCTGCGGCCCCTGCGCTCTCCCGCCTGCTGGGGTGAGGCTCGCCTCCCTAACCTGGGGAGACTCTCGCTCTCAGCCGTCTGCAAAGTCGAGTAAATGAGACCACGACTCTGGTAAGGGGCCAGCATCCCCCTTGGTGACGCCCACGTGCACAGATCACAACTGAAAAGAAGCTTGGGCCCAGGGTTCTAAATCCCAATCCATGGGAGAAGGACAATCATCATAGGGTTTCACTCATACAGGGAATATAAGAAATAGTGAAAAGGATTTTAAGGAAAGGGAGAGGAACTGAGGGGGGGTGGAATTAGAGAAGGAGACAAACCATGAGAGACTCCTAACTCTGAGAAACACAAAGGGTTGTGGAAGGGGAAGTGGGGGGGCCTGTAACTGGTTGACAGCACTGAGGAGGGCACTGGATCGGATGAGCACTGGGTGTTATATGTTGGCAAATCGAACTTCAATAAAAACAAACAAACAAACAAAAACAAGAATGGAAGGAAGAAAGGCCCCCGTGGGGAAAAAGAGAAGGGACTTTGAAGTGAAGAGGCCTGGGAGACTGAGGCCTCCCTTAATTGGGATTAAAGGAAAACACAGGAAAAAGGAAAATAAAAAAAAAAAAATTTATTTTAAAAATAAAAATAAATAAAAATAAAGGAAAACACAGCCGTACCTTACAGTGATATTTCTGGAGAGGAAACCTAATTCATCAAATAACACGTAGAACAGTTATTTGGCAAATCACTGCTGCTGCTGTCAATGTGCAAAACATGTGAGGATGTGGAGTGCTTAAACTTTGTAAAGGGCGAAGAAAATATTTTCTACAAATACTCATACTGAGCTGTTTTGCCACTACCAAGACTGGATGGAACACATTTGTATCTCCTAAGGCAAAAAGCTGTGTTTTTATGAAGGTACATATTCTAAATAGACCCAAACATAACTAACTTTCGAATATGTTTTTCTTCATACTGCCTTAGAAGGGGCAGAAATGGTCAAAAATACGACGTTTGCTCAGTCATTATTGGTCAGAGATCATCCGTGGTTTCTCAAAGTTGGGTAATGGTAATTGTATTCAAAGATAAATAGTCACATGAATTTAAATGAAATTATTTACCTTGTGCTTTTTTTTGAAGTGACCCTCTTTGAACTATGAGTGCCCAGCTGTATTCATTCTGGTTGAATTTACTACATGTGCTTGCAGGACACAGATGGGAAAGAAGCTTTATTGAGCAACTACTATGTGCCTAGAACCAGATTGAGCAGTTCCTGAGACAACTTTGTGAGGTGGGTACGGTTATCCACATTTTATAAGCCAAATTCAGGAGGTTAGCTACTTGCTGCAATCGGGGTAGGACTAGAAGGAATTGAAGCTTCCAACTCCAAAGTTTCATTCTTTCCACCAAACCACACTGGACACCACACACTCCAACCTGGAGAGAGGCAGGGGTGGGGGGAGCCTAAAGCTGGGAAAGTCTGCAGTAAGATGTCAAAATTTTAAATAGCATATTCCATAATTAACAACTATTGACAAGTCATTTAAGTTCAGAGGAATAAATTGGAAGCCATTTGGCTAGGCTAGAGACATGACAAATGATAACAAGTATTAAAGGATGGTTTGGGGGAAAAGATAAAGTGATGACGGACACACAGATATAAATATGATCATGTGTTAGAGGTCTTGTTAACTCATCAATGGGGAAACTGGTAAGGCCATTACAACCTGGTCAAAGGAGAACCCAAAGAATGGGTATATTTATAGATCAGGAATATTGAAATAGAGGTAAAACTGGTCTTCTGTGGGGGTGGGGGCACAGGGCTGTCCCCTCATTGGATAGAATTCCTTTGCATGTCTGTAGACAAGAATTCTTTCATATTGCCATTGGTCACTACAATTCATATAGTTGTAAAATAACTCAAACTATGCAGGTTGGTTTTTTTGTTGTTTTTGTTTTGTTTTGTTTTGTTTTGTTTTGTTTTGTTTGTTTTTCCCTGAAGCACAAATGTTTTCCTGCCTGAGTCCACATACCCCTTGCATCGGACTAGTTACCTACATGACATTTCAGTGGCTAGACTTGGTCAGTTGACTTTCCCTATAAGCTGTCTACTGGTTTTATTCCTTGAGCCACACCTGAGGCTAGATCGATCTAATCAAAGACATATAGAGAAGAAACAGCCCAGAACAGGATGATTAATTCATCAGCAAATGTTTCACACCAGCAAAAAAGAATGATGCCATAGATGACAAAATGGAATCTGAAGTGTTTTAAAGATCTTGTATCTACTCTTGTGGTGGTTTTGACCAAAAGGAGAACTATTCTGGCCAGCATGTTGAATATGTAGACCTAATTCATACTTTTTGAAGTTGTGTAGAAAGCTTCATTTCAGCAAAGGTTCTCTAGTGTTTGCTTTTGTCATGGTTTGTTGTTGTTGTTGTTGTTTGTGTTTTGTTTTTGTTTTGTTTTGTTTTTTGTGGAGAGGGGGCTTATGAGTGGTTGGTAGGTAATAAGACTACTTCCCAGTTTTCTGAGATTCTAAGTCCCTTAATACAAACTTTGAGAAAAAACTAGATTATTTTAATTCTAACATTCAGGAAAAAAATGTTTTTGGTATGTTTACCTCCCTGCCTGTGTTTCTTTCACAAAGATCTGTTTCTCTATTTTTTTTTTTTCTAATGAGATTCCAGAAGAGGGTGGCCGCGGAAGAGGTGTTGCAAGCCCTCAGAAGGGGGTGGGCTTTAGTGTATAAAGCCATTGCTCTTGACAGCTCAGTTCTGAAGGACTCCAGACTCCAAGGAGAGGGAGGGGTATTGTGACAGGGACTCCCAGCAGGGGACATCAGGAAGGAGCAGGAGTTGGATCTGAAGGCAGGAAACTGGACTCAGTTCTAGAGAGAAATAAACTCAGAACACGAAAGGCGCAGGTAACTCTGATTCTCTCTGTATTATTTCGAAGAATGTTACATGTGGCCAGACTTCCCAAGTTTGTTAGTTTGTCCTAGCTTTGATTTGTGGGCACAGTTTCTGTTCTAAATCTTCTAGGACAGACCCAGTTAGAGAGATGCTGTTCTGTTTTCACATCGTGCCATGTAGAATTTGGAAAACCCTTAGTGCTTCCAACAGTAAGAAAAGTCCAGGGCTGCATAGAGTCCCACACAGTGAAATGCTTTTAAGGAGTAGGGGATGGGGAGGTGGAATAGAATGGGGTTTGTTTTTGTTTTTGTTTTGCTTGAAGTAGAATTTACATAGAATATGAAGTATAGATTTTAAGTTTGAGCATTTATAAAGATGTACACCCATGTATCTATGTCTCATCAAGATATAGGATATTCCATTATTCCAGAAAGTTCTCTCGTGCCCTACTACAGTCGGTTCCTCCCCTGTCTCCTACCCTGGGCAAACTCTTATCCAGTTTCCATCACAGCAGAGTAGTTCTGCTGGTTTTAGGACTTTACATACATTAATGGAATCACAGTTTTGTGTGTGGAGCCTTTGGCAGAACATCACTCTTTAAATATTCACCCAAGTTTTGCAATAGTGCATTCCTTTTTATTGCTGATAAAAATCAGTATTCATTACTTAAATATATGATATTGTTTACTCATTCACTTCTTAATGGACATTTCAGTTGCTTCCTGTTTTTTTTTTCACCATTGTGAGTTTATGAATTTTCTTGACTAGAGTGCCAAATGGTTTTCCAAAGTGTTGTTGGTATCATTTTACTTTCCCACAAGGAGTGCGTACAAATTCTAAATCGTTCCCAACATTTGGTTTGCTAGGTTTTTTTGTGCTTAGGCATTCTAGTGGTTGTAGAGTGTTCTTGTGGTTTTCCTTTCCATTTTCCTAATGGTATCTCTTGATAAGCAGATAACAGTTTTTTGATAAAATCCAATTTATTGATTTATTTTCTTTTGAGTCCTTTTTATCAGTTCAGTGACAGAGTTTTCAATGCCTATGTTCATAGTGATCTGTTTTCTTCTAGATGATACTTTTATGGTTCGTAGAGTTGATTACATCAAAGTAGTTTTTGTGTATAGAGTGAGGTAGAGGTCAGGGAAATGCCCTTTAAATAAGATGAGGGCTAAAATACAATAGCTCTCTAGAAATTGGTGAAATCATCCTCTGATCCTGATTTTGCAATAGAGGATTGAGAATTAAGCAATTCCCTGGAATGTGCCTCCCTCCAGCATCAGCGTACCTTGATTTACGCATACTGCAGCTCCTCGTTTTATTTGGATGTTTCACTCAAAGTTCTAGTCTCTTCTACATGAGCAGTAAGTAGATTGAGAGGCATAACTAGCTGTTATACTCTGCTGTCCGTGACAAGCATATATTTCAGTTTTCAGTCATCAGACTTTGGGTTTGCTTCTGTCTGGTGAGGGGTTTGGCTCCAGCAGTGTTGAAAAACCTGAAAGGTGAGTTTTGGGAAAATGGAACAAATGCTGGCCATCACTCTGTTTTTAAAGGGGCCTTGGACCTTGGGGAGAAAACCCATTGCAAATGTTGTATCTCTTGGCCAGCTGTCCAAGTCCTTTGCCATTTTGAGATGGTGAGATTCATGATTATTTTAATTTACCAACCTGATGCTCGGTTATTTGAAATTGATGTTTTGACTGAAGTAAAGATTCTGGAGAATAATGTGAAAATGAGACCAGCCCATTCTCAGATGCGGTTTGCCTGGTCAGGCACCCTCTCTGAGATGACTGGGATGTTTAGTAGGGAGGATTGGACAGGAATTGGGTGGAGACTGGAGATTCCAGATAATTTTCTCCAGATTTATTAGCACCTCAATTACTTCTGGCAGTGTCTTCTAAACAAACATGGAAAAGGAGTTGATAAAATGATTCCTTTCCACTGACTAGGTCCTGATACTCTAGGCTCTCTGGAACCTTTGGAAAACCAGGTTTGCGAATGGTCTTTGCTTTGACTACGTCATCTTGTCCCCTGCATCAGGGAACCCACAGCTCTAAAGGCTTCCATTGTGGGAGGAGAATCCCATCTTCTCAGAGTGTGTGGAAGAATTTGGTCCCCAAAGGTCCCCCTAGCTAGAGAAGTCTACTCAGGCCTCAAGGAGAGAGAAGGCCCACCAACTTGTACCAGTCTCTATAGTTCTTGCTTTGTATTATTGTTTATTATTTATTATCCTTGCCTATTCTGCACCAATGTAAATATATACTTAGAAATATTTGTGACCACAACTTACCAGTACATATGTATAGCCTATTGTTTAGGAAATAGGACACTGTCAGTGCTTGTGAGTTAGATAAGGTCCACATTGGCACGTGTCCAGTCTGGTTCTTCAGGGCATAGATGAGCAATGCATGAGAAAATATTTATGTGCACAAATATGGAAAAGGTTTGGTTCACACAATGAGTCTCTAAGTTAGTTAACTGAAGGAAATACAGCCAAGGGGATGGCTGTAGACTTCAGCAACCAGGAAATGTAGGTTCTAGGTTTACCTTGCAACTCAGTACAAATGGGGATCCTGGCAACAATAAAAATAAAGTTTCCTTTTCCCTATACCATAGAATTATGATGATAAATGAATTTCTCCTGCAGCCAATATAAGAAAACTAGGCATTTCAGGGACACTATTATAAATCAAAGAATACTTGTGATGATTATTAAAGCTATGCAGAATCATATGGAAAAGACATTGACCTGAAGCCAGTTGGAAAGATTTAAAGATGTAGTTAAAGAATGATAAAAATAGGAAAAAGTCAATAATATGCTAAGAATTGGAGTGAAAGAGGAGATGAAAACTTGAACTCTGATAGCAAGAGACTAGAAATGCTTAAAGAATGATAAAAATGGGAAAAAGTCAATAATATGCTAAGAATTGGAGTGAAAGAGGAGATGAAAACTTGAACTCTGATAGCAAGAGACTAGAAATGCATGATAAGAATTTGTTCCAAGGAAGATAAAAACAAAAACAATGAGAAGCCACCCCAGCCCACCCCAGTCATAGTTGAAACACAAGTAAACCTTACATTTTTTAGGAGATGGAGATGAGTCTATGAGTGTCTTAAAACAAAGTTGGTTTAGATACACTAACCAGAGAAAGGGAAGCGGCACTAAAAATAAGTGGCCTTCCAGAAATAGACTGCAGGTAGGGATTGAGAGAAGCGACCAGAGACTTGCTAAAAGGTCCCTGATGAATTTTAATGAAAAATCACCATCATTTCTTAGCCATCAAAAAGAGAACGGAACACATCATTTCCCAAGTAATTTAGATGGGTCACTTCCCAGTGCAAAGGTGTTTGCGTTCCCCAGAGCTCATGCAAGGTCATATGGAGAGGCCAGCAGTGCACGTGGCCATTTATTACTGGGGCCATATGCGCTGCATGTGTGCAGGTGGTGTAACTGGGTCAGAAGTAGGTGCTCTCTAGTACACTGGGCAGGCCACGCAGGGAGACTGCACCCTGCCTGGGGCCACTTTTGCTTGAGAGTGAAGCAAAAGCTAATGCCCAGCGTTCTTTTCCTTCACCTGCTCTTGTTGGCTACAGCTCTCCCTCCAAAGAGCTCTCCTACACCACCCAGCCGACCCACTGAGGTAAGCTCTGTGGCAAATCTAGTTACTGCTCCAAGTCTCCTCCAGAAGGAGCAGCTGATTGATTCAGCTTTCTGGTTGTTTCTGGCGTTTTCACTGTAGATTTCAAGTAATGATAACACACTAAGCTGACTTTTGTTTGGAGAACATTCTTTTATTGTATTTTCTTTTGACCAACTGCCCATATAATGTTCTTGTGCCTTTTTAAAAATGGAGCACAAGAACATGTGCTCCATGTAATGGAGCATACGAGTAATAGGTGAGAATTACTACTACAGGAGCAACTTTTTAAGAGGATTGTCTTCTTTGGAAAGCACAGAAAGGGGGGAAAGATCAACATCTAACTTTCAGAAGTGTCAAGTCAGAAAATCCATCCAATTCATGTCCTTGAGTTAGAGTCAATGAAGTGAGGGAAGGTTTAGAGTACTTTCTAGGATGAGGATAATATTACATGGTCAAAAATAATAATAAATGGAAAAGTAGCAAAAGGACAGTCTTTTCTAGAATGGTGCTTTACCATGAAGGCTGGAGGCCCTCCCAGACGGAACGGGTATCCTATGATGACCCTAACAGGTGTGCTTAGGAGAGATGTGAGTAAATATTCAATCCTATATTTTCCTCTGCAACTTCTTTTGTCTTTTCTTTTTTTTCTTAGAGAGCTAGAAAGAGAGTGTGTGTCAATGGGGGGAGAGGGAGAGAAAGAGTCTTAAGCAGGCTCCACAGCCAGTGCAGAGGCAGATGCAGGGCTCGATCTCACAACCCTGAGATCATGACCTAAGCTGAAATCAGGATTTGGACACTTAACCGACTGAGCCATCCAAGCATCACTTTCCTCTGCAATTTCTAACTCCATGACTGTGTCCCAGAGAAAGATGTAATTTACGATGTGACCATTTTTGTATATTTCTATATTGATAATCCAAACAAAGCTCAGAAAAAAACATAGCCTGATTCTGCAGTGCATTTTGATTCTTAATATATTTTATCTGCAAACAGGACATTTAAAAAAATCCTGTTTGCAACCCACTAAATTTTGTTGACACTCACAATCTGAAAAACATTATTCTAAAATAAAGAGGAATTGGATGCTGACCAGGCACTCGCAACACAGAGGAAAGATTACTGAACTTGGAATTGGAAAAACTGAGTTCAAATCCGGGTGAAAACCTGCACACATAATACTGCCTGTGGCCCTCAATTTCCTCATCCAAAAAATGAGTAAATACCATCTTCTCTATCTACCTACCTCACAAAACTGTCAAGGAAAAAAATAATTTTTCAAATGTAGAAATTATGGATTGTGTAATTTGATTATCATCGCTATAGTCATGTGACAGATAAGAGTAGCATCTCCTCAATAAGATAAAAATAAAAAGTGATGATCAATGCTTCCAAGCTATATGACCCCATTAGCCAGAGGTTTCTCTAGTAAGGAGAGAATGATTTGGGCAGGGATTGTTGGGTTGGAAACCTAGAGGCCATGCTGACGGTGCCTATGGGGATGGCTGGTGAGGAAAATGTCCAGGAGGTGGGAATGGTGCCAGAGAAGTCAGACCCATCTACTCATCCATGTAGAGGGAAGGCATAAACCTGGCACCAACAGACCTGACCCTGACCTCAATCTTAACCTTGCTTGGCTGAGTGCCCATGAGCTTTAAGGGGGCTCCGTTCCCATGTCTGAGAAATTGGGGACATTTTAGATACATATAAAAATTATGTAATTACCATCGATCCTTGAACAACATAGAGATTAGTGATGCCAACCCCTGCACGGTTGAAAATCCACATTTGTCTTTTGACTCCCCCAAAACTTAACTACTAATAGCCTACTGTTGACCAGAAGCCTACTGATAACAGTTAATTAACACATATTTCATGTGTTATATGCATTATATATTGTATTCTTCCAATAAAGTAAGCTAGAGAAAAAATCGTAAGGTAGAGAAAACAGATTTATAGTACTGTACTGTATTTATCCAGAAAAAATCCACCTATAAGTGGACCCATGCAATTCACACCTGTTGGTCAAAGGTCAACTATATGTAATATTAAATATGATAAATATATTATTATATCATATAATTCTATTCATATTTATTTAATAGAACCATATTTAATAATTTTAATTATTTAAATAATAGTATCTGTATATATTCTATAAGATATATAATTATAGGTAAATATATATAATTAGGGTTGTTCTAAGGATCAGAGACAATAATGTTATACAGCAACTAATACAGTACTTGGTGTAAGGCAGGAGCCAAGCCGACAGTAGCTGATAGGTTGTTCTCATTTTATCTGTGTGAGTTGGCAGGATCTTTCACAAGTAAGAAAAAAAATCACTGCCTTCAGAGAGTGGGTGAAAGGCCATGCTGAGCTGGAGAATTTCAGATACCCGTGTGCCAGTAACTAAAGAAGCCAGACCCGTGGTATTTATTCAGTGCTAGACACAGACACTCCAGGGCACCTACAGGAAAAGGTTTTCAGCTAACTGGGCCAGAATGGGTCACAGACAGGGAGTGATGTGTGCACATGAAGAGGTTAGTGGGTTGGGGCTGACGGTGTGAGATGTCTACCCAAAACATCAGTCACCTGAGGACCTTTCCATCACCTGGCCTGGACTCTTCAGGGCCTAGAGAACCAGAAAAGAATTTCAGGGCTGCATGTCTACGTGTAATTTTGCAAAAGCTCCCTGGACAATTTCCATCCACTTCCCTCTCCACCCTGTTAAGATCCAAGGCCGTGGCATGGAGCCAGTTTGCCCAGAGGGTGAGAGAGGGACAAGTGGTCCTTGGGCATCATGTCTCAGAATCACACTCTGCATGAATGCAGATTCCCTGGCCCCCATACCTACTGAACCACACGTTAGGGATGGAGTCGGGGAGCCCATATTTCTCCAAGTTCCCAGGGGATCTGATACATAAGTCAAGTCCACACGGTCTTTGTTAAGGGGCCGGAGTAAGGAAGGATTAGGAAATGAGGCAAGTGCTAGATGCCTAGGAGACCTTGGGTCGGGGCAGGTGAAAGAACAGCCAAATATTTGCCAGTGTAGAAGTCTCCCAGCAGGCAGCGACAAGGGCTGGAGCCCTGCAGGAGGAAGAAGAGACACCAAGCAAGACATGGCCTCAGAAAGGGTCTGGTTGCTCCTGCTGTTGTCTGGACTAAAGGATTCCTGCAAATGTTGGATTAGATGTCTTCTCTTATTTCCTCTAGCAGAAAACCTAGCTTTGGAGCGTGTGTTTGTTTCTGTGGGGAGGAGGCTAGAAAAGGAGTGAGGAAAGGAAGCCCAGTATATCCTAGGATACAGGTGTGAGCCCCCCAGATACTTCCCGGCTGTTTGCAGCTAAGGCCAGACACATTCTCTCATTTCTCCTCATTAAGCCAGAATCACTGTGGATTCTGGATCCTCCAACATGAAGAGAGGAAAGGAAAGGGAAGAGAAGTGCCGTGTGTTTGAGCAGCGGTGCTATGCCCAACATGGCACCAGGTCCTTTCCAGATATCAGTCAAGGCACCCGGTACTCACAGAAAGCCTACACAGTTAACATCATTACCCCCTTCTACAGATGCACAACTGAACTGCAAGGCATTTGTAGAGTTAAGGGCCTCCCTGGCCTTCTCCTGATGCAGCCAGCAGTACACTCTGGAAATGCAAACAAAGCTTTACTAGCTCTCAGCGGTGAAGTTTGACCTTCATCCGCTTCCTTCTGCAAGACCTACCCACCTCCCTAGCCCCTAGCAAAGTTTGTCTTCCTGAATACCTGGAATTGCACCCAGTGACTTCCTCTGCTGGAGAGATCATCACTTTCCCTCTCTTAGGTCCACTTTCAAACTATAATTGGCTCTATGTAGTTAGTCATAATCTTTAGGATGAATGTGTTCATGAAAATACTTTCTTCCCTCACTACGAGGAAAGGTTATCATTAGAGCTACCAGAATGAGGCAGAGTGGAGCAGGAAAAGGGATCCAGATGGACATCAGAGATATGTGGATTCAGATCTTGACCGGGTGATTGGAAGCCAGTTGTAGGACACCTTGGATGTCCCATATGCTCACCTGGGAATTTGGGAAAGTGGTATATATTTTTACAGTTATTATTAGGAGTTAATAAACTAGATAATATACAGAAAAGCATCATACAGCAAGTTAATTTCCCCATCCAAGGCTTCCAAAAATGTGGACACTTTGTAAGTAGACTGGATCCCCAATATGAAGGAATCAGAGGGGATTTTCCTGTGGCAGATTCACCATTGGACTTCTTGCCTGAAGTTTGAATTTCAAGCAATTACACTTGTGGCTTCGAAACAAAGCATGAACTATTATTAATCAGCTCCCTGCCCCCACTGAGTGGTGTGAAGTTGCAGACCAATGGAAGAAATGGGCCCAATCTTAATGAAGAGCAGGGTAGCAACCTACAAACTGGTGCCTTTCGTTCCCAACACAGACTAAGCATCAGTCTCGAACAGAGGGGATATAGGAAAAAATGGCCAGTCGATTCTTCATCTGGCTTAATTTTTTTTTTAAACTGAGAAATTATAAGTTCTCAGATTGGAGACACCTAACAAAAGTATTTTGGATGTGTACTATGTGTCAAGCAACCACAAAAGTAAGGGATGGTCTAACGGGGAGATAAATGTGTAAATAAACAGGCCATTCAGTGTGTTAAAGATTTCAGGGTCACAATACAAAATACTATGGCAGATGAATTAATAGTAACTTGAGGGATGTCTGGGTGGCTCAGCGGTTGAATGTCAGCCTTCAGCTCAGGGCGTGATCCTGGAGTCCTGGGATCGAGTCCCACATCAGGCTCCCTACATGGAGCCTACTTCTCCCTCTGCCTGTGTCTCTGCCTCTCTCTCTGTGTCTATCGTGAATAAATAAAATCTTAAAAAAAAATAGTAACTTGAGCCACTAAATCTTGTGAAGTTGGAGTTGACCTCCTAGAAGTATGTCACCTACCACATGTACACCAGTAATGCACCAGCCAGGGTTGTACTTCCTTTCAAGCATTAATTAACCCATGTTTACCATTTATCAGGAACTACTCATTACCATGTTTATGCTGAAGAGCACTAAGGGGGCGTAACCTGTCCCAGCAATAATGAGTAAGAAGCCTGTTGACTAAGGAGGGTTTGACCGGCGCACCTAAGGAAGATGTGAAAACACTTATGAATCATTCACCTTCCCATTTCAGCTGCAGACAGAGGAAACTTTATCCTTCCACAAAACATTTAGAAACACGTTTCTCGTTATATCCAAGATGCCAAAAGTAATTAAATGTCAGCTAATTTTGACTCTGTTTCCATTTGATCAGCCATGGATTGTTTCAAAACTTTGTCAAGTCATTCCTGGATTTATCCTACTGTGATCCTGTGCTTATTTGGATTTTTCTCCATGATGAGACCCTCAGAACCCTTCCTTATCCCGTATTTATCTGGACCAGATAAAAACCTGACCAGCTCAGAGGTAAATTAATATACATACATACATATCTTAACGTGGTTTAATTTTACAGGATTTGAACAAGATGTGGGGTTAGGGCTTCATCAAACTTGAGATATTAACGCACTAACCTTGGTGATCCATTTTCATAGTATTTGTCATTTAATACAATGATTCAAACTAGTCTTCCCTCCTCACACTTGTAAAAATGGGAAGCCTCAGCATATTAAAGTCCAATACATATTTTTTTTAATTTTTTATTATTATTATTTATGTATGATAGTCACAGAGAGAGAGAGGCAGAGACATAGGCAGAGGGAGAAGCAGGCTCCATGCACCAGGAGCCCGACGTAGGATTCGATCCCGGGTCTCCAAGATCACGCCCTGGGCCAAAGGCAGGCGCTAAACCGCTGCGCCACCCAGGGATCCCACATATTTTAACTTTTATGGAGCTCTACCATTAGTCTTAACACAAGGTAATTTTCAGGGCTCCATCAATTCTGTTATACTAACGTAATCCTAACGTAAAATCTCTGCCAGGCACAGGATCTAGTCCTAATAAACTTTTAGATGGCTGAGGTATAAGCAGGATATGATAAAGAACCATATCATTTTTTTTAGGACACTTACTCAGTTGTGAAAAACTGTTTACCAGCCAGTGAGACTTAACAGCTTTATCTCTCAGCTCTATCTTCCCCTGAAGGCCAAATTGTCTTAAAAGATCCACCTCCTTTTTTAATAATAAGTGCAACAAGAAAAGGCACTCACCCACCTGGAGAATTACCCTGCTCTAGTTTTATAATCTCCAGCCATAGCCACGAAGACACTACAGAGTGTGTGCCTTCACCCAGAAGGCTAACCGATGCTAGTTAATTTGGTGATGAGGTGCTACGGACAAAAAAGCAAGCGTGTTGTGTGGTGATGTAAAATCACTTTGCGACAACTCTGTTTCCAATTTTTTTCTAGATGGAAGCCGATCACAATTGAGACAAAACAAAGGACAAATACAGGTCCTAAATCAGCCAGTGAACCGACTGGGGTCTGCTTCTGTGACCACTATAGACCAGTTTGCATACCTATGCCCAGAGGTGCCACTCAGTCCCACTAGCCTTTGCAATCACTCTGCTGTCTACAGCAGTGGCACAGAACAGAACAAATGCAGGTGTGGTGTGACAGTGCTGCCGCCGCACCCATCCTGCCCCAGAGATCAACCCCTTTGGTCCTTCCTTCCTAGGAATGATCACTGCGGTTCCTTGCATTTCTGACGATAGCCATGAGATACCCACATCAAATGAGACAGAATTGAGTAAGCAGAGGTTAACCAGTAGAATTGGGAGGGGAAAAGCTTTGGGAGATTTGGCCAGGAAGATAATGCAATGCATGACTTGTTCCCACTTTGCAATTTTGCAAGGTTATTTATTCTTTTCTGTCCTCACATGTGTTCATTAGACTGTGGACATTTCTGACATGGTGATGGATCAAATAAACATAAAGTTTGTTGGAGTCTTCTAACATTGTAGCCCCTTTGTCTAATGTTAAAATCTTTGAACAAAAGAGGAATGGTATTTTTTTAAGAGACTAAAAACCCCAGGAGTGTCTGTTGAATAATTTTTAACTAATTTAACTCAAATGTACATACTGTTTAACTTTAAGAGAGTTCAGATTGCACATTAAGCAAATATATTCTTCCGTTGGGATGCACATAAATTTATAAATTGGTTTTATTTTGAAGAAGGGGGAGGACCTCTTTTTTCCTTGAAAATCCATTTTCTGGGGGCCCCTGGATGGCTCAGTCAGTTGAGTGTCTGCCTTCAACCCAGGTCATGATCTCGAGGTCCTGGGATCGAGTGCCGTGTTGGGCTCTCTGCTCAGCAGGGAGTATGCTTCTTCCTCTCCCTCTCTCTCTGTGCGCTGTCTCAAATAAATAAATAAATAATCAAAGAAAGAAAGAAAGAAAGAAAGAAGAAAGAAAGAAAATCAGTTTTCACTTGTGCTTTTCCATAATATGAAGAATATCCTATCCAGTTGGATGCAGAGTTTGATATTGGGCAAGCCACCTACACCTTAGTAATGTACTACGTAAAAAGGTATCTCTTTCACCTCCTGGTGCTTCATGGTCACATGATCCATTTTTCAACCTCACAGATCACAAACGAGATCTTACCAGTTTGGACATACTCTTATCTGGTGCTGCTGCTCCCCGTGTTCATCCTCACTGACTATGTCCGCTACAAGCCAGTCATCATCCTGCAAGGGATCAGCTTCATCATCACCTGGCTGCTGCTCTTGTTTGGCCAGGGAGTGAAGACAATGCAGGTTGTAGAGTTCTTCTATGGGATGGTGACTGCCACCGAGGTGGCCTACTATGCCTACATTTACAGCGTGGTCAGCCCAGAGCACTACCAGAAAGTGAGTGGCTACTGCAGGAGCATCACACTGGTGGCCTACACAGTGGCCTCCGTGCTGGCCCAGCTCCTGGTGTCCCTGGCCAACGTATCGTACTTTTATCTCAATGTCATATCCTTGGCCTCTGTCTGTGTGGCCTTTCTTTTTTCACTTTTCCTACCAATGCCTAAGAAGAGCATGTTTTTTCATGCAAAATCCAACAAAGAGGTACAGAAACCATCAAACAAAAATACAGTGTCAGATGAACCTTCCAAAGTTACCACACAAGATGGTGAAGAGATACCCACTTCAGAAATACCAACCATTTCAGGGAACCTGGATGGTGCTCCGGTGAATAGCCCAATGCCTAAAAATTTGGTTTTAAGTGTTTTTGTGCAGTGGTTCCAAGATTTGAAGGAATGCTACTCCTCAAAGCGTCTTTTTTACTGGTCCCTCTGGTGGGCCTTCTCTACAGCAGGTTTTAACCAAATTTTGAACTATGTTCAAATCCTGTGGGATTACAAGGCACCATCCCAGAGTTCTTTCATCTATAATGGGGCAGTAGAAGCTATTGCAACCTTTGGAGGTAAGCAAACATTGATTTATCTTCCCTTGATGGGCTACCCCCATTAAGTTTTTGTCTTTGTTGCTAAACTCCATGGTGGTAAGCTAATTCTGTCAGAAGGCATATTAACCTTTGTTTTTAATGGAAGGCACTGGAAGAAAGAAAAAGAGGACCATGACATTTGTATGTAATGTGGTAGAGTTATGGCAAGTAACTCAAGAGCTCTGGATTAAGCACCAAATGATTAAATTTTAGGCAAACTCCTAAGATTCCAATTCATCATTAGGAAAGGGGTTAATAATACCCCTTCTTCTTTCAGGTTGTTTTTTTTATATACAAAGAAAAATACTCACCTTATATATAAGTAAGAAGTTTTCATTATTTTAGTAAAATAGATTGAACCCTCAAGCCTTCCAGATTACCACTAAAAGATTTGATTTAACTAGTGCCGACCATTAGCAATCTTAGGTTCCACACCAAAAAGTTCTAAAAATGGGGGGATCCCTGGGTGGCTCAGCGGTTTAGTCCCTGCCTTCAGCCCAGGGCATGATCCTGGAGTCCTGGGATCGAGTCCCACATCAGGCTCCCTGCATGGAGCCTGCTTCTCCCTCTGCCTGTGTCTCTACATCTCTCTCTCTCTCTCTCTCTCTCTCTCTCTCTCATGAATAAATAAATAAATCTTTTTTAAAAAAAGTTCTAAAAATAGCTTTCTTAAGAGATTTAAGTGAGATGTGGAATGTATGCAAGAGTCAGGATTCTAACACCAGAAGGAAATCTGCCTTTGAAGTTTACTCTACAATAAATATTTATATCCTGGTAAGTGGGAACTTAAATTCAACTGAGACTTTAAAGATATTTTCTAGGAAGTAGGAGATTTCCACACCCTCGTTTACAAAAAATTCAGAAAAGTCAAGTGGCGTCCATTCTCTTATTGTCTCTCTTTTGGTAGGCTTCACCTTTACTCCTGCACACCAGGACTGCTCTGGACTTGGTTCACTGAAATTATTTCTTCTACATTCCAAATTCTGGGAGGGTGGGGTGAAAGAATGGTATTTCCTTTGTAGCATTGGTTCTTTCCTGGATCACACATGGAAAAGTTCATCAAACATCAGTAACTTGAAACATAAGTACCTTTTATTTTGCTAAAAAGAACTATAAATGCTAACCCTAATGACTGCCAATTATTCAGTCTCTTAAACTCTGTAAGTCAATATTGAGTTCACTGAAAACCTCAAGTAAATGGGTTAGATCTCAAAGACACTGAGATGGACACCAGCAGTTTAAGATTACTAATAAAGACTAAAATTTTCTATCCAGGGCAACATATCTGTTACCCATTGAAAAAAATTACGATAAACAACCAATGAGAAAGGCAAGTATGGACGGGCCAGGTATACTATCAGAGCAGCCCTTTCACTCTTCTCTATTCCTGCTCCTCACATGTTGTAGCAAGTGACAGGGTTTATGGATCGTTTCTCCCCAGGCTGCTGTGGTAAAAAAACTTTCGGGCCTCTCCACATGGCACAGTGCATGGCATGTAATGGATATTAATTAAAAGTGTGGCAACTACCTGATTGAAAGAGGAGGAGGTAAAGAGAGAAGCCAACAGAAAATATGGTTGAGAAAAAGATAAATCTACATGCTATTTTTGTGAAATCCATACATTCATCATGTACATTTGCCTAAGACTTGACTTTTTAAAGAGAGCACGGTAAAAAAATAAATAAATAATAAATAAATAAATAAATAAATAAATAAATAAATGTAAATAGAGCACGGTGGCATATCCCATGTGCACAGTCAATGTGTGGATCTCCCTTAATGTTTCTTTCTCAGGGGCCGTGACTGCCTTTGCAGTGGGCTACGTGAAAGTCAACTGGGATCTTCTGGGAGAGTTGGCTCTAGCGATCTTCTCCATCATCAATGCAGGCTCTCTGTTTCTCATGCATTACACAACTGACATCTGGGCATGCTATGCTGGCTACTTGATATTCAAGTCCAGCTATATGCTTCTTATAACCATAGCAGTGTAAGTATTACCAATCATTTCTCTCCACTCCTAAACCCACACCATGTTCTCTCTTCTGTAGCATTTCTGTAGTTCTTTGCAAAACTTCAGAAGTATTTTAATCAATAGCAATATTAAATGTTGGCTACATATTAAATTGGGCACAATGAAGCCATGTTTTCATTTAACTATTTGACCTCTGAATGCTGCTAAGATAAGTCATCAAAGAAAAAAAATCCTATGGGTTCATGAACCAAAAGCAAAGATACACTGTCGGGTTGTGATTTTTATTTCAAGTTTTTTGCCATAACAAGGCAGGGTGCAATCTGCTTCTGAATGATTAAGTTTAGGTTTCATCATTAATTTCATTTAGTTGTTTGTGTAATACCAGACATATACATTTGGGTGAAGCAAAACATACTCAGCGGGTTATAAAAACTTGGATATTGAAAAAAGTGGATGCAACGATTATAAGAAACTAGCTCAGAAATCAGTTTTTAACAATGAAAAACGTTTTGTTTCATATAGAAGTGCAGAGAAAGCTGACTACAGGAAATGTGCTTTGATATTAATCAAAAGAGATAAGAAATATTTGAATTTCAAATCACATGAAAGAAGTAGAGCCAGAAGCTTTATTAAGTTCTGAGGTTTAATGTGTGAAAATGTTTGATAAGGAATTGACAAACCACAGAAATATGAGCAGCTTGGAAAAAGATCATGAAAGAGAATAAGGTTGTTTACTTTTTTTTTTTAGTGGAAATATGTCAGTTTAACAAATCAAACTCATGTCTCTTAAGTTTCTTCTTTTTAATTCAAGGACATTGTTAAGGTAGGATTACATTACTTCTTCTCATTTTAAGAATCTTCAGAACCAAAAGCCTTTTACCCTTGTTCCACAGAACAGCTCTAGATAACATACATTTGCCAGTCATTCAGTAGTTATAAGGTGTCAAAACCTATATAGTTATTAGAATAAATTATTTATAGATTCACTCAATTATACAACCAATCATGATCTGGATCTTCCTAAAAATAAATAACTCGCCCACCAAAATTTGAAACTGTTGATACAATTGACAGGAAAAAGAATAACTCTCCAAATGATTCCATGAATTGGACATTGCTTGCATTTTCATAAAAATTCACTGTGAAAGAGTATCTATAATCAGAAACCATCAAATATTCTCAGGTTATGAAGACTCAGAAAATCTAGGTTCAATTTCTGGAAGCATTAAATTGAAGAGGAGAAATTGTGCCATATTTCCTTTAACTGGTGTTTTAATTCAGCCTTCAACTGTATTGTATTTTTTTAATTCCCTTTGCTCTGCCTATTTGTCTAAACTGGAAGAGATTTAGACAAAAAGGGCTGATAGCAAGACACTGCTTTGATCTCCATTTCTTTATTTTCTGTCTTTTAAGGGTAAGGATCCCATGTGTA
Organism: Canis lupus familiaris; assembly: GCF_011100685.1. NCBI lineage: Eukaryota > Metazoa > Chordata > Mammalia > Carnivora > Canidae > Canis > Canis lupus. The sequence continues at coordinate 40,611,558 of NC_049246.1, read as the reverse complement.
TTTTGATAAAGAATGTAATTCAACATTTAATGATAGATTTCAGATCGCGGTTAATCTGAGTGTGGAACGCTATGCCTTGGTGTTTGGAATGAACACCTTCATGGCCCTGGTGATCCAGACCATTATGACAGTGATCGTAGTAGATCAGAAAGGACTCAACCTGCCAATCAGCATTCAGGTAAGCTGTAATATTGTTGTTTTCCTACTCAGGTAGTTGGGGGAATGTGGAATAACTAGGTAATCTGAAAGGTTTTTTCAACCTCACCACAAGCAGTATTTAATTTCTTGAATTGCTTAGTTGAGCAAATTTTTAAATAAGCAATTCCTTCCTTATCATATTGTAACACACCAAGTAGGTTTTCAGCAATAACCATACTCGGTAACATTTGCCGGTGGCTACTAACATGTCGTCAGATGCCGCTCTGGCCATTGTGCCCCCTCTATGTCTGCTTTTCCTCCTGCCATAATATTCGTTCCAAGGTTTAGGAGATTTGACTAGAAGTGGTACATGACTGCAGAGCTCAACTCCTTTTCCCTACTCCACTGAGGGTCTTGAAATAGCCCCATTTCACATTTTACATATGGATCTGGGAAAGAAAGGGATAGTTATGTAAGAAGTAACCTCATTATCTAAAATTCATTCCTATCATTCACTAAATTCATTCACTATCCTGTAGACATAAACACATGGATCAGTGGAATTTAGTGTTTTTTCACTATTGTTGGTGTTAGCTGGGGTGTGAACCCAAGCAACCTTGGCTCCAGAACCCACATTCTTAGTTACTGAATTTCTTACATTTTTATAGTTGATTCTTCTAAGATAGAAGAAGAAAGTATTGTGTATATCCTGGGTCTTAGTTATCCCATAATCCAAGCAAATCATTATCATCACTGTGTATTATCAGTGACATAGTCATATTTTATGTGTGTCTAATTACCTCTATGTGTTTTTCTCTAGTTTTTAGTTTATGGGAGTTATTTTACAGTTATTGCTGGCATTTTTCTAACGAGAAGCATGTACATCATCTACTCAACCAGATGCCAAAAGCAAGCACAGAGACCAGCTACAAGTCAGAATCCAGATGAGCCCCACCCAGAGGGGCTAAGGAATGTCATTACAGGAACAAAGCTCTAACCTTATGGCAGCCACTGCATCCGCTGGGCAAGGATCCTCCTGGTCATAAAGTTACTAAGTTCCACAAATTGGTACACTTCCTAAGTCTGGTTTTCAACAAACCTTTTCAAAACCACAACAAAATCTCAGTTTTAGACCGGCTACTATGTGTCCATCTGTATGCAGTCAACAAGGCCCATCATCTCGATCAAATAGCTTATGTTGGGGACCCCAGTGAGTAGCAAGAACTGAGATATTCTGGTTTTGATTACTCACTAGGACATACACATGGCATGGAAATAAACTATGAGAAAACACCAGTCATCCTGGAGTTGAAGTTCTCCATTCATAAACAGAAATACTAACTGGACCAACCCCTTTGCTAGGTTTAAATATTTGTTTTATTTTACCAAAACAGACAAGAGATGGGACATTTTTTGTCACATAGTTATTTTCCTTATTTTATCAAGTATATTTCTATATAACTTGCAGTGCTCTGAGAGAATCTCCAGGTCTGGTCCAGTTTCTAAGGACCCCTCTTCAATCCTGATAACATGGCATTGTTCACAAACTACTATTTGATAATATCACCATTTGATTTTGTCATGATTACTTTTTACTTTGTGTTATTCTGAGTGTTGTTGAAATTCTATCTCAGGAATAGCCCCAGACATTCCTGTGTATCCACAGAATGACATTCAAGTCAATTCCTGGTGGCCTAGGGGAGGAAGTGAGCTTTCTCCCTACCATGACTCCAGATAGGTCATGATATGTCAGTTTGATCTCTGTCTAAAACAGAAAAATGTAAGTGGAAATTTCCAGGAATTTCTGAAAATATTTGTAAATAAAAAAAAATAATGATGGGGCCAGCAGCGAGGGGGACATCTAATTTTTAAGTGGCAGAGATTGTCCTACATAAAATACTATGTGCAAAAATATTAAATTGCCTTTCTAAATTCTTGATGAATTGTGCTAAGAATCATCTGTGCTTGTATGTCCTTTGAAACTTCAATAGAAGACACATGGAATAATCTGCCATGGAAATAAAGAATGCCGGTTCAAGATTTGTGTCTCACATATACTTTTCTCCAAATTCTAAAATTCGATCACTGGACTGAAAATAAAACTCAGCTCCAAAGCCAACACCTACTAAGTAGAGAAAACTAGTGACATTCCTACTTATATCAAAACCAAGGAAAAGATAATCGCTATTATTCTCCTTATTTAATTTATTGTACTAGAGGTATAAGCCAACACAATTAGACAAGGAGAGAGAGAGAGAGAGAGAGAGAGAGAGAGAGAGAGAAAATAAAAACTTTAAAAGAGGAGGCAAAACTATCATTATTCTAGAGACCACAAGTATTCACCCAGGAGACTCAACTAAAAACTAAGATTGCAGTGCAGAAAGTATATAGAAATCAGCTTTACTCATGATACAACAACCATTTAGAAGATGCATAGGAGTAAAAGATCCAATTTATGATAGGACAAAAAAAATACAAAATAATTACATGTAATCTATTTAATAAATGTGTAAGGCATCTATGACCATACCTGCAAACACTTCTGTAGATTGCAAAATAACACCTAAACATATGGAAAAGCCTATCTTGTTCTCAGGAAGAAAAAAATACATAAAGACATCATGTTTTCTAAATAAATTTATAAGTTAAATCCCATCCTAGAAGGAAAAAAATACATCTTTATTCAGAACTAGTAAGGGTGATTCTAAATTTAATTTGGAAAGAAAACAAAGAAGAACCAAGAAAATGCTTTGTCCAGTTGGAAAATGAAATTAAATAATTTGCAGAGAAAAAAATTCTATTTAAACTCTCAACTACATGGGATCCCTGGGTGGCTCAGTGGTTTAGTGCCTGCCTTTGGCCCAGGGCATGATCCTGGAGTCCCGGGATCAAGTCCCATATCAGGCTCCCAGCATGGAACCTGCTTCTCCCTCTGCCTGTGTCTCTGCCCCCCTCTCTCTCTCTTTCTCTGTGTGTGTGTGTGTGTCTCTCATGAACAAATAAATAAAATCTTTAAATAAATAAACTCTCAACTACAGAAACAGTAACACAAAGAGACAGTCCACTGGAACAGAGTAGAAAGTTCTGAATTAATCCTTAGTTCCTAATGGGATTTTAGACTATGATAAAGATAGCATCTCATACAAAAGGAAGAAAAATAACATTTAATAAATTAGAACATTTTTTTCAAAGGGAAACAAAGTTGTACCCACAAGTGATAGAATAACTTCATCTATATGTAATACAGATGTATCAATGCACAGATATAAAAAAGTGAAACCACAAAAATACTAAGAAAAATGTAAACATTATTTTATAATCTTAAACCTTTCTAAAGTAGTATAAAACCTTGAAATCATTAAAAAAATAGCATAAAACTAAACACGTGTGGAAGAAAAACCACTGCAAACAAATGCAAAAGACACAATAAGCTGGAATAAATATTGCAACATTTCAAATCTGCTGGGCAGCCCGGGTGGCTCAGCAGTTTAGCACCACCCTCAGCCCAGGGCGTGATCCTGGAAACCCAGGATCGAGTCCCATGTCGGGCTCCCTGCATGGAGCCTGCTTCTCCCTCTGCCTGTGTCTCTGTCTCTCTCTCTCTCTCTCTCTCTCTCTCTTTCATGAATAAATAAATAAAATCTTTTTTAAAATTCCAAATCTGCTTTCCCTAGTTTATAAAGAACCATTACCAACTGATAAGAAAAAGATCAGTTACCTGATAGAAAAATGGGCAAAGAATGTGAACAGGAAATTCAGAGAAAGTGAAATACAAATGACTCAGACATGTACATGATGTTTAAATGAACTCATCTGGGAAATGTTTGTCAAAGTACAATGAGATACCATTTTTCACCTGGCAGACTAGAAGCTAATCCAAAAGTGTAATAATATGCTTGGTTCTTTGGGAATGGTTCAACAGACTGTCTCAAAGGTGGTTGGTGAGAGTATATATTAGCTTCATTGCTGTGATGAAAAACTCTGAACTCTCACAATTAAAAATATGAATATCTTTCCACCTATAGATTTTTGTGGTTGAAATATACACCTCTGTGTACCGCCTGCCTTGGAAATGACTCACAGATGTTTTTCATTTCAGCAGTGTTTCTGAGGACAAAGGATTGGAAACTATTTAAATGTTGTCACATGAGTGGGGAAAATATATAATGGTGCCCCAATATGTTCACTTGTATTAATATTAATTGGATAAAAAATGAGAAAAATCCTTATATAGTGATACAGGTTTCTAAAATAAATTATTAAGTGGAAAGAAGCCAAAATAATGAAAGCAGTAGCTCATCATCTGTGCAAAAGTAAACTGAAAAAATACGTGTATCAACTTAATACACATGCAACTTTTCTGAAAGGACAAACAAAACAAATAACAATGACCTGCTATGGAGTAATGAAGAATGGAGGGCGGGGGAAGATGGCATCTTTCCATGGCTTTTGATGTTTGCACCACATAAATTACTCATAACAAAATTGAAATGCTAACTTTTAAAAAGTATTTAGCCTCTTGGGATGTAAATTAGCATCACAGAAAAAGGAGCTGGAGATTTTTATTTTTTACATGTAACCATTCTGTTTTTTACATTTTTGTAATATGCATGGATAATCTAAATGCACATCTATAATTAAAAGGAACAAGCACAAAAGACAGAGTATTCTGAAAAGAAATTTTCTTATTTGGTATCTCATTAAAGAGAAAGGGTTTTTTTTTATATATTAAAACACAGATTTGCTTTGTAAGGTATGGAGTTTCTTGACTGGTTAAGACACCTTATGGATAGGATAAATGCTTTCTTTTGTATGTAGAATGACTGGTGGGAACACCAGAAAAAAATTCATAAACAAATAATCAAAATAAGGGGATAGAAATAGCAAGAGAGTAACCACTTCTGAGAAGAAAAAAAGGTTATGTTTCTAGCTTGTTTGCACTTGCCCTTTGCCTATACTTAGGCCTCAATTTAGGTGAAATATTTAGATCTGGGTTTAGGAAGTTGTCACGTGAAGAGGCATATGATGCACATTTGACAAATAAGCAGTATCACTATGTCTTTAGGCAAGAGGCACACAGTGGTAGGTGTTGAAGTGATGGAGGGAAGTGCCTGCCATGGAAAAGTGACAGGTGGCTAGGAGGGGTGGCCCATGGTCTGCCCTGCAACCCTGACTTTGCATTGCTGCCATGCACACTTACCATTCAGGTTGGCCAAGGTGAGAAAAACCCCCGGGTGCACCCTGTTGCCATAGCAAAATTTAAGCAGAATCACTTAGGGTTGTTTTCCACACTTTTTATTTATTTTTTTTAACCTTTTACCCCCTTCACTTATTTCTCCCACCCACCACTACCTACCAGTTCCCTGTATCTATGATCTTGTTTTCCTTTTTTTAATCCCATGTATAAGAGAGATCACTTGGTATTTATCTTTCTCTGACTTATTTCATTTAGCATAATGCCCTTTTGGTCTATTCATGTTGTCACAAATGGCAGGATTTCCTTCTTTTTTTAAGATTTAATTTATTTATGAGAGAGAGAGAGAGAGAGAGAGAGAGAGAGGCATAGACACAGCAGAGGGAGAAGCAGGCTCCATTTCATGCAGGGAGCCTGACGTGGGACTCGATCCCAGGTCTCCAGGACCACACCCTGGGCTGAAAGTAGCAGTAAACCGCTGAGCCACCCAGTCTGCCCTCCTTTTTTTTTATGGCTGAATTATACACATACACACATAAACACACACACACACACACACCACAATTTCTTGATCTGTTCATCCACCAACAGATGTTTTCTGTGTTTTATTAAGAAATTTGGGCAATAGCTACATGGTGAATGGAAACAATAGTGATAGTAAAAGAACAGGGTAATAGTAATAAAAATAGTTTGCATACTGGTGCAAAGCATGAGAAGTACCAAGTTGGGAGACCACATGAATACCTTTCAAATAGAGTACTCAGAACGGTGATCACATTGGCTGGGCTCAGTGATCTTCAGGTTTGGGTTGGGTTTACGTCTTTGTCATATCCATTTCCTGCTTAAGAGTTTTTTTCAAATAAAAAGCCTTGACACCATTGGGTTGAAAGAGAAGGGGATTGAGTTCATAAACCAGTGATATTGTTCAAGAAAGTAAATCCTGGTGCACCCAGGTGATAGCAAGTGGAGAGATCTGGGAGCAGTCGCACGAGCTGCAGTCACAGGACAGGTGGCAGCAGCAGACCACGAGGACACTGCAGCAGCCCCCACAGAGCCACAGCAGCAGGGGCAGCAGGACGAACAGCAGCCCACCCAGTAGCACCTGCAGGTGTTACAGCTGCTACAGCTGCCACAGCCACTGCAGCCACTGCTGCAGCCACCGCAACTTCCACAACCACAGCACCCCATGGTGTCAGTAGAGAGGACTCAGGACAGGTGAGCAGGGAGACTCAAGGGGTGAGGGAGGTCTGATGACACCTTCTGCTGGGGGAGCTCCTTATATGCCATCTTGAAATGGATGGTGATAGAACAACCCAGGACACATGACAAATGGTTCCTTCCTTATTATTTATTCCAACATCCAGAAAAGAATCTAGAATTCTTTCTCATTTATATTCTTACTGGGAAACATTCAGAGTTTTTACCACATGGAAGAAAGATGGTCCTTCTACTGGACAGAATTCACTTGCATGCTTTCCATAAGAATTATCTCATGTCAGGCAGCCTGGGTGGCTCAGCGGTTTAGCGCTGCCTTCAGCCCAGGGCGTGATCCTGGAGACCGGAGATCGAGTCCCACATCAGGCTCCCTGCATGGAGCCTGCCTCTCCCTCTGCCTGTGTCTGTGCCTCTCTCTCTGTGTGTGTCTCTCATGAATAAATAAATAAAACCTTAAAAATAAAAAGAATTATCTCATGTTGCTTTTAGAGATCTACAATGTACATATCTGGAAAATAGCTCACCTGGCAATGAAAAGCCAGAACCAGGTAACCAGGGAAAAGGTGCTCTAGAGTCTAGACAGCGTCTAGTCCTTTCCTGATGCATAGATTCTTCCTTACGTACCAAAACTTTTTTCATATGGAGTTGAAAAGTAAAAAAGCAAGATGAAAACAACAGCATTCTGACCTGACCATTGGATGTCTCTTTACTCTTTCAGAGGCTAAAAAACATCACTTGTGGAGGCTGAGGGGGGAAAGGTGGTGAGAGGCTGCCCTGGGAGTCTTCCAAAAACCTGTGGATCAAGGACTTCAAGCCACTGAGCACAACATTCTAAAGAAATTCTGAATTAAGTTCTTTCAATCAGGGACACCTGGGTGGCTCAGCAGTTGAGCATCTGCCTTCGACTCAGAGTGTGATCCTGGGGTGCTGGGATCGAGCCCCATGTCAGGCTCCCCATAAGAAGCCTGCTTCTCTCTCTGCCTATGTCTCTGCCTCTCTCTCTATGTCTCTCATGAATAAATAAATATTTTTTAATTTCCTTTAATCATAGCCATCTGGGGAAGATATTGGCTTGCATTTCCCCCCTTTCAGGCACCTATAATCCCCAAGAGATCAAGATCCAAAAATCAAGTCTCTGTTTGACTTTACAGAGGAATTTGGCTTTGGCAGCGTGTAGACCTCAGTGTCTGGACTCTGCCCTGACAGAGTCCAGGAGGGAGGTGGGTTAGAGGACTCCGAGCTGGGCAATCTCAGATACTGGCAGCAGGAGAGGCAGAGAGCAGGACTCTCATCCAGAAAGAACTAAAAACAAACCAAACTGAGAAAAAAATAGATTGTTGAATTTGCCAGCCTCCTATCACCCCAACAACGGAAGAAGGAATGAGACTATCTGATGTGGTATTTGATGGAGCTTCCAGGGGATTTGTTTTCTTCTGCTTTGTTGGTGCTGTCAACTTGTCCCGCTGAAAATATTCCTGCATGCTGCATGACTTGAAGTTTCTTCATGTTTTTGTACCTGTTTTCTCATCTATAAAATGAGGACAAGAACAGTCTTACTTCATAGGATTTTTTTGAGGATTAAATGATCTAGGACATGCACATCAAGTACCCAGGGGTACTCAGCACACAGTAAAGGCTTGGTAAGTCTTGGATGATATTACTATTAATAATCATTTTTCTAAATGTGAGATGTCCAGGCATACACAGTTTCTTGGGCTGCCTGAGTTTTGATTGAGAGACCATATTAGTAACATCTTTCTAGGACACTCGCAATTCAAATATCTTATGGAACTGCCTAATTATAATGCAGAGCAGACGTATAAGTTTTGGAAACTACAACCATTGCTCTAATGGAAAAAAGAGAACAGACTGTCTGCATGAGGCTGAAAACTTTGAATTGCCCTAGTGGAAATTCCGTCTAAAGTAGTAACACCTCTTATTAATAATTAATTCAGTGCTTGATATGAACCAGGCATTGTTCTAGTTCCTGCAGTTTGCTTATTTTTAATCAAAAGTCTTCAAAAAAACCCACACTACTTCATTTTCTATTTGCAGTGGAGAAATAGAAATTAAACAACTCTTCTGACTTCCTCTAGCGTCAGCTTCTGCTCCATCCGATCCTGGCCCAGATTAGAACAACATATGCTGGCTTTATCTAAATTTACCACAGTTTTCCTGCTTTAACATTAAAGAGTAAGTTACAATGTTATTGTATTTGAAGGTATGTGAAATTTAAGTGCTCATATTTCCATTTTCAGGTATCCAATTTTGATAGTCTGTAACTTTCTAGTCAGAGTTTATACTGGGGTCACTGTAGGAACTGGTGGGTTATCAAGAAGAGTATAAAGCATAGTTGCTAAAATAATTTAGGCATCTTGGGTAATGGGAAGCAAATTTTGCAAATTTATTTTCACCAGTTTAGCTCTTCCAGACCTTCAAAATTAAAAAAAAAAAAAACTCTGGAATTAGGGGCAGAGCAATATTATGGAACTTAGCTGTGTCCACTCCACCGACCACTAGTAGAGATGCCACATTTGAGTTTCTCCTCCACAGGCAAGGTGACTCAGAAAGCTGAGGGTATCTTAGAGGGTAGAGGGATCTACAGTACCCACAGCAAATTCCTATTCAGGTCCTACACTCTGTTCCCTTCTACTAAACACAAAATGTGGGGCTCCCTGGGTGGCTCAGTGGTTTAGCGCCTGCCTTTGTCCCAGGGTGTGATCCTGGAGTCCCCGGATCAAGTCCCACATCGGGGTCCCTCTGTGGAGTCTGCTTCTCCCTCTGCCTGTGTCTCTGCCTCTCTCTGTGTGTTTCTCATAAATAAATAAAATCTTTAAAAAATTAATAAACACAAATTGAGAAACTTGTCATTTCTTTTTATTTCCTTTCCTATCTTTTGAAATGATTATAAGGACAATTGACCTAATCTAAGAATGTACACGAGCTTCAAGGTTATTATATAAAATCCACAGTGCTGTCGGGCTAATGAGTGCCAGCCCTGTGAGCTACACCCACACAGAGGGAGAAAAATGCTGTCCGGAAGCCAGCTGCAAACGTCTGGAAGGAGGTAGTTCAAAACCAGATGTAAGTGATATGACAGGGAAAAGGAGGCAGCGCCTTAACAATGGCCACAAAGAGATGCAGATGCCTCAATCTTCAACCCGAGAGACCAAGTTGCTTTGGGGATCCTAGAATGGGAGAATTTCACAAAGGAAATGGAAGAAGGGGAGCAAAACACATCCAGCTTTGGAGATAGGAATTAAACTAAAATGTCATGGAAAGAAAAGGCAAGTGTGTGCACTCAAAAATTCAACCCGACTAGATGTTCCAGGGGAAAAAAAAAATGTGACTTTGATAAACCCCAGGGAGTGAGATTAAAATAGGAAGCTAGCAAAGTAATAGCAGGAATGTGTCTGACCGGGCTCCTGGCCACTCACAAAATGCGATGCTGAGAAAATCCAAAGACTTAGCTTCTCCAAGTAGTTGTTAATATGATAGCAGTGATTTATTTTTAACACAGGGAACGATCAATGCTCTGCCGATGCAAAGGTGGAAGTGTCCTCACTCTGTGCTAATGAACTCTGGTCCTTCCTGTCTGCTGAGGATTGCAGTATGCCACGGCGTGCCACGGCATGCTTCATTGTTCAATCAAGATTTTCTGCAGCTGTTACAGATCTGCCCTACAAACCAGAACTTTGAGTTCGCACCTGATGGCGGCTGGCCTTGTGTCCCCGTGGAGCAGAGGACAGAGCACCCCGCTCACCTTGTGAATCCCGTTTCCTCCTGTATAAAGCCTCCTCTCCTCTCACTTTTCAGACCATAAAGGTAAGCCCAGACCAGCTTTATTTATCTGCTGGAGGAAGCAGCTGATCAAAGACACCTTTCTACTTTTTTGCTTCAGACACTGGTTTCACCAAATACAGGACCACTCTCGTTTCATCTTATAGGGCAAAACAAAGTATGGAAAAGGACTCATTCCTGGGGGGGCGGGGGGGGGGGGGGGCGGGGGATTGTATCAGAACAGAGAGGGCAAGAGCAAAATAGTAATATGTACAGCATTCTTACTTGCATTCCTTGCTATGGAGAAGATACATGAGTCAAATAATAATTACAATGTCACTGCTTCTTATAATTTGCCCAAGGTTGGAGGGGGGGCTGCAACATTTAATCCAGATCATATACTCTTAGGTGTAATAATAAAGGCAAGGCATCCTTGAAGCAACCTCCAAAGCTCTGCTAGTGGTGCCAGCAGCTGGAACGGGAAGTTCTGGAAGCAAGGACAAGAAGGGGTCTACACCTCCTCACATTCATGGGATAAACGTGGCTTTCAATGTGAATGCTCTTTCCCTCTTCTTCAGTTCCCCTAAACTTTCAATTCAGGAACCTTTACAGATGGGAATTAAGCACCATGTCACTGAAAGCCTGACACTGGAGATGTCACTAGCACCAAATAGTACAGGATCCCTTTCGCCCAAGGAACAGCTTGTAGGGGCTTAAACTGTCCAAAGAAAACTTTGTAAAAGTCCACTGAACTGATTTCAAGAGTGCATGCTGCATTATTCAGCCATGAAAAGAATGAAATCTTGCCATTTGCAAAAACATGGATGGACCTTGAGGGTATTATACTGAGGGAAATAAAGCAAACACAGAAAAACAAATACTGTATGATTTCACTTATATATGTGGAATCTAAAAAACAAAATAAATAAATGAAACAAAACAGAAACAGATCACTGATACCTAAGAGAAATAGAGGAGGAGGGGAGGGGGATGGGCAAAATAGGCAAAGGGATGAAAAGGCACAAACTTCCAGTTTTAAAATAAATAAGCCATGGAAATGTACTATACAGCATAGGAAATATTCTTAATAATACTGTAATAAATTTGTATGGTGACAGATGGTAAGTACTTTTATTTTGAGGATCATTTCATAATGTCTAAAAATATTAAATTGTTATGATGGACATCTGAAACTAATAGGATATTGGATGTCAATTATCTTTCAATAAGAAAAAGGGAATGCATGCTACATTTATTATCAGTTGGGGTAATACATGGTATTTAATATGCTCATCATTTTTTTAAGATTTATTTATTTATGTGAGAGAGAGAGAGAGAGAGCACAGGCACAGGGAGCAGAGGGAGAGAGACAGAGAATCTCAAGCAGACTCCCCACTAAGTGGGGAGCTCAACACGGAGCTCAATCTCACAACCCTGAGACCATGATTTGAGCCGAAATCAAGAGTCAAGACATGTAGCCAACTGTACCACCCATGCTCCCCAGTGTTCATCATTTTAGATGGCAACCATAAGTTCTACACCACACAATTCTGATTTGGGAAGTAGCCAGCAAAGACAGAGGAGAAAGTAAACAAGACCTGGGAACAACTCGAAAGGAATGAGAGATGGAAACTTAAGACTAGCATGCCCCACCCAAAGGGTACAAGGAGAGTTCAAACCTCGCATCCTTACAGAACTGGATTCTAAACGGCATGACCATGGGCCAGCTGCATTCTCTCTCCCAGAATGTCTGCTTTCTCATCTCCAAGTGGAGATAATATCTAATTTGTGAACTTTTCAGAGGATTAAAAACAAAACATAGAAAGCATGTCATATAAATGCCTGCCCAAGCAGGTGTCAGGGTAAATAGGCCCTACCAGAGGTATTATTTTTACTGCTTATTGACAGTACGGGTTAAGAAGAATTGATTTGGTTTTGATAGAGAATTGCCTGCTTGGAGTACACGCTGAGCACTCAGAATCTCAGGAAATGTGGCTAGATAGGCATCGCCGGATTCAAGTAGGTCACTAGAAGTAATATTTATAGGTGGTTATTCAAACTAAGGGGGTATCACAAGAAGACAGGTTGTATTTCACTACCCATGTCCAAGTGCTTCCAGAGGGTATGAAGGGGATGAGAGTCTTTGGTGGGCTGAAGAATTTCAGATATCTATGTGCATATATCTTTTAAACAGGGTAGCCCTGCCACACACACCCTTGTGCAACGCTAAACCAGGCAGGGTGCACACCTGATACTCAAGTGGTCCCTTTTGGGGAAAGCAGTCTGAGCAGAGGTATCAGAGAAGTCCTCAGCTTGGAAGTGGGGTGCATCAGAATCCAGAGGATCCCTGAGTAACTGCTGAAAATTGCATTCAGGAGATTTCAGTACTCCTTCTTTGAAGGGCGTTCCAGGAACTCCATGGAAGATGGGGAAAGCCTTACTGGAGAACTCAGCTTTAAGTCCAACAGACATAATCAGGAATGCAAAATCACCAACTAAGAAATGTACTCTGAAGAAACCTTAGGATGAGGCTTTTTCCACAGAGAAGTGATCAAAACATGGAAAAGCAATAGAGTTTAGGGCATTGGCATGATTACTGTAGAAATTATAAAGGAGAGAAGGCTGGGATATTGGAAGCAAAACAGAGATATCCCAATGGCACAAAGTTGATGACATAAGCAAGAAGAGGTCATTGTAGACAGAGCCCTTGACTGGATCCCTTTTTTAGAGGGAGAATAGGATGTGGCCATGAGAATGAGGAACTGAGGTAGAATGGGAAAAGGGATCCCTGGAAATGAGAAGACTGAGGAACTGGGAAGATGAGACACATTTAAGGTGGATATTGAAGAACTGTAAGATAATATCAGGACTTGGGATGAAGAATTGATGCCAAGGATTTGGAAGATGGAGGAAGAGAGAAGGGGCAATCAGTGTCAGCAACTAGACCATGACAAAGTGGTCAAGTTAAGTGAATTCCAAAGAAGTGAACATTTTTATTTTCTGCCACAAGATTGAGAATAATTGTCTGGAGGCAGCATGGAGGATCAAGGACAGCATCAACTACCACATGTAAACACCCAAAATCACAGCTAGAAAATGATGGGGTTGATATTTGAACTCAAGAACCTGGAAAATACTAGCAGCAGCCTTGCTCTGCTTAGTTGAGGGGTATAACTTCCATCTCCTTCTCCCTCAATATCACCCCCTCCATGTCTATATATTCTTGCCCAATCCTGGCACTTTTGCCTAGTCTACTCCTCCTCTGTCCAAGGAGGCAGTGGTGTTCTCCCACCCCCATCAAGTGGAAGATTGTGTTTCTTCTATTAGGTTGATCTCTGATTTTCTCAACCCAAAATTCAGAGGGCAGAGGAATTTCAACCTCTCCAGGACAGTAGAAATAGCTATAAGTCTGTGAAGGTCATGAAGAAAAAAGACCAGAATTTTAGGTCCAAGTTCAATTATGGAGTTGTGCAAACAACCCATGGTCAGGCTAGACAGAAGCATAATGAATGAAAGAAGAGAGTAGGCTTCTTGGAGCACAGAAAACAGATGACTCCCAGTCAGGCTCATTGAGAGCTCCGCACATAGTCATTTCATCAGCTGCTTACACAAGAAAGACCTAGAAAACCCCAGAAGCACTCCATATGGAAGAGCAAATCCCTACTGTCTGTAAAGTAAATGGAAAGCAGTTAACTACTGCCAAATATTTTTCATTGTCATCATTCCTGCTTATTGTTGTAATTCCGCTTCTGGTTTTTATTGCCACCTACTCTGTTTATGTAAGAGCTTTAGTGATAGAAACTTGATACGTATTTACTTTACCTCGAGGAAGAGGACAATCAATCTAATAGGTCTCCAAATAAGTCAATCTTCATGAGGACCCATCTTGTGAAGGGACAGAGTGGTAAATAATATGACATCATCTGGAAGGTCATCCCTCCCAAAGTTCTTCCACCAGGGAAATCTGAGATTCTATGCAAGGTTGCTTACTCTTTTCCAGGGAGCATCATCTTCCATGGTGAACACTATCTCTAACCTCCTTTCAAAGTGAAATTACCAGAAGACTCATTGATTGTCACTAATAGTAAATGTGAATGTACTTGTGGAAATTTGTATCTCTTACTGTAGACAGCACCACTCCAGCTAAGCCAGGTATTTAACACACGAATTCCTTAACACATCATATCTAGTGTCAGGCTTTCTTTTTTTAATAAATTTATTTTTTATTGGTGTTCAATTTGTCAACATACAGAATAACACCCAGTGCTCATCCCAAGTGCCCACCTCAGTGCCTACCACCCAGTCACCCCCACCCCCGTCCACCTCCCCTTCCACTTCCCCTAGTTCGTTTCCCAGAGTTAGGAGTCTCTCATGTTCTGTCTCCCTTTCTGATATTTCGCACTTATTTTTTTTCCTTTCCCCTTTATTCCCTTTCACTATTTTTTATATTCCCCAAATGAATGAGACCATATAATGTCTGTCCTTCTCCGATTGACTTATTTCACTCAGCATAATACCCTCCAGTTCCATCCACATCGAAGCAAATGGTGGGTATTTGTCGTTTCTAATGGCTGAGGAATATTCCATTGTATACATAGACCACATCTTCTTTATCCACTCATCTGTCGATGGACACCGAGGCTCCTTCCACAGTTTGGCTATTGTGGACATTGCTGCTAGAAACATCGGGGTGCAGGTGTCCCGGCGTTTCATTGCATCTGAATCTTTGGGGTAATTCCCCAACAGTGCAATTGCTGGGTCGTAGGGCAGGTCTATTTTTAACTCTTTGAGGAGCCTCCACACAGTTTTCCAGAGTGGCTGCACCAGTTCACATTCCCACCAACAGTGTAAGAGGGTTCCCTTTTCTCCACATCCTCTCCAACATTTGTGGTTTCCTGTCTTGTTAATTTTCCCCATTCTCACTGGTGTGAGGTGGCATCTCATTGTGGTTTTGATTTGTATTTCCCTGATGGCAAGTGAGGGCGGAGCATTTTCTCATGTGCTTGTTGGCCATGTCTATGTCTTCCTCTGCGAGATTTCTGTTCATGTCTTTTGCCCATTTCATGATTGGATTGTTTGTTTCTTTGGTGTTGAGTTTAGTAAGTTCTTTATAGATCTTGGAAACTAGCCCTTTATCTGATAGGTCATTTGCAAATATCTTCTCCCATTCTGTAGGTTGTCTTTGAGTTTTGTTGACTGTATCCTTTGCTGTGCAAAAGCTTCTTATCTTGATGAAGTCCCAATAGTTCATTTTTGCTTTTGTTTCTTTTGCCTTCCTGGATGTATCTTGCAAGAAGTTACTGTGGCTGAGTGTTGCCTGTGTTCTTCTCTAGGATTTTGATGGAATCTTGTCTCACATTTAGATCTTCCATCCATTTTGAGTTTATCTTTGTGTACGGTGCAAGAGTGCACTCTCTTGCGCCATCCACAAGTGTGTACCATACACAAAGATAAACTCGGGCTTTCTTTTATATCTAAGACTGTGCATGCATGCACACACATGAGCGCACACGCACATAAGCACACATGCACTCCCCACTGCCTTCTCCTTTTTCCTCAATGGTCCACAGGGCAGGACGGACCATGTGATTAGAGGAGAGAAGGTAAGCTCTGTGTGGCTCAGCAGGAGAGGTCTTCTCAAAGGGTGGATTTTATCTTCAGTTAGTTAATCTCCCAAATATCTGTGCTCCTCTGTCTGTTGGCAACAGCATATCACCACCAGCACCCCACCACCACCTTTCAGGGTCTCTTCCTTTGTGCATCAAAGAAGCCTGGAACCATATCTACCTGACTTTGCCTCCATGTATGGTTGCACCTCAGTCTGCACATGAGAAGCACTCCTGTGAGAATCAGAAGATGGAAAATAAAGAAGTGGCCAGTATTTTCCAAGGCAGTGACCTTAATTGCAGTAAAACCCAGTGTAGATGTCCTTCTCAGAGAGGCCTTTGAATAAATAAAAATCCCTATCACCTTAATGACATTTAAATCCAAACTTCCCAAAGCCTGTAAGAATGTTCTCTAACATACCAGGATATATACAAATAAATTACTGCTAAATTTAAACAATTGTTGGAAATTATCAGATATTGTACTTTTAACCCCAGAAATGAAATGCAAGTAGAAATTTGTCTGCACATTCATATAGTGCTTAGATTATCTGAGTCTTATTAGAACCATTTTAGAAAACACACTAGTTTTTGCCATTTTAGCACATAACATATGTAACTTCTATTGGTCCTATTTCTCTGGAGAACTCTGATACAATAATCAATCTTAGCTTATATACTTTGCTAGCACTAGGTAATGTATCCAAAAAAATGTTCATTGAGCACCTACTAAATATCAAGAATATAGTAGACACCAAGATGGCTCTGGCTCTTCTATTTCAAAGGGAACAAACGCACAAAAGCCATTAAGCATATTAATATATAGCAAGTAGTGACAAAGCAATAAGGACAGGAAAAAAAAAAAAACATTTTGGACAAGGTGTCCTGAGAAGTCCTGTCTGGACAGCAGCATTGGAGCATCATCTGTATGAAGGGATGGGGTGCAGCCTCCAGGCACCTGGAGGAAGAGGAGCCCAACAGGTAGACTATGAAGACTCCAGGCCCCAAACAGGAAGCACGTTTGACTCACGTGGGCATTGTCACTGCATGCAGGCCCACACATACTTCCCGTGGAAATTACATTGAGCTGCACTCAGGAGACAGGCCCTGTCACTACCCAGCAGCCATGTTATCTTCCAGTCTCTACTTCCTTCTAGAAAAATGAAGCATTAGGACCAGATTGGCGTTCCTTTCCAAAATACTCACAGAGGCCCTGCGTTGGATATCCTCTTCACAAGGGTTTCCAATGTACAAGTAAACACTCTGAGGAACAGTCCAGCAAGGAACTCATAGAACTATTTAATTGAATGCTTTTGAATTTATTTGGTCTCAAACTCTAGTTCTGTTACTAATAGAATTTGAGTTCATTGAAAACACTTTAAGAAACACCAGACTCCAAGGAGCCAATTTATCTATGTACTAAAGCTGTCTGAATAATGAGATATAAAATCATATGTACCCCCTCCCCTCCATCGCTCCTGCTGTCCAGCTAGCAGGCCCTAGGATTTTTTTTTTTTAAAGGGACTGGAGAGAGAGCAGCTTTTAAATTTATTTTTGGGACCTTTCTTACACATAAATTCCTATGTGAAAAAAAATAATAAAAATAAATAAGTCCCTATGTGAACTGTCAATAAACAAAGCAAATAAAAAATCAGAGATTCCTAGGCTGAAGCAAAGGTCTGGATTTGAGGTGACATCATCTGCTCTCTGTCCCCGTGTGCTGGGATCACACCGCCCTCTAGTGTCTCATCTTCAAAGAAAGCTACAGAAATCTTTCAAACTTCGAGCCTCAGAGTTGCTCCAAATTGCTGTTTGCTAAGCTGTGACTCTCAGAGTGAGGTCTCCAGCCAATAGACAGCGTCAGCATCACCCGGGAACTTGTTAGAAATGAATATTCTCAGTCTCAACCCCTCCCTGCCAAGACCTGCTGAATCAGTAAGTGAGGAAGAGATTCAAGGGTCAGTGTTTAAACACTTTCTCCAAATGAGGAACAAAACCACTCAGCCCATCAACCCGCAGGTGGGAGTAGCATTTTTTTTTTTTGTACCACATTTCTTTCAATTAAGAAAACAAAGTTGAACTTGGAACAGCCTACTGAAACCAAAAATTCACAGAGGAGTTTCTATACCTAGGATTTGTTCAGTAATTTCCACTCTATGCTATTCTTTCACACTCAATATGTATTACATCCATTCCAACGGTACCACTGGACCCAATTTATCTGTAGCACTGTCATGAATAACCAAAGAAAGTTCTAGAATGGACCTGGCCATCCTTTCTTTAAAAGAAAATTTCTGTAGTGATAATGCCCATCATAAAACATTGGGTTTGGGGACAACTGGGTAGCTGAGTGGTTGAGCTTCTGCCTTTGGATCAGAGTGTGATCCTGAGGTCCTGGGATCGAGTCCCACATCGGGCTTCCTGCGTGGAGCCTGCTTCTCCCTCTGCCAATGTCTCTGCCTCTCTCTCTCTCACTGTGTGTGTGTGTCTCGTGAATAAATGAATAAAATCTTTACAAAAAATAGGGTTTGCATTGTGAAGTAGGGGTGAAAACCTTGTAACTCTAGCCTATGTTTAATAGATACACAGGATGATATTCTATCATAAGTCTTTTTTCTGGCCAGCCATGCTTAATTTATGTTCTTTTCAGACCAGGCATAACAAATACGGGTGTACAAATGAATTACAGCAATTTTACTACAACTACAAGAAAACTGGCTTTCTTCCTCCTTTTCTTTCCTTCCTTCCCCATAGGCTTCCTGAGTAGTTGAGGTGGATGAGGGCTCTCTTAGCTGACAGCGCACACTCTACCAAAGATGCCCTGAGAACATCAGCCTCCTGCACAAAAGACACCTTTATTGCTATCAAGGCACACTTGTACTAAAATTTGATAACTTGATAAAGAAGAGAGACCCAGTAAAAAGGAGTGCAGTCATTAGAAACATCAGTATCTCAGTGGGAAAGTCAATATAAAATAAATTTATGAGTAATTGACTAAGCTCTAAGGAAATGTATAAACTTTTATTTAAAAATTGCAGTTTGGGGAACCCTGGGTGGCGCAGCGGTTTAGTGCCTGCCTTTGGCCCGGGGCGCGATCCTGGAGACCCAGGATCGAATCCCACGTCGGGCTCCCGGTGCATGGACCTGCTTCTCCCTCTGCCTGTGTCTCTGCCTCTCTCTCTCTCTCTCTCTCTCTCTCTGTGACTATCATAAATAAATTAAAATTAAAAAAAATATAAAAAAATTGCAGTTTGCTTAGGCAGGTGACCTAAAAGGGTGGGGCACTCCCCTACCATTTCTGCAATTCATGTAATGAGAACACTTCAGTTTTTTTGAACCACCACCATATGGGGTATAACCAATGTTTATTGCTTAGCTGTAGATATTTATAGGTAGCTACCAAAACAAACTGGCAAATTTTACCCAATATATAAATAAAGACTCATTTGTCCTATTTATAGTCAACCATAATGAAAGTGTGGATACAAGGAAATCCAGGATAGAATATATTTAATGAAAGGGTTTTAATGTGTAATACATTGTACGTTGTGTCCAGATTATCAAAAATTCAAATTAAGTGTTTCAGAATCTATATCAGCTTCCTTGGGTGGCTATAACAAAGTACAACAAAACGAGGTAGGTTTAAGACATCAGAAATGTATTGCCTCTCTCATAGTTCCGGAGATTAAAAGTCTAGAACTAAGGTGTCAATATTCCTAAAAGGATTATTTCTCCCCCTGAAAGCTGTAGGGGAAGAGCTTTCTTTCTTTTTTGGGCGGGGCGGGGGGCGGGGAGAGCTTTCTTTGCTTCTGCCAACCTATGGTGTTTACTGGCAATTCTTACTGTTACTTGGTTTGTAGATGCATCATTCCAATCTTTCTTTGTGGTCACATGGCCACCTTCTCCCTGTGGGTCTTTGTATCTGTGTCTCTCCTTATAAGCGTCTCAGTCATATTAAAATAAAGGCCCAGGGATCCCTGGGTGGCTCAGCAGTTTGGCACCTGCCTTTGGCCCAGGGCATGATCCTGGAGTCCTGGGATCGAGTCCCGTGTCGGGCTCCTGGCATGGAGCCTGCTTCTCCCTCCTCCTGTGTCTCTGCCTCTCTCTCTATGTCTATCATAAATAAATAAATAAATAAATAAATAAATAAATAAATAAATAAATAAAATATTTTTAAAAAATAAAACAAAATAAAATAAAATAAAATAAAATAAAGGCCCACTCTACTCTAGAATGATGTCATCTTAGCTAATTACATCTGCAACAACCTTGTTTCCAAGTAAATTCCATTTTGAGGTATAAGGGGTTGGGACATCAATATATTTTTGGGCAGGGACACAATTCAACCCATAAGAGTCCACCTTCTGGCCTCCCAAAATTCACATCCTTCCCACATGCAAAATTATATTCACCCCATTCCCAACATTCTGAAATGTCTTAACCATCCCAGTGTCCAATCTAAATCCAGACTCTCATCGAAATATCATCAATTCAGAGTCCAGAAATTTCATCTTCTGAATTGTATAAATCACTAATGGGTGAGAGCTAGGGTATGATTCATCCTTTGGTAAAATTCCCCTCCATCTGTGGAACCAGAAAAGAAGGTATCTGTTTACAAAAATACAATATCACAGCATAGGGTAGAAAAATCTCATTCCAAATAGGAGACATTGGAAGTCAAAAAGGGAGTAATGAGGGGCAGCCTGGGTGGCTCAGTAGTTTAGTGCCAACTTCGGTCCAGGGCGTGATCCTGGAGACCCGGGATCGAGTCCCACATTGGGCTCCCTGCATGGAGCCTGCTTCTCCTTCTACCTGTGTCTCTGCCTCTCTCTCTGTGTGTCTCTATAAATAAATAAAATATTTTTTAAAAAGGGAGGGGAGTAATGAGTCCCAAAGAAGTCTTAAAAACTAGCAGGGCAAGTTCCATTAGATGTCAAGACCTGAGAATAATCCCCTGTGGCTCTATGCTCTGTCCTCTGGGCCTGCAGGATGGCAGCCTCACCCTGTTGGCCTGAGGGGGCCTCATCAGCCCAAACTTCTGCATCTGTGCCTCTGCCCTCAGAATCATTTTTTTTTTTTCATTTCATGCTGCCTCTACCCCTGTTAGTCCAGGGTGGTAGTGATTATGCTGATATAAAATTCTCAAAGACCTGTCAGATTCCCATGCAATTCACAGAGGTCCAAATCATCAGACAAGTGGGTCTTCCACAAAGCTTTCCAGGATAACCCCATCTCCATTTCTGGCTTCCACTGAGATGGTTGATTGGATCCATCAGCCACACACCTGAGTTCTTGAGCAAATGATTGTCCAGCCACACTGTTGGCGCTGTGGATGAAGTATGCTGTCTAGATGGGCTGAGAATCTTCCCAGTCATTGAGTGCTGGCTCCTTTCTGCTTTGGCATTCCTTCCTTGATTTCTTTCTTTTCTCTCACATTTTTTATAAGCAGCAAGGAGAAGCCAGGCTGCATCTTCCAGCACTGCTTGGAATTCTCCCCTCAAAATGTCCAGATTCATTGCTTACAAGTTCTACTCTCCTTCCAAAAATAGAACATAATTCAACCATGTTCTCTGTGATTTTATAACAAAAAGCACCTTTCTTCCAGGGTTGAATAACATGTTTTTCCTTCCCCTCTAAGACATCACCAGAAGCACCTTCAGCATTCATGTTTCTAGCAACATTCTATTTCTGGTGATATATGTCTTCTCTAAGACAATAGACACCTTCTCTATAGCACTTCTCCCTTCTTTCTGAGCCCTCAACAGAATTGCCTTTAACGGCAATATTTCTATCTACAATCTCTTCACGGCATTCTAAATTTTTCTATCAAGTACCTCAAAATTCTTCCAGCCTCTACCCATTATTCAGTTCCAAAGCCACTTCCATATTTTTGCATGTTTGTTACAGCACCACATCACTTCCCAGTACCAACATTGGTATCAACAATTCATTAATCTTGTGATTTTCTGGGTGCAAGAGAAACACGCCATTGAAATGAGTCCCTAGTCATACCTGATAGCATCCAAATAGCAAGATGAGTGATGTGACCACTGAAAGTCAACAGAAAGAAAGCTATCTAATCACCATTAAAAATGATGGGGCCATGTGGTCTGTGTGTGTATTAGCCAACACAGCTCGTTAGAATGGGAAGACCTATGGATGCCTGGGTGGCTCAGCAGTTAAGCGTCTGCTTTCCGCTCAGGGCATGATCCTGGAGTCCTTGGATTAAGTCCCACATCGGGCTCCCTGCATGGAGTCTGCTTCTCTCTCTGCCTGTGTCTCTGCCTCTCTCTGTGTGTGTCTCTCATGAATAAATAAACAGAATCTTTAAAAAAAAGAAAGAAAGAGAAAAAAAGAAAGGAAGGAAGGAAGGAAGGAAGGAAGGAAGGAAGGAAGGAAGGAAGGAAGGAAGGAAAGAAGGAAGGAAGGAAAGAAGGAAGGAAGGAAGGAAGGAAGGAAGGAAGGAAGGAAGGAAGGAAGGGCAGAGCTAGGTCCGGATGGAAAATGTTGACCTGGAAAGCTGATTTAAGTCATCTAGATTAAAAAAAAAAAATACTTTTGATACAGAGTAATGGTGAGCTGGAATATAGAGATCATTTTCTCTTAATTCTTTAAAAATTATAGTAAGTGTACATAAAATCTTTACATACAGTAAGTGTTCACTAATTTAGAGAAGACTCCAAATGAATTTAGTAAAACATCTAGATGGAGAAGTATAGGTGTGGACAGCATGTATTATGAGCAGAACATAGCTAAACTGATTAAGAGTTCCCTTTATGGCAGACCATAAAGGTCTGATTAAAAGGCAAGTGAGTATGACTCATGATCTCTCCTATGTAAGTTAGTATTTATAAAGGGCTTTCAGACAATTTAATTCCTTAAAGAAACAGTTTTCCTTGCAATCTTAAACTGTGGATTGACTCTTTCAGTGTCTTCTTATTCTCTTAAATTCATTTTGAAGTTATTTCTACTTTGTGTACTGATGATCAGTGATTCTACTTAGCCGGGTCTATTATGAGCTGTTCCTCTATCAGTGATTTATTGGTGGTGTGATTTCCTGGGTCGCTGGAACTAAACCAGATTCTCAAAGAAAGGCCAGGGAAAGACACTGGTGTTTACTATGCCGGGCAGTGCCCCGAGTCCTCTCCCTGTTGACCTCATTTACTCCTCACAAATACTAAAGTAGATCACTGTTACCTTCTCTTAACTAGTGAGACTCAGAGAGGCAAAGGAATTTGAGTAAGTTCAGTCATCTATGTTAAGTACAACAGAAAAAAAAATCCATCAGAAGGTCCACATCACAGCAATAGCTGGGATACTTATTAAATGCTCACCCACTCGTGGCAGTGCACCAGCCCCTCAAGCAGCGAGAGCCCTGACACTACAGACACCCCCCACCTGAAGCAGCTGGGATAGATCTGTGTCCTGAAACAGAAGACCACTGCGTCAGTGCACCCAACAGCCTCAGGAAGACCAGAAGTTTGCATTTTGACATAACTAATTGCAAATCGGATCGTTTGTTTGGTAACATTTTAACTGCTTTGCAATGACCTTTGAAGCAACAGGTTAAAAATCAACTAAGAATTATCACCTGCTTGAACTATTAACAATCATACCACTAGGGTAACTGAGATTGTAAATTCGGTATTTGTCTCTTTTTAAAGCTATCACTCCACCATTCATTCCAAAAAGGGAAAAGATGGCTTGGAATTAGAAAAAGGGGTCTAAGGAAGGAAAGTTTGCATCTTTCACACTGGGTTCTTCACTCCCTTCAATCTCAGCGGAGAGCACATATCAGGGAACAGTGTACACCCGGGGTCTTCAAAGTTCTTCCTAGGGAGCCATAAGTTGTCCACAGGCCAAAAGGAGTGTCAATGGCTTCAGAGGGGCTATGCGGTCAGAACACCACTGAGAAAATAAACACACTGTCCTTTTGCAATAAGTGAGGACACCAGCAGGGGGCAAACTTGGAGCCCATCCTGGCAGCCGTAGTCCTGATTTCACAATCAAGAGGATTCCTTGTAGCTATTTCTCCACATGATCCCTTGTTACGTGAATCTTCCCGTTGTGGTGGTAATGGCTTCCATATTCTAGTCAGACCAACCAGTCCACCCATTTTGAATTCAACCTCCTTTAACAAACTGGCTGCCAACATCTGGTGGGGAATGAGAAGTTACCCACCTGCACAGGTGAAGACAACTGAGCCCTTGGCCCACTGAGAGACTTGTCCAGGGCTCACACAACTCAAAAGGTGGATTCAAGATTTGAATTTGCTCAACTACAAAGGCCTCGTTCTTTTCACCAGGGAATCCTCGTTTCATTATTCCAAAACTAGTTCCAGAGCAACCTCCAGGGGCACCTGGATAGGGCTCACTTGGTTAAATGGCTGACTCTTGGTTTCAGCTCAGGTCATGGTCTCAGGGTCCTGGGATCGAGCCCCACATCAGGCTCCGCGTTCAGCAGGGTTGGGGTGGAAGTCCTCCTTGGGATTCTCTCCCTATCCCTTCCCCCCTCCCTTTCTCTCTCTCTCTCTCTCTCTCTCTCTCAAATAAATAAATCTTTAGGGGAAAAAAAAGAGTAACCTCCATATTCTTGAGAATCAAACAGTGGCTTGCTGTTCCCACTCCACAGAACAAATTTACGTAACCAGAACACTTAGAAAATATCTCCTCACTATTGTTTGAATTGTTCTGGTCAATTAGAAAACCCCACTGGGGTACAGTCCAATGGCTGTACTTTCAACAAACATTTCCAGGAGATCTCTGATGTGTAAGGTTGTATGCCAGACTCCATGATGACAATGAATCCCTGCCCCCACGGAGCTGCCAGGCTAACGAGCAGATGTGCATGTCCATACCTTAGTGCTTTCCAAAGCCATCCGTTCTACAGAATGCATAGTGTATGCTTACTGACTGGCATCGTTCTAATGTGTGCTAATGCATGTAATCTTCAAAACAACATGAGGTAGGTATTATCATTCCCATTTTACAGATGAGAAATCTGAGGTATCGAAAAGGTCCAGTAACTGGCCAAAGTTGACATGCTTGTAAGTAGCAGAGAAGAATTTGGACCCTATTGTCTCCAGAGCCCTGCCTCTGACTGTCGCGCCATACTGCCTCACCTGGGCTGTAACTGAAAGGAAGCAGAGATTAAGGCGGGAGAGAAGATGGAGAGGGTCTGGAAGTTTCAGGGAAGAAATGGTCAATGACTGAGTGACTGAGTGACTGAGCGATTGTGGTCCTCTCAGAGCAGTGGATTGCCTTTCTAAAGGCTGCCCATGTCTTCCCTCAGTCAGCTGAGGGTAAGGCTTATCCTCCCGAAAAAAGTTCTCAGGTTTCAGTATTAGCAACAGGGGTGGGGAAAAATAGGAACAGAGCAAGAGCTAAATATCAACTCAGAAAAGTACTTCTGAGTACTGTTAAATTTCATCCATGACACCATATTGTCTACATGTCATGTAATTCCTCTGAAGAGAGGTATTAAAAACAAATGAATCCACTTGGGAAGATGACAATTCAAATTACTAGAAGCTTCTCATGTTAAACCAAGGTTCACCCTGAGTTTGGTTCTCAGAAAGAGCAAGGGGTCTATCTGCTTTATAAATCTTCACTAACCAAAGGCTATTTTATTCACCAGTTAAAAGCACTCATTAAAATGGATTTCCAGTTCATCAACCACGACAAGGTAATAGGCTCATGATGGGGGGCATGAAGCAGATGTTTGCTTAGCAACTATGTTTATCAAAATTCCACCACCAAAAAAAAAAAAAAAAAAAAAAAAAATTCCACCAATCTTATCTAATGCCCAAGATTTCTGCCTGAGGAGAAATTCTCTGACTTCTTTCTACTGTAAAAGATTACGGGAGAGCATGACCAACAGGCTTGCCGTACTGGGGAGTGTACTTTTTTTCCTCAGTGACCCCGCCATTCCAGCTGACATGAAACTTAACCTCCTTGCTTCAGTGTTTTTAAGTAACCATTACCATTCTCTTTACACCAAGAAACCCAAAGACAAGACTCAAGTCCCTGTGTTTTGACCTGTGATATATATTTACTGTCACCACGATTTTCCTGTTTTCATTTTTAAGACCAAAGGACAAATGGAGCATGGGGACATTTGATGAAAAGAAACCATCAATCTTCTGACTTGCTTTTTTCTTTTTCTTCCAGCAGGTTAACCATCCATGAATTGTTGCCGGACATCACCAAGCCATTCTTGGGTTTTTCCCACAGTAAACCTCTGCTGCTTTGGATTCTTCTCAATGATGAAACCATCAGAGCCATTTGTCATACCTTATTTAGCAGGACCAGATAAAAATATAAGCCTCAGCGCGGTAAGTTTAGTAACATGCTTATCTTAGATTTATATCTTGTTAGAACAATGTCTAAAGCCTTGGGTAAGAGCAAAGTATCAGCACTCCTTACAGTCTCAAATGTGAAAAATAGGCCTTAATGATTTCTATTTGTCATGTAAAAATATAAAACTTCGCCACCACAAAAATGTGGTGGCTTCAAAACAATCTGTCAGCTGTACAAAAGCAATACTCCAGGATGTCACTGCTAATTATCATGAACCTAAAATAAAGCCATGCCTACTTATAACTACAAACCTTAGAGGATAGTATAAGATTTGGGGGGAAAAAGTTAGGAAAAAGTATATGCAAAAAAATCCTCTGAAGCTTTTTTTTTTTTTCTCTTTATGTACCGATATTAAGGCTGTTGTTAGCTTTCAGTTAGGTCAGAGGATCTAATCCTAAGGAGCCTATGAGTCAGTGGTTCTCAAAGTGGGGTCCTCAGACCAGTGCAAGAGCATCATTTGGAAACTTGTTAGAAATGTCCATATATAGGCCCTGCCCTGGAACTACTGAGTCTGAAAATCTGGTTGTTTTAACACACCCTCCAGGTGAATCTGACACATGCTAACATTTGAGAACCATCACTTTAGTCACTGAGCAATAATAAGATCACACAATTCGATTTATCTAGGGGAAAAAATGTCACACCCATTTTACGGGCTGGTTATTCAGCAAATGCGGCATCACAGTTGTATCTCCCATGGCCTTCCTCTCCCAGAAACCATCCTCATGTTCCACCCTAACTAAGGAAATTCTGACCTCTAAACCAATCCACCACTTTCCCAATTAAAAAAAAAAAAAAAAAAAGCACATGCCAATCTTGAATGCCAGTAGGTGCAAAGAGGTTTGGCTGGGAGATAGCTCAGGGCTGGATTTATACTCCAGAGCCAGTCACAAAAAACAGATCTTGAAGGTAGCTTTTGCTGGGTTAGTGACTACACCTAAATGTCAAGAAGATCCAGAATAAAGTTCTACCAAACTCTAAGAACATTTAGGTAAAAGGTGACCTGAAAACTCAAGGAGTAAGGGCACAGAGTAGGTCAAAATGAAGGACACTCTCAGGCTTAGTAAACTGGTGGGTTTATGTCAGTGATCTGAGACCCTGGGATTTGAGAGGGTCAGCGAGACCCTGAAAGAACAGAGATTTAAGAGGGCCCACCCCAGCCTTCTTTACATGATCTTCCATCCACTATAGATCTCGCTTACAGAAGCGAAAATAATTATGTATTATTGGTGGACTCAGATGATTTGCTGATACCACCAGTGTTTCCTGGAAAACCATGACCAAAGCTGATTTAAACCAGAGACATACTAAGGGGTTTCTCATGGCTCCTCCAAAGCAGCCCAAGAAAAAAAAGGCCATGAATGCAGAAGAACTGAAGACAGACTAGTGTTCCCTCTTCTGATATTCAGTCTGGAACTGGTCATTTGGCCTATGTGTTTCTGGTCACCCAGATGATCTCTAGATAGCTGCACGTTTTACATACTGATGTGAATCAAAGGTAAATATGGTCAGGTTCAACCAGTACTGAAACATTCTTGTTAACCTTATTGAAGAAGGGTAAACTATTTTAAAAGGACAGGCAACAGCAAGCGAGCAGCCCTACACGGCCCTGGGAAAGCTGGTAAGGCTAACATATGCATTATGGCCTCTTTCCCAGCCTCAGTGGCTTATGTAGATCACATTCCATTTTAAAAAATGAAAGAAGCAGGGATGCCTGGGTGGTTCAGTGGTTGAGCATCTGCCTTTGGCTCAGGATGTCATCCTGGAGTCCTGGGATCGAGTCCTGTGTCAGGTTCCCTGCCGGGAGCCTGCTTCTCCCTTTGCCTATGTCTCTGCCTCTCTCTCTCTCTCTCTCTCTCTCATAAATAAATTTTAAAAATATTTAAATAAAAAATGAAAGAACCAGATAACTAAGAATAATAACTGCTCTTTCTTTATATCTGGAGGAAGGAACCCACATGTTAGGAAGATCTATGATTTTTGCACTTTGTTTCCTTGAATTTCAGCTCCCATAGCTTTCCACCATATTGTCAGAAACTCATGTGAAGTATCAAATTGATGTGGGGCCAAACGATATGTCCTAGGATGGATACATGTCATCTGGATAATATATATACCTGTGAGATCTATGGTGTGTTTCACTGCTGGTGCTTTTGTCCTCACACCCTCCCCATTTACTCTTACAGATCACAAATGAGATCTTTCCAATTTGGACATACTCTTATCTGGTGCTGCTGCTCCCCGTGTTCATCCTCACCGACTACGTTCGCTACAAACCAGTCATTATCCTGCAAGGGATCAGCTTCATCATCACCTGGTTGTTGCTTGTATTTGGTCAAGGATTAAGAGCCATGCAGGTGCTAGAGTTCTTCTATGGGATGGTCTCTGCCACCGAGGTGGCCTACTATGCCTACATTTATAGCGTGGTCAGCCCGGAGCACTATCAGAAAGTGAGTGGCTACTGCAGGAGCATCACACTTGTGGCCTACACAGCGGCCTCGGTGCTGGCCCAGCTCCTGGTGTCCCTGGCCAACGTATCGTACTTTTACCTCAATGTCATATCCTTGGCCTCTGTCTGTGTGGCCTTTCTTTTCTCACTTTTCCTACCAATGCCTAAGAAGAGCATGTTTTTTCATGCAAAACCCAGCAAAGAAACTCCTCCAAAGCCACCAGGAAAAGATGCTTTCTTAGAGGAACCGCAAACGGATCACAAACCAGTCTACCAAGAAATATTCACCCTTTCAAGGAACCAAGATGATGGTCCATTGAGCACTCCAAAGCCAGGAAATGTAACTTTGAGAGTTTTTGTGCAGTGGTTCCAAGATCTGAAGGGTTGTTACTCCTCAAAGCATCTTTTTTACTGGTCCCTGTGGTGGGCCTTCTCCACAGCAGGTTTTAACCAGGTTTTGAACTATGTCCAAATCCTGTGGGATTACAAGGCACCATCCCAAAGTTCTACAATCTATAATGGAGCAGTAGAAGCCCTGGCAACCTTTGGAGGTCGGTATACCAGACTATCTTTTCGATGTGCAGGAGAGATAGTCTTCCAAATCATAGTCTTAGGTCGATTGGTTGTAGTGATTTCAACACTGAATACCAAAAAAGAAAAGAATTTTTGCCACAAAATTTAAAAGAGGGAATGAACATAAGGGAAGATTGACATAGCTATCCATGGAAGATAAAGTTTTACCAATCCATATAAACAGGGACTGCAAATTTGTGTCCCATTGGCTGAACCTGGTTTGGCCATAAAGAGTTGAATGCTTTAAGGTTAAGCTATCTCATCACTTTCCTCTCTAACTGCTCTGTAACTCTGGTCTTTAGAAACTACAGTTTGCAAACCATTAATAGAAGTGGCAAACAATGGCTCATGCCCACCAGAGCTAAAAGTTTACATTTTTAAGAGGTTGTAAGAGAAAAAATAATATATGACAAGGGTTGTAAAAATAACAAATCCAGGCAAGCAACCAAATAAAAACAAAGAAGGCTATGGGATCCACATGCCTAAAATATTTACTACCCAGCCCTTTATAGAGTAAAGATCTTGAAATCAATGTAGTGGATTTCTGACCAGCATTTTTAAATCAAAGAACAGAACAGGGACACCTGGGTGGCTCAGTGGTTTAGCACCTGCCTTCCGCCCAGGGTGTGATCCTGGAATCCTGGGATCAAGTCCCATATCAGGCTCCCTCATGGAGCCTGCTTCTCCCTCTGCCTGTGTCTCTGCCTCTCTCTCTTTCTGTGTCATAAACAAATAAAATCTTTTTTAAAATGTGGCTTTAAAAAAAGAACAGAATAGAAAATTTAGAATAGAATACATTGTGGCTTATAAGGATAAGTTCTATTTTGTGAAAATTCTGTTTACATACTCATATGTATGTACTAGTGGACATATAAAATATATTCCTTTTTCAGACTGTGGCCAAAGATATTTGAAATCTATTCTAGGAGCTACTTTATCATTTCAAAGTTCCCATTGAGACAACTTAAATAATATATTTATATCTCTCCTTAACTCTACATGTAGGGATTTGGCAAAGCTTGCTGTCTTCTGATTAAGATTATTTCCCGGACTCAGCTTCCTCATTCCTTACCATATCCAGATATTTGTTAGAATAATAGTGACTCCAGACTGGATTCTTACAATCTTCCATCCCATCTCTTCTATACAGCGAGGTTATTGTATTATCTTGTATAATTTTCTCTCTGCCCTTTCCTACATTATATACTTTCATTCATTTGTCATCAGTATGAACCAGTAAGAACTGTGACCCTCCACGGTAGCCACTAACAAATAGTAATCCTTGCCTGTGGAGAAAATGGCTGTAAAAGACAAAGTGTAATAGAAAAGGAGAAAGGCAGGTGGGGGGCGGGAGGTGATATGGTGGGTGAGACAGGCCCTCCAAGAGGATATGTATGTTCCTGAGCATTTACTGCTTCCTCTTGAGCTGACTGGTAAGCGTCTGCTTCAACCTTATTTACCTATAGGCGGATTTCTGATATTGCATTTTGACCAAGAGGATGAGGCAGTGAGACTGAGTGACTTTGAGTAGGTCTCTGGGGGAAGGAGGTTTTCTAGCTTCTGCTACAGGCTTCACCCTTCAACCTTGTCCTAGGCTTTCTACTTTCCAAAAACTTCCCTCCTGGTTGAGAAGCTATAGTGGTTTGGGGCTTCCTAGATTCTTGTCCCTGCATGCTTCATTTCCCCCAGAACATAGTTTGTGAAGCTTGAAATTCTTTTCCAAAGAGAGTGAGGTGAAGAGAAGGAGGGACGATGGGCTGACACAGAGTTAATGCTCTAAAGTCCAAAGGGTAGAGCCCAGAGCTAGCTTTGAAGTGAGCCCAACAATGCACATGGATTTTCCTGACATAACAAAGCTTTCACATCAAATAAGACTTTGAAGATAATATTTTTGAAGTTGGGGTGTTCCACACCCACATATTTGTTGAACATTTCAGGGTCCATTGTTGAGGTAATATTCTTCTGACTTCCCTTTCTAAAAATTCCATTTGACTCCTAGAAACCTGTTCTAGGATTTATTTACCTTAAATCCACTTCCTCCCTAAGGACTTGCTCCTCAGGAAAGGGGAGAAAAAAAAATCCTCTCTTCAGATAATGTGCCCTTACTGAGGGCATCTGTAGAAAAGGTAAAAGGTTCATAAAATTAATTCTTTAAAAGCCTTCTAAATATAATATTTCTTTAGTCTCTTTGTGATAGGGAGGACCCTAATTAGTGTCAAATTTTTAGGCAGAACCAGGTGAAGAAGGACTGGTCTGCTGGCCTAAGCCTTCTTTCTTTAAGAAAGAAAGCTAAGGGTAGCAGGAAACCTGACAATTGATTGCTTCATTCACGGCACAATGTATACATCATAAAGCATGTCTACATAATGAGCATTATTAAATGAATTTGTCCTGGCATATGTCTTGTGACTACATATAGGGCTTGGGTCAATTTTCTCATCCTCAGCATTATTGACATTTTGGGCGGGAAAACTCTTTGTCCTGGGGCCTGTCATATGCATTGTAAGATGTCCCACAGCATCATTGGTCTCAACCCTCTAGATCCCCTTAGCATACTACCACCAACACCAACACTACCCCTGCCAAGTCATGGCAGCCAAAGTTGTCTTCAAATAGTGCCATCTGTCCCCTGAAGGGCAAAAATTCCCTTGGGAGAACCACTAGGTTATAGTTAGTTTAAATTTGAGTTGGGGTCAGCACTTTCACAATCCTTATCACACTATTAAAACTATAAATTGATAAATCCAATTTCTCCAGTAGACTATATTATTTTCAAGAGCAAGGATCCAAAGTTGACCACCATATTTTCCCACAGAGAAGCTCAAAAGTGTTTGATGGGTGGGTAGGTGAAGGAATGAGTCAGCAAATAAAGAGGGGAATGATTAAACTAACAAATGAGGGGAAATTGTAAGGAGAGAATTCTTGAAAAAAGATTTCGTATCTTTCAGGGATTTGAAGACATTTTCAAATCGATGTTATAGAGAAGATAGAGAAAACAGAGGTAAGGACAGAGAAAGAGAATCCCTCCTTGCTAGAGCATTCATAGCATGGGCACAGAGAAGGACATGGTAGCAAGGACTGGCATTCAATTTGAAGAACTTGATGCCTCACTTGGTCACCAAGTATTCACAAATGACCATTCCTTACACTGTGCTTTGTCTTGACTGAACTTGAGTCAGGCTCCTCTCCTTATTATAGACGCCTCACATTTTGCTTGCCCCAACTCTGAGTAAACACAACATAGTATGGAATGTGCCCCAGCCCCCCATCAGCTTCTCCGGAAAATTGACTGACCACAGCAGGACACTTTCCTGTCCGTTTCCACTGATCATTTCCCCTTGCTTGTCCAGCTTCCTCTCCAAAGATCTTGCTTATGTCTACTTGCCCTACAGAGAAGTGCCCTTACAAAAGAAAACCCTTTTTCTATTTGATTTCAAGATGCTTGCAGATTTTGGCAATCACAGCGTTCTCCCTATTGCAAGTCTTTCTTCTGAATAAAGCCTCTTCCTATCAAAGTCTGGTTTGGTTTTTGTTTGACATCAGATTTCTGAACCCGAGTTTTATCTCCTCAAAGGGAAGAAGAAAGAAAGAAAAATGGCCTCTATGGGGCCGTTCCAGTCTGTGATTTATGGAAACCCAAATTCAGCTGGTCTATTTCAAACTTTAAGAGAAAAAGATATGTACACTTCATAGAACTAGATCAAGTGATTTTCATTCAATCTAAGTTCACAATAAGTCAACATGTTTTACCATAGCCTGGAAATGCTTCAATGTCTATCCAATGTGAATTTTAACAAAATGGTGCCCTACTTTGTTACGTGTGGATGACAGGTTGTACTATACATCGGTTCCTTTCTTTCCAGGGGCTCTGGCTGCCTTCACAGCAGGCTGTGTGAAAGTCAACTGGGATCTCCTGGGAGAGCTGGCCCTGGCGATATTCTCAGCTGCAGATGCAGGTTCTCTATTTCTCATGCATTACACGACTAATATTTGGGTGTGCTATGCTGGTTTTTTGATCTTCAAGTCAAGTTACATGCTTCTCATAACAATAGCAGCGTAAGTATTTATCATTTCTTGATCTAAATCTGAAGCAACGAGACAGATTTATTTATTCATTCTTCCAGTTCTTCTGAATAGCATTTGCAATGTTATATTTAATGTTTAAAATAAGACACAACAGAACTATATTCTTATTTTAACTGACTTTCTCTTGGGACTCGATTAGGGTTATTAACCCAGTAAAAATCATTCAAAGTTCTCACAACTAATAAACAATGATATACTCTGAGGTTTTGATTTTTAATGTTTTTATACTGTACTTATTTAATGGAGTAATTTTATTAATTTTTTCTTTTGTAGTCTTTTTTTAAACACTTAGCATGAGATCTATCCCTCTTAGCAGATTTTTAAGTAGGTATTACAAGATTCTTATCTCTAGGCATGATGTTGTACTTCAGACTGCTAGAACTTATTTATGTTGCATGACTGAAAGATACATATTTATACACATTAAGTAGCAACTTAATTTTCCCCTCTACTCAGCCCCTGGAAACCACCACTCTATTATTTGCTTCTATAAATTTGATTATTTTAGATACATCATATAAATGGAATCATGCAACATTTGTCCTCCTATTTAGTGTTCCCAAGATTCATCCATGTTGTTGCATATGGCAGGATTTCCTTCTTTTTAAAGGCTAATAGTCAATTGCATATATGTACTACATTTTCTTTATTAATTAATCCATCTATAGACATTTAGGTTGTTGTCATATCTTGGCTACTGTGAATAGCAGTATAACAAACATGGGGGTGCTCATATTTCTCCTAAGTTCTGGTTTCAACTATTTTGGATAAATACTCAGAAGTGTGAATTTCTGGATTGTATGGTCATCCTATTTTTATTTTTTTATTTTTTTTTAGATTTTATTTATTTATTCATGAGAGACACAGAGAGAGAGAGAGAGAGAGAGAGAGAGGCAGAGACACAGGCAGAGGGAGAAGCAGGCTCCTCGCAGGGAGACCGATGTGGGATTCAATCCTGGATCCTGGGTTCATGACCTGAGCCAAAGACAGATGCTCAACCACTGAGCTACCCAGGTGCCTGGTTGTCTTATTTTTAATTTGTTCAGGAACATCCATACTGTTGCCCATAGTGGCTGCACCATTTTATATTCCCACCAACAGCGTACCATTGTTCCAATTTCTCTGCTTTGGTTTTGTTTTATTTAATAACAAAATAAGATGTGATTGTATCTAATAGTGATTCAGTTTAGTTTTCACTCCCAATTTTCCCTACCTGCTTGAAAAATCACAGCACATCTGTTTCTTCAAATAGTTTCAGGGCAGTTGTAGAAGTGAAGCTGTTCTATAAAACTACATATAAAGATAATAAATGTTAAATCATACAGCAGTTTAAACATAGAGAATATTTTATCTCAATTAATTAAAAAAGAAAGAAAATGAGCTAAGAGAAGTGATGAATGCTGCCTAGAGAATATCTAAAAGGATTAGGTAGGTGTTACTCATCATTTCCTGTGTGGTAATATGTTTAATTTTAATTAGAAAGTGGATCATGGATAAAGCAAACATCTGAAAATATTTTTCCTCGACTTAACATTATCAGCTGCATAATTTTGGCATGCTCTTTGGATTTAAACTTTTCTTAGAGGCCTATGGAACACCATAAAATATATCAATATATGCATTATGAAGTCCCAGAAGAAGAGAACATAAAGAGGAAGAAAAAAAACACCTGTAAAGAAGCAATGACCAAAAAGTTCCCAAATTTGATCAAAAGCATTAATTTAATTTATATATCCAAGAAACTCAAACATTCATTTAAATCATTAATTTACACATTAAAGAAACTCGCCTGTGAACTCCATGTAACTTACAATTGGGGTTAACTCCACAAGTTTGTTATTTCTTTACTATTTGTCCCAATTGTTCATTTGTCTTTATCCCTCTTTTGAAGTTAATTGAGCTTTCTTTTTGTTTGTTTGGGTTTTTTTGAGCTTTCTTTTTAATTCCATTTTTATTTCTTCTATTTGTTTTCCTTGGCTAAGTCTTTATGTTTTTAGTAGGATTAGGTTTTTAACCCATCAGTTTTTCTTAAATTAATATTATACTACTTTGTGTATAAATACTTTACATAATTCCATTTACTCCCTGTCCCTTGTACTGTTTTATAGATTTCACTTCAGTTTCTGTTATAAATGCTACAGTACATTATTATTCTATTTGCTTTAAACAGAAAATTATATTTTTAAAAATTAAGACAAGAAAAAAATAATTTGCTCATAGATTTGCCATTCCCAATAGTTTTCTTTCTTTTTTTTTCTTTTTTTTTCTTTTTTTTTTTATAGATCCATGTTTCCTTTTACTGTTGATTCCCTTCAGCCTGAAAACTTCCTTTAACATTTCTTGTAGTGTGAACCTCCTGGTGAATAATTTCTCTCAAATTTTATTTGAAAATACATTTTATTGTCATTTAAGTATATTTTTGCTGATTGGAATTCTAAGTCAATAGTGGTGGGGGTTTTTTTCCATTCAGCATTTTAAAGATTTATTATTCCATTGTCTTCCAGCTTGCATTAAGGAGTTCATTGTCATTCTCATTGTTGTTCCACTAAATGTGATGAGAATTTTACTTTTGGCTACTTCTAGGATTTTCTGGTTTATTTGATTTTCGGCAATTTAACTATACTTATGTTTTCTTTATGGAATAGTATGATTTTTGGTTTATCCTGTTATTTTCTTATTGTTATTTCAGTCTTTTCTGATCTTCAGCATACTAACAAGGAGATCTCTACCTTCCCCCACTTTTATGTTAGAAATTATTCAAAATGTTTTGTTTTCTCTTAGCAATCTAACTCTCGATTAGGAAAAAGGACTCAAGCCAAACCTAAATTAGTTTGGTTTACTGCTCCATGGCTACATTTAGGAAGATGGAGAACTTGAAAATTAGTAAAAATAATTTTTCAGAGTTATTTGTACTGACCACAGCTTCCACACAGTGAAAAAGTAAAAGTATATTATTCTTGAATATTTCAGAACATATTGGCTCACAGCCATCTGCATTTCTATTGCATACCATGAAGCAAGTCAATATTGTTCTTCTAAAGAACCAAATAGGAAAATCTGGAAAAAAAATAGTAAGATTAACTGTCAGAATATAGATAGTTCAGGAAAACTCAATCAACCAAAATGTTTTGGTGTGTTAAGAAATTCTCAGAGTGATTTATCACAGATATGAGGAAGTAGAGGGTTAAGCCACATGAATAATAAGAATGCTGAGATTCTGGGAGGCCGTGAAGATGGAATTCATATGCTGATGGTCAAGCTTTTCCCAGACAATATGTACAGAACATTCTACATAAAGCTCAGTGATCGTCTTTCATCTAGTTTATCAATTCAGTCACATGATTGATCTTAGTGTCAGGATATACACTCATAGTGGGGCAAAGAAAAGAACTTGACCTCATAGATCTCTCAAATTTGGTGCTAAATGAAATTATCACTCCCATGTCCAGCTTCAGAATACTGATAGAATATCATCTGTAGGTGAATCCAGTCTCTGTAACTTCATTCACGTCTTTTTACTATTCTAACTTCTAAGAAAATTTTAAAATAAATTTAGTACATGTAGGATAAATGTATTTCTAATGTAAAGCGTTAGTGTTCAGATTTGGAAGAAATTCTATGATCAACCATCCATGGTTTCAACCATCATGTGATACAAGAAGTTCATATTAAAAAAATATGATTAGTCTATAAAAGAAGATATTTTTCTACTTCTTTTTCATGATAAAAACTGATAAATTTAATTAAATATTAGTCAAAGCAGTTGTCTGGGTTCAGTTACGTATTCCCTGTTGAAGTGTAAGCTCTGTGAGGGGAAAAATCATGCTTATTCATTGGTATGCCCCGATACTTACCCTTGCTTCATGATAAACATTTGGTTAGCATTTCTTGAAAAAAAAAAAAAAGCAATGAACAAATACAATAATACAACATAAAGAATAGTAACTTTGAGCTATTGATCTTTTTAATTTAACCATTCTATTTTTATATTGGCACAAAATAATGTGTTTTTTAATGCTTTATAAATTGTTCCTATTACTTTCCTTTGAGTTATAGGGTAAATTGGTAAACACCAATCCCATAATGTCATGATACATGGAACGTAAATGATCAAATAAAATTTCAAATTGGTTCAATCTTTAAATTACAGACTATCCCAGAGGCTCATGTGTATTGAATGCTAAAAAATGCCTAACAGAAGAACATGAATATAATTCTCTTTCCAAGAGTATATTAGCCCTGAGCAGTGTACTCTGCATCATAGTTTTATGACTCAGGAAGAGCTTTGAAATAAAATTTTAGACAGTATGATTCCTTGTCATTTCAGTTACCTGGAGAAATACTTTTTGGGCTTAGACTGAAAAATCTTAGGATTCAATGCCACCCTCAGCCTGACGTCAGCATTATGACTCCATATGAACCCCCCACATATAAAGGTCTTATCCAAAACCAAGTAATTGCTGATGCATTGTTTAAGCATCTGTACTGATTAAATCAAGATTCCAATCTGAAATAATTTGCATACTGAAAGGGAATCTGCCGTTTGATGTAATCTAGGTTTTAAGAGCATCTATGTAGTGTAATATTTTTTTCCAGAGGAAAAAATTGTTAGCTGAGCAAGGAACCCCTGAAATTATAAGGCCCATTTGGACCACGTGTTATATTCACTTTGTGGAATCTAGGGTTATTTATAGGTTTTGTTATGTTTAGTTGGTAATTTTTTCACTGAAATAATACATTTTCATTGAATCACATGATTTTTAAATGCTTATATTTGTCTTTTAATATGATGATTTGGGGAAGGGATGTTAAAACCCATAGTTAAAACTTTCCATTTGCTTCTGTATTTTTTAAAATTTTATTTATTTATTTAGTTACTTATTTATTTAGTTATTTATTTACTTGAGAGACTATAGAGAGAGAGCATGAGTAGTGTGGGAAGACAGGGGGAGAGGGAGAAGTAGACTCCCCACTGAGCAGGGGACCCCACACAGGGCTGGATCCAAGGACCCTGGGCCGAAGGCAGATGCTTCACTGACTGAGCCACCCAGGTGCCTCTGTTTTCTTATTTTTGAATAAATTCGAGTCATAAGTATTTTAGCTGAATTAGATGGAAGAATTCAAATGTATGTATGTCAGTCTTGCCTGACTAAATTTTAAAAACCAACCAATTCAAAATGAACTAATTGCCAGATTGACTTGACTGTGAAAGAAAATAATTTGTGTGTTTTCTAGAAAAAAAAATTTACCTATTAGACTCTGAAACTTCTAATGTAGACAGTCAACGATGCGGTGAACAGCCTACAAATAAGTAAAAACTCATCAGATTGACTTTTGATTTATTCATTGATATGTCTAGGTTAAAAAGTGACTCCTACACCATATCCACGTCCGATAATGTTCAGTGTTCCCTTATTGCAGAACATTTGGAATATTTGGTTTAATTTTAGAAAAGGTTAATTAGTTTTAAATTCTCATAATATATCACATCTCATGGAATGTTAAAATATAACACTTCACTATGCCACTTACCCTTGTTCCTTTTTCTCTGCTGGAAGAGCTTTTTAGCAGGAGACTGCCAACAGAGGCCTGGGCTTCCTGAGGGGAGCCAAATCTTGGGAACAACACAATTCCCTTCTCTGTATTTAAAAGCTTACCTATGAGGGTGCCTGGGTGGTTCAGTGGGTTAAGCGTCTGCCTTCAGCTCGAGTCATGATCCCAGGGTCCTGGATCCTGGAATCGAGTCCTGTGTAGGGTTCCCTGGTGAGCAAGGATATGTGTCTCCCTCTCCCTCTGCCACCCCCTCCCTTGCTCATATGTTCTCTCTCTGCTTTCTCTCTCTCTCTCTCTCTCTCTCTCTCTCAAATGAATAAAGAATCTTTAAAAAAATAAAATAAAAACCCACATAGTGTGCTTTCAAAACTCTTTCCATTTGTACACTGTTAGATTTCAGATTGCTGTTAATCTCAGCGTGGAACGCTATGCCCTGGTGTTCGGAATCAACACCTTCATTGCCCTGGTGATCCAGACTGTCATTACTGTAGCTGTGGTTGACAACCAGGGACTGGGGCTTCCGGTCAGCATACAGGTAAGTGCATACCTCTGTGTCTTCATTGACACAGAGGCATATTTTGAAAACTACACACACACACACACACACACACACACACACACATATTATTAGACATAGTAATTGGACTTGCTGAGATATAATTCTCATACAATAAATTGACATATAAATAAATTTATATACAGTTCTATTAATTTGGGGGGAAAAAAGCTATGTAGCCACCACCACATGAAAATCAAATACAACGCCTTCACCCAGACAGTGCCCCTTTGCCATTAGCTGCCTTTCTCCACAGTACCCCCCAGCAACCCACACATTGGTTTTCTATCCCTAAAGCTTTTTCATTTTAGAAAGTCATATAAATGAAATTATAGAACCAATAGCCTTTTGTTTCTGCCTTGTCTTCATTTAGCATGGTGTCTTCAATGGAATAATTTTATAATTTTTATAAATTTATTTTATAAATAATATATAAATTTACATAATTTATATATTTATATAATTTATAATTTTTTATAAAATTTTATAATTTTATATAAATATGATGTAGTTCAGATACATTCTATTTTTTAGGAAACTTTTTCATTAAACAGGTGACCTTTTCATTAAGCAGGTGAAAGAATGAAAGCACTACCTAAAATAGACCCAAAAAGTCATTCCAGCTGAAGTGGCTCTCGTTACCCAAAGCTCCACAGGTTTTTCTTGCCATAGCTAAAATTCAACCTTATTAATGCTTAGCTCACAAATTTCATAAGCCTACTCAATCTCATGGACAAAATGTTCAATCTTACAAGTCCCTACACATATCTAATGCAAATGTTTAGAATATTGAAACGTCTTCTTTAAAAACAAAAAGAGACGGGGGGTGGGAGTGAATGGGTGACGGGCACTGGGTGTTATTCTGTATGTTAGTAAATTGAACACCAATAAAAAAAATAAAAAAAAAATAAAAACTAAAAAAAAAAATAAAATAAAATAAAATAAAATAAATAAATAAATAAATAAAAACAAAAAGAGAAAAAAAATTATTTCAGGAAACACAATTGAATGAGTAACACCAGGATATTTAAGAAATCTATTTAAATCTCACAGTAGTTCAGTAGAAGGAAAGAGATCTTCATTGAGTAAATATTAAAATTAAGATTACTATAGACTCAATTCTTTTTGAGAACATAAAAGGATCAATTGTTACTTTCTAAAATAAAATTTAAACTCCTGGTTTATTATCTAGCTTGAAATTTGCTCTCCAGCTTTTTAGAAATCACTAGGTGTATGATGTGATGTGATCAAGAGAGCACAAGCTTGAAATCAACAAAGTATGTATTTGAATCTTGATTTTTTATTATTGATTTCTTAAGAATTTTTTTATTTGGGAACATTTCAAATATATCTTAAAAACAGAAAGAATAGTGGCATGATGTCCCAGGCATCCATCACTCAAATTTATGGCCAATCTTATTTTACTTGTACCTGCCACCCACTTGCTCATCCTTCCCCGAGAGATGTAGTTTTTTTTTAATGTCTCAGTTTTCTCTTCAGTAACATGGAGAATATAATACCTACTTCATGAGGTCTTATACAGATTAGATGCTTGCCTGTAAA
Source organism: Canis lupus familiaris (assembly GCF_011100685.1). Taxonomy (NCBI): domain Eukaryota; kingdom Metazoa; phylum Chordata; class Mammalia; order Carnivora; family Canidae; genus Canis; species Canis lupus. Next base: position 40,570,487 of record NC_049246.1, on the reverse strand, counting down.
ATGCACCATTTCTGGCCTGTAGTGTACTCAATACATGGTGCATTTTTCTTTAGTGGGAAAATCAATACACATTGATCTTTCTGGGCAATTCACACAAACATCCAAAGCAGAAGGTGAAAATTAAATTTGGCAGAAAAAGTCGAGCTTCACCTTTGTTTCCCCTGATAATTCAAGATTTTCAAATTGTTTTATCTTCTCAACCAAGGCATGTCTAGATTCAGGGCATTCCTCTAAAATCTTTCTTTGTCTTTCTACCTACCTCCTCTTATCGTCTCTGCCAATATCCTTAATGCTAGAACAATTTTCATTGAGATTCTTCTATGTATGTTATTTAATGTAAAATTCAACTCCTAAATAAAGGACTAGTTTACCCAAGGGTCAGAGCAGGGTAAGCACAAAATATGCAGTCCAAAGGCATAACAGAAGACAAATCCTATTTCTATAAAACATTTCCCAGATAAAAAAGTATTACTGTAGATTTCTGGTTTTGAAAAGCAGGCTTCTTGGGGTGCCTGGGTGGCTCAGAGGTTGAGCATCTGCCTTCAGCTCAGGCCATGATCCCGGGATCCGGAATCAAGTCCTTCATCGGCTCCTTGCAGGAAGCCGGCTTCTCCCTCTGCCTGTGACTCTGCCTGTCTCTCTCTGTGTCTCTCATGAATAAATAAATAAAATATTAAAAAAAGAAGAAAAGCAGCCTTCTTAAAGTTGATTTGGAGTAGGAATCTAATTAAATGCACATGAATTAAACTTCAAGAGATCCAAGAGTATAGAGGTATATTGATTAATGATTCCCAAATCTCAACCATAAATATTCATTTATCATTGATTATGCACTTGTTCATGAGCTTTTCAATATAATTTCAAGGGCCATTTTAAAATATTGGAATCTAAGAAACATAAACTACAACCTAAGTCAGCATTTTTGTAGGACATCGAGATTAAGTGGAAAGAAATCTGCTTTGAGACATCCTGAACTAATTCATCCATTTTCTCATTACTTCTCAACCTGTTGTCACAACACAGGTTTTTTTATATATTTTTCAATTTAAAAGACCATAGAGATTTTAAAAAGAGGCTCCATATACATCTTTGAATATTACTGAAAGTCTAGGGGGAAAAGACCCATGAGAAAAGCTAAAAAAAAAAAATCTTTTTTACCTCATCTAGAAAAAAAGCTAAGGAGTAATTTAGCTAGTCATATAAGAAGCAATAACTTGAAAGTGTATCTTTAGTGAAAGCAGATGAACATACTGTTGTATACTGATGATATAAAATAATTTTCTGGAGGAATTTTGCTTTTTAAAAAAAATAGGTGAAATTCATAGTTGTAAATATGAGGGACTTTTAGAGAGAGTGGGTGAATAATCACACAATTCAAAAAAGGTTATTTTTTTTTAAATAATCCTTTTGTGGGGTGCCTGGGTGGCTCAGTTGGTTAAATGTCCAACTCTTGGTTTTAGCTCAGGCCACAATCTCAGGGTCTTGAGGTCGACCCCCACATTGGACTCTGTGCTCACTGGGGAGTCTGCTGGAAATTATATCTGTCTACCTCTCCCTCTGCTCCTCTCCCTGCATTCACTTGGGCTCTCTCTCTCTCATTAATTAATTAATTAAATCTTTAAAAATAATCCCTTTATTAGATAAAAAAATGTAATAACAAGTTTCACACTAAAATGCCCAACTATTCACAAGTTGGTTACCTGTTATATCCCTCCAACCCTCTCACTGTCTGCCTGGTTCCACCCCTCAATTTGCAGAGATACCCCTTGGAAGGAGGAACACCTTGGTAACCATAGATTTCTTATTGATTGAGGGAGTTGACATTCATTCACCTCCCATTCGTGAATCTCATTACTTTCACCCACCTCCTCCCTGGAGGGTCTTGAAGCTTAAGATAGGAAAAGCAACTGTTGATACCGTCAGGGAGGAAAAATACTGTTTCCTCTCACCCTATTTGGCTCTGAGCTGAGTCTCTGTAACAAAGACAAATTAACAATAGCACACAAATGTATTTGATACAAGTTTTATGTAACACAGGAACCTTCATAAGGAAATGAAGACCTGAAGAAATAGTCAAACCTGAGTGTTTTTATGCTAGATTTGATAAAGAGTGGAAAGTCGTGAGAAAAAAAATATGATAGAACAAAAGGGAAATGAGCTAAGAATAGTAAATTGGGGAAACTTCACATGGCCTGTTCATTCAGATTCCTCTCTGCGTCCCTTTATCTTTGGAGATAAGGTTGTTCTTTCCTCTGGGTATAGACACTAGGGTCTTATGACTTGCTCCAAGGGAAGGTCTGGAAGTCCTTCCTGCACCTGCCATGTCTCAAATTCCTTTAGTTAAAAAATATTCACCATGCCAAAGTGTCATATTTGGGGGTAGATTGTCCTGAATGCCATCACCAGCAAGTCAAACAAGGACACATGAAAAAGAAAAGAGAAAGGCCATTGGTGTAAAGTGACCCCTCGATGTCATGAAAACCACAGCTGCTGCCCTGCTCTGTCTTTCATGTCCTCATTGAGAAATGCAAAATGATCCTCCCCAGCTCTTTTGGCAGGAAGCCACTGCACTCAGCCACTTTGGGACCAGATGGACCCCTGATTACACACTCCATTAGATTATCTAGCTAGGATAACTGGTACTTTCGTTTGCCTTAAATTAAATAAAAATTAGAATCATGAAAATGGATTTTTAGTTTTAACCCCAAAGGGCTTCATAAGAGAAGGGGCACTCTAAACAGAAAGATTACTTCACAAAAAGTAGAACAGTGATGCTATTATTTTAAGTGCATGAAATGGGGATTTGTTCAGATTTCAGGCAGCCTCCCATACATCAAATCTGAAATTTCTCAGATGTGTTTAAAGCGTGGACTATTTGCCAGTCCAGATAGCTTAGATGAGTGTTTTCAGTTCACATTCATTAACTCAAGCATGGGAGATGTGTGATCTGTTGGATTTTGGTCCTACGATTTCAACTATTTTGGAATCTTAAAGAATAGCTTAACGGGGTTGGGGGCAGATTTTCATTATCAAACAAAATAACTACTTATTAGGATTTTCAGTGAGTTTGGGTCCTGACCCTCAGATATTGTCTTGTTTTCTCACTTGCCTATTCTAGTGGAAATGGTCCGGAGGCAAGTACCTTCAGAGGAATGTGGTTGAGGGATTGCATTTGAAGGAGAAGAAGGGCAGGTGTCCACATTCAAACCCAAGTTTTGCACTGAGGGAAGCACTTGACAGGATGAGCACTGGGTGTTATACTCTATGTTGGCAAATCGAACTCTAATAAAAAAAATATATAAAAGAAACCCCAAGTTTGAAGTCAACAAGGGTTTTAAAAAATATTAAATTAAGAAAGACTTACTTCCATTAAACGTTATAGACTTTTAACAATATTAAAATAAGAAAGGCTTATTTCCATTATAGCATAAATAAACTAGGTATCAGAAAAAAATCCTTAACACTACAAAGCACCTAAAACTCCTGGATATAAATTTAAGATTTTTTTAATAAGTGGCTGAATTGGTAAGAAATAAGAACACTCCTCAGAGGTCAAAGCAGGAACAGGAAACCAGATAGACAAGGAAGCACTAAATCTATCATGTGCTCGAGCATCTGCTGATTCTCCCAGTGACCTCGAATTTTGGTTTTAGTGGCAACCCCAAGGGCTACATCCTCAGTGAGCAGAAAAACAGAACAAAACATGAAGTTATGGGGGAAACGCCAACAAAGAAGATGAATCTGGGTGGTATCAGGGAATTTACCCTGGAAATTTGCTTTCATAAGCAGCACTTACATAATTCTGGGTTCCAATGTCTATAGGCTAAGCATTTTTTTTCTATTTTTTTAAAGATTTTATTTATTTATTCATGACAGACATGCAGAGAGAGGCAGAGACACAGGCAGAGGGAGAAGCAGGCTCCCTACTGGGAGCCCAATGCGGAACTTGATCCCAGGACCCCAGGATCAAACCAGAGCCAAAGCCAGATGCTCAACCACTGAGCCACTCAGGTGCCCTAAATATTTTTTTTTCTAAAGCTGAGTATGTAGTTAAAAGAGGCTCTGGTTGGTAATGGCCCCAGGCACCTGTAGGTATCAAAACAAATGGTCTCTGGAAGACTGTTCCTCTATATAGAAACCTAAAAAAAAAAAAAAAAAAAAAATTGCCTCAGATAAAATTCCACCAAATATAAGATTATGATGTTTAAAAACATCCAAAATCATGACTGGATATAAAGTACTAGGAGCAAGCCAACTGAAATAATAAATAACAGAATCACACAGCAAGGATTTGAGATGGAGGAATTATCAGCATTAGAATATAAAGTAAGATGTTTGTACACAAAGGAAAATAATAACATAAGAATGGGACAAGATATATCTTGAATGATTGTGAATATTTGGGAAAAAATAGAATTCATGAGAATTAGGACCTTAAATATGTAGGAAAAATTATTGAGTGTGAAGAAATCACCAAGAATGCAGCACAGAGAAAGAGAAGTGGAAAAATTAAGACATGTGGAAATGAAAGTGAGAAAATTAAACAAATATCTATTTGAAGTTCTATGAGGAGATAATAAAGGTAGTAGAGAGAAGCTGATAAATATTCTCTGAGAATTTTCCAAAAGTAATCAATAGCATGTATTCTCAAAATTAAGAAAGAAGCCCCCAAAATCTCAAAAAAAGAGAAGTAAGTAACATTATATGTTCTCATTCATTTGGGGAATATAAATAATAGTGAAAGGAAATATAAGGGAAGGGAGAAGAAATGTGTGGGAAATATCAGAAAGGGAGACAGAACATGAAGACTCCTAACTCTGGGAAATGAACTAGGGGTGGTAGAAGGGGAGGCGGGAGGGGGGTGGGGGTGAATGGGTGACGGGCACTGAGGGGGGCACTTGATGGGATGAGCACTGGGTGTTATTCTGTATGTTGGCAAATTGAACACCAATAAAAAATAAATTTATTATTTAAAAAAATGAAAGGGAATAAAGGGAAAGGAGAGAAAATGAGTAAAAATATCAGTGAGGGTGACAAAACATGAGAGACACCTAACTCTGGGAAATGAACAAGGGGTAGTGGAAGGGGAGGTGGATGGGGGTTTGGGGTGACTGGGTGATGAGGGGGGCACTTGGCAGGATGAGCACTGGATGTTATGCTATATGTTGGAAAATTGAACTCCAATAAAAATTTTCTTAATTGTAAGAAAAAAAAGAAATTCATATCTAAACACACTGTGGCAAATGCAGAAAACCAAAGAAAAATAAATCTTAAAAATAGAGAAACAGAACTTCAGCTACAGAGAAATGATAATAGACAATTGACTTGTTGGTAGCTCCCAGTGGAAGCCAGCAGAGCAATGGCTTTAAGTGTTGCCGAGAATACTGGCCAGCCTAGCGCTATAGACAAAGAGAAACTACGTTTTAAAAATGAGAGCAAAACATTTTCAGACAAATAGAATGAGGGCATTATCAACAAAAATCTTTACAAAAGCCATTTCTAAAGGATGCACTTGAGGAAGAAGGAAAAGTATCCCAAAAGGAAGGTATTCCCAAAAGAAGGAATGTGAAAAAAAGAAGTAAATGTGTGAGTAAATCTGAACAAACACTAATCATTTAAAATAGTAATAGTATGGTTTCTCAAGTCAAGAATACCAAGGTAATTGGTAATTGGTGGAAAATTGAAAAATCATTCTTAGTTCAGCCACAATGCATGCAGAATTTATCAGCTCAGGAAAACTTTAAAAGGAAGTCTGGTACACTGTTTAACTCCTGAAACAGGATATAATAAAAATAAAGATCTGCTATTTATTTGAAATACAAATAATCATGTGTTTAAAGCTAAACTTATTTAATAAAGGTCTTATATGTTTTTCTACAACAGAAAAAATATAAATAAATAAAAGAATAATAGTTAGGGGCGCCTGGGTGGCTCATTCGGTTAAGCATCCAACTCTTGATTTCACCTCTGGGTCCTGGGATCAAGCCCCCTGTTGGGGGAGTCTGCTTGAGATTCTCTCTCTCCCTCTTCCCTCTGCCCCTCCCCCACCTCTAAAATCAATAAATAAAATCTTTAAAAATAAAAAATAGGGGCACCTGGGTGGCTCAGTGGTTGAGCGTCTGCCTTTGGCTCAGGTCATGATCCTGGAGACCCGGGATCGAGTCCCACATTGGGCTCCTTGAGAGGAGCCTGCTTCTCCTTCTACCTGTGTCTCTGCCTCTCTCTCCATGTCTCTCATGAATAAATGAATAGAATCTTTTAAAAATAAATAAATAAAAATAACACTTATATTCTATATCTTGAGGAGTCTTTAAAAAGATGCCTCAAGTACCAGACAACAATGTATCAATAGAAGATGTTCAAAACTAAGGATCTTCATGCTGTTGATTATTGATTAGACTCCTAAGGTGGCACACCAAGGAGGGTGGCAGTCCATCTGGCAGGGAGGCGGATTTCATCACAGCATTATTTAAATTGCTGCAGCATAACAATAATGAGATGCCACAGGCTTTTAATCAGTTTTATTATAGTCTTAAAACTCTCTACATGTAGGTCTCTCTACTTATCGCCTGTGTCCAAGGCAGACAACTCCCACCACCATCACCTTTATACACCATCACTTTGCTTATTTAAGAGTCAATATTTCAAGTGGAACCATGAAAAAAATTAGAAATAGATTATGCAATTTTTATGCAGAAGAGAGGAATAAAATATGGTATATGGAAAAATAGTTACATGAAGGAGCTCAAGAAAGGAGGAGAAAATTAAGGAACATAAAAAATAAGGAAAGTATGGTGGCAAAAAAATACAAATATGTGAGTTGTCACTAAAATAATAAATTAGCTCATAAGTTGAACTGCCAATTTACAGGAAATAGGGGAAGCAGAACTCATTACATGACATCCAGGATTACTACCAAAAAACACCTGCATCTGGGAAATTACAGTTTTTCAACAAATAACATTTTTCAAAAGATCGATAGTGTCCTGAGAAATTCAGCAATCAATCACAATGTGTGGATCTTATTTGAATCCTGATTCATACCCAGAAGCTAAAAATATTATGAGACAAGCAGAGAAACTTGAGTACTGACTAGACGATACTAAGCAATTGTTAATTTTTTAGGTGTCTTCATGATTTGTGGTTACGCTTTTGCACATCCTTCTTTTTTAAAGATACAAACCGAAATATTTATTACAATCCTGTGATACTGGATTCAAATTAATCTGCGAGGGGGAAGGGAAAGCGATTGGGGCCTTAGGGAACCAAAAGTGGCTGCTGCTGGTGATTGATGAAACCAGGTCATGGGATTAGTGGGCGTTTGGATACTGTCCTATCCTCTTTTGTGAATGTTTATAATTTTCCAAAAATAAAAATTAAGCAATTCAAAGCTAAATAAACCAGGACAAAAATAAAAATAACAAAAAAAAATATTTTCAGGCTAGATTCTTAAAGGGTTGCAACCATAGTCTATTTACAGAAGACACATTTAAAATTATAAAGACATGTGAAGTTTGGAGGGGGGAGGGAAAATTCATACCATGCAAACGAAAAATTTAAAAGTTACTATAAATTTTTTAAAGATAAAGCATAATCAAGACCTCTTGATATGTATGTCTAAGGAAAATCATTAAAAATGGTTGAATGTTCAACTTACTCATTAAGAACATATATGAGTTCTAATTTCCATTATTAATATCATTTCAATATTTTGGGTAGAAATACTGTATTCTTTCTTTTTATTACTGTTATTTTTGGATAGAAATTCCATCAAGCATGTCAGAGTCTAAGAAAAAAACTCTCAATTTCATATACTAAATGCGAATATGAAAAAAGAAGGAAAGCAAGAAGGAAGTCTATATATAGTCTATATTAATGGAGAGTTTCAAAACTACAAACACAGTTAACATTGATTGAATTCTACTGTGTAGGTACTCTTCTATATACCTTATGTGTAATAACACATTTAATCCTCACAACAAATGTGTAAATATTGTTATTACCCTCATTTTACAATTGAGAAAATGAGGCTGAAAGAGAATCCGTGACCTTTTTAAGATCTCCCAGCTAGCCGTAAAGCGTCCCTACCGACCTTTATTGTTAAATAACCATTTTAATGTCATTCATTGATTTCTTTTTCTTTTTCTTTTTCAGTTTTTAATTTATGGGAGTTATTTTTCCATTATTGCTGGAATTTTCCTAATGAGAAGTATTTACATAATCTGTTCAGCCAAATGCGGAAAGGAACATTGTAGGTCTACTACTGGTCAGAATCCAAGTGAACGAGAAGACTCAATTTCTAATACAAACACAGTAACAACACAGTTTTAGCCTGATATCTCCTACTTACCATGGACTCAAAGGATGGATGATTCTAAAAATATATGGTGCTACACTTCATAGCATTTTAATTGTTTGTCCTAGATTAAGATACCATAAAAGAGAAGGATTATCATTAACCTCATCGACACCACATCAAACCCTCAGCTACGGGCTGGTAAACTGAGAACAACCAAAACTGAAGTCAACAAGTTGAGACCAGCCATCTTTATGGCCTCAGTGAGCAACTGGGATCCTAAATACTGTTTTAACACTTTCAAGTCCACCGCAAAACGACATGGAAATCAGACAAATGGGACCATACAAGAACAAAAACATGAAATATCATAGCGTGAATGATATATATATTGGCTGTCTGTCCCCAACCTCATAAAAGTGTGATTTGTTTTGACTTAGGGAGTAGATAAAGAAATTTCTAGTGCAGGCCTGATGCATAGTAAATGATCAACATGTGATGACCATTATTATTAAACTCGTATACTACCAAAAAAAAAAAAAGTTAGAATGGGGGAAATCTTTTAATTCCTACAAAATGAGGCCAAAAAATTAAGGAAAAAAAATTATTAAACTTTACCATGATCCTACACGAAAAGACTGGATAATGTCAAGATTTCAATTCTTTTCAAACTAATTTATAAGTTTGTTGCAATTTGTGAGTCTCTGTGTCAATGTGACTAAGCCAAGTCCCTTATTTATTCAAACAAGTACTAATCGAGGTATTGCTGTGATGTATTTTGCAGATATGATCAAAGTTCACGGTTGACTTTAAGAGAGATTACCCTTGGGATGCCTGCATGCCTCGGCGGTTGAGCATCTGCCTTTGGCTCAGGGCGTGATTCCAGAGTCCCGGGATCAAGTCCCACATCAGGCTCCCTGCATGGAGCCTGCTTCTCCCTCTGCCTATGTCTCTGCCTCTCTCTCTGTGTGTGTCTCTCATGAATTAAAAAAAAAAAAAAGACAGGGAGAGAGAGAGAGACTACCCAAGATAATCTGGATGAGGACATGCCTAATAGTTCTAGCCTATCCATTCTGATAGCCTGCCCTATGAATTTTGGATTTGGCCGCCCCAGCCCCCACAATCAAGTAACCCAACTCCTTGAAATATTTTTTTTTAATATATTTCTCCGCTGGTTCTGTTTCTCAGGTTGACTCTTGATTGATACAGATTTCAGTACCAAGTTAGTGGTTGTAGAGGACAGATATATAAGAACAAAGAAACTTTTCTGAAGTTTCTGGAACTGGTTATCTGATCTAGCTAGATTTAAAGCCATTATGAATCTGTTTCCAGTCATAAAGAAGACACTAGTAATTATGGCATGATGTGGTTTTAGACACACAAGTATCACGATTGGACACTCTTAATCAAATACTATATTAGTTTCTTAATGTTCTTATAACAATTACCACCAACTGAGTCATTTTAAACTTCTTTTTTCACTGTTCTGGAGGCTACAAGTCTGAGATCAAGGTGTTGTTAGGGCCATACTTTCTCTCTGAAAACTTGGTCTAGGGAAGATACTTCCTTGCCTCTTCCTAGCTTTTAGCAGTTGCTGGCAATTCTTACCATTTGGCTTTAGACACATCACTCCAATCGGTTCCTCTGTTGTCACATGATATTCTCCTTATGTGTCTGTGTCTCTATGTCTAAAGTCCCCTCTTAGCATAAGGAGATCAATCATATTGGATTTAGGGTCAACCCTAATAAAGTCATATTTATAAGTTCTAGATTAATACAAATTTAGGGAGTGGGGAGATATAATATTCAACCTAGGACAAATACCAATAGAAAGTAAGGTTCAAAATTGCTGTGTATTTGTCAACTTAGACTATTTTAGTTAAGCTAAAGAGAATAATGGAATTGGCTGGTTGCTCCTGATAGCACTGAAGACAATAAGGGAGAAAAAAGAATGAGCTCAGGATTTCAAATTCCCAGCTCAAGCACTGCATTCATGACCTGAAAGCTCTAATATCTTCCCTGAAATAAACCCTTATCTCTTACAGCCACAGAGCTGAGATTTCTGATAACCAAACCCAATGTCTCACTCTTCGATTGGCTGATTTACAAAGCAAAATGAACTCCTAACCTTGCAAGGTGTCTTCTGATAAAGTAAGGACATTCACTGGAAATGAATGGAATCCTGAAAACTGGAATGGAGGAGACATATGGTCCGATTTCAATAAAGCTGGGAACATCTAAGCCCTAGATCTGCCAAGTCTTTGCCATTAGAAGCAGCCCTTCCACCCTAGCCTAATAAGGAAGTCCTGTAATGGCATCCACTGAGGTAGCAAGGCATTGCTCAGTCTCATCAGACCCACTCCTACCACCCATCTTTGCTTCTAAACCTATAACTAGACCAAAAGATAAACTACAAAATGTGTGGAGACTCATTAAACTCCAAAGGAGCTACATGATTCTCCCAGTTTTTATAGACAGAAATCTAGATAATATGTGTGGGAGTGGATCTTAAGATTGTCGGGATCATGATAGAAGGAACATAAAGTTGGATCAAGCAAAATTTGTTGATATGGGCTGCCAGTTTGGTTGGTTAGCTGAAACACCAAGCCACAGTTGGTCTACACTAAATAACTTGAAATGCCAGAACTGCTTTGGTATGCTTAGAGGAAAGTATTCAAAAAGGGAAATTACAATGTTAGAGTAGATTTATCATGTGGATTTGTTCACTCAGCTTGGGAGGATCCAGAAGATGCATCTTTTAACATAACTGTGAGAATACATTTGTGAGAGCAGCCCAGCATTCTAGAAGAACGCTGTGGTTGCTTTGCTCTGTAGGTCAATAATTTAAGTGGGAATTGTTACCAATAAACTAAAATACTTAAACACAATGGAGATCTTGGGATCCTAGTGTGGCAGGGGCCACCAGGAGGCACTTAGTTGCTAAAGACAAGATGGGTATGGTTACCATAATGGACAATGGAGCTAAAGCAGCGGTCAGAATAGTCTAACTCACAGAGACATGTGGTGTTGGCTACTTGGTATCCCTAGAAAAGAAATAAATGAGCTGTTAACTAAACTCTTACTTGATCTGTATGAGCAAACGCGTTCTAATTAATTGAAGCAACTCGATATTCAGGAACAGTCGTAGTGGAACACACTACCATTGTTTCATGATAATTTGGAGTCCAGTGTTCTCTGTAGAGTAAAGGTTGCCTAAAGTTTAATCCATCTGGAGATATCTGGAATTTAAGTCCAAAGTGAATAATAAGTTTGACGGTAGCAGAAAGAAATCCTTGGGCATATGAGGCAGCCCCACTGGGAAATCTTCAAAAAATTTTTTTCAGATTAGATATCATGAAAGAGTCATAGAATTTTTCAAGACAAAGGAGGCTGATACCTGATACCCTGATACCAAATCTCAAAAGCAAGCCTGGCTATATCATCCCCTCTCTGCATGGAATCTCTGATCTCTGGGATCATATTCCCACTCTCCACATGCCTATAGCCCACTTCTGGACCCAGACCCACTGCTACTGCCTTGCATTCTGCATTTCTGTTCTGTGTTTAGGTCCACAGAGATATTTATCTTGTTTTTGAGCCCAGCTATGTGGTTAATTTATTTTATTGGAACATGTTATGTGCCATACCTTCCTCCCCCCACTTTTTGCACAAATGCATCCATGTGTAAAATACTGAACCATCGTGATCTCAAATCTCCTCGGCCTAAGGTCTCTACCGCTAATAAAACAGCAGAAACTCCACAGTGGGAAAAAGCTGTAGAAAATAATTAGAAAAAGAAAAAAGGAAAAGAAAGGACAAGGAGGGGAGAGGAAGGGAAAGAAAAAAAAAAGAAACTGGAAAAGAAGGAATAGGGAGGGAAGAAGAAAAGAAGAGATTATCCTTCTTGTGAACAAAATTGAAGCAGTGGAAGAAACGACATCCTCCCTTAAAGAAGCATCGAAAACTCCCTTTCCCCTGGTCTTCTTCGTATTTATTACTTCTGCTGAAGGTAGTTGAGAAGACAGAGGCAATGGCAAAATTTATGGCAACCTAATGCATTTTTATGTAGGAGCATTTCAAATGCCTGTTATTGAACATCGCGGTGTACTGAAACCGTTGTAAGAAGAAAACTGCATACACCAAAAAACAGAAAGAGGAGAAGAAAGAGAATGAATATGTCAGCAAAGGAGACCCCATGGAAAGCCCAAAGGGTCTCAGACCCACCATTATATTCTGTATTTTGGGTCCCGATGGGAATGTCCATGGAGAGCTTGAGGGGCTGCCGCTGAAGGGCCCTGTCCTTACATCAATACATAGGGACTGTGTCTCCCAGGGGGTCGGCACACTGGGCTGAAAGGGGGGAGGAGGCTGGGAGGAGATTGACGTTTCACTGTGTGTGGGGAGGGTTGTCCCCAGAGTCCTGGCCAGGCCTATTATACCACCTTGAACCTGCTGCTGCTGCTGCTGCTGCAGCTGCAAGGATTTTTTTTTTTAAGAAACTTCGTATAAAGAAAAATTCACTCTCAAGTTTCAGAACAAACCAGGATTCCATGCACCCAAACACAACAAAGACAAAAAGAACACTTTTCATAGACTTGTAGTTTTTATTTTATTAGGAAATCTAGGCAGTATTATGTAATGACGAGGAAGGAAAAGGGGGAAAAAAACTATGCATGATGACAAGGAAAGGTGGGAAAAGGCAGAAGTGAAAGAAAGGCAGGGGATATTTCCATCAAAGTATTCAGAATCATGATTTCATCAGTAATTGGCACAGTTACCCTGGTGCTCGGCTGCATAAGTATTTTTTCCATTAGATGGTTTCGATTAGTTCAGGGAGTCTCCTGATGGAAGGACTTTGGGCAGGAGATAAAGACAGGAAAGAGGTGTTTTCCGGACCATCAGGTGGAGGAAGAGCAATGGGAAGGAGGAAGTCTTACCACGTGAATGGGCATCAGCACACCTGCACACCGGCCGCCTAGGAGCAGCACTGCTTCTTGCAGCAGCACGTCTGCTGGCAGCACTTCTGCTGGCAGCACTTCCCGCAGCCGCAGCCGCACGAGCTGCACCCGCACGAGCTGCACCCGCAGGAGCGGCGGCAGCAGCAGACCACGGGGACGCTGCAGCAGCAGCCACAGCAGCCAGAACAGCAGGGGCAGCAGTTGACACGGTAGCACCTGCAGGTGGTACAGCTGCCACAGCCACCACCGCAGCCTCCGCAGCCTCCGCAGCCACCGCAGCCTCCGCAGCCTCCGCAGCCTCCGCAGCCTCCGCAGCCTCCGCAGCCACTGCTGCAGCCACCACAGCCTCCACAGCCACAGCACCCCATGGTGTCAGTAGAGAGGACTCAGGACAGGTGAGGAGGGCGATCAGGAGAGGTCGAGGGGGGTCTGATGCCGCCTTCCACTGGGGGACCCCCTTATATACCATCTTGAGGAGGATGGTGATGGAGCGAGGGACCCAGGACACATGCCCTGAGCTCTTCCTCATTGCTGCCACAGTGCACTTTCCACAATTAGCTCAGCCAGGGCTATTCCTTGTTTACAGTCTCATGGGTGATATTTAACCCCATACATTTGCTAATTTTAGCTTCCCTTCTTAAAGTCATTTCGGAGGCAAACCAAGAGGTGCTAACATTTTGGAGGGGTCTTCATTTCCCCCAGAAGCATAGATGACCTTTGAGAGTCAGAGCTAAGAAAGCACTCGCTGACCGCCGGCAACTTTTCTGCTTCTCCTCAGTGGGTTTCTGTCCATAGATTCAGCTGAAAGCACCCTGCTTCTAACAGAAACTTCTGAGAGGTAGAGTCCATATGAATAATCGAATTGAACAAACCGATTTCTTTCCAATTGTTTTCGCATCTATTACTGTCGCGTAGCTTCCACCTCTTAAATGGGCCATTTTCGTTCTTGCGAGGTTGCATGTTCACAGCTGTACTTCCGAAGAGATGTGGACTATTTTTAAACCAAATGACCCTCTTTTCCTCAACCCTGAAAGTTGTCTGTTGAAAATCTTGACCTGATTCTCCGCTCTCGCCCGCCACCCCCTCTCCCTTCGTAGCTCACATCCACACCCAGGGCTTCAGTCCTCATATGCGTTTCCTGGATTCCTTCCTCCGGTTTAGACCCTCCTCTACACTCCAAATCCAAGACAGCCAACTCGCCCTCCATCCTCTTCCCACAGCCGGCCCAAGGCACCTGCCATGTCCCAGGCCCCAGGCTCAGCGCATAATCTCTCCAGCCCAATCACCAACCCCACATTCCTCCACTGTGCCTTCTCCATCCAGTTGACAATCCATTAAAATGTCAGCTTTGAATCCTGTTTCTCTCAGCCGCATAGCTGATGTCCACTGAATTCTGTTGACTGTGCCTCTTTGAAACCTCTCAAACCTATTCTCTATCTCTTGCTCCACTGCACCCCCAACCCCAGTCCAAGCACCCCCGGGTGGTTGAAACGTATGCTTTGGTCCAAACACCATAAAAATAGTTTGGGATCATGAATAACAATGCCAAAATGCCTCCAGGGACCTTAGAGCATTTCCCCTCACTCAGATTCCTGAAGAACCACCTCGCCAGATTGGGAAAATAGGCTCTGGGCAGCAAGCCAGTTACAAGTTGTAGTTCTGGGAATCTGTTGGCCACCAATGATCTCCATGAAGATCAGAGCTCCCTGAGAGGCCAGAGTGCTCCTCCCACAGCTACACGTGATGAGGAGCCCACCTGTGCTCTTGTTTTGCTTGTCTTATGTTTACATAGCCTCCTTGTTGGTCGGTCACTAGCCCTCAAATCCCACCAGGACCACAGCTGCACACCTCACCACGTTTCACACTGTTTTTCTCCTGACGTGGGGCCTCTCCTTGCATCTCTGGCCTCAGCACCTGCACTCCTCGAGAATCCCACCCTGCTCTCAAGATTGCCTAGGTCAGGCTACTTAGCAAGAAGGTATCTCTCAGACATCAACTGATATTATTTACTCAAAGACAAAATTAATTCCTCATCCAAAGCAAAATATAGCAAGAATTACATCATGAAAACAAAGACTCTTATGAGGATTTATTTCTGTTTTTAAAATAGTCATTATGACCCGGAGGTGGGAAAGAACAATGGTACGCTTCACATGAAGAGGTAGGGAGTAGAACTTTCCAGCTTGGTCAACAATTGCAATGATGGCATCTGGCCTTCAAGGTGACCTTTGAACCTGTTGCCAATTTCACATCCCCAGCTCCCAGTGTTACTTCCTTTTTGCATCTCTTTGAGGTCAGGGACTATACCTCAGCCTTCACTGTGCCAACCCCCTGAGAGCTCACAGATCACCTGGCCCAGGGTATAGTCTGCAAGCCCCACAGACACAGGCATCCTGGAAAGATGGATTGTCTGCCCATTCCTGTCCAAAGCCTCACCATGCTCCCGGTTCCCAGTATGATTCCCTAGAACTTTCAGTTTTTTCAAAGTTAAACTAGAATATAGGTTTTATTTTAAAAATAAACATGTGATGAAGACAAAGATATCTAAAAGGGAGGCAAATAAGAGACGATGTGATTCTCCCCCATAAATAGAGCCGAATAGCAACAAGGAAGTGGTCATGTGTCTTCCTGCTGCTCCCCCCAGAGCTGGTATATAAGGGGCCCCCAGCAGAAGGTGGCATCAGACCTCTCTCACTCCCTGAGTCTCTCTTCTCTCTACTCCTTCCTGAGTCCTCTCTACTGACACCATGGGGTGCTGTGGCTGTGGAGGCTGCGGTGGCTGCAGCAGTGGCTGCGGAGGCTGTGGTAGCTGCGGGGGCTGCGGGGGCTGCGGAGGCTGCGGAGGCTGCGGAGGCTGCGGGGGCTGCGGGGGCAGCTGTACCACCTGCAGGTGCTACCGGGTGGGCTGCTGCTCGTCCTGCTGCCCCTGCTGCTGCGGCTGCTGTGGGGGCTGCTGCAGTGTCCCCGTGGTCTGCTGCTGCCGCCGCTCCTGCGGGTGCAGCTCCTGTGGGTGCGGGAAGGGCTGCTGCCAGCAGAAGTGCTGCCAGCAGAAGTGCTGTTGCAAGAAGCAGTGCTGCTCCTAAGCAAGGGGCTTGGCCTCTGGGGAGGTGCTGCAGGTAACCATGCTGTGGGTTAATACTTCCTCCTCCCTTTCTATTTGTTCCTTTCTGACTTTAAAGTCTCAAGCATGACCTGAGCCTTGTCGCCAACCCATAGCAATCCCACATTTCTGTGGTTTCCGTCATCCTGCCTGCATTGAATAAATAACAACCAAAGTAATAAATGTTCAGTCTCCTCTATCAATTACCATTCAAACCTTGTCCTTGATAAAAGTGAATCGAGGCAGCTAATGTCTTACCTTCCTGAAATGCCTTTAACTTTGTGTTTATTTATGTCCCATTGTTACCACTGTATTGTCATCTCTGTAAATGCAAAGCTACTGTTATCTTAATAAATTATGCTAAATCAGCCTCAAAGACCCATTTCTTTTTTTTTTTTAAGTTGTGCAATTCTTTTATTAGTTTCTAATTTATAGCCTTCATCAGTGCCCCTGGTGGTACTGTTGAGACCATTTTACCTAGTTTAGAACTAAATGGAGATTTTTCCATTGCAGTCACTTTCTACAGAAGTTGGTAAGACATTTCACTTAGCATTATCATAAATTGCACAGTGTCCTGTATGCGTTCTGCCAAACTTCAAAGCAGCTTGAGAAACGGATTTCCCTTTCATAAAGCAGAAGTTTTAAGACCCATTTCTTTTTTTCTTGCCAGTCTCTAAACTGTCTATCCCTGGGGAACAATACATTTCAATCTCAACAGATGAAGCAGATAGTATATATGTGATGACAGCAATGAATTGAAAGCTAGATACCTTGTTTACGATAGATATAGATGGATTAGCAAGTGGTTAATCCACTGTGGGTCTATCAAGAAGCAAAGAATTCAGGGGCTCAATCCTAGCAGCTAAATGCCATAAACTATACTCTTCCCAAATCTCTCCCTTGATGGACTCTTAGCAACAGAAATCTGAGTGTGCAAATATTCATACAGATCCTGCATAGCCACTTGACCACTTAAGGTCGTGGTCACTTTTGAGGCTTATCATTTATGATGGTCACTTTTTTGTCTACTCCTAGGGTCTTTTTCTACTGCATGTTGAGCTTGACTGTCATGGCCTCATTGCTGAGAATTACTCCAAAAGGCAATGGAAGCCCTTGGTCTCTCGCATCTCTTTTCCCATTAGCTCTGTAGTCCGTGAGTGTTTTCCATTCAACCCTCACCTCACGAAGCATCCATACCCTCCTCTGCAGCTCTTCCAGAAGTGCTACTGGAGTCATGGTAGACACCATGGAAGTCTGTCTGTCAGCCACTACAAACTACGTAATAGGCTTTCAGATGTAGTGTCGGAAAATGAGCATTAGATTTAAAATAACCAAACTGGGCAACTTTTTTTTTTCTGGGCAACTTTCATACCACTCCCTCAGCATTGTCCAAAGGAGTTAACTCCACACACAGGATAAAATGTGTCCCTGAACACCTCTTCTGCTAATTTCCCATAATGCTCTCTGGTCTTTTTCTGTGTAACTTCCAGATTCTTGATCCATCATAGTTGGTTTAGCAGTGAGCTGAGAGAGAAGGGAAACAGGGGCTCCCAGATGAGTCTGGTGGAAGCTGAGCCTGAGGGAAGCGAAACCCCTGGGATCTGTCTCCCAGGAGAAGAATATTCTTACTCCAACACAAGTCCACATAGGGTACTTCTTTGTCACTCTGACAAACATAGATGCTTCCATAGATTTAAGTGACCAAATGCAATAAAATCACCAAAGGAAACATGAGTTGAGTAGCCATGTCAATTAAGACCCCCAAAGGGAGCCCCTGCAAAGGTAGTCTTCTTTCCCCCTTGGGACTCAGAAAATAGAGTTTGCAGAGGGCGTCTGAGATGAGCATCCTCAAACTCTAAGTTGATACACACACATCTCTGTTTCTGTTTCCTTTTCCACATCCAAAAGTGCTGAGTCTCTAGTGTCCTCTGGCTACCCTGAACCCCTTAATTATTCTCAGCTTCTAGGATGGTCTCCAATCTCTGACTCACACTTCTCCTGCCAGGCTTCACATTTAGAACCACTTCCTATTACATAGCTATTCTCAGCAGGGGAGAGTCCCATCCATCTATCTTACCCAACTTTTCCTCACTGAGGACTCCCTGAGGCAGGTTTTCCACAAGACAAGGTTGACAGGTAGAATTCTGGGATGCCTGGCCTTCCTAGCATCAAAAATGTAACACTTCTTAGGCTCCTGATCTCTCCATCCCACTCAGTAGAAATGTGAGTGTGTTTTCAGGCAGTGTAGGTGGAAGATGGAGGCTGTCAGTATTGGCTGAGTTGTTGTTACTCAGTATTGACATCAATTTGTGAAAGAAGGACCCAGGCAACAGGGTGAAACAGTGACAGTTACTGAATGTTTATTTGCTAAACATTGTGCTGGGTCCTATGAGGGACAGTGAGACACGATCTCTTTGTTAGGTCACAATTTGATACAGAAAAGAAGGTAAGACAAATGTTGGAGAGGATGTGGAGAAAGGGGAACCTTCTTGCACTGTTGGTGGGAATGTGAACTGGTGCAGCCACTCTGGAAAACTGTGTGGAGGTTCCTCAAAGAGTTAAAAATAGACCTGCCCTACGACCCAGCAATTGCACTGCTGGGGATTTACCCCAAAGATACAGATGCAGTGAAACGCCGGGACACCTGCACCCCGATGATTATAGCAGCAATGTCCACAATAGCCAAACTGTGGAAGGAGCCTCGGGGTCCATCGAAAGATGAATGGATAAAGAAGATGTGGTCTATGTATACAATGGAATATTCCTCAGCCATTAGAAACGACAAATACCCACCATTTGCTTCGATGTGGATGGAACTGGAGGGTATTATGCTGAGTGAAATAAGTCAATCGGAGAAGGACAGACATTATATGGTCTCATTCATTTGGGGAATATAAAAATTAGTGAAAGGGAATAAAGGGAAAGGAGAGAAAATGAGTGAAAATATCAGTGAGGGTGACAAAACATGAGAGACACCTAACTCTGGGAAATGAACAAGGGGTACTGGAAGGGGAAGTGGGCAGGGGGTTGGGGTGACTGGTGATGGGCAATGAGGAGGGCAGTTGATGGGTTGAGCACTGGGTGTTATGCTATATGTTGGCAAATTGAACTTCAATAAAAAAAATTTTAAATAAACTGATGAAATACTTGAAAAAAAAAGAAAAGAAGGTAAGTATAAATCAGTTATGGCTACTGTCCAAAAAAAAAGAAAGCAAAGACTATATTATATTAAACATAGGTCACTAGCAAACCACATAAATGAAAGACAAAGCATAAGACTTCTCTATGTTTTGTTACCCTTTTATTATGGACTGAATTGCATCTCCCCAAAATCCAGATGTTCAAGTCTTAACTCCCAGTACCTCAAAATGTGACTGTATTTGGAGATAGGATCTTTAAAGAGGTAATTAAGTTAAAGGTCCTTAAGTTGGGTCCTAAACAAATAGGACTGGTCTTCGTATAAAAAGAGAAAATTAGGACACAGACGTATAGAGAGGCAAGACCAGGTGAAGACAGAGCAAGACGGCAGTCAGTCATCTGCAAGCCAAAGAGAAAGGCTGCAAACCAAACCTGTTGCCACTTTCATCTTGGACTTTAAGCCAAGGAACTTGGACCTAATCTTGGACTTGGCAGCCTCCAGAATTGTTAGAAAATAAGTTCCCGTTGGTTAATCCACCCAGTCTATGGTACTTCGTTATGGCAGCCCTGGCAAATGAATATACTCTTTGGGGCATACCCGATGAGCGTCAACAATACACGTGTTTATGAGGATCCTGAGCCACAAGCCTAAAGGGATGCTGTGTCTTAGGTGAATCTGTGTGACGAGTCATCCCTGATGCTTAAATGAAAGAAACGTGCTGCTGTTGTATGGCAACATGATGTGGCACATGCATGCAGTGTGGTTCCTTGTTTTCCTTGACACACTCAGCTCTCTCTTCTTCCTCCTGAGCATGGCCCACACTAATATCCACTGCATGAAGCTATCACAAAGTTCACAAGGAAAGAGGACAGGATCCACGCACGAGGGCTTGGTACCAGGGACTGGAAAGCATGGGAAGAGCACTCTGCATGCACACATTCTGCATCTTATCTCAGTTCTTGAATGTTCCCCTCTGTAATCTGAGTGTCAATATGGGTCTTCATCTAGGTTATCTGGATAATTGGGAAATATATAGGCGGGGTCTATCAGGATTTGAAAACAGAGTGAGAAAAATATCAGATTGAGAAATGAAAATATTTCCTGAGCTCAACTGAACTGCAGAAATCTTTTCCTTAAAGTGTGACCCATCTTGTTGTTTTCAGTACTTCGTCCATCTGAGAAACATGTGCCTTGTGGCAAAAGATGAGGGAAGTTAATACAAAGACAATAATTGCCGACCTTCCCATTGCAGTGACAATAACATCTGCCACCCTCTGGCTCTGGTTCAAAATAGACTAAACGTGACAATGTACACTGGGGAGTCCACAGGGAACAAGAAGCCATAAGATTCAGTGGCTATTACAGATGTTTTCAAGAACTACCTCCTCACCTCTGATGGAAACCCCTGCAGCAAGTGTCACACTTGGCCTTGGATTATAATTCTTTGTCCGTGACCCGACCCACTCAAAGACTCTCCAAGGCAAAATCTACTCCATCTTTGAACTGGCTTCAGCACTTTAGACCTGTCTTTATATCTAGAGGTTTCTCAGGGAACATTTGTCAACAGAAAATAGACTCTTCTGGAATATTAAAATCTTTCTAAATACTACGCATGATCTGAATCATAAAATATCACTTGTATTTCCATTTGTATCTTCCAAGTGAATGATGGCTATCAAGGATTAACTGAATTCTAGTTTCCTCTAGGTGCCAAAGAAACATATCTTGCTCACAAAACTGTTTTCCTATCAAGAACAGACTACCACAGTCTGGCAAACGGACACAGATTAGATGACCACTCAGGGCCCCCTCTAAGCTCATGAGTCTAAAAAACTGGAAATAAAATTGAAAAACATACATCACAGTTCAAGTTATTAAGGAAGATTTGAGGGGCATCTGGGTGGTTCAGTTGGTTAAGCATCTGACTGTTGATTGGGCTCAGGTCATGATCCCAGAGTTGTGAAATGGAGCCCCATGTGGAATCTGCTTGAGATTCTCTCTCTCTCTCTCTCTCTCTCTCTCTCTCTCTTGCCCTGACCCTCCCTGCCTTAGAAAAAAAAAAAAAAAGATCTGAAGTGAAATCAAAAGAAAGCTTGAGCTTCAACAATATCTCCACTGAGGTCAAATTAATATAGAGAGAAGAGAATGAAGATGGACCCCATGCCCACCAATGCCGACCCACTTAGCACAACCTGATTGCATTGCTTTTTGTAGTTAGGGAGATAGAAAGCTAAACTAATAATACCAAAAGTCTAAATGTGCACTGCTGGCTGAGTTTATAGGGGAAAAAATGAAAGAGCTTGCACTGCAGGGGTGGAACTCTGCCCCCGATGCAAAGAGTAATTGGCCTCAATAGATGGGAATCTAAAGCAAACATTAGCCATCCATATTTTGGTAGCAGATGTATTTCTGAAAATTTGTTTGAATTGGCTCTTTGTGAATAAGACAGAATTTTTAATGAATTAGGGACACTTGTTTCTCTGTAACTGAAACTGTCATTTCAAAATAGAATTCAAGTTGTAGATAAAGCATTCTTTCAAGTGTCCCAGTGGTGTTCGGAACTGGAGCACATGGACAGCAGTGGCAGGAAAGCTCTATTCTCATGATTTTTGCCTTGTTCTGCTCTCACTGCCCATCTTCCAAGGGATGTTTAAGTGAGATTAAGATGTTCCAGGAGGTGGGATATGATAAAAATCAAAATAAAGGCAAAGAGAGACTTTTAATGATAAATGTTTTTATTTTAGTAGAAAATTTAGAAAAGAGCTATGGACAAATAGGAATACAAGATGAAAAAGGAGCAGACATAAAAGCGCGTACATGGGAAGGATATAATCACACACATCAAAAGAATAATAATTGTGATCCTATCTGATAGAGCTTTGTGATGTCAGCTCTTCTTTGAGAGCGAGGTGGTTTTCATGGCTTTATTTTTGCTGTTACCTATTTGATTGGAAAGTTTTCAGATAGGAAAATTGAGAACACCCAAAACAGAAAAAAAGGAGGAACCTAAACCAGGAGCCAAGTCGGCCCAAGAGGCTAAGTCTCAGAATACCAGAGGATGACAGGTAGGGCAGGTGAATGGAGTAGAGGAAATTCCCAGTATCTCCTGTGCAGGGACAGAGGACAGGTGGCCCACCTAGGAGCAGCACTGCTTCTTGCAGCAGCACTTCTGCTGGCAGCACTTCTGCTGGCAGCAGCCCTTCCCGCACCCACAGGAGCTGCACCCGCACGAGCTGCACCCGCAGGAGCGGCGGCAGCAGCAGACCACGGGGACACTGCAGCAGCCCCCACAGCAGCCGCAGCAGCAGGGGCAGCAGGACGAGCAGCAGCCCACCCGGTAGCACCTGCAGGTGGTACAGCTGCCCCCGCAGCCGCCGCAGCCTCCGCAGCCTCCGCAGCTACCACAGCCTCCGCAGCCACTGCTGCAGCCTCCGCAGCCACTGCTGCAGCCTCCGCAGCCACTGCTGCAGCCACCGCAGCTTCCACAGCCACAGCACCCCATGGTGTCAGTAGAGAGGACTCAGGACAGGTGAGGAGGGTGATCAGGAGAGGTCGAGGGGGGTCTGATGCCGCCTTCTGCTGGGGGACCCCCTTATATACCAACTCTAGGGAAGAGTATTAACCCAGGACTCAAGGCCACTTCCCTGTTGTTGATGCAAATATCCACAGTTGAATCTCACATGGCCTTTTGTGCACTTCCTTAATGGGTCCTTCTGACTTGTAAACTTTGCTAAATTTATCTTTTACTTGTCTTTTTAAGGCCATTTTAAAAATAGGACAGGAAGTAACTATGAAATCCCAATTTTTTGTTTGTTTTCTGTGGGGGGGGGGGGGGTTTGGTAGAGTTTTTTGATAATTTTTTTTTTCAGTAGATGTCTGATGGGTCAAAATTCCACTTGGATACTTTTACATTCTTGGTCATATCATCCCAGGACAAGATTTTTTCATTCCTACTCCATTTATATCCATTTACTAAGTGGTGAAGCATCCTTTTAGACAGAAGAGAACATTTGGAGACTTAACGGGAAAGGTGATCTCAGGTCATACTGTTTCATCATCCCAAGGCAGAGTTCCTTGGGTGTTTCTTCATCCTGTAACATCAGTTAGGAGGAGACTCTGATTCAGAGGAGAAGGGATCTAGTGTTATCAGGGGTTATTACAAGATGATAGGAGCATATCCTGAGCACAACATTCCCAAGCCATGTGCCAAACTCAAGGAGGCTTCTGCTCTCATCAGTCCATTAAAAAAAAAAAAAAAAGACAAACCTAGGGTGCCTGGGTGGCTTAGCCAGTTAAGCATCTGCCTTCAGCTCAGGTCATGATCCCAGAGTCCTGGGATGGAGCCCCGCCATCGGGCTCCCTGCTCAGCAGGGAGTCTGCTTCTCCCTCTCCCTTCACTCCTCCCCTGCATTTGTGCTCTTGCTCTTGCTCTCTCTCCCAAATAAATAAATAAAATCTTTTTAAAAAACAAAGAAAGACAAACCTAAAGGCATATTTTCAACAGTTGCTCGGCCCCTAGTGATCATGGATCAGTCTGCCATGGAATGCTGATTTGAAATGGTTGCTTCTAATTGGCCATTCCTGTTCAGATCACTCTTGCCTGTTAAGGGTAAATAGTAAAGGCAATCAGTGCAGGCCGCTGGTCAGGTTCTGTTGGCTGTTGTGGAATATGAAAGTGCTTTTATCAGCCATCCTAGGACAGTTCAAGTGGCATACAAATGAGTCAAGCTTGGGTGTCCTCTTAGACCCTTGCATGACCCTGAGTTGAAGGAGTTTGGAATAATGTTATGGCCCAGGTCTTTAACACAGGGCTCTCTTCTGGTTACTTTTCAGTTATTGTTAAAGAAGTCTTAAAATTTAACCAAAGAAGTAAAGACCTGTACTCTGAACACTATAAAACTGGTGAAAGAAACTGAAGATGATACAAGCAAATGGAAAGATATTTCATGTTCGTGAATTGGAAGGGCCAACACTGTTAAGATGTTCATCCTACCCAAAGCAATCAACAGATTCGATGCAATCCCTATCAAACTACCAACAGTATTTTTTACAGAACTAGAAGAAAAAATCCTAAAATTTCTACAGAACCAAAAAAGACACTAAATGAACAAACCAATCTTGAAAAAAAAGGGAGCAAAACTTGATGTATCACAATCCTAGATTTCAAGATATACTACAAAGCTATAGTAATCAAAACAGTATGGTCCTGGCACAAAACAAACCTATAGATCAATAGAACAGAATATACTCCAGAAAAAAATGAACACTTTTATGGCCAGTTAGTCTATAACAAAAGAGACAAGAATATACAATTGAAAAAAACAGTCTCTTCAACAAATAGTGTTGGGAAAACTGGACATTTACATGCAAAAGAATGAAATTGGACCACTTCCTAAACCATATACAACAGCAAATTCAAAATGAATTAAAGACCTAAATGTGAGACATGAAACCATAGAAGTCCTAGAAAAAAAAAAAAAAAAACATAGGCTGAAATCTCTTTGATGTCAGCCATAGGAGTATTTTTCCAGGTATGTCTCTTTTCACAAAGGAAACAAAAACAAAATTAAGCTATCAGGACTACAGTAAAATAAAAAGCTTCTGTACAGAGAAAGAAACTATCCATAAAAACAAAAGAACAACCTGCTGAATGGAAGAAGATATTTGCAAATGATGTATCCAATACGAGGTTAATATTTAAAATATATAAAGAACTTATACAACTCAATCCCCCAAAAAGCAAATAATCCAGTTTTTTTAAAAAAAAGGGCAGATAATATGAATAGACAATTTTCCAAAGAAGACTTACAGACACAAGCAAAGATGCTCAACATCACCCATCATCAGGGAAGTGCACATCAAAACTACAATGAGATACCACCTGTCAGAATGGCTAAAGTCAAGAACACAAGAAATAATAAGTGTTGACAAGGATGTGAAGAAAAAGGAACCCTCGTGCACTTTGGTGGGGATGCACTGATGCAGCCACTGTGGACAATAGTATGAACATTCCTTAAAAAATTAAAAATAGGATTACCATATGAGAGTAATTCCACTACTGGGTATTTACCCAAATAGTTACAAAAACACTAATTTAAAAAAATATGTGCACCCCTATGCTTATTGCAGCATTTTTTTATAATAGCCAAGATATGAAAGCAACCTGAGTGTCCATCGACAGAATGGATAAGGAAGATGTGGTATATACATGCAATGGAATATTACTCAGCCATAAAAAATGAACTCTTGCCATTTGCAACAACATGGTTGGATCTAGAGTGTATAGCGCTAAGTGAAATAAGTCAGAAGAAAACAAATACCATATGATTTCACTCATATGTGGAATTTAAGAAACAAAGCAAACAAACAAATAAAAAAAGAGACAAGCAAAAAAACCTACTCCCAACTTTAGAGAACAAACTGATGGTTACTGGGGGGAAGGGAGTAGGGGGGGTGGGAGAAATAGGTGAAGAGGATCAAGAGGACTTTTATTATGATGAGCACTGAGTAATGAATCACTATATTATACACCTGAAATTAACATAACACTGTACATTAATTATAGTTGGATCTTAAAAAGTCTTAAAGATGAGTTCTTTATGAATGCAACTATGTCCTACTTTTCAGAGCAGAAAGATAATGGAGGGGGATCTGTGTGGCTCAGTTAGGTACCTGCCTTCAGCTCAGGTCATGATCCCAGAGTCCCAGGATTGAGTTCCGCATCGGGCTACCTGCTTAGTGGGGTGTCTGCTTCTCCCTCTCCTTCTGCTCCTCCCCTGATCATTCTCTCTCTCTCCTCTCTCTCTCTCTCTCTCTCCCTCTGTTTCTCTCTTGCTCACTTACTCTCAAATAAAATCGAAGAAAGAAAGAAAGAAAGAAAGAAAGAAGGAAGGAAGGAAGGAAGGAAGGAAGGAAGGAAGGAAGGAAGGAAGGAAGGAAGGAAGAAAGAGAAGAAAGAAAGAAAGAAAGAAAGAAAGAAAGAAAGAAAGAAAGAAAGAAAGAAAGAAAGAAAGAAAGAAAGAAAGAAAGAAAGAAAGAAAGAAAGAAAGAAAGAAAGAAAGAAAGAAATAGAAAATGGGGTGGTGTGGCACTGTGCCTCAGTTGTACAAACTTCTAAATCATTCCTGCATCTATCACTCCAGTTCTAGGAAAAACTCTGTATAAAATAGCCTATTCAGGGGCGCCTGGGTGGCTCAGCGGTTGAGCGTCTGTCTCTGGCTCAGAGCATGACCCCGGGGTCCTGGGATTGAGTCCTGCCTCGGGCTCCCCACAAGAAGTCTGCTTGTCTCTCTGCCTATGTCTCTGCCTCTCTCTGTGTGCCTCTCATGAATAAATAAAAATATTTTTTTAAAAAATAAATAAAATAGCCTATTCATTTCTGGTTGATACTTTATTTTAGAACGTATTCATGTCCTGTAAATTTTTGGTAGCTTTTCTTTCTTGTACCAGAGTGAAGATAGAACAATAAAAGTGCTTAAACGACTATCTTGGGAAATATATAAGAGCAAGCATTTCCTCCGTGCCTTCAGCTCATACACATTTCTCCCTAATTCTCTAACCTCCAAAATTCACCTGTTGTTGTTTAAGAGGGTTCATGAACTCCTGCTTTAAAGCACATTAATATTTTCCATCCAATAAACTTAGGGGGGAGCAGCATATGCAATTTAACAAATGGTGGTTGAATGATCCTTGTCTTATGAGGCAGTAACTCTGAGGACATCACAAGACTAATCCACAGGCTGTCAGTCTGGTGAGAAATGCATGCAAAGAATTCGAAGACGCAGTATAAGAACCAGAATAGCTTTTATCAGTCGATTTCCTTAAAAGTATGAGAATAAAAAAAGTTGATTTGGAGTTAATGTGGGAGAAGGAGAATTGGGAAAACTGAGAGGGACCATCTATCACAGGAAAGGCTTCTCTCCCATCTAAGGGCTTGGGTAAGGACTGGAGATGGGAACATGTGAGGGCCAATCCAGGCAGCACCCTCTCTAGGCCTACAGCTGGGGGGACCCAGGGGAAGCAGGGACAGCTGAGAACTGAGTGCCCAGCCTGGGAGCAGAGTTGAGGGCAGAAATCCTTGGGCACAGGTATCCCAGCTTTGTGTACGTTCATGTTAAGCTTTGCTTTTACAAAGACCTGTGTTAGTACCTGGTTTTGCTAATGGAAGGAAATCTGAAGAGGGTTTTCACTTCCTGAGCATGGGGAGCCACCCTGCCCGCTCCTTCCCTGGGAACCACCCTCAGCATCCCAGCATCAGGCCGCCAGAGCTTTGAGCTGCGTCCGTGGGCATCTGTGCCTTATCTCCACTGACTTTGTGCACCTGTTAGCAAGATGTGTCCTCAGGTTGCAGAAAAACCTAAGAAAGGTGCTTTGGGGGTCTAGGAACCCTCAAAAAATTTTCCGTGTAAATTAATGGTAATTGCTTCTTGAGCTTTATGCCACTTTAGTTTTTGAAAGCGTTCATAGGAACGCTCTCCTTCCAGCCAGATAGCAAGGGAAACCTGGTACAGAAGCCCTGGAGGTGTGGAGTCAGTCAGCGGGACCTGGGATTCACTTTTCTGGAAGGTGACTGACCACAGAACCAAGACTTGGGAAGCTGAGACCACAAGTAGAGACCAGTTAAAAGGAAGGAAGTTAAAAGGCTTTTGCAACAGTCTTGGACAGATAGCCTTGGTGTGCTAGAGAGAGGGACAGAGAGGCAAGGAACAACCAGTACGAACAGCATAGAATATTCCCCAGGGGACCACCGTCACAGTAGAGAAAACGGCATCACACTAAGAGTAACAAATTGTGTTTTACTAGATTGGCTACTTAATCCCTTAGCAAGTGGTCAGTAAATATTGTTGAATGTTTCTTTCTTTCTTTTTTTTTTTTTTTTTGTTGTTGTTGAATGTTTCGATCAATTAACTGATTGACTGAATTTCGCTCATCATTATGTGCCGTGTAGGTCCTTTCACCCTCTTCAGAGTCCTCCTGCCCCAACACCACAATCCTGGGGTTCCCCACGACATGTCAGTGTGCTCAGGGATGTAGCACATTCAGTAGCCCTGTGGAGTGCTCCTTTCTCCCCTGGCCAGCCCCCCAGGGCCAGGAGTGGCACAACTCTGAGGACTTATAAGCATGAAGAACCATGAAGGCACAGAGTGGATGCCCCACCACTACAGGTACTGCCTAAGGGTGAATGTCCTAAGCCAAAGCCATACCGTAATGGAACCTACACTGTCACCAGCCACCACCCTGTGCTGTAGCTGCTATCAGTGCTAACCTTCCTGGCCTCATCCCCCTAACCTTCCTGGCCTCAAGCCCCGGCCTACGAACATCCCCCTGCCCGGATGCTGCTCTATTGCAATGGAAAGAACGTCCTCCCCTACCTGGTACCACGCCCTGGACTCTCCATGTATCCCAGGGAATGTTTCTCATTGCCTTCTTCTCACATGCCTCAGGCCCAAGTCCATAGTGAGATCCAGTTGCTCTAGGTCCACGACATGGACCACTCAAAAGACTCTAGTCACTCATCTGTCATAGAACTGAACACCATTGCATGACTCTTTTCCCTTACAATAACTCCACTTGCTTTCGGATTTGTTAAGAGGCCCCTCAGCCTTCAGCCCAAGAGACCCCTGGCAAGCCCATGTCACCATTTCTGGAGCCCTAACCAGACACATCAGAATCCCAAGACCAGTAGAGTTGAGATTCAGATGGGCCAGTCACAGCCTAAGTGTACGTGGCATCTCAGAAGCAGAACTGATAAATACCTGTGGTTATCCATATGGCTTTCCAACTACTTTTTTCCAGCTGCATAAGCCGGTCAACTTTATCCCTTCTCTTTACCTACTTGCTATTGCCCCCTGTTTTTGAACCAATCTTCCTTACATTTAGGTTAAAATGTAAATTCCTGCATATAGTACATGTGTTCAAAGTGTATTTGTGGAATGTCAAGGTGAAAAAGTATAGAGAAATTCTTCATTGGTGCCTCCTGTTCTTCAAGCTATCCTCCAAACCAGATCTTCAAATAATGTGTAAGAGAGTAACAGGATCATGGTAGAGTTGAAATCGTCATTCAGAGGCTCTGCTGAATTGAAGTGATATGGAATGGATTAGCAACAGATAAAGTACTTATTGTCTATAAAGGAAATTGAATTATTTGTTTTGATCTTGAATATTTAACTGTGTTTCCCTTATTTTTTGTTAGTGAAAGGATGGGAGCACCATTACATATTTTTCTTTCTTTTTGTTTTTTTAGAGGGGGATTTGGGAGGAGGGACAGAGAGAGAGAGGGAGAGAGAGAATCCCAAGCAGGCTCCATGCCCAGGTTGGAGTCTGACTCGGGGCTTGATCTTACCACCCTGAGGTCATGATCTGAGCCAAAATCAAGAGTCAAACATTTACCTGACTGAGCCACCCAGGCACCCCAAGAACACTTACATTTTTTAAAAAATAGTCTGAACCTCTTTCCTTCTTAAAGGACAGAAAGGTTCTGCACACTACCATAGAGGGAAGAATAGATGTCAATGGATGTGGCAAAAGGATGTCTTTTAGAAATACTTCACAGAGCCAAAGAGATGATAGAATCAATGGGTTAAACTGAGAAAAGAGAGTCAGGGACTGAAGAAATAAGGACTCAGAGCACACCAAGATTATCTATAGATCCTAAACCATAATATTTAATCTTAACAGTAACACCTTCCATTGAAAACAGTGCAGAAATCCCTACAATTACCCAAAGATGAAACTAGACTCCTACACACATACCATCTAATGAGTTCTTCACTTCTCTTGAAATTTTACCAAAATCTGAAAAAGTAACATTGGACAATGATCAGATCTCATTCAAAGAGTGACTGCATTCAGATTATGCCACATATGGGACTGTCAGCTCTGTTCCATCCTGTTGGGATAGACAACAATCCCAACTCCCAACCTGTACAACTAGGCATTGGAAGCCATAGAGCATTCAAATATGTGGCCCATTAGTCAGTAGCACAAATTCCTACCTAAAGCACGGGTCAAATGCATAAGCATGCCAGGTAAAAATAACCAGGTGTGGCTGTTCTAAATAGAGGATACTATTCAGGGCACCTATCAATTAACTTCCTGCTTATCGTTCTACTTGGAATGATAAACACTTGAGCAAAGGCAAACCAAATTAATCAATATTTGTTGAACCCATTTCACGTGCCAGACTACGTGGGTGATGCAAAGAAATGTACTTCTAAGTAACTCCAACTGAACAGAGATATGAGAAGAAATAATTGGGTAAATTGAGGAGAAAAAAAGATTTAGATTTAGTCAAATAAAATAAGAGTTGACTCCAAGTATGGGCTGCTTAAGTTCCAAGTGACTATTAAGATTTGCAAGAGTTCCAAGGAGGGGATAATTAATTCCGATTACATAGTGATAGGAATGTTTTATGAAGCAGACAGAGCTCAAGCTGGGTCTTGAATGGGAAACCAGATGGAAACAGGTAGAGAGGAGGAAGGAGCAGGGGTGGGTGCAGTCTGGGATCATCCTGCATGAGCTGCTTCCTTCCTCCACCCCCAGGGGTGTGCTCTGATCCGTCTTCACCTCCATTTTGTGATGAAAATAATAATACCTATAGCAGAGGGTTATTGTGGAATGTAAGTGTGATGATACCTATAGACACCTAAAATAGAGTTTGGGACCTACTCGGTAAAAGCTATTGTTAGTATTTCAAGGGAGGCTACATGTTGTAAGGGAAAATACAGGACTTAAGACAGGAAAGAAAGCACATGTGCATATAGTAGAAAATTTTTCAAGGGAATTAGTAGGTATTGAGGCCAGAAATAAAAGCTGGGATTAATTCTGAACCTTAGGTCATGGAGACTTTGACATTTCTTTTGCAAGTGAATTAAACAGCACATAGAAATGGAAATATTTTAGGAGCACATACCTGGCAGCAGCTTGTAGGGTGAGTTAAAGACGAAAACCTGGAGAGAGACCAGTGAGAGGACAACAGGTAGGAAATTCATTCCCTGTTAGATAACTATAGGTAGGAAACCCCATCCCTGTTAAAAATTTGAGGTTTTCAAATGCAAACCTCTTATTAAAATTCGTGTTCACCATAACACATTCACTAATGAATACAATGGAGGTATTTCTTAGAAGCCACTAGAGTTTAGCAGAAATACAAGCGGGATGTATCCCTTTATTCCCAGCTGACAGACAACCAAACTGGGTTGCATCCTCTTTGCCATACATCGTGCTGGACACTGGGCTCGGGTGGGAGTGACAGGGTCATCCTCCAAGGTGAGTGAGACAGCATTCCTGTCCTGTGCTTTGATCATCTCAGAATCTAAGGGGAGGCTAAGCAGATGCTCTTGGTCCGATGTCAAAGGGTATGGCTAAAGATCTGAGAAGGGGTCGTGGCGTGGGTTCCAGGAAAGAGCAGCCACAGGATGCCCTCTCCAGGGGGAGGGGAGATCTGACTCAAACCCTGGGGAATGCGGAGAGAGTCCACTCCCTGAAGAGGTTCAGCGTCCCTTGAGTCCCACCAAGATCAGAGTCTACCGTCACATTCAAGCACAAAGAATGTGTCTTTCCTGATTGGGAAAGTCAAATCTGTGTTACAAGTACTTCCTCCATAACGCTTAAGTCTTTTCTGGTTCTCTGCATCAATATTTTTTCTCTCTAATGTTCCAGGAATAATTCAGAGTATTTCACATGCATTATTTGACTTAATTATTGCAATAGCCTTCCAAGGATGTACTGTTCGTGCTCTCATTTTACAGATGAAGAAAAAAGTAAGATACCGGAGCATTAATTGTCTAAGGTCACAAAAAAATCGGAGTCTGGAAACAGGCATAGGCAGGCTGATCTCAGAGTCAGCCCTCTTAACCACTAGGCAACGTTGTGCATCCTGTCTTCAAAGTCTAACAGCTAGATCAGGGGAAGGCCTATGTTTGGCCTGCCACCTATTTTTGTAAATAAGGTTTTATTGGAACAAGGCCACTCACACATTTAAGTGTTGTCTGTGGTTGTGTCAAGTTACAATGGTTGAATTGAGTAATTGCAAGAGCAATCATGTGACATTTATCTGGTCCTTTACAGAAAAATATGCCAAACATTGGTCTGAATAATGCAGAGTGTTTAGTCAAAAAGGAATCTTGAGTGCAGGCAAAGTGTCTCTGACCTGATATTCTGTGATGAGCTGCAATGGGATGCGAAGGTGGCTTCTTGCTCTCTCCACTTCAAATAAGCCACATGCTTCTCTGAGCTTTTGCAGTTGACTTTCCTCATAAGTGGAATCTGTTCTGTTCCCATAACCAGTATTAGGATGGCTTTCCTGTTTACAAGTCCTCAGGATCACTGATGCCTAGTCACAGTCTGAGAGTAACAATTTGTATATGAATATTATTATTCCAGGTAGAAAACTATGTTTATATCTGCATAGAAGTAACAGGGGTGGGATGGGTGGGGAATATTTGGATCCACACAATGCTTCTTCTCAGGGCTGGACCTAATGTAGGGTAAATGGAGCACCCCCCTGGGATGAAAATTTAAGGCGGCTCCAAAAACCTCAAGTCATCAACAAAATTTTAATCCAATATTTTTAAAAACCAAATCGGTGCAAAAAGTCCACAATGGCAAATTGATATTACTCAGCCATTAGAAACGACAAATACCCACCATTTGCTTCGACGTGGATGGAACTAGAGGGTATTATGCTGAGTGAAATAAGTCAATCGGAGAAGGACAAACATGGTCTCATTCAATTGGGGAATATAAAAAATAGTGAAAGGGAATAAAGGGGAAAGAAGAAAAAATGAGTGGGAAATATCAGAAAGGGAGACAGAACATGAAAGACTCTTAACTCTGGGAAACGAACTAGGGGTGGTGGAAGGGGAGGAGGGCGGGGGGTGGGGGTGACTGGGTGACGGGCACTGACGGGGGCACTTGACAGGATGAGCACTGGGTGTTATTCTGTATGTTGGCAAATTGAACACCAATAAAAAATAATTTATTAAAAAATAAATAAATAAAAAATAAATCTTAAAAATGCAATAAATAAATAAATAAATAAATAAATTTTTAAAATGTAAAAAAAAAAAAAAAAAAAAAGTCCACAATGAAAACAACATCAAAATTTTACCAAAAGACAGAGCTGGACGTTATACTTGCCCAACTCAGCTTCCCCTAGTCCCAACCCTGTTTCTTACTTTACAAGCATTTGACACAGTTTAGTATTGCCTAGGTATTTAAATGGTCCACAAGTCTACAAACACAAACCTGGCTCTGTCTTTCGCCTGTTAAAGACTGTGGCAGGAGGAAGGACACATGTAGTTAGCATGAATGCAGAGTACCTAAGATCCCCCTTCCCAGGGAGCAGATTTTCAATTGTAGTCGTGGCAAGAGGGAGGCCTCCACCATGAATCATGAGACAGTTTCTGAAAGGCCACAAAGATGAGCAAAGCTCACTCCCACTTCCACTTCTCTATAGCACCATCTGGGAGCTGAGAAAGCTAGCTTGGTGTCCAGCAGGCTGGATTTGATCTGGGCTCCACCATGCAGAGACTGAGAGACTTCCCCTCACAACCTCAATTTCCTAAAGTAAACAGCAGGGCTGATTTTCATACCTTCCTCTTTGACTATTGTGAGGTCTAAACAGGGGGTGACTTGTACCATCGGCTGCCACCACTAATATCTTGACTCAGTGGGTGACCTCACGATCCATTCCCCCAGCTCTCCCAACTGACCCAGTTAGTTTACCCACCATCTATCATCCACCCGCTTGTCCAAGCTGGACCCCTCAGTCTTAAATTCTCCTGGAGACCATTTGCTTCTTCCCTTGATATTTAAATGTTTCTCAAACATTTGAACACGATGTCCACAGGCTTGCGTGAGGTCTTTCTTGGTCTGGACTCTGCTCACCTTTCTGACTCCATCTGCTTGCATGACACCCTCACCCGAAACTCTGCAGCCACACCCAACTCACCCAAGTCGGGCTGTCCCCACTCGTCATGGCTGCCTCTCACCTCTGACCTTTGCACACATAATTGCATCTGCCTGAAATCGATCCCATCGCTGCCATGTCCCCTGACACACCCTCTTCCCAGCGGTTGCCTTAACTCTTCTTGACTTGGTCGAAGTGTTACTTCCCCCATGAGCTTTCTATGACCCTGGCACAAACACCAGCCCCCCCTAAGCAAAACCTGGGGTTGGGTCTTCCTGCATTTCCATAGTACCTCAGGTTGCTCTCAGCCACAGCACTTAGCACATTACATAGTATTTCTCATTTACTTTTCTCTCTCATCCAGGGCCAGGAGCCATTGCTGAGCACCTTTCAGCCCCAGCATCCAGCACTGTGCGAGGCACAGTGAGTGAGTGTCATCCTGGAGCCTGAATAGACAGATAGATGTATCAGTGGGACAGAACAGGAAAAAGATGATACCTAGAGACAGATTCATTAAAAATTACATATATAATTATTAACATTATATATAATTTTATGAAGAAGAGAGCCCCTACCTATCTAGCATCATCTCTTGTTTATAAGTAACAATAGCAAGATACAGAATATTATATATTATCTGATACTAAAGAAACAAAGAAGCATTATAGAAGAAGCATTGTTTCTCAGAGAGAAATAAGTTCCTAGCCTAGAGGTGAGGGAGGTTTAGTGGGGAAGATGGGATTGAAGCTGAACCCATGCCACCTCCAAATGATCTTAGGTGGGTTCAAGAGGCAAAGGAAATAGGACCTAAAAAAATAGCTAAAGTCCTCCAGGCCCAGACCCTTATCTCCTAGGTATGGATGCTAAACGTATACCTCCCATAGCAGCAGAACAAACACAGCAACTTCAAGACTGCTTCTAGAGACTAGAAGACCCCTCTTTCCTTCCAGTGTGAAGTGTTGGCAGACAGTTACCTCCCACCAGGAATGAGTTAAGTAGCTGTCACCTGGATAAGCAGAGAATATGCCCTTGTACGGCCCAGAAAGTCCTCTGGGTGCTGAGAAGGAACTTGCTGGAACGTAGTTCTCACCCAAGAAGCAGGGTTTGAGGACCGCCTGGCAGTGTGAGGAGCATACAGACGACAGCACACATGTGCATGAGCTTGGGAAGACAAAAAAGGGGGAAGTAAATGAACAAGGAAACCGGTCTAAAGTCTGAGAATCAACTTAGTACAGGAAAAGGATTGTTGGGTTTGGTGTCAGAAAAACCTGGGATTAAATCAGGCTTTGTTAGCTGCATTTCTTTCAGTGAATTTCTTAACTGCCTCAACCTCAGTCATTCGATCAATGAAATGGGTCTAATACAGCTCACCTAGAAAGGTCGTCATGAGATATAGAAGTAGCCAAGTGTGTAGAGGGGGACCACCCATCCTTTCGTTTCTGAATGGACACGGGGGCAGCAAGCAGGTGGAAGAAGAGGACCCCTCCTCTGCCTGCCGCTGGATGGGCTGGCAGCCAGGGTTGGCCCTGACGTCCCAGAGCGGCTCCCCTCCTGCTGCTGAGTGGAGTCATCCCATGCACTCGGCATCTGGGCAGCAAGAGGTCCCCCCCACCCCCCAGCCCAGGGACCTGCCCTGTGAGTTTGCTGCACAAAATCGGCAGAAGCGGAGAGAAAATACATCGTTGTCAGAGGCACGGCCCAGGATGCCAGCAGGAACCAGAGCCTCAGAGAACCTTCCACGGAGCTCACGCTCCGAGCTGGGGCCCAGTCTCCCCAGAGACTGCCCAGCACCGCAGGGGCCACCCGCCTTCTTCCTCCCATTGGGGCCCCATTTTTGATTTCTTAAATAAGTTTCAAGAAATGAAATCTCATCAAGTCAGGGTTTTTTTTTTTTAAGATTTTATTTATTTATTCATGAGAGGCAGAGAGAGAGAGACAGAGAAAGAGAGAGAGAGGGAGAGACAAGTAGAGGGAGAAGCAGGCTTCACACAGGGAGCCCGATGTGGGACTTGATCCTAGGACCCTGGGATCACAGCCTGAGCAGAAAGCAGACACTCAACTGCTGAGCCACCCAGACACCCCTCAGGTCAGCTTATTAGGACATTTAAAACAGCAGGTGTAGACAGAGAAACAAAAGACTGCACACAGACAGAAAATTCCCAAATGGCCTAAAAGCAGGCCTGAATATTTAGAAAAGATAGAACATCCCAAACAAATAAACTCCTAGGCTTCCCCCTTTGCCCAGCTGTCTGCCCAGTGGCTCTTTGGTGGCAGCTTTGGTTCACGCTGTCGACTGGGGCAAATGTGTGCCAAGTGTGGGCAGAGGGAGATCAAGGAGGACACAGCCTGAGGCCCAGGAAGCGTGGGGGGTGGGGGGGAGCTGGTGACAGAGAGGCCACGGGAAAGGAGTAGGTGGGTGAGGTGAAGCAGTCTTACCGGCAGGACAGAGTGGCCTCCCCGGGCTGGATCCTGGGGGGGAAAGGGGGGGCGGGGGCGAAGCCGTCCGGCCGCCTAGGAGCAGCACTGCTTCTTGCAGCAGCACGTCTGCTGGCAGCACTTCTGCTGGCAGCAGCCCTTCCCGCACCCACAGGAGCTGCACCCACAGGAGCTGCACCCGCAGGAGCGGCGGCAGCAGCAGACCACGGGGACACTGCAGCAGCCCCCACAGCAGCCGCAGCAGCAGGGGCAGCAGGACGAGCAGCAGCCCACCCGGTAGCACCTGCAGGTGGTACAGCTGCCCCCGCAGCCCCCGCAGCCCCCGCAGCCTCCGCAGCCTCCGCAGCCCCCGCAGCCCCCGCAGCCTCCGCAGC
Organism: Canis lupus familiaris; assembly: GCF_011100685.1. Classification (NCBI taxonomy): domain Eukaryota; kingdom Metazoa; phylum Chordata; class Mammalia; order Carnivora; family Canidae; genus Canis; species Canis lupus. Next base: position 40,533,273 of record NC_049246.1, on the reverse strand, counting down.
CTCCGCAGCCTCCGCAGCCACTGCTGCAGCCTCCGCAGCCTCCACAGCCACAGCACCCCATGGTGTCAGTAGAGAGGACTCAGGACAGGTGAGGAGGGCGATCAGGAGAGGTCGAGGGGGATCTGATGCTGCCTTCTGGTTGGGGGACCCCTTATATACCAGCCCCGGGGGTTGCAGCAGGAAGACACATGACCACTTCCCTGTTGTGGATTTCAGCTCCTACAGGAAAACTTCAGGCTCTTCTTTATTTCCTGGCACCCTCAGCCTCACTAAGCGGCCTATTTTCAGCTTAGCCAAATTGATCTCTGTTTCACCCAATGGGACTATTTAGCAAAAGAACCTCCCCGCCCCCACCCGCCCCGCTTTCAAATACAGCGGGTCTTGGAATCCTGAGCTGGGGAGACTCATCTGCCCACTGATACTTCCCCTGCTCGCCAGCATTTTCCCAGGGGGAATTATTATTTCCTTGCAACCTCTTTTAGGAAAATTTTTTAGAGATCCTTCCAGTAGGGGAAGGAGAACATAGAACCTTAACTATAGGAGATGCGTTGTAACAGGTACCAGGGTTTCTACCACTGGTGGGCACATCACAGATCAAGGAGGCCACAACCTCTGGACCAGCAGAGGCGTGTATTTCTCCTTCCCGGGCTCCATGCCCTCCCTGCAAATGGTGAACTCACTCAGCAAATTATAAAAATCATCCTCCCTGGAGAAACCCACTGTCTCCAGATCCACCTCCAGGACCTTCACACTCTAGAATGTTGGCCTTGTCATTAGTTCTCCTCGCGTGAGTCACACGCGTAGCTTCAGCCTTAGTCACAGCTCCACTGTCCCCAGACCCTCCCTCATCTGCTGGCTGCCTGCCCAGCGTTAGCATTAATTTATAAATAACACTCTAAACCCATTACTTGCTCATATAATAGCATTTTGGGGAGGGGGGGAAGAGCTACATTTCCCCAAAAAACTTAGTGAACACGGTGACACTGTTTTATACCCTTGCAAATCTCTTTGATGTCTGACTTAATCAAAGACGACCGGATTCTCATTATCCATCTTCCATGTTTTAACTGTTGTCTTGTGTTGTTTTGGTTGAGGCGCACAAAGAAAACCCAGCCTCACACTGACACATGGTTGGAAAAAAGATGGTCTTACCAGTCTCAGGGCCCCCGTGGGTCTTTGAACCACACACTGAGGACTACCAGAAGAGAGATTTGGAAAATTTGAGTCCCAAAGGAGAGAAACTATTTAAAAATGTACCCAACTATTGACTTCAGCCTATTGGGTATAATAAATCTCTCCACAGGGTTGGTGTGTGGTATAATGATGGCTCAATGTCATTTAATGAAATTTTACTGCTTCTATGTTTAAAAAAAAACAAAAGACAAAAACCCTACTTTATGCTGCTATATTTTCCAGTACTGCACATTTTGTTCCTACTCAACAGTCCTCAGCCGGTTGCCTTTGTCTCTAAACTGAGAGTCCAGACTCACCAGTAACAATCTGGCTTCAATTTGCCTTGCAGTTGAATCTTCTGTCTGGGGCTCTAGGGTAACCCAAGGCTGCATGAGAAGGGAGAGCTTGGTATTTCACACCAGTACTACTCATAGTTAATCTTCATGGTACAGGTACTCTGCGCTGCACAGTGTATGAAGCACTTAGAAATAAGACAGAGACATTAACAGTGAAACAGGCAAGATTGAGCACAGAAGGCACTGGTGTCCACAGAGCAAAAGGTCCTGTGGGATGAAGGTGATGACACAGGGCAAGGAAAACAGGCAGAAATGGTGTTGAGTAGGAGGACAATGGTGAGTAGCCCCATCCTCACTGGCGCCCAGGAAACTAGCTGGACCCTCTGCCCTGTCCTCCTCCACACTCACCTCTCTTCTCTCGTCAGCTTGGCTCCCCTTCCTCTAGGAATAACCACTTCCAATCTCATCCCCTTTCTTCAGCTGCTCCACCAGTCCCTTCACTCTGAGAAGATACTTCCTACCGCAGAATCTATAAACCCATCCTAATCTGTGTGCTCTTTCTCACTTTCTTGCCTTGAGTTACAACCAAGGAGGTGCACGTACTCCTGTGATGGAGTACTCCTCCAACCACGGGCCAGCCCCCTCCATCTGTGCTCTGAAGACCACCTCTCTGGCCTTTTAAGTCTCCTTTCTCATGCACTTTCCACCTCCACAGGCATTTATTGAGCACTTACTAAGTGCCCACCCTATGAGAGGCACCACAGACATAGCAATGACCTCCCTCTGCTTTCTGGACTCTTCTCAGCAGCATCAAGACCTCAGGATGGCATTTCTCCAATCTTCAAACAAGAAAGCACATCTATTAGACCCAGTCTGCCTCCTGCTACTGTCTCTTGTCTCTCCTGCCCTTGACAGCCATGCTTGCAGAAAGCAATGTCCCCAAACTAGCTCCCTCTAGATGACAGGCAGGAGTGACATTTGAAAACAGGTATTGGGGATGCCTGGGTGGCTCAGTGGTTGAGCGTCTGCCTTCTGCCCAGGGCATGATCCTGGAGTCCTGGGATCGAATCCTGCATCAGGATCCTTGCATGGAGCCCGCTTCTCCCTTTGCCTGTGTCTCTGCCTCTCTCTCTCTCTCTCTGAGTCTCTCATAAATAAATAAAAACAAAATATTTTTTAAAAAATGAAAACAGGTATTGACCTTTTACATCATATACCTAAATGAAATCGTCATGTAGTAAACTTAGATATCTTACACTTTTATTTGTCAATTTTTCCTCCGTAAACATGGGGAAAAATAAAATAAAATAAGGATTCAGCCAGGATCAAGAATGTGAGAAAGGACAGCCAGCAAAATATGCATAATTATATATAATAAAATGCATTGGCAATCTTTTAACATACCGTTAAATATGTAGAAACAAAATATTACACATAATTTCACTATTTAAACATAATTACTGATAACCTAATAGCACACAAATGTATATTTAATACAATTTTTGCTTTTCCTGATCAAGAAAGCTATATATGTGTTCATCGTAGAAAATTTGAAAGATGCACAGAAATACAAAGAAAATAAATATTACCTACAATCACACATTACTGAAATAATTACTGTTCACTATAATTTTCTCCCAGAATTCTGTATATATATGCATTATTCAAAAACATAATTGGGGATGATAGTGTGTATCCTGGTGTTATTTTTTTGTTTACTATAATAAATAAAAAATCTTCACCAAGAGCTCCAGAACTTTGCCACTCCTCCCTAAACAAACACTTCACTGGATCTGCTCTAGTTCAAGTCTTAGATGGCCTCCATGTGGTTAAATCCAAAGTATGCTCTTCAGGCAATTTACAAAATCATTTCTCAGCACTAGCAAATCTCTATCTCTTGACACACTCTTATCTCTTGGCTTTGATGAGACAAGATCCTGTTTCTCTCCTACTGATTTTGCCATTCTTCCTCAGTCTACTTTGCAAAAAAAAAAAAAAAAAAAAAAAGACCATTTAGGAGGCTCAAGATTTGGCGTATATTCTTGCTTTGTGTTGCCTCTTTAAGAAAAGTTCACTTCCTTTATAGCTTATTGACTCCTTTGTTGAATACTCTAGATTTTATTATGTAGATCAACCTTCTTTCAAAATCTGATTTTTCTGAAGATGACTTTCAATCTGCAATATTTTCAATAATATTTGCGCAAATATGGGATCATCTGTTTCTCATTTTCATGGGAAGGCAGGGGGCATATCACCAGGTCTTCTGAGAATGATCTGGATAATTAGAGAGCCATAACTCTTCATCCACTGAAGTCTAGACCAATACTGACCAATAGAACTTTTGGCAATGAAGGAAATATTTTACTCTGAGCTGACCAATAATGGTAGCCACTTAACACATGGGGCTACTGAGTATTTAAAAAATGACTAATGAGGCTAAAGAACGAAAAATTCTTTACTCATTTAATTTTGATTAATCTAAATTTCAACAGCTATACATGGTGAGCAGCTACTATATTGGAGAGCACAGCTCTAGACTGATGACACCTCAAAAGAAAGGACCTCATCCTCCTTTGAATCAGTTCACCAGAAGTTCGGTAATTGTCTCCTAGATTCCAGACACTGTGTAACAATTAGAGGAGTAAGGTGAGTGAGAGATGAAACCGGCCCTAAAAGAACATAGATAGTCCATCAAAAAGAGACAGAAGTAAACCATAATAATGTAATATGGAAAGTTCTATAACAGAAGGCCAAGTGAAAAACATGCAGAAGATCAGTTAATTAAATTCCCAACACCTAGCATAATTCCTGATACATAATACAGCCAGCTCTGCTATAACACTTGTTTCAAAAATGCAAATTTGTTCCAAGGAGGACATTATGCTAAGTGAAACAAGCCAGACATAGAAAGACAAATACTGCATGTTCTTACTTATGTACAGAAACTAAAAAAAGTCAAACTCATAGAAGCAGGGAATATAAAGGTGGAAGGGGCTGGTGAGCACGGGGCGGGGAGGGCGGGGGCTTTGGGAAGATGTTGGTCAAAGGTATAAATTTTCGGTTAGATGGGTAAGTTTGGGGAATTTAATGTCAACATGGTGACTATAGTTCATATACTGTATTTTATCCTAAAATTTGCTTAAAAGAGTTAGTCTTTTTTTTCAATTTTTAAAATATTTTATTTATTTGAAAGCAGGAGGGAGCGGTAGAGGAAGTAAGGAGAAGCAGACTCCCCACTGAGCAGGGAGCTCAATGAGGAGCTGGATCCCAGGACTCTGAGATTGTGACCTGAGCCAAAGGCAGACGCTTAACCTACTGAACCACTCAGGGGCCCTAAAGGAGTTAGTCTTAAATGTTCTCATCACAAAAAGAAAAAAAAAAAAAATAGTACCTAAGTGAGGCAATGGATGTGTTAATTAACTTGTTTTATGATAATCATTTTACAATGTGTACATATATCAAATCATCACATTGTACACCTTAAATATATATGTAATTTTGATTTGTCATTTATACTTTAATCAGGCTGTAATCCTTCTCAGACCCACTTCCATAAACACACTTCACATATTTCTCAAGGTAGGGTGCCACATTTCTTAGAAAATATACTTTTAACCATATGAGTAAAGATGTTTTCTTCTCTTTCACGTGTTTTGTCTTTAATTAATGTATTCCTTTTATATTTTAGGAAATACTTTACTAATTTGAAGTCATAGAGCTCATTTTCCACATCTCCCTAAAATGTCATATTTTGCTTTTCACTTTTTGATCTTAGAAATCATCTGGAACTTATTTTAATGCATAGTATGAAGAAAGACCCTCATATTATTTGTATCGATATAGATAGCCTGTTATTTCAGTACCAATACTGAAGGGCCAGGATCTTCTCCTGATTTGTAATGTTTCTGCCCTATCCGATACCAAATTCCAAAGTTTGTGTGACTTCCTCTCTGTGCTCTCAATTCCCATCCACTAGTTCCTGTCTCTCTCAGCAACAGAATAGCACACTATTTAAATGATCATAGCTTTAGAATAAGTTCCAACATATGACGGGTGAACTTTTCTCCTCATTCTTCTCTTAAAATGTCTTTGGGTGCTTGGGTGGCTCAGTCGGTTAAGTGGATGATTTTTTATTTTGGCTCAGGTCATGATCTCAGGATCCTGGGATGGAGCTGCCTCAAGCTTTGTGCTCATCAGGGAGTCTGCTCAAGGATTCTCTTTCCCTCTCCCTCTGCCCCTCTCCCGGTTCACATGTGCTTGTGAGTGCTCTCTCTCAAACTCATAAATAAATAAATAAATAAATAAATAAATAAATAAATAAATAAATCCTTTTTTTAAGTGTCATTGACGGGCAGCCCGTGTGGCTCAGTGGTTTAGTGCTGAGTTGTGATCCTGGGGGCCCGGATCCAGTCCCGCGTCAGGCTCCCTGCATGGGGACTGCTTCTCCCTCTGCCTGTGTCTCTGCCTCTCTCTCTCTCTCTCTCTCTCTCGCTCTGTGTCTCTCATGAATGAATAAATAAAATCTTTAAAAATAAATAAATAAAACAAAATGTCATTGACATTCTTGGCCTTTTGTTTTGTCAAACATATTTTAGGGGAAGCTGTCCAGTTTTTTTTTCAAAAGTGAACAATGAAACAATGAAAAGAGACCAATATTAAAAATCTCTAAGGGTTTTTAATAGAACTGCAATGAATTGATTCATTACTTTGGGAAAGATGGACATTTTCATTAATCAGTGTTCTCCAGAGAAACAGAATCAATGGGATATATAGATATAGATACAGACATATAGATTTACTACAGGAATTGGCCCACCTGATAGGGAGGCGGAGAAGTGTTATGACCTACCATCTGCAAGCTGGAGAATCAGGAGAGCCAGTGATGTACTTTAGTCTAAATCTGAAGACCTGAGAACCAGGAGCTCTGATATCTGCAGGCAAGAGAAGATGGATGTTTCAGCTCAAGCAAAGAGAGCAAATTGGCACTTCCTCCACCTTTTTGTTCTATTCAGACCCGCAGGCACTGGATGATGCCTACACACACTGATGAGGGCCGTCTTCTTTACCCAGTCTTCCAATTCAATTGCTAATCTCTCCCAGACAGACACACATGGAAAAAAATGTCTTGCCAGATATCTGGGCGTGCCTCAGCCCAGGCAAGGGGATGCATGAAACTGACCATCACAACATCGTTTCAGTATTGAGAATTCCCATCTATAAACCCACTACATTTTTCCATGTATTTCCTCTTTTAGGTCTTTCAACAAAATTTAATAATTTTCTTTCCAAAGATCTTGCATATTATTAAATGTATGCACTATTATAATTTTGTTGCTGTTTTGAATGTTTTTTAATGACATTTTTCAATTTGATGTGTAAGAAATTTCTTTATTGCTGAAAATTGATTTTTTTTTCCCCTTTTTTATTTTCCCCTCCAGGTTTTTTTATTTCCTCTGCTATGTTAGTGCCAACTTCCCAAATGGAGACACACTATACAGCACTTCCTGGGCTTATTCAATTATAAATTCCATTTGAATGGAGACTATATATCGAATTCATTGCCTTTTTAAGAACAATTAGATGAGATAATGTCCATAAAGTGCATAGAATTAGAGTCAGATGAAAGATAAGATAAAATGCCAGTCAGGCTCTCTCCTCTGGGAGGTGAAGGTCTGCAGGAGAAGAGGGAAAGCTGGATCTCCACAGTTTCGATCATCTAATATCAATCAAAAGAATTGCACTCGTGGGCAGATGTATGGGGTGGGGAGGCACTGAGTTATTAACTATTTCAGTCAGTTCTGATTCCACTTTTGAGATAAAAGTGAATTTATCTGAAATTGAAAGAATATTAGGCCATGTGTACTCATGAAGAAGTAACAGGAAATAAGCACCCATCTCACAGATGGGTCAAAACGGGCAGGGGGTGAGTGCACACCTGGTGTGAAACCTCCAGATCCAGTATTTAAGGGCCCCTCGCAGAGGCAGTTATCAGACCTCCCTCGCCTCCCCGCCCTCGCCTCCCTGCTCACCTCCACAGAGTCCTGTCTACTGCCATCCTGGGTGCTGCACCTGCTGAGGTTGCAGTGGCTGTGGCCCCTGTGGCTGTGGCGGTGGGGGCAGTGCCAGAAGCAATGGCCTGCTGGCGGGCAGCTGGCCTCTCCCGGAGTGTGCCCAGATGGCACTTGCCTGTCGGTGAGACTCTCCTCCAACCTTCCCCGTTTGTCTTCCCACGACCTGGCAGTCAGTCCTGGCCCCTCAAGGGCTGGAAGCGGATACTCTCCTCTGTGTCACATCACAAATCGGGTAAATTCCAAAAAAGACCCTGCTATTGACGGGAGCAAAAGACCGATGAAAACAAGACACAGTCCAGCTCCTGGAGTCAATGCACATGCTGCACGAACCGAACACGGGATCATAGTTACGAATTTATTTTTGTTTTTCTGAAATCCTTTCCCTCAACCCCGATGCCTGCATGTCCTGTGCCATTCCCACGATATTCATATAGACCCAGCAGTTCTGTAAACCAAATGTGCAAACAGAATAATGTACCATAGGTTGATGGCTAAGATCTCTTTTTTTAATCTTTATTTGTTATCTTGCTATGAAAGGACCATTTCTGATCCATAAATCCATGCAAGCTAAATAAAGAAATCCTTGAGGCCATGTGGGTGGCTCAGTGGTTGAGCATCTGCCTTTGGCTGGGGTTGTGATCCCGGGGTCCCGGGATCGAGTCCCACATCGGGCTCCCTGCAGGGAGCCTGCTTCTCCCTCTGCTTGTGTCTCTGCCTCTTGCTCTGTGTGTCTCATGAATAGATAAATAAAATCTTTAAAAAAAAGAAAAGAAACCCTGTTGGGGAGAACATCCCCTAGTGTAGGAGTTGGGTCCTTTACAATCACAGGGCACTGGTCTTCATCACAGGCCAACACCCAGGGCTGCTCAAGCTCCAGAGGAATGAATAAGACCCTAGAGAAAGGATGTGCTAACCACAAGTCTTGCCTTAAGACCTATTTTCCAAAGAAAGGAATTGATGCGTCTTGCTCTATCATGTTTTGATGAACATGCCAATTCCCACGTATAGACCCTCAAAAGAATTGGATTTGCATGCCAGCCTCCACTCCAGGCAAGCAGCTCCGTCCCTGGGCATTGGTGAGCCCCTCTCATGGATGAAATTTTAATTTTCATCTTTAATCCCTGCCACAGACTATGTAGATATTGCTTTATTAATCTTTAGTTTGAATGCTCTCCTGCCTCCTAGGGGCACTCAGGATTGGGACTGGCTCCATTTCTGGTCATTGAAACTTGGCTTTCAGCTACCTGGCACCTGCTTGGGGGTTATCTGTGACCCAGAGGGCAAGGGGTATGGGCTGTAGTCTGAAAGCCCTCGGGAAGAGGCACTTCTCACCACACACTAGTTACTCTGTGCCTGACAGAGCAGGACCTTTCCTCTACTTTTGAGAATCGGAGGTGAAGAGATAGACCACAGCCATGCCCAGGGTTGTGCAGTAAAGATTTTTCCCTCTTCCTGCTGAGGTCACTTGGAATAGGAATTCCATCAGGAAGCCCAGAACTGGATATCTGCCTTTTCAGAAAAAGTATTTCATTTTGCTTTGAGGTTTGGTGTCCTTCGTGTTACCCTAAAGCCAGGGCAATGTGTCAAGATGCACAGTGAGGTATCAAGGTAACTCTGAAATAAAAATCCCTATGGGATATTCCTGAACATAAACTTTTTCTCTTTTTTTTCTTTATTAAAAGAGAAAAATCCATGAAGCCATTCCTTTCTCCAGTAAGAATCTTTCTCTCCCTGTTCACAGTCACAAACAGGTCTAGAGCAGCCTTATTTACACAACTTCAATGTCACCTCTCACCATCTGGGACACTCAGTTCTTTGAAATCAATGGGATTTTATTATTCTTCCCTAAAAGGCCTACAACTTGCCTTGGGTTGAAGGAGCATGATCCCAATTTGTGCTGTTATCGCTCTAGTAGAACAGCAGGTGTTTTACCCCAAATCCGCCTAACTCACCCCTGAAAAGGACATCTTAGGACAAATGTAATATACCTACCAATCTTCTTTAAGTCTTTCCATTTCAAATACCAATCGGAAGTATGTGGCCTTTGATGCAAAACGCTTATCACCGAGAATGATTTGTGGAAGAGTTCATGACCCGGTCATGCAAGCGCAGGCATTTAGCTCTTCCATAGAATGGCTCTGTGCTGGGATGGGTTGAGAGGCACTGAGAGCAGGATTGTATACAACTGCTGTCAAAGTTCACTGATGCCACATTAGGCCTGTACCTGAAAATTTCAGTCCCAGTTTCTTCATTCTTACTCTGGCATTTGTCTTAGAAATGGTGAAAATAATTTTGCATTTTTCAGCTTCTGAGAGCGATTCTTCACCTCATTTTCATGAGAACAAACAAAGTAAGCGTGCAAAGTAGATCTAAGATGTTGACCAAGGATCTCCCCACCCTCCCCAATAATGTTTCTGTGCATTCATGAGCGAGAAGATGAAGACTTTTGAAATCTCTGTGTGACATGGACATGAGGACCCCAATGACTCTAGCACGAATATACCTACCATGAGTGCCTGATTATTAAGACCCGGAAAGATTCTCCTCCTGTGTAACTAGGAGACTACAAGTCAAGCATAAAGAGAAAACAGTTATACAGTTGAAGAATTTAATTACTACACCTAGTAGATTTAAAAATTGGAAAGAATTAATCTACACCAACTTTGCAGCATGTCCTATATTTTGAGAGACTCAGTCATTTACCCTTAGACGAAGAACTTCCAAGTAATTCAGGCAAAAAATGTCCTGGGGCCTATTTTCTTTAGAAGGACTCAAGGTATAGAAAACCCATGCTCTCCTTTGTTGGTCCCAATGCACTATCACACCAGTACTTAATGTCTTCTATATCTACAACCGAAATCCACTCTACTTTACTATTTCTCCTTTCCCCTGGAGACCCAAGAGTAACATCCAGAAATCTGCTCCTCTAAAGTTTTTATAGACCTGAGGACAGCCATCAATCTTTTCCTTGTCGAATCTAACAACCCCAATATTTTTGCCTTGGGTGGAGTGAAGAATAAACTATATTCCATCTCAGACAGGGGCCCTGGCACCAGCAGCCTCAGCATCATAAGGGAACTTGTTAGAAATGCACATTTCAGAGAGTCTGGGGGTGGGCCCTGGAATCTGTGTTCTAACAAGTCCTCCTGGTTATTCTGAGGCATGTTCCAATTTGAGACTTTTTGACTGTGTCAATCTAGAGGAAGAAGCTAGTTTCCATTTGGAGTTGGAGTGTCATGCCATCATAATAGAGACCTCATTTGCTATTTGAATCCCATCTTTCTGGAGAAGATGTTTTAAAAGTAGAGAAGATTAAAAATTTTTTTGAATTTAAAAAAATAGAGAAGATAACTTTTTACTAATTTGCATCATCCGCTCACCTTTCGTATGCTTACTTTGCCTTGAGGATTTTCTTTCCATATCTTTTCTTAGACCCATGAGTCGATGAAGTCTATGATTTTGAAAGCAGCATCTTTTCTCACTATGGTTGCATCATCTGCTAAATTTGCACAAATATAACCCAAAATGCAGGGTTCCCTAATAATCACTCGGTGCTTCCAGGCTCACATCTCAATATATGTATTTCAACACATATACAATTTTTATATCAATAAATAATAACTTGGAACTCATTTAGTCAACTCTAATACCCAGTTTGGAGTTGGGAAGTGTGATCTCCCTAACAAGACCAAGTGTTGAACATTTTTTTCATGATGTTGGTCAAATATACAATATGAAATAGGATAGCTGTCCTTGGATCACAGCTGCCAGTCAGGCTAAGCCAGGTGTGTTTACCCTTTTCTGTGACCAGTGCTGCCATCCTTTGAGTTACATATTTTGATATTAGTTCTTAGACTAGTAAGTGAAGAAAATAGAAGCATGTTATTACTGCAGGTACATTCGGTACTTTCCAACAAAATATAAAACTCAAAGAGAGTGAAGTAAATATAGCTTGTATGAACGTTCTCTCAGGCCACCTGCCTAATTCTAAATAGAGCCAAAGAGCAAAAAATAGCAAACACAAAGAGCAGAGTGATCGCCTGAACAACAGAATCCCTTTCCCTGGAAACCGTGCTCCCCTCTTCTCTGACACACACAGACTCGCAGTGAATCCCAACCAAACATCACAAGCTTCCATGGAGGTAGAGGTGGTCTAATTCTTACCCAGATGAAGATTCAAGAAAATCAGGATTGAAATCGTGTTTGGGAAATTGCAATTCCAGGATGCGTGATTCTCTTAGAGATTTATATTTGCTAAAAGGTGCAATCTTTTACCTGAGAACAGATGGCGGGGTGGGAAGAGGGGGAAGTAGAGCAAAAAATAAGCTACATGCTAACAACAACTAACAAAATACCTGTGGAAACAGATTTAAAACAATACCATGTAAAATCACTCCAGAGAAAATGACACTTAGATATAAATCTAGCAAAACATGCCACAGAATCTACATTCTTAGAGCAGGTTACGTAATGCAGATGGAAGAAATCCTAGTCGACCTAAATAAATGGAGAGATACATCAAGTTTGTGGCGTTTGAAGACTCAACATAGTGAAGATGCCAATCTCCCCCACCTCCAAACTGGTCTGTAGCTTTGATTCCAAAATCCCATCCAGGTGTTTTTTTAAAAATAGACAAGCTTATTCGAAAGTTCGTATAAAAAGGCACAGGACCAAAAGAGCTAAAACAATTCTGAAAAAGGACAGTAAAGTGAAAGGAATCACTTTATCTGACCCCCAGGATTATTATACAGACACAGAAATCAAGACAGTGTGGAACGGGAAGAGAAACAGACTTACAGATCCACAGAACAAGACTTAGGGATCCAGAAGAGGACCAACACCGACATGCCCAGTTGATTTTTGAAGAAGGAGCAAAAGCAATTCAGAATAGTCTTTTCAACAGATGCCCACTGGACCACTTGGACATCCATAACCAAAAGAAAAAAAGAATCTCAACCTGAACTTCATACCTTATACAAAAATTAACTCAAAATCAATCATGAGTTTAAAGGTAAAATATAGGGATGCCTGGGGGGCTCAGTGGTTGAGTGTCTGCCTTCAGTTCAGGTCGTGATCCCAGGGTCCTCGGATTGAGTCCCCTCGTGAAACCTGCTTCTCCCTCTGCCTGTGTCTCTGCCTCTCTGTGTGTTTCTCACAAATAAACAAACAAAATCCTTAAAAATAAAGAAATAAAGGTAAAATACAAAGCTATAAATTTTTTAGGGAATAAAAGGACATTTTTAGAAACTAGAGCAAGGTGGGGGTTCTTTGACTTAACGCAAACCATAAAAGGAAAATCGATTAGTCAGGCCTTGGCCAAATTAAAGTATTTGCTCTGCAAAAGGCCTGCTTGACAAGATGAGAAGACAAGTGATGCACTGAGAGAAAACAGGTGCAAGCCCTGTATTCAGCAAGGGACCTGTTTCAGAATATGTAAAGAACACTCAGTGGTAAAAGAAAACAACCAATTAGAAAACGAACGGGAGACGTGAACATACTTTTTTCACCAAAGAGAATTACAGATGGCAAGTGAACACACGGAAAGGGGCTCAACAGTAATTTTTGAAGTTCCTAAAACTGAAAGGCATCCTCAAAAAAACCCTTTTTACTTATAGCTCCTTCTTCATAAAAAATATATATTTTATCAATATGTAAAACATCTAACATCAATAGATATATTAAAATATAAGTTTGATATGTGACTTTAAAATTTACTCCTTATCACATATTTCAAAATTTATGCTTATGAACATAGACTAATTACTATTATTATTTGGCTTTATGCATTGAAGTAGTCATGATTTTGAACTAATAAAAACTACTCATCTTAATAACATGCCATATGTTATGGACTGAATTGTATTCACTCAAAATTGATATGCTAATGCCCTAACCCCCAAAGTGACTATATTTGGAAACAGGGCCTTTAAGGAGATAAAATTAAATGAGATTATAAAGTTGGGACTTTAAAAAAAAAAAAAAAAGGAAAGGGGCTCAATAACCACAGCCCATTGGGGAAATGCAAATTAAAACCACAGGGAGCTACCACTACCTACCTACGAGAATGGCTAAAACACGAAATAGCGCTAACACCAAAAGCTGGTGAAGATGCTGAGAAACTGGATCGCTCACACTTTGTTAGCACGAATGTCAAATGGCATAGCCGTTCTGGAGAACTTTGGGCAGTCTCTCACAAAGCTAAGGTGTAGTCAAAGCATTCAGCACGTGCACTCTGGGGCAGCTAGCTCTCCCAGAGAAACGAAAACTCAGGTTCACAAATGTTCATAGCCTCTTCATTCATAGGAGCCCCAAACTGAAAAAGGTTTCAGCTTGTCATTCAACAGGTGAACAGCTAAACGATGGCACGTGCCTCGCCCTGGAACATGCGAAACGTTGGATGATCTCACCAGAATCATGCTGAGGGAAGAAAGCCTGTCTCAAAAGGGTCCCTACCGGATAATTCCATTTATATAATATTCTCGAGCTGCCTGGAGTCCAGGGACAGAGCACAGGGGAGGGGTTAGTAGGGGTTAAGCCAGGGGAAGCGGCTGGGTGCGATGCCTCGTGATGGAAGTGATCTGGATCTTCGCTGTGCTGTGGCCCCACGAGTCTCCACGCGTCATAACACTGCTCGGGTGTTCACAGGTGCAGACGAGCGTGTGCAGAACTGGTGAAAGCTGCCCACAGCCCCCCTACTGTGTCTCAGCTGTGGGATCCAACCGGAGTTGTGCAGGGTGTGACTACTGGGGAAACTGGGGGGGGTGGAGGGGGTGCCGGACTCTCGCCAGCATTCCTTACACGTGCCCACGAACAGACAACCATCTCCCAATAACATTAAAAAAAAAAAAAAAAACTGCTAGAAACACTTTGGATTAATATGGCATCAGGGCACAAAAATAAAAAAATTAAATTAAATAAAAATAATATATAGCATCAGGAGGAATGGGATTCCCCAGCTCCCCCGTGTTCAGCTCCTCCCTGGTCACTGGTCGGCCGCTCCCAGCCCGGACCCACCGCCCTGTCTCCCGGGCCTCCCTTCCCCTTGCACGTGCGCATCCTCTTGCTCTTCTGCAAACGTGCATCTCTTCCTCCAGCACCGCCAGCCCCGGGACCAGGCACCGGGTCCCTTTTCTGAGCTCCCCGGGTAATCCCCCCACCCTGTGGCTCCTGCCTCACTCTTCCCCCGGCTGCACCCCATCTTCTGCACAGCAGCCAGGGTCTGGACCACAGGACCTGCCTGCCGACCCCCCACCCAAGGGGGCTCCCTTTACCCTCGGGGTTTGTCGGAACCCCTTAGCCCAGCTCAGCAGGTGCCGCGGGGCCCTCCTCTGGCCCCTTCATCGGCCTCGCCACCTCCCCGCCGCTCTTGCTTTCTTCCCGAATCTCAAATACAGGCAGCCTGTCTCCACCTCAATACCTCTGCCCTCACTCTTTCTTCTGCCTGGGATTTTTTTTTTCCCCCAAATCTTTGCACAACAGACTGCTGCCTAATCTCCAGTCCTGAACTTCAACCTCACGGCCTCAAAGTCATCTGCACGGGTCCCCGCAGCTCCTAGGTTAGTTATGTTGTCGGTGAACCCCCAAGTTTTGCTGGCTAGTTGGCCCTTATTCATTTCTCTCTCCCCCCCCCCCCACCATGAGAGCTGAACCCCCTCCGCTCATCTACACCCTCGGGGCTGCGATCCCGCTGCTCATGGCAGTGCCAGGCACATGACTCGGCAAATGCCCGCTGAATACATAAAAGGAAGCTCTGTGAGCCTCTCTCTGCCCATCTCTCCTCTCCCCAGGTCACAGTCGTCTCTCCCTCACCCGGGGGGGGGGCACCTGCTTCTTACGCGATCTTATTGGCGCATCGATGCAGACACGCACAAGCCTGTTTACAAGACCTTGAAGTTTCTGAGGTCGGGAACCGTGTGCTCGGGGCTGCATTCCAGGCTCCCTCACCGTACAAGGCATCCATTAATATTTGATGAATGAATGACCTCATCATCCTCTTTGCAGGGGTTGACACCAGGTGGTCACATCACCAACAATCCACTTAAAGCCGTTTACAAGACCGGTGGTGATGGATATTGACTGTGCCTTCTGTGGGGCGAGCGGGTCAGGCACGGAAGACCTGACGCTTCCCTCCTCCTTCAAGTCCACGACTGTGCCACGTCATTAAGCTTTTGGCCAAAGACCTGTTTCACAGAAAACACACACAAAAAAGGAGCAAAGCCGCCAAACCTAAAGCACAGTTGTATCATCTAGAAATATTTTGAACGGAAACACTTTTCCAGAAGGCACATCACCTAAAGCAGCAGAGAAGAGAAATACATAATAACATACACCATAATAACAATACACCAAATTTCATCCAAATTCAAATCAGTGGTTTGCATAAGGGGTGTTCAAGTGGCCTCTGGGGATTACTAAGCTTCTGGGAGGTAACCGAAGTGGAGGATGGAACCTTGGAGAATAAAGTCATCCTAAAAGCAGACATGGCTTTTTAAAATCCATGCTATTATAAGATCACGTTAATCATCTTTTAAAGACACATTTATATAAGGGAAGGGAGAAGAAATGTGTGGGAAAGTATCAGAAAGGGAGACAGAACGTAAAGACTGCTAACTCTGGGAAATGAACTAGGGGTGGTAGAAGGGGAGGAGGGCGGGGGGTGGGAATGAATGGGTGACGGGCACTGGGGGTTATTCTGTGTGTTGGTAAATTGAACACCAATAAAAAATAAATTAAAAAAAAAGACACATTTAAACGATCCCCCAATTCATCTAGAGCTTTATTGTCATTGTGGCTTTTATGGTTTGTTATAAAAATGTATAATTAGATACAAGCAAAACTGAGCTACCCCCCCCCCAATATAAGCCAAATAAAAGAAAACCTTTGGGGTGAAGTACCTAAAATGTCTGATCTTTGTGGATGTTGCATAATACCCTCGATCCACGTGTCTCAACTAGTTTTCAACAGGCTGGAACCTCAACCCCCAGAGAGAGGCCTTGCTCCCCGGCTGCCTCCCACCCAGTCCACACCTGCAGGCCACGCTGCCCCCAGCCACTAGCCCCGGGGCTCGGTGCCTTTGTTCAATTCACCCACCAGCCTCTTGATCCCGGGACACAAAGTTTTGCCAGCAGGAGCGAGACAAGAACCGAGTGACACACCTAATTCCCTGGGACCCAACGTCTTCAAAACGGCTTTTAACTATTTTTCAAGGAGGATGTTAGTGAATATTCTTTCCCCTTTGAGTGATTCTGACACAGAACAGAATAAAGAATTAGAAACTAAGAGCCATTGAAGGGAACATAAAACAGGTGTCTGGGAAACATTGCTAACCCACCAGGAGCCAGCAGGTAAGACCAAAATCTCATCAAACGCTTCTCGGTGAGAGCCATAGGATATGGGGCTGAGTATTTCTACCCAGAAATAACCAGCGCTGTAACTGTTCATTACAATGAACTGTAGGAATGTAGGGTGGGAGGCTATGGTTACCACTGGCAGCTCCATGAAACTTTTCGAACTGGAGGTCACAAAAGAGCCTGGGTGTTGGAAGGTTGATGAACTAGAATGAGTCAAGAGGGCGTGAGAGATGGAAGACGTTGAGACTGGAGAGCTCAAACCGGGAATGGCATAGAGAGAAAACCCCAGGGGCAAGTGGCCACAGTCACTCTTTGTCTTTTCCTTAAGATGGGAATTGATGCCTTGGAACAAGCATTGAGGGGGAGCGGGGGGACAGTGTGATCTGGTGTTGTCCATACCACTGGCCAGCCCTCTGCCTATCCATGAGTCATTGAACCTCTCTGAACAGCCTTTCTTCCCTGTAAACAGTGGCTCAGACACCTCCCCCCCCCCATGGGTCCCGTGAGCGCTGACATTCTTTAGTGATGATTCAGAATGGTCCGTTTAACTAGACAGTCTTTCCCAGATACGTGCTTCTTTAGGGAAATACTCATTTGTCTAAAGAGTGTGAAAGGAGTTATTTTTATTGGATCTGAATTAAAGTTCTCATTCTTATTTGATGTGTACAATTAATGTGTGGACTTATTTCAATTAAATTTCTTTTCATGGGAATCCCTGGGTGGCGCAGTGGTTTAGCGCCTGCCTTTGGCTCAGGGTGTGATCCTGGAGACCCGGGATCGAGTCCCACGTCCCCACGTCGGGCTCCCGGTGCATGGAGCCTGCCTCTCCCTCTGCCTGTGTCTCTGCCTCTCTCTCTCTCTCTGTGTCTATCATAAATAAATAAAAATTAAAAAAAATTCTTTTCATGATGAGAGGCTAAGGAGGTAATGCTAAAATTGTAATTTAAATTAATATAAGCATATAGACCCAATTTTCTTTCTTTCTCTTTCTTCTTTTCTTTCTTTCTTTTTCTTTCTTTCTTTCTTTTTCTTCTTTTTCTTTTTTTTTTTTTTTTTAGATTTTATTTATTCATAAGAGACACAGAGAGAGGCAGAGACATAGGCAGAGGGAGAAGCAGGTTCATTGCGCGGGGCCCAATGAGGGACTCGATCCCAGGACCCCGGGATCACGACCCGAGCCAAAGGCATATGCCTAGCCACTGAGCCATCCAGGTGGCCCCAAATTTTATTCTTAAAAATTAGGTCAGACCGAAAAGAAATTTTAGACCCTGAACAAGTAAAAACTTGAAACTAGAGCAGTGATGATCACAATGAGGATAAGAGCTAACACCTATGGGGCACATGCATACATCAATCTAAGTTAATTCTGATGATAGTCCTGAAGGATCAATATCACGATCCACATTTTACAAATGGAGAATCATTCAAGGAAATTAAATAAGCTGCCAAAGGGGCAGGGCTTTCTGAGGAGGGGAGCCGGAAATAGAATCCAGATGTGAGGAATTCTACAGCTCATGTTCTTGGTTACCTTGCTGCGAACCCCAGCAGAGTCTCGGGAACGGTGGGTTGCAGAACAAGGACAAACGACACTGGGGTTGACTAGATGTCTTTATGTATTTTAGCAGTGACTACTGGCCTTGTTCATTCTCTCTGGATATAGAAGACCGATTTATCAAGGTCTATTTGAAGGACAACTAAATTTTTTCTTGACTTGAGCAATGTCAGTGCTCCATCATGTTAAAAGTAGCACATAAAAGTAACTATCAGGCTCTTTCTAAACTGGAGATGGGGCCATTTTCCATTTGCACCCAGGCTGGTCCATCCCTTCTCTCACTGCCACTTGTACTTCCTCTCCCTCCTCCCATGGCGTCTCAACCTATACCTGACATGGTGGTAATCGGATGCTTTCACTGCAGAAACATCCCATCCAGTTTCTTCATCCATGCTGTCCTGGTGTCCTATGTGAAATCTTAGAATGATCATTAACAAATGATCCCATTAGGAGTAGGCCACTCATAGCACATCACTTGAGCAAATGGATAATATTTGGTAAGTGGCTGATGGCTTCCCTCCAGGGGAAGCTGTAGAATCACCAGCAGGGAAAGCAGCCACATCCCCGGGAAATGAGTCATAGGGACCCAGTTTTATCACCCCTGGGAAATGAGTCAAAGGAATTCAATTTAGGATAACGTATGTATTTAGTTCACTTGTCTAATTGCTCAAAGGAGAAAAAAATGAGTGCCTCGGAGGCACTGATCTGGTGCTGTGGATTCAGATGAAGTCCTCTAGTCCATTAGGGAGGTTGCTTATTTGTATGACTTATCCATACATAGCTTTTGCTTTTTTCAATTTTTAATGGAGATATAATTCACCTACCATACAATCTACCTTTTAAAGTATACGATGGTTTTTAGTTTATCCATAAAATTCACTATTTAAGGTCAGAACATTTTTATCACCCTGAAAAAGAAACTCTACACCCATTAGTGGTCATTTCCCGTTCCCATTCCTCCCTCCTCCTAGTCCCAGTAACCCTACTCTACTCTCCATCTCTGTGGATTTCCCTGAACACTTCATCTAAATGAATCATAAATAGGTGGCCTTTCGTGTCTCAATTAGTTCACTTAGCATAATGTTGCCAAGGTCCATCCATGTTACAGCACTAATCAGTCCTTCATTCCTTCCTATGGCTGAAAATGATTCCATTGCCTGGTTAGGCCACATTTTATTCACCCATTTATCAGTTGAGACATTTTGGGCGGTGTCTACTTTTTGGCTATTATGAATAATGCTGTGATGAACATCTGTGTACAAATCTTTGTGCAGACATGTTTTGCATCATTTTAAATTTCCACCAGAAGTAGATGAGGGTGTGTTTCTTCCCATCCTCGCCAACACTTACCATTCTTTTTTTTTTTTTTTTTTTTTTAAATCACAGCCAAACCGGTAAGTGTGAAGTAGCATCTCATTTTGGGTTTGATTTGTATATATATATATCCCTGATGACTGACGATGTTGCACATTTTTCCCATATGGTTATTGGCCATTTGTATATATTCACTGGAGATATGTCTGCTCTGCTCAGATCTTTTGCTCATGGTTTAGTTGGGTTGTCTTCCTTTTTGTCAGATTTTAAGAGTTGCTCCAGTTTAAAATACAGAAAGGAATGCTGTACACTTTATGTTAGACTTTAAAATACAGGTTTGGAACTCACATATAAGCATATTTTTGTTCTTTCAAGTTCAGCAATTTTTTTACAAATTGACATTTAGGAAATTCAGTTCTAGCCACAGTTATCATCAAAAGGTAAGACATGCTAAAAGCCCTACCAACTCTTAAATAGATAGTAACAAAGAAAAAGTGCCAATGAACTTAGATTTTATTGTAGGAAAATAATTTCTCAACTGCCATGATAGCCAGTCACCTGCCAAGCTCTTCACTTGTAAACTGTCCACATGACTTTTTCCAATGATAAGCAATTAGAGAAAATTCTGTTATAGCTGCCTGAACTAAGATTATACACATACATTGAACCACAGGTCATTAAATTGGGAAATTTATTGGGAAAACAAGATTTTAAATACCTAAATTGTGTTCTATAATAGATATGCAATAATTTACTAAACATCCCAGCTTGCATTAATACAAATATTTTAATAAAATATCCTTATACACAAATCGGTGTGTACATATAGTGTTACCTTTTGTAAGATTTCCAGGAATAGGCTTACTGGGATTGATCTCCTCAAGATTCTTACTTCCTATTACCAAAGTCCCTTCCAAGAGATTTTTTTTTTTAAAGATTTTATTTATTTATTCATGAGAGACACAGAGGGAGAGAGAGAGGCAGACACAGGCAGAGGGAGAAGCAGGCTCCATGCAGGGAGCCCAAGGCGGGACTAGACCTCGGGACTCCAGGACCACACCCTGGGCTGAAGGCAGCAATAAACCGCTGAGCCATCCAGGGACCCCCCCCCCCCCAAGAGATTTTGCCAAGTTTGCACTTTTACATCAGGGTGTGGTCATCTTGCTTGATCTTTACTGATGGGGAATTTTTAAGTAGTCTTTAGTATTGCTATAAGCAGAAGATGGTATCTCACTGTCTAAATTTTATTTAAACTGCTAGAGAAGCTATTATTCCAAGTCCTATTTGCTGGTTCTAGTTCCTTTGGGGTGGGGGGTCAAGGGGACTTGTCTATTCACATCCTTAGTGTGTTTCTTAATTATTTAGTAAAGGAACATTTTTTCCTATTTGGAATATATTCATTGTTCAAGATCTATTCCAGAGATTAGTTTATGGGACTGCAGTTGAGCAAAGATGCTGAAAGTTGGTTCATGACTAGAGAACACGAACAGCCTAAAGGTCCCCCGGGGCAGTGGGCCAACTGTAGCCTCCTGGCCTGGCTCTGTAAGTTGTGTCACTAGCACACAGCCCAGCTCGCCCATTTATATAGGGCTGCTTTGGCTCTGCTGAGAGTGTGTGCCCAGCAGGTGGGGACGGGAGACTATTTGGCCTACAAAGTCTAAATATGTACTATCTGGTCATTTAAGAGAAGTGTGCAGACTCCTCACCTACAGAACTAGTAAAGAAATTTATGGTCTGACTAAAGGAGACAGTTATTTCCATCATTAAAAATGACTTTATATACCACTAATGATGGGGAAGGAGAATTTTCAATTATTAAAATGTAAAAGTAGATACACTATTTACATAAATTGTATACCAACCCCCCCCCAAAAAAAAACCCCAACCAAACAAAACCCCACCCCCATTATAATTCTACCCCGAATGCGGATACTGGTGATCTCAGGGTGATGAAGTTATTCTTCGGAGGGCGAGGGGTTCTTTTCAAGTTGTCTTCAGTGAGATTTTACTTTTGTGAAAATGCAAATAATTCATCTATGAAGTAACTGCTTTTAAATTTTCAAAGGTAAAAAAAAATATTTCAAAGGTAAATGGTTAGGGTACATGAAAAGATGGTTACATCATTTCTTGAAGACCATCGTAGGAACCACTGCCCCTCTTTGGGCAGCAGAGGAGGTGCCACACACAGGATCCCCATCCTTTCCACCAGTGTTCTTCTGGGCTAACTGCTCCAACGTGGACTGGCATGGTTCAGCTGTCTCCACCAAGAAACACCTCCAGTGTCCTTAGGTGCTTCTGTTCTGTCATCTGCAGAGCCTTCTTCCCTTTCCAGTGACCGGCTTCGGTGACAGTGAAAACGGTGTCCTTCAAATTCCCCTCACCCACAATACCCGCCGAAGAGAATGGCTTGCCTCTTACACACACACCTTTGAGAGCATCGCCTGATGCCTTTGTGTTTTGAGGTCAACACTGGTACATGACTTTACCAATTCTTTTTTCAGTAGATAAAATACCCTCTGCCCCGACTCCTAATTCTGAGAAACAATGAAAACGGAGTATGTTTGAACGGGAACTGAATCCAAATGTGCTTTTACATAATTTTTGGTGAGTTTTTCTTAATCTCCCTTCTTAAAATTCTCTAGGGCAATTTTAGCATAACCAACTTATACAGATTTAAAAAGCTAGATGCAAAAATTATTTCTCTTAACATAGATAGGACCTAAATCAGAGCATCTCGATCTCTTCAACGTGTACAAATGTTACAATGCAGATGCTGACCTATTACCGGGGGCTGAGATTCTGCATGGCTGACAAGTTCCCAGGCAACATGAAGGCTATAGGCCCCCAGGCCACACTCAGAGTAGGAAATGACCATGATCGTCTGTAACACAATAGGTGCAATACAGATGTTGTAGAGAAGTCCAAATTACTACTGCTTTGCAAAGGGAAGTATTTGCAACAAGTGTTTCTACACAGACACACACCCCCACACACCATCTTTCAGTCTAATGCTCTAATGCCCTGGGGACAAACTGGCCCAAGTGTTCCTAACAGCTGCTTTTCTAGCAGTATGAAATACCCACAACCCAACCTCCTCTTCCTCCTGCTTCCTTTGCTTCTTCTCAACCTTACCCCAGTCTTAAATCCTATTCTTTCAAAGGCTACCACTCCTTCACTGTCTACATTATGCAGGGTTGAATCTTTTCCTACTCTCCGGAGCCCCTTTCCCTGCCCTTATTTGCACCCATCAGACCTCCCCTGGACCCCTCCTTGGCACCCCCAACCCCCATCTAGATGGTCAGTTCCTTCAGGGGATTGTAAAGTGGTTCTGAGCACCTGCTGCAAGTCAGAGCTGGGTTCAAAGCTCAGTTCTGCTACTCACTGTACCTGAGCAAGGAAACCACCAACTCTAAGCCTGTTTTGTCTTGTAAAATACGACCTATATATAAAGTTGTGAGGATTACAGAAAACAATGTTTAAAAATCATTCAGCAATGTGGCACCAGAATAGCATTAAATGGGAGCTACCATGACAAGGACATAAAGTATTCAGTGTATTTTACATGGGTTTTTCTCACACATCACTTAAAAAGTCAAAATTGTTATGCATTTTAAAGACATTATTTCTAAATAGGAGAAACTCAAAATATTGGAAGTTTCTGAATGGCCCAGGATTGGCAAGTTCCTCCATTCTGAAATTCCAATAGTTGACTTGGGATGTTGGATATCTTATCTGGAAGATGTGGCAATTCCTCACTTCTCTCTTTGAGAGCTACCCAAACATGTTTAGTAACTGAAAATAAGGCTTGAAAGGAACTGTACTGTTCTAAAATCATAACTAATGTCTTCTATAAATACACAATATCCTTCTGTGATAATTTCATGGAAACTTAGTCTGAAATTTTATTTATAACTGTAAAGACTTTAATGTTTAAAATTCTAGGATTACACAGAATTTTATTTAGTTCTTTCAAAACCTTAAAAATTACTGTAGAAGAGCATACAGCAGAGATAACATTTAAAGACAGAATGATCAAGAAACTTCCAGAACTGGTAAAAACAGCAACCCAGACTCGAGGCCCATCAAATTCCAGGCACAAAATAAACACTTATATCCAGACACACCACAGCAAAACTAATACATCCCACAAAATAGCCATTTCTGCATGTAGCAAAAGCAGGTAAGGGAGAAAAGAGCTCGTGAGCCAGTTCCACTAGGGGATCTGAATAAGTAATCCTCTTCTGATCTAAAAAAACCCCAAACATTATGGAATTAGAAGGAATTTTAGCAGTATTGTAGACTTGAAATCCCATTACAAATGAGGTTATTCATTCTAAATGACATCATTAGCATTAGAAAGGTTCTCCTTCGTGTCTCTGTAATCCCCCAACACAGAATGTGATGAATAAAAATATAAATTTAGGTGACCTAATTAATATTTTTAAATTAACTTTTAAAACAATCCATATGTGAGAAAATGCAACTAGGAAATCCTGGGGAAAATCAACTTCACCAGGAATCAAAGAAAGGAAAATAAGATGAGGCATTATTTCATATCCCTTAAATTAGCAATCATTAAAAAGAATTCCCTCTGGCAACTGGATACTGAAGTGAAAATGGGCCACATGCCTTTCTGGTATTTGTAAAAATTAAATCAATCCCTTTAAATAGCAATTTAGTTGAGAGGATAAAACGTTAATTCTTATAAGCCATTTGTGTGATTTTGTAAGAATTTATTCCAAGACATAACACAAATGAAAAGTTATACACAGCAAGGTATTCAGTTTACATTAAATTATGAAAAATGATAAATGACCCAGATACATACAATTGCTCACTCAACAACTCCATTTCTAAGAAAACATGGTGCCCTAAGTGTGTAAAAGTGTATGTAAAATTTCCAATGTTGGAAAATTAGAAGCAATCTCAATGTTCAGCATTGGGATGCAAACCCCAAATAATGAAACATCATTGGCAGATAATGTAGATCTGTTTGAAAGAAACCCATGATATACTGAGGAAAAGATTACAAAATAGTGAGCATAGCATGATTCCACTGAGGAAGAGGTCTTTATATTTACTTATACATGGTACAGAATCCAGAAGTACTTAATATATCTACAGAGTATAGTTTAAAAAATAATTTTCCATATTTTCAGATTCCTTACAATAAGCCTATTACTTTTACAAGCAGGAAAAAATAGTAAATGTATTTCCAGTTTGGAAGAACATAGTTATGTGGGGAAAGTATCTTAAAAATTAACTGGCTAGGACTACAATGCAAGATCTGCTATGGGCAAGGAGCAAATATGGACGGGAAAAATAAAAATCCAAAACTAGATGACCTAGGATAAGAAGACTTTTTTTTTTTTTTTCACTTTCATTAATGTTAGCAAAATAGGTTGTTTCTTTAAAAATTCACTTATTAAAATTGCTGGAACCAGAAGCTTCAAAGCATGAATATAGGAGAGAATGAATTCTTAAGTCAGAGAGAATTCTACTGCTGCCACTTTCTAGATAACCATCATCTTGGCCAAACACCACCTAAATATCAACTTTTCTATCACTAATACTGCCCGGAAAGTTGTTGTGACTGCTAAATTATAGCAATTACATGAGATGCAGGTCACAAAACTGCTAATTAACAGACAGTGGCCAAAAAAACTAAACTGTATGATGTTGACACCTGGTATTTTTGATCTGTAAAAACACCCAATTTTGAGCTATTATTCTGAAACATTTAATTTCAATTGCCAAGGCTAATTGCTCTCTAATTTAAACATGTGTTCCAATGACTGAGGGGAATTTTACTTCATCATTTGGAAGAGGTCTCATTTTAAAGTTGAGAAACCGGAAGGATCTAAATTAGAGGCCTGAATGCCAGTTAATGGCAGAACTTAAGATTTGAATGCGGGAAATTGGACTCTAGGTTCTTCTACCAGAGCCCCAATCAAGTTCAGTAAAAACTGTCAGCATACCATTTAAGCGGAAGAAAAAGGGGGGAAAAAGAAGTAATCTTTGCTCATTAAATGAGACTAAAATAAACATTAGTTTTCCCGTGGGAGAAGAGGAAGTATTTCTGGTGGTCATGGTGGAAATAAGGATTCTAAGGAGAGTAAATTTTCTTCTGGGTTCTGGTGATAGTTATTAACAAAAATGATTTAAACAGAAATGTATAGGATAATCAGGATGGATACAGATAATAGTGATGGCTACCACAAAGACTGGCATGTAAAAAACTGGGTGGTAGTTTACCATTTACCGGTTAGATGTTCTATAGGTCATGGAGTGAGTAAAACCCAATTACAGTAAATCTGTCTTAAAATCAAGCTAGGTCAACATGTATCTCAAGAAAAAAACATCTTTAAGGGGCAAAAAAAAAAAAAAAAAGGTATTGGAAACTCAGTAAAAACACATCGTTTAAAAAAAGTTTCATAATGTAAAAAGTAGACAAAAAAAGTGAAAAATGTTACTAATGTATAATTAATGGAATAGAAAAGATGAAGATGGAATCAGATGCATGAGCTGTTTTACAGAAAATAATGTTATGTGACAATTAAAGAGGCTATTCTCAGATGGTACACAAATTGAGAAGTCTTTATTTTGAAAAAATTCTTCCAACAATATTTTACAATGAACAAAAACTCAATAACCATATTTACCTACTATACTAAAAGGTTTCAGATATGAATACTGAAATCAGCCTGTTACTTTTTTGTCCAACACTTAAAACCACCTCCTGCTTTAAGACTGGTCTTCATAAATGTTGGCATATCAAATACATCTTCCAAGGCATATTAAATTTGCCTTCCTGGCTAAAAGGATCTTTCTTTCTTTTTCTTTCAGACTTCTCCACAAGTCCTCTCCCTCTCCATGCTTAGCCTGAAGGTGCTGCAGTACCTTCCCTATCAGCTGGGAGAGCTGATATGGGCCCTCATAAACAATTTCAGGAAGCACATCCTGTCTTGACTAATGGTAAATGCATGTTAAGAAATCCTCTGGGCTCTAGTCTTTTTGAGGAATAAGAATCATAACTTGAAGTTATTACCCAAATCTTTTCTAAGGCAAAGGGAACTAATTTTGAAGAATAAAGTACACGGCTGTGCCAAAATAGTTTGCCATAGTAAATCTATACCTTTTCTTCTTAAATATAAGGTATATTTCTAAGCTAATGTCGATAAGGAAAGGTGCAACACCAACAAGCAGTAACAGGAAATGGCCCCAAAGCGCACTTTTAAAAACTTCCAGAGTCATGGGTAGGGACAACAGAAAAATTAAAGTGCAAAATGGGTATGAACTTGCAAAACCTTTCAATGAGCTGACTGAAAACCTTCGAAGTTCAATTAAAAAGCACAGGATTTTTCAGCTATCTTAAGATAGTCAATTTGAAGGATCCCCCAACCCCCCCCCCCCCCCCACACACACACCTTAACTGGAAGAATTTCCCTAAATAGAAGCATAAGATAATAAACAGCTGGTGAGCCTCAAAATTGGATGAGGTCTGTTTTATTGAGTTTCCAGTCAGGCAGAGTCAAGACTTAATTCTTCATATATGCACAAGGATGTTCTCAATTTAATTGTTTTTAGTAGAAAAATCTATACAAATACTCTTCAAAAGGAACATCCATATAATGAAATCCTGCAGCCATTAAAATAATGAGTTAGAGTTGGATGTGCTAATATGTAAAGATAACCAAGTTAAATAAAAAGAACCAAGTTACAAAATTGTACATTTAAAATAAGGGACGACAGCAAGAGGAGTATATATGTATACAGAGGCATATAAAATAAATGATAACATTTCTGAAAGACTGTACAAGAATACAAGAAACTATATTCCCCTGGGGCGTGGGAAAGAAGTCACAGGAAGGAGACAAGACATAATTTTTCACTTTACACCTTTTATATATTGCATAATTTTTAAAAATCGTAAGTACGTATTATTTTATAACATATATAAAAAGTTAAAGTCTTTAAAAAACCTGATTGTACCCACAGCATTCTATGAAACACTGACTGTATAACATCAGTTTACAATCCTTTGCTTCCTTTTATTTAATGGTCAATGAGTCAAAATTAGAAGGCTCCTTGGGTGTGTGCTTCCTCTCTCTCTCTCCACTCAAGATTATGGGAAAATTTAGAGTTGAGTTTAAATCTTAACTCTCATTGATTAAACTGTAGCTTGGATGACACCTAATGAAGATTCCAGAGAACCAACGACAAAATTAACCAATGAACATTTTAATCACTAATTAAAATATCTTATCCAAGATCACTTCTCCTTTTTACAAGAGCCTGAGTCACAACATTTCTCTTTTCATTACTCCACAGTCCTTTGAGTTGGACAAGCAGATTTCAAAAATACATTTAAACACATGTTGAATTCTAATCTAAGGCCATAAAATCGGCAGAATACATAGATGCTACAAGTTTGAAAAGGAACACGTTCTTAGCAAAAGTCTTCATTTAAAAGTAATACCATAAATTCAAATCCTACAGGATTCCAAAATCAGAACAATGAGGTGGCATAAGAGCCCTCTTACCTAGACACGGGATTTGCCAATTGGAAGATCTTAAACAAACATCTGAATGTTTGAGGTTAAGAAAATTGGGATTGGTAGATTAGTGGCCACCTTAAGAGTGCATGCTTTAACGCTATTCAAAATCCAAGTTTTTAAAACACTGTGCTGGTCAAACAAAACAAAACTACAGACAGAATTCAAAGTATCTGTCATGGTAGTGTGTTGCAAGCCCTACCATTAGCACAATAACTGGACTTTTTAATAGCAGGGTTTACAATCCTTGAGTCTTTCTCACCTCAGTGCTCTGTCCACTTCTAAAAGTGATTTAGTGTCCAAATACTTGCAGAATTAATATAAAACAAAAAGCTCTTCAAATATTGGATACAATCACCAATAAATTTAATGAACAAGTTGTGGAATTTTGAGCACTGCGCTGGAGCTGGCATGCAAAGGCTTGGGAGCCAGGTGCACATCTCTTTCTAACTCCAAGTTAAATGACATCAGATTGATAGGTGACATCAGCCTTAGTGAGAGTCTTTATACAACAAATATCAGTTAATAGTACAAAGCAGGGCACTTTTTCATGAGAGAAAAAGAGTCTCATTAGCACAACATTAAGAATTACATCTTGGTCATATATTCACTTATCCAAATATACAATGCAAAATTTTAATGATATTATAATGTTTAAAAATATACAAAGAAAAATTTAACTAATGAGGACAAATTCCATACAATAGGCTAATTTAACACAAATTTTAATAATGGCCTCCTTTGGAAAGTAACCTTTAAAACTGCCTAGGGCATAAACGGTATCAATCAAAGTTGGAATGTTTCACAAAACAGGAATCATTATGATACTTCAGATGCCGCTTTAGTTTAAAACAAGCTCCCCTAATTACCCCATTAATTAATTTGTAAAGTTTAAATAAAAGCCTAGTGAATAAACTGTACTGATTTCATCAAATTATGAATGGAACTCAAATAACTAAGTTTTATTAGGGACAGGAGAATTTTTAAGACTTTTCAAAAAGGCTACTTACACATAAATGTGACAGCTGTTCAATCCAACAGTGAAATATGTGCTCCCCAGAGCAAAAGCTGTCATTAGCTTAACCTCCCTATGCCTCCTCACCTTCTTTCATCCTTCAAGTATGCATCTACTTTAAGGACTGTATTATACATGAAAAGCACTTAGCAAGCATCTCATACATTTAAAGGGCTTAATCAACTATACCCCATAATACCACCACATTACTCTGAAGTCATTACTTTTTAAAAAACATATCTTCACAATGGTCTCCTAGAGATTAATTTTCTGATAGAAGTCTGAGACTGCCGGTGGAGGCCAAAGATGAGAGGAGTCTCTCTGAACACAAGTTCAGTGAAGGAGCACAAACAGATGGACAAAGGCCCAAGAAGCAAGGCAGAAGGTCTGCCTGGGGATGGAACAGTATTACCTCAAAAAAGCATATTTTACAGTATGCCAATAAGAGGGGCAAAGAAGCCAGTTTGTGGTAACTATTGTAAACTATCTTTTAAAGTCACTTCCAAAGAATTTTGAAACATTTTGTTTAAATGAGAAGCAACAGTTTCTCCTTAAAAATGAACACTGTATAAAAAGACACTGGTGGGAAAACCACAGCAAACCTCTTTCTCAAGAAGTAAACACATTCCTTTAATTGTAATAGCAGATTTTCTGAAGGGTAGGGATTTTTGTTAGAAGAATCCATTTTTCATTTAAAAGATTCAACTACAGCTAAAATTATTAACTATAAACAGCAGATAAGAAACTATTCATTTTGAACTTTTCTTCTGCAAAATATTTTTTTCACTTTTAAAATAGCTATTTGATAGCTATTAAACAATGACACAATTTCAAAGTGGTTGGAATAGTAAACAATTCCAAAATAAACATCAATAACCATGCATCAGGTCCTGATACCCTTGAAGGACTATTCACTAATGTCATCATTATTAAAATAATTTCAAATAAAAATAGAAGAGCCCAAAAACAGTATTAAAAATGTCTGCAGTTTCAACTCAACTTTCCATTTTTCCCACCAAGCAAAAGAAACTACTTGGAAGTTCAAGGAGCAGCAGGTTTACCCTAACCACACACTATTATTTTGGAAAATAGAAATTTGAAGTGTAGTGCAGTGGTTTTCAAAGTGTGGTCAGAGGACCTCAGAGAGTCTCCAAAAGCCAAGTGTCAAAACTATTTTCATAATACTACTAAGATGTCAATGGTCGGTCTCCCTCATGTGTTCACAAGTACGCAGTAGAGTTTCCCAGTGCCCACATGACATGTAATAGAAAATAACTGCAATGCCCAAGCAGCAGGAGAGTCTCCCTGCTTCTCAAGCCGGTGCTACAGGGATGTGCAAAACATAAAACAATTTTCTTCTTAATTAGTTGTTTTTGGAAGACAACTAGTTTTTATTAAAAAATTGCATTTACGTTAACATGCAATGGGTTTATTACTGTTATATTTAAATGAATGAACACGTTTTTTAAGTATCTCAGTATTAATTTCTAATACAGTTATTACTGAGAGATACAAGCTACATAAACAAAAGCTCTTTGGGCATCTTCAATAATTTAAAAGCTATGGTCCTGAGACCAAAATGTTTGAGAACTGTTAGTGCTGTCATACAAAAGCAGCCAGTTATTCTTCTCTCCATTTCCCCAACTTCCAGGAACTGTACCAAAGAAGGTGTGTGCTGGGAGCTAGGGCAAAGCACTGAGGCGCTTCTTCAAATTTATACAAGGAATTATTTTAAGGAAGAAGGTGATTGCCTAATCTCTACTGTCACAAAAATGAGAATAAAATATGCCTTTAAACTGTATCAACGATGTTTGCCACTCTAAAAGAAATTTCTTTCGAGAGCAAAGACAGGAGAGAAGATCCCATTCAACCAGTAAGCAAGAAAACTTGAAGGTCTTCAAGCCCTATCACTTTTAAGGATTTCCTCCTGTTAGGTACTCAACACACTTCTGATGGGTCTATACAGAACCAAAAGCAAATCTGAATATAAAAGTCTAACAGAAGTGGATTTAAATCCACATTAAAGCTGGATCACTTTTTCAATTTTATAAACACTCATTTAAATCAGTAAGAGTTCTTATTTAATTATAAACTTCAAGATTTACCCAGAAAAAAAATAGTCTTTAAAATTATTTTAATAACAGCTGTTTAATTTACTTATTTCTTAGATGGAAAGAAAGCCTGGTACGTTATTTGGGTAATGGCCTACAGTTATATAGCATAACTTTGTACACATGAATTGATTGGGACCCAATATAATCTAAAACACAGAAATTCAAAGACATCTCTTAAGTATTCCCTCCGTGAAAAAGGGGCAAGAGGGAGACCCCCAAACTGTACTTCAAGTATACACACACACCCCTAAACTTTTGTAGCATTCATTCAATTTTAAGAGAAGAAGCATAATGTCCAAAAAGGGGCAGAGATTTCCCTGTCTTCTTGCTCATCAAAATAGTTAAAATAAACCACACACTGAGCTGGAGATGCAATGGACAGCAATGCTTTAACAAGTCTGGGAAGCTACACAGACTTTAAGATTGTGTAACAACTCATGTAGTCACCACTGGAAAAGGTATTCAACACAAAATGTTTGAAGAAACTGATGTTCATTTTTTTTTAATAACAAAGCTTTTAAAAAAATGTTTAATCATTGTAAAGATAAAACTTTTCAAACATGTATTACATATTTGTATATGTAATTTTACCTTTTCTTGATGACACAGAGTCATAGTACCAGACTATTATCAGAACATGATGTAATACTGATGTCTTCTAGGCTGGCCTGGCTGTCCTTATACTAAATGGTCGATGGTTTTTCATGCTTTTTCTATCTCCTTCCAAACCATCACATCTGAACTGCTAGGGCTGGCAAATCAAATAATCAAAATTTCACATAAAAACAAACATACAGAGACTTTGTGACTTATGTGGGCTGCTTAAAGACATTTAAAAACTATTCCAAGTTTCTCACTTGTGTTCTGTTTTAAGGAGACTGCTAGATCACGTCTTGATGAATGAGGCATTACTGTACATAAATACTTAAACAAGTTCATCTGACTATTAACAAAAAGATATAACTAAACATTAGTATCACTGTCTTTTTAAACAAAGTATTCTATAACTTTAAGGTAACACTGGGTTCCAGTTTGTTTCCCCCCAGAAATGAACATAAATAAAAGTCCTATTTCAATAATGTTTGTCCAAACAAAGGAAAAAAAAAAAAAACTGAGGTGCAATCATGTCACAGTTAATGCATGTCTGCTTCCAATACATTCAAAGACAATATTTTTGTTTAAAAATCAATAGTTAAAATAGGACTTCTGCAGTCTGAGAGTTCAAGATATTTAAAAAAATTTGTAAATACACATACATGCAAATTCTCATATATACAAATTTTCACAAAATTAAGAAGTTGCAAAGAAATTAGAAGGATTATGGTGACTCTGACAAGCTACATTTAAATGCTTTACCACTGACATATTCCTGAATATAGCAGTCATGGTAGTTTTAATAAATTTTCTACATGGCCTTTTTATAAAATTTTCTCTTTTAGACATAAAAGTCACTAGAAGTCTTCTGAAATTCTAATTTAAGAATTCAAGATGTTCTCAATTCACTACTCGTATTTTAAGGCCACTTTGGTAAAGGCATTGCAGCAAGAACACAAAAACAATAGCATATTTTCTAATATTTATTTTTTTCACCTGCAAACTGTAGCAAAACATGATCAGCTGTATTATGCAGACAGGTATCCCTCTACATTTTTAAAGAATTTAGGTATGTATAAATAGAAGAGCTCTTTAGAAAGGAAAAATTCAAGAATGAATAAAACCTTCCAATTTTGACTTTGTAACTTTCCAGTAGCAATGGTTAAAATGATTTTAGGTCATTCATTCCAAGATATATGACAGCACCTTAAAAGTGGCTGATCTATTTCCCCAGTAACATTTCTCACATAACAGTGTGTTAAAGTTACAAATACTGATATGCACAAATAGCTAATTTCTAAGAAAAATATGTACAGTACTGCAGCATAATGAATGTGGTATCTGCAATAACTTAATATTAGCCAATTTTTAATATACATGATACCGCTACCTTTTACTGCCAATTCACAGGTTAAAAGTTGTTACTGGAGCCCTCTGTTTTGCACATATTACCTGGTGTTTAATACACAATGCAGGCTTTTTAAAGACTTCTCTTGTGTTTAAAGCTAAGATCAGTGAAACAAGACAACAGTGCAAGAGGCGGAGAGATGTAACGTGACCACGTCAAAGTTCGTTCCAGTAAAGTGTCTATATAAGGCTATAAGAAAGGATTGGTTGATGAGCTTCCTGTTGGAAATTGTCCTGTTGGTGCACCGGTCTAAAGGAAAACATAAGACAAAATAAATAGACAAGTAAAAGTGATATATGTGGGAAATTTTGAAAATATCAAACTTTCATTAAATTTTATTTAAACAATATTTAGATTAGAAATTATTTTATAATGATTGGCAATCATTTATTCATTAGTGTTATTAGCAACATAATATGATAAAATTATTAGGTGTCAGGAACTGTTTTATGGCCTTTAATATCTATTATTTCATATAATTCTGGAAAAAGAATCTAAGAAAGGACTTAGCCCTTAAGAAAATCATTTATGATTCAAACCAAATCTCTAACTCCAAGCTCTTTTCACACATTCACTAAATCTATAGCCTCTAACTCCAAGCTCTTTTCACACATTCACTAAATCTTTAGACTAAAACATTATTTGGACAAGAGAGCAGACAAGTTTCATGCTATACAAAAGCTTATTTATTGTCAGTGCTTTGATTTGTAACTGATTAACATGCATGTGCATTGTCTTTTTACATCAAAAACGGATCGTACATGATGGCTGCCTCAATCTGTAAAATCTTACACTGTCTCATCAGAAGAGCAAAGAGCATCTAGGAAAGTCATATCTTGCTTTCCCCAATTTGAAAATAACACACAACAGCTTGTAAAGTGCTTAAAATTGCATCTCACTTACCATAAAAGGATTACTAGATACTCCAGCAGCTGCAACTTGACCAAAAGGGGTCACCACTGGCTTTGTTTGCCCAAATGCTGCAAAACTTGCACCTTGTTAAAACAGAACCACCAATTATAACCCATACCTTTCAGAAACAATCTGATGCTTGTAGAGCCTCATAAGGAGTTTCAGAGAAATTCCTACCAGAGCGACAATAAAATATCGATGTTAAATTGTTGAGTCTCATGCTTTCTCAAATACCAGAGACAAACTTTCCTCTGGCATATGTAAAGGAGCTTTCATATAGCTTTCTCAGAAATGGTTAATTCTGATTTGTTTCAGCTACGTAAGCTGCTGACATTCAAAGGATGGAATTAATGATGAGCCTGTGACTATTTGAAAGGGGCTGAGAACAAAACACAAAGGCTTCATGTGAACAGCACAAATTCCTTAGGAAATATTGTATCATTATGGCTCTGCCATGGGCCTTATTTCCAGATTTTTTTTATCTAACCACAGACATTAAAAAATAGATATGCAACTGTAATTTAAGAATAATCTTCAAATCTATGGAGGATTTGCAACATCCACAATAGTTTTCTGATGCAAAACAAAAAAATACTCAAGATCTACAAGGTTTCTTTTTAAAATTTAGAGGCGTATTAGAACATGCAAGAGAAATTAATAAGAAAAACACTCGAGGAAGGCCTGGGTGGCTCAGTCAGTTAAGCATCCAACTCTTGGTCTCGGCTCAGGTCATGATCTCATGAGTTGTGATTTCATGGTTGGTGAGACTGAGTGTCTCCTCTGGTTCCACTCTTAACAGGCATCCGTTTGAAGATTCTCTCCCTCTGCTCTGCCCCAACTCATTACACAAGCTCTGTCTGTCTCTTTCTAATAAATAAATAAATCTTTAAAAAACAGAAAAAAGATAAGAAAAGACACACATTCTAAGAAAGGGCACTCTTTAGAGAGTATCGGATTCCTCCTAAGTCTATAACCTGGTCACAAAAACTTAACCAAATCATTCAGTTTTCTAAGGCCCAAATCATAAAAGGTATCTGTTTTGGGGTAGTAAACGTTTAGCAGATAACGCCACAGCATTCTCTGAACAAGCCTTTCAGTCCAAACATAAAACATTATCATAAAGGATATCTGAAGTGGACAAACAGCTAAGCCAAGTGTCAGATCTTACCATTGGGCTGTTGAGAAAAAGCTGTCTGTTGAGGGAAAGTTGCTTGGGCTGGGAAGGCAGGCTGCTGGAAGCTGCCACTGAAGCTGGTGGGAAGACTATAGGGAGCAGGAGTCCCGAAGCCCGCGGGCATGCTCATGGAGGCGGTGCCAAAGGTTGCAGCTGACAGGAGAAAGCAAGAGCTGATCACCGACACAGGAACAAGCAGGCTTTGCTCCTCATACCACATACTACTGAATGATTTCACTTGAAAAACATTACATTGTACACTAAAGGCACTTTAATTTCCAAAACACTAAGTTAATAGTAAGTTTTAGCACTATGCAGTTTAACACAATCTATAAAATGTTCTCCTAAAACCCAATGTCCAGAATGACACTAATAAAGCTATCATTTGAAATAATAAAACTTCTCGGGACACCTGGGTGGCTCAGCAGTTGAGCGTCTGCCTTTGGCTCGGGGCATGATCCCAGAGTCCTGGGATCGAGTCCCGCATCAGGCTCTCTGCATGGAGCCTGCTTCTCCTCCCTCTTCCTATGTCTCTGCCTTCTCTGTGCCTCTCATGAATAAATAAAAAAGGAGAAGGAAAAAAAGGGAAGGGAAGGGAAGGGAAGGGAAGGGAAGGGAAGGGAAGGGAAGGGAAGGGAAGGGAAGGGAAGGGAAGGGAAGGGGAAAGAGAAAGAGAAAGAAAGAGAAAGAGAAAGAAAGAGAAAGAGAAAGAGAAAGAGAAAGAAAGAGAAACAACTTCTCAAAGTAATTTAAAAATCTAAACAGCAGTCAAGCTTTTAAATCCCATCATCAACCAAGTCATATGTATACTAATATACATTGCTTTTAATTTTGTTTTGCTATATACAGTATAAGAGCTAAAAATGGAATTTTATCCACTAAGTTATGTATGTTATGTATAAGTTAAGTATGTTCCTAACAAAAAAGTTTCAAAACCTCTAAAAATAGTTCACTGAAAATAACAACACTTATAGGAGAAATAGGGTTTTAGAAGCGGGTCTCCCAAAACCTATGCAGCTTCGTAACCAATGCAGCTTTGTAACCAGAGCCCAAAAAGGGGCCAGGGTGGGAGAGGACTTTCCCTAATAAAACTACTAACACAATTAAAAGAACATGTGAGGTTCCTAATACATCAATTCGAAAAGAAATATATGGACCACCATATCTTGTTTGACAAACAGATAGACTGCTTTGGATAAGGGGTTTAAGATTAGGACTGCTGAATTATAGAGATTAGGCAAAATGCATAAACATTGAAAAGGTAGTGAAATAAGCATTCTTAGAAAAAAATAGATGCAGGGTAAATGGGCAGTGTGATCAATACTGCACTGAAATCAGTGTGTGAACAACCACTACACATGTGGTACACTGCCATCATTCCCCCACTTATGAATTAATTATAAACTAATTTGCGTTATAGAAACATGTTGTAGGGGTGCCTGGGTGGCTCAGTCAGTTAGGTGTCCAACTCCTGATTTCTGCTCAGGTCATGATCTCAGGGTTTTGAGACTGAGTCCCACATTGTGCTCTGTGCTCTGTGCAAGACCTGCTTAATATTCTCTCTCT
Source organism: Canis lupus familiaris (assembly GCF_011100685.1). Lineage (NCBI taxonomy): Eukaryota > Metazoa > Chordata > Mammalia > Carnivora > Canidae > Canis > Canis lupus. The sequence continues at coordinate 40,496,179 of NC_049246.1, read as the reverse complement.
GCCACTCCCCTACCCCTCTGTCTTAAACAAAAAAGAATGTAGTAGCAAAACAGTATTACTTATTGCTAGTAAGTATTAAAAACAGAACCATCTGAATATATGTTCTAGAAAAAGTCCCAGTAAATTAAGAGCCAATAATGGTGCTTTTAACTCAGAATACTAGCAATTATAATAGTGAAATATTGTTGGCATGCTATCAAAAACATGATAATTAACTGAATTTCTTGATTTAAAATTTTTTTTTTTAATTTATCAACAATCTCTGATTCAAGGCACAGGAATTAACACTGAAAATGTTACACAAATTATATATTTTTTTTTCACAAATTATATTTTACTTAAAAAAAACAAACAACTGAAAGTCATGTTATAGATACTACCCAAAGTATGATCAGAGGAAAAAAGAGTAGTAATCCTCATAATCCTATTGTTTATAATCTACAGTGCATTTTTTCTCAAAGAACCTAGTTAGAATGCTAAATTTTTTGAAATTACAATTGGTGAGAAAACAAGAGAAACAAGCCACTAGGAAGCAAGTCAATTAAAGAATAAGAAGCACACTGCAAGGGTAACAGAAGGGTTTCATAACAGACAACAATGCACTGACAGACTTTGACAAATCACTTTTTAAGAAAGCACTAAGAAGCGAAACTCGTATACAGTTAAGCAAAACCAAACTCCATGGAATAATGTGGTAAAATGGTTTGGTATATCGAAAGTGTCAAAGTACTATGAATTCAAACTCAAGAAAAATAATCAAAAAGGCTATTAACATTCTAATGTGACCATGGAGGTAAGCGATAATGCTTTTCAGCATTAAAGCACAAATCACCACAATCTTCACATAACTTTAAATAGAATGTAATACCGATGCCGCACATCCATGCCCACTCCATTGTTAAACATGGAAAAAACTTAATTCCACATGCAGGGATCCAGAACACTAGCAGAAGCTTCCACAAGCAGCTAGACAAATTGCCACACAAATCTAGATACAGTTGTGGCCACCTACCAAAATGAGCGTGAGGAAACACTTGAGAATGCATTGCTCCAGAAAGGCCTTATGGAAAGCCATAAAGAGACCAATGTCAATTAGCTTACGGATAACTATTGTCAGAATAAAAGTAAATTTGTTTTGTTAAAAAGTCCTAAAATTAGAACATACTGTTATAAGGTGGGTAGCATAGGAATACATAATAAAAACACATCCACAAAGTCTTTTAATTTCAATGATATTCATGACACTAATATTTAACCTGTTTGAAATAAAGGGGAAATTAGAATAATAAATACCAGTGAAATAAACACCAAATGAAAAAACCCTTTATGAAGCCCATTTTTAAATAAACACTAACATCTTTTTCATGTCAAAATACAACTATGCCCATAAAAAGATTCTGTAGGCCTCATGAGTTACATTAAAATATGCTGTTCATAGGATTATCTAAAATGACCTAGAATCCACCTTTTGCATCTAAAAAGTCAAATCTTGGCAGAGAGGACCTTAATGATGTCTGATTGTTTTATTTACAACTCTGTACACTAACTAGAAATAGAGAACTCAAGTGAACTAATTAAGTATGATCAGAGGAAAATTATTCAGTGTAGATCATTAGAAAGGTGAGTGCAACTTTCAGTTTACAATGTAATGGCTGAAAAGAGTAAAGAAAAATGCATCTTGTGCAAATCTTACCTGGCATAACTGAGGTCAGAGAGGTGTTACATATAAATACATGTAATGAACAGAAAACAAATTTAGGTTTTTAATTACTAGAAACTTTTTGTTTTAACCACCCGGAGTGGAAAGGTTTCTAAAGTATATGTCCATGTATTTTAAATTAGAATACTTAACCAATTAAATGTGGGAAAACAGCGATTGAGAGCTAAGAGTGGTTGGTTACGAGTCTTGGTTCTGTCATCTTCTAACTACAGGTTATTTAACAACCACAAGCTTCCGTTTCCTCATCTACAAACAGGGGGCAGAGAGCAGGGATAAAAGTACCTATTTGACAAAGCTGCCACAAAGGTAAATTTAACAATAATTTTTTAAAAAGTGCTCTAAGTTGTTTGCTAACAACTTTAAAAGATGTGTACTTAAAAGATACATCAGTACTGTGTTCTGAATCCAACAAAAGGGTAACTGAGTGAGAAGGGTTCTATAAATTAGGTCACTGTATATTTATCTCTTTTCTTAAAACTTCTAAGTCTCTTAAAAAATCCTGCACTAATAATAAAGGTTAAACTCTTTATAGCAGTGTTTCTCATATACATTTGGGCATAGAACCCTTTTCCATGGAGTATTTGATACCATCTTAAGAGATATGCTCTACAAAATATACTTTGGTAAAAACTAACCTTTAGTCAAGAGTGACAGTGAACCAGTGTTAACTACTATAATGATGATAATGATGACAATGATGCCCTCTCAAGCTCTAGTCCTGGATTGCTATAAAAAATTTTTTAGGCCTTTTAAACAGCTTTTTTAGATATAACCCACATTTCACACTATCTGTTCACTTAACGTATAGAACTCAAGGACTTCTATCATATTCCCAGAGTTGTAGAACCATCATCACAATCAAACTGTAGAACCTTTTCATCCCTGCCCAGGAAAATTCCATACCTCTCAACTGTCATCTCCCTCCCACCTCCCCTCCCTTCCATCTCTACAGACGTGATCATTCTGGACAGCCACCTTACAAATGGAATCACAGGTTCTATGTTATACTGTGACTAGCTTCCTTTAGTTAGCTTAGTGTCTTCAAAGGTCATCCATGTTGTAGCATGCATCAGGACTTCATTACTTTTAATTACCAAACAAATTCCATTGTATGATTATAACACATTTAATTTATCCATTCATCAGTTGATGAACATATTGGGTTGTTTCCACTTTTTGGCTATTATGAATAATGTTGCTATAAACATTGTTATCAGTTTTTACATAGATGCACATTTTCATTCCTCTTAGGTGTATATTCCTACTGAGTACAGTAAGTGGAACCTGTGGGAACAGTGCTGGTTTAAAAGAGTTCTGGGTGCAAATATTAAATTAGTCATTAATTAATTTTGAAAGTTTAAGACAAACCCATCAAATTGGTCTCCACCTGGGTAATACAACAAGGATACTGACCTAGATGCTACTAGGAATTTTTCATCTCTACATTTCTATTAACTTTATCTTCTTGGGGGTTAAAAAAAAAATCTTTAAAATCATTCATTCATTCAAATGAAGTTAGGGAAATAAAGACTATTCATTCCATAGCAAAGGAGAGATTTAAGAATTATAAGAGAATTTCATAGTAATTGAAAATTGTTATTAACTCTGTTAGATTTAAAATCTCAAAAACTCTGTAAAAAAGAATGCTATTATAGAATCCTAAAATAAAAAAGGTCTTAGGCCATATTGGCTAATATCCTAATGAAGGTTTCTATGTAACATGGTAAAAAACAAACAAACAAAAAAAGCCCCAAAGCTTTATAAATGCGTAAGAAAAATTATTATTAAAGTATGTATTTAGGAAAGAAATGTAGCAGTAAAATGTAGTAAATTTTGCACAGAACTATCATGAAATGCCCTCTTTCAAAAGCTACCTCAAATGGAATAAAATATCTAAAAGCAACAAAAAGTATTTCCTAAAGAATATTAATTTGGACATTGGAAATTCCTAAGCATAGTATGTTTATCAAAATACTGTTCATATTTCAATATTAATAGAAACAGATGTAGTTAACATTTACTTTTAAGCATTTCTATTACAACTTAAATGAAGGTGATCAATGTGATAAATCGAAAACATTTTTTACCTTGAAATAAAAATTTATGAACACAGATTTACCTTTCAATAAATTCTGTCTAGCCTAATATTAAAGATTACCTTGTAACACCTGAACATACATCATACCTTCTATATGCATGTACATCCTATGTAGAACCTTAACTTTAAAGACTTGGATACTCTACATAAAATAAGCAAAAAAAGCCCTTAACTCTATATGACAAAACCAACTTGTGGAGGTACACTCATGAAAGGAAAGTAAGAGGAAAGACTTGGCAACTATGTAGATTAATGCAAAGACCATGCACACTGATTTGTATCATCTAAATTCTCACAAAGACCCTGCCAGTAAAATATTGTTCACATTCTATAGAAAGGCTGACAATAAGGCTCAGACAAGTTAGATCAATACAAGCTTAGTCAAGGTACAATCTGAGTTTCCATCCTTCAATTGTCAGGTAGGGTTATAACAGCTATGAAAACTGTAACTATCTTGCAAACAAGTTTTTAAACACTCAACAAATGTTAGTACATCCTCCAATTAACATATAAAAAGATACCTTAGGTTTACTTCCCATGTAAATACTAAATCACAATTTGAACACAAGTCTGGCAGTACCCAAAACATATTCACTTAACTTTTCTGAGCCTCACTTCCCTCAGCTGTCAACATGTATTTGATAAGAGTTAAGAGGACTAAATGAGACAATGTACAGAACCCTATGTGCTCAGAGACATTTTACATATTCATTCCATCAAGTCAAAATAACTGCTAAGAAATAGAAATGCTATATATATTGTTAAGTGATGAATATTTCTATCGAAACACAACAGAAATTAATACAATCACTGATCAGGTACACTTGAACTAAAACAAACTATTTTTAAAAAATTATGTGTGAAATTAAAATACTTATTAAACAACTATTATGCGAGATACAAATTATGACTGAAGACATTTATATAGGAGGAAAGTTATAGTTTCAAACTTCTACTACCACAGTTCCTAATCTTGCCAATGACACAGATTTACTAATAATTACCAATTCTTAAGGCAATCATTATGTTACAAGCACCTTACTCTTTCAAGATTTCACATCAATATATGCTCTATGCTTAAGGCTTTAGTTCTAAAATTATTTGGACACGTACACAAAAACAAAGCTGGCCAACTTTAAACCTAATGGGTATCAGGCCATACCACATACACTTGGTGACACCCCAAGGTACTGTCCAACAGTTCTAGTGTTCAGGGTGATAGAAAAAGGAGAGGATTAAAAAATTATCAAGAGAAAAGACTCAAATATTATACCCCAAATCAAATCAGGTTTGCACAACTTAAAACATGTGAACACCCAGAAGAGAGAAGCACTAGAAAGGACAGGATTGCTAAGACCTCCTGTAATGAAGCTCATTTGTTCCTCGCCATCTCATGAAGAGGAAAACACAAAACAAAACAAAACAAAACAAAAAAAACCTTCTCATAAATTTTTCCTATTAAGCTTGAATGAGTAATAACCAGTAATTCCAAAACCAGACCACCAAATGAGTCAGAATTACTGTGTTCAAAAGTCCTGTTTCAGTCACAAAGTGGCTGTCTCGCCTACATGCTTGGGCTTCCTCACCTGAAGAATGAAAGCTGTGACTGAGCAGTGGGGGCCGCTAGACAACTTCTAGGGTCCCTCTCAAATATGAAAGTCCAGGATTTTATAAACTTTCAGCTAGTGTACGTCTTTATGGACAAACTCTTCCATCCACTTCCCATTCACTACAGTAAAAAAGAAAAACTTTATTTTCTGATATTCTTCCTGTGGTATCTTTGCAATAAACACCTTTCCCAAAGTCTTCTGTGCTATAATCTCTATTTCTTACCTGTCGCTCCTCTGGCATTGGTCTGAAATGGATTTGTAGAAGATGCCACAGAAGGACCAGCAGCAGCAACAAATGGATTTGTGGAAGGCGTAGCTTTAAAAAATTACAAAATACACTATAAAATCCTAAAATATTTGTATTCAATTATTAAAAATATTTGTTCATACACTTATGAAGATAGAAAATTAGAGCTTAAAAAAAAAGAAAATTAGAGCTTTATGATAATAAACTGTTGCTTTGATAGCCTTCCAGTACTTCTAAGAAAATGCAATACAATAATATATACCTGCATTTACACCAGAAACACATACCTCCAAATGGAGCAGGCACACTTGAAGACGCAGGCTGTGTCTGTGCAGAAGCACCCACTGGCACTGTTCCAAAAACATTGCTGAAAACAAATATAGAAAGAGGTCTTTTCAGTTTCTTTTTTTTTTAAAGCTTTTTTTTAAAGCTATTTATATCCTAGCAGTTCTTAAACTTTATGTCTCAGGATTCATTTACATTTTGAAAAGTTACTTAGAACCCCCGCAAAGAGTCTTTGTGTAAATATACTGTATACTAACACTATGTATAGTACAGAAATTAAAAACAGAAGTTTTTAAAAATTTCATTCTTTTAAAATTAACCATAAAGCCATTACATGCTAACGTTAAGTAGCATTTTTATGAAAAAGAACTATACTTCCTAAAACCAAAGGAACTTAAGAGTCACAATATTTTTGCAAATCCCTTCAATGGCTGCCTTAATAGAAAATCAGTCTGTTGTGGTATGTTGTTTAGGTTAAAGCACAAGAAGAAAAACTGCTCTCATAGACATTTAGCTGAAAAAACTAGGAGAATCTGAATAGTTTTTTCAGGTTAATTTTGAGTACTTCCCTTGATATCATACTCAAAATCACAGTGATAAGTTCACTAAAGGTTAGCTGCAAAATGGGATCTGAAATCGTATCAATGAACTCCTTTGCGCTCTATTGAAGTAACATCTACTAATCTATCTAGCACTTTAAATGAATCTTTTACTCATTTTATAGCATTTGGAAAATATCTGATGCAAATCTTCCAAATGTCAACAATTTCCTAATGCAAAACTAAAAAATTTATACTCATAATATCACCACTCATCAGAAACATGTGAAGCTGTCATGCTCATGGTGGAGTCAATAAATTTTCTAAATTTCTAGTATTTGCTCAGAAGTGTCAATGTTATCAGTTATTTTCCTTAAAGTGACAGACTTAAATATTTCATTTTTGAGAAGATGTCTACCAAATATCCAAATTTGAATAACCATGGAATACCAGTCTTACTTTTAAGGAAAACCAATGTTCCATAAGACCAGTGGCTGGTTCATTCTATGACTCAACCACACAAGCTGACTTTCCTCAAGCCAGCCACCATACTTTAATATGCAACAGAAACTACTTGATACATGCCTTATTTGAACACATATAAAGAAGACATTATTTAAGGGTCAAGATAGAATAAAATTAAGTTTTTTAAAAAAGATTTATTTTAGAGAGAGAATGGGGGAGGGGGGGCGGATAATCTCTCCCTGCCAAGCTCAGTGCCAAACACGAACCGGATCCCACACTCCTGAGGATCACGACCCAAGCTGAAAACAAGAGTTGGACACTTAACGGACTCAGCCACCCAGGTGCCCCAATAAAATTAATTTTCTTTACTGTTTCATTAAAAATATTTGTATGAATATGTAAATAAGTCATGGGGAAGTAATGTACAGCATGACGTCATGAAGTAGTCATATGTAGTCAATAATATTGTAGTGCATACTTGAAGTTATAAAGAGTAAATCCTAAAACTGAGCTCTGTATGGGGACAGACAATAACTACATTGACGTGATCATTTCACAACGTACACAAACATCATCAAATCATTATGTTGTACACCAGAAATTGATGTTATATACCAATTACACCTCAATAAAAAAATTAAAAAGAACATTCCTAAGAAAAACTAAATCAAGACTATCACAAGTAAAGCTGAAAGTATGGTGGTAAGAAATATAACAACTATTAGATGACTACTAGTACAGTTTGGTGTCGTGGCCTTAATTTGTGACAAAGTACTGGAAGGTCTGTACTCGCTACTGTTTCTGTGCCATCGATACAAATGTCAAATACTGAAAACACAAATAACCTATCAGAATTATTATGACCACAGTTTTAACTTTAAAGACTCCCTGAAAGCGTCTCAGGGTATCCCAAATGTTCCAAGGACCACACTGTGTGGACCACTAATATACTGTAATATAATTTCAACAAACCATTTGTTATGTATACCTACGTTTCCAGACTCTATGGTCACCTTGCTATAGCTCACTATTATGTATGTCTAACACAATCTTAATGAAACAAAATATACATTAATACTCTAAACTTTATTCTTTGGATTCAACTTTTCCTATTTGGCACACAGAAAATCAAGTACTGGATAATCCAAGTAGTTGATGTTACAATCCTCCCATTTCTCCCTAGAAAAAGTGCTGAAGGGAAACAAAAACCTAGTCAGATAACAAAAGAAGAGACAATCTGCAGGATGGAAAACAAAACGATGGACAAAGCACTCTATGATAAGTCACCTGTACTTCTAGATCTGTTTCCTTCAGAAATGTAGAAGTTACAACTATAAGAGTTTTTAAAGATCTATTGCTCTTAAAATGTGTTAAGACTTCCCGCTGCTAAGAATTCCCTCACACCAGTTATATCTGAACACAGTTCACGGATATGTCTATGTGTTAATACCAGCAGGACACTGACGAGATACAGAACTGGATCTTGGGTTCTCTTGCAAACATTCCTAAAAATGTTTATTTACAACTAAAACTACAACATGTTACTTTCAGTGTTTAGTCTTCATAACTAAAAACTGTACCTTAAAAGTATATAATTTGCTAAATGGATTCTCTGGTTCAGTATAATTAAAACTGTATATAACTCCCCATTCTGAGATGTGTACATACTCAATTACACTTCAGTGTTCAAGGAAGAGAAATAACAAGACCTTTGATTAAATAAAAAGATAAAATGGCAATTACTCAAGAATTATATTTTAATTAGCAAATTAAACTCAGATTCTGCAACTATAAAAAGATTTGAGAATTTCAAAAATATGTCCCCTGTCATTATTTAACATTGTTATTCAGAGTCGAAGAAAAAGATCAAACACAAAACCAAGAACAGTGACTGAGACAAGGTACCTGCTAGCATTACTTGTGGAAGTATATGCGTTACTGGAAGTGGCTGCAGAGCTGAAAACGCTGTCTAGTTCTGCCAAAGCTGCGTATTTGTCTGAGGATGTACTCGACTGCCCGGGAACTGAAACCACAGAACCAACAGGAGCTTTACCTGTGGCCCCAAAGCCACTCCCTTGATCACCGCCTATAAACACACAAAAACAAATTACACTGAAAACTTAGTTATATTTTCAATTTATCAATTTAGTTACGCTATCAATTTATGCTTTCAAATTTATCAACTTGTTTAAATTTTACACCTTTTTCATTTGCCATGAAAAAGGTGTAAATTTAAAACTGATTTAAAGCTAAGCAAATAAATGGACAGAACTCTAGTCTTACCTAATAAACTACCTAGAAACTATCAGACAAGATTAGTTATTATACATACTACTGTGGTAAAGACAAAATGCTCTTTTTGTAACAAAAACTAAGACTCTCTACCAATAACATGTCTAGATTATGCATAAAGAACAAATTCTCAAAGTGCTACATTAACATCTCTAAAACCGGTGCATCTCATTCAAGTGAACATACAAACTTATAAAATGCCAGACCTAACGTGAACCCATTAATAATACCATTTCCCCAGGGTTAATCATGAAAAAATTAGAGACAGTAGTTAAGAGGAAATATTTACACAGCACTTTATGTGCCAGGCACTGTTCTACACGATGGAGATGCAATAAAACATACACATCCAATCTATTACTACTATCTTCCTTCTAGAGATGACAAAGCATGGTCAAGAGATCAGGATGCAGACTCTAGTCTAAAAGCAGACCTCTGCCGTTCTCCAGCACACTATGCAATTTGCGAGACAAAATCCTGGCCTTAAGAGCAAAACCAGGTATAAAAATATACTGTAAAAATGATGGGTTTGGTTTTTTAAATACCAAAATATTAATAATAAATATAGTTCAAAATAACTATATTACAAAAACCACAATATAACCGGGAGGCTGTCAGCGCTATTAATAGGATTTGTTGGCCCTCTATGGCCTTCCAACAGGGAAACATGCTAAGGCAAAATTAAATTTTGTCAATTATTTTCTTTTAAAATTAGAAGTTTAGAAATAGTTTCTAGGCCTTCCAAACGGGCCATTATTGATTATTTCACATCCAAAATGTCCCATACAGTCATGACCATTTAGTACAAAATTTCTTTACAAGTAAAGTACAACGACCTTAAAATGTAATAAACACAACCAAATTTAGAGGACTATTTAATAAACAAATTTGTATTTATTTTGTTTAAAGCTTAATACCTTGCCCAGCACTGAAGATATTGTCTAAATTAGCAAGTGCTGCGTATTTGTCTGTAGACTGTAGACTAGCTTTGTTCGTTGAAACTTTACTAACAGCTGATGCTGTTTGATGACTCTGGGAAGTATTGAAGGTTCCAAAATCAGCACTGGAGGATTTGGGGAAGTTATCAAAATGAGCAAAATTAGCATTTACTGATCCAGCACTTCCACCTGTAACAGAATAAACAAAACACTTGAAATTTCTATACTTCTCCTAAAATCCTTTGATAGATTATATGATTTCTTCCTTAATTAAGTGTTCTATAAGTAATCCTACTGGCCAATGGCATTTAACTTGAATCATCTACATATGACTTTTTATAATTTGGGAAACTATATTTTCAAAGGCCCTGGCAACATGTAGGGTAACAAGTTTCTTTGTGTAATTATCTACCCTGAGGTGAAGAATATAATTCACAGAGGAGTAACTCCAAACTACCAGGTTTGAGACTCAGTTACTTTACAGAATATTCAGCTATCTATACACTACCATCTTTTACTAGTTCTCCTTAAATGGACTCCATAAGCAAGATGTAAAGTTATGTTATACTATAAACTCTTGTAGTTCCAATAAAGACTGGGTTGAAACTAATCCCAAGATAGAGATTTAAAATGTTTAGGAAGGGGCACCTGGGTGACTCAATGTTGAGTGTCTGCCTTTGGCTCAGGTCGTGATTCCAGGGACCTGGGATTAAGTCCCCCAGCAGGCTCCCCAGAGGGAGCCTGCTTCTCCCTCTGCCTATGTCTCTGCCTCTCTCTGTGTCTCTCATGAATAAAAAAAAAAAAAAAAATCTTTAAATAAATACAATGTTTAAGATGTACTATTTTGATCCACAATTTCTTTTTTTTTTGATCCACAATTTCTTAAAAAGTGGTCTTTGAGCTTTAGACTTATTTTAAGAGCTCATATTTAATTCCACATAATAATTTAATGTACATATAATGTCATGTGGTCCTCAGTAAAATCATGCCCTATTATATATAGTTCAAGGAATAAAAATTATAGTACACAACGTATAGTCTAAATATACCAATTTTTAAATTTATAGATCACAATTCACCTAATAATGGTCACTACTGTATATATACTGCTAAGATTTTAAAGACTGTTCTGTACTCTAGAGACTTCCCTAAAGTCCTACCAAAAGACTAAAGCCAGACTATTTCATTCTGTTTTTGATGCTACAAAAATAGTATATCATATAATTATATATTAAGTGATAATAAAACACAATTACAGGTATTTTAAAAAGCAGAAAGATTCAGTCCTATTTTAAAAAAGAGAACACACTTTCCCATCAATTAGTATTATAGACATTCTAAAATATATACTGATAAAAATTTTTTTAGGAATTAAACTCCAGTCCTTTTGAATTAAAACTAAGTAATGTGTGTTGGTATTTAAGATTGTGATCTGTTACAAGTAGCTGTTGAACAAAGTACATAATAATACTAAGCTTTCAACATTTGTATGATGAAGTTTACTTCAAATTATTAAAAACTAAACTATTAAATAAACTTTTTGTATACTATTGTGTTCTCTGAGTTTAGTTAACAGTGGAGAGAATAAAAGTGAGAATTTCAGAATGATTATCATTAGAAGATGAATAGCATTCTATAATTGAAAAATCCATGAAACAACAAAAAACATACAAATTAGTAAAAGATGCCTACTTGACAACAGAACTTACTGTTGGAAGCCTGGAGAGGAAAAGCGGAAGTAAATTCACCAAAACTGCAGCTAGATGAAAGCATTCTAAATGCTGGACAGCCAGAAATTATGTGAATGATGGAATTTAAAGAAGAAAAAAAAAGAAAATTGAAAGAAAAGGCTTTAAGACAACACACAGAGTTAAAAGTTGAAAGAAAAATAATCAGCCAAAGATCTAAACGAGGGTTCAGTGAGATTCTGAAAACAATACAGTTTATGGGAGAGCACTCATGTTTAAAGACCAATTCCTGCACTGAAAACTGTTTCCAGTCCAATCAAGTGTTCCATGATCTCCTTTTGAGTACTAGTATTTATCTTCTCAAGCTTCCTGCCTTGAAAATTACTTATATTTTTATTTCTATGGAAGCGAGTCATTAGCTTCCTTTATTCAGAGCCTAAATCAATGTGCTCTGTCAACCTAACACATTTTTAGCACTGTAAAGCTCCTGTGCATAAGAAATTTAAGGAAGATTCATATGCAGGAAATGGAAAACCCTTTGGATTAGACAACACATCAAAGAGTTTAAAAAAACACAGATGAACACAGACAAAAATAAAGATTTCAGGTTTCCCCAGAGCTTTATAAGATAGAACTATTTGAAAATCAAATAATTATAGAATTTAAGTTAATAGAATAATTTTTCAAACTACATCTAGAGAGTGTTTTGTGTTTTAGAGTAAACATTGAAGCATAATGCCAGAGAAGCTCTACCTGTAGTTTGGGGCTGAAAAGGAGAGTGACTCGCTGTGGGGAAACCTCCAAAATTACTCGAAGCACTAGACTGTCCAAATGCATCAAAGTTTGCAAAATCTGCATTTGCAGAATTCTGAGCTGTAAATGGTAAGGAACAATATATGTTAATGAATATGAAAATTATAAACGAAAAATATGACAAATGAATTTAAGAAGTTTATGAAAAGTGTCTGTCTCACAACACACTTTGAAGAGAATTCATTTAGAAATCAAATTTTAAATCATACCAATGTTTATTTAACCCAGTTTCAAGCAATTCATTAAAAAGTATCCAAAAATTTCCCCAAACACTTTTACAATGATAAATGTGTACTCAATACCCTTTGAATAACCTCCAGAATAGTACTTTACAAGTGACTCTATTAAAGGAAACACTAAGAGCATTAAGTGAGCTACAGTAAAGCAAACAGGGTTGTAGGATATAGATTACATCCTGGAAAATTCAGATTTAAGATGGTAGTAAGTGATTCATCAACTATGTAAATCCAAAATAATGATACAAAGAAGGTGAAATTCCATTAATATTCTCTTGGGTTTTTTTTTTTCTAAGTTTACAGCTATTTTACACCATGGCATATAAAAATGAAAAAAAAAAAAAAGTAGTGTACAAGGACATGATTGCCAAACAGATCAAAGATATTCACATTCTATTAGAAGCCGCCATTTTTCATACATACTAAAATTTGAGAAATGATGAAAACAGTAACATTTAAAACATTAGTGTACTTCAGACTCCTTGAAAACGACCAACTGGTATTTTCTCACTGATCATCAACATAAGAGCAAATTTTTAGACTTCTCTAAACTTAAACTATGTATCTAAATAAAACAATTCAAAAGATTTTTTTAAAAAAGGCTAAAATGGATGCTATCTTTTTTATTAGAGAGACTATGATGGGAAGTGGCTGGTATGCAGCAAAGGGAATGCTAAGTGGGAAGAATGAAAAGCATGCCCAAAAGATAAAGGTCAAATGCCATCAACATAGTTAAGTCAGCGGCTTTAAATCCTTGCAGGGAATTCTACTTCAAGGAAATTCTGTAAAGAAATAATCTTGTAGGGGCGCCTGGGTGGCTCAGTAGGTTAAGCGTCTGCCTTTGGCTCAGATGGTGATTTCAGGGTCCTGGGATCAAGCCCCAAATCAGGCTCCCTGCTCAACAGGGAGTCTGCTTCTCCCTCTTCTTCTGCGCCACCCCCCCAAAACCCCCACCTGACCCCGTTCATGTGTGCATGCCCTCTCTCTCTCTCTTAAATAAATAAAACCTTAAAAAAAAGAAATAATCTTGTAAATGAGTATTATATCCAACAGCTAAATAACTTGTGTCTTATAATAATGAAAAAAATTTAAACCTCAAATGGCCAGCAATGAGGAATCACTAGGAAACATCATACAAAGAAATATAAGGCAGTCATTTAAAAAAATTACGTAAAATACGTAGTCCATTCAAAAATGCTTATGACAAATAAAATAAAGAGGTTAATAAATTCCAAATACATTTTCATCTGCCAATTTTGTTAGCATGGTATCATGTGCATAGAAAATCTGCATTTTCATTAACTCAAAGCAGTGAGTTTTCAGATTAGTATCATTTTCTCCATTGCCTGAGTTTACTAAGCTTTTGCAATAAATATGTATTAACTATATACAAACCAAAAAATGTTACTAAATAAGGAATTTTTCCACTAACAAAGTAAAACATTATTCTAGGAAGATAATCAGGAAAATTTACATTTTACGTAATCACTGTTTTGTGTATAGCTGAAAGGGCATGACTGTAGGGGGGGGGGGAACACACCTATAAAGTAGACCTCCTTTTACTAGACTCCTGTGACACTTCTTTTCCTACGTCCCCACATCTAGCACTTCTGACAGGTGGGAAGTGTTATCCTATGTATACATATCACTGCTCACGCTTTGTTCTTGAAAACCTTTTTTAAACATGGTTGGTTGTCTTAGCTCTCAAATATTACACGGAGGTATCTAAATTAAAAGGCTGCTTATTGCTTAACAAAAGAAATTCTGTATTTTTTCTGGATACTCTGAAATCTTTTGTTATTGTTTTTACCTAACATAATAAAATTCAATTTCTTTATAAGCTGAGATTTTTTTTACCTTCCCCCAAAATAAACACAATGAAAGATATACTAATAAATAATAAAAGATCAATATATTGAAAAATATTTTGGAAGAAATATTGACACAAGTATAAATAATAAAAATAAGTTTAAAAACACAGTTACCATTTAGTAATAATCAAGTAAGTTTAGTGAAAAGAGAATCCAAAATAATCAGAGAATTCCATCCTAACATAAACACCATACACAGCCTTGGACAAGTCCCTCAATTGTTTTGGCGTTATCAGTTTTTTCACTAGCAAAGAAGAAGAAGAAGAAGAAAAAAAAAAAAAAAAAGGCCTATACTTGCAAATCCAGCAGTATGACTCTACAATTTATAAGGCAACAGGAATAAATATTTAAGAACTTCAGAATCCTCGGCCCAAAAGAGGAAAATTCCACTAAAAGACAAAATAAGTTTATATAGTCAAATATTTACTGGAAAACAAAATAAGAGAATATGGTACAAGAAGTCGTCAAATTTAGAGTGGGTTATATTTCAAAAGACAAGTTCTCAGTTTTTTGAACAATTTAGTTGTACATTTGAGAATAAATGAAATGCATCTATCCCTTGGAGAAAAAGAGATTAGGTCCCTAAACTGGTTTATTACTTACAACCTCAAATATATGTGAATATGTACTCTATAATAATAAATATTCTACATTTAACTTACATTTAGACCATTTGGAGAAAATATACACTTAACATGTTTCAAGCACCATCAGGAAATAAATCAGTTCAATGTAACCCATTTAGTTAGTAAAGTCTATTTTATCACATTTATAAACACTGGTGTTTTCCAACCAGAGCACCAAACACATTAATCAAATATCTATTCATTACAGCAAACCAACTTTGTAATATTTCTTTCAGTTTTTATATGGAGACATTGAATCTACTCAGTGTCTTCAACAATTGGTTATAGTGACTTTTAAAATTGATAAGTAATGTAGAATGAAATTTTAGAAACCACAATTTTGGAAATTAAACACTAATAAATTCAATAATACAGAAATTACTATCTAGAACCTCAAGCAATCTCTATAAAAAGAAATATAAACTAAACAGAATGTAACAAAACCTTAGTAAGGATGCTTTTTAAATAATCTTATTTCAAAAAGTACAAAGAAATCTCAATTTAAGAATTTAAGTCACTAAGTTAATGAGCCTGAATCTTGCTGAGAATTTTCTTTCATCTCCAGGGAGATACAGGTACACATGAAAAAGGAAGATTAAACATAGAGACCAGAGACAGAAACTGCCTTCATCAAATTCAGCTGACAAATACACCTTGTTTCACCTACATATTTAAATTCTTTTCCATCAATCCCAACATTTAAAGAGAACATTTCACACTAAATAAAAAAGCCTTCTTGCTTCTCTTTAAAAGAAAATCAGTGTGTCTGGTAATCTCGAACCCATATGTCCATGTGGCAACAGGGGGTTAGAACATCCCCCTTTGCATGTAGTTCCCTCCACAATGCATTATACTACTCACTTATGTTAACTGGGTGGCAAGACAATAAAGTTTAACATCCCTAGTACAAGGCGTAACAAAAATCAATGACAGTTTATAGTTATAAGTTTGTGGTAAGCTTATTACCAAGCAAAATAACTATGAAATTCTGTAAGGTAATTATGTTTCTAACTGCATAAGTACTTCTGTAGAAGATGACTTTTCCTGAACACAGTAATAATCCCACCACTGATACACTTCCTTACGTACCATCTCAGCCAGGATGTTTGGGTGAAGGGTGAAGACATCTGGCTTTTAAGTCACTAAACTATCTGCAAAATATAACAGGTTTCCTTATAAAATAATGCTAAGTAGACTGGCATATCTATATAATCATCATTTGCTATTAAAAGTTCCATCTGTGATATCAATTTGTATAGGAGAAAATTTTCACCTTAAAAAGTTTTTCTTAATTAGGGGGTGCCTGGGTGACTCAATTAGTTGAGTGTTCAACTCTTAGGTTTTGGCTCAGTCATGATCTCTTGAGGGAGTCTGCTGGAAGATGCTCTCCCTCTGTCCCTCCTTCCACTTACTGTACTCACGCACACAGTCGCTTGCTCTCTCTCAAATAAATAAAAAAAAAAACATGAAAATTTCAGGGTAACAACTTAGCTATCAATGACTTTATATTTATGAACCATATATGGAAAAATAAAGATTCAGGGTTCCTGTAAAGGCTGGCAAAAAATATATAGAATGGAAAAAGAGGAAATAAATAATTTTACAAGCTTCTTCTTGTAGCATGTGTATATATTTTTTTCACCCGGAATCAAATCATGTTTGAAAAAAGCAAAAAAAAAAAAAAAAAAGGTGACTTGAGTTTGCATTTGTAAACAAGAACTTTAGGCTAAAAAACTACTCCTCTTAGGCAACCTGGCCTAACTGACGTGGTTATTAAACTCTATCCTCACAGACTTATCTTTCCTACTATTTCCACCACATGTGGAAAAGAGACAAAATAGTTAAGATCTCTATCAATCTGATAAAAATTACAGGTTTCTTTTCTTTCTTTAAAAAAAAAAAATTCTACAATTAAATAAGGGCTACTATTCTCAAAGAGCATTTTAAAGGAGTCATTGATACTATGAGTGGGATCATGGTACAAAGCAACTTGCGGAGCTGCAATGACCTATATGTATAATGATGTCTGGCTAACGACACTACAGGGAAGAACACGGCACTAATTCCTTGAATAATGAATACTCACAAATTGTATTAAAAGACAAAAACACAAGAGAAACATGAAGTAAATTAAAAATTTATAAAAGATCTTGGTAGTTACTTATCAGTCATTTCAAATTCTATTTCAGTAAGTGTAAAACTGAGATAAATGTAAACTATTCATGTATTACAGAAGGTTCACTCTACATTCTTGGATTCTTCAACTCCTTTTGCTAGCATTCAAAAGCAACAGGTGGGGAAAAAAAAGAGTTGGGGCACCTGTCTGGTCACAGGAGACTAGCTGCCCATCTGAAGGGTGAAGGGGAAGAAGTCTCCCTAGGTTTCCTGGACTTTTCCCTGTTCAGCTAACACAGGAGAAAGGAAACTTACCACAGCCCCAACATCTTAAGCTTCCTGATTTCTTACTCTTCTCAGTATAATCTCTGCTGAGAAAGAGATCCTCTTTATCACAGGATCTCTTTTTAAAGCAAACACACATACACACAAATTACACCATAATTTGCTTCTGTGGCATGCCCTTAGAAAATACTTTAATATTTATTTTCTCACTAATATTTAAAACAAAAAGTTCCTTTAATGCTTGCTAGAAAGAAATGTGGCTGAAGCACAGCTTTCCCATAATTTTTCAAACCATCTTAAACAGTACATTTTGGATGTGTACATTTATATATGTTATACTTTATACCATTATTATCCAACTATAAGCCAGGTCTTCAAATTGAAAGAAAAAGGAGGAGTAACATCACAATCTTACAGGTGAGAAAAGAAGTTAAATAAGTTCTAAAATACAAATAGGAAATCAATTCTCTAAGTGCTAGTTTCTGTTATACTCATAAACCAGTGAAATACAAGTTTTAGAAAGATAGTCTTGAATTTTTCTTGATTATATAATTAAAATTTTAAAAATCTGTAACAAATCAATTAAAAAACATTAGCTAACTAATACCTCATATATACATGCAAAAATATAAAGCAAAGTTTCAAATGACCAAATAAAACAGCTACGAAATGACTAAATCTATTCTTAGTTTTAGTGCTCTACGTTTGGTTTGATGCTTACTCAACCATTCACAAATGCAGACAGGTAAACTTTCTATGACATACACATCAAAGCTTACTGGCATCCAAAAGATTATTTCCCATTGTATAAATACAATGTAGGCGTTTAGATCGTTTACATCATACCTTATTTAAGAAGTAGAAGGAGGCATCAAGAAACAATAATTCATTCTGATTGCAAAGCCTATTTCTTTTCACTACATTATGCCATTTCACTGTCCATTACAGTTATTTACTACTATAATTAGAAAGACACAAATGATTACATCTGTACTTCATAATCAATTTTTAAATCAATTATCTAGATAACTGCAAGGTTTATATATTCATTTTCAAAACAAAACTCTGCAACTTCTAATTTTTGGTAAAGTGCATTAAACTCTTTGTAACAAACATGTTAAATCTGGAAATAAAAAAGAAGTTGTATCTTTTAGAGCCAACCTGAAGATGCTTGCTACTCTAAAGATGGGATAATTTGAACATAAATAAAGATAATGATGACAACAGATTTGAGATATAGCAAATGTTAAATCTATGAATCCATAATGATATGAAACAAAAAACAGATCATCATTAAAATATAGTGGGGATTCAACTCATTCCGATATGTGATTGGTTATAGAATCAGTCATGTATTAACTTTCCTCTGCTAATTATACCACTGGATATCAAAAATTTTTAAAGAAATATTTCAGCTCATAAATAAAGGAATGATAAATTTAGAGTATCAACATTCTGTATCCAGGCACAAAGCATCAACAGCTCACATTACAAATCAGAAACAATTGGTATTATGTGCCTCTTAAGTGGGTAAGTAGCAGGTTGCCCCCCTCCAAAGAAAGAACCTGTAATGGATCACGAATCTAGATCCAACCATCAATTTACAGAGAATAAAGAGGAGAGGGGAACCTGTTAAGGGACCTCAGAGTGGTGCAATCAACAAATTCAGATTAAAATCAAGTAAAAAAACTCTACAGGACAAATAACCTGATTTCTTCAACAAAAGAATAACAAAGGAGAAAAATGAAATGGAGGAAGAACCCACAGACTAAGTAATATATCTCACAACTACAGTGTGTACACCTTATCTGAATAAATTGTGTGCGTGTGTGTCTGTCTGAACTGGAATGGAAAATCCAAATTGAAAAAAAAAAATAAAAAAAGAAAAAATAAAAGAAAATCCAAATTGTGACTAATGAATAATAATAAATATTATTACTATTATTTACGGAGTGATAACACTACTGTAGTTACATTTAACAAAGTTCTTGTTTTATAGATATATGTAAAATCTTAATAAGCTAGAATGTCTAAAATTGCTTCAAAATAATGTAAGAGGAGGAAAAGAGTAGAATAACAAATGAAACCAGATTAGTCATAAGCAATGAGTACACACGGGTTATATTAACTGGTCACTTCTGAGTATGTGCAATTTTCCATATTAAAAAAGTAAAAAAAAAATATATTAAAAAGTCTTTTCCCATTTTTCTTTGGAAAGAGGTCATGTCAGTATCTGACATTAAGTATAATCTCTTCTGTGATTAAAAAAGCACTACATGGCTACATATTACAACTCAACAGCTATGAGGGCCCACTCCCTCAACAACATATTTACTGATATTTAAGTTTTAAAAGAGAATGGATGTTTCTTGGTGCTATATATACATGTCATCCAAAAAAGCTGTTGGAAAAAACACTTACCTGCATGACTGTTGAAATGTGCAAAGTTAGCAAAATTGGCTGTAGCTGTTGACTGAGGTGCTGGAGCAGCAAAGATGTCTGAGCCAAGATCACTTAAAAGGTCAAACTGCTTCTTTTCCTGCTGCTGCGCTTGAGAGCGACCTACAACCGGGGACTATAAACCACATATTAACTATAAAGAGTTTCCAGTCAGACCTGCTACATTTTTATGACATTATTTTCAATTCACCAAGCTTAAAACACAGTTTAAAGATCAGATCACATAATCTTTTATTTGTAGTTTTGAATACTTTGATAGTTTTTAAAAAGCACAAATTTTCAACATCTATTCCCACATTATCTCTCAATTCTAAGTACAAAGCCAAAAGCAAAGAAATACTGTATTACAACAGTTGTTATACCTTAAACACAAGACAGACTTACTGCTAACAGAGCAATGATAAGACTTGCAGAAAACACATGCTGTTTATGATGTGAAAGAGTACAATATACTGACTTAGCCTTTCATTTTTCACTCAAAACTCTTGTGAAAACTAAGTAATTTTATTCAGATGCCCTAGTGTGTATTATTAAAAAGGGTAGGTTTTAATTCAAATAGTACTATGCCTCAGAAGCATTCTTGTGTAGGACAGACATTGCAATGCCAGAGAAGAACAAATGTGTCACAGGTCAATCAACTGTAATAAAGCACAGAAACACACACTTTTACGCCAACTTATGAAAAGACTTCCATCTGTTTAATTTTTTTAAAATAAGGTATGTTGTGTTTCAATGATAAACATGCTTCACAATCAGGCAAGGAGAAAATTTTACTGCCAAGAAATCCTTTCTTGTAAAAGTCCATCACAGAGACTATACTGCTCTAACTGAGGAGTTAAAGTCATGTTTTACTAAGTGTATGTTATACGATAGCTAACTATTAACAACCTTCCTGTAGACCTTTACAAACCTATGGCGCACATTCAAGGAAACTCTAATTTACAATAGCAAAAAAGAACAAAAATATGCACATCTTAACCAAGATTCTTTAATATATTATAAACCATTAGGATAGAATGCTATTGACATTTAAACTTATGCTACAGTCTTAAAGAATTCCCAATTTCACGATACTCACTATCCTTCTTAAGTAGAAGCTTCTACAAAGACTTGAGACTACTCACCTGACTAGGTGTGCCCTTATTTAAGTGCAGAGCTGGTGCTGAATCTCCTAAGAGAGACTTCAGTGGTTTGACCTCAGGTGTGCTGCTTGTGCTACTGGCAGAGGACCCTGAAATAGATGCATGAACTGATGCCACCACTTTGGCTTGTTCTGGAGGGACATACCTAAAACATATGAAAAATTAAGCAGACAGTTACCTAAGAAAAATGTAGCAAATACTATGCTTAAAAATAATAAACTTAATTCTCATTTTTTACAAGATTATTTCAACATTAATCTTATTTCAAAACCCTCTTAGAACTGATTGCATAAGACTGCACCTAACTGAAATACGCATTTAGCAAGGGTACTAAAGACTAACCACAAAACTTGTTTCAATTATAATTTTTCTTAGAAATAAATAAAATATAGTAACTGCTTTTTTTTTTAACAACAGAGGACCTATAGTTATTCATTACTATGAGCAGTTAAAACTCTAATTTTCATAAACTAAAGTATCATAAGATCATAAATAACATTTGGGAAGAGAGAAGAAACGAAAAACATTTATTACATTACAGTTAATAGTCTAAAATATAAAGGTCTATTACAAATCTAGGAGAATAAGATCAACAACTCAATTTTTAAATAAGCAGAAACAGTTCACAAATGAAGACACAGAAATGAAAACATTTGTAACCTTAGAAAAATGCAAATTAAAATATTCACATCTGCTCTGAGCATAAATTTTATAAATTTTGTTACTAAAATATATATATAATTAAATATATAAAATACATAAAAAGGTCTGCTCTGTGTCCCAGAAGTACAACTTTCGGAAACTTCTCTTTAGGGATTAATTGAATAATTAACACAGATACATGTACATGCATGTTTTCATAGCTAATTTAAAAAAACTGGCCCCATATCAAACATTTATCAAGAAAAATATACTCAAAGGGGAATACTACAGAGCTACTCTTGTTCTGACATGGAAAAATGTCCCAAAGACTTTACAGGTCTTTCAGGTTTGATCTCTATCATGTAAGTACAAGATTTGTAAGAGGAAGAGAATAAAGAAAGGGAAGAGAGACAGGAAGAACACAATCTCAAACATCACCAATGCTAATCTCTAGGGCTGGGATCATGTAAGAGCCTTCGTTCTATTTCTAGGTTTTGTCCCACCCTACCCTACTCCCCACTCTCCACCCCCATATTACTTGGAGGACTTAGGAGAGAGAACAGTGGTTGAGAGCATCTATGTGTTCTAGAGACAGAGTTCAAATCACAGCTCTACCACTCAACAGCTATAAAACCCAGGGCAAACTACTTTAACCCTTTGTGCCTCTGACTATTCATCTATAAAATGGAGATACAGCTATGAAGTATGACCAAGTTAACACTTGTAAAGTACTTAGAACAGTTCCCAGTACAGGTGTATTAGCTACATAAGTGTTAGCTATTATCAAACTATATAATAATAACAACACAACTGCTTTCCCAATTAATGGGACAGATGCAATATGAAAATGAAAACAGGAAGTTATGTTTTACCATAATCTGGTGTATTCACTGATGATATCCATATTTGAGTACAGTCAAGTCTTATGAAAGGATAAAACCAGATAAAACTATATAATTCAAACATTCATCTGACTAAAAGTAAAAGGGTTAGGCTTGTATAGCACAGGAAGTGAGTATGAAAACTGGTCAATTTCAAAACCCCTTCAGATCTAAGACTATAGCCTCAAGGTTTTAAGTACAGTGAGGATCTTTAGGGAGAATATACTTGCACAGTGCTTATGTCATCTTAAAAACCCACCACACACTGCTCTCTCATTACAGATATGCAGCAGCCTGAGTTCAAAATGCACAGGGTCTGGCCCGCCTGAATGTGGGTCACTCTGTCAAGGTGCCCACCGTTCGAGTGTGTATTTGTATCATTTTTATCATTACTACATTGTTTTTCTCAGGACAGAAAAAGTAAAATGAATTATAATTATTTGAGGTTTACAGTTTTTTGGGTTATGGTCTGAATTAATAATTTTATTATTATTACCATCATAAATGCAAGGAGGGAATCTATGGTTTTAAATCTATCAACTCTTACGCACACCTTTCTTTCACTAGCGGAAGATAAACTATCTGAAACCCTAGCTAAATTCTATTCAAACTAACTTTCTGAGTTAGTAAAGCTGTCGAAAAAATAAAAAATTAGGCGTTGGCTATCCAAGGAGAAAGGTCTAACTACAGGATACAAGGTCTTGGAAATTAAGACCTGAAACAATAGAAGGATAATTATACACTTCATTTTAAGAGAATCATTTATGCCACCACGTTTTTACTATTACCGTAATATGCTTTTTTATCTGCATTCATACCTAACGTATCTAGTGCCACTGAATGTAGCCCTAGCTCTGGCTAATCCTGCCTTGCAGAAGGTAGTCTCCTCTAGAGAACAGTAAGAATCCAAGGTTCGTAGAGCACATAAATCAAAGCTGATTCTTTCTAATGTGTTCACTGAATGAAGGGTAGAGATATCTCACCCATGAACCACAGCAAGTACTCCCTAAGGATTCCCTGGGTTAAAATACAGCTCCTCAGGGAAACAAGCAGCCATTATTTCCTCCTCATCTAGTCCCCCCTATTTGTGACTCCTAAATTTTCTGAAGCCCCTGAGAAGGAAATAATACACCAGTGAATAATGAGTCTTAGTAAACTGAATAGTGTTCATATAGCTAAAAATGATGATTCCAAAGTAGCTGAACACTAGCTTTAGACATATTTCCTGCTCTGCTTTTTAAAAGGCTTTACTAGCTGTAAGTCCAACCTGTTTTAACTTCTTTTTAAAAATTAACATCTGATGGATTTAGTCAGGGGAGCATAAATGCTCTCATCCTAACCAGGTAGTAAAATGACTTCTTGGGTGAGAAGTGAGGATATTTTGAGCAAAGACTTACTGCAAAATGCAATTAAGTGGATGGATTACTCCACAAGAGCTTTAGCACAGTGCATACTATATAAAAGATGCTAAATTCTTGCTAAATGAATGAATATTTTAAGAAAGAGGCTGAATAAATCTAGAATGTCTTGAGAAGCTTATAGGGCTACAGAAGGATTTGAAAGGAGGATCCCTCTAGCTTTCCAAAAATGGGTAGGAAACCTGGGAATAAGGAAAAAGGAAGGTACTCTTAGGCACAGGTGACTCAAATAGAAGTCAAGACTTTTAGAAACCAAATGCACAAAAATGCCGGGATATAATGAGTCTCTACCTACCTACATACCTAGTTCCTTATTTCCTATTTATCTAATTTTAATCCTTCCTTCTTTATGTCAGATTAATCTTACCCATAATTAATATGAATTTGGGAGTCTTTGCTCTAAATACAAACTATTCACTCACCATCTTTTCTTTTCATACTTTTCTTGTAGGAACTCTTTCACTTTTTGTGGATCCCTGAAGTCTGGAATTGCTGAAGATCTATCATCAAATAATCCTAGCCAAATCTGTTTACAGACCTTTGGAAAGAATTAAAAAAAAAAAAAGTGTTAAATTCAACATCTTAACTTAATTAAATTTTAAGGGAAAATTAGAATTCTTTCAAAAAGCTAACCTACTTAATACCACAGCTTTCAATGAGAATATTTACCACAAAGAAGCACCAAATGAATAAATTTATTTTAATATATTCCAGTATGCAATAAAATCTTAGCAAAAGTATCATAAAAAATAACACTTCATAGGGGAACAACTAGTGAAATGGGATTTAAGAGGATCTGGGACTTGCTGGTCTTGAAGTGATCACACTGGAAACCCTGAGCAAAGTCATGTACCTTTATAAACCTTAGAGTTCCTTCACCCCATAAAACAGAGGAATTAGACCAGCAGCATTTTCATGGATCTTTGACAGATTTTAAAAATCAATCAAAAAGAGGTGCCTGGTTGGTTCAGTCAGTAGAGTACATGACTCTTTTTTCTTCTTTTTGGGTTTATTTATTTATTTGGGAGCGAGAGTGAGCGTGCATGCATACATGCACACAAATGGGGGCAAGGGAGAGCAGAGGGAGAGTGAAAGAGTCTTAAGCAGACTCCCGTTGAACACTGAGCATGACGTGGGACTCAATTCAACCATCCTGAGACCATGACCTGAGCCAAAACCAAGAGTCAGATGCTTAACCAACTGAGCGACCCAAGTACTCCTAGAGCATGTGACTCTTGATCTCAGGGTCATGAGTTCAAGTCCCATGTTGGATGTAGAGATTACTCAAAAAAGAGAGAGAGAGAGAGAATATAAATCAACAACACCTGAATGAAAACTACTAGAATCATAAATGATGTGAGCTTAAATAAAAATAACAATAACAAAAATACAAGGCAGATACAACTCTAGCTTTATAATTACCTCCTATGCTTTTCCCCTAACAGCTAAAAAGTAACTTTTTAGAAAAATTACAGGCATGAAATGATGCAGAACTCAAATAGAACACAAAGAGCAGAGAATCATAAAGAAAACTGATAAGGTGGATTTCAAAATTTTAAACCACTGCTCTTCAAAAAACTTAAAAAGTATAAAGGCAAGCCACCAATTAATAAAAAGTATTTGCAAAATGTGTTAAGAACCTAAAAGAATGTGAATCCAAAGTACATTTAAAAATTCTTAAAATTCAATTATAAAAAGCTTGTCAGAATAGTCCAACTGAACACACACTTCACAAAAGATACACACACTGCAAATATGCATCCCCAAATCCCTAGTCAAGCAGAAAATTAAAATGACACCAAGACTCCACTACACAGACACTCATAGATACCACTAAATGGCTAAAAATAAAGATTAACCATATCATGTATTGGTAACAATACAGAACAACTGGAACTCTCAAGAATGTTAAAAAGGTACAACTACCTTGGCATGACTGTTGACAGTTTCTTAAAAGTTAAATATATACCTACCGTATGATCAAGTCATCCCACTTCTAAGTTTTACCCAACAAAAATAAAAACACCTATCCAGGGGATCCCTGGGTGGCTCAGTGGTTTTGCGCCTGCCTTTGGCCCAGGGTGCGATCCTGGAGTCCCGGGATTGAGTCCCGCGTTGGGCTCCCAGCGTGGAGCCTGCTTCTCTCTCTGCCTGTGTCTCTGCCTCTCTCTCTCTCTATGTCTATCATAAATAAATAAAAATAAATCTAAAAACAAAACAAAACAAAACAAAAAACACCTATCCATACCCAGGTTTGTGCACATATGTTCACAGCAGCTTTACAGATAACTCCAAAATGGAAACAGCGCAAATGTTCATCAACAGGTTAAATGGATCAACTTTGGAATATCCAAGTAGGATACTATTCAGCAATTAAGAGGAATAAACTATTGATTGAATAAACCTCAAAGTAATTATGCTGAGAAGCCAGACTGTATGATTCCATTCATTTATATTTTAGAAAATATAAACTTATCTATAGTGATAGAAAGCAGATCAGCGCACACATTACAAATGGGCACCGAAAAACTCTTCAGGTTGAGGAAAATGCATGTTGTCTTGTCACTATAGTGATGACTTCACATACATCAAAATTCATCAAAATTATATACTTTAAATATGCACAAGTTATTGCAATTGATTATTTCTCAGTAAAGCTATCAGAAACTAGTCTATAAGTTTCCAAAATCATATTATCTTAAAAAAATATTTATGACACTGTGAAAAGAACACAGTATCCTGTTTCAAAAAGTCAAATAAATATTTGAGGAATCAGAGAATGAAAGGCAGCAGCATACCTATCAATCTTACCTGCTCACTGAAGTGGGTAAGTAAAAAAGAAGGACTTTTTCCTCTATCTGTACCTCAAGCATGTTTCAAGACAACTTTTCTTATACTTCCCTCCTACTCCAAGCTCAGTACAGATACTATACACAGCATCACTGAGGCAGTGTAGCTGCCTCACACCTAAATCCTAGGCTAAGGCACAACCTTGGGCAAAGCCCAAAAAGTGCAGACTCCCAGAAAGGGTGACGCAACTTATTGCCAGAAATACTATCAACCCCGTGAGGGCCAGTTTCTCCAAAAACTATTTAGCAACTTAAAAAGAACCACACAGGACTCTCCTCAGTCAGAAACCTGACCAGTGATTCTCCAAAAATGTAATTTTGAAGGAATCTGTGGCTTTACAATTACATGTATAAAGGGATGATTGGAAATTTCTAATTCTTTTATCTTAAAAATTCCCAAATGAGAAAACAAGAGACATGGTAATCATTTGTCCAAATCAAAGAATTATTAACTGTAACTGACACAATTAGTTCAGGACACTTTACAACATTTAGTCTTTGCATTCCAAGAATCTCCATTAACTACCATATGCAAATTTTAAATTATCAACTGGTAGTGAAAAAATAACAAATATACAAATAAATAAAAAGGAGATGGGCTGAAGAGAGATCATTAAGTTACTGTCTTGGCATTCATCATGGTAATACAAAGCAAAGATGAAGTGCTTGATGGTAAACTTTATAGACAGCTGACATTAGCACCCTGTAGGCCCTGCCACTCAAAATTCTGTAAAACTGCTACAGTTCTGCTCCTACTCTCTGACTGGAAAAATCAGCTGCTTTAGGGACATCTGGGGTGGCTGAGTGGTTGAGCGTCTGCCTTCAGCTCAGGGTGTAGTCCCTGAGTCCTGGGATCCAGTCCCACACTGGGCTCCCCTCAAGGAGCCTGCTCTTCTCCCTCTACGTCTCTGCCTCTCTCTGTGTCTCTCTCATGAATAAATAAATAAAATCTTAAAAAACAAAACAAAACAAACAAAAAAACCTAGCTGTTCTGGTCCACTACAAATTCATCCTCTCTCACTATCACAGTCACTTGACATTAGTCAGTTCTTACTTCTATGTTAACCCACAGTAACTATTTTCTATATTGCTCAAAATCCTAACCATAACGGCTACTCTTGGCAGTTGAATTTGTACCTTCATACCTAAATGAAGTGGCTCTCAAAATGCATTCCCCCGGGGCACGTGGGTGGCTCAGTCAGTCAAGCATCCTACTCTAGGTTTCAGTTCAGGTCATGATCTCAGGAACAGAGGATAGAGTCCCAAGTCAGGCTCTATGCTCAGCAGTTCGATTTTCTCTCTCCCTCTTACTCTGCCCCTCCCCCAGCACATGCGGTCTCTAAAAGTAAGTAAATAAATCTTACAAAAAAAATAAAATATATTCCCCAATTCCCTGGACCAGCAACATCAGTGTTACCTAAGAACTTGTAAATAAATGTAAACTTTCAGGACCCATCTAAGACCTAAGAAATCAGAATCTCAAGAGACAGCTGCCCAGCCATGTGTCTCAAGAAGTCCTTTGGGTGACTGGGAAATAGGTCAAAGTCTGAAAACCAATGCTTTAGTAAAATCTAGGCCAGAAGATGGAAACTTCCTTTCCATTTATATACAAACACTACATATAGTTTTCAGTATTCCTCAAAATTTTGTAGTCACTAATCCTATCATTAGGCAACATTTATTTAAGAGAAACAGTGTTCCAGGGAAACATCTGAGAAAATGTCACAGTCTCTGTCTCGTTGAGACCCATTCACATTTTAGTTCCTGAAATACTGGCTTCTGTTATTATTCTACTAAATAGTAACTGCACGTTCAGGCTTATAGATTTCTTGATAGGAAAGTATAAAATTCTTTTTTGCTTGTTTTGTTAGTAAACTGAAAAGGGACTGTTTCTCCAAGTTAAAGGAGAATGGGAGAGTAAATTACTAATACAGCAAGCAGTATGGAAGCCTATGGTCATTAAGTATTACAGTGAAACCAGTCATAGAAGTTGTAGGTTTTCCTCCAGCTCCCTCTGGCTATTTAGGTACAAAGCAGTCAAGTGCTGGCTTTAATCAAGGTAAAATACAACAGAAGTTAAAAAGAAGTGGTTATAACAGACCATGGATCTAAGGTGAGAAAAACGCAGATAAGATGATGGAAAACAAAGAAGTTTAGCCTCCAGTTATACCAAAATTGTTGAGAGTCAGAAATTAGAGGGAATGTGCTGGGAAGAGAGAAGTGGAGGTGCTCAGAGAACAGGATACCTGAACTTGACCTCTGAGGGGGTGATACTGTTATTGATAAAAAGTCCAAAACAAAATGCAGAATTATTGGAGGTTAAGAGGTCAAGGAATTCAGAAGGCCAAATTATCTAATATTATGATAATCATGTGGATTATCCATGTGGATATCGAGATTGGCAGAAATGATTAACACTAGTAGAAAAAAGACATTATGTAAGGAGCTAAAATCTTTAATGAATGAGGGGTCTGACAGGTATGACTGCAATCAGAAGCCACAGCAGTTGATAAAATCTACTGGCACAAGTAACATGGGGCTGGGGGACCAGAAACCCCACTGAGGAACAAGAATGATACTTAAAAGCCACCATCTGGAAGAGCTGCACTCTTGATGGAATTAGTTTTGATAATCTCTTTGAGAGTGGTGGATAATCAGTTCTAATTATAGAATAAATGTGATGGATGGGGGGAGTTCAGAGCCTAGACTAGGGAACCAGACTGAATATAAATTCCAACTCTATTTATTTATTTTTTTAAGATTTTATTTATTCATTCATGAGAGACAGAGAAAGAGAGACAGACAGGCAGAGGGAGAAGCAGGTTCCATGCAGGGAGCCTGATGTGGGATTCGATCCCGGAACCCCAGGATCATGCATGCCCTGAGCCAAAGGCAGACACTCAACCGCAGAGCCACCCAGGCATCCCTCCAACTCTGCTTAGTCATAGAACATGCTTCACAGGGATGGTGGAAGGGTTCAATGAGTTAATAGGTGTTTTCCACTCTGGAATAGGCATGCATATATAGTGAACTTTAACTAGTATTAGTTAATATTACTTTCAGAGGTAGATTATGGAATAATGAGGTGAGCAAGGGCTGGAAAGTAGAGGTCTCCTCAGGAACACAGGAAACTATGAGTCTCCCTTCTTTTCTGCTGCAGACAGAATCAGAGTTGTCTTGATAAAATAATCTCCCTCCTCCAAACTTCTGTAGCACTTTGTACCTCTCACATGAGACTCATTACCAAGTGTCTCATATTCAAATTACTGCACATGTCTCATGTACTTTTGAATTCCCTACAATACTTAAAACAAGGGGTGGTGCCATACTGCGTGTTCAGTAAACGTATCTTTAATGCTCAAACCACACATCATTTATTTACTTTAAAGTAAAATTACACATCAGCCAATAGAATAAACTCATGAAATTGTCAGGATATTTTTTTCCTTATTCTAGTGCTAATCCACTTTAGAAGAATGGAAAATATTTTAAAGCATACTTATGAGTCAGGGTTGCCACAGAAAACAGTGGTATACTCAATTTGGCAAATTTGAAATAAGTTTGACTATTTACAAAGCACAGGGAGGCTGTAAGGAAATCATATGAGAGTATAGTTCCCCACATTGGTAATGGCAGGGCCCAACCCCATCCACTTGCAGTGAAAGAAGGCCAGGGAGAGGTCAGCAACCTTAAAAGGAAGAGGGCTACTTGAAGGGAGTTTGACCTTTAATGGAAGGATGCAGAAAGTAATACAAGAAATCCCACAGGGAAGAAGAAAATAAATATTTTAATCTCTTCCTCCTTCTCCTCCTTGATCTGCTGACCATACTCCCCCATCAGCTAAACCCAAGTGGAAGCCAGGAGTCAAGAAAACCAGTTTGTGTATCCAGATAAACCAGCTACCTGGAGCCAGATCAGGGTAAAGACCAGAGCTAGAAGGGCAGATGGAAGCTATCCAGCACAGCACCCAAACCATGGTAATAAATACACGCAGTGGAAGGAATTTAACAAACTCAATTATGGACACCAGAGATAGGAAACATCCATACTAATTCTCAATTACTCATATAAAAAAAAAAAGGAAGGGTAAGAAAACAGTCCTCTACCAGGCTTGAGAAGGAAAATAGATACGGGTAGAGATTATAGCTTTATAATCCCCTCATGGACAGCAAAATAAAATAGAAATTTGTGTGAGTGGGAAGATTACTGATTCCATGGTACGATATAATTATGGCATTTGATAATATTACCCTTAAAATAGAGAAACAATAGGAGACTTAAAGAATTGAAAATTTCATGAACAAGTAACTAATACCCACTCTTTGAAAGCACAAAGAAAAACTGAACAGAAATAAAATATTAACAGGTAGAAGTCTCAAGAGATACTATGTATCATCAATACATTATTTTGCCCTAAAAAGAAAGTTTTTTGGCTTAATTTGCCCTAAAAATCCCATATCAGAAAAATATCTCCAATACATGTTATGACTCAAGTTAACTACTAGAAAAATAAGTTATTAACATTTCCTATACCCATCCAGCCTACATTAGCATGACTATGCTAATATTTCTAGGCTGGAGGGTATTTCTCCATTATAGCCTATCTAAAGGATATATATTAATTAATAATGCTTAGAGAAACAAAGACACTATCCATAGGACTTACGCAAGAGAAACCAAGAATTCTCCGTGTATATATCTTTTCAGGACTGTACTGAATGGTTTATTCAATCTTAAAATTTGGTTTTAAAAAATGCGCACAAATTAGAACATATGCAACTGATAAGCTTGAAGAGGCACTCTCAAACCTTATGTGCAGATCACTGAGACCAGAGCCTTGGAGAACCAGACACATAAATGGATATGTGAGGGAATATGACTTATATCAAATCCAATTTATTTAATCTTAGGCTGTTGTTGTTTTTAATTTAAGCACAAACTAACTTATAATGGCTTCCTTAACATAAAAATCAAATTCTTCACAATTTTGGCTCCAAAGGAGCCTTGATAACTCTGCAGATTTATCTTCTATCATCACTCTTTCCAGCCACATAGATCTCCTATGAAAGCCTTCCCTAAACATCCAATCCAAAGGGGGCAATATTCTCCACACCAAATGTCATACATTCATTACTACAATATGGTATTTCTTTTCACCCCCTTTATTTCATAGCTTCTGAATGTAAATTTCATGACGCAGGAATCTTCTGAATCACCACTACTTTCTTCTCTCAATGCCTGACACACAGCAGACACTAAATAAATAACCTGGCCCACGAGTGAAAGCAACTTCCTATCAAGTGTTGAAATACATGAACTGCAGAAATTATATTTTCCCTTTGCTCCATCTAAAATATACATGCTGACCTAGAACATTTGGCTTACCCACTTACTCATGCAGAAGTAATAAATTCACTGATCCAAATTCTCACATTCTATATAGACCAGAGGTTAGCAAATTACACCTCACAGACTAAATCTGGCCTACGGTCTGTGCTGGCAGCTACAGTTTCACTGGATGACAGCCACGTGCACTTGTTTATCTGCCTATTCCGCTTTGTTGTGTAGCTACAACAGAGACCATGGTCCACAAAACCTAATATGTACTGTCTAACCCTTAACAAAAAAGGTCTGCCAACCCCTGATTTACCTGAAACTATGGACTTACTATAATACCATCCCAGCATCCAAAAATAATAACAATTTAAATAGGATAATAAATAAAAGCTTGTTTTAGAAGCAAGAAGCTAGAAGGGCAGATGGAATAACAGAGATGCGTGAGGAATAACAGAGATGAAACTAAAAATGAAAGAAGCCTTTCCCTGGAGGAAGAACTTTCCAAGAATGAGGAGTATCTAAGGGCCAATTTATTATATAGACCCACTCATTAGAGACTACAGGAGAAAAAGAACCAGAATAAGTTTCATGTAAGGATTAACAGGTATTTAACACTTGTTTTCTAAGTAACTGATAAGTACAAAGAAATAGAAAAGATAAAAGCAGCAAATACTTAGAACTCTAGAGAGAAATTAAATGCAGTGGAAATAGCAGTAAAAGTTACCTGAAAATATCTACGGTCTGTAAAGGAGACCAGGAGCTTTAATTCAGAAACCTACTGTGGCCACTTAGTAAAAGGCAGTATACACAATACACAGCACATTCCCATACATGATTTCATTTTAGACTGTGCTCCAGGTAGGTTTCAAAGAACAAAAACCCAGCTATAACAGTTCAGATAAAACAAGTTTACACAGGAAGCATATAGCAACACTTCAAGAAAACAAAAAGTTTATGGGAACCTGGGCTGCAAAAAGAAAACCATCTGGGACCTAGACTATCTCTCTCTGTTGCCAAAGCTCCTCTCCACACTTGTCCCACCAAACACAGTTTATCACCTCTGATTCTCACAGTATGTCTACAAAGTCACTGCTCTTATCTTAGTACACGATTTTTTTTTCCCTGTTTGTTAAGACTGCACATGGCCCAAACATATAGTGTCTTTTTGGTTTAAGTGACTCACCATTTGAATCCAGCCTCTGTGAATCTTAATTCAATTTCTTAAAAGAGGAAGGATCTGATTAGTCACCGGCCCCTAAGATTAGCTGTCCATTCCTGGTCCAGTAAGCTGTGTGTTTTATATCTTTATTTTGTGTTTTTTCCAAGACAGGGAGGGAGTCTCTCCCCTTTCTTCCATCAGCAAGGACCATGAGCATGGTAAGCACTCCCAGCCTGAAACACACCTTTATTCATGAATGTGCTTTGCAAATTATAAAAAGCTTTATAAATGTAAAATTTTTAGTGAAGTCACATTAGTTTCGAGAAAGGTTATCAATTGCCCTACTTTCGTGAACTAAGATGACATATGTAAAATTTATGTAAACAATTGTTCTTTTAACTTTGTCTGCTATGTCTTTAAAAAGCTTCCCGGTATTCGTTAAATATATCAATATCTGATTTTTCCACTGCTTTTAGTATTTAAAGTCCTTATACATTTAAATGTTAAACAGATAGCTATATTTTCTATTAATTTTTATGGTATTCTCTTGTGGCTTTTTTATTGTCTACTCCCAAGTATATACATCCTTAAACACTACAATTTAGTCTGTTTCTAAGCCACAAAATAATTTGTTTTACAGAAAAGTTGCAAGTGTAGTAAAAAAGAACTCCCACATACCCCTCACCCAAAGTCTCCAATGTTAACATTTACTTTACCATTCTCTCTTGAGACAAAATCTTTTCTGAACCATTTAGATTTGAACCTTCTCTTCCCAAGTGTGTATCTCCTTAAAATAGGGGCATTCTTTTATATAATCATAAGCAAAATTATCAAAATCAGGAAATAAACATTTTGTTTTATTATTATCTAATCCACAGACCAGCCAATTATCTTAATTATGTCCTTTATAGCAAAAGGAAAAAGTTCACCCAGTACAGAATCCATAACCATCTTGTTGCCTTTAATCTGGAACAGTTCCTTTATGAACCATCCCTTCATGTGTCTTTGTTTTCATGGCCTTGACATCTTTGAAGAATACAGGTCAGGTATTCTGTAGTATGTTTTTTTTTTTTTTTAAGATTGTATTATTTATTTATTAATGAGCGACAAGAGCGAGAGAGAGAGGCAGAGACACAGGCAGAGGGAGAAGCAGGCTCCATGCAGGGAGTCTGACGTGGGACTCGATCCCGGGTCTCCAGGATCAAACCTGGGCCAAAGGCAGCGCTAAACCGCTGAGCCACCTGGGCTGCCCAGTATGTTCCCTTTTTTAGGTTTTCTCATGACCAAAATTTATGTCACGCACATAGGTCATGTTGTCTTTCTCAGTGCATTATATCAGGAGACACATGATGTCATTTAGTCCCTCCTGGGTGATGTTAAGTGACATATGCCAGATTTCTCCACACTGAAGTCATGATTTTCCCTTTGGGATTAATAAGTATCTTGTAGGGAGATACTCTGAGACATTTTCCATATTTTTACTGTTTTTGCACTTTTAAATTTTAACTTTAAAATATTTCTGAAATTTATTTTAGTATATTACGTTAGTTAACACTCTACCTGACTTGCCCTTTACTGAATAACCAATCCCTTCCATACTGTACTGCTGAAATTCATGTATTTTATAATAACTTGATACACTTGATATATATTAAGATTACAGCATATCTCGGGATATAGTCTATAGATCTGTGCCTATTCTAGTTTCAGACTATTGTTATTACTGCATTTATATTGCAAATTATTGCCTATAAGCACAGATATATTTAGTATGTAAGTAGAGCCAATCCTATTTACTCTTTGGTTTACAAATTCTTCTCAGTTACTTACTTCTTTGCTTTTTTTGAATGAACTTTAGAATCACCATCTAAAAAGAAAAAATTCACACCAGTGTTTTGGTTTCAATCATTTACACTTAACTTGTGAACCTCTTAAAGCACAGCATTCTCAGTCCCAAAGATAGTTATGAATCTTATATGCAAGACTGCCAAGAAGGAAAGATTAAACCAAAGGTTTTCGTTTCTCTCCAAAGAGAAAGTTTTCAACTTCTGTATTTTCCAGAATGTAACCAGAACAAGATACTCAGCAAGGAAGCAGAATGGGCAAGTTAGCCTAAACATATTTCCTTTAGAACTGAATATGAAGAACAATTTTATGATATGATATGAAATAAGAACTATTTGTGGATTATCAATGGTTTGAGGATAGATAGCATCAATACCAGTAAACCACCTCCAACAAGAACACTACTCCAATGTTTAACTCAATCTATGGCTCAATGATAATAATGGATTTGTACTGACACTTGTATTGTCTGGTTGTCCTGGTGACTGAAGGCATGCATTTGCCAGGCAGCTGACTGAGACTGGGGATGTAGACTCGGGCTGAGGAATAGAGAGACTAAGGGGCCCAAATGCAAAACAAGCCTCTGAAGTAAACCTGATCTGAACCACATTCTGTAAAAATTAATGATCAGAAGAAGAAACATTTAGCTGTCTTTGAACATTTGCAAATACAAGGATGGCTCACAGGCTAATAAAAAAGGAAACAAAAAGGAAAAGGAATATTCAAGCAAAGCTCTTCTAAGCAGAAATGAGGTTTGAAGAAGAGTTGAGGTTTTTAAGTAAGGTTTCCAAAACAGATTATCTTAATGTCCAAAGGGGACAATTTGAGCATCAATAAGAATAACTACAACAGAGAAACACATCAAATAACTAATTTCATAATGGTATCAAAAAACACACACAGCTAGTTGGTCACTGTTGGAAGATGCTAGGGAACTAACTCATTTTGAAAACAAATACTGAGAAAATAGCTTTATCTGCACTACGTAGTTTTACTGTGCTTTAAAAAGAATAAAAGTATTAATGTAAATGACATTTATGAAAATTGCTACATTTTCTAAAACCAAAAATATTAGTGAAAAAAGTGGCACTATTCTACATCTTTGCAGATTTCATTAATACCGGATTAAACATTAGACAGTGGAGATTTCTCATCTACTTCTGGATCTTTACATTATATAGCTTCTGGAAAAGTCTCCTGTTTACTCAGGAGAATGAAAGTAAAAATAGCAAATCAAGTCTTTAAATTATTATTAAAAATTTCTGACATTACAGAATCCCTGAGAAGGTCTCAAGGATCCCCAACAGGTTCCCAGATTTTACCTAGAAAACCACAAAGTTAGCAATCACCACTTTACAACCCCAAATTAATGGATGTAGGAATAAAGAACTGCAGCAACAGCTGCTAACCACCTCCCCCCCCAATACAATGTCTACCCATGGAATACATCACCCAATCTATGAAACACTGGATCTTCCCCATTCTTCAAATTAAATATGAATCTATGAAGCTACTAGATCCAACTATCAATTTACAGGTAACTACAATGACAGAGGACTACTGACACTATCACATGGACAGAATCAGCAAAATCCAGACACTGGAAACTACTAAACAAAAAACTGGGTTGGGAGAAGGGAGGAGCAAGAGAGGAGAAGGAGAGGTGAGGGGGAAGAAGGAAAAGAGGGAGAGAGAATAGGAGTAAATAAATGGAGGGGAAACTTACAAAAAAAATAATTTAAAAAGGCAAGCAAAGCAGGTTCCACTTCCAGTCATGTCATAATAGCTCATATTAACACCCAACTCTCCAACAGATGACAGCTATAAACTCTGCACACACAGTGCAAACTATCAGAAGACACTAAAGAGCAACCACAGCAAACAGAAACTGGAGAGGAAAACTAGGGATTTGCTGTTTTTTTTTTTTTTTTTTTTTTTTTTTTTTTTTTTTTAAGATCATCACTAGAAGGCAGGACCCAGTCAGTATGAAGCAGAGCTTGTGGGATCCCTGGGTGGCGCAGCGGTTTAGCGCCTGCCTTTGACCCAGGGCGTGATCCTGGAGACCCGGGATCGAATCCCACGTCAGGCTCCCGGTGCATGGAGCCTGCTTCTCTCTCTGCCTGTGTCTCTGCCTCTCTCTCTCTGTGTCTATCATGAATAAATAAATAAAATCTTTAAAAAAAAAAAATAAAAAAAATAAAAAAATAAAAAAAAGCAGAGCTTGTAAAACTCAAACAGAAATCCACAAATCTTAAAAAGGAGATTGCTGCAACCAGAGCAACTGAAAAGTGAGAGGCAAATCCAGGAGGGAGAGAGTAAGAGAATAGGAGGCACAAAACTTGCAGGACAACTCTGCCCAGATCTACCCAGATCTCTGGCTCACCCTTGACCTAAGCATGTGTGGGGCTGACTCCAAGCAATTAGAGACTAAAAGAACAGAGATTTTAACTGGTATCCACCATGAGAAGCAGAATTTGCTGAAGTAAAAAGTGAGAAAAAGAAATAAACAAAACCAATACCTTTTGAAGGAACAAAACGGATTCCAGAGGCTCTACAACCTACCTTTTCCAATATTCTGGATATAATCCAAAATCACTAGATTTATACAAAGAAACAGCAAAGTGTGGCCTACAATCAAAGAAGCAATCAGCAGAGACAGATCTGATCTGATCTGATATGATATGATATGATGAAGACTTTGGAATTAGCAGACAATGATTTTAAAGTAGCTCATATCCCCATATGTAAGAGTTTAAAATGAGTAAGACTATGAAATCTTAGAAGAGAAATAAAAACTATTAAAAAGAACCAAATGTAGAGTCCACAACTGAAAAATACAAATTAACTCCAAATAAAAAACTGGAGTATGGAGATAACAGAAGAGTCAGGTAGAGATAAATAGAAATTATCTACATCTGATGACTGGAGACTGAGCTGAAAAAAGTAGTTAAATAAATATGAACACATAAATAGAAATCTGAAGAATGAAAGATTGAGAAAAAAAATTAACAGAGCTTCAGGGACCTGTAGGACAATATTAGAATGTATAACATATGCAGGTGAAGTCTCAAGTGGAGAACTGAGGGAGAATAAGGCAGAAAAAAGTATCTGGGAAAAAAAGGTCAAAATTTTTCCCAATTTTAAAATAATTTTGGGTGCACCTGAGTGACTCAGATGGTTAAGCGTCTGCCCTCAGCTGGGACATCATCTCCAGGTCCTGGGATCACGCCCCAAATTGGGCTCTATGCTCAATGCTCAGCAGGAGTCTGCTTCTCCCTCTCCCTCTCCTCCACCCCCCCCCCCCGCCCCCTTCATGCTCTCTCAAACGAATAAGATCTTTAAAAATAAATAAATAAACAAAATAATTTTGAGACCAAACTAACATTCACAAAGCTCAGCAAGCACCAAAAAGTATAAACCCCCACACACACATACTTGTAAAGCATACATAGGTACATCATAGTCGTACTTTAGAAAACAAAGAGCTTCAAAATGGCCACACTATAGAGCAACACAATATAAATATCAGATAATACACTCTTTTCAAAGAAGGAAACAGTATTACCAAAGGTAAAGAGAGACATTGTGTAATGACAGAAAGACACTTTTATCAAGAGGACATAGTAATAATAAATATGTTGGCCCGAACAAGTTTCAAATAAATGAAACAACAGGGAAAAATAAACAAATCCACAATCATTAGTTAATTGCTCTATCAGTAACTAATAAACTATCTAGACAAAATCAGTAAAGCAGACCCTACAAGAGCTGAACAGCATTATCAGTCACAAACTTATTATTGACGTTTACAGAACACTATACCCAACAACTTCAGAAACACATTCTTTTCAAAAGCACATAATATGCTCACCAAGACAGACTGTTATGTGATGGACCATAAAACAAGTCTCAAAGAATAAGAAAGGGTTGAGAGAACAAACAGAGAATGTTCACTGACAAAAACAGAAATAAATTAGAGACTAAGAAGAGACAGTAAGAGACATAGAAATAGAAAAACACCAAAGATGAGGAAATTAAACAATCACCTCTATATAATCCATGGGCCAAAGAAGAAATCACAGGGGAAACTAGAAAACATTTTGAACTGACTGATAAAATACAATATATCAAAATTTGTGCAAAGCAGGTAAAGCAGAGGATAAAGAGAAATGTATTGCTTTAAAATACTAGAAAAGCTGTCAAAACAATTTTAGATTCTGCCTTAAGCAAAGAAAGAGCAAATAACACAAAGCAAACAGAATAAATGAAATAATTAAAGAGAAAAACTGTTATAGAATCTATACACATTTAAAAGAGGAGCTCTCAAGTTTATGTCAATAAATATGGTAACTTAGATGAAAGAGGCAAATTTTCTGAAAAATCCAAATCATCAAAACTGATACAAGAAACAGAGCATCTGAATAACCACAGTGGTCACTTTCATTTTCTGCCCCAGGGACACTCAGATCCCAGCATTCCCTTCTGTCCTCAAGAGCCCGTTCATCTCAATTTGAGCAGCTGGCCAAAGATGACGGAGTCATCCACTGCCATGTTAAGATTCCAATACTTGGTGCAGAAGATGCCAACAGAGGAAGGAGGAAAAGGGACAGAAGGGAGGCAGCCCAGGCTTGGTCCTCATGCCAAACAACAGTAGATCTCTAACTGGGACATATAAAAACAGGCAATAAGCCAAATTTGAGCAGGGGTGTGGGGAATAGAGTTTGCCAACTCCTAATTTAGCCATGTAGAGGAATCTTCAAAGGAAGGGAAACCGGAGGACTTGCGCTACCTGACCTCAAGATTGACTGGTGTGGTACTGGTGTAAGGGCCAATGAATAAATGAATGAAACTGAACAAAGAGCCCCGAAACATACTCATACTTACATGGTCATTTCATGTTTGACAAAGGTTTCAAAGCAATCTATTGAGGTAAGTGTTTTTAACAAATGGAGCTGGAACAATTGTATATATTCTAAGAAAAATAGAAACCTCAACCTCTAACATACCATATATTAAAATTAATCTGAGATTAATCATAAATATAAATGTAAAACATAAAGATTTCAATGCTTCCAAGATAAAATGAGGTTATTATGATTTGGGAGTAGGTAGAGATTTCTTAAAACAGCTGAGAAAGCTGTTCACTATAAAACTAAAAATTGATAAAATTCATCAAAAAGACAAACTTCTGCTTGTCAAAAGACATCAATAAGAAAATAAATGAGAAAGCCACAGACTGAAGGAAAATATTCACTAATCATAGAGAAGAATAAACAAATTCTGATCTTCAGATCTTCTATTCATATAATAGAAAAGTATTAGGTAATAAAAAAGGAACTACATGTGTTCACAGGCACAACTCTCAAAAAAAACTTTTACACAAAGAAGCACACTTAATTTAGATTTATGAATACAAATAAAAACCAAAACAGTGGTTGCTTCTGGATGAGGCAGAGAGTAAATAAGATGGAATGGCAAGGAACTTTTTGAGAAGACAGTCAGGTTCTGTATCTCTGCAGGGGTCTAGGTTATCAAATTGGATGCATTTATCAAAACTCTTCCCAAGGTAAGATTTTTACATTTCAGTCTATGTAAATTATACCTCAAACAATTTTTAACAAATACTGAATTCCAACTAATGATATCCTAAGATTTAAGTGGTGATATGAACCAATGTTTGCAGTTTACTTTGAATTTTTTTTTTTTTTTTTTGCACTTTACTTTGAAATGTAAGAAAAATATAAGATGGATGAGCAGCCCCAGTGGCTCAGCTGTTTAGTGTCGCCTTCAGCCCAGGGCATGGTCCTGGAGACCTGGGATCGAGTCCCACATCAAGCTCCCTGCATGGAGCCTGCTTCTCCCTCTGTGTCTCTCCCTCTCTCTCTCTCTCTCTCTCTCTCTCTCTCTCTGTGTGTCTCTCATGAATAAATAAAATCTTTAAAAATATAAGATGGACTAATAGACAGATACACAGATATGTGCTAAAGCAAACATAGTACAATATTTACTGTACCTGCATAAATTTCCCACTTTTATGCATATTTGAATTTTTTATAATAAAATGTTACAAGGTGGAAGGGGCAGAAGGTAGGCAAATGTGGCCATTATGCTGTGGCTTTGAGCAGCCTCTGCCCAAGATGAGATCTTGGGATTCTGAAGACAATATAGCATGTAGCTCAACCTGGCAAGCAGAGCCACTACTGCCCCACCACACTCACACTTCTGGAGACCCCCCCCCCCCCCCCACCTGCAGTAAGACCTACAGCACCATGCTGTAACAAGTTCTGCAATGGAAGATGACTGCTCACAACCACCTTATCCTTGCAAAGATCCTTGAGTCACAGGCCAGTAGGAGACTCAAGAATTGGTGGAGCCCATGGTCCAGTAGAAGACTGACAAGATATCATCTAAAACTTTAAGCAGTTCTTGCTGGGCATGGCCTTTGTTTACTCCTACCCAAAGTTGATATTGCCTGTGCAGGATGGCTTGAATTTCATGAAAAAGAACAAAGAAATCTTCAATATCATTCCCCAAAAATACCAATACCAATTCCTCAAAAGTCTATGCTATGGCCCCAGAACCTGTTTCAACATTCTTCTTACCAATTCATAAAGTACCATATAACCAGATGGCATCCTCTGCTGCCAAGATGAATGCTAGTGGCTATACTGGAAACCAAACAGTTTTCCTGCTCTGTAGTAAGAACTAAACATCAATTGTTAGAAGGCTATATATAGCAGCTGATGCTGGGGCAGTGGAGGAGACATAGGTGAAGGACTATACCTCTGACGTGTACCACTTGGACACTTGTGCTGCAGGTCTGACTGTGAGGCCTAAAGTCATCTGAGCTCTTCTGTTTCTCAGAGACTTAAGATGGCAGGGCCCCCAGGCTACAGGGTATCCAGCCCCATTGGGCTGAGGCCCCCACAATCCTAATGCAAAACTGGCTCTATCCCACAGACCAAGTGATACAGGCTCCAAACCATAATCATCTAGTCTCTGATCTCTTATCAGCAGTACAGTTTCAAAACCCATATTAACCACTCACTGCATGTGGACCTTGTATCTTGATTTATACAAACTCTTAAGAGAAGGAAAAAACTGAAATTTATGAAATAAAAGAAATCTGAATAGTGTCTAGATAACTAGATTATTATTAATTTTTATGGATGTGAAAACTCTATGTATTGTGAGAATATATTTTTTAAAGTTCTTATTTTTTTTAGAGATAACATAAGTTGATGATGAACTCATAGGTCTCAAATTTGCTTCAAAATAATAAAAAAGGGACAAGACCATAGTTGGTGGAAGTCTGTTATATTATTCTATTTACTTGTGTAAATATATGAGTATCTCCATAACAAAAAGTTTTAAAAGAAACAAAAAAGACTAACAATTTCTATTTTTAATTAGATCCAAGGAAGTTTTTAAAAAGATAACACAATGATAACAAGAAAGAAGTAAACAAAAAAAGCGGAGATAAGAGGAGGCTAGAATGACTGAGACAATTAAGCTAGAAGGAAATAATGTGACCTGGGGTACCAGTGCAAAAACAAAGTTAAATAAATGCTCAGAACAGTAGTTACAAACTAACATCTACCTCCTTCTACAATACTATGGGTTTTCAGTCACCAATCAAAAAGACCATGTTACAATACGTACAAAACAAAGGTACAAAACAGGCACTTCTCACAGATTACAAAGGAAAACAAAGCTGAGGGAAAAGTAGTTTGCCCAAATGACAGGATTCATCTTATTAGTGGTGGTGAAATCAGACCAAAGATTATTTTGAGTCCTAATCTGGAGGCTTTAGTTGCTAGAGTGGTTTTCTCAAATGACAGTCTACAGCCCTCAGCTTAGAATCACAGTGCAGTTCCGGCCAAAAATGCAAACAGACAGTCCTTTGCTATACTCCACATCCAGGGTTAGTATCTCTGGGGAGTAAAGCCCATGATTTTTCACACCTACCTACCTACCTACCTACCTACGCTACTACAAGTAAATCCAATGAAACCCACATGAACCTAAAGTTTCCAACTCCCTTGGGAGTAACAGTATTCTCACTGTTTTAAGTGTAATGAAAAAGTATATAAGATTATGCCACAAAAATGTCTATACTGTTTTAAGGGTAATATAGCCAATACAGAAGAAACTACAAGAGCAACAAAAATAAAATTTGTGTAGGGGCGCCTGGGTAGCTCAGTAAACTAAGCAAGCAGCCAATTCTTAATTTCCACTCAGGTCACGACTTCAGGGTCTTGGGATAAAGCCTTGTATCAGGCTCCCTGCTTAGCAGGAAGTCAGCCTGAGGTTCTCTCCTTCTCCTTGTCCCTCTGCCCCTCCCTCACACTCACTCATGCACACACTCTCTCTCTCTCAAATAAACAAATCTTTAAAGAAAAATTTGTGTGGTATCTTATAGGGAATGTGTGTGCATATATAAATTTTTAAAGTATGAGTGAGGTTTTTATAGTCCATGTCAGCCACAATACTCCTGGAAGACTTGATAGGAGAGTAAAAATTTTATAGGGCTTTAAAAAGATTCACAATAAATAAAACAACATGAGCAAAATGGCAAGAAAACTGAAATAGAGAGCATATCTGGAAAACAAAACAGCGATCGCTATAGTTAAAACATTTCTGCTAGGAATGAAGCAAGAAAAAGATTAATAACTAAGAAGGTTATAAAAGGATTCATACTGAGAACTGAAAACTTCGGAATGCCATAGACCAGCAGTTTTCAGCCAACTACCTACAGATCAAATTGTGCCACTGGCCTGCTCCTGCACTGCCCCTTAACCTAACAACAGTTTT
Organism: Canis lupus familiaris; assembly: GCF_011100685.1. Lineage (NCBI taxonomy): Eukaryota > Metazoa > Chordata > Mammalia > Carnivora > Canidae > Canis > Canis lupus. The sequence goes on along the minus strand of NC_049246.1, from coordinate 40,451,804 downwards.
TAAATGTTTAAAGGATTATTTAAAACAATTTTTTTTTTCAACAAGGATATGAAACAGACTGTATGGAGGTGGCCCACAAAGCCTACAATATTTATTGGTCCTTTACAGAAACAGTTTGCCAACCTCTGCTAACAACACAGTAATTGTAAATTCTGAAGTAATGAGTTTGTAACTTAGCTCTACACTCAATAATGACATTTAATAGGTTGTTACTAAAATAAGAGCCAATTTTTGCTATTATTATTTAAGCTCACCATAAAAGTTAAAATACTCCAAGTTTAAATACATAAAACAAGTATTAACATGAATGATACTTTTGTATTCTATGAAAACTAAAAAATTCCTCCAATAAAACCATTCTGTGCAGGGAGTAAAAATATTGATAATCCTACTCATATAACTTCTATTATCTTAGATTTTGATTCAATAAACATCTGCATATCTACATTATTCAACAAGAATTACACTAGGAACTTTCGTAGGTGGTCTGACCTCAAAGTATTTTATAATACAAAGCTATTATTGTCACTACTATATAGTTAGTAGAAATGGAGTCTCAGAGGCATCTTGTCCAATGTTCTCAGCCTGCCCAGTCCAAATCCTACCCTTTCTGCATAAGACCACTGCACCTCAAGAAGTATCTAATAAGCTATCAACTTCCCTACAGAGTTACAGGTTGGGTAAGATTGTCTATCTCTTAATAAAACTACATAAAGAAATGAATACAATACTTTGAAACTACATGATATTTCCATACACTGATTCACGATACAAAGGTTCACTGTCTTTGCTGATAATGTCCCAAACACGTTCTGATGTTGGCTTTCTACTTTTCAGAGTGCACGATTCTATATGGAGAACCAACTTCACATACTATAGTTTACTATAGTTTACAGGACAGGATCATTTAGGAAATAAACCACTAGTGTTCTGTTTAACCTCATAATAGGTTAGGTACATATAACATATCATAAAATGATACCTGCATAATCCAGCAAAACTGTCAGAGAATGTCAATCTGGAATTTTAAATTTTTTCAGAAACAAAACTTTTTTGTGTGTGATAGTGCTTGCTTCTGGTTATAAATAGCTCCAATCTCTCCCAAAGATGCAATTTAATTGACCCAAAGCTCTGAATAGCTTGTCTTATAAAATAAGGCCTATTTAATCATAACTTCCTAAAAAATACTATGTCTCCCATACTCTCAAAGTATCTACAACTCCCAACTGAAGCCCTTTCTTATTCTTAAACCAAAATGGAATTGACAAAATGGTTTTTATTGTCTCTCTCCCTCACTAACCACTAAGCTTTACATAAGGGCAAAATCATGTCTGCTTTTACTTCTGACATTATCTCTAGCATCCAAAGGACAGTCCCTGGTACATAATAGGTGATTAAGAAGTCTCTGCTTCAAAAATGAAAAGTCAATCCATTTTAAATGTTAATAGAGGGATGCCTGGGTGGCTCAGCAGTTGAGCATCTGCTTTCACCTCAGGGCATGATCCTGGAATCAAGTCCCACACAGGACTCCCTGCATGGGGCCTGCTTCTCCCTCTGCCTAGGTCTCTGCTCCCCCCTCCCCCCTCTCTGTCTCTCATGAATAAAGAAATAAAATCTTTTAAAAGAAATGTTAATAGAGAAAAGAGTACCTTACTTTATGGGTTTAAAAAAGTTTTCTTTTAAGCAGTAGTTTCTTGGGTTATTTTGATAATCTAACATAAAGATAATTAAATATTGTCAATCAGTGCATGGTTTCATTTCTACATGTAGATTGTATGCCTGCACAGCATCAGTAGTAACTCTTTTATTCTCAGCCCTAGAGCATAATTAAGAAGAGTTAATTTGCTACCAGAAAAGAAAAACTGATGCTGCAAAATAAAATTACCAATAAATTTTCTTTTTATTTAATTATCTATAGCACTGATCACCAGCCCTCCTTCCATTAACTTTGATAATCAAAAGTTAACCCGGTAGTGAAATTCTTTCAAACTGAGGACCATAAATTACCCACAATATCTAAAGATTTTTTCAAGTTAACATCACAATGTGAAAGAAAGTATTACAAGATATGTGGAAATTTTTTATAAAATATTTTACTTTTTTAAAAAAGTCAAAATAATTTCCTCAAATAATAAATACAAAGTGTTTTACTGCAAAATATTTTACAATATCTGCTATGCCATGTTCTACAATGTACTAATGTACATATCTGCTCCACCAAACATACTAGAGTCTGAGAATACGAAAGTAATATTCAAGTATTTTGTAAACCACATCTGTAGAAACTAATGATATACTATTATAAATATCGAGGATATCCTTGATATATGCTTATAAATAGTAGTAATTTTATTTGCTTACCACAGCTTACAGACCAATTCAGACGTACTTTAATAAGTCAAATACCGGAAGTGGCAATGCTCTCAGTTTTGTGATTTTCCAAAACCACTGAACAATTCTTAATATAGTTCTGAATGAAAAATGAAATCTTCCCTAGATATATACATGTGCTAGGCTGCTGCACTGATGGTGAATTAAATGGTTTCCCTGTATCTGTGTCCTTTACCCTGCAACTTGGCAGTCCTCTCCTACTCTTTATTCTGAATTTGGCAGCATGATTTTCTTTGGCAAATTGTTCACAACTTAATGCAAGCATTAAAACAGATTTAAGTTATACATACAGATGACTGTAAACAGGTTTTCCCACATATAAATGTCTGGAGGAACATTCAAAGCATGTGGAATGTAGGTTAATCCCATTCAACACACTGTTAGTCATCCAACAACCACTGCACTTACCTGCTTAAGCCCGCAATACCCCAATCATGACAACCAAATATGCCCCTCAGAACACTAAGCCCTCCAGAGGAAGAAGATCCCAGACAGCTGTCAATTTACTCTTTTAACTGGTGAAACACTCATCTTCTACATGACCCATTCATGCACAAGATGTATGACAGCAGTGCCTTTTAAACCCAAAATACACACGATTGAGTATGGTCCTTTCCAAACTACTGAAAAATGACACACAGTAAGAATATGGCAACATGTTTTCAAATGAAACATTAAGATTTGTATACTTTTCTCCATGCATGTTATACTAAGATTTAAATGTTTAAGTAAGATAAACTAATAAAGCACCTGCACTTGAAGTCTATGAAGGTTTTAGGTTGTGCTAACCATCCTGCACTTCATAATATCAATCCCCATCTTCCATGCATCTCTCAAGTTTTTAAAAACACAGATACCATTAATATTGTTAAGAATTAAATATATCGGGGGATCCCTGGGTGGCTCAGTGGTTTAGCACCTGCCTTCGGCCCAGGGTGTGATCCTGGAGTCCCGGGATCGAGTCCCGCATTGGGCTCCCTGCATGGAGCCTGCTTCTCCCTCTGCCTATGTCTGTGTCTTTCTCTCTCTGTGTCTCTCATGGATAAATAAATAAAATCTTTAAAAAAAAAAAAAAAAAGAATTAAATATATCTAGCCCAATGCTTAGATTCTAAGATATTCTTAGTGATGAAAGAAACTATGTGCATCTGCCTTAACAAATATATACAAGGTTGGTATATTGTCTAACAGTATGAATTACGATAATTTCCCCTTTTCTTTGTGTACTGTATTTGCTCTGCCTTTAATATCTTTTCCTGTCACAGGGTACCTGGTTGGCTCAGTCACAAGAGCATGTGACTCTTGATCTCAGGGTCATGCGTTCAAGTCCCACATTGGGTATAGAGATTACTTATAAACAAACTTAAAAACAAATGAACCAATATCTTTGTGCTAGCTTAGGTTCTAACTATTTTACCTCTATGAGATCTTCCCAATACTCTCCGTTTCACCAATAAAAGTCTCTCCTTGCATATTACTTCTGAAGCTTATTTTTAGCATTAATTAACATGCTATCACTGTTACACAGATCTATCTCCTTAAGCAGACTGTAAGCCTTCTGTCAGCTAAACCCATGAGAAACGTCTGTAACTAAATCTGTAGTACCTAGCACAATAACTGCCCTGTGAGTGTTTTAAGTGACCTATTAATTTCCATGACTCCTTTTAGGATTTGAAATTCAAAAAAAAAAAAAAAAAAGGATTTGAAATTCATGAACCTATTCCAGTCATCTCTAAATTTATTTTTTTTCTACTTTTTGATATGAGTTGCCTAAAATCAAGTATTTTCTTGTATGTATACTAAATTTATTTTGATGTCAGTCTTAGTGACTGCCATATTCGACAAAATGGTTGAACCTTGAAGAGACTATGCTAAGTGAAATAAAATAAGCCAGTCACAGCAGGACAAATACCGCATGATTCCACTTACACAAGGTATCCAGAACAGTCAAACTCACAGAAGCAGAAAGTAGAATAGCAGTTACCAGGGGCTGGGAAGGCAGAGTGGGCAGTTGCTATTCAATGGGTATATAAAGATCACTTATGCAAGATGAGTTATCGAGACCTAATGTACAATTCTATCCCTCTATATAAGAATACTGCGTTGACACTTAAAACTTTTTTAAGAGAGGAAACCTTACGTTAAATGCTTTTAACACAATTGAAAGTTCCTTCAATCTTAGTATTTGGAGACCAATCTTCACCTAACCTTAGCTACTTCCTGACAGATACAGATGTTTTTACTTACTTCTCCAATGGACTGCTATCTTTTTAGTTATACTACTCTGACTTTATCTACTATCAATAGACAATTAATCTAAACACAGAAAAATATTTATTTACGACTTCATATTCTGATGTCCAAAATTTTGCATACTAGGCCAACACTCTAAGAGTACAATTAAAAGTTTGCTTTGCTGATCTAATCCCAAACTTCATAAAAACAGTCCAAATTGTATTTCAATCAGTAAATATATTATTCTATATGTTCAGCCATTACAAATCTTCTGCCCTTTCCCCTAGGCTTTAGATTTTCCCACATCAGTCTGGAACTTGATTGTGCAAAATAATTTCTTATCAGCAAAATAGTGTGCTCTGTGCTCACTTCTCTAAACCACATATTTAAAAATATTTCATAATTTTGAATGTATACTTCTTCATTGTTTTAGAGCCAAAAACACACGTGCATAACAAGAAGGCAAGCAAGTTTAAGATATTACTATAAAAATGTTAGAGAGGGAGACATCTGGGTGGCTCAGCGGTTTAGCGCCTGCCTTTGGCTCAGGGCATGATCCTGGAGTCCCAGGATGGAGTCCCACATCAGGCTCCCTGCATGGAGCCTTGCTTCTCCCTCTGCCTATGTCTCTGCCCCGGTGTCTCTCTGTGTCTCTCATGAATAAATAAATAAAATCTTAAAAAAAAAAAAAATGTGAGGCAAAATGCAAAATGTTAACATATATCTTCTCAGGGTGAAAAAGACTACACTAATAAAATCTTAAAACAACTTTTTTTTCTTATATCAAAAAAACACAAGCAATAGTATAAATAAATTATTTCCTCTCTATGAAACAATGAAATAATGGTTATTAATTAGAATGCATGGCTCATTCTTATCCCCAAATGCCCATTTTTCTGGTCAATTTTATAGCTTTCTTTCAAATATTAGATCGCCACTTTTACCAACAGCGTGGTAAAAACATAGAACTAAAAACAAGAAAGCATACAGAATGAAACTACTGGAAACCTATTACAGCAGTCAGAAGGAAAAAGCTACTCTTCAAATTCTTACTGGGTTGTCCTTAAGGCTGGGCTGTCCCCAACACTGCCAGCCTCCTCCAACCTACCCAGCCTCCTCCCCACCCAGCACTGCCAGCCTCCTCCTCCCTACCCAACCTCCTCCGCATCCAGCACTGCCAGCCTCCTCCTCCCTACCCAGCCTCCTCCCCACCCAGCACTGCCAGCCTCCTCCTCCCCACCCAGCACTGACAGTCTCCTTCTCCCTACCCAGCCTCCTCTGCATCCAGCACTGCCAGCCTCCTCCCCACCCAGCACTGCCAGCCTCCTCCTCCCCACCCAGCACTGCCAGCCTCCTCCTCCCCACCCAGCTCTGCCAGCCTCCACCTCCCCACCCAGCACGGGCTCAACATGAAGTTCAGCATATAATAAAAAGGCAGGAGGGGAACTCAGGTAAAAGCTGATCACACAACGACCCAACAGAAGTTTACCACAAAGTTCATTCTCTTTCTCCTCTCTCTTTTGGTCTTTTAAAGCAAGCACTAGCAGTTATTCCAATACTAGATGTCCTCCAAAAATGCCTTTTACATTCAACATTGATGAATTTTAGATATATGTTTCACCTCAGGATAAAAGTACTTAATTAGATATTTAGTAGATATTAATTCTAAGTACATTATCAAATAGTACATTCTAAAATACCTAAATATAGAATACAAAGATAACTTTTTAGACAGTGAAATTCACCATTATAAACAACTTAATAAATCTTATTAAAATGCCAAAAAGTTAAAAATTGTAAAAACACTTACTTCATTTCCATGTTTTTGCAGGAATTCAATTTCCTGTTGTGTGAATGTTGTCATGGAGATAGATTTCACCCTGTGTGGTGGATTTAACCCTCTCCTAAAAAATAAAATATTTTACAAATTTACTATTATGTATCTTAAAAATTTCACATCAATGTAAAACGTTTTTAACTAGCACATTTAAACGTGGAACACTGTTCACTCCATAAACTAAAAGTATTTACAATTTAATTTGAACTATTAATCCTCACAATAGATATGTCCAAGTAAGTTAAGACTCACTAATGATACATTTAAATATAAATTCAGATAACTATCTAGTTAGGAACACATCGCACCTGTAACACCTGAGCTTCTAGGAAATACAAATACTGCTTTAGTGTGTTTCTAAATGGAAGGAGTAGATTATGTAACATCTCTATGGTAAAGAATTCAAATAGTAACCAATTAAATATTTTCACATTTCCTAAGCAAATAACAATGATTTGTTAAGTTTTGAGCTATACAAATATTCCAATCAAACAGCTATTGCCTTTAAGCTTAAGGCCGATTTGAAAACTGAAAACTAACCCAAGAAAACTGGAAATTATTAACCCTTAAGAATGAAGTCTCACCTCTCCTTCAATTCAGATAAAAATTTATAATAAAGGACGTTTTCATCACCTCAGGAGGCATATAAGTGCTCATGAGGAACTGAAGGGACATGAGGGAATTCGAGAAATACTGAACACATGATTAAATGTTCTTTTACAACTTTGAAGCCTTTTCTGTATAGATGGCCTTAAGAGAACTCTATCTCTAAATTTACTGATGATCTTTACAATGCACGTAAAAAACTGAATACAAATGCACTCAGAGAAGAGTAAAAAAACTACATTTTGTCCAACTATCAGAGTAGCCTACTCTACTACCCACAAAGAGTTAAATAATCTATGCAAAGTAACAAGTAATCTATGCAAAGTTTCATTAAATTATGTTTGAGTCATGTCCTCTGCTAAAGGCCTCATTTGGAATCCAAGTTCTAGAATAGATTATTAATATTTTTACATAATATGTCATACTCCTCTTGCAATCATCCATGCTAATTGATTTAACAATGATGCAAAATAATAAGTGAATGAAAGGTCTTTCAAAAATAATCTGGAAACATTTTTGAATAATTAAGTATGGTGTGTAATAGTCCTAGAAATTCATAAAATTTTAAGTCAACAATAAGGGAAATTCAGAATTAACAGAAGGGTCCTCAATTATCATATTCCACTCCTCCTCTCTGTCAGATGGTACATCTTTCAGATCATGCTTTGGATTATGACAAAGCATATTATCTGTTTCATATTTTGAAAAGGGAAAATGTTAAGTTGGGTTTCGTTGCTGTCTTATTTTTTTTTTTTTAAGATTTTATTTATTTACTCATGAGAGACACAGAGAGGCAGAGACACAGGCAGAGGTATAAGCAAGCTCTATGCATGGAGTCCGATGTGGAACTTGATCCTGTGACTCCTGGATCATGCCCTGAGCCAAAGGCAGACACCCAACCACTAAGCCTCCCAGGCATCCCTGTTGTTTTAAATTTTAAACTAATTCATTTACTTTTAGTTCTTGGGTTAAGTCATAAGATACAGAAATAAAGATTGCACAGTAGAAAAAAATGAACACAGCAATTGCATCTTCATAAAACTTTCAAACTTATCAAGAAACAACTACAGAACAAATTATTTTCAAGTATTTTTGCAATCACAAATTAAGACTTTAAAAGTCTCTTGTAGGGGCACCTGGGTGGCTCAGTTGCTTGAGCATCTGACTCTTGGTTTCGGCTCAGGTCATAATTCAGGGTTGTGAGATCAAGCCCCATCCCCAGCTCTGCACTCAGTGAGGAGTCTACTTGAGATTCTCTCTCTCCCTGTATCCCTCCCTCCACCCACTCGCATGCTCTCTCTAAAATAAAATAGATAAAATTTTTAAAAATAATAAAAAATAAAAATAACTTCTAAATTTCCAAAAGGGAAAATTTAGGAAAGCCATTATTCATTTAAAGCAGTACACTTTGGGACACCTGGATGGCTCAGTGGTTAAGCATCTGCCTTCAGCTCAGGGCGTGATCCTGGAGTCCTGGGATCAAGTCCCCCATCGGGCTCCCTGCATGGAGCTTGCTTCTCCCTCTGCCTGTGTCTCTGCCTCTCTCTGGTTGTCTCTCATGAATAAATAAAATATTTAAAAAATAAATAAAGCAGTACAGTTTGTTTTCCAAATCATCTGTATCATGACAACAAGACTAGATTCACCATTTTCAGGGAAACTTATTTATGATTTGCATCTACATCCTACCTTGTTCCAAAATAACTTAAGAAGGAATTAACTTACTGTTCTCTTAAATTCCGCTACTCCCTCCCTCTCACTTAGCAACTTACTCTCTCCTTAAATTATCTCCTTTCTTGTTCCAGCCAACCATTTACCTTTCCACCTCCCTTACAGTATCCTTTTTAAAAAAGGAAAAAGCAAAGCAATAATTTTCTAAATAAGGAAACATCAAACACTATTACAACGGTATATGTTATGGATAAGAAATTTTGAAGCTAAGAATTATACCCCTATCATTAAAAGAGGAAACCCCTGATTCTTTTTTAGTTATATTATACAAATGTAATCTATATACACTGCTATATACACTCATGAGAGCAGTGCAATGTATAGCTTATTTACTCACAGATCTCAAAAGGCCCTCTGGTATCATGGGGTCCAATTTACACATAAAGGCATTCATATTACTTAAATAAGTGACAAAATTTTGAACTTATGAAACAAATACAACCAGAATGAACTCATAACCAAACTATGAAACTTTTTCCCACTTAACAAGAACACTTACTACAGGAATTCTTCGAGTGAGCTGACTCAGTGCATTTAAAATAGGACTCAATTTACACAACTGGAAGACACAATTTTGCCAGGCCACAATAATTATATAAATTACATAATGTAAAGGAAATTTTACATTAGTTCATTTGCTTTCTCTAATTGCGCTTTTACATTTCATTTACTCAGGCCAATTAACTATATTCTCAATGCAAGGATATACAAGGATTCTTCCCCACTTAGCTTCCAAAACCTTTATATAGACATTACACGTTTATAAAATAGTTCTGTTAAAAAAAAAAGTGGTAAGTCCAAGTGAAAATTAATAGCTTCATATACTATAAAATAGGATAAATTCACCAATTTGTATCAAGTCAAGAACCTCATTCACACCTTTTGACCTAGTAGTTACCTTTAACAATCTGTTCTAAAGAAGGAATCTGAAACATAGCTAACTAATTACATACAAGATGTTCATCAAACACTATTCATAACAGGAAAACATCAGAAACACCTCAATATCAAAGGGGAAGTGATTAAATAAATGGCAATAACAATGTAAACATTAAAAAAAAAATGTAAACATTATGCATACTTATGGTTATGTTTTAATTTTTTTAAGATGAAAATTATATTCTCAGAACTACATAATATCTGCAAAGAAAACAAACTAAATACTCCCAAAATGTTAATAGTCCTTGCATATAAATGATAGGATAGGATGATTTTTTTCTATTTATAATTTTCTATTCTCTACAAGTTTTCCACGATGAATATGCATTATTCTATAATAGGACAAAGAAACAGCAAGAAATAACAGAGTCCAACTGACTAGTGGCAGTAGTCAAAAATTTTGGACTTTCGGTCCTGGCTATATGGATGTGAATGTCTGTGCTGAAGAATTAAAGAAAGAAAATACAGGAAGGAGAGAACAATTTTCCTTTCTAAGGCTTTCTTTCAATTTTTCTAAGAAAACCTGCAAAGCCTTTCCTCCCAAATATACCTACCAGCATCAACACCTTATCTCTACGTCTCTAAATAAGGGTTTTCTCGACTTTGGCACTATTGACATTTAGGGTCAGGTTAACAGTTTATTGTGAGGGGGCTGTTCCATGCATTGTAGGATGTAGAGAAGTATCCCTCCCAAACCTCCACCTACTAAATAAATACCAATATCATCCTCAAACCAGTAGGGACAATGAAAAATCTTTCCAGATGTTATCAAATCTCCCCTGGGAAGCAAAATCCCTCTGGATGAGAATCACATCTCTAAATATGTCATATGTTAATTACTAAGCAGAAGAAATTACTGGAATTCCTTTGGATCTTTAGTGAATATAAATCCTACTTAGGTTCAATCTTCTACAAAATACCCATTCACCCCACAAATAACTAAAAAGTAAATTTTCCCATAAAGACATTATTTTCAGAAAAATAAAAAACAGAAATGAGTATTTTCTATGAAATGATAAATAACAAAATAAGTATACAAGTTTAAAATTTTTAGTACATATTAAATTTAAAAAGACTATGAAAAATGTCCACAAAAAAATAATCAAAAATGGAACTCTATTGCGTCAAGCATGCTTAATACAAATACGTGGGCAAAATATAAGTTAATAAGGCAGAACAAAATTAATATTTATAAAATAGCTACACTGCACATTTAATCTCATCCCATTTCTACCTTGAGTCTTGCAGCAGACTAGATATTCTGAAAAGTCTCCTCTGCTAAAATATGATAGCTACTCCTTAAGTTACAAAACAAAAAAATCCTGTTAACATATTGTTGAACTTTCTAGAAAGTGGAAAAAAAAAAAAAATCTCTAAGGATTCCCCTCTCAAAAGGAAAAAGAGACAAAAACTGAGCTGAAACCAGAAAAGTGACACGTTATATACACAAAATTTAGTACTGCTCAGAAGGCAAATGCCAACCAACAATACCTAAGACAAGATGACAGAGCTAAACCTGAGACAGACCTATTAAACCTAAGACCCTGGGTGAGAAATAAAGCTGCTTCAGGCTGTAGTATCCCAGGATCCCAGCAGAAGAATATGCAAGTTGTTGGAAGGAATGAACTTCCAACTAATGTTATCAAAATTTGGAAAACTTAAGGGCAATAAAAATCACTACACAACAACAAAACATGACACTGAGCTTGTCAGTAGAAACAACATCTTCAAATATACCTCTCCGAAAGACTTTAGACACTAAAGTGATCAAATATACAAAATAGAAAATATAGTATATAGGAAACATTAAAATAAATAAAAGATGGTATAAAAATAAAAAAGACGTGGGATCCCTGGGTGGCGCAGTGGTTTAGTGCCTGCCTTTGGCCCAGGGCACGATCCTGGAGACCCGGGATCGAATCCCACGTCAGGCTCCGGGTGCATGGAGCCTGCTTCTCCCTCTGCCTGTGTCTCTGCCTCTCTCTCTCTCTCTCTGTGACTATCATAAATAAATAAAAATTAAAAAAAAATTAAAAAAAAAATAAATAAATAAAAAAGACGTGTAGTTACCAGAATAACTATTCAACTTTAAAAGTCAGAACTTTTAGAAATGAAACATTCTAAATGTGGAAATTAAAATTCAACAAAGCAGGTAAAGAGCAGTGTTGTGTTTTTTGTTAAACACAGCAAAAGGAAAAATTATTGAATTAGAAGATAGGAAAAAAACAACCCAGAGGGCAGCACAGACTAAGGAGAGAGAAAAGACAAAGGAAAAAAAAAAAAAGGATACGAGAATATCTAACATATCTAATCAACATTCTTTAAAGATTTATTATTTTGAGATGAAGAAAGCAAGGTGCACAGTGGGGGCAGGGGGGAGGGCAAAGGGGGAGGGAGAATCTACAGCAGACTCTCCCACTAAGTACAGAGCCCAATGAGGGGCCAGTCTCATCACCCTGAGATCATGACCTGAACAGAAAACAAGACTCAGACACTCAACCAACTGAGCCACCCAGGCACCCTAAAATCAACACTCTTACTTTTGAGAGCACAAATGAAAACATGAAAAGAAATGATATTTGAAAAGATCATGGCTGAGATTTTTTTGGATCCAATGAAAGGCATGCATCTACAAGTAGAAATTATAGTTTATCAAAAACAAGATAAATAAAATCCACACTTAGAAACATTTTGTTGCAACCTCAAAAACATGATCTTAAAAGCAGTCAGAAAAGAAAGACCAAGAAAACAAAATTTGACTAAAAGTAGACTTTTCGATGGAAACCAAAAGATAACACATTATCTTTAAGTAGTAAGAAAAAACTGTGAACCCAGCAAAACGATCTCTGAAGTATAAAATCAAAATAATATTTTCAGATAAACAAAAACCAAGAGTTTATCCCAGGAGGTCCTCACTAAAATAATAGAGTATAGAAGAAGAATGACCCCAGGAAGACTGAAATGCAAAGAGGTAAGGAAAGAAACTGGTAAACACCCTTAGATAAATCTAAACAAGCAACATCTGATTTTAAAGTGTTCAATTTATGAGGAAGAACAGACAAATTTAATGTTTCACCAACAACAGCCCTTAAGTGAGGGTACTTTGTATTTTTAAAGACCTTGTATTATGAGGGGAAAGTTAAAATACCAATTAACTCTAGAATGTCAGTATGGAGAATTTTTTTTAATTTAATATTTTATTTATTTATTCATGAGAGACACAGAGACAGAGGCAGAGACACACAGGCAGAGGGAAAAGCAGGTTCCCTTCAGGGAGCCCAATGTGGGACTTGATCCCAGGACCCTAGGATCACAACCTGAGCCAAAGGCAAAAGCTCAACAAATGAGCCAACGAGGCACCCCTGAAGAATAAAATTTCAATGATGACCATAAAAGTACATGGAATTTACAACTTCCAAACCAGTATAAAAGGAAAATCAAAACAAAAAACTGCCATTTTTTAAAATAAAATTAAGCGTACACTTTCCATATGACCTAGCAATCCCACTCTTATTTACTCAAGTGAAATGAAAACTTAAGTTCACCAAACAAATCCGTATATAAGTATTTGGAGCATCTCTATTCATATGAATCAGAAACTGGAAACCCAACTGTCCTTCAAGTGGGAAACTGATAAATTCACAAGCAGCAGAATGGAATGCTAACTACTCAGCACTAAGGAGAAACAAACTATTGGAATATTGCAACTAACTTGGATTAATCTTAAAGGTACTACTCTGAGTGAAGAAGGCAATCTGAAAAGGTTACATACTTAAGATACAATTTCCCTGACATTCTCAGAAAGAAAAAATAATGCTGGGAGAACTACAGGTAGTTGGCAGGGGTTAAGAACAGATAAGGGTTAAGTAGAGCCTTCATGGATGGTGGAACACTTCCATGTTCTAACTGTGGTGGCAGTTACACAAATTTATACACGTTAAGACTCATACAACTGTATACCAAAAAACTTAATATTGATGTAGGTTAACCTAAGAAACAAAATACTAGAGTCTTGATTCTGTTATTATTCACAGTAAAATCACAATTTTTAAAATAATGAAAATAAGTTTTTTTTCATCAGTGGAGCTACGTTCTCCACCTACCAAGTTTGACCATTTAATTGAATGAAATATAATCAAAACTGAATTATTTACCTAGTTATTTTCAAGGTGTATTCGTGGAAGCTGGCGCCACTTCCCTTTTTCTTTTTTGCTTAAGTCTAGTCTAGCCATCATGTGAATTCAATGTTTATAAAACATTTTACTGTAATGACATTAGTCATAACTATTGGATGAAAGTGTTGGACAAGTAAGCCACATCATTTTTATAGTGCCAATATTGAAGTACCACCCATTCCAGATCCTAAAATACACATTTTAAGTCTCCAATTTAGTGCAAAAAAAAAAAAAAAAATTAAATTAAATAATGACTCATTTAATAACAGCAGTATTGATATTTTGAAAGCATGTTTGCCAGTTAATTGGTTTCAAGAAGTTCCAAAGTCACCTACTGGTAGAGCCCAATATGCTTTCACAGTATAATTAAGTCATATGCAGATCCCCAGGAGCTTTTATTTTAACGACCACCACCCAGGTATGACTGTAACCAGATGGTGTGACTCATTCCGTATGTCCACCAGTATGCTACTTTTAACTATGCTTTAAACAATCTTGCAAATAGCTATTTCCTCAACTCAAACAGCAATGTATGTTAGATGAATAAGAAAGCCTGTTTAGTTTTATTAATTGTTTTTCTCCTGCTGGGAGAGAAACTGGTTAAAATATTTTAATAGACTGGAAATTTATGTGGTTGCTGATCTTGACATAAAGTAATAAAGTTAATTTGACATTTAGATCTATCCCAATCCTAATTATTTAGTAAAATATATTAGATATAATGTTTAATTCAGAAAAATTATACATTTAAAATCTACAAACAGATGAAGGATGCCTTTAACAGGATATCAAGATTCTACAAACTGTTGATGCCAAGGCCCTATATGTACTGGATAGTCCAAAATATCAGTCTATCTAGAACGCAACTTTAAAATACTGAAAACACACATACGATATAAACCACATCTGCTATTTTGGGTCTGTTTATTTTTTTGAAAGTCACAAATACTACAATGTAAGGTCCTTGTAACGGGAGACATCTAAAAAATAATACTCGAGGTAACAATTTAAACCCAATTAAGGTGTCCCAGTTAAATGTGGACAACACCCCCCCACACACAAAAGAGGGAGTGCCTGGGTAGCTCAGTCAGTTAAGCTTTTGATTTTGGCCCAGGTCATGATCTCAGGGTGGTGAGATCAAGGCGTCCCCTAGCTCCAGGCTCTGTGCTCTGCAGGGGGCCTGCTTAAGATACTCTCTCCCTCTTTCTTTCTCTGCCCCTCCCTCCCTACCCTGCTCATGTGCTCGCTCTCTCGCGCTCTCTCTCTAGAAAAAAAAAAAAAAAAAAAAGTGGACAAAACCCAAGAATGTCTTCACAAACCTCTCCAAACTTCACTGAAATGAAAGCAAAGGAATAAAAAGGCATTAACCCACAGAAACAGCAGGACACAAAATAATGGAGGAGACCAAAAGCAAACTCTAGTTCTCTACTAACAAAATTTGGAAGATTTAAAAAGTGAACATACCAGCAGTAACTGACTGCAACGTAAAGAAAAGCAAAACAGTAGCTTCTTCGGAGAGAAGCCAACTGGAGGCGGATTCCCATTACAGAACCCCTACAAGATTCACAAAAGGAATTAAGGCAGGTTGGGGGGGATTTACACAGGGTCAAAAATAAACTCCCAGTCTCGCTACAGCCACAAGACTAACCTTACCAGGCCCTAGGCAGAAGTCTGAATGAACATTTAATCTGTAGAAATTATTCAAATAGATTCTAGACTCAGGCACAGCTAAGAACTGTTATTAGGTACCCTGCTAAAAACCGGGGGATTAACTGAGACCCCACATACTGAGTGATAGATTATGTGCCCCTAGTCTCCTCCCTAACTTGGATCCTAGAAAAATGGCAGCCAGGCTTTTTTAATCATCAACAAGAAAGAATACCGGAGAAAACATCTCTGAACTAAAAAAAAGCATAACTTACAAATCAATGAGTCCAAAAGAATGGCTACAATATTTAACAAAAGACCTAACCAAAATACCTCAATGTACAGTTCAGAAGAGCACCAATAAAGATCACATATACTCCCACAGCAGGAGGAGGAAAATGGGGCACAAAGAATCAATAATAAGAATAGCATCAAGAGGTGCCTGGGTGGGCTCAGTCAGTTAAGCGCCTGACTCTTGGTTTCAGCTCAGGTCATGATCCCAGGGTCCTGGATGAAGCCCCATCTTGGGCTCTGAGCTCAATGCAGAGTCTGCTTGAGATTCTCTCCCTTTGCCCCTCCTCCCCACACTTGTGCATTCTCTCTCTCAAATAAATAAATCCTTTGGGGAAAAAAAAGAATAGCATCAGACTTCCCAACATCAATACTGAGGATGTGATGATGAGTAAGTGCTGCCTTAAAACTTTAAGAATAAAGTATTTCCACCTTATGAATGGGGACAAACTATCAATTTAAAATGAGGGCAGAATAAGACATTTACAGCCATATACCTCTCAAAACGCTATCTCACTGACCTTTAATCAGGAGGTTAATGGAGATGTGGGGATCCTGGAAAGAGGGCCCAACACAGGTTAGACATGAAAAGAATTCCCAGAATGAAGGCAGAAGAAAAGTCCCAGGATGACCACTGCATAGCAGGTCTAGAGAGCAGGATTTCCAGACTAGAAGATGAAAAAGTACCCAGAAAAGACTGATCAACCACAAAAACAAAACAAAACAAAACAAAACAAAACAAAACAAAAAGGCACCTAATGTGTCTGATCATATAGAAAGAAGTATTACGCCTCAGTCAAGAGACTATCTGGGGATGTATTAATGATATGCACAGGAAAAACAAAGCAAATGAAGAGAACTATACAAGTACAAACTTCACGGGGTGAAAGGTTGTACAATTAAGAAAATAGGAGTAATATACTGTATGACTCAGTTGAGAACAATATGTATACTTGCAATAAGGCAAATACTAAATAATGATTTAACCAACGACTGTAATTAACGTTATAAGGAAGAGGTAGAAACAGTAGGTGGAAAAGGAGAAAGCATTAAGAGGACCAAATCCTTATCTTCCTCCTTGTACAGTAAAAAAGTCAATATATAAAGCCAAAACTGAAAACTTTTAAAAAATTGCTCTAAGTATGTTAGCTAGAAATACTAAGGTAAATATAGAAGGAGGGCATAGACAAGAGTTCATGGTCACTGTCTGGGGCAATCAGAAATGGATGGAGGTAACAGGTGACTACTGCTGTTCATTATAAGCCTTTTGCCTCTTTAAATTATATGCATGTACCCTTTTGATAAAAATTAAAACTAAATTAAAATTAATAAAGAATGGGTATAAACAATTCTTGCTCTTCAAAACTAAATTTAACTGACAAACACAGGTTGTTTGTTATCTTTGATGAAAGATACCTATTGATGTTCAATAGGTACTTTTTGCTGAATTATCTACTGAACACAATTGTTCAAAGTTAGAACCAAGATTCACTAAGAGATAAAACTTTGAAGACAGAAATGAGCTTCCACATCTTCCCACATTATTAGTCCCACTGATTTTAATACCCTCCTCATCAAAGAGCTTGCACAGTCTATTAAGAAACGGGGGGAAAACAAGATTTTTTAGAATCTGACAATAAGAAAAATTCCTCTCTTCCTTTTGTAAATATGCATGTTTCTCTGTAACTTCCATACACTTGTCTCCTACCTACCTCTCCCTCGAGAATAAATCATAATATTACCTCTTCCACATACAGGCCTTAAAATTACCCAAAGATAGTGACATATGTACAGCTCCCCACAACCGCTAGTCTTTTCTTCTTGAAGCTAACAACATTTCTAGCTCCTGAACTGTTCTTTTGATACACAGTTTTAAATCTCCTTAACATCCTGATAAAACTCTGTAGAGCATGCTACAGTTAATGTAACTCTTCCAAGAAGCAACCAGAATAAAAGCAAGACGTAATTATGACTCCCCTCCCTCTAAAACAGTATAGTACCAATCAAAAAGAGACTACTACATCTTACTCAGGAGTTTTTGGGGAAAAAAATGTGTTCTAACTTAAAAGAAAAAAAAAAAACTATCATTCCTCATATTTTGAACAATTCAAACAAGTTTCCCATCCTTATTGTAACATTAAGTTAATGAATTTCATTCTTACCACACCGAATCAGGTATCTTTAGGGCAAGAGCTCTCACGTGTGGACCTGTAAAGGATGTCACAAGGAACATGCTACTAATCAAAGTACTTGAAGTTATGAATGATTTCTCTTTTTTATATATATTAACGGAATCCATGATGGGTATTCCTCACCAATTATCACTGTGACTATATGAAGTTGGAAATGCATTAATGAGTCAAGAGGAAAATGGGAAGGGTGACAGCACCAAGTCCTGAATATCTCCATAGGAGTTTCTCAAAAATATGAGCATTAAATAAATTTAAAAAAAAAATTTAAAAAAAAGGGATCCCTGAAGGCGCAGCGGTTTAGCGCCTGCCTTCAGCCCAGGGCGCGATCCTGGAGACCCGGGATCGAATCCCACGTCGGGCTCCCGGGGCATGGAGCCTGCTTCTCCCTCTGCCTGTGTCTCTGCCTCTCTCTCTCTCTCTCTCTCTCTGTGTGTGACTATCATAAAAAAAAAAAATAAAAATAAAAAAATAAAAATATGAGCATTATGCATATTTTAGAGAAAAAAGTGAAAATATGATGGCACCATACTACATATGCTTAAGAGTGTTCCCAGGACAGAAGATGCACTACAGAAGAATCTCTCTTAATCAATTTGCTGGATGAATCCATGTTTCTCCTCCCTGCTGAAAAACCTACAGTAAATGCCTACGGCACATCAAACATACACAGCTAGGGGTCTCCCCGCTGCTCCTTCCAACTGAGTTTTATGTTTATCAAGAGCTGTTTAATATTATAACTTGGTAATACAGTTGGCAGAGTATTTGGTAAATACATAGTTGAACTGACTATTTTGTAAAATACTGACACGAGTGAGAATATTTTTTTCATAAAAACGATTTAGGGACTTAACTAAATTCAGTTACTATGAAAAGGTATTATTTACCTGTAGACAAGAATTGTAAAAGATTGAAAAAAGATCTAAAACAATCCAGCACTCGACTTGCTTTAAAAAGTAGCTTACAATTCTAAGAACTATAAACATAATGTGAGCCTGGGCTGTATCAAATGGACAAAGAATCTAATCTGTGGAACCACATTCAAAGAAAAGTACTAGGTGTTACATTAAAAACTTTGGCAAACTAAAAATTACATGTTAAAATAAAAAACCTAAGTACATAAAAATACACATACACACACACACAAGTAATTGACTTCTTAAATAAATCTAATCACTATCAATCCTACATGCACAGGGTAAGAGGTTTTAATTACAATTCAGATATAGAAAACAGCAAGAGAATTCATTCATGGCAGTATAGATGGAACAAATTCAAAACAGTAAGCACCAAATTCCCATTACACTCACAATACACAACAGCAGTTTCTGAATAGAATTCAAAGTTACGAAAACAGAAAGTTAAGAAAAACTAAGTTCCTTTAATTTCTTTTAAAAAGTTGGGGATTCCTGGGTGGCTCAGCGGTTTGGCTCCTGCCTTCCGCCCAGGGCGTGATCCTGGAGTCTGGGATCAAGTCCCACATCAGGCTCCCTGCATGGAGCCTGCTTCTCCCTCTCTCTGCCTGTGTCTATGCCTCTCTCTCTCTGTGTCTCTCGTGAATAAAAAAAAAAAAAAAAAAAAAAACTTTTAAAAATAATTTCTTTTAAAAAGTATAGCTATAAAGCAAAAATGAATGTACATCCATAATCTGCCCTGCTTTTAAACTCCAATGAAGTTAAAATCTACCATCTGAGTTCCCAAAATACAGAATTCAAAACAATTTACAAAAATTCACAGGAAACCTTTACACATTTTTTAATGGTAGAATCAACATTAGTTCTGGATCCCAACATCAACCAGGGTATCACAACAAAGCATTAAGAACGTGCACTAATTTTACAATTAAAGCTGGGGGGGGGAGGGAGTAATAACAGTACTTTCCTCATAAGATTTTTACTAAAATCACACCTGACACACAGCTAGCACTCAATAAATGTGATTAATAGTTATTATTTTTTCTATTTCAACAAATACTTTGTTATATCCCCGACACATGTCCTAATGCCAGGAACTTCATATTCGCTTAAAAAAAATTCTAGCCTTTATAATGAAGAAGTATCAAATAATTTTCCCACTTAACAGTAAATTAAAATGGTACTACATTTTCAAAATACCTTATCAAATATAGCCACTTTAAAGTACTTTAAAAATTTTTAAAAAGGAATTAAAGATATAAACCACTGCTACTGTAACCTCATGAGGTCCTGAATATTATAACGGAGCTCCAAAAGAGTATTTGATTCCGATCCATTCTAATGCTAGTAATTGTATAAAAACAAATGCAATGCCTTTTCATCTTTCAAGTTAAAGTTCTTACAATATTCACCATAAGTCAAAATGTACACAAAATAAAGTGCAAGTGTATAAACTTTAAATCCCCATTTTAAATACTCTGTCCACATAAAATAGCTGGTATTGAGACAAAGTGTTTCTTAAATTTTATTTATTTTATATAAACCCTCTCTAAAAAACTTGTGACTCATTTTTAAAGATGAACAATTCTTATTTACTGATTATACTGATGTTAACTAATATGGTCTAAAACTGGTCTTTAAATCAACTAAAAGTTCTTTAACCTGAAGGCAATGTTTTGTTGTTGGCTATCCATTCAAAATTTTAAGCATTTCTGTAGCTAGAACCAGAAAGAAAGTGACAAATTAATCTTACGATACCCCATTCTAGCTCAGTAATAGATAGTATAACTGCACCTACACTTAAAGTTTCACTATCTGAATTTAGTTATACACTCCGGATGAGCACCACACAGGCACATGACAGTGATTGGGAAAAAGATTTTCTGAGTCTAGTAATATAAACAATAAGATGCCTGTTCAATTTGCTTAAACAAAGATACTGCTAAATTAATGATAAAAGGCATGTGACTAATCTCTCCAATTTAGAATTCATAAGAGTAAACACCATTTACTGTATAGGAGCATTTTCTAAACAATCAAGTTTTCCCAATGGTAGCTAGAGGACTTATACTCTGTAAATCCACTGCTTAGCTTTACCCTCTCATATAGTATATGCTCAATAACCACTCAAATTGTACCATCTAATCCTCATATCAACCTTAAGCTATGCATTGTCTTCTTACCACAAAAGACACTGAGGCTGAAGAGATGGATCCAGGTCAATGGGCTCATGATGGCCTGGATTAATAAGTCCTAAGTCACAAAACTAGTGGCAGTGTCAGGATCGGATTTCAAACTTATATTCTTCCAAGCTACTATATTATCTGAATAGCAAATATATAATAGTTATTAAACTCAATAGTTACTTCATTCTTCTCAAATTATTTTCCTTTATTACTGCTTTTCAAGGACAGAAATCCTTGGGTGCCTGGGTAGTTCAGGAGGTTAAACCGTTAGGCATCTGCCTTCAGCTCAGGTCTTGCTGATCTCAGGGTCCTGGGATCAAGTCCCACAGCAGGCTCCCTGCTCAATGGGGGGTCTGTTTCTCCCTCTCACTCTCCCTTTGCGCTCTTCACGCCCCCCCCCCCCAGCTCTTTCTTTCATATAAATAAAATCTTTTAAAAAAACAAACAACAAGGACAGAAATCTTTAGGAGCAACTGTCCCTTCAATATTTCTGCAGTAGACATTTGATCCAGCATCTATTCCTTCCTTCCCAAGAATCCCAGATTTCTGATTTGAGAACTTTATTTGGCGATCTTTGTTGTTCCAATGAAGTCATTGTAGAATATGAGTCCAATCAGGGCACTGGTTCAAGGTAGCAGCTATATGACCTGAGCAAACTGCAGAACTTCCAGAAAAGTTGGGACACTGACATAAATTAAGGCAATATGCACCCCAGCAACTGGAAGCAGTCATCTCTGGATGAGAGAAATCTAGGCAACGTCGTTAAGCCATCGGAAAAAGCCTTTCGTAAAACAAATAGGTTTTGGGTCACATCTGAAAAATCCAACCTAACCTATTTTTTAAGGGTGCTTTCTCATTTCAATGTCTTTCACATTACTGTTCCCTACTCACGGTATATCCTTTCCTCCTTGTTAATATCTCCTATCTACTGGGCAGCTATTTCATAGTAGGCATCAAGTGAGATGTTGAACACATGTTATCACTAATACTGAAAATTAATCTATACCTAAAAAATCCACAAAGTAAATTTCATCCTCACTATTCATGGATGAGAAAATTCAAACTCAAGCTTGCAGACTGAGCTGTTCAATAGCACACAGCTTAACAAGCAGAGCCAGGATTCAAGACCAGGTTTATCTAGCTCACAAGTACTTGTTCTTTCAACTTGAAGCAGCCAGTCACATGGATCTTGTCTTTAAAGGAAGGTCTTTGCTCAGACATCAAGTCTTCTGTGAAGCTTTCTCTATCCATTTACATACTTCAGAGGTAGCTCATTTAGAGAAAAATATTACAATGTATCATCACTGTTTACATAGTCAGAAGGCAAGCTCTTTAAAGATAGTAGGATCCAAGGTACACCAGTGCCTCCCACAATGTATGACATAGGCCAAGCAAGCAATAAACATTTGTAAAATCACCAGTGAATGAAGATATTAAGTCCTGTCTATTACAGATTAAACTCCTTAAAATAAACAATTGTCATTATACTAAGATATCCTTTTACATAGAATGTTTCAGAAATGTGGGTTTTAGGAAGAAATTCGTAAATATTTCTTAATCTTATACATTTGCTGTATAGGCTAAACGTCACCCTGAAGAATCACAGAGAAATGTCAAAAATTCAAAACAGTAGCTATGTACATTTTTTTCAAACCAAGTATTTCATAGGTACCAAAAGACCTTGTTTTTAGGATACATTTATTATGCATATAATAAAAATCAAATACACTTAAAACAGTGGTCTGTTGGTTTCATTTTAGAACCAAAGTTGCCTAATCCGTGGCACTTAACTTCATATGGAAGTGTAAAGCAGGAACCAGAAAATCTCCTAGATCCGACTCATTTCTATGATTCTGTTGTGACTCAGTAATTTATTTATTTATTTTTTAATATTTTTTTTTTAATTTTTATTTATTTGTGATAGTCACAGAGAGAGAGAGAGAGAATGAGGCAGAGACACAGGCAGAGGGAGAAGCAGGCTCCATGCACCGGGAGCCCGACGTGGGATTCGATCCCGGGTCTCCAGGATCGCGCCCTGGGCCAAAGGCAGGCGCCAAACCGCTGCGCCACCCAGGGATCCCTGTTGTGACTCAGTAATAACACTAATTGTCAGCTTCTCAGAGTGCTTCCCTGACTAGGATCTGAGAGTAACCTCTCAACAAGGGCTCTCCTATCCTACTATCCTAGCTCATACTTACCCGGACATTTTTCTCATTTACTTATGTATTATCACCTCCCCTAGTACAACGTAAGCACCAAAGGAGCAGAGATTTTCCTGTATCCATCAGCACACCCCAAGGCTTCACACAGAAGGCACCCAGTACATGTGTGTTGAAGAAACAACATTCGCCAAAGACTAATAACGCCTTGTTGCCCAACATGAAGAGAATAAATAAATAAATAAATAAATAAATAATAAATAAATAAATAAATAAATAAATAAGCAAGCAAGCAAGCAAGCAAGCAAGCAAGCAAGCAGATCATGCACTGCCGGGCACGTCCTGCATTTTCCAAATAGGAGTTTTCTAATACATTATGTACTCTGTCTCAGGATTAATCTGACAACGGATTTTTTTTTTTTTAAGGGCGGGGGAGGATATAATGGCTAAATTACTTTATTTGAAAGGAATATCACAGAGGAAAGAGCCCAAAAGTCGCTGTTTTGGTCTAACACACGCTTCAGGGATATTTAGTGAACCGCTTCGAATACGGGAGAATCAGTACGGAAAAGCAACTTATCCGTTCCCAAACCATCTACAAATTTCTTCCTAAAACCCACATTTCTGAAACATTCTATGTAAAAGGCTATCTTAGTATGGGGCGATTTCACAGTCGCGCTGTCAAACAAACCCTTGGCGGAGTCTGCGCGCACAGCAAAGGGGGAAACACAGCATCCCGGGGCAGCGGGTCCCCGACAGGGCTGTGTTCCCACCGCCTGTGCCCGTTCGCCGCGCACCGCCGGGCCGGGGAGCTGTCGCCCCTGCCGAGAAGTCTTAGCGGCCGTCGCCACCAGCGAGCGGACAATGACACAGCTTCGGGCCAACCTCTCCTTCCCACTGAAACTTTCCCCGAAACTCAAAGGACGTCTCTTTGGACCCTACGAGCTAAAACCCCGCAGGGCCTCCACGTCTGCTCCTCGGCCTGCCTCGGTCGCCAGGAAGCCTCATCCCAACTTTCCACCCACCCCCCCCCCCGTCCCCCGCCCCGGGATTCAAACCGCGGCCACCAAGACATTTCAATCCCCCGCTAGTCCCCGAAGTGCACGCGCTCTCCCAGTGACCTAGGTGCTGCCGACCCGAGGGAGGAGGGGGATGGGAGTTAAAATAAGGAAAAAGACAAAAAGAAAAAAAAAAAAAAAAAAAAAAAGAGCCCCGGCTACGCGTCCCTGTTCCTCCCCCCTCCAGCTCCGCCGTCCCCCGGGCGCCCGGCAGGTGCCTCGCTGGGGACCCCCCCGCCCCCCGCGGCCCAGCCTCGCCCCGCTCCCTCCGCGCCAGCCCCGCCGGAGAGGAGCCGAGGCCCGGGGGAGGCGGCGCCGGGGCCCCGCGGGGACCAGCGATGCTCGCCGCGCCGCCTCCGCCCACGCCCCGCCCGCTCCGCGCCGGGCCCCCCGCACCCCGGCCCGCCGGCCTCCGCCGCCCCTGCCCGCGAGCCCGCGCCCCAACGGCCGCCGCGGCCCGAGCGCGCGCCCCCGCCCCGCCCGCCCCGCCGGCCCCGCCGGCCCCGGGCAGGGCCCCCGCCCGCCGCCCGCCGCCCGCCGCCCCCACCCGCCCCGCACTCACAGGCTGCCCGAGCAGGACGTGCACACGAACGAGCCGACCGTCATGTTCACGTAGGTGGGGCCGCGCTGGTCGCAGTCGAAGCACTTTCGGTTGTGCGGGAGGCCGGTCATGTCCCGCAGCATCTTCAGGTGCTTCTCCTCCTGCTTCCGCTTGGCGCTGGCCGCCATGGCCGCGGCGCCCGGGGCCGGGAGGCCGGCAGGGCCGGGAGCGGGAGCGGGAGCGAGAGCCGGAGCCGGAGCCGGAGCGGGAGCCGGAGCGGGAGCCGCAGCCGGAGCCGCAGCCGGAGCCGCAGCCCGAGCCGGGGGCCCGCGCTCCCACGGGCCGCCCTGGCCGCGGCCGCCGCCTTCCGTCAGCGCGCGCCGCCCGCGCCGGGACCCCCCCCGCCGCCTCGGCTCCACTCGGCTGCGCTGGGCGCGGCGCGGACGCTGCGGGGCGCGGGCGGACGGGCCGCACCAACCTGCCGGGCCGGGACAACCGCCGCCGCCGCCGCCACCTTCCCGACTCCTCCGGAGGGGGACAGAGGAGGAAGGGGCACGGCAAGAGGAGGCCCGCCCCGGGCGGCCCGAGGCCAAGTGGCGGCCGGCGCCCCCTGCCGGCCAGGAGGAGCGCGCTCCAGCGGCCGCGCCGAGGCCCGGCCTGGAGCGGGGGCAAAGGAGCAAGGATGCAAAGGCGAGGGATGCGGGCGGGCGGGCGGGCGACGGCGCCGCTGTGGTATCGCACGGCTCGCGCAGCACCCGACTCGCCCGACTCAACCTCGTCCCCTGCTCCCAGATCCCCACCCACCGCGCCCTAAAAGGGGCCCTCTCCTCCGGAGCCCGGCCTGCCTCTCTCACCACCCTGGCCTTCCTTGGCACCTGCACACTCCCCACCCCCCATCCCCACCTACCCCCCCCCCCCACACACACACACACACAAGCTCCCTTCTGACCTTCTGACCCAGGCCCCTTGCCCTGATGTTCTCTCTCTCTCTCTCTCTCTCTCTCTGAAGGTTTCTAGACCCTGCCAATATCCACATTTTGGACTTGATTGTTTTGGGGGTTTTCTTTTTCTTTTTTTTTCCTTTTTTTTTTTTCTTTCTTTTTTTCTTTTTTTTTTTTTTTTTTTTGGTGTGGGGATATAGCATTGAGGGATGTTGCACACAATCCCTAGCCTTTAGCCACCAGATGCCAGAACAATTCAAACCTTCCTCAAAGCACTCCCCCCCCCCCCCCCACCCAGCCCCTGTGCCACATGTGGAGACATGATAGATGGATATGTGGTCAATACATTCGGGCACTTCCTTCAGCCCAACCAACGTATTTAAAGAGTTGCCATCCACCTTGCTGAAAGCAGCCCTCCATGAAATCCCTGCGTTGGGTTTTCTTCGTAGTTCTAGTTGTTCGAAATCCTCCTTCTTATGTAGGGTTGTCTGAGTGTTGTCTGGGATCCACCCCCCAACCCCCGCTGGACTCCAAACAGCTTAGCCCCAGCATGTTCTTTACCATTCCACCCTCTGCCCCTCCCAGAGCTGGAAGCGAGGCGTTCAGTGTCTCATTTAATCTCTGCAAGATCCCTTTGGGGTAAGCATTACTATTCTTTCCATTCTCCTAAGTCTGGAAGCTGAAGCCCTGGGGGGGGGGGGATTTAAATTCAGTAAATTTACTTTATTATGAAAGTAAATTTCATACATACTGGAAAACTGAGATTCCAACCCAGACAGACCATAGAACCCAAATCTCTTCATCACTCTAAGCAAACACAGCCAGCAGGATGTTAGAAAGCATCCCTGCCCCTCATGTCCCAAAGGAGTACAGGGAGACCTGGAGAGCTGAAGTCCCAAGATCGCTCAGCTGGGGAGTGGGAAGGCAAGATTCGAACCCACATTTCCTAATCTCCAAGGCCAAGCCTTAGACCTCCCATGAAAGTGAAGGGATGAATCGCCCAAGAGGGACTTCATGTTAGTATAATACTATCAACAATAGCTAAATATTACAAGAAAGTGATCAACAGGTTTTGGATTGGTCAATAGATTTATTTTTGAATTTTCTTTTAAGGAATATATTGAACTCCCATGAGACCATGGCCCACCTTCAATAATTATCAGCTAATGGCTAATGTGCTTCCTACCCTCCCCATCCTCCCATCCCTCCTTCTATTATTTTGAAGCAGATTGCAGATAGCATACCATTCACCTGCACACATGTTACTTTGCGTTGCTAAAAAAAATAATTTTTAACTGAACCATGATACCATAATGGTATCAACTAAAAAATTAATAACTAAAAAATTAATAATTCCTTAAAATCATGAAATATCCCATCAAGCGTTGAAGTTTCTCACTGATGTTTAAAAAAGATTTTTACAGCTTATTTTAATCCATACATTGTCGTTGGGTAATATATGGGTTATAAAGTCTATGCATTTCCCCTCTATCTCCTTTGCCTCTTGTAATTCTGTTTTTGTTTTTTGTTTTGTTTTGTTTTGTTTTTGGAACTGGGTCCTTTGCCATGTTGCTTCTCACTCCTTATGTTATTTAACACCTTTACCTTTTCTAAAAATTTGTGGTTGTGTCTAGTTCACTTGTTTCCAGTTCAATATTTTTTTGTTCTTGGCAAAATATGATGTCTTTGTGTGCTTCCAAATCAGGCGGCACATGAGGGTAGGAGTGCGAAGGGGGTCCTTTCTCCCTTTTTACGATATTAGCAGCCATTGATGATTAATGTCTAGATTCCTTGGTTTATTAAGGGTTACACAGAGGTGATAATCTAGCTCTGTCATTCCTTCCCCATTTGTCAGTGGCAATGTTTCCATAAAGATGAACTGCATCTCAGCTACTATCTGGCACAGTTTATGTCAGAAAGACAGGGTAAATGTTAGATTCTTTTCCTTTATTCCCAAATTTTCCAGAGAACATATTGGTTTCCTATCACCTTGCAGTGGTGATCAATATTTTTGTCAATGTCATTACAGACTCCAGAAATTAAATACAGTTGACATATTTTGTCTCCTCGGTGCTCACATTGTTTTCTCACTGGCCTTTGGGAGCCTCTTAAAGTTGGCTCTTGAGTCTTTTGGACAAGACCCTTGACCTAAGGTCATCTGGAGTGCCATGACAGCAGGGCCCTGCGCTGTTTAGATGACAGCCCTGGAATGTCCAAACCTGGACTGATCAAAACAGAGGCTTACTTAGCAGCCCCTGTCCAGATAAATATAAGACACGCAGCAGACTCTTACTCATCACCCACAAACGTGCTTAACCCACAGCCAATGGCTTGTTTCTATGTTTGTGATGCTCCCTTGTCACTTGTATGTTTTCTGGTTGCTCATCTTTCCATGGTTTGTCATCTGATAAATGCCAAAATCAGAAGGCGTGGCTGCAGCACCTTGTACAAACAGTTTAATACGCGGTTGTTTCATTATCGTGTTGTTTAGAGAAGCAGGAGAAGGTATTTCCAGAGTATCCATCTGTAGGAAGGTGGAGTTCAGGTGACGTCCAAAATATTTCCTACATGTAAAGCTGAAAGTCCATATGGCGGGCTGAATTTTGGCCTTTTCGTACTCTGTGTAATATCAAAGCAGGTTTCTACTTTTAAAAATCCCAACGGAGGTTTGCAGTATGTCAGGACACACTATTTATTTACTGAAATTTCCTTATCCCTCACATGAACGCGCAAGGAGGTATCATTATCGTCACTTTATATAGGAGGAAACTGAGAGTCTGAAAAGCCGGCTTGCCCAAGGCCACGCTGGAAATGAAGCAATAGGTTGGGATTCAAACCCACGTCGGGCTGCACCTCACCGGGCTGCACCTCACCAGCTTCTACTTCCAGTAACTGAATCCTGGCCCTGCTTATGAAGCAGAAATTACCTTCAGAGATGTTAGCACTGCAGCCAAAGTGATCTTTCAAAATGCTAATGTGACTCAGACATCCCCAGTCTCCTCCCTGCCCCCCCCCTTAAAGCCTTTCAGTGACTTCCCACTGCTCTGAGGCTGAAAGAAAAGCCCTTTGAAAGCGGCCTCCTTCTTGCAGACCATGCTAGCCCTCCCCATCCTGCCCCAGCTCCAATGTGCCCCAGGCATGACCCTAAATCTCCACCACCCTGCTCCAGCCCTACTCCCTTCTCAGGGTTTCATATTCCCTTCTGTCCCACCTCAGGGCCTTTGCACATGCATTGTTGCTTCCAAAAAGAGTCTCCCTCTCTTTTCCTTCTCATCCCTTAGATCCAGCTCAATATCTGGTTTTCAGAGATCCTTCTCTGTCCCTCCTAGTTAAGCCAAACCCCATAGTAGGTGCTCATAGTAGCATGTACCTCTCCTTTAGAGCACATGCTGCTGTGGCTATTTACAGTGCTTTGTGATTTCCAGTTAGGGTCCCTAGCCCCCCCACTACATAGTGGACTTCACTCAGGAGGGGCTTAGGTCTACGTTTGCTCACCATTACTCCTCCAGTACTTAGCATGGAGCCTGGCTCTTAGAAGGGACTCAGTAAATATTGGTTGAATGAATAAATTAATACAGCAGTGGGGAGCCAGAGAATAAAGCGTCCTTCAGTCTTATGCAGTGGGTTCTGCACTCTGTTTATCACTGTCTCTGCTGTTTTGGCTCCCAGAATGATTACAGCTCTGTCCAAGCTACTATAGTTTTGTTAAAGAACTTGCAAATTCTGAAATCAAACCTCTTGACGGTAAGAATCTAAAACCTGACTTGCTTAGAGGCTCCTGCCTGTCTTATCACCAAGGGTGACTCAGAAAATATCCTGAACAAACCCTGGCTTTGGAGAGGCCCCAAGGAGCCAGCAACGGAGCTGCCAACTCATCCTAGGCTACCCCACCCTCGGCGCCTGGAGGCGAGGCCCAGAAAGGAGGCCCTTCGGTGTCTTACCAGACAGCAAAGCAGGACAAGCAATAACAAGTATGGTAGGATAACTAGAAGTGGCTTCCTTGCCCAGAGCATCGGAGTGGGGAGGGGAGGGCTCCCCATTCAAGAAGAACTCAAATTTAGACTTAACAATAATCTCTAACTGAGCTACCCATAGGGTCAAGGAGAACCACCAACATAATAGAAGATCCTGGCAGGCACGCATGCATGTCCCATGTGATCCTTGCCACCTGCATGCAGCAGGCCCTAAAATCATACTTTTTTTTTTCCAGATTTTTATTTAAATTCTAGTTAGTTAACATATGGTGTAATACTGGTTTCAGGAGTAGAATACAGTGATTCATCACTTACATACAACACCCAGTGCTCATCATAACAAGTGCCCTCCTTAATCCCCAGCACCCATCTAGCTCTATTCATACTTTTAACAAGTCCTGGATTTACTTTGTGGATAACACCATTCACTTGTTTTCTTGGGTTGCTTGGGTATTAAAAGGTCTGATTTGTTAAGTATAATTATTTTTAAGCATATCACAGTTTTTGTGGCCCCATTTAGACATCTTTTCATGTTCTAATATACTGGGAGCCTTGAAAACACTGAAGTGGCATAAACCCTCTCTGAGATGAGTGCCACGTCCCCCCCACTCCCCACCTCCCTGCCCAGCCCCAGCTTGAAGCTCTGACCTTTCAGAAGCTCCCGCTCCTCCCCCAGACACCCAGTTTCGGGCTGGTGAGCCTGGTCTGTTGGAGAACCTCGATCCTACATTCTTAGGGTCCTCATATCTTCCGTTCCTTTAGAACCCCCTGATGCGCCAAGGCGATTTCGATTAGCAGAGGAGCTACTGGACAACAGTGACCATTTACAATCTAGGAAAACTGGACCTGGGGGTTTTCCCTTTTCATTGACAACTTCCCTCCTTTCCAGGTTCTGGCCCTAAAACAAATGCTACTTTTTATGGCCCATTTACACAGTGTAAAAGGCCAAGTGATGGTGGCCTCATTAATTCCCCTAGGCCCCCGGGTTTCATAGAATGAATAATCATAGGGCCTATGTATGAAGCACCGTGGAACAATATTCAACTCAATTTTTTCCCCATTCTTCTGTTGATAGCGCCTTCCTTTAGCTGTGGTTTGATTATTTTTAACCTCGCTTGCTGATGCGCTTTTTAATTTGCAAGAAGCAGTGAGATAGAAAAGGAAGAGGGGAAAAAACCTACAGAAGACAGGCAGTCAGTGCACACTTCCTGGAAACATCAGTGTGGTTTCTGGGTAGTCTCTGCAGAGAGCGCCAAGAAACTAGACACCTGAAGGATCCATGTCCCTCAGCACCAGACAGTCGCCTGGCTTCCTTCTCCCTAAAGACAGCCAGGATAAACAAAGAGGCTGCTGAAGCTGCCCCCACAGCATCCCAGTTGCTGAAGACCTTCTCTTCTGCTGGGATTCCTTTCACTGTGTCCTTCATGAGCTTTGTCTCACCAGCCAAACTCTGCTCAGAGAGCAGGGATCCAGTCATAACCTGTGTCTCGAGTTTGCCAGGCCATGGAAGGAACATGCCAGTTGGTTGACTGATTCAATCCCAGGCCATTCTAGAAGCCCAGAATAATTGCAACTAGACTTCAGTTATCCATTTATCAGAAAGGCATTTTCTGGACTTTGGAGGGAAACCAAAAAGACTTTTCAGCCTTCATTCATTCATTCATTCATGCATGCATGCATGCATGCATTCACTAAATATCCAGTGGGCACCTACCATCTGCCAGTCACTGTGCTAGACCCTGGGGGATTCCGCAACAAACAGGTCAGAAGTCCCGACCCTCCTGGAGCCCATGCCCCCACAAGAGGGAGAGCAAACAATAAACACATTAGTAGAAATGGACCAGGTGGTGCCAAGTGCTCTGATGGAAAATGAAGCAGAGTAAGGGAGGGCATGTGAAAGGAGGTGGTGAGGGCAGGCCCAGGGGCAGGTGACACGGGACAATTCTGGGACTTGGGAATGTCAGAAATCATAGGCCAAATGGCCTGTTACAGACGCTCTGCAACTGCGCAGCTTCCCTTCCTCAGACTGTGCCAGGATCAGAAATCCTGAGCCGCCCTGCGCCAGTGGCCTCTGGAGACCTGGAATCATCTTCTTCAGAAGCCAAGGGAGAGAGAAAAGGTCCCTGCGTCTGCAGCAGCAAGAGTCTCAGGGTAAGAAATGCTCCATTCACGTCGTCAATGGAACGTTGTTCTTGCCCATTACTGAGGACAGAAAGGGGACCTTCCCTTCTGGTTCAGGGGAAAGAAAGAGGCCCCTGTGGGGAGAGAAACCTGCTCTAGTTATCAGAAAAGAAACACCAGCGGGGCCTCTGGGACTTAGAGCCCTCCGTTTTGATGGGGTCAGATGGAGACATTTCAAAAGTGGGTCTCTAAAAAGACTCCTCTTCCTTTGCTATTTCTCACCTGAGGCTGGCAGATGGGTAATAGCTCCTTGTACACCAGGGGGTGAACTGAACACAAAGGAACTCTCTGGAGCCCGGCTGAATGATGTCAGCATCACACCTCACCTCCAGAAGGGAAGCGATTGCACAGAATTCCACTGGTGATATCTCAGTAATGATGACTAACATTTCCTGGCCCCAAGCAGTAAGCCCTACGCAGAGCATGCGCTGCAGAGTAACCGCAGGAATCCTCACACACAGCCTTTGGCAGGTACCTTTCATTGTCATGCCCATTTTACAGATGAAGAAACTAAGGACCCGCCCCCAAGTTAAGGACCTTGCCGAGTTAAGGACCTTGCCAACGGCATACAGCTGGGAAGTGATGCAGCTGGGATTTGCAGGTTGGCGGTTTAACTCCAGAGCCCATGACTCAGCCTCCAGGGTCAGCACCACATCATCTTGTGGGATGCTCTTGTCAATCAAACCCGTTCCTACAGGAGAGCAGGAAAAGCCAGGAGGTATGTACGCTTTCCTGCTCTCGATCTGGCCCCTGAGGGTACAAACAGCCTGACCGTCACTAGGCTGCTTTAGCCTGTGGTTTCTTGCCCTATGGGGAGGTTGCCTTCCCCCCGCCCCCCACCCCCTAGAGCTTCAGGCTGTGCACTTGAAGGACCTGTCTTCGCTCAAGAAGTTATTTAGGTGAGGGAAATTACCCAAAAAGCCACACACACCAAGCTCCCACAGTAAAAATGTCCTGAATGTTCATTTAGGTCATGGTTGCCAGACAGATTTGTCCTCACTGAGTATGCGTGGCGCCAGAGAGCAGAGTCCACTGTGGAGGTTGTGGGAGCCCCTGGAGCAAGTTTACCTAGCCGTTTTTATCATAGGATAACCTACCACTTTATTATTAGTCATCATCCCAGCCCTGGGGCTACTGATGATTCAGAAGGTTGAAGTGAAGACTGAATGAGGTGCTCTACCCAGCACAGCACCTGGCAGTTCTGTAAACCCTACCGTCCTTCTTCTTCTTATCTTGAATATGCCTACTAATTCCCTTTCCTTCATTCGCTGTGTGTTGCTTGTTTAAGGTACCAAGTCAACCACAGCTGCAGCTTAGCAGCAATTTGCTAGAAGCTGCTCTAAGTGAGCCCCCCCATCCCCCTAGATGTGTGGCTACTCTTCAACCCGTACCACGTCACACTCTGGTTGGTGGAAATCACGTGTGGTCTGTAAGGGCAGTCGGTGATGTGCATGAACAACGGCGTCTTGCTCAGCCCACACTGGCGCTTCATCTGTTCTGAGTAAGTGTCTGGCCATATCTGGTCAAATAGATTCTGCAGATGACATGTTCCAAGCACACCTAACCATAGAAGCTACGCGCGCATTCATTGCTGTTCTATTTGGAGGGGAGAGAGAGCATGCCTGTCTGTGTGTGTTTAGGAAGTGGTGAGAAGTTTCTTGAAGCAGGCCTACATCTCCTCTGTGTGCCTTACACAGGACGGCAGGGCAGTTATGAGCACGGTTTCTGGGTCAGACTGTCTGGATCCCAATCCCAGGTTTCCCCCTGGAAGCTTGAGCAAGTAACTTCACCTTTCTGTGCCTCTGTTTTCTCACCTGTAAAATGGGAATGATAGTATCACCTACTTTATAAGATTTCTATGAGGATTAAGTGATTTAATATGTAAAAGCACTTGAAACAGTGTCTGGCAGATAGTAAGCACTCTACAGGGGTTACGTATCATTATTATATTCCCTTCGCCTCCCATCAATCACTTCACCTACAATTCAGCCAACGTAAGCAAGCAAATGTGTGTGTGTGTGTGTACACATATGTACTGGCTTCCTAGAACATTCTTTTTTGTGATTGTTTCATTTGTTTTTTTAATATCCTAAGTACTACAGGAGTACAATCTCTCTCTCTTTTTTTTTAAACTTCAAACAATGCTTGTGTGGTGAGTTAAGTAGTGTCCTCCATTCACCTGGAACCTCAGGATGTGATCTTATTTAGAAATAGGGTCTATCAGGATGCCTGAGTGGTTCAGCGGTTGAGTGTCTGCCTTTGATTCAGGGCACAATCCTGGCCCAGGGATCAAATCCCACATCAGAGCCTGCTTCTCCCTCTGCCTGTGCCTGTGCCTCTCTCTGTGTGTCTCTCATGAATGAATGGATAGAATCTTAAAAAGCAACAACAACAAAAAAAGAAATGGGGTCTATGAAGATGTTGAGGACTTCAAGATGAAATCATCCTAATTTAGAGTGGGCCCTAAATCCAATGACTGGTGCCTGTATAAGAAGACAAGAGAAGGGGTGCCTGGATGGCTCAGTTAGCTAAGCCTCTGACTCTGGATTTCAGCTCAGGTCATGCTCTCAAGGTCATGAGATTGAGCCCCACATCGAGCTTCATGCTCAGCATGGAGTCTGCTTCTCTCCTTCTCTCTCTCTCCCTCTACCCCTCCCCCAGCCCACTTGCTCTCTCTCACTCTCTCTCTCTCTCTAATATAAATAAATCTTGAAGAAGAAGAAGGAGGAGCAAGAGGAGGAGAGAGGAGAGAGGACACACAGGGAAGAAGGCCATGTGACAATGGAGGCAGACATGGGGGGGGGGGATGCTGTCATGAGCCAGGGAACACCTGGGACCACCAGAAACTGGAAGATGCAAGGGAAGATTCTTCCGTAGAGCCTTTGGAGGGAACAGGGCCCTGCTGACACCTTGATTTTGAGCTCCTAGCCTCCAGATCTGTGAAAGAATAAATTCCAGTTGTTTTCAGCCACGTAGCTTGTGAAACTAGCAGCCCTAAGAACGAATACAGTCAGTAAAACCAAAGTTCCCCTGGACCACAGCCAGGACAAGGTCTGCCGCCACTGCCTGTTCCTGGGTGCCTCGGGGACTGTGTCCTGTCTCCCAAGAATACTGCCTCTGATTCGTGACCTTAAAAGACAAGGAGATCCTCTAGAACGATGTCTCCTCTTTTCATAACTCAAGGCTTTCAGGGTAATTTTAACAATGCTACTTCCTCTTTCTCCCACAGGTTACGTTTTTGGTCTACCTCAGTCATTTTCTACAAAGTTGATTAATATAGGTCCTTTAATATTAAGATGGGTCTGTTCTCTGTAAGAACTGAAAGTTGCCCTTTGAGGAGTGCTTTGTCCCATCTTGCAGCTGTGAGCATGAGACACAGTGATCAATACAGAGGGAGGGATCTTTGATGCAACATTTCAAATGGAGAGAATATTAGATATCACCTCTGCCTGTGACTCTTACCAGCGTGGGGGTTACAGCTCCTTTTGATACAAGATGCCAACTCTCCATCTCTTTTTTTTTTTAATTTTTTTTTTTATTTATTTATTATAGTCACACAGAGAGAGAGAGAAGCAGAGACATAGGCAGAGGGAGAAGCAGGCTCCATGCACCGGGAGCCCGACGTGGGATTCGATCCCCGGTCTCCAGGATCACGCCCCGGGCCAAAGGCAGGCGCTAAACCGCTGTGCCACCCAGGGATCCCTCCATCTCTTAACTATGCACTGAACATATAAAATATGATCTCAGTCCTGCCCTTGTGCCTCGGTTAAAATCCCTCTTGTTTTACAGTTGAGGATCATCAGCCTCTGAAAGATAAAGAAAAAAAAAAAAAAAAAGGCCTCAAAGGAATCTGTGGCAGATCCAGGAAAAGAGCACAGGTTCTCCATGACCCACCATCTCATCTTTCTGTCTCTCAGTCTGAAGACCTCAGTTTGCCACCATAGGCGACAAACATGGGGAAGAGTCCGCCGAGGGAGAAGAAGCCCTGAATTGATGGAGTCAATGGCCAGAGCAAGGGGAGAGTCCAAGGTCTACAACCAGGTGGTGGCCAGGACACCACAATGGGTTCCCAGGACCTGGCATCCTCCACTCTCCACCGAGGCCAAGACAAAAGAAAAGAACTTTACATTAAAGTAACAAAGCCTTGGATAATGCAAGGAGAATTTATTTTACATAACAAATCTTTGCATTTCTGAAAGAAGTTTATATAATGTCCTCTGCAAACCTCTTAAAAATAGAATAGCACCTCATCTTTCTAAGATGATTTAAATGTAGACAAATACGAAGGCAAGAGGACGGGCTGGTCAGGAATGATAGCTACGTGGTCCGTGGGCACCGCTTGGTACCACGTCTATACCAATACCAGATGTGGCTTCAGAATCCTTCACCTCAGCTCTCCAGAAGTTACTCCCAGTAGGCAATGAGGTCTGCAACCTATTTGCCATCCTCTGGCTAAATGATCTTCCGACGTTGTTTCTAGTCTCCTGTGAGTAGATATTTCCCTCTACTCCCATTTAAACTTTCTGATGGCTTTACTTGGTTCAGCAGAGACCTAGAGCCCTCCCTTTTTAGGACAGGGATCTCTCTTAGGATTTCTTCTAACATCTGTGCTCCTACATTCTCAGTCATGTGAAAGAATGGAGAAGGCCCTAAAAATTCCTTTTTTTTCAAGATTTTATTTATTTATTCATGACAGACAGATAGAGAGAGAGAGAGAAAGAGAGAGAGACATAGGCAGAGGGAGAAGCAGGCTCCATGCAGGGAGCCTGATGTGGAACTCGATCCCGGGATTCCCAGATCACACCCTGAGCCAAAGGCAGATGCTCAACCGCTGAGCCACCCAGGAGTCCCGGGCCCTAAGAATTCTTGCTGACTTCCCCATGTTTGCCTGGGCTACAAACACAATTCCTTAGAAGTATCAAATTCACCCTTAACTATGGCCCTGAAGTCTTGAGTCTTGGTTTTTGATACTCTCTTTTGTAGCAGCACTCTCTCTCTCTCTCTTTCTTAAAAAAAAAACAAAACAAAAACAAAAACAAAAACAAAACCAGATCTCTCTCTCTTAAAAAACAAGAATGAAGAAGATAAGCTCCATGTATCCACTGGACATGGAGTTCAGATACATCGACTACCCCAGTGGTGGCTCCCTTTCTTGACACTGTTCTTGGCTTGCATCACTAAGCATTCCAGAACTACTTCTGCAACTTCCAACCCTGTGTTTGCCCCAGTGCCCCCTTTGACTTGATGATTTGTCTTCTGTGATATAACCATACGGCCCCCTCAGGGGACTACCGAGTCAACTTAAATGTTCCACCCAAGTGGGAGAAGCCACGTGCTAGGAACGTTGCAGCCAGTGTTGGGGAGAATGGCTGAGTTTTCCCTTCAAGACATGGAGAGCGCGAGAGAGGGGCTGGACAGGATGTGGTACTGTGTTTTGGGTCTTCTAACTCAAAGTCTTGATTAAAACAGTGTGAACCAAAGAGGTTTGCATACTTTCTGATAGGATTCCTGTTTCAGAAGTCATTTGTTTTTTTCCGTTTCCACACTCACCTTCCTCCACTGTCCATTTTCAACCCAGTGCTAGAGGGGTCTCTTTAAGCTTCCAGATCATATCCAGTTGCCAGTCAAAATCCTGTATTGCCCATCCCCCATCCCCACCTCTATTCCCCTGTCCGCATGGCTCCTCCTCTTCCTCTTTTTGCCCCAGCCCCTCTGACCTTGCCCACATCAGAAAGACACCAGGCTCCCACCTGGGGCCCTTACTCTTGCCCTTGCTTCTGCATTAAACTGAATATTGCTTGGCCAACTCCCTCACTTCTCTTGCTCCCAGTTTCTCCACAGAACCTGCCTGTTTGACCTGCCTGCACATATGCACACCCTAGCCTGCCATCCCCATGAGCCTACTCTCCTTTTTGTCTTTGTTTTTATTTCCCAGAGCACTTCTGAACTTCCTAGGTACTATATCATTCTTTCTTATTATGTTTACTGTTTATTATCTATCTCCCATGAGAATATAAGCTCCAAGAGGACAGGAAGCTCTTTCACCAATTTTCTTTTTCACTTATGTATTCCAAGGGCCATGAATTGTGCTAGGCACTTAAGAGGTTCTCAGTGAATATTTGATGCATAAATGGTTGAATGAATAAACCCATGAGTGAATAAAGCCCTTGTTCTGGGATGTATACTGGTTAGTAACAAAAACATCCCCTCCAAAAGGTTTCTAAAGTAAAGAAGTGGAGGGAAAAATCAACGTTGTAAAAAGGCTGAACACAAATAATAGCATTTACTCTTCTCCTTGATATATTACTCACTGGTGGTATCTACCTATCTTTATAGGAACAAAACTGACAAAATTTCCAGTGGGTAGTTTGTACAGTTTTTTTGTTTTTTGTTTTTTGTTTTTTTAACCGAAGAAGTTCCCACCAGATCTTGGGTCTTTGGGGCAAAAACCAAACTGTTGCCTAGATTGCTCTAATAGAACGTTAGGTTTCTCTTCATTGGATGGGAAGCAGAAATGTGCGTACAAGGAAGTGACTTAAAAGTCATAAATATTTTGCCCAAAGAAAGATGCTTTTGTGATTGAATGATGGAATAATTTATGCTAACTACCTTTCAGTGACTCTAATTTTGTATGCAGAGGTGAGCTCATGTAATGAGGAGCCAAAAAGCCTTAGCGAGACACACTCTGGACTGTTAATGAAATGCCAGGCCCAAGGGTAACTCTAAGGCGGTATAATGTATTATCATGTATTATCATGGAATAACCATCATCCCGTCCAATTAACTTTTGCAGATGAAGCAACCTTGAATCTAAATGCCAACAATATTGGGCTATATAAAGACATCATGATTCTCTTTGATACAAAGTCTGATGCCTGAGGCCCGGTGAAATTGTAAAACTCTGAATCTGTCTCACACAAAATGACAGTACAGACTAGATGTACTCAGAGGCCTTATGCTCCTTAAGGAAAATGTACGTTTGTGTAGCAGTTTGTGTTTTAACAACTAACCACTGTTTCTTGTTCCCTTCACTGTACTTTGCCGAAGTTCTTTACACAATCTAGATGCCGATGTGATTGATTAGACACGAACACCATGGCATTCTACTGTGCAGGCATAACAAACCTGTAAGTCTAACCTTTTAAAAAGCTATACGTAATTGCTAAGACTTGATGAGAGGGTACACTGGAGGAGAGCTTTCCAGATGAGTCTCTGGTGAAAGTCCAAGGTCAACAGCATTTTATGGACATAGCAGGGGTTAGCCTTGGATTCTTAGACTGGGTACCGTCCTAAGAAAACCCAGGCCCTATGTTGAAATCTGGCCCGGATTTGCAAAGTCTGGAACCCTCCTTCTTGCTGCCTCCAGAGTCAACAGGCTCCATGCCAGGCCATTCTCTGTGACCTCTCTGTGGCCACTGTGCCAAGCCTGAGCCCTCTGGCCTTTGCATCCTGAAGCTTCTCCATCACACACCATTTCTTTCTGACTGTTCCTCTTTCTCCTCTTTACATGGCTGCTTCTCAGGAGAGGAAGATTCTGAGATTTTTCTGTTCAACAACTCTGCTCCTGTACTGTTTGCTCTGTCCTTACTCCCCCTTCCCTCTTACCTCCCACCTGCCCCCTGGCCTGTCCTGTGCCAAGATTAGGAGCCGAATAAAGCTCAGGCACCTGGCCACTCAGGTGGTTAATGCTCTGCCCCCAACCATGTGTGGGACTTTGGGTTAGCCACCTCACTTCTCCATGCCCCGATTTCCTTGTTTGCAAAGTGGATGACAACTTTTATCCATGTTTTGGTGAGTCTTCAATGAGGTGGTCCATGTAAAGTGCTCTGAACAATGCAAGGCACATATTACCCATTGCTACCATTACCTGCAAATGCAGAAATGTATGTATCCTTCAATCCTCTGGCCAGATTGCAATCTTATATGAAGCCTTGTCAGATTTTTTCAACCAGAAATAATGGTTCTTGGTTCTTGTTTATTAATTTGAAGCCTCGAATACTAGCCTGGCCTTTTTCTTACACCCCTTGGAGTGGTAGCATTACTGAGCAACTAGATGTGTCGAGCCTAGGGCTCAATATTTCATGTGTATCATCTTATTTGGTTTTGAGAAGTAGATATTACTACTTTCATTTTCAGTCAGGGAAACCAACATCCACAAAAGTGAGATTCACAAAGCAAACATGACTAAACTCACATGTCTTCTCAACTTCATTTCTGGATTAACTGCCCTCCAATGGCAAGGTCAGCATCTCTTACTCACTTTCTCTGTCCCTCATGGAGAAGGTATTTAAACATCAAGTACTGTTGATTTGAAATGAATGTATGGTTCGGATACTGGACAGTCTGGTGGTATAAGAATTGGCATTTATCTCACATTGAAAAACATTCTGATGCATGTTCACGTGTTATTAAAATCTTGCAACAATTTTAGGAGATATGTATTATTGTTGCCTTGACTTCTCAAAAATGCAACTGGAGAAAGAGAGGTTAATTGGCTTTCCCCAAACCAAATTGCCAATAGTGGCAGAGCCAGGATGCCAATCCAGGTGTCCTTCCATGTGCTGCCCACTAGAACACCATTGCCTTTTCCCCAATACCATCTGAGATCCAACCGATGGCACAACCTTGGAGACAGAATAAATGTTACATGAATTTCAAATACTGCAAAAGTGGCAATGACCACAAATTGGCAGAAAACATGAAACAGTTTTGCCAGAGTTCAGCTCTTTAAAGGAGGAAGACAGAGTAACCCCATACCAAGCCAAGTTAAAGAAATCTCATTCTCATTCTGTGGGAAGAAATATTCAGCTCAAATAGTTCCTTTAATCCAATTATCAATTTATAGAAAGCAACAAGTCAATGGATTTAGGCACTCTACCTGTCGTACTTCCTAAGCCAAAGAATTCATTCCTAGAACATTCTTTCTCATCTTGCAGGAAGGTCAGGCATGGTGTCATTTCAACATCTCTCCTGCCATGGCACCCCTACAAACAGACTGGACTAGGTGACGTAATTGTTTCTATATTTCTAAATATGAATGAGCAGGTTGGTGTGTTATACAACAGAGAAAGAAAAAGAGTGGCTGTGTCTTTAGCAACATGCCCCATTTCAAGAAGCAGACCATGTTTACTAGGAAGTTTGTTCATCACAGATCTGTAGAAAGAAGGGTAGCAAAAATGCTGATGCATGTTTGCAAAGGGAACAATTGCAACATGAGTCCGGGGAGTTGAACTAAAACTGATATTTGCCTTTCTTCACCTGATGGGGTTGGAGGGGAGCTTGACCCCATTCTCTTGACCTCCAGGCTGATTTAATTAGGGTAGAACAGATTTCAACAAGGATAGGGTACCTACAGGGCCATATACTGCACAAGTTATATACTAAATGCAGTGCCCTCAGCCACATGGTATGAGAAATAGAGCAAGGAATCAGAGATAGAGCCTTCGCTGGAAGGATTTCGTGTATAATAGGAAAGGAAATGTAAATGACCTCAAAATGAGACAGAAAGTGAAGTGTCACCAGAATGGTGAGATAATATGAGAAGGCAGCTCAAAGGAAGGTGCAATTGCCCTGGTCTCAAAAGGATGAGGGATAGGAAAGTTCATGGAGGAGGTGGCAGTGAAGATGGACAGGCTTTTGAAGGCACTTGGCCCTGGAAAGAAATACCATCCCAGACAAGGGAAACAACCAAGACTAATGTTGAGAGAGGGAAAATCCGAGAGGCAGTCAGAGAATACAGAATTTCATTTGTTTGTAGAATAGGATG
This sequence comes from Canis lupus familiaris, assembly GCF_011100685.1. Taxonomy (NCBI): domain Eukaryota; kingdom Metazoa; phylum Chordata; class Mammalia; order Carnivora; family Canidae; genus Canis; species Canis lupus. The sequence goes on along the minus strand of NC_049246.1, from coordinate 40,410,044 downwards.
CTGGAGATGGGCAAGGTTTGGAGGGCACTCAGCCCTGGGAAGCAAGACCATCCCCGACAAGGGAAACAACCAAGACTAATGTTAGAGTGGGAAAATCCAAGAGGCAGACAGAGAATAGAGAATTTTATTTTTTGTAGATTTTTTAATAGTAAACTCTATTAATGAGGTTCAGTAAACATGGATGGGGGTGTTTTTCAAGAAAGGGAACCTCTTCTCAATTAACCAGTCCCTTGTCTGACCCTTTCTTACCTCTCCTAGCAGGAGAAGACATTTTAAGATGCATCAAGCTACATGGCTGGTGCAGCCAGTCGGCCACCCACTAGGAAGCATTTCATGGAATAACGTTTAGCTTTGACAACTGAAGACCTGCCTGTGGTTCATATAATATAAAAAGTTCTGCAAGCTACAGAGAAGACAGCAAAATCCATGCTCCCTTCTTCACAGAGCTTGCTAAGGCAGCTACTTGATTTTCAATGTTCAATTGCACATCAGCGGTACGTAATACTTGTACTGACACATCCATGCCTCGTACTTGACTTTACAATCCAGATGTGTTGAATCAACTTTTCTTATATCTGTGAACACCATCATGGAAAAAGAAAAGGTGGGGGGGAGAAAAGAAGAAAGAGAAAAACTGGTCCCGTGTCTCAATTTCTGCATTTCATAATTCAGCAGAATCGAGGAGGCATAGTGTGATCTCTCTCCCAAAAAGGAAAGAAGGTGTTTTACTGCCAAATTGAATATCTAGATTTGGCTGTGATTTTTAAGCCACCTGGTTGCATATTTCAAGATTTTTCCTTTTGCGACTGTATCTTAGCTCCATCTATATACGAATATGTGCCGGCCCTCACTACCATAAAAAGGCCAACTTTTACTGTGCCTCGAATCTCTAACATTTTCTGCCTTATGAGAAATGGACACTGCAATGTTGTGTTTGGCCCAGGCTACTAGAAAGAAAGAAAGAAAGAAAGAAAGAAAGAAAGAAAGAAAGAAAGAAAGAAAGAAAGAAAGAAGAAAAGAAAAGAAAAGAAAAGAAAAGGAAAGGAAAGGAAAGGAAAGAAAAGAAAAGAAAAGAAATCTTTCTTCAGGAGAATTTGACCCTGTTCCCATTGTTTTCTCAGCATGTTTTCAGCATCAGCACATTGATTATGCTGTCATTAGCCAGAATCCTGAGACAGGAAAAGATCTATTAGGTCATCAAAGCCCAGTCCTAAAGCAGGCTGATGTCCCCTGGGAGAGGCTGTGACACGCCGTCTTAGGCAAATGACCAAGGAACATGAGGAGGCATGTGCCATTTTACCCTGCTACAGTTTTTAATTTTTTTTCAAGTTTCTGAAATAACTCCCGGAGACTGTCCATAAAACAGTTACACTGCTCTATTTAGGTTAGAGGTTCTCAACGGAGAGCGATTCTGCACCCCCCACCCCACTCCCAGGAGATGTTTGGCAATATTTGGAGACATTTTTGGTTGTCAGGGCTTGGGGGGAGGAGAGGCTGCTACCGGCCTCTACTGGGTAGAGGCCAAGCGATGCTGCCGAACATCCCAGATTGCCTGAGGCAGCTCCCCCTCCACCACCACTAAGAATTATCAGGCCCCAAATGTCATTACTGCCAAGGTTGAGAAACTGGTCAAGGTCTTTTCCTATGCTTTTTTTTTTCTTTTTTCCTGCTGTCTAGCTGTTCACTCAGCCCCAAGCAAAGCAGATTCCTTGGCTTCATGGCTTCAAGGAATACACACTATTCTGAAATAAACCATTTTAAACATTTCCTACTAATCCTGGCTCTTAGTCCCAGCTTAAGCAAGTATTAAAAATCATACAGAGAAACAAAAGCATCTTCTCTAGTTGTTTCAAGAGACGGATGATTGAATTTCATAAGACTTCAAATCAGGTAATTGACTCTCAAGAGCCTCAAGGAAAAAGAAACCGTCACACATGCCTAAATTATCAGAGCTGTACCGTTCATCAGAAGCTTGTATTTTTGTTTCTCCATATTATTCGAGTGTATGCTTTGATAGGCAAAGTAGATCTTTAAAGTCAAAACCTTAAATGAAACCCTATTGGTAGCAAGCAAGTATCTCAGGAGTCTCCAAGAGATAACCCTATTGCCTGCCCTTACCCCAAATCATATCCAGCATTCATTCTCCTTTAGGAAGTAAAGAAAGGAAAAGAGACTATAAGCTAGGATGGAGCAGGAGCATAAAGACAAGGTAAGGAAAGGAAAGACTAAACAGAAAGGAGAGACATAACTGAAAGTTTTGTGTGTGCAGGTTTGGAAGGACCTTGGCAGCCCAAAGGTTCCTGGTTAGCTCTTCAACCTCCTGTAGATTTCAATCCTACAGGTCAGGAGAGGTTATAAAGAGAAAAAAAAAATGGATAAAACAATTTACTTAGGAACTGTTACCAAAATACTAGCATCAAAAAAGTAAGCACTATTATGAATACATTGGCTTGAGGTTATCATTTGTCATAATATTTTTGCTTGCTTCGAGTTTCTGGTTTGGGAAATCTAATTTGAGTTTATATTTTCAAAGACCAAAGAGTTGTTACAAATTCCACGTTAGCTCAGATGTTTTGGAAGTATGAGGAGCAAGCCAGATCCCCTGCAAATCCTTATGAAACTCTTCGGGCTCCAAAGCAGAATAAGCAGTGCCCACGTGAAGCATTAAAGCCCCTCCCTCTGTAACCCATTAAGGAGTCACTCTTTCCTTGAAATTATGCCTTGATTATGACAGCCTTCCCCCTCCCCCACCCCAAACAGAATCAAGGTTGGGCTTTTCTGCACTATTGGGCTAACTTGAATTAAAATCTGTCACTTGCATTCAGTTACAACTTTGTTAACATTTCCTAATGAACTGTGTCTGATCTTCGGGCATTTTCTGGGGTATTTGTGACAGTAGTGCAGCTAAGGCTTAGTGGAGACTCCTTGGTGATGTTTACTAATTTATTTTTTAATTCTGTTTTGTTTAAATTAAGTCAATTAACATACAGCGTATAATTCATTTTAGAGGTAGCGTTCAGGGGTTCATCAGTTGCATATAGTACCCCGTGCTCATCGCATCACGTGCCCTCCTTGATGCCTGTCACCCAGTTCACCCATCCCCCCATGTCCCCTCCAGCGACCCTCAGTTTGTTTCCTACAGTTAGAGGAGTCTCTTATGGTGATATTGAATACATGAGACATCTTCATAAAGGATAGAGTCTAGAATCTTAGTCCTTTATTGTTATTAAAAATCAGTTGCCTGCAATCCTCCTCTACTGAATGATGCTGCCCAGGATAATTCAAACCCGAATTCTTCACAGGGAAGACAATAGCAGGGATCATAAGGGAACCAAGAATCAAAAAATCCAGCCCCAACTTTCTCCATAAACTCACTTAATAAACACTTAAGTACACTTAATAAACTCTTTTCTTTCTGTTTTACTTAATTTCTACAAATTGCAATAGTCATTTAAGCTCATGGTGAATGGAAAAATGCCTACCTCACAGAGTGGTAGCGAAAGCAAAATTTCCTTTCCCTACCTGCCCAACCTCCAGCCTCATTGCTCAGAAACGGGCACTATTAATAGTTTCTCATGTGTTCTCCTAGAAATTTTCAGAGAGGAGAAGAGAGAAAAAAAAATGATTTTTTTCTGTGCCCCAATTCCTTGTCTCTCTCTCTCTCTCTCTTTTTTTTTTTTTGTTTTGTTTTATTTCCAGAGCTCACAGTACTTTATATCACCATTAAATCTTTACCAGGCCAGTCCCATAAATGTCTCAAGCTATTCCAAATACATGAGAGAGATAATTAGAGAAAATAATCTCTTAATATTAGTGGCAGACTTTAAATAACATTGTCCCTAGCCTTCGATGGGTTCTCTATTTATCTGCTTTTAATCCAAGTTCCCAAGTTCATTTGGAAGTTTGTAGCTGTTTTTCCTTAATTACAAAAAGGGCTTCACTTAGTGAAATGCAATGGAGCTTTAAACTAAAAAACGTTGATCCTGCAAATCCAAGGGGAGCTCGTGGAACTAGGATGTTCATTAACAGCCACACAGACCTTGAATGTGTTGTTGCTTCAAGACGCAGGACCCTAACCATCCTCTTTAAAATCCTAAAACAGGAATGCATCATTCTCTCAGCTATCTTCCTGGCTGGCTTCCCGTTCTCCCTGAACACACCTTTCGCCTTTAACCTTTGTGCTTTTAAACACATACCAGAAAGGCACCACTTTCTCTGGGCCTGCCCCTGAGGCTCTTTGTGGAGTCTTTCTGGCCTCTAGTCTGCTCTTAGAGAAACTCACCAACTTGACCCAAGCCTCAAAGGGACTGCCACAGGGTGACCAACCCCTGGCCTCCTGTCACCTGCCCCACATTCTCTGGCTTTCTATCCCCTTGGAATCAGAGCTCCACCCAAGTCATCTCTCCCCCAGCCTGGGCATCTCTCCCTGTGATGTTTAGGAGTAACAAGCCCCATCTGGCCCTAACCTGGGGCCTTTTAGCATATAGCATCACGAGCAGAAAACATGAGGAAGAAAGTTCCTCTCTTCTCTTAAATCCAAATCCGCCCAGAATTTTAAACTCCTGGTACCACCTCATTAATAGAAATAAAACTGAGTAAATTTGCAGAAAGAGAAAGGCAGAAATAAATAGCCCCTGAATGAAGGGTTGATAGGGAGAGAGCTTCCATCATCCCACCTGAACCTCAGATTTCCCCCTGGCATGGGTGGGGGTGGGGAGGTGGTGGTTGGTGTGTTCAGAAACCCAACCCTGTTGTCAGCAGCTGGTTTGGCCATGCCCAGTGAGCAGGCCGGGTGAGCAGAGAGCTGTCCTCAAGTCTCCCCTGTCGGAGGAGAAGACAAGGTCTTTCCTTTCTCCCTCCAGACACTGTCACCAAGGATACCAAGCCCAGGACTTCTCAACGTTTGCCTCCAAATGAAGTCAGCCCACAAGGGTGACAGAGCAAGGGAATCTAGTACTAGGGCTGTAGACCCAGCCACCCCGACCACACCATTCCGACTCTCCAGGCCTGTGAGCCAAGGCAGCGGCTCACTGTTTAAGCCGAGGTTAAATTCAAGGTCTGCTGCTTGATGCCCAAGGCATTTGGAATGATATTAAGAGAGAGAAGCCAGCATCAAAGGAACAAACACAGACTTTTCACTCCACAAACCATACTTTGTCCTCTTGGGTGAAGTAACTGCTTTGAAGGAAAAAAAAAAAAAAGCATACTGTGAGTATGGTATATGTGCTGCAATACCTTATGGTTTCTTTGAATTTCTGTACAATTTCTATTATGTTTGTTTAGGCCTGTTTGTTTTGTTTTCTTTATGGAATGAAGACTCAATCTGTGTGGGTTTTTTTTTTCTTTCCTTTTCATTGAGAAGCCCTAGAACACAGCTAAATGTATAATATTGACAGTATCAATAAGAATAACGATTGTATTCAAGACACTGGGCTCAATCCAGGGGTCCGAGAGGAGGTGTAAAGAAAGATAAATAGACTGTGCTAGATGTAAGATGCTCCCATTCTGACTCTATCCCCACAGAGTCATGGAGAAAGAGCAATTAATATAATTCTAACTGACAGTAGTCTTGACTGCAGGTGACACGTGACCTGAGTCTTAACACGCTCTTTATTTTTTTCAAATAAAGGAACTTCCAACATAAAAAATATGGAAAATTACATAATCCGCACTCGTGCACTATTTTTATAAATACTAAAATGTTGCCGTTTTTGCTTCAGATCCACTTTTCTAATTAAACTTTTTATTTGGAGATTATTGTATATTCCCATGCAGTTATAAGAAATAATACGAGGCTCCCCTGTAACCTTTACCCAGTTTCACCCCATAACATCTTACAAAACTATACTATAATATCACAAGTAAGTCACTGACACCGATACAGTCAAGACCCAGAACATTTCCATCACCCCAAGGATCCCTGATGGTGCCCCGTTATAACCCCACTAAACATCTTTTCCACTATGACCTCTCCTTAACACCTGAAAACCACTCATCTGTTCTCTGTTTCCATACTTTCATCACGTAGCCATTGTCTTGTAAATGGAACTATATAATTTGTGACCTTTGGGGACTTGCTTTTTCACTCAGTTTAACTTCCTGGAGATTCATCCAAGCTGTTCTGTGTGCTAGTGATTCTTTCTCTGTTGTTGTTGAACAGTCTTCCAGGGTACACAGCTTGTGTAGCCCTTCATCCGTTGAAGGGAATCTGGATTGTTTCTGGTTTGGGGCTATTATTGATAAGCATTATTATCATTGCTACAAACACTCATATACAGAGTTTTTTTGTGAACTTAAGTCTCTATTTCTTTGGGATGAAGGCCCAGGAGGGCAGTCACTGGGTTGTAGTAGTTGCATGTTTAATTTTTTTTTAAAGGATTTTCTTCATTTATTTATTAGGAGAGAGAACAGGAGCTGGGAGAGGGGTAAGAGAGAGCAAGAGAGAGAATCTCAAGAAGACTGAGCACTGAGCACGGAACCTAATGGAGGGCTTGATCCCAGGACCCTGAGATCATGACCTGAGACAAAATTGAGTTGGATACTTAACCTACTGAGGCACCCAGGAGCCCCTGCATGTTTAATTTCTTATGAAACTGCCAAACTCTTTCCCAGAAAGGCTGTACCATTTGAGATTTCCATCAGTAGTTTGATGAGTGCTCAAGTTACTCTGCATCCTTGCTTAGCATCTTGTGTTGTCACTATTTTTTAGTTTAGCTCTTCTGGTCATTATTTACTGGTATCTCCTTGTGGTTTTGATTTGCCTTTTACCAATGACTAATGGTGTCAAATATCTTTTTATATGCTTCTTTGCCATTTTAAAAAAGATTTTATTTATTTATTCATGAAAGACACAGAGAGGGGGGCAGAGACACAGGCAGAGGGAAAAGCAGGCCTCCTGCGGGGGGGCCTGATGTGGGACTCGATCCCAGGACCCTGGGATCACGACCTGAGTCAAAGGCAGATGCTCAACCACTGAGCCACCCAGCTACCCTGCTTATTTGACATTTGTTTATCCTCTTCTGTGAAATGTCCCTTCCTGTCATTTGCTCATTCTTCCACTGGATTGTTGTTTGTTTTCCTGTTGAGTTATGAGAGCTCTTTGTATATTCTACATACTAGTTCTTTGTCAGGTATGTGGTTTGCAAAGGTTTTCTCCCAGTCTACAGCTTTTCTTTTTTATCCTCTCAACAGGGTCTTTGTCAGAGAAAGAATTTTTAATTTCATGAAGTCTAATTTATTAAGTTTTTTTCTTTCAGAGATTGTGCTTTTCTTTTCAAGTGTAAGTACTCTTTGCCTAGCTCTAGATCCTGAAGACTTTCTCCTCTGTTTTCTTCAAAAAGTTTTATAGCTTTCCATTTTACTAGGTCCATGATCTGCTCTGGGTTTTTTATAAGGTATTTTTTTTTTAAATAAGGTTTGAGACTTAGGTTGGGGTTCATATTTTTGCCTGTGGATGTCCTAGTGTTCCAGCACCATTAAGGTGACATTTCCTCCTCCATTAGATTGCTTTGCACTCTTGTCAAACATTCATTGGCCATATTTGTGTGGGCCTATTTCTGGGTTCTTTATTCCATCCCACTGATCTGAGTGTACTCTTCCACCAATACTATGCAATCTTGATTCCTGCAGCTATATAATATGTCTTAAAATCACGTTGGCTACTTCCTCCTTCCTTATTCTTCTTTTTAAAAATTGTTTTATCTATTCTGGTGCCTTTCCCTTTCCATATACATCTTAAGATAATCTTGCCTAAATCTATAAAAGTTCCTGCTGGGATTTTGATAAGAATTATGTTAAAACTGTATATAAATTTGGGGATAATCGACATGATCATGATGTTGAGTACTCAAGCCATACACACAGTGTGTCTCTCAAAGAAGTAGAGCTTCTTTGACTTCTTTCATCAGCATTGTGTAACTTTCCACACACAAGTCCTATACATGTTTTGTTAGATTTATACCTAAGTCATTTACTTTTCTAAAGCAATTGTGACTGGTATCATATTTGTAATGTCTGTCCACATATTCATTGTTAGTATATAGAAATAAGATTGATTGTTATAAGTTTATCTTGTATCCTGTGACTCTGCTACACATACATATTAATTCTAGGAGATTGATTGATTGATTGATTGGTTTTTCCCTTGGGATTTTCCACAATAGAAAATCATATAATTTTCATAGGGACAAATTTCCTTATGTGGCATTATTTCTATTTTTATTAATGCCAGTGTAACTTTTTATTTCCTTTGAGACAACCTCTTTGGATCATCTTGCAGTGTGTTGTTTAGTTTCTAAGAGTTTAGAGATTTTCGTGTTATCTTTCCATGTTTGATTTCTAGTTGGATTCCACTGTGGTTGGAAAATACACTGTATGATTTCAATTATTTTAAATGTTTTGAGCTCTTTTTTGTGGCCCAGGGTATAACCTATTTTGATATATTTTCCACTGGTACTTGGAAAGAATGTGTATTCTGATGTTATCAGGTGGAGGGTTCTATAAATATCAGTGAGGTCCTATTAGTTATTGATGTTGAATTCTATACTGTTGCTGATTTTCTATTTAGTTGTTCTACCAATTGTTGAGCAGAGTGGTGAAGTCCCCAAGTATAATTGTGAATTTCTCTAGAATATGTATGAGACAGAAAAAAGCCCCAGAGAACTTAGCACCATGTTATTATTAGAGACCTGAGGGCCCTAGCCAGTCTGCCTTCTTCTCTCCACCTTTTAGAATCTTACATTTGTTTTATATATAGTGTCCAGGATTTATAGTTGTGATGAGGCTATGTAAAATTGCATGTACCCATAACTTCAAGATTCATTATTTTTATGGAAATAAAATGTTATGGTTCATATTGAATACTTCTTTGTAAATTTTACCCAATTCCATGTTTTTTTCTCCTACCCCATGTATTTTTCCCATATATTTTATGTTTATCCAGAGGTGCTTATGTGGTTCAAATTTTATGTTACATCTTATGCAAAAAGAAATCCAAAATGGATCATAGATCTAAAAGTAACATAAAGCTATAAAATTTTTTGAGGACAATATAGGTTAGTCAAAGTGTTCTTTGGTGTGATGCAAATAGTAACAAGCTGTAGAAGAAAAAATGATTAATTAGACTTCATCAATGTCAAAAGGTTTTGCTCTGCAGAAGATACCTTTAAAAGAATGGAAAGAGAAGAGGAAAAAGAGAAAGTATTTGCAAATCGCATATGTGACAAAGGATTTTTACATAGACTATATAAAGAATTCTCAAAATTCAACAATAAGAAAACAAACAATCCAGTTTTTTTTTTAAAGAGTTTATGTATTTATTTGAAAGAGAGAGACAGTGAACATGAGCATGGAGGGAGAGACAGAGAGAGAAACAGATTCCTTGCTGAGCAGAGAGCCCAATGACTCAGGGCTCAATCCCAGGACCCTGGGATCATGACCTGAGCTGAAGGCAGATGCTTAGCCAACTGACTGAGCCACCCACGCACTCCCAGTTGGTTGTTGTTTTTTTTTTTTTTAATGAGCAAAACATTTGAGCAAATACTTCTATGCTAGATAGATATACTAATGACAATCACTTTCAGAATGTTCAAATTGATAGTAATTAGAAAAAAATCGAATTAAGCCACAATGAAATATATACCTATAGCTATTAAAATGACTAAAAACTAAAAAGCCTGGCAATGCCATGTGCTGGAAAGGATGTGGCAAAACTGGAACTCCCATTCAGAAAAACTGCTTGGCAGTTTCTTATAAAGTTAAATATGTACTTACTCAACTGCCCAGCAATCCTATTTCTGTGTTGTTGCTAAGTGAAATGAAAATCTATGTTCACACAAAAACTTGTGTGTGAGTGTTTAACAGCAGCTTTACTGATAAGCGTCAAAGGCTGACAGGAAACCTAAATGTCTCTCAACTTAGGAATGGGTAAATAAAACAGGTCATCTATGAGGTGGGATAGTACCTAATAATGAATAAAATAACTTGATATAAGCAACAACTTGGAGCATATCAAGGGCATTATGTTGAGTGAAGAAAGCCAATCTCAAAAGGTTACACTATGGTTCCATTGACAGAATGTTCTGGAGAAGAAGGCTGTAATGACAACTTAGAGATCAGTGGTTGTAAGAGCATGGGGGGATTTGGGGGAGTAGGGTGAGGTTTGACTAAGAGGTAGCAGAGGCAAATTTAGGGATGTGTGTGATGAAACTGTGCTGTATCTTGATTGTGGCAAAAGCAACGTAACTCTGAATTTGTCAAAACTCATAGAACTGTATAGCAGGAAAAGTACATTTTATTGTATGTAACTAAAAAGTAGAGAAGTTACATGAGTGATGTTATATACTATACTCCTCCTTCTGCAACTTTCTTATTTAGTCAACATTTTAAAATTTTCACATCTATCCATGTCTTGGAAAATGTTTAATAGGTAGAAAGAATTTCAAGTAGAGGGACTATTGAGTACAAAGATTCAGAAATAATATGACCGGGAGGGTCATCTGTGCACTTGATTCTAAAATGGAAAATTCCTTTTAAGTGGAGCAGGTTCCAGATGACCCCCTGGGGATCGCTGCTTGGACATGAAGGTTGACAGAGTTTATCTGTCACAGCCACTGATTCTGACTTCAAGGCTGTTGTTCTCAAAAGGTGAATTTTTCCAGGGACTTCAGCTATATCAACATTAAGTAAAGAACATGAGGAGAAAAGTCTCTACATTCTTTCTAGTTTGTTTTTGGCCAGTCCTGTAAGAATCAAATTTATGTATGCATATCGCATTGGAAAGAGCACCAGATGAGTTCTAGTCCTATTTTATCATCTAAATACTTGGTGACGTTGGCAAGTCATTTAAATACGTGGAGTTGCTTTCCTCTTCCATAAAACGTGGGGTTGTGCTGAATTATTTTGTTTCTTTCTACCTATGAAATGTAAGGTGATATTAATCAAACCTCTGAAGCATTCAGTTGTCCATTCAACTGCCTGACATGTCTCAGGAACTTATCTAGGTGTCCTAGATACAAGTAAGAATCAGAGTCCTCAGTTGAGTGGGGGGCTAAACACAATCATAGGACAATGGATGGGTTGATTAAGGCCTGGAGAAGCACCAACAAGAGAGCAGTTCATAGCCAATGTGGGAGTCAGGGGAGGACATGAAGGCCAAGAATGCCGAATAAGCATCCAGGCACACCGCCCCGACCCCCCCACCCCCCAGTTCACTGCTGCTTCTCTGGCTCTTCACATCTGATTTTGTTTGAGAAAGAAAATGTTCTTCTTCCTCCACCAATCTGTCAGTGGACTTAAATGAACAGGAAGCTCCAGCCCCTTGGCCATGCTTAATGCTCAGACGTGTCTTCTCTCAAGTCGTCATTTCTTATTTAACAAAACATAAAAGGAAGACTATCTGAAACTGGAGGGCCCAGCGCTTCTGTAGATGTAAAGCTGTGAAAGCTTTCCCAGCGATGAGTAAGCATTTAGAATCTGGTCGTGTTGTGTGTGTGTGTGTGTGTTTTGTTTTTTTTTTTAAAGTGGTAACAGCCTAGCTTTGAGAAATATGTGTAGCACATTTTCCCACACTTCTAAAGAAACAACAAAATAAATAAATATTCTAGAAGATGATTTTAGAGAATGAACATAATTCCTGCCCATTAATTACCACATGATTTGATGCCAGGAATGTTCATTTAAAAACATTAAAAACCATCCAGGAGGTTAAATGACAAGAGAAATTCTGGTGGCAAAAATCTAATGGTCCACGAATACAGTCCCACGTATATGTGAGAAAGCATAAAACTCTAAGTGTGAAATGACTACTATGTATTAGAAATACATGTGTCAAAGACAGAACAGAGTTTCTGCATATACTAGAGAATCTTGATTAACTGAAAGTGTTTATTCAAGTTTGAATAGGAAATGGGAAGATTTTTTTTTAGCACTTTAACATCTACTGTTGAAACTCTTACTAAAATATATAACCTTTCCTGACTTTCTAACCACAAAGAATCATCATGGTTGAATTAACCCTTGAAGACTGAGGTATCAAAACACCCATGCTAATGGCCAGCTGCGGTAGATCCCGGGGTTCAAGACCAGTCCTCTCAGAACCTCAGGTAGACCCTAGAATATCCTTTTGGAGAGATAAATTCCAGATGCCTGCTTTACTTTTTTTAATTTAAATTCAGTTAGCCAGCATAAAGCCCATCATTAGTTTTAGATGTAGCGTTCAACAATTTATCAGTTGCCCTATATAACCCCCAGTGCTGCTCACATCACATGATGCCAGTTTTAAAACATTGTTTAAATCCTCTCTTCTCCCCAGGTCGTAGGGAGCAACCAACAGTCTAGCAAAGAACAACTTCCATTTTATTGACTCTGGTCAGTTGAGATTTGACTGCTTTTGGAGAAGAATGCTCATGAGTATAGTTGCTGAATCATATGGTGCACCTCAAGGAATATTCCTCTCAGATCCTTTTTGATTATTATGGGCAAAGCAGTTACTTTACAGTGGAAAAATGTGGCAGACGCCACCTTAACCAAATGACCAAAGGCAACCACCTTGCTGACCCAAGTCAACAGCACGTGTCTCCTGCTGGGCCACTCTGAGAACCCGGCATCACATCTGTGGTATTCCTGCCCAAAGTGCATACTCTGAATCTAGTCATGAGGAAACATCAAACAATCTGAGTGGAGGGAGAGCCTGCCAAATAACTGACCTGTACGCTTCAAAAATACCAATGTCATGAGAAAGAAAGGCTCGGGGAAATGTCCTGGATCACAGGAGACTGAAGAGACAAGACATCTGAATTCAACATTTGGATTGTTTTGCTATAAAATGAGACATCGCGGGGACAACTGACAAAGCCTTAATAAGGTCAATAGGTAAGATAATAACTTTGTTTGAGTGTTCATTTCCTGATTTTGATCCTTGTCCCACGGTCACACAGGAGAACTCCTATATAATATAAACAAGTATTTAGGAAATAGAAGATCATCACGTCTGCAACTTATTCTTAAATGGACGTGAGAGAACCTATTGGTTGATGAAATTGTTTCATCTCTTGACTGTCGTGGTGGTTACAAAGGTCACACAAGGGTATGTATTTGTCAAAGGTCATCAAACTCTATTTAGTGCATGAATTTTCACGGTTTGTAACCATACTGCAATGAATAAAGCTGATTTTTTAAATGTTCATTTTGATATTGTATGATATTTTTTGTGACTTATTGTGACTCGCGTGACAAGCCATATGAACTACCTTTCTAGCTTTTACTTGTATAGTTTGATATTGATTGATCGATTGCCTAACCCGACACGTGAAATTCAATAGTCCCTGAATGGTTACAAGCTCACTCTTTCCATTATGTCTTTTATCTCATCTGTTTTAAGTAGTTTGCAAATAGGCACAGGCTCTCATTCAAATTTGCCTGCTTCTTAAACACTGCAAATATTTTGTCTGAAAAATCTTTTTTTTTTTTTGTCCATAAAAGATCTCTCCAACATAAAACAATCCGTATAGTTTGTATTACATAAAAAAGAAAAAAGAGGAAAAGCATGTTGGCTCCTTCAAAGGAAATGAGAAACTAGGACTAGGGCCATTTCTGATCACTAAATAATAGGATTTCAGTTGGTCCGTATCCCACAGGAGCTTAGCTATTAACTCAGCCTAGGAAAGGAATTGCAAACTGGACTATCTCCTGTTGAGAAGCCATTCAGATGCCTTTACATTGCACCACCAAAGGCTTGAAGAAAGGTGAGCCGCTAGGGTCAGCAGGTACCATAAAAATTGGCTCTCAAACCTCAGGAGTGAAAGGCTGTTAGTAAAGTAGAAGCATTTCCGACCAACACGTGGATTTGGACCTGACCCACATGAGCAAGGCAGCATGAGGCTGCAGGCTGCATCCAGGGGCCAGAGCTTAACAGAGAAGTGAGCTGGCAATGTGGCAGCTCTCCTTCCTCCTGGACCTACGAAATCAACCGGGTGTCCAAGCACACCTCCTGCTCTGTGGCTCAGTTTCCTTATCTGCAAGATGAAAGGCTGCACCGAGTAATCTTTACAACTGTCTAACATCCCATGATTCAGAATCTCAGCATCTCTGGTATGGAGCACAGAGGCTTTTCTACTCCCTAATTTTTGTCATTTTTCTCCCTCTCACATCCCAAATGGCAATATTTATTTTCTGCCGTACTACAGGAGACATTCTCTGGATAAGAGGAAACATTTAAATTGTTTCCATTGTGGTTTTTGCTTACTAGGGGATAGAACATATTCCTTTTTCTCTGCCTCCCCAGCCCCCACCCCTCTAATTCCTGGGAGGAGCCATAAAACTCTCCACAGGGTGTACAGTAACAGGGTACAGATACAGCTATTAGATAGAAATACTTTATGTTCGCTTTAAGTACCTAGGGATGCCTAAGTAATTGAGTAACTTTATCTCATAAGTAGCAATAACATCTGTGCGAACGAACCTGTAGATTCTGTTATCATCACCTACAAATGAACAGATTAGATTCTGGATTGTACGTTCCTGACAGTGCAAGAGGCCAGTTTAAGCACCAGCTTAGAACCTCACTCAGTTTTGCCTTATGGTGCAAATGGCTGGTTTAAAGTTGGCCTACGTTTGGAAACGGGAACATGCTGGAAGGCACCAGGATCTAACACCCCAGAACATTGCCTCTTTGGCATATGGATCATTTTGAGAACCAGCTGGAGAAGGAAAAGCTTTAAACACAGGGTACAGGTTTCCTTTTGTAAAGGAAATTTACATCACTAGAGACATCTTCCCCTCCTGTGCTGGGAAGAGGAGGACTCTTGAAGAGGCACCATGATAAATGTCACTAAACAGTCTTTGTTTAGCATACTTTTCCTCATTGCCTTACCACAACTTGTCTCCCCTCCCAGGAGCCAAGACCCCTCTTCCTTTGTCTAACCTACGATGGTATATATAAACCCGAGTTCCAACGTCCGCGTTAGGTTACTCGGTGCCGAGTGCTCCCATGTTTACACACAAAGCACAAAATTAGGTTCTGTTTGCTTTCTCTTGTCAATCTTTGACCAGCCTAATTTATAGAACCCCAGCAGGAGAACCTAAGATGGATAGAGGAAGAAAATTTTTTTTTCCCTTTACCCAAGTGCTCTACCTGGACTAAAATATTAGAATATACATTCTTACCTTATAGAAGAGAGATGTGCCCAGACTTACGTAAGAAGCTATTTTTCATTCATTTGAGGTTACCCTGGGGAACTGTTTGCCAGAGTGTCTTCCTGAGAACGGTAGTCATGAGAGAGAGATGTGCATGAAAAAAGAGATTCTGAGGTCAAGTACATAGAGAAATGGTACATGTTCTACCCCTCATGGGAGAGTCACAGTCTACACTGGCCCATTCAAGGCTCTAAGATGTTCTGCAGCATTAAAATACATTTAACTTTATGATTAACTTTGTTTAACTTGTAGCGTTCCAAATTTAAGTGACTCAGAACCCTTTTCCCATATAAACTCTTCTTATTCTGCAAAACACACTTTGGGAAGCCTAGTACCAGGGTTCATTTTCCTGGCAAAGAGTCCACGATAATTTCTGGGCCAGTCTTTTCAACACTCCCAAGCTTCCCTGGCAGGACAGAAGTCTATCTCAGGGTGTAGGACACAAGGTAGCAATCACCCTGGCGGCACTACGCAAGAGTGGCAGAGGAAAGGGTTTGAGCAATGTTTGGGTCCGTGTAGGAGGAAAGGTTGTGGGTAGTGATGGAGGAGAAAAAAAGGATCCTCATTCTTTCTTAGGACTAGCAATCCCAGATTGCTAAACCTGGAAGTCTGATCTGAAAAGAAAAGAAAGTACAGAAAAGACAGTCTTTACTTTCATGATGAAGAGCTCGGACTCTAATCTTGGTCCAAATTTGGCTCAGCCCCTTGCTGGTCATGTAACCCTTGGCATTAAGCATATTTTATGTCTTTATTTCTTTGTTGTAAAATAGTAATTAGTATAGTACCTATTTCTTTAGCTTGTTGTGGGGATTAAATAAAATATTACAATGAAGAGACTTAGCCCCGTATCTGGCATAAACCAAGTGCTTGAAATAAAGTTCGATACTATCTTTGTCAATGGTAAAGATAGTTACAAAATAAGTTCAGAAATGCTAGCTACCAGTTCTATTAAAAAGTCAGCCAATGGAGAGCTACAGAACGTAAGTAGCAGGGGGACCTTCTGTATCGATGACGATCTTTGACTAGGACCCAAGCTCTTTGGCCCTAAAAGTGAAGTTAGGAAAGAAAACTACAACTTTGTTTAACGGTGCTTAGATAGGTAGATGTAGGTGATATATATATATATATATATATATATATATATATATATATATATACTTTGTGTTTGTAAATCTCGGACCACATTATATCTCAGAGCCTGTTTCTAGATTTTTAATTTTATTTTTAAAAGTCCAGTCTGTTGTTTAATGGGTATAGAGTTTCAGTCTTGCAAGAGGAAAAGTTCAGGAGATCTATTGCACGACACCATCAACATGCCTAACGTTAGTGAAAAATACACTTGAAATGGTTAAGAAGGTAGGGGCGCCTGGGTGGCTCAGTCAGTCGGATGGCCGACTCTTGATTTCAGCTCAAGTCATGATCTCAGGAGTGAAATGTAGTAAAATAATTAGAGAGTGGTGACTTATGATGAGAATTTATTACATTTGTATTTAATATAATTTATATTATTGTCAGTATATATCATTTAGTTTTTAGTAATAATTACGTATACATACAATGGGATCACCTCCTGGCTCTGGAATATCACCCCTTGAAGGTCATGTGAGCTCCCCACTTCCCTCATGCCAGCTACACCAGTTTTCACGGCTTATACTTCCATCCCCTGAACCTCTGTTAACATCTGTTCTCTTCCTTAGTGTTATTGTTTTAGCTCTGGACATCTTCATCTTGTGACCAGACTATTATAATTTCTTAAACTGTATCTTGACTTCCAAACGCTTCGCTCCAATCCTTCCTCTAGACAAAGCTTCTTAAACTATAAGGTGCATGTGAATCATCTGGGATTCTTATTAAAATGAAGATTTCCATTTAGTAGGTCTGGGAAGGTCTTGGGATTCGGCATCTCTAACAAGGTCTTGGATGGTGCTGGTACTGTCGATCCTCAACCACACTTTAAGCAGCAAAACTGGGCTTTGTTAAACTCTTGATAAAGTGTGACTCTGACCTTTCTACGCCCTGTTTCCCAAATACCTCAGGCTGTTTCACATCTTTGTGCTTTATTAATATTGCGCCCACTGCTTGAAATCACTCTGCTCCCTCTTGCCTCTGCCTAGGAAATGCCTTCTCTTTCAAAGCACTGCTGTGTGGCAGTGTCTCCTGTGACGCCTCTTCTGACAACCCCAGTTAGGAAGGGGCCCCCTCCCGTCGAGTCCCCCATTGCCAGCACATCCATCTTATGACACTGCTGCATTAATTTGTTTGTGTGACTTTCTCCATCATTAAATTCTGACAACGAACATTCCCCAGGCCATGTTCTGACCTCAACTCAAATGTCATTTCCTCAGAGAGTTCCTCTGACCCCCTGAGAAGCCTCCCATCCTTGCCTGGTCACTCTCTTTTCTACTATGCCTGATTTTTTTGTTTGTTTGTTTTTTGGGTTTTGTTTTTTTTTT
Organism: Canis lupus familiaris; assembly: GCF_011100685.1. Lineage (NCBI taxonomy): Eukaryota > Metazoa > Chordata > Mammalia > Carnivora > Canidae > Canis > Canis lupus. The sequence continues at coordinate 40,392,399 of NC_049246.1, read as the reverse complement.
GTTTTTTGTTGTTGCTGTTGTTGTTTTTTTGAGAGCACCATTCACACTCTACAATGATCTTGTTTTAGTTTTTAGCAGAAGCAGTCTTAGTGCATTTGAGACTGGTAGTTGGTAGGCTGATTACACAAAAATTGGGGAATCATAGAAAAGTGATTATGTCAAAAAAAAAAGGGATTATGTCTATGTTAAATATTTCGGTGAAAATATAAATAAATGCACATTCATTTGCCTCGGTTTCAACCGAGAAACAAGGTCATCATACTGAATAGGAGTTTGTTGATTCAGGTTCCGCATCATTTTTCTTGCATAAACTACAGACATAGAGCATCGTCTATAATTTCTGGTTTCGGTTGCTTCAAAGTGAAGCATGAGCATAAAGGGACTTGGAAAGCAAGATTGAAACTTGTTTCCTTATCTTTTACAATTAGGCCTTGCCCACGTCTAATTTAAAGGCATTGTTCGAAAGCAACCCACAATTACCAAATCTCCCGAAGCATGCAATTTAGCTTTTTTTTTTTTTTTTTTTTTATACAACAAACATTTTATTTTGGAGTAATTTTAGATTTACAAATAAGTTGCAAAGCTAGTATGGGGGTTCCTGAATACTCCTCACTCCACTTCTCCCAGTCATTAACATCTACATTTGTCAAAACTAAGAAACCGACAATGACATATTAAATAATAATTAACTCCATGCTTTATCTGGATTTTACTCCCTTGTCCATTGCCTCTTTCTGTCCAAGGATCAAAGCCCCAGTGCCACATTGAACTTGGTTGTCCCATCTCCCCAGATTCCTCTGGTCTTTGACAGTCTGTCTTTTCTTGCTTTTCATAACCTTGACTATCTTGAGAAGTACTGGCCAGGTATCTGTAGAATGTCTCCCAATATCTAATGTTTTTTTCATGAGACTGGAGATGTGGATTTTTGGAAAGGATACACAGAGATGAGATGCCCTTCAGGCACATAATATCTATCCACTTGCATCACTGTTGATAATAACCTTCACATAATTTACTTTTTGTAAAAAGGATGCTCATCCTTTGAGCACTTACATTTTGTTGAGTTATATACTATTTCGTTGAATAAGGTAATCAGAAACAGAAATAGAAGAGGCACCCTCTGGATCAGGAGCAAAAACACAATGGATCTGGATCAGTGTGGGTGTCGCCTGGTGGGAACAGAGGGGTTAGGAACACAGCCATCAACCTGACAGGGGCTGTTTCCCTCCTCCCCCGTGAGTGCAAGGAGCTTGCCTGACATATTCATCACTGAACCCCCAGCATTTCGTACAGTGCCTGGCACACGGCGGGAAACTCATTACCTGCTTGTTGAATGAATACAAGCACAGGGCGAACTCCAGGTGTGTGTCAGTCAGGGTCCAGTGAGAAGATATTTGAACAGAGAGAACTTGATTGATAACCTAGTGCAAAGTTGTTAACTAGAAAACAGAAATGGCAGAAAGATAGCAATAAATTATCATGGAAGCAGCAACTATAGGAAGCAGCCATCACCTCTAGGGCTTGGAAACAAAGACATGAGGCTGAAACCATTGAATCTTGGGTGCTTGGAGGAATTGTCACTCTGCCCACCCCAACCCCCCAGGGTTGAAAACTAGAGCAGGAGCAAAGATGGCTTCCTGAGGGACTGTGAAGAGACCAGCTCTGTGAGCGTTGGAAATACTGCACACTGGATTAGGTGGCTGTCATGGACAGAACCGCTGCTCCAGGGTGAGGAAGTGTTGCCAGCATTGCTGCTCACAGGAGCCGGAAGTGGTCAGGGAAGGAGCATGTCCTTCTTCTTCCTCCAGCCTTTCAGTTCCCCTCCAGCATCTTCTAGGCATACACCAAAAATGTGGTTGGCTGCGCCTCAGTGGCAGATCCCAGAGCAGGCTGTGGAAGGCTGGGTTTGGAGCAGAGAGAAGCTAGCTTGGTGGCTGCCCAGGTATAAATTAAGTCACAATAATTGTTAATGCAACTTCCCCTTCCCACCCACACCACTGCAAGGGCTCAGCCGCCATGTCTTGGCCCCTTCCCTTCCGGTATCTTGTGGGGTCCCTAGAAGTGTCTCAGCAACAGTAGGAATGCCTTTGATGTGCAGATTTCAACGCTGCCCTTGTCTCCAGGTCAGTGACCGGGGCTGTGATGATCCAGGCTGGTGATCTCATCTCACCCCTTTCACTAGGAAGCAATTCTTCTGCTGGGTTCTGTTCTCTGAAATGTGCCCACCCCCAGAGTTACTTGGACCCAAGATGTAACATGTAACATTGTTGACATTAAGTCAACAATTCTTTTAATTTTATATAAAATCCTTTTCTCCCCAGGTCACTGACACATGTCCATTTTTCTGGCTGGGTCAGGTGTGGGTTCAAGAGCAGGTGACTCCAGATTTAAGACCTGCTTGCTTTCTGTCAAACATGGAGGAGGCTGAAGTCAAGCCTTTCCTATCTACCCCAATTCTAGAAGCCTATTCAAACCATTGAATCTATAGACATTTATTTTGATGATAAAATAAAGGTTGAGGCAGTTATAAACAGTTAAGGATATGGATCCAAACATTTAATATATAAAAGCTGTTTTGCACATGTCTCATCAGGAAGATTTTTTTTCTCCATTGAGGTTTCCAAAAATATAAGTCCAGTAGAGTTTGGACTGAAGAAGCCTTCCTTTTCTGGTAAATCTGCTCAGCAAATATAGCCATTCCTTGTCGCAATAAGGAATTTCAAATCAAATTTAGGATTATCTTTCTTGAACAAATAAGTGGCAGGGCGCCTGGGTGGCTCAGTTGGTTAAGCATCGCCTTTGACTCAGGTCATGATCCCAGAGTCCTGGAATCGAGCCCCACATCAGGCTCCCTGCTCAGCGGGGAGTCTCATTCTCCCCTGGCCCTCACCCCACTCATTCTCTCTCTCTCAAATAAAAAAAATAGAATCCTTTAAAAAACAACAACCAACAACAACAAATAAGTAGTATTGTCAGTGTGTTAAGCACCAAGGCTTCCCAGTACTGTGAATTGTAAATATGAGAGGAGGGACAAAAAGGGAATAGTGCTTTCTCCCTGGCTTCACTAATGTCTTGCTGCTGTTTCGTCAGAGTTACCTGCCTAATGCCAGTCAATCATTTTAACTCATTTCCCAGGCTCCTACAGAAGAACCTGCAGCTTCCCCCAGACTCCCATCTGCAGCTGAGTCTTTTGATCAAATCATTTGATCAAATCATCCTCCCCTTGGGCTACAGATATTTCCTCTTCTTAAGCATTTCAGAATTTCAGAAATAACATCAACAGAGAGAGAATTTTTGAGGGCAGTGAAGCTACTCTGTATGACACCATAATGGTGAATCCGTGTCATCATACATTTATCAAGAGCCATAGAATGTACAACACCAAGAGCCAACCCTAATGTGAACTGCGGACTGTGGGTGACAACGACGTGTATCCATGGAGGTTCATCGACTGTAGCAAGTGAACTCCTCTGGTGTGGGGGCGTTGTGATAGTGGTGTGTTGGTGGAAGATATGGGAAATCGCTTCTGCTCAAGTTTTGCTGTGAATATAAAAGTGCTCTGAAAAATAAAGTCTATTAAGAAAAAAGAAAGTATAATAATGCCTTTGTTGAAATCGTTATTTAGTTTAAAGGCAAGGCACCATGACGATGACTTTTTCTCTTAAGGAACCTCAGTCATTTCTTTCAATTCGGTGTCTATCATCCACTTCCACCCTCCCAAGCCCAATTCACCACTCGTGGGGTGGGGGGGAGGGAGAAGAGCTATGTATGTTAGGGTTGTGGTCACCAGACATACTCGAGCCTCAGTTCTGGATAATCCAAGAACCCATGTCACTGTAGGTCTTTCTTTTTCTCCTCCCCTCCCCCTTTTTAAAAGATTTTATTTATTTATTTATTTGAGAGAGAGAGTAGGAGTAGGGGGAGGGGCAATGGGGGAAAGCAGGCTCCCCACTGAGCAGGAAACCTGACTCAGGGCTCCATCCTGGGACCCTGGGATCATGACCTGAGCCTAGGCAGACATTGAACCAACTGAGCCACCCAGGCACCCTCCCTAGGTCGCCATAAGCCTTCCAATGGCAGGGACTGAGTCTGATTTCTCTGGGCTTCCTCAGCACCTAACCCAATGCCTGGAACACATCATTTGCTTAATAAATATTTACTGAGTGAATGAATAACCAACAAAGAAGAAAAACAAATGGAGATTCGGGAGTTGGGTAGAAGCGTTTCATGGAGAAAAGGTTTGAAGAAAAAAGAAGAGAAGGATGACAAAGCTTATATTTTTAGTATCCCTTCTTCTGTTCCTTGGCAACTCCCATGTAAAAAGCGGCAGAGACTGAGTCAGGAAGCCTCACTCCAGGTTTAGAAAACATTGTCAGGGTGACAGAAGAAGCTAGTCCCATCCTTCCTGCTGGCCTCACTCAGCCTGACTCCTTGCTTGGGAACACACAGTTCAGAAGCTGAGATTTCCAACAGCAGTGGCTTAGAGATCCCCACCAACCTCAGTACCCTGAAAGACAGGGAAGAGAGAAACTGGTCGGTCACGGGACTGGGTGGGTCAGATACAGCCACAACAATATGCACGTGCAGGCCCTCGTTGAAGCAAGGTTTTGAAATTCGTGAAGATGAACACATGTGACTTCAGGCCCACTTTGACCTTCGATTTTGCCATACGGGCTGACCCTGGCAGGACTCATAACCCGGGGGCCCAGGTTGGATCCTGTCCACGGACAAAATAAATATCTGGCATAGGTGTTTCTTTTGGTTTTTTTTGGGTTTTCGTTTTTTAATTCTAGTTCATTGCCAAGATTTAGAAATTGAGAAATTTCAGATCAAATCTGGATTTCCGGCTTCTGGTGAAAAAGCAGATCTGGGAACAGCTGGCCTGTGTTTCCTCATGGCTACAATGTGCTGGCAGGGGAGGGGCAGCTTCCTTCACCTGACTGGTCTCTCCCTTTAACCCACCCGGCTGGCCCTGTGGGGGCTGGCAGGTCCACCCCTTGCTTCTCTGAACACCACCCAGAAAGGGCCTTCATGGGAATGAAGCTGATGGTGAGGGCAGACTTGTGTGATATATTCCTAAAAGGAGATTATTCCACTCATGAGCCATTCCGTTTAGCAGGGATCGAAGCTTCCTGGAGCCTCTCAAGTACAAGCCCCAGTAGAGAACGTCACAGTACTGTAATTGTATGGGGTGATTTAAAGATCCAAGATCAAGGCTTTGTCAATAGGACCGATTGTTCCTCTCTTTGCTCTTGTCCATTTGGCCCATTTCAAATGGCAGGGGAATGTCTTCATTTTTATATCACGTGTATATCTGGGCCAAACGTCCAAATGAAGGTATGTTTTTTTCCACATTAACATTTCACCATAACTCAAATTAAGGGAAGACTGCTGCGAGAAATAGTCTAAAAAAATTGGCTGAATTATGAAATTTGCACTTATTTGAAATACCATTTCCTACTGACATTTCCCTTCCGGCTGCCTTGGCATTAATGTAAGAATTATTTATGACTCAGCATTTCCCCACAACAGCTGCCCACAGGACAGAGCACGAACCCGAGGAAAAGAAAAGAACCACGCTGACTTCATTCTTTCAGCGACTTTCCTCCCAGCTGGGAAGAGGCAGCAGCTCCAGGAGGCAGGGCACGGGCTTCACGGGGGCCAAGCTGGGTTCAAACCTCGGCTCTGGAATGTACCAGCTATGTGACCTTGAAGCTATTGTCTGCAACAGGGGTCAGCAAACAATTTTTATAAAGGGGCAGCTCGCAAATATCTTCCGCTTTGCTCCCCATAGTGTCCCCGTCACAATTTCCCAATTGTTAGCAACTATTGTAGCACAAACCCAGCTGAACACAGTGTACTCATCTACAGGGCTGCCATCACCAAGCACCACGGCCTGGCTGTGCTTAAGCACCAGAAATTAATTTTCTGACAGCTAGAAGTCCAAGATCGAGGTGTGGGCAGGGTTGGTTTCTTCCGAGGCCTCCCTGTCTGGCTTGGAGATGGCTGTCTTCTTGCTGTGTCTTCACAGGGTGATTCATCTCTGACCGAGTTATCTGTGTCCTAATCTCGTCTTTCTCTAAGGACATCATATCCTATTGGATTAGGACCCACCCTACTCGGTTCATTCTCACTTAATCACCTCCTTAAAGGCCCCCATCTCCAAATGTAGTCATATACTCAGGTACTGGGGGTTAGGACTTCAACGTATGGATTTGGTGCGGTAGGGGACACAATTCAGCCCATGACACCTTGTAAATGAGTAGTCTGGCTGTGTTCCGGTGAAATTTTGCAAAACCAGGCCTGTGGCCGCATGTGGCCTGTGGACCCAGCTTCGCAGACAGCTGGTCTCTACTGTCCCCTCCCTCGGCCCCCTCCCACCGTAGCCTCCCTCACAAGCTTCCACCTAAAAGGCCTCCCCCTAGGGTCATCAGTGGTCTCTCTTGCCCCTCACAGAGTCAGCTCCACCAAGGTGACCTCCTAGAGAGCCTCTCTCCCCTGGATTCTAGTGAAGGAATCCACTTCTTGGATATCCTATTCTACTGCCCCCACCCTTCCCTGATTCTTTGCTGGCACCTCCTCTTCCCAACCACTAAATGGTTCTAGGAGGGGTTCTCCTCCCCTCTTGCAGTATAATCTCTTCCAAGCTGATCTCAGCAACACTTAATGTCAGCTACCCTCTAGAAGCTGAGGACTTCCAAATATACAGCTCCAGCCCATACATCTAACTCCCTCCCCCAGATTTCCTCTTGTCAGTGTTTCTGTGATTTTGTGTGGTGCATCCTGGCTATTTACTGTTTGCTCTTAACTACTATAATCTCCAGGGTAAATTTAGTTCTGTCCTAAAACTGTTTCCAGGGCTCATCATCCCTGACCTAACTTCCTGCCCCACTGTCTTTTACCTGTTCCCCGCGCACACCATGTATTTCTTCATTCTTCACAGTTTATAATCACAAATGTACATGATTGACTGATGTCTGTCCACTTTGGAGGACAGTGAACCCAAGAGAAGCGAGGATCCTGTCTTTTATTCTCTTAGCACGGAGGCCTGGCACACTCTGGGGCTCAATCAATGCACATGGGACGATTAAAGAGCTTTAAGTAAAATAATTAAGTTCTCTGAGATACTGAGAATTATTTGATTTCGGTTCAGAATATTTTTATGTTAGGCTCTGCTTGCTTAGTTTAAGTTTTGACCCTCAGGAAGGTTTTCCCTGTGTATTTCCATTCCTTCTATATCCCTCAATTCTACTTGTGTGGGGAAATGGAGGCCACTGGGAGAATGAACATGCTGGACTCTATGTATTTCTTCAGTTTTGTGCATAAAAGGAGGGATAGAACCCCGGAGGCAGACAATCTAGGTTCATCTTTTTTTTTTTTTTAAGATTGTATTTATTTATTCATGAGAGATACACAGAGTGAGGAAGAGACATAGGCAGAAGGAGAAGCAGGCTCCCCTGTAAGGAGCCTGATGTGGGACTCGATCCCAGGACCCCAGGATCATGACCTGAGCCAAAGGCAGACGCTCAACCACTGAGCCACCCAGAGGCCCCTCCTGGTTCAGGTTCCAAGTCCACTCCTTCCTAACTGTGTGACCCTGAGTAACTTGCTTAACTTCATTCCTCCTCAGTTTCCTCACCTGTAAAATGATGATGCTCACACTTGTGTTAAATGTACGGGGTCTGGACAGGGCCTGACACAGTGCTGGCATTAGTAAAGTTTCCTTATTTGTTTAACAGGTATTTTTTATGTGCTCACAAGTGGAACAGGTACTATTTCAGGCTTTGGGGATATAGTGGTAAGTGAGTCAGCCCAATCCTACGCTTGGGGGTTCACATCCTGGTTGGAGAGACAGGTAGTAAAGACAAAGCCAGGCGAGGGTATAGAGATTGATGGTGAGGGGGCAGGAGAGGAGCATCTGAGCTGTGGGGATCAGAGAAAGCCTTCCTGGTGAGCTGAATGGAAGTAGATAAGAAGTAGACACCTGAATGAAACAGGGACCCACAAATGTCCATTTTTCACCCATTTGCTCCCCTGCAGGAAGAACTCCCATTCCACCTGGTCACTGGGAGGATGCCTCACCCATACTCATTTCTGTCCAGGTGACAGCAGTGCCAACAGAAGTAGGAGGTGGGGTTCAGGGGGCTCTGGGCTCTTACAGGCACAGATCATTCCACTCAGCTGGGGCTCAAATGTCAAAGTCTTGGGCTTGGTTTCTAAACTCCGTAACAGGTGGTATGCAAACTAGATTATGCACAGGGAAATGCTTCTGTGCAATGGAACTTCTTCTCCTTGGGGAATCTAGGGAAACATAACAGTGCAAGGAATCCCAGGTCTCTTTCAGTTGGGCCTGAGGTAGGAGTTGGCAGGCTTATTTTGTATTTTGCCTTTGGTCGCCTGTGAACAGAAACCAAATGAGCCAAAAACACAGCCTGAATGAAATAACTCAAAGCATAAGAGCCTTAAGACTGCCTCAAGGGTTCCTGGGGCCCCCAGGATCTAAGGAGAGGCAAGGTGGCTAGTTCGGCTAGACCCGGGTGTGGTTGCCTGTCTCTTCACATGGTGTCTACTCCCAGAAGAGCAAGGGTGGCTTGGTTGAGTTACTGACCTGACATGTTGGACCTGAATAAAATTTGAAAGACTCAGAAATTTCTCCCCGGGAGACCTTATCTGGTCGAAGTGAGAGAATGAGGAGCAAAGAACCGTGACTCTCACGAAGAACTCAGATCTGTTTGGTAGCATGAATAAACCCAAATAAGGGGCGCCTGGGTGGCACAGCGTTGAGCGTCTGCCTTCAGCTCAGGTCATTATCCCGGGGTCCTGGAGTAAGGCCCCACATCAGGTTCCTCACAGGGAGTCTGTTTCTCCCTCTGCCTATGTCTCTGCCTCTCTCTGTGTGTCTCTCATGAGTAAATACATAAAAATCTTAAAGAAAAATAAAGGACTTCCCCCACCCCCACCTCATCTCCAGAATCCCTCTCCAGTCATATGGTTTGGAGCAATGAGGAGGTGGGTCCTGACTACGTGAAAGGGAAATTTGGCTGCCGGGGGTACCAAGAACTGTCAACCTGTAAAGAGAACATTTCAGCGAGATAAACGGTTGAACTACAGGAGCAGTTGAGAGATTAGAGAGGGTATCAATACATTAAGATTCAAGAAGCTGAGAATTTTTAGAAGCATTTGATGGGTCACCAAGTCGCAAATGCATTCCAAGCTCCAACGTAGCCACAGCTGGGGAGCATACGCAGGAACCACCCCTCCCAAAGTGCTGAGGAGGGGAATTTGAAAGTTGGTATGCATCTAATTCCTGAGGCAAATTCCTTAGCAAGGAAGTCAGACACTTCTCTCACACATCTGAAAGTATCAAATAGAAACAATTGAGTGTCCAGGTACCTTGGAGTTCAGATCAAAGTGATGAACTTTAATTCAAAAATGATACATCAATAAAATAAGGGTATAGACTACAGAAGAAGTGTGGTTGTGGGACACCTGGGTGGCTCAGTGGTTGAGCACCTGTCTTTGGCTCAGATCATGACCCGGCGGTTCTGGGATCGAGTCCCATGTCGGGCTCCCTGCATGGAGCCTGCTTCTCCTTCTGCCTGTGTCTCTGCCTCTCTCATGAATAAATAAATAAATAATTTTTTAAAAAGTGTGGTTGTTCCCATTTTCTCCTCTCAGCCAGCATTTATGGGGGTCTACTTTGTACAGGGCACTCTTCCAGATGCTCTAGAAGAAAAAGATGAAGTTGACCCCCTCTTGGACCTGGAGAGCTTTCCCTTGGGGGTTGTATGATGTGGAGCAGAGCATAGAAAAAGAGATAAGCAACTGATTTCTTGTGCCCTCGACTAAAACCTGGACAGAGCCAGGTCTGGTTGGTCTGGCTGGGCCTGGCCTGTTAACGTGGGATCGTCCACTTGACCAGCTGCTGTGGCTCCATTCAACTCTAAGCTTTGGGAGCATCACAGGTGTGTCCTGTCAGACCCAGCCAATTCCCTGCCACCCAATATGCTCCCAGTGACCAAGTGTCCCCTCTCAGAGTGTGGCCATTTGGATTCCAACTGGCTTTTTCCTGATTTTAGTAACAAAAGATCTCATCTTAAGAACTCCATTCCTTCATTTTCAAAGTGTGAAGCTCTTCTCTCCATTTCAAGGGGAAATGACTAATAACCCTAAGGAAGGAAGGATGAACTGGATATTAAGGCACAAGAACACGCCTTAGATGTTTCCAGAGTCCCTAAGATGTTTCCAGACTGATTTACAAGTTCAGTCACATCTCCATTAGAGCAATGTAACAAAAACCAAACAAGGGACGCCCGGGTGGCTCAGCGGTTGAGCATCTGCCTTCGGCCCAGGGCATGATCCTTGGGTCCCGGGATCGAGTCCCACATCGGGCTCCCTGCATGGAGCCTGCTTCTCCCTCTGCCTGTGTCTCTGCCTCTGTGTGTGTGTGTGTGTCTCTTGTGAATAAATAAATAAAATCTAAAAAAAAAAAAATGATGTAGTCTAGCATCGAAGCTTTAATTGGACAACCATTTCAGTGCATTCAGTATACTTGGACGTATGTTTAATATATGGCTGTCAGAATTCATCCGAATTGAGAAATTAGGAAAAGCTGTTCTCGAAAGACAAATGAATATCTTTGCTAATTTATACAGAGACTTTGTTCAGGAAGACGCCAGACCTAGTCCCCACGGCTGTCTCTGTAGGGTGGAACCAAGCGTCTGGGAAGTGGGGGGGGGCATGTGGAGGTTTCTCCTCTGTCCTCACCTTTGAACTTTCTGCCTTTTGTACCATGTGGACTCATTACCTACTCAAAATTAAGTAATTTTTAAATTATATATTAAGTAATTTTCTTATTACATACGAAGAAAGAGCTGTAATGCTTATCTAATTTTTGCCATGAGGTCACTCCCTCTGACACTCGCCCTCTCAAGTAAGAAATTCTCTCAAGGCCTGAGGAAAATGATGAATTGAACTCTTTCTGACAGGCAAGAGGAGGTCTGAACATTATGCCTGACGGCTAGAATGAAGAATCCTGGCAAGAGCCACGGTGCTGACAGATGAAGACATGTGCGTCTGACAGGATCTGGACTTTTCACCAGAACTGAGACAGAACAAGAAGTGAGATGTGTTTAGGGTCATATCCTCCCTTCTTATTGTCAGTTTATTCAACTGATCAATGCGCTTTCTAGTCACTGCATCCACCGCCCAGCCTCGTTCAACTAACTGAGGGGCCTTTTTCTGTCCTCCGGGCCGACGCAGAAGTCCCAAGTCCCACGCGGGGCCGGGCACCTGTGGCCGCCGGGGGCCGTGTTCTCCGCACGGTGGCTCCCGTGCCCCGGCAGTGACCCGCGAACGCCTCTGTGCCAGGAAACTGCGAGACGGTGCAACACAACCGGAATGATAGGAAAGGATTAGCGGCCAAACAGCCCATTTGACACACGGGGGCGGATGGAGGGAGGAGTGTGTTTCCATCAGGCTCTTTGACAGAAGTATTAGGTCATGGCCCGAAAGCTCTTTCTGTGCTGCCCTTTGAGCTTCTTTGGAAGGCGAACCGCACGCTACCAACGGTAGGCCCCAAACTTGAACACGCTGCTCCGATTCAAAGAGGCTGGATGCGGAGTTTGTCGTTCACTGTAGGAGTGAAAACAACAACAACAACAAAACCAAGAGTCTCTTCTGGGGAGGGTTCAAGAGTGTTGTCACCTATGGGGGGATACGTGGTGTGTCTGTGGGGGGGGGAGCTGGGCAATAGTTTATGTAACAGATACAGCCCTTCTGTTCCTTATTTCCTCAGATCCTGATTTCTAAAATAGCTGATGGCACAGAAGCCTCTGGAAGACTGAAAAGGCTGGCCCTGAGCTAAAACGTGGCGCTCCGGGCAGGGATCTGAGGTAGTAGCCACCGTCTCCCACCAAAGTGCCACGTCAGATGGCTTGAGTTGGCTTCTGGCTAAAGAGATTAGGGAAGGTTCCACCAAGAGAGGCACGCCTTGTTCGCTTTGTTGACTAAAACCCCCAAATCAGTGAAGTGCAAGCAGGCCAAGAGACAAATCATCTCTAGGGCCAAGACCACACACATTTCCCACATCCCCTTTCACTTGGTAGAAGGTTGTTGCAATCACCACTTTCCACTAGGCAGTCAGAGCCACTGGAACCAGATGGCATCTCTAAAAACGTGGCCTGCAGCCATGATCGGAGAGTCAAATGTGTGACTTGCATTCTCTCTCAGAGTAAGAATAGATAATGTAGGATAGCGCTGGCGGGGCCTGGCTCAGGGAGAAAAGAAGCTAATAGGTGGAAATACGTGCCCGAGCTTGTTGGTTTTTGTGCTTGTTCATTCGTCCTGCCCTCCCGTTAGAAAGTAAGCTTCGGGAGGGCAGGCACTTGGGCCTCCTGACGCAGGGCCGCATCCGAGCCCCTAGACTCCCGTCTGGCATGGAGCAAACTCACGGTACATTTTCCTCGAATGACTGAGGGGCTTCCCCAGAATAAAGTGTTTGTGATCAGTGATCAACACAGCTGCTGATGCTCTGCAGTCGTGAAGTCTGTCTTTTCTGAACGTCCCACCAGAGGACAAGTCTTGATCAGAGTCATCCTTAGACTGAATTGTGGCCCCGGACTGTCCTGAACCCAAGGACAAGAATTCTTGAGCTCCTAATAGGCTGCCTATAGAGTCTGACTTTACATCCAGCCTCTTTGATTAGGCTTCAGGGCCAGTCTTGCCCCCCTACCCCCCACTCCAAACATATTTTATTAATCCCTTTTAGCTCTGGGAGATAAGCCAAAAATTCCAGGAGGAGGTTGAGTCCTTTCCCCCTGGCCCAGGCTGACGTTTGAGCACACACCGCCCTCTTGTGTCTACCACACATTTGACAACACCATTTTCAACATCTGCTCGAGCCCGGCAAAATGCAGTCTTCTGCAGCTCTCAGGCACAAGGATCCCAGCATTCGTGGGGAGGGAGAACAAACACGTTAGCTTGCCCAGAATAGTCCAGAATGTTGTGAGGATGGTACTAACTACTCAACCCAGAGCTTTGCAAGTTAAAAAAAAAAATCAAATCAAAGCAGCCTTGCCAGAATCCAAATTCAAGAGCTCATAAATAGAACATTCTACTTCGTAATGAAGTTTGGGCATTTTACATAAACTGAAACTCAGACTATGAAGTAGAAACATGAGGATGTACCAGCAGTTTTTTCATGTTCAAGGCACCGCCTTTTGACTTACCTTTCATATCCTTTTTTTGGGTTGTTCATACACACGCACACACGCACACACACACACACACATGCAGAAATAAACCCATGTGTTGGGTTGCACTCTCAATCTCAGCATAAGATGGCTTGTCTTGTTCAAAGGCCATCCCATGGAGGGAGAAAGACCGTGGGTCTCTAACCCTGACACATCCCCTCCTCTCCATCCCATTAAGCAGGTGCAACTCGGGTTTCTGGCACAGCCTGACAAGCACCTGGATCTAAGATCCTCATATTCCCTGGCCCAAGCATGACCTGGATGAGACTGGTGGGCAGAAACCTCTGTTCTATTTGTTCTGTTTGTTCTATTTGTTCTAGAACAAAGACTCTTTCACCATCAACATTATAAGAATCATCTTCTGAACACTCAAGCAAGTGTTGTTCTGGGTTACATGCAACAGATAAAGACACACTTTGCACTGAAGGAGCGTGCTTTTTTGCAGGTACACCTCATACAGGTGCAAAAATTGTAGAAAACTGTAATAGGACCTCTGCAGGAGGCCCTGGGCGCTATATAAACGACACCTCTGGAGGTGCGCCGTGCACAACCTGAGCATCCTTTTTGGAGCAGCTCCATTGACCAAAGAGCATGAGTGCTCCGACTATGCCTTTAAAACCCCATTTTGGTCATTAGCAAATTCAAGAAAGTCAGTCAGGCTTGGCTTTCCTATGTCCCCTTTGGAGTTCCCATTCCATCAGTACTGTCCCTCTTCCTTACCCCCATTTATGCCTCTCCCACCTTTGTGCTCTGAGGTGCACCCTGTTTTTAATGGTGCATAATCCCTTACCTCGAGGAACAAAGCTCCACCTGCAAACCCGCAGACCGGGTTAGAGACCAGCCGATAAGGGAGATGGTGGGTTGATATGATAACCCTTTAAGCACACTTCCTATGTCTGTCTTTGTTATCTCTGTGACAAGAGGCCTCTCTCGCTCTCTTTCTCTCTGTATTTCTTATCCCAAAGGACACTGGCCCCGGCAGCCTTGTAAATCCCATCTTCGCCTCCAGGGCCTCCAGTCGGCACCACCGATCCCATCTCTGTAACTGGGATAGGAGGACCAGGACTCGCTCTGGGCTAAATTCTTCTGGTACATTTTTTTTTTTTTTTTTGTCTGATTTCTCTTTAAGGTAAACTGAAGCTAAGGGTAAAGGGCAGGGCCCTCGGGGTCACAGTTTTCTCCAGTAAAAGAGGTGAGATTAAAAACATAACAACAGCTCAGTCACCACCACCACCACCCCCACTACCCCCACCCACCCACCCCGGCCAGTTTTTAAGGTGTAGGATGCCCAGCTGGATAGGCTGATCAGCATTTCAAAGTGATTCCTGGTGACATTTTCCTTTTCCTGAGGCGGGAGAGGGGTCTCTTCTTGGGTGGAGAATCAAAGAGGAGTCTAAACTCAACTGCCATCCCTCCAGCTGCTCCTTCAGCCTGTTCTAATCAAGCCCATTGCACCATCCAGAAGGTTCGCTCCAGGTGCCATGTTGCGGAATCCAGGGCACCACGTCCGGCCTCCTGATCCTCGAGCTCCTTGCAGGATCTGCCTTCTCTGAATTGCCCACTGTCTCCAGGAACATTCTCTTTCCTTGGCACCCTTCCTGGCATTCTCTCCTTCCGGGACTCCTGTAGGGCTCCCCACTATCTCAGCCACGTCCTTCCCATAGTCTACTTGGCATCTCCATGATCTTTTCACAGGTAGTTCCAGTCCTTCATGGGTGACCCCCAATCTTGTGTTCACCCCAAACAACCCAGCAGCAACCCCCCCCCCCCCACCACCACACACACACCAGGTCACTCAGAACCTGGAGCGATTCCTGATCTGACCCCTCCCTCAACAACTTCTAAGTCCTTTCTAAGGGACTAATGAACAGCCCATTGACTCTTTCCCATGGGCCATTGCCACACCCACATCCAGTGGTCCTCCCGGCTCCCTGCCTGTCACAACAGCTCCCTCATTGTCTCCCCATCTCCATCTTCATCCTTTTCCAAGCCGTTCTCCACCCTGCGGCCAGTGGGCTCCCCCTGCCCTGCGGAGAGCGTGTCCCCTGCTCTCAGGAGAGAGTCCAGAATTCCACGGGTCCTGAAGTGTTCTCCCCAATGCAAGTCATCCCCCCTTCCTTCGGCCACAACCCACATGCTCTAGCTTTCTTTCAGTTCCTCAAAGTCTAGAACCTTCCTGCCTCAGGCTCTCCAACCCTGTTCTGGCTTCCCCTGGAATGATCTTGTTCCCCTCACATTCGTGGCCAGCTCCTGGTCAGACATCAGCCCCTCACTGTTTTCTCCAGGGACCCCTTCCTGACCCACGAGCTACAAGGTAAGATCCCTCTGCTGTCTGCCTCTCCTTCACAGCACCCCTCACCATTGTAACCAGAATATGTCATTAGCTCTTCGTAACTACCACTGCCTCCAAGGAAGTGGAACCCATGAGATCAAAGGACCTCGTGCCTGTTGGACACCTTAAGGAATCTGCCTGTCAACGTTCATGGGGGAGATAGAACATTCTGCCAAATACGGTGGTAGGAGGTAACAGCAACAGCTGGATTTCTCTGGGCGATCCCAGAAACACGAGCAACGGTGGGCACTGAGAGGGTGCTGTGGGCCCAAATGGGGTGACTGGAAAAGCCTTCGGGAAGAACAGAGTTAGCATTGACACTAACACCTGGTGCTTACCCAGGACGCCCTGAACAGATGTACCTGGCTACGTAAAACGCTGCTCCTTGGATAACTCCACTCCCATTGAGCATGAGTTCATGACAAATTTCTCTTTGAAACAAGGACACATATGGCAAGAGAACCGTCTGGGGGGCAGACAGGATGCAGATAGAACCTGGCGTGGGGGACGGCCACCGCACCCGCACCCCCACCGCTCACATTCCAGGAGGACGCAGGGTCTGCTGCAGGGGCTGCTGCAGGTGCAGCGCCGGGGGTGTGGGGGACAGGCAGGTGGCCTCCTTCCGGTCCTCTTTTCTCAGAATAAGCTGGCCCGGGGCTGAGTAGAAAAGCCAGAAGCATTACCTCGGAAATTCCCCAAGATCAACACTGTTAGCTGGTAATCCACGTGATGTTTCCAAAGAGGTGCCACTAAGGCCCACTGGGAGCTAATCTATGTCTCCCCAGTCCCCCGGGGGGTGGGAGTAATCCTCGGACAGGGTAGAGACGAGCAGAGTCCACACCTCTACCGTGAGGCCCAGTCGGGGCATCGGTACATCCAGGGCTGCGGCTTCCCCACCGGCCTGCGTACCCTTGTTTTTATCAGTTTTTGGAAATTTTCCCAGAATAATAATATTTTCTTAATAAAGAAAAAAAAAAGTTTCATTCTAATCAATGAAGTAAAAGAAGTCAAAAGGAAGTCATGCCTTTGAACAGGGTCACCAACTTCTCCCGTAAAGGGTCAGGCGCTAGATCAGCCCAGGTTTCCTGGCCACCTACTGTCCCTGCCACATATATTTTTTTTTCTTTTAAAATTTTAATACATTAAAATTAGGGACACCTGGGTGTCTTGGTCAGCTGAGATTCTGATTCTTGGTTTCAGCCCAGGTCATGATCATCAGGTCGTGAGATCAAACCTGGAGTCAGGTTCCACGTTCAGGGCAGAGTCTGCCTGAGATTCTCTCCCCCTCTCCCTTTGTCCCTCCTCCCTCTCTCTCTCTCTTAAATGAATAAATATGTCAAAATTAAACACAATTGATGGAAGCCAAGTATGATCAAGAATTTCTTTTTGGGGGGCATCCCTGGGTGGCACAGCGGTTTGGCTCCTGCCTTTGGCCCAGAGCGTGATCCTGGAGACCCGGGATCGAATCCCACGTCGGGCTCCCGGTGCATGGAGCCTGCTTCTCCCTCTGCCTGTGTCTCTGCCTCTCTTTCTCTCTCTCTGTGTGACTATCATAAATAAATTTAAAAAAAAAAGAATTTCTTTTTTTTTTTTAAGTTTTTCCTTCTTATTTTTACATTTCACAGTGGAAAAACCATTTTGAGCTTGGGGATGGTACAAAACCAGGCCAACAACAGACTTGACCATGAGCTGTCGTTTGCTCACCCCTGCGTTAGATAGGGAGACATAGCAGCAAGTAGTGCTAGGTCACGCTCTCCGAGCACTGGGTTATGTGCCTTGGGAGGAGGCATCAGACAGAGGGGCTGAGGTCAGGGCAAGCCCCATAAACAAGAAATGCAGCACCAAGCTTCAAATGGGGCCACCTGACTCCAGAGCCAGGTTCTTCATCTCCGAGCCAGCCAGAGCTTTACAAGGCCCCTCTCTCTGTGGGATGCACGCCGGCCAACCTTAAAGGAAGCACCTGCAGCAGGTTCACGTGTGAGCAACCATTCAAAGGACTCCTGAGAACCAAGACAGAAGGACTCAAAATCTACGCCCTTCTCACAGTGGGTCCATGGTGCTTTCCCCATATTTGTAGAGTCACTCATAACTATTTTTATCGCCTCTAGAATCCAGAGAAAACTCTCCTTCTAGATTTGGCTGGGCGTAAAGGAGTGGGTGGGAGAGACACAATGTTTATTCTGCTTCTCCTGTGTACCAGGCACTGTTGTGTGTACAGCAGGGTCTCCCCTGTGAGTACGGGGTCTCCAGCTCTGAGTGCAGAGTCTACACTGAGTGCAGGGTCTACGCTGTGATTGTAGAGTCTACATGTGGGTGCAGGGTCGACCCTGTTGATGAGGGAGCAGAAGGCAAGGTGGGGACATACACAAGCTGACGCATTGCTCAGGCACTCCTGGCTGCCCTAAAAATTAAGGGAAGGGAAAGACAAATGGTTAACTTCCAGAGATCACCGTCCTGCTGGACATGAATCTCCATCAGTTCACAAACGCCTTAGTGATTGACAAGAAAAACGCATTCTTGTGGGTCTCTGGGAGTTAGGTTCTTGAGAGACCTGTAGACTCAACTTCCTGGAGCCCTAACATCACCCACCCATCCATAGTGAGGTGGGAAACAAAGGGAGAAGGAAATGCAGATCAAATTAAATGTCCTTGGGGTCCCTGGGAGGCTCAGTGGTTGAGCGTCTGCCATTGACTCAGGTCGTGATCCTGGGGTCCTGGGATGGAGCCTCGCAACAGGTTCCCTGTGGGGAGCCTGCTTCTCCCTCTGCCTATGTCTCTGCCTCTCTTTGTGTCTCATGAATAAATAAATAAAATATTTTAAAAAATGTAAATGTCCTTATAACCTGCAGCCCATTGACCAATACCTGAGGCAGGCGGAGTGTAACATTCCTCCAGGAAGCTCCCAACTGTCTTAATGTTAATGCCTCACTAGAAGGAGACCCACCTTAGCTTGACAATAGCCTGGTCCCCAGTATCCTGAGTCTTCCTTAGCATATCAGAGTCTGTTGGGACACCTCCCTTTTTTCCTTACCTCCCCCAACTCCCAAGTATATAGTCAGCCACCCCTCACAGGCCGCACTCCCCCGCCCCACCCCCCGGACAGCTCTTTCTGCCCACAGGTCCTGTCCCTGGGCTTGAATGAAATCACCTTTTTTGCACCAAAGACATCTCGAGAATTCTTTCTGGGCCAGACCTCACGGACATTCCAAAACTACATCCCTGGAGGTCAGGGTGTCCAGCTCCAAGTGTAGGGTCTAACTTAGTGCAAGGTCTGCGATGTCAGGGCAGAGTCTACAGCTGAGAGATGTTGGCTATCACCACAGCTGTGTTACCGCAGAGGACGAGAGACCATAGACAAGTAAATAAATAGCATATGTCAGGTGCTAGTAAGTGCCAGGAGAAGGAAGGTCACGGGAGAGAGAGTGTCCCATTAGGGCGTTGTTAGGATCCCAGGAAAGAGCGGATCTTGATGAGGACAGAGAGCCTCTGGAAGAAGGAGGCCTGGAGGGTTGCTCTGTCTGTTGGTCCTTTCCATCCCATCCACACGGGTGCTGGCCTCTGGGAACCGTGTTCTGCACCCAGATGGGGCCACTCTTCTTCCTCTCACTGCAGCTCAATGTGTGGGCCCGGCCAGATGAGAGCCCTGGCGGTTGTGCCCACCGACGGTGGTTTCTGGACACACTCCACCCACCCCCATTCTCTGGTGCTTGGCTATGGCTACGAAGCTACAAGTAACTGAATCAAACAATTGCTGATTCAGTTCCAGCCAATACACACCATGGACGCAAAGTCCTGAGGTGGGAACGTGGTTGTTGGAGAGAGTCTGGCGGTGCCAGGGCAGGTGAGCATGGGGAGGGAGGTGGCGGGGGAGCCAGAGGTGGTCCACACCCAAACCAGGAAGGGCCTCATAAGATACGCCAACGAATCTGGATTTATTCTGGAAGCTCTGGGAGAGCACTGGGAGTTTTAAGGAGCAGAAGGGAATCGAACAGGAAAGAGGAGAAATGGGCAGGATCAGACTGAAGAAACAGAACTAAGAAATATAAATAAGTAAAACTTAGAATAACATGTTCTGGCTAAAAGGTAATTTGGTAACTTAGTTAACACCTGAAGGGCTCTTTGATTTCTTACCTTTGCCAGATGTTTCCCACCTCTTCTGTGGATGGAGGAAGACCGGTTTCAAGCTGTAGAAGAGTTCAGGTTACATGGAGAACAAAATCCTTGACTACAGAGAAAGGTTGAATAACCTCCTTTCTTGAGAATCTACAAGGAGGGATCCCTGGGTGGCGCAGCGGTTTGGCGCCTGCCTTTGGCCCAGGGCGTGATCCTGGAGGCCCCGGGATCGAATCCCACATCAGGCTCCCGGTGCATGGAGCCTGCTTCTCCCTCTGCCTGTGTCTCTGCCTCTCTCTCTCTCTCTGTGACTAATATAAATAAATGAAAATTAAAAAAAAAAAAAGAGAATCTACAAGGATAAGACACACAGCTAATGATTTTTGGGTGGGTGAAATCTGGCTTAAGGCAGTGTTTGAGGGGTGCCTGGGAGGCTCAGTCAGTTAGGCGCCTGGCTCTTGATTTAGGCTGAGGTCATGGTATCAGGGTCACGGTCTCGGCGGGGGCGGGGGGGGGGGATGGAGCACTCAGCGGGGAGTCTGCTTCTCATCTTCTCCCTCTGCCCCTTCCTCTGCTCATGCTCTCTCTTCTCTCTAAAATAAATAATTTAAAAAAATAGTGTTTGAGTGTCCCTAGCAATGGGATCCACGTGACGATTGGTTATTTGGTCTCATGTGTACACCCGGTCCATGAAAATTGGCACTTGATCCTGATGCCACGTGTTGCTTACCCTCCACGTGTTCAGAAAGTCTAGGCTCCTGGGAGGGAGACACAGCCGGCACATTAAAGAAACAGATAATCTGGAAATAACATACCTAATAACGTCATCATGAGTACAAGTTATGTCAACAAGGATAAGAAATGACCAGTCATTGCGTCTTTATAAATTATTTACTGAACATGTGATAAGACTGTGGCAGCAGCCCAGGTAATGGACCCATGAGCAGGGAATGATAAAGGGAACGGGGCTGTCACAGGAGGATTCCGTGACTCAACCCTCCACTGACCCAGGCACCCTGCTGGCAAGCTAATCACGATGACATCAGGGAACAGGACATGAGACATGAGCTCCAACACCCCTCATCTGTGAGCTCTGGGATCAGGGGAGGACTGGGCCCTTCAGATCAGGCCATCAGGCCATGGTCTGTCACCTGGAGCTTTGCCAGGTGGTGCCTAAGACAGCTACAGAGAGTTTCTACCCCAAAGGGGAAGCCAGGACAGCAACCCTAAAACTGGATCCCCCTTTCCTGAGGCCAAATATTTCACGAGGCCCCAGATAGCAGAGGCAGGGCTGAGAAACAAGCAGGGGGAGCAGACAAAAGGAGGGTAGGCCTGAGGAGGACCTCAGGTACAGGCCAGGCCCTCCTGGCTTCTCAAGCTGAGTGGTCAGAGCCTGCTGCCTGAGGCCACGGAGACCGGACACCAGGCTCAGAACCCCAGCTCCCCCCTCAGCCCCTGGGGGACCGTGGGCTAAGAACTTGACCTCTGTGGGTCTCAATATCTCACCTCTGAAATTGGAATACCAACGTCTTCATTATCCGGGAGTAATTAGCACAGGGGCAGATAACTTGAAGTCAATCTATATAAATAGGAACTGAGGTGTCACAACAAAAAATTTGGTAACAAGTGTGATTACGACCTTATCTTTAAAAAATGCAACTAAAAACAAAGGAGAAACAAGCAAAGCAAAAGAGAGACAAACCAAGAAACAGACTCTTAACTATAGAGCACAAACTGGTGGTTACCAGAGGGGAGGCGGGTGGGGGGGGGGAATATTGTGGGAGCACTGAGAACCGTACAGAATTGTTGAATCACTGTACTGTACACCTCAAACCTATGTAACACTGCATATTAATTGTACTGGAATTTTTTTTTTAATTTCAGAAGTAAAGTAATTACTGTTAGGTTAAAAAAAAGAACCCAAATATCATGCATATAAAACTCTTTTGTGGGATCCCTGGGTGGCGCAGCGGTTTGGCACCTGCCTTTGGCCCAGGGCGCGATCCTGGAGACCCGGGATCGAATCCCACATCGGGCTTCCGGTGCTCCTGCTTCTCCCTCTGTCTCTGCGCCTCTCTCTCTCTCTCTCTGTGACTATCATAAATAAATAAAAATTTTAAAAAAATAAATAAAACTCTTTTGTTTTAGAGTTAATGAAACATAGGTCATGATTCCAACTCTGTGCTCATTTCTAGAACAGCGACGGACTCACGTGCGATGGCAGGGAGTGTTTGGCGTGTTTTTCCTGACCACATACTCCAGGCTGGAGGTCTCTGCCCATTTTCCTGAGTTTTGTTTTTTTTTTTTAAGATTTTATTTATTTATTCATGAGAGACAGAGAGAGAGAGAGAGAGAGAGAAAGAGAAAGAAAGGCAGGGACACAGGCAGAGGGAGAAGCAGGCCCTATGCAGGCCTGATGTGGGACTCGATCCCGGGTCTCCAGTATCACGCCCTGGGCTGAAGGCAGACCCTAAACCGCTGAGCCACCCAGGGATCCCCCTGAGGGTTTCTCCTAACATTTTGCGAGGCAAAGAATTCTTCCCCCCCGTGATGTGGCATCCAGCTGTCGATACAGCCCTTTCAAGAACAGATACGGAATGAACAAATCCAATTCTTGGTCTTCACTTCAGTGTCAGCTTTATAGACCTTTCTAACAAATTCTACAGATCACTGTCATTCCAGCAGTGTGGTAGACCAGATACCCCGAAGTCTTCCCTCTCTGCAAAATATTTAGAATGTGGGAAGAAGAGGAAGAGGACTACCAACTCAGTGGGTGGGGGTGGGGAGGCTGGAGCAGGGCCCCCCATGGGAGGTGCGAACCCTCAAAGGGTCACTCTCAATGAGATTAGGGTTTGGAAAAACCCCGCCTGGGACGAAGTGACATATCTAGTGTGTCTGCTGCAGTCTGCATGGTGGGGAGATGGGAGGCTTGCAGAAGCATGTTTTGGTGTCTTTTCAGTTGTTTTGGGACACCTCCCCCCCCCACATCACATACTTTTCTAAATGAGCTCATAGTGTCCTGTAACTTGCTTTTTTCCTCTTAATTTGTCTTCGTGATTTTTCAATGTGCGCTCTATGTATTTATCTCATTTTTAAAAAGCTGCATGAGGGGCACCTGGGTTGCTCAGTCAGTTAAACATCTGACTCTTGGTTCCAACTCAGGTCGTGATCTCAGGGTCATGAGACCCAGCCCCTCACTGGGCTCCCGAGCATGGAGCCTGCTTGAGAGTCTTCCCCCCTCTCACCTCTCTGCCCCGCCCCACCTGCTCGCATGCACACTCTCTCTCTCTTAAAAAAAAAAAAAAAAAAGATACAAAGCTGCATGAAACTCAGGGTATAGATATGATTTAATTTGAAAGTACAAAATCACCCCCCACTTCTAATTTTTTCTTATTTTGCTTTCTTTTCCTATGGCACTTACACTTTCTAATGTACTCGATATTGATGCATTCTATTTATGTTTTGTTTCTTCCCATGAGTGTGGAAACTTCGTGGCTCTGGGATCTGTGTTGGATTTTTTTCACTGGTTTATTCCATTTGCTTAGACCAGAGCCTACACAGTAGGTTCTCAGTAAGTATTTGCTGAAGGTATTAACCAATGAGCTGTCCTTCAACCAACACTTCAATGACTGATAAGTTTTCATGACTCTACACAATCGTCATACGCGCGTCTATGTGCACAAAACTGCAAGATCAAATACTTTATGTCTAAACGATGGTGGTCACTGGATTAGAAACTGTATGGAAGAAACTACCTCCAGGGGCAAGACCACCCACTATCATCTCGCTCAGGAGTACTTACTGCTGATACATAACGAATGACTCTATTAGAACTGCTACTCAAAATCATTCCTGGAGGCTTTTATTATTGCTCTGCCATAGAGGAGATGCAAGACTTCAAAATAATCACTGGTGTGTTCCCAATTACCCCTTCACCCTAATCCATGCCCCTCCCTCAACACTCCTCTTTCCTCTGGGTAAGAAGGTGGCAAGAGCAAGCTCTTGTTTTATCGCTCCAAGTTGAGCCTAGGGGCAGAGCTGAACATTTTAGGAAGATGGATGTTGATGGTGGACTAAACCTGGGATCCCATTAAGTTAATAATGTTTATTTTCTGTGAGTAACGTTCTCCATGTGATATAGGATCAGGGGAATGACCACACAATGGCAACATTAGACAGAAAGAAACTATTTGTGAGGACATCACATGATGCTAGAGGAACCTGCACAAGCCAAACACCTAGAAGGGGGCTGCCTCCCACCCCCAGTGCATTTTCCTAATACATCGTGGACCCCTCCAAATTTCACATCCAGCAACACTCACTCCAAAGGTACTTAATACTAAAGCATCCCCTGAACAATAGAATGAATGACCAGATATTCCATTTTATTTTATTTTATTTTATTTTATTTTATTTTATTTTATTTTATTTTATTTTATTTTATTTTATTTTTATTTTATTTTATTTTATTTTATTTTATTTTATTTTATTTTATTTTATTTTATTTTATTACCAGATATTCCATTTTAAAGAATGTGCTGTCTTTTTTCTCAGGGTTTTTTTTTGTTTGTTTGTTTGTTTGTTTTTGTTGTTTTTTACCCTCAGGTGATTTTGGGAAAAACAACATTTTTGGGAAAAACAACAGCCAGCCCCTATTTTTCTAACTGAGGTAACTCCAGGGATGCCTGGGTAGTTCAGCAGTTGAGCATCTCTGCCTTTGGCTCAGGGCATGATCCCGGGGTCCCGCATTGGGCTCTTGGCATGGAGACTGCTTCTCCTCCCTCTTCCTATGTCTCTGCCTCTCTCTCTGTGTCACATGAATAAATGAATAAAATCTTTAAAAAAATAAATAAAAGAGGGTAACTCCATATGAAAGCAAGACTTGAAATGGACCTATTCAAGCCCTGCCTCCCATCCTTTGACCGAAGAGGAATAAATAGTGTCTTGGGGTTTCCCTCCTAGAAGACATGTTTCTGAGCA
The DNA here is from genome assembly GCF_011100685.1 of Canis lupus familiaris. Taxonomy (NCBI): domain Eukaryota; kingdom Metazoa; phylum Chordata; class Mammalia; order Carnivora; family Canidae; genus Canis; species Canis lupus. The sequence goes on along the minus strand of NC_049246.1, from coordinate 40,367,722 downwards.
TCATAACTGCCTGCCCAGTGGGAAGAACAATTCACCCGTTCCCTGGACCACTGGGACTTCCTCCTCCCGTGACTAACAGTCACCCACAGGATGAATGCAAAGGGTCGAGGGTGATTTTCAAGCCTTTCTGGAGTGTGGCCCCTGCATTCCCAACTGATCTCCAGCCAGCTCCTCCCGGCCCCCTATATTCCAACCTCACTCCACCATCGCTCTGGGCTGGTGGATGCCCTCCACTTTCGTTTGCACGCACTCCCAGCCCCAACATTTGCAGGGCCAAGATTTGAACACGAATGAAAGTGTGCAGACTGCATGTCTCAGCATCAAAAAGTGATAAATCACACTAGCAGATTGTTAAAATATGCTCTATCCTTCTGCCTTGTCAAATATACCTTTATAACAACCGAATGAAAAAAATCTGTGTAAATCTGTGGATTTTTGGCAAGATGTCCAAGTCAGCTGAATTTAATTACTGTTGCACTATGGCTGGGTATTGTGTTGATGGGTCAGGCTGTTTGAGTAGTAAAATAAAGATACACATAATTCATAAATTATTATATCTTTATTGCAGAACATTTTCTCTTACCTTCATTCAACAAATTAAGTATTTATGATCACAGTGGTTTAAAAAATACCTTGTGATAAAAAAAAATACCTTGTGATCTATTAATGGGACTGGCCTAAAGGATTAAAAATGAAATGCAATAGTATTTAAACTATACAAAATGGGAATATATTTCATCAAAAGAACAAAAGATAGGATTGTAAAAGTAAAACAATTTTGAACTAGTTTTCACATATTTAAAAATTAACTTTCTTGAAAAAAAAGGAAACCTGCAGGATTACTTACAAAATTAAAAGATCAACTTATAATTAATGAAGATCCACATTTTAATAAAAATTAAATAAAGCTGAAAATGTTTTAAGGTAATTAAATTTTGGCAAATAGGTGAAGAGGGTAAAAGTATTCCCAGGTCTAGTGTCCGATGTCCATTCCTTGCCCAAAGTAAAGCATCGGATAGGCTCTTTCAGGCCCATTATTCTAGAATGACATGTAAGCAAATTTAAGAGGAATATGAATTGGGTAATCTTGTCAACATTGCTCAGCGACTTCCTGCCACTGTTGCAAACACCATCCTGACACGTGAGCCCCCCTGGAATGACTAATTTAGAGCCCAAGGAGAAGTTTGACAGTGGATGCTTGCCCCTGCTGACCGGAAGGGAGACTTGATTATACGAGAATAGTCTGTATTGGTGCTGAGAGAGATTTACCAAGTAAATCTGTCGTTTCCCTTGCCTGTGTTTCCGCCACACAAACCCTGAAGCAATTGGCCCTCACACCTCCGTGACAGAGGCAGCGAGCTCGGGGGCAGGGACACAGGGCAGGGGCTGAGGACACCCCACCTCCCTGGGGCCTGAGCGGGTTGGGCATCTCACCCAGCAGATGCTGGCCTCTCGCAGGCTCAGCTCCGGCCCCTCAGTGGCAGAGGGACCCTCGTGTGCTTCAGGGGATTTAGTTTGTGTGCTGGTGGTACAGGGACCCTAACGTGCAGGGCCCAGAGACCCTCCTGCCCTGATAGAGGGGTGCTCTCGGCACATGGAAGACTGGGGCGATGATCGAGGAGGGCCCCCCACCGGGCCCAGACCTCCTGTGTGAGGGGAGGGCCTGTCCCTGGGACTTGCCTTCCCAACAGGCCTCATTACGTGGCACTGAAATGACTTGTTTGTCCCCGCGCTCCCACTCGGCTGCTTACAAACAAGCTTTCCTTGTACTTCGCTCTGTTGTGTCTTGAAGGTAATACGTGTGTCATCCGCCAAGGAGGACCTGATTTCGGGCACAGTCTCCAACTCTTCCTGCCGTCGTGTTTCCCAGCCACCAGGCTCAGGGCTCCCACTCCTGGGCTGCAGAGGCCCAGCGGCCAGGGCCACAGCCTGCGGGGCCAGGTTCTGGGGCGCACACAGCTTGAGGTGACCCAGCCCCCGCCCAAGCTCGACTCCAGGGCCCAGGGCCTCGCAATGCCGAGACTCTTCTTCCTGCTATCTTCTTTTTACTAATAAGTTGGCGCGACTCTCATCATATCTCAGTTTATTTGGAGAAGCTGAGCTCCCACCCAGGACAGCGGGAGGCACGGAGGATGGGGAGGCCCCACAGGCGCTTCTCCTTGAGGCGGGGGCACCGGAGGCTTGGAAACGGCCAAGGGTCTGACACCTCCGGTCGGCAGGGACGTCGGCCTCGGAAGGCTTTCCTCTGTTCCGTCTCTTGGATCCCCCAGGACGCTGAGTAAAACGTGGAAAGGTCAGCCGTCGTGCTTCTAATCCGTGCTCACAGGCCAAGACGTCACAGTCAGCCTGGCATTGGTGGCGCGGAAACTAAGGATGACACTAAAATACTTCTGGGGATCCCCGGGTGGCTCGGTGGTTTGGCATCTGCCTTGGGCCCAGGGCCGGATCCTGGAGACCCGGGATCGAATCCCACATCGGCCTCCCTGCCTGGAGCCTGCTTCCCCCTCTGCCTGTGTCTCTGCCTCTCTCTCTGTGTCTCAGGAATAAATAAATACAATCAATCAATCAATCAATCAATCAATAAAATAAAATAAAATAATAAAATAAAATAAAATACTTCAGGCCCTCCCAGTCCTATTGTAAATATGTCTGGAATGCATGAATTCAGAACTCAAATGGCCTATTTTGGGAGGCCAAAATTTCTTAAGGAAGTAAACCAGAGGAATTGCAAAAATGTGCCCGGGGAAACTGAAATAAACAACAACAAGGAACTACTCAAGTGCTTGGGTCCGGCCCCAGCCGAAGTTGGTATATAAGGGGGTCCCCCAGCAGAAGGCGGCATCAGACCCCCCTCGACCTCTCCTGATCGCCCTCCTCACCTGTCCTGAGTCCTCTCTACTGACACCATGGGGTGCTGTGGCTGTGGAGGCTGCGGTGGCTGCAGCAGTGGCTGCGGAGGCTGCGGAGGCTGCGGAGGCTGCAGTAGCTGCGGAGGCTGTGGAGGCTGCGGGGGCTGCGGGGGCAGCTGTACCACCTGCAGGTGCTACCGGGTGGGCTGCTGCTCGTCCTGCTGCCCCTGCTGCTGCGGCTGCTGTGGGGGCTGCTGCAGTGTCCCCGTGGTCTGCTGCTGCCGCCGCTCCTGCGGGTGCAGCTCGTGCGGGTGCAGCTCCTGTGGGTGCGGGAAGGGCTGCTGCCAGCAGAAGTGCTGCCAGCAGAAGTGCTGCTGCAAGAAGCAGTGCTGCTCCTAAGCAAGGGGCTTGGCCTCTGGGGAGGTTGGGGACAGGCTCACCGCTGCGCTTAGATGTTTAGACTTTCTGAACTTTTGTCTCTTCTCGTTCATAAATATCAAGCTTGTAATTTAATAGACAGGTGATTAGAAGTCAGAAGTCCCAAATTCAAGTTCATGGCCCGCCAGCGCAACCTGACCATGAATAAGTTTCCTTAGCCGCCTTGAGTCTTACTATCTTCCTTACTCATCTATAGATTGAACTAAGAATTTCTGATGACCTTTATGGCTTTAGCAGCATATGAATCTATTAGATTCTCAAAATTAAATTCACATTTTCCCTGCCTCACAGATTCCTCTATTTACTTTGGCTATTAAAATTTGTTTATACATATGTGTGTGCACATATACACACACATATATATCAATATACAAATCTGAAATTAATTCTCAATCCTATATGAGCTATCAATCAAAATCCACACTGAGAAAAAAAAAGGCCAAAGCTCATTCCTGAGGGTGTAAAAATTGACATAAATGAACTCAGTGGGATAAAAATGATGTTTTTTCATATATTTCATTCTTTCGAAATATTTAGTGTTTGTGGAACTTCTGCACTTATATTCCCACTTATATCAGTTATTTACCATACATTACTTTTAAGTTCTAGTGTTCTCAAATTTCCCTAAATATAGATATATTTTTAATAAAACAGCAGAAGTTGGGATGCTTGTGTGGCTCAGTGTTTGAGTGTCTGCCTTCGGCTCAGGGAGTGATCCCGGGGTCCTGGAATGGAGTCTCGCATCAGGATCCCTGCAGGGAGCCTGCTTCTTCCACTGCCTTTGTCTCTGCCTCTCTGTGTGTCTCTCATTGATAAATTAATAAAATCTTTAAAAAAAAAAAAAAAACAGCAGAAGTCAAATTCGGCGATTCAAGATCCAGCCACTAGCCTTGAGGTGGCTGGATGTTGTGGAGGGTCAGTGGCAGCAACAGTGGCCGTGGCTTCCCGGACCATAGCTCTAGTAGTATATGCTTGAATTCAATTATTCCAGAAGGTGCTTCTTGATTTCTCTCCCTTCTGACTACCTCAGGTGCAACAATTTCCCACCAGTCCATTCAGCCATCATGTCCCAGGAGGCATTTCTTCAAGTCAGGCTAGAACCTGCCCCTCCAAGCCTCCTAATAATTTTGTACACAAAATCTCCCAACTGTATCTCTAAGTTTTGGTTTTCTGCAACTGACACTGGTACACAGAATGCCCCTCACCATTGTTTTGTGTCAAATTCTAGCCACCCTCCAAAGCTGAGAGGAATCCTAGTTCCCTTGCCCATGTTAATGGAATCCTTCCTTTTTTCCAAACTCTTGTTGCTCCACATGGCACGTGAGAAATTACTTCTGTTCTTTCCTATCTTTGGTTTTTATAACATTCAGTTTTAGCCTTTTTTTTGGGGGGGGGGTTGTAAAAAGTAGAAAAACATTTAAAATAGTGTAAAGGGGGGCATGTGATGATAATATAGAGGAGTCTTTGTAGTATAATAATTATTTTGGTCTTGTAAACCCATCTGACAGAAACCAGAGACAGAACCTACAATCAGTCTTCATATGGTAGGAATCATGAAGAAAGCCTTTGAGAAGCCAGGCAGCTACTCTTTCTCTGCGTCCCTGGTAGAGACTGCTACCTGCCCTCCTAGTACCATCTGCCTCCTACCTCCCCAGCCCATTTTAACTTGGCACAAATCACTGGAAATAATATTACTTAATCCTCAGACTGTCTTGCAGCTAAATGTTGTCGCATGGCTATATTCTAGCCAATGAGATGGCTCTTTAGAAGGATGAAGGTGGGCCTCTTCTCTTCCTTTGTCCTTCTGAGTGGAGAACAAATATGATGCTTCGTGCTATGGCCACCATATTTCGAGCACGAGAATGAAGGGATCAAAGAGATGGTGGATCCATAAGCTGGAAGGATCTCTGAGGAAGTGGAGCTATTATTCTGGCTCTTGAGTACCTACCTCCAGACTTCTTGTGAAGAACTAATTTCTATCTTACTTAAGCCATTGCTCTTTTGAAGTTCTTTTTATATGCAACTAATATGTAATCCTAATTAATAAGCATGCCCTTCCAAATACATAAGAGAAAAACTAGTATCTTTTTCAATTCTGAACTCCTGGGAGAGATGGGAAGAGCTAAGCTTCTATATCTACTGGTATCCCAATTAGTAATGACCAGGGGAGCAAAGTGCCGTAGTACAAATGAGAATACAGGAGGTCTACTCATGTAAGCTGTGGGGGTTGTTCTTACAGAAGGAAGCATATGGGTCAGAAAGGAATCTTAAAAGTTGTCTGCTATGCTCCTTCTCTTCATTTGTAAGCAACTTGCTCTTTCTACTTTATTCCTAAACATCTCCCCCTTCATAATACAGACTGTATTTCTACATTTTTACATTTTTCAGATACCTACTTCTAGCCACAACTATAAAGAGTACCACACCCAAGTGGAAATACGTTTTGTTATGGCCACAAGCAGAGCATGCTACTTAGTTTTGGTCTTAGAGTCTAGAAGTCGGGTAGAGTCTGACGAGTTCAGGTCCCTATGAATAAACTAGTACCTAAACAGTTCTTTAATTCAGCTCTTTATGAAGCCTGGAGAGGATCTGAAATTGCAAAGTCCACATCCAAAAATAGGTAACTATCTCTTCCCATGCAGTCATCTCAGTGATAAACATAATTTACATATATATTATTATAATTCCATAATAATTCCAGAGTCATATAATTTGTGTAATTTGACAGGATGGTAGTGATTTTTGTTTGTTTTAAGAAGGCTCCACACATGATGTGGAGCCCAGTATGGGACTTGTCCTCATGACCCTGAGATCAAGACCTGACCTGAGATCAAGAGTCTAACGTTTAACCAATTGAGCCACCCAGGTGCCCCCCGGATGGTAGTTTTTCATTGTTAATTTTTATAAAATAAATATGAAATTATTCTAGATGCCTCAACCATGCAGAAGTATACAAATCATATGATAGAAGTATTCCCTTTCTCGCATTGCCACTGTAGTGTGGTCTTCTGTACTGGTGCTCCTTCCATCATTATCAGTGGTGTGCTGTGGCAATGAGTGAGGTATTCTTTTTTTTTTTTTAAGTTTAAATTTATTTATTTATTTACTTATTTACTTATTTAATTTTATTTTTTTATTGGAGTTCAATTTGCCAACATATAGTATTAAACCCAGTGATCATCCCTTCAAATGCCCCCCTCAGTGCCCATCACCCAGTCACCCCATCCCCCTGCCCACCTCCCCTTCCACTACCCCTTGTTCGTTTCCCAAAGTTAGGAGTCTCTCTTGTTTTGTCACCCTCTCTGATTTTTCCCACTCATTTTCTTTCATTTCCCCTTTATTCCCTTTCACTATTTTTTATATTCCCTGAATGAATGAAACCATATAATGTTTGTCCTTCTCTGATTGAGTTATTTCACTCAGCATAATACCCTCCAGTTCCATCCACGTTGAAGTAAATGGTGGGTATTTGTCGTTTCTCATGGCTGAGGAATATTCCATTGTATACATAGACCACATCTTCTTTATCCATTCATCTTTCGATGGACACCGAGGCTCCTTCCACAGTTTGGCTATTGTGGACATTGCTGCTAGAAACATTGGGGTGCAGGTGTCCTGCTGTTTCACTGCATCTGTATCTTTGGGGTAAATCCCCAGTAGTGCAATTGCTGGGTTGTAGGGTAGCTCTATTTTTAACTCTTTGAGGAACCTCCACCCAGTTTTCCAGAGTTTACCAGTTCACATTCCCACCAACAGTGCAAGACGGTTCCCTTTTCTCCACATCCTCTCCAACATTTGTTGTTTCCTGTCTTGTATTTTTATTTTTGATGGATGGGGTATTTTTAATCTGTTTGGTACAAAGAGTCATTTTCTGCTTGGACTCCAAACTGGAACTAATGTTTCAGGGTCACCCAGTGGAACATGTGCAATGTGCTCTCCTGCTTCCGTAGGTTGGTGTGCCTCAACCATGCAGAAGTATACAAATCATATGATAGAAGACCTCTCTCTAAGACCATGACCCCTGAGCTTATGGATGACACTGACTCCACTTCTGCATTCACTCATCCATTCATTCATCACTCCCAACAGGATCTGCTGAATCTGCGCTCTGGGCTAGAAAGGGGATTACTCAGAAGCAGAAGGAAGGCATGGTCGCATTAGAGCGGCCTAATGTTTGACTCTCCTCTGGACATACATTGGTTATTGGTTTGTATTTCTCACTCACTTGAACTCAAGCAAAACTGAGTGACCACTGGGCCAAGAAAATGTGAAAAGGAGTGATGTGGATCTTTTCTAGATAAGAAATGTTAGGACCCAGTATTTGGCTCACCACATCTTTTTACTCTGTCTCCACAATTATGAAAGCTGGGAAGGAAATGGTTTGTGTTCCCTGAATCTTTCAGTAACTGTCATAAGCAGAGCCCTCCTGGTGATCTATGATGGCCAATTAGCATGAGTGAGAACCTCTGTATTTAAAAGCCTATCCCAACTGTGAAAACTTTTCTTGAGGCCCTCACAAACTAGTAGGGAGACATCATGAAACCACAGGCCAGGAATGTACTGTGCATAATCAAATAAGTGCTCAAGGTTCAAAGAAAATAAGTCGTGATAATCTCCCTCTCCATCTTTGCCCTATTCCTCTTTCATTCTGGTTTCCATACTTGAATACCGTCAGTCTTTAAATATTAACAGAAACTCCTTCTAGCCTTAGGTGGGTCACCTTGAAATGCATTCATCTATAAGACTGGAATAATATGACATAAAAAAAATTCTGAATTTTGTGTGAGCATACAGCCTGAAACCAAACCCTAACATTTTGACTAATCAAAAACATCTGCAGCATAGAAAAATATTTTCTCTGTTTTGTATAAGTTCATTTTCTTATTGGACATTTTCAAAATAAGGAACTTCCATGGAGGGTAATAATATCAATACAACAGGAAAATATACTTTATATAAAGTAGATATTCTTGTTTTTACTTTTTATAAGGTATATTAGTAAAATGTATTAAGGAAACACCCTTTTTTTTTTCTTTTCTCTTTTCTTTTAAATTTTCACCTCTTTATTTTCTTGCAAAAATGTATCTAACAGAAACTACAGATATTTTTCCCGCCCTTCCTTCCCCCATGAAGCCATACAGAGTGACCTTTATCTGCATTATTACGAGGCTCACAAGGGCAAGTTTTACCATGGGTTCCCGAACTTTCAGTTCCCACCTGATGGGAAATTGAGATAAGCCAACAACAGCAATTACATAAATGATGACATGATTAGGCTCATGTACATAAAAGTGTGATGGAGATACAGAGAATAATTGATGGCAGCGGAATAACCAGAGAGGATAGGGTGGCTGGCAGGACTTTGAAATTGTCATTGGAGATGAACACGTTTCTTTAATAACATCAAAAATTGGTTCTCTTATTGATGTCAATCAATCCAAGGATCCAGGAGGCTTCTGGATATTTTATTATCTTACCCTGGACCTGAAGTGTTTTGTCTTCAGTCTTACTGGATTACACTTCAGGATTAAGTCAGTGTAGATTGAACATTGGGGTGGACATAAGGGGGGGTGGGTGGGAGCAGCTGTTTTTAATAACCATTGTCAGGAAATTTTTGTGTATATCATGGCGATATTGTTGTATAAACTATAAATGGCTCATAAAAACGTATATATATGTATATATATTGAACTACAAAAAAAATCCCTTTACTTCCTGTAACAGTTCTCTAATAATGCCCTGCCCTTCTGGACTCTGAACTACTTCTCGCAATTATTTTTCATAAGTTCTAAACTTTAACTAGAAGGCTCAGTCAGGATAAAAGGCAAGACGGCACCACACAAACAGCCACTTTGAGTTTCTAATTGAATCAGGGGGTGACCATGACCTGCTGTGAAGGATGGACATCCTGCAATGGATTCAGCTTGCTGGTTCTACTTCTATTCGGAATAGTTCTCAATGCAATCCCTCTCATTGTCAACTTTGTGGATGAAGGCCAATTTTTTCACAACCCCATCTCTTGCTTTGAGTGGTGGTTCCCAGGAATTATAGGAGCAGGTCTAATGGTGAGTAACATTTATTTGGCTTGATTTGGAGAAAGACCTATTTTACCAAACTCCTAAACACCATCTTTCAGCTTTACGGTGGGCTATATCTTGGCTCAGGATACTGTCAGGGGCAGTGGAGTGGTATTAATTTATGCTGGCATCAGTGAAGAATGACAATTTAAATAAACTGTGGTACAGACTAGGGAGCTTGGGCAAAAATAATTAATAATCTGATAAAAGTTGGTTGGATTGTTGCCTATCATATTTCTTCACATGTTACTCTGCTCTTCTAAGCTTTCTAGTTAGTGTTCAAGATGTTTTGAATCCATTCCTTCAGCTTTCCTTTGCCAATACTAGTTTCTAAGTATGCACAGAAATATGGGAGTGGGAAGTGCTACCAACGGGAGTCTTAATGTCAGGAAAGGAGCTTTTGTTTGGATGTGTGTATGTATGTGTTTCAGTGATGATGAGTTACCACCACTGGTCTTATCTCAGACTTCTATGAAAACACTCTTGGGTCTATTATATATTAAACTTCAGATAAAAATTGGCGCTTCAGCTGGCACACTGGATTTGAGACCACTCTGACACCAAAAAGCCATTTTAGGAAGCATTCTCCAAAAGTTGATGGTTTCTTTCCCTTTAACATCGTGAGTGAGCAATCTATTCACCTTGCTTCAGGTAGAGGGCTATTTCTTCAAGCAACCCTGAGAGTTCTCTTCCAGGCTGAGAGAAAGTGACTAACAGTACCCAACCATGATGCAATTGCCAATCTTTGTGTCTGCTTTCTACCCTTCTAGAAGCTTCTCTCTTCTATCTACTTAAATAGCATGAGCTTCCTTGAATTTTGCTTAGAACCAGAAGCCAGGAACAGCTGTCCAAGTCTAACCAACCATGGCAATTGCCATGAAGCCCCTAAAAGTTCCTTAGTTAAAACAATCCTTTTAGGATAACTCATGTCACTTTAAATATAAATTGGCTCTACTACAAACCCCATCTCAATTAAAAACAGCTTCTTAAACCACATCTTCTTTATTAAGAAGATGGGTATTCTTAAACACCCACCACTTGCTTCTTCTTTATTAAGAAGGTGGGTATTCTTAAACACCCACCACTTGCTTCGATGTGGATGGAACTGGAGGGTATTATGCTGAGTGAAATAAGTCAATAGGAGAAGGACAAACATTATATGGTCTCATTCATTTGGGGAATATAAAAAATAGTGAAAGGGAATAAAGGGGAAAGGAGGAAAAATAAGTGGGAAATATCAGAAAGGGAGACAGATCATGAAAGATTCCTAACTCTGGGAAACGAACTAGGGGTGGTGGAAGGGGAGGTGGGCGGGGGGTGGGGGTGACTGGGTGGCAGGCACTGAGGGGGGCACTTGACAGGATGAGCACTGGGTGTTATTCTGTATGTTGACAGATTGAACACCAATGAAAAATAAATTTATTAAAAAAATAAAAATAAATAAAAACAGTTTCTTGCTAGCATTAACAGGGACTGAGGTGGTGATGGCACACACCTACATTCTTTTATGTTGGTGGAGGGAGAGGAGGAAGAGGAGGGAGTGAAGACACAGAGAAGGGTACACAGAGAGTACTCTTAAGTGTCAGCCACTGGGTTCATACTTTACACATCTCGTTTCATCTAATAATCTAAGCAGATAATCATTGGCATTTTAGCAGATCAGCAAACAGAAGGTTAAGAATGTTAACAAGGCACACAATAGGTGTGAAACTCAATTCCAGATTTATCTGATCCCAAAGCTCTGTTTTCCACCACCTTTAGCACCATAATCCTGAAGACCTGTCCCCAGTTGATAAAGGGGAAAGATGAAATCCATAACCTAATCCATAAATTTAAGTGACTAGGAAAACTGAAGCATATAAAGGTGATATAAATCTGTGAAAAGTTCCAGACAATCTGGACTTCCTGTCCTATGACTGCATTTACTTTATCATCCTCAATAAATATTAATGCAGGACCAGAATCACGTGAGGGACCTCTATTACACAGTACTGTGGAGCATTATCAAGGCAGCAAACAACTCCTTAAAAATTTCAATAGGCATTTTATAGACTGAGTTTCAAACTCTAGACTAGGCTCGCAAGCAAACTGGTAGGTGGTAAAAGGGCTCAAAGTACAGATACATCTTCATGATCCTCGGCTATATATAGAATGTAGAAGAATATTATTTTCAAAGGGAATCATTCAAAATACTGACCTCTTCATGTACTTGTAAACACACAGAAAATTTAATTAGGAAGCATTCACTGCCTGTGATAGAACTCTTGTCATAGTTCTTGAAATCTTTCTAAAATTGCTATGGTATTTTAAATTTTCTTCAAAAATAGGAGATTTTGCAGGAAGTAGCTATTAATATCTATGGAATTCATTATTGATTACATCATAAAATACACATTCATTTTGTGGTTTTATGATTTAGTGAAAAGAGACATGAACCTTTTTATCTTTTGAAACCATGACTGAGTAGATGTTACGTAATTATTTTCAATCATTGTCTGCTAAGTGGAAAAATCAATACATGTTATTTTTTTTCAGATACTAAGAAACAAGACTTGAAATGTTTTCTCTAAAAAACATAAAGGCCATTTTATTTTTATAAAGAGATTAGCTGGAAGTCTGAGCTTAATCATGCTTATTCATTGGGTACACTACACTTATTACATAATGATAATTTATCAATTCTTAAGGTCTTAACAGGGAACAAATTGTTGAAGAAATTAGAAGGTATTATGTATAACAAGAATTTTCAAAATATAGTTTTTACATTTATGATGAGCTATGACTTTGTGTGTTATTCTCATGTTCAAGTACTTAGAAAAATCCCCAAAGTTTGCATTCTGTCAGAGCTTTAATGATTTAAAAGCTTTCTTGTACTTCATTTGTAAAATTGTATTTTATAATTTTTTTAAATTTTTGTAAAGTACAACATATTTTACAATCTCACTTCTAAAGCTGGATAAAAGTACAGGTTTCTATAAGAAAAAGTGAACAATACTACTTTTATATGAAAACAAAAGTCTACTAAGATTTAATTTCACAAAGACTCATACATTCAAATGTGCTTAGGAATTGAAGAGAAAGAGTATTCTCCTAATTACTCACTTTCACAGGAGATTATCTGGATGATTTATTGTAATTCAGTCGCACATACACACACACACACACACACTTTCACATTTTATTGCCCAGGGGCGCTTGACTATCTCAGTCAGTGGAACGTTTGACTCTTGATCTTGGGGTTGAGAGTTTGAGTCCCACACTGGGTGTAGAGATTATTTAGAAAACAAATAAAATCACATTTTACTGTCCATCTTATAAAGAGCCCCTCCAATTTCCAAAACCTTGAATGGGCAAAATGGTTGAAATAGAGTGATTATCAAGTTACCCATAATGACGTAACAAAGATGTGTTAGGATGTAATGAAGTCGGGGCACCTGGGTGGCTCAGTCAGTTAAGCATCTGCCTTTGTCTCAGGTCATGATCTGATCCCAGAGTCCTGGGATTGAGCCCTCTGTCAGGCTCCCTGCTTAGTGGCGAGTCTGCTTATACTTCTCATTCCACACCTCCTCCCCAGCTCATTCTCTCTCTCTCCCTCTCTCTCAAATAAACAAATAAAATCTTAAATAAAAAGATGTCATAAAGTCAACTGGGTGAAGTTTCATATACTATAAGCCACTGCTACCTTATAAAACACCTTTGCAAGGGAAAAGAACTACGAAAGTAAATGTCCAGCATCTCTGAAATAAAGAGTTTAGTTTATATCAATAAGGACAATGGAATGACTTACCATTTGAGTTGTAACTTAATGTTCCAACTTTAACAGATTCATTAAGTTTCTAAATCGGGGGTTGGGAAAATTTTTTTATAAATAGCCAGATAGTATTTTAAGCTTTGTGAGCCAGGCACTCTGTCACAACTATTTAACCATACCATGGATGTGTCAAAGCAGCCATGCACACTATGTAAGTGAAGGGGCACGGCTACATTCTGATAAAACTTTATGTGTTAAAAAAGAGATGGCAGGCCAATTTCTGTTCTAAATTATTTGTTCCTTAAGTTCAGAACACAATATAGCTTCTGGGTACAACAAAAGAAGCTTAGTCCATGAGTGTAGTGTGGACACCTATTCAAGAAGTAAAATTTCTCTTCCCTTTTCTTCTGGGCTCTCAGGTATGACCCGGATGGCCTGGGCCATCTTACATACCTGTGTCCCCTGAATTATGAGTGTTGGTGTTCAAGGCTATATTTAAGCAAAGCTTGATCACAAGACCGTGTTCTCCAAAAATGACATGGAGTCAGAATATGGTCAGAGTGGGGAGAAGTTTGTCAGGAAATCTGCCTCGTAAGATGTAAATCTTAGACCTGTTCTAAAAGAACAAAGGTGGGTATGAGCTTGAAAAGAAGCATCAGGGAAAGAATAGAGGATGATGAGATGCACCATGTGGTGGTGGTGGCAGGGTGGCAAGGATGAGAATGAATAGACTCTATGGAGGAAGAGAGGAGAGCTGTCAGAACTGGCCAGTATGGAATCATGGTTGAGAGTCTGGGCTTTGGAACCCACATAACTGGCTTTGGATCTCAACTCATTCACTTTCTTAGGCCAGTGACTCAAAACTTGCTGTGTCTCAGTGTTTTCAGTGGTAAATTGGGAGTAATACTAGCACCTACCTTGTGAGATTACGAGGCTGGGATGAACTGAAACATGGTGGACACCAGCAACAGTACCTGGCCTGTGGTTAGAAGTCAATAAAGCTTTAGAAAACAAGAGTGGAAGGAAAAAGAGAGAACTGTTTCAGAGCAGCTGTGCTGAGAGAGCAGAAAAACCTCACAGCTAAACTTTCTACACTGGAAGGAAATGATTTATATGTCACTCTTCGATGATACAAAGCTTTTTCCAGTAAGAATTCCTAGTCATAGCTGCTGACTAGATATTACCGAAAATGTAGACCTAATCCAGATAATGCGGCATCATTTCTTATAGTTTTCCTCAGCAATGTGCATCTCCTTCGACATAGAATGCACTGTATGCAGCATTCCTGAACATCGGTGTAAAGTGAGGTCATGACTTGTCATGGGTACATCAGCAGAAAGGAGAATGTGGAACCCAAAGTCATTCTCTAGTCACTACCTTGGTAGCTGGCAAGATGACCCTGGGGGTAAGAGGGAGGTTGGGAACTGGGAGAGGGTGGTGACAGAATTTTTAGTTTCCAGCTGCCAGCCAAATAATTTCCTTTGTGGATGCTTGCCAGGTTAATTTATACAATTTTTGGGAAATTGGAGAAGTGGTCATAGATTATAGTAACTTAAAAAAAAAAGAAGAGGAAGAACGAGAAAAAAGGTTTTAAAAAAGGGGGAATTTTGGATGATGCAAACAATCCTTTCAGAAATATCCCTTCCAAAATAATGAATAAATAAATCATTCTAATCCATTTAAAATCCAGGTCTCTCTAAAGATGAGAGTAAAGTAAGAATGTAGATGGAAGAGTTAGAAATCGTTATCCTGAAATTCCCCAGCACTCCCCCCCTTTAATCTTTGTGGTTGAAATGGGGATCCCAAAGTACCCAAGATCAAGGGATATTGCCCTATTGCCCACAACTGGTGGGACGTGGAGATGACTGCCTTTTCATCTGATGAGAAGTAATAATATCCATCTTTCCTGTTAATGTGATTTCCAGGTCATTCCAGCAGCAACAATGTCCTTGGCAGCAAGAAAAAGAGCGTGCTGCAACAACAGAACTGGAGTGAGTATGGTGCCCTGGGCCTGGAGCCAAGGCACAGGAACGGTTAATCACTGATGTGTCAGCAAAGCTTCTCGAGTCATCAGTATTTGCCCAGCCAGTGGCAGACCACAGTCTTAGGAACATGCAATCTACAATGATTATGTGATAATGTGGAAAGTGTGAAATCTGTCTGTCCTTTTTTCTTTCTTTCTTTCTTCTTTCTTTCTTTCTTTCTTTCTTTCTTTCTTTCTTTCTTTCTTTCTTTCTTTCTTTCTTTCTTTCTTTCTTCTTTCTTTCTTTCTTTCTTTCTTCTTTTCTTTCCTTTCTTCCTTTCTATAAAAACTTAGCTTTGGAATCAGTCTTCAGATCTTTCCTCAATCCTCAGTTCCACTAACTGAAAGGTTTTCAAAGAAAGGAGATTTGTAAGTCACATCCAGGGTTGTAAACAATTTCTTAATTCTCAAATACTTGTTATTTTTGTGGTGCGTATAAACGACTTTGGAAAGTGTGTCTTCAGGTCTATGAGATTGGTTTGCTAGGATCAGAATAATTGTCCTTATCCAGTGAAAAGAGCAATGGTTATGTTTCATTGACTGAGAAATTGATCCTCAGAGAAAATAAATAATTTGCCATGGTAGCATAGCTAGTAAGTAGGTGAATTTTTATCCAACTCCATTGGACTCCAAAATTCACAATCTTTACACTATTTTTGCCATAACCATTGTTATTAAGTAATGCTGAGGACTTTCATATTCTCTAAAGAAGGGGGTAGATTAATAAACAAGCAGTCATAGTAAATATCCTGGCTGAGCTTAAGGTTTTAAAGCAGTGGTGCTCAGCCTTATGAGAACATTAGAATCATCCAGAATGATCTTAAAAACATCAATGCCTGGTGGCCCCCAGAGACTCGGCATTTTTCAAAAGCACCCTAGATGATTCTAACGAGAACCAGTGTTTAAAAGTGTACATATTTATATCTGTATTACATATTTATATTTTTAAAAATTACCATTTTCTGACACTTGATATTTATCTAGGATTATAATTACTTTGCTAATTGTTTATAGTCCATCTTTGTTCCTGATACACCATAGATATTCATTAAATATTAGTTTTGTTTCTCCCCTCTGGCACTTTTCTTTTTAAATTATAATTTGTAGTTTGGCTTTGTATTACCTCTGTATTGTACTTACATTCTTGAGAAAGATATCTTGAGATATGTCTAAGTCCCTGAACTCTGAAATATCAGAACACTTCTATAGATTTTTGTCTCAAATCAAATTTCCATTAAGAATCTTCTCCCCCTACATATCCATTAAATGATGTCATCTTTTTAATGATTGCTTATGTTTTTTGTCTTTGGAGGACAGTAAGTAGAGAAAAACCAAGATACTTTTTCATGCAGGTGTTGGGCTTAACTCAGCAGGTTTTACCCCCCTACCAACCTTGAAAATCATTGGAATTCATGCTTCAGCAACATTACAGATTATTATGTGCCAAGGAGCGACAGGAACTCTGGAGTGGCAGGGTCGCTATATAATAATGCTCATGCTATATTAATAATAATGGTGCTGGCTATTTAATTTCAATTTCCAGTTTATATTGATTAGATGCAATAAAGTGTCCGTAGACACTTTTCTCACTTTGTGATAGTCATGGGAAGACTGGTATTTAAGTCATACCATGTATCTTCCAAGTCTAGAAAAGACCAAAGCATCATAAAGGCGACAAAGGCTGATAAAGTAAAGGGGTGGGAGATGGGGTCACCAATGCTTTTCTCCTGTATTAACTGTTCCAACTATTTCCCACACTTTAACTGTTCCTTGCTCCTTCCCTTTGTCCAATTCTTGATGTTTGTTTCCAAATGCTTTGGTTTTGCTGAATCATTTACATGAACCCCCACTCAGGGGAATTCAGATCCCCAGAATCACATCCTACAGCCGGGCCATCCTGTGGTGATAAGATGTTAGAAACAATAAATGGCCAAAAAATAAATAGTGCACTTCTTGACGAGCAAATTAAGTAACTTGCACAGACCACAAGTATTGTGGAAGAATGTGGATTTGAACTCAACTCCAAATCCATCATTCTGTGCTTTTAGCTGGAAGTATTCTGCTGTAGTGATTAAAACCTGAGCACTAGCATTTCCAGGCTGTGAGATTTGGACACATTTGCCAGCCTTCCTGAATTATATTTTTCTCATCCATAAAGTCAGAATCATAGTATCTATCTCTTGGGGCTATTGAAAAAGTTAAGTAAGGTAATATATGTAAAGCCCAATATCCTACAACATATAAAAGGTACATGAGGTAGCCATTCATTTTGCCTATTTATTAAAGGTGGGTCTCCTAAACCCTCTGGGAGTGGCAGTATTAGCATATCAAGGGAAAAGTATTCCTTCATTTTGGCATAATTTTAATTCTTAATTATCATTGATGAACAACTTCACTGAAACAACATAGAGCTTTTTTGGAAAGCATACACGTATACCAGCTTTCATTTGGGCCATAACGTTTCCTATTAGCACAATCCGTGCTTTTTTCTGCTTTTTCTGACTCTCATTCATGAAATGAAAAGATGCTTGAAGGTTTACAATCTTTCTCCCTAACACAATATGGTTCTCCACTGGGGGCAAGTCCTGCTCTCTAGAGGGACATTTAGGCAGTGTCCAGGACACTTTTGGTTATCAACAATTTGGAAGGGTGGACGGACTGCTACTGGTCTCTAGTGGGTAGAGACCAGGGATGCTACCAAACAACCCAGAATATACGGAAAGGCCCAACAAAATGCCCCATGTCAGCGGTGCTGAGGTAGAGAAACTCTGTGCTTAACACACCATTGATTGATCCCTGCAGAATGTGGATCACTAGCCATTCACAGCATCAGGGCCAAATCTGGATGAAAGACTTGGGGAGTCAGGAGACCAGACGCCAAAATATGGGGAGTTAAGATCTAATCCAGGTTCTGTTTAGTAGGAAGTACACAGAATGGGGAGGAGATACCAGATGTCAGTGGTCCCTTGAAAAGGACAGGGCTCAGATATATAAAGGTGTAGATTTTCCGGAGACAGTGGCAAGCCCAACAATCTTTGAGAGAGCCTAATCAAATGGCAGAGACTTGGCCTTCCTTGTTCTTTGATAATTCAGACTTGATCAAACAGAGATCTTAAGACTTAGGACTGCAGGGCCTGGAGACCAGCAGCAGTTGATCAGGAGCCTTTCATGTGCTGCTGACTCTTGAAACAGACCAGGGACACATAAGAACATGTGCCAATGCTCCTCCTTTACTTTCCAGATGCTTCTGTCATCACTTCTGAATGTAATCACGATCATCGGTGCTGTGTATTGCATATTGGTGTCTATTCACGCTCTCATAGAAGGTCCCCTCATTTGTAACTCTGAAGGGAACAGCACTTCCAATTGTGAATTTTCATTCAGTAACTTAAGGTGAGTATCCTGATTTTCACAGATTGTCTCATGTGCTGCAGCTAGTTTGATGAAAATAGTGTGGTGCTAACCTGGTGCCATGTTGTTCTTTGATGGAATGACTGGAACACAGATTATTAGGGATTTAAGCATGTTCACCCCAATTGGACAATCTCATGGAAATGGAGGAAACACTACATTCAGAATGGTTTGGGGTGGGGGTGGAGTCTTATCTAAAAGAAGTAGTTGACTCAGCTGCCTTACCCTTGTCTTTAAAAAATCTGTGGCTGCATGGATGTATGTGTCTAAAAAAATTTCTAGAAATATACAGCAGAGACTTGGGGAATGGCAGTGGAGGATGTCCTGGGGAAGTGAAGGGAGCACTGGCTTTCTACACTTCTGAACTAACCCAACCTCTAAGTCCTAAGCAAATGTTATCTTTATAACTTAAAAAATTGAATAAAGACACAATACATAAAATACAGGGCCTTACCTATAAGTCCTAAAAGAAACAAACACAGTCAATGGATTCATGTAGATGTACTATAAATATACTGTGGGCATAGGAATGAACCCAGTTTAACTTGTATAGTGACAATACTGAGGAGTTACTTGTAAATGGCTTATTTCGGTCTTGTAAGATGGTTCTGTGCTGGAATTCCAGGCACTATCTGTAAAACTGGAAGAAAAGAACAATCTAATTCTCAGTTATCTATATAATTGCACAGTTTGGAAAATAACCAGAATTCACTTTTGTAATTACATGAAAAAAAAATCCCTTTCTTTTTATCTTGCTATCTTAAAAAAGAAAAATCTCTCAAAATTTGCATACTGTAGTTGCTGTGAGTCAAAAAATTTTTTTTTAAAAATTCCCTTTCCCAGTAGATTTAAAGTTTAAAATAAGAGATTTCAAGCACAGATGCTACACACAGTCAGCCCTTAGGAGAGAATAACTCACCAGGCACCAGGCTAAGCTCTGGAGGTAAGAGCCACTCTAGTTGGGGAGACACAGTCACAGAAACAGTTACAAGACTGATCCTATGTTTGCTGAAAACTGCAAAAAGCATACTCCTATTCCATGTGCTGAAAATACTGTTGTCTTCCCAGGATAAATGTCAGTTGTGGCTATCCAGAAATGCAAACTCTCTAAGAACACTTAGCCTTACTCTGTAGTAAACTGAGAAAAAAAAAAAATCATCTTAGGATAGATCGTGTTAGAGCTAGAAGTCTCTGGTTTTCCATACCTTGTTATAATGGGTACAAATCCCTTTAACCAGACATTTTTAGCGTGACTTTTGCCAGTAAAAGTTGTATAGCTGGTTTACAGATGCAACACTGCGATTTTGTACTAAGAATTGAGCCCTGTGAAGGGGGAGGGACTCCTTAATGCTCATGTCTTTAGCAAAGTAGAACTCCTGCATAATTAGAGTCATAGGAGATTAATAATATTCAGCCATTTCTGACATAGAAAATTTTGTATAGCTCAACCTAAGAGTAGGTACTACAGAAATGCTGGTTGAATGATAGGAGATATACTCGTTTCATAACTATCAGAGTCCATGGACACAGGATCTGAAATCCTGATCTTAGCTATCGTTTCTGGGCCCAGTATTTTGAAGCACTTGCTGTTTTATTATACTTGCCCTTTTCTGGGCATGATGATGCATTCTTTTCATGGTAAGTGATATTCCTGAAAATCTATCATTTCTTTCATTTCAGTGACACTCATCCAGAGTTCTTCAATCTTCAGTGGTTCTACAAGGAGTCTTGCATAGCTCCTACTGATTACACTAATCTCACCGTGAACAGCATCATGCCCAGTGGCTGGAGAGAACACAGCTTACACTTCAATTCTAAAGAAAACAAACACCGGACGATCCATTTAACAGTGTTTTTAGGCCTACTACTTGTCGGGATTCTTGAGCTCCTGGTTGGGTTCAGTCAGATCGTCATTGGTTTCCTTGGCTGTCTCTGTGGAGTCACCAAGAGGAGAAATAGAATTGTATAATTTAATGGTAATAAAATGGAAATATTAGCAGTTTGAATCTTTGAGAAATGCACTTAAAAGACACTCCTTTAGAAGTTCAAAAATGGAAAACAGTCTAGAAAACTGTAGGAGTCATTTAGGCCAAGTTACTTTTACTTTTATGTATAAAGTAAAAACAATCATCCATGGTTGGCTTTGAGGAACGGTGGAGGGAAGTTTTCAATTTGTTTTAGATCTTTCCGTATTTCTGTCCTAGTCACATTTTTAAATTCTATTTTCTTGTGTGTGGAAGGAGAAGGGGGGGGTGGGTGAAGGAAAAGGAAGATGGGGAGGAATGGAGGGAGGACAGAAAGGAACAGAAGATATCCTGGAAGTGAAAATATGGGACTTTTTTTTTTTTTTTTACTGTATTTCTTTACACTTAAAAAAAAAAAAAAAAAAAAGAACAAACAGATGACCTGAATGTTTTTAGACCTGGTTTCCAGCTTACAGGCAATCCAGGTAAGAGGATTTACTCAGACAAATCCAAACGGTAGGGTGGTAGATAGACAATAGCCCTATTTTCAGCAAGAAAATATATAGGAAAAATAGAAAGTGGGATGGGCTGTGGGAACTATAAATAAAGAGACAGGGTTCAATGAAATGTGTGTTCTGTAGACAGAACTGGGGAGACCTGTACAAGGAGTGCTTTAGGGGGACACCTGTCTGGCTTAGTCAGTGGAGCATATGACTCTTGATCTTGGGGTCATGAATTCAAGCCCCATGTTGGGCATAAAGCCTGCTTAAAATAGACTAAAAAAAAAGAAAAAAAAAAAAAAAGGATTGGTTTAGGTGATGTCAATTATTGCTAGCATTTTTAGTCCTGACAATAATTTCATGGTTATGCAGGAAAATGTTCTTAATTTGAAAGAAATGTGTATATGTTTAGGGGGAAATGTCATGTTTTTAAAGTACTTTAGCCAAAAATATGAAGCAATGGGAAAATACTGTTAAATTTAGGTGACAGGTACATGGCAATCCACTACACTCTTCTAAATTTTCCCGTTTGCATTCCTTCACAATTAAAAAAAGATAAATGCTTAGAAAAAAAAGTCTTTCAAAAGCTGCTTTCTATATATGCAATCTTTAAAAGATAACAAAACCGTGCATTTACCATATTAAAATGTTATAAAACAGACAAAACTGAAAATCCAATTTTCTGAATGTGACCATTCCTGTATTTTATTTCGATTATTTATGTTTACTGGGCTTAAGGTTCTAGAAATAATTTTCAATACTTATATTATAGTTGCCCCCCCAAATTAGTAACATCAAGAACACGCAGGAATTTTTTTTTTCTGAATCTACTTGCTGTATAAAGACCTACTCCCTATACTCCTTTATAGGCCTGTTTATCCTTGAGGTCTTGCTTAAGGTCTAGCTTAACGGTCTCCTACTTGAGAAAGCCTCCCCAGGGTGCAGGATTCCAACAAACTAAGTTAGCACTTACCAAAACCACTGTTATCACACCTGTCACAATGTAACATAAATGTTTGTGTGTCCACTACCATGGGAAAATGTAAGAGAACAAGAACTATGTCCTTCTCATCCATTTATTAACATTTTTTTAGATTTTATTTAAATTCTAGTTAACAAAGTGTATTAGTTTCAGACGTAGAATTTGGTGATCAATTGCATATAACACCCAGTACTCATCACATCAAGTTCCCTCCTTAATGCCCATCACCCAGTTACCCCATCCCCCCACCCACCTCCCCTCCAGCAACCCTGTTTGTTCCCTATAATTAAGAACCTCTTATAGTTTGCATCCCTGTTTTTATCTTTTTTCCCTTCCCTTCTCCTATGTTCATGTTTTGTTTCTTAAATTCCAGGAGCAAAATCCTATGGCATTTGTCTTTCTCTGACTTATTTCATTTAGTGTAATATGCTCTGGTTCCATCCACATTGTTGCAAATGGCAAGATTTCCACCTTTTTGATATCTAATATTCCATTGGATATATATCCCACATCTTTATCCATCATCAGTTGATGGACATTTGGGCTCTTTCTATACCTTGACTATTGTAGATAATGCTGCAATAAACATCGGGGTGCATCTGCCCCCTTTGAATCAGCATTTTTATTCCCTTTGAGTGAATATCTAGTACTGCAATTGCTGGGTTGTAGGCCATCTCTATTTTTAACTTTGTGAGGGAGTTTCATAGTTTTCCAGAGGGGCTGCACCAGTTTGCACTGCCACCAACAGTGTAAGAGAGTTCCCTTCTCCTCATCCTTGCCAACAACTGTTATTTCTTGAGTTGCTAATTTTAGCCATTCTGACCAGTGTAAGGTGGCATCTCATTGTGGTTTTGATTTGTATTTCCCTGACAATGAGCGATCTTGAGCATTTTTTCATGTGTCTGTTGGCCACTTGTATGTCGTCTTTGGAGAAACGTCTATGTCTTCTGTCTTAACTGAATTTTTTATTTTTTGGATGTTAGGTTTAGTAAGTTCTTTATAGATTCTGGATACTAGACTGTTAGCCAATGTTCATTTGCAAATATCTTCTCCCATTCTGTTGGTTGCCATTTAGTCTTGTTGTTGGTTTCCTTTGCTGTGCAGAAATTTTTTATCCTGATGAAGTCCCAATAGTTCATTTTTGCCTTTGTTTCTCCTGCATCTGGAGATGTTGAGTAAGAAGTTGCTGTGGCTGAGGTCAAAGAGGTTGCTGCCTGTGTCCTCCTCTAGGGTTTTTGATGGATTCCTGCCTCACATTTAGGTCTTTTAACTGTTTTGAGTTTATTTTTGTGTATGCTATAAGAAAGTAGTCCAGTTTAATTCTCTTGCATGTTGCTGCCCAATTTTCCCAAAATCATTTCTTAAAGAGACTTTTTTCCATTGGATAGTCTTTCCTGCTTTGTCGAAGATGAGTTGACCATAGAGTTGAGGGTCCATTTCTGGTTTCTCTGTTCTGTTCCATTTATCTGTGTTTTTGTGCCAGTACCACACTGTCTTGATGATCACAGTTTTGTAATATATCTTTGAAGTCTGGAATTGTGATGCCTCCAGCTTTGGTTTTCTTTTCCAACATTACTGTGGCTGTTTGGTTCCATAAAATTTTAGGTTTGTTCTAGTGCTATGAAAAGTGCTGGTGTTATTTTGATAGGGATTGCATTGAATGTGTAGATTGCTTTGGGTAGTGTAGATATTTAATATTATTTTTCTTCCAATCATGAGTACATAATGTTCTTCCATTTTTTTGTGTCTTCCTCGATTTTTTTTCGTTTGTGTTCTCTAGTTTTCAGAGTACAGACTAGTATTCCATTGTACCTGTCTCTATATATACACATCTTCTTTGTCCATTCATCAGTCGATGGACAACTGGGGTCTTACCATATTTTGGCTATTGTGGACATTGCTACTATACACACTGGGGTCCAGGTGCTCCTTCAAATCACTATTTTGTATCCTTTGGATAAATACCTAGTAGTGCAATTGCTGGGTCATAAGGTAGCTCTATATTTAACTTTTTGAGGAACTTCTTTGTTGCTTCCGGTGCTTAGCAAGGTCTCTCCTCTGCCCAGTCCCCAGCCCCCACTCATCTACTCTCTGGCGAAGTCCTCTTCATCCTTCAGCACAACCATCAGGTTTTTCTGAGGGGCCTTCCCTAGCCACCTAATGAAGATTTCCCTTTACTCTCTCCTTTAGCATTCAGCCATTGATAGCACTCATCACAATGGGTAGTAATCATCACAATGGCAACAAGTACTTTTATTTGTGCTTGTTTCTTAAATTTCACTCTCCTTCCATAAGACCATAAGCTCCATGCATCCAGGCATGTTTCTTTTATTCACTCCCAGTATATTCGGTGCCAAGTACAGTGCCTGATACAAAGTAGGGCAATTATAAATACTGTGTTGAATGAATCAACGAATCTCGTCGTTTGTACTCAGATTTTAGTGAGAGTCAGTGCTTACTGAATGAATGCCACACTGCTAATAGTCATAAAATTAAAACGCGAATGAAACGAACATGATGGCTCACCGGACTTGACTGAACAATACAAGGGTTGGTGATGGTGCACACAATCTTCTCATCACCTTGGAAGTGGGTAAGATGACCCCAGTTTTCCACAGAGTCATGAAGAGACAGAGATCTATGCCTCTCATTTCAGAGGGCAGAAGAGAGGATGGTTGGTAGTAGCACAATCATCTGAAATGGCTGGGAAGTTATTTCTTTGCTATTGTAGTCTTGTGGAAACTATTGCCATGGATCAAATGCTGAAAGCCTATGGGCCACCTGTGGTTAAGTATCTTTTAGGGTAATGCCATCTCTGCTCTGGTACTTAACCTTACAAATGCATGTATGTACACATACACACAGTCCACATTTAGTCATTTATAAAGCTCACTGATCTTTTTTCACTTCCATCCCCATGTGCAATCGCATTTTGGAATCTTTACACTTTCATTTTTTTGCTGTATCCATCACCTGAAACCCTCTCCTGTCCTTACCCTTCAGCCTATAGCTCACAATAAAATCATTTTTATAATCCTCTAATTCTTTAATAAACCTCCCCTCCCCCACCGCCATGAACCTGTCGGTTCCTAACGGTCAGGGCTTGTGGCCGACCTGCTATATAACCACTATAGAAAAGTCAGTGCAGTGCGCACACGAGTTTCTACTTACTGATACAACAACACATTGTTTAAGTAAACAGCAGTTATGGTAAATGCCATCTTTCTCAGCTTGATTTCAGTGTCAAACATAATTAAGACACCAGAAAACAGACATTCATACAAGGAAGGAAGGAAAGCTCTCACAGCTGTATTTTCATGAAATTATCCCTCAAACTGTAAATAACCTATGTTTCAGTATTTTCAGAAGTAGGAAAAAAAATATCTTTAAGTAGAATTCTGTACTAAGTTGTATGATACTGGCCTGTTATGTTGAGCACTGTATTCCTCTTTACTGGCCCTCACTGCAAACTCTTCTCCTGCCGTTCCCTGCCCCAGGAATCTTTTCTTCATTTTCTGCTTTTTGAAATCACACACATACACACACGTGTGTGTGTATATATATATGTACACACATATATACATACATACACACACACACACACACACATATATACATATATACACATGTATTTCAAGGTTCAGCTCAAATATCTACAAGTATTTCCTGACCATCCTGAGCAGGAATGAATTTGTTCCTCTCAAGTCCAAAACTACTTTGTTACTGTGATGAATAATTTACAGGCGAGGGAGGCTGGCATAACAGAGCTTGGCTTTGGATTGAGAGACTCAAGCTTTTCTATTTTTTAGGTCTGTGACAAGGCAAAGACATGTTTCTCTATTATCCCCTTTTGGGTGGTACGTTGATTTCCTGTCCACCTGTTCACCGAGGGAAAAGTCTTGAGGTCCCAGCTTCACAAAGGAATCTCCTGTCAGAGCTCCTGCCTTGCCTAAGACATGGGGCTGTATGCTCCCGCCCCCGTACAGCCACTGAGGGAGAAAGCTCTCCAGGGTTTGGTAAAAATTAACAGGGAGAAAGACAGCTTTTGTATTTGCTTATCTCCTAGAATGTCTGCTTTTATTTCATTTTTGGCCCTAGCAGAATCTTTTTCATGCCTGCCCAGAAGTAGTACTAATTTTATCCATCGTTTGTATCATCTTTGTGGATTCAACTGGAAGGATCACTCAGAAATTATCCTGATATATATATGTGTGTGTATATATATATATCTCCTGTATATAGCTAGATTTAATATAATCATATCATTAGGCTGTTATAAAAGCCAGAAGATTTTCATGGGCAAAAAATAAATAATTGTCATCAAACTCCTCATAAACTCTAGGAAACAAAGAGAAGAATCCCTTCTCCAAGTACTTTATTTTGGAAGGCTAGGGGAGAAGCAAGAACAGAAACATTAAATCTACCTCTATCTGAGAAATTCTCAACTGTGTTTCTTGAAACTGACAGCTTAGGTAGAAAGATATCGAAGATGTGTGGCGAATACTATATCTAACTAAAATTCTGTTTCTGAATGTAAGAGTGGAATATTCTGAGAGCTAAAGGCTCCCAGGAATTGGTTCATGGGTGCACTTAAAGCTCATGAGATTTAGTATCCCTGCTAAATACTAAAATGCGAAAAGCACACACAATTCAAGTTTTCATCTGAACCACTTGATAGATACTAGGACTCAGAAAACCACCTGCAATGCTACCAGCGCCTCCTGCTGCCAGGATGGAGATTGGAAAGGAAACACAGCAGGTTCTTGCTACCAGCCAAGTCATTAATTGCGTTACCTCCTCCAGAGCCAGAAAGACTAGGGTCCATTAATGGTAATATGATATGGAATATAGCTCACAGCACAATATGAGGAAATAAAATTTTTCGACAGACAAACATTGCTTTAGTTGACAGTTTATTAAATACACTACATTTGTACCTTATTCTGTAGTTTTTTTAAATCATTCACACAGGGACTTAGTAAAAACGTACTTTATAGAAAACCATCTGCAAAACTAAAATAAAAATAAGAACGCACATTTTACACACATATTAGATAAACTGCTGGAAATCTTAGGAATTATTTTAATGAAGGTGATTGTAAAACATGAAGTGCCTCGACTTTATCAAATCTGACACCAGACCATGACTTCAGAAGTGTTAATGTTGAAACGTGGATGCAAAAGTGTCTATTAACAAAACTGTTCGATCTAACAGTGCTTGAGAAACAGGACAAAATAAAGTATTATTTTTCTTCTACAGATACTTTTCTAAATCCATTTGCTAAGCACTCTCCCTCCCATTCAGAGAATTAATTGTGCGGGCTGATGAGGCAATGAAAAAACAAACTAGAGCCTATTTACAAAACATGCAAAGGGAGAATTTTAAGTAGGTGTTTGTTACTGCAGAACTGCTTAAAAGTGACTACAGCTGAGTGAGAGTTATCAGTCCTCCCCCCTCCTTTCTGGAAGAAATACATGTTCAGGGCATGGACTATAAAACGGCATACAATGCAAAGACAGAAACAAAGAAGTTTGCAAATTCTTTATATTTCCAGCTGTTGAGACAATATTTTTGAGAGCTGAGGTTACCTCTAGCGGCGAAACCAGAGCCAGCTATTAAGCAGCCAGAATGCTACAGTAATTGAATACATGACCATTTCTCTTTTAGCACGCTCTTTGTTCTCCTCTTCTAGAAGCTGTAGACGTCTATTTAGTTTGATTATCTAAGTGAAAAACAACAACAAAAGAGGAACTTTAATGCAAGGAACAATTAGGTTCTTATAAAGCAGTAGGATTTTTTCAGAAAAATTCTCATAAACATGGAAAGTTTCATTTGGGACAAAATAAACTACACGTAGAGAAAGTATTACCCATGACAGTTTAAATTCACTGAAATCATATTCTCCTTTTTCTTTCTCCAAATTTCTGAGTCAGAAAAAATGCATTTTCCTTCCTCGATTAAATGTGAGGTAAGGAAACTATTGCATACTGCATGCTATTCGGACAGAGAAGACCAAGTACACATTCAGGCAGGCCTAGCACAGCAGAAAGGACAAGGAGGGCTCCTGCTCCTTTCTATAAGCTTATTTGGTCCCATGGGATACAGGGTTCTTACACTAAACAATCCATTTTACTGCCAATGAAAAACATTGGCATTGATTTTGCATCATTAAAATATTTTTATCTGGGCTTATCTGAGAAGCATCAACACCAACTTTTGAATATTTCACTCTTGAGAGTGGGTTACATTTTGTCTTGAAGCCAGGTGGCCTAGGAGTTCCTCACGGCTAGACTAGACAAAACGGACTGCAGGTTGCTGAGTATCCACCTTGGCAACGGAGCAAAGACAGCTGCAGAAGCAGTGGCTTCCAACGCTGCCAGGGTCACAAATGGGAATTCTGTAGAATCTTCTTAGGACTCCGTTTTCGTTACTGGTCTCAGAAACTCATAGTTTCCCAGCTGGCTTTCTACTATTTTTAAATTCTCACAGAATGTGTGTGACTTGTTTATAATGACTGTATCTTTGTCCTCTACTCATTTACCCTCTAAGCTAAGGATTGAATGGATGTTGTTAAAACTTGGAAGCTCTTAATACACTCTCAAAAAGGCAAGGTCGTTGGTGTACTGGTGAATTCAACGACAAATGCCAAAGAAACTCTTCTTCAAAGGCAAGGTGCAAATAAATATATGAAAATACCTAAGAACTTATAGCATCCATTTGTTTTAGTAAGTGTGACTCCATACACAAAAGTAATATTTCGGGCAGCCCACGTGGCTCAGTGGTTTAGCGCCACCTTCAGTCTAGGGCGTGATCCTGGAGACCCGGGATAGAGTCCCATGTCAGGCTCCCTGCATGGAGCCTGCTCTTCTGTCTGTGTCTTTGCCTCTCTCTCTGTGTCTCGAATGAATGAATGAATGAATGAATGAATGAATGAATGAATGAATGAATGAATAAATAAATAAATAAATAAATATTTTTAAAAAGTAGTATTTCCAGGGCACCTGGGTGGCTCAGTTGGTTAAGCACCTGCCTTCAGCTCAGGTCATGATCCCAAGTTCCCTGCTCAGCAGGGAGTCTGCTTCTCCCTCTGCCTCTTGGTTTCAGCTTAGGTCATGATCTTAGGATTGTGAGGCTCAAAGCTCAGGCCTATGTTAGGCTCAGAGAGCAATCTGCTAAAGTTTCTCTCTCCCCCTACCTTTCCCTGTGCTTGCTCATGCTCACTTGCTCTCTAAATAAAATAAATAAATCTTTTTTTAAAAAATGGAAGTCTATTATGGTGCATTAAACAGCTTGACAAAATATTTCAACTCATGGCTTCCACAGGAGAGAAAAATGATAGAACGTTACAAATTATCATTTAAAATACTGTCTGAATAGAATTTAGGATCACATCCTGTTTGTTACATTAAATACCTGTCGTCTTAATGAAGCTGCATCTACAACAGTCATGTCATCTGAAGTTCCTTCAATTGTTGTATCTATATGCGAAATGCCATGCCTAGCAGATAAGAAATAAAAATACAATTTAATATTAGAATAGAACTAAGTATCTGGCAAGTCATGTCACGTGTGGGGCAACGCTCAAAGAATTGTTCAAAAGGCTGATTATTTCACAATGTGAGTAACTAAAATATTTTACCATCTGAACTGGCACTAACAAAGGAAAGTAGAAGAAACAGCAAAAGTATTTTGAGCAATGATTTAAGAGCTGCCACTCTAGGATATAACAATGCATAACTTTTCTACACACTTAACGTGCGCAT
Source organism: Canis lupus familiaris (assembly GCF_011100685.1). Taxonomy (NCBI): domain Eukaryota; kingdom Metazoa; phylum Chordata; class Mammalia; order Carnivora; family Canidae; genus Canis; species Canis lupus. The sequence continues at coordinate 40,337,963 of NC_049246.1, read as the reverse complement.
GTAGTTCCACAGGAGTCCCTGCTGAGACCCACTGGCAGGGAACACAAAGTAAACTAATTCTAGCTAAAAAAAAAAACAAGACAGACCTTTTTATTTCTCCCGTCTTCTTACTGCCTCTTCTCTTGCCACATCTACTCTTTCCTTATTTCTAATTACCTATCTTGACTGCGTCTTCCCACAGAAGCAATGATAAAATCACTTGAGGACATCTTGTCACTACATTCAGATCCAGAACTGGCTCAATGATAATCACTAAGAGGCTGTGTATAAAATAATACTGGAAATCCACTAACAACAACTCCAGAGAAGGCACAGTCAAAACTACTTTTGCATTGACAGTTACTGCTGAAAGAGCACTGATTTTTAAGCGCATGATGAAAAACCTCTGAGAAACAAATACACACAAATGATGTTCTTCCCCTTTGCCTGGATTTCCACTTCTTAAGCTTATTTTAATTAACGGCTTAACTGAGATATAATTTACATGCCATATGATTCACCTCACATGTTTATATCCTCATTATTTTAATCCTGTATGGTTATTTCAGTAACATGGCATGGTAACTTTCCTGAATGAGCAGAATATAAATAAATTGAATTAAAAAGTAACTCTTTTGTGATCCACGGAGAGTTGACACATGGATCATATATTCTGATCTTTCAAGCAAGTCCCCATTACAAAATGCACATTACCACACAAAGGGGTATGAAGAGAATTATAGCTTTCATCCAGAGATGTTAAGGACAAGTCTATGCAGAAAATCCTTTTGTTTCATATGCTGTTGAAAATTTAATAAAATATGTAGAACAGAATTTCCTATTTCATAATCTTCCAATGTGTTCCCAGCCAGGGTCATCATTCTAAACACCAAGGATAGCAACTTGTGTTGCAGTTTCAAGGACTGACAGTGTGCGTGGACTCTAGATAATCTAGAACAATCTCTAAATGTTCCTTTTATGGCGAAATGAACTCGCTTTCTCATTTAACCGCCCCTTTCTTCACCATAAGAGTAAATATCCTCTAATACTGAGAACTGCATCAGTGAGGTAAATTAAGTGAGCAGATGCTGGGACTATGGGTTTATACATTTCTGAGTTACTTATTCGTTTACACACTAAGACAGAATTATTAAAAATTAGAGGAGAAAATAAGGGTTGAAGATTCCTTTTCTCTATACTTGATCTTCAAAATAAAACTTTTCTATTTCCCCAAGATTAAGATAGAGAGATAAAGCTGGGCGGGGTGGGGGTAGGACAGGAAGCAGTGGCTTCAAAGGTAAAAGGATCTCAGCCGAACAGAGAAGGAAGTGTAAGTGACAGGGATTGCTCAATTTAAGTCGTGAATTAAGTAAGGTGTTAAATATCTGTAAAGGAAATCTTTGTCTGCAAAGAAATCTAAGGATATGGCGATAGGCTTTACCTATAACTCAGTTTACAACAGAAAACATCATTACTTTAAGGTGTGTTTTAAACTAAAAGCTGTATTTATCAGAACTAAAAAAATATTAGAAATGCTAAGTCAGATCAAGGACTGAATGTTCTTTCACAGAAAGAGAAAAGGATCATAAACTTAAGTTCCAACTTTAGGGAACTATGCAAGGGTAAACTTATAATGGATTGAATTAATACTGTGAAAGAAACCAGTCGGCCAGGGTAAGGCGCCACTAAGGACACACGTTTCAATTCCTCTAACCTGAATTCAGTGTTAAGAAACTGATGTTTCCTTCTTTTCTTGCCTAAAAATCAATATGCCATAATCCTCTCATCATAGAAATAATGCAGTTTTAAATCTCCTGCAACAGATCGTACATTTCTGCTTAAGATAAAATCAGCTCTGAAAAAAAATGACAGTAATGGTATCTGTGAATACCAAACAATTTTCTTTTCCCCAGAAGAAGGAAAATGGGGATTTTGGCACCTTAGAACCTTAAGTATTCCTATGTGCCATTCTATCTGTCCTTGCCCGTGACGGGAAGAAATAATTACTCAGGCTGAGAAGCATGTCTGAAAGAGCTAAGGGTAAAAATAAAAGAGGGAAAAGCTTAAATCAACAGGTGACAAAAACCCTTCAAACTAAATTCCTTTTCTAAATGTTGAACTTTCTAGATTGTGAATCCTAATTTCCCCCAATTTAAGGCGATGCCTTACACACAGGTTTCTCTACACACAAGTGACACTACAATTAACAACTAAAAAGGAAATGGTAGACAGACCCCCGAGCAACAATTAAAATGATGCACATAAAAGATAGAAGATGACTTTTTGTGTTTCAGTGTGATTCTCTATGTCACTAAAACTATATTTAAATAAAATATCTCAGATGTTCTACGATACCGTAACTGTCACGCATTTTTCTTCAGATTGTAGTAGACAGATGTCATGACTGATCTAACTCACTGTTCTCAGAGAAAAAAGCAGGATGTACTCAGGAAAACTGCAGAAGTTCCCGCCATAATATAAAGGCACGGCTACTACATGCATTTTATCCTGCAAAATACAAATTCAGTCAACTATTTACCCTGGTAATTACAAAGTCTCAAAATTTACCTGACGTTGTCATGATGAGGATTAGAAGTGGCGGCAGCAGACCCACCACGCAACACAGGTCTAAGGCAGGTTTTTGCGGAAGAAGGCACAAGACAGAATCAGGAAACAGAGAAGTAATAAAATAAAGGCAAAAACAAGACAAAAAAAAGGTCAAATAGGATTATATTGTATGTTTCAATACAATATAATAGCTTTCAAATACTTTAAAAATCTTTGTTATCACATGGCCTCTATTTTGATTTTCATAAATTTAATGTTTCACCAGAGGCTAAAAAAACAAAAGGAATCTCTCTTGTGTGACAAGATAGCACAGACATAAAAAAATTTTCTTTGGTGCCTGTATTTTAATTTATGAAATTCAAGATAGAGGACAGCCCAGTTTAAAAAGTTTAATTTCTCTTTTCTAGCTGGAAAAAGAAAATCACCAGCAACTTTAGAAGCATGTCATCGACCGGTCAGTAGCACCTGCATAATCATGGTTGCTCATCTGATAACAACAGCTCTGTCTTGGAAACTAAACATTTCAAAGTAACTCCCATTTCCCCCAATTCCTTCCCACCCACCTCATTCATTTCATTCACGCCTGAGCTCTTAATGGAGCTGTGCCTCATTCAAACCTCAGCTCTCAAGAGCAAACTGCAAGTGTAGGTTCTGGAGCTGAGGTGATCAGAGGACAAGCTTTGGGGGATATGCTATGGCACATTATAGGACAATCAAATATATGAGTCTCCTCTTGAGACAACCAGGAGTGACATACAGGGCTACTGGGAACGAAGACTAACGTACACTGGAAAACTTTGTGGGGATTTTCATGTTTCAGTGCATACTTTGCTTCTAGAGGATAGTTCTCTAACTAGGTGGCAATAACCTTTTCAATTAACTTCATTTTTTTAACAATCAGAAAACAAAAGCTCTCTGTGGTTGCTGGTCAATTCCCCAAAAAGTAGTCAGCAATATTTACAAGAGAAAGGAGGCTTGGTGATAGAGTCCATATAAGGATTTTAAGAATTATTATGTTCTATTTTAAATGTCTCATTCTCTAAGTACTGATGAGATTTTGCCTGAACTTAAGTATTAAGGCAATACTTAATTATAGTAAACATTTAATACCAAACAAATTAGTTTTTTCTGTAAGTTGGTACAGCTGTAGAATTTTGGCTACAATACAAATCACTGTTTTGTCTAGTTTATTTATACAAGAAAATTTTAATGTTTAGCTTGTACATTTCCTAAAGGCATTATTGGTGCTTAAATTTCTGGAGCCCAGAGGATAAGAGATTCAGAGACTTTTGGGGGAGACATGTTAGACTTCTATCGTGATGGCTAAAGAACAGTGAGAAATCACATATGTTTGAAACAGGCTTTTAAATTGTCCCATCCTACTCATATACTTACTCTGTGGCATTAGGAAAATATACTTCACTACCATCTTACATTACACTAATACAAAAATGGTGAACTAAATGAAGCCCCTGCCGTGTGCTACCCAAAACTCTTACTAAAAAACTCATACTGGTATGTTCAAATGGATCTGCCATACTCAAAATATTCCACCACAGAGATTTCCCTTTTATAATGCAGAGCCAGAAAATAATACAGTTACCTTTCACAACGTATTTCATTTTGTCTTCTCACACTGGCAATTGACACATATAATATAAAAGTAAATTAGACAGGTATTTGGCAAAGTCAGAAACTTCAAGTACCACTTTCTACCATAAGTATGATTTAATACATTAAAAAATCTTTTTAAAATTTGATAATATGTTTGACAATAATGTTTTGTACTTAAAGCAGCAAAAGGGAAAGAGATTCAAGGGTTTCAAGCATTAACTTGTATATTGACATTTTTGAGTAAATTAAGTGCTCTGACTTAATAAAGTATGTGCTTTTTCACTGAAAAAATGGACACTGTTATGGTAAATAAACAGTAATATATATGCATACTTGCAAAAATATTAATTATTCATACAATGGTTTCATATTCTACTCACTCAAAGCCAATATAATCTGCTCAAGAAAAACTGTATAAAAATAATCAAGCCCCTTCTAAAAATAAAGCTTAAGCATGCTAAGCATGACTAATCTGTTGATATTTAAATAATGTTCTTACATGAGAATTAAGTTTCTTTTTTTAATGTTAATATTTTGCGTTGGAGAATAAGATATGGAGCTCCAGCAGATGTCAGGAGACATGGGCATATCCTGACCAGCCAAGGACTAAATCATAATAGCGTAACAGCATTTAAATTTTTGATACATCACAATTTTCCAAATGCACAGCACTGACCTGTGTAAATAAACTTTTCTAAGGTGTACCAAGGATTTAGCTTTGTCTCCGTATGGAGCTTGGTTTTAGATCAATAAGATCTCAGTAGATGAGAAAACAAAAATATAGTAATAAACCTTTCCACAGTGTTCCTTAAAGTGTCAACTAAAAATTGTTCTTCCGTGAAGCACTGTGAATCTGCAGTTTTTAATGATAATAAGGCAGGCAGGAAGATTTTTTCTTTCTTTCTTTCTGCCAGATAGTTCTAGCTTAATTTAACTGTACCCTAAAGTGAGGGCAGAAGACCTAAGATAGGATATTGCATTAGCATAAATGCCAAGAGTAATAAAAGAAAAGAAAAAATGTTGTACAGAGCAAGGAACATAAAAGCACTTAAAACTTTAGAAGTATTATTTTAATAATCATGCAAGTAGAACATTATCCAAATTTCACATTCCTAATTCTTATATCTGCAAAGTCATGCCAGACAGCTCTCTGATAGAAATAAAACTGATTTGGTACTTGCAATTCTGATTAAGTCTTGTTCAACATTTAGATAAAGCATTTAAATATAATCACAAAAAAAAAAGGAACCCTTTCAATAATGAAAGCATCCAGTAAGACAAGTAACCCTCTAGGCTCCAAAGGTAACAATTAATGGTGTGTGTCCAAGAGCAAAGAAATATTAATACAATTACTTTATGAATTTTAAAAATCTCACTTAAGTGAACAAAAGATAATTCCTTTTCAGAAAATGAATTTTAAAGCTATCAATTCATGATAATTAAAAAATAAATAAATAAGACTTTATTTAGGGCTCAAAACAGTTTTTCATAATAAAAGAATACAGAGTAAATTTGACATTAGTAAGATTTCTGATTTTGTATTTTTGAACTTGAAGCAAAATCTCTTATGGAGAAGGACAGCTTTGTCAAGCTGCAATTATTTAATCCATGTACAATTTATAAGTATCTTTCTTATTCAGATATTTTCACTGTAATACCATTTGATATGACATAATTTGACCTAATAATCTGGTCTCTTCTAATGGGCCTAATTAAAAAGTGAAAGGGGACAGAATAAATTTATCTGGTGAAGAATAAATTTATCTTAAGGAGGGAGGAGAAAATAGGCCTTTGGGAATACTAGTTTTTAAATGCAAGGTACTTTATATTCAATATATGTTGAAGCATCTGTCATAACACTATATAAGGAATTTGATGGAGGCCATTATTACCTGTATCTTAAATAAAAATGACGGTGGTAGGGAACAGTCTTCACAAGAACTAGAAAACTAGGCAATACTATTATTACCCCCCACCTCTTTTTTTATAGATGAAGAAAATGAGGCCTAGAGAAGCTAAGCAATTTGTCCAAGGCCATCATGCAGCTAGCTATTGAGTGAGGTCATGACGAATCTGTCTGGCCCCTGAATCCATGTCTTCTGAACCATGTTGCTTCTTACAGGATGCAAATACTCTACGACAGTCGTCTAAATCCTTAGAGAGGGGCATGCATATGTATAAGTATACACACATGCATACATAGACATGAATACACAAATAGATAGATGTATATATAATTTTTCTGTGCTATGAGCTTTCTGTTTTAAGCTCTTTCTGGTGCAGCTTTAAGTTCTAGAGTCCAAATGGATATACCACTGCATTAAGCCTGGGAAGGTTAGAAACACCAGTCCATGGTATGGACAAGTACTCATGAAGTACAGTAAAACCTCTGAGGCTTATATGAGGATCAAAAGCACTCAACAAAAAAGTTTGTTCAGAGTGAGGCACAAGACATTTCAATTTCTAAGGTAAGAATCAAGGATTATTGGAAAGGCCAGCTTAATTTACTGGGAATTCTTCAAAAGTTAACAGTCTACTAAAATGACCAAGGAAATTCAAACACTGACTCACAGAGTCACTAGATAAAATGTTTGGAGTTGAAATGAGAATGCCCATACCTTTCCCACATTATGCCCAAATTTTATCTTTTAAAAATACTATGTAGTAAAGAAGCAAGGGCAAAAAATATCTGAAATAATGGCAAAAAAAGAATTTGTATGAGCAAGTCTAAGTGAATTACTATTGATTTTACGTGAGGATGTTCTAAAGTGAGAGAAGTTACCAATACTGAAAAATATCAGTATTATCAAAAAGATAACAGCACTTGGGGTTTTTAGTACAGGCCTAGAAATCCATACCTAAAGGGAAAGTAAAAAAACGTCCTTGGCAGCTTGACTGATACTGTCTTCTCATATTTGCTTCATTAACCCAACCATATTAGTATCATCAACGATTAAATCAAAAGACTTACTAAAGAAAATCAGTATGCTTCAGTCCAACATTCTACACTCAAACCAAAAGCATGCCTCCTCATATTCCAATGGAGTCAAGTACTTAGAACAGGTTAACAAAGCCTTGGAAAAAAAATCATTATTCGTCCTGTATATAGTTATTAATTGAATACTCTCCCTGACTGAAGAGAAGCTAACAGAATCTTGTGAAATGTGAATTTTGGACAATAATTTCAAATTAAAAGAAAGCAAAGCAAGTTGTTTTAAACCACTGCATCTTGGAAAGAGACAAAGGTGCAAACACAAAAGGAAGACACCACAGTCCACTAACAAGGAGCCAAAAAAATATGCATTACAGCTAGCAAGAATCACCGATGGCCAATCACCTGCGATTTTCATCCAGCACATCCAAGATCTGCTGGTAAGCCCTACGAGTGGAAGACTGGATAAGCGACAAAATGCCTCGAGCAGAGGAAAGATTAGCTCCATCTTCAGGTAACATTTGGGGAGGACAGACCCGAACCTGTTGTGGCGACGGTGTCACACTGTTTACATAAGCACAGCAAATGAAGAGAAAAACACTCAAGTCAGATTTTCATAAAACTTCAGCTGAGCAGTTTCCCCACTTAGTATTTTAAGAATTATTCTTAGTTTTCTTGTCCCTTTACCCACCCTTCACCCTCCCCTAAGAAAACAGTCAAACCAAACAAGTTAATAAACACATTAAGTCGTTTTAAAAAACCAACAACAATGCAACATCTGTGACTGTGTAGCCTCACACATCAAATTAAACAAACTGAATATGAAAAAGCAACTTTGGAGCAGGAAGAAGACTACAGCAAGCAGTGGGTTCAACCCCAAGCTTTGGAGAAGCAGCATTCCTTACTCCATGTATGTATTCCAATCCAGTAAATCAAACGTCTAATGACCAACACTGCACTGCGACTTAAGGGTGGTGGTGAGAAGGTTAAGACGGAGAGTTCTGGCTTATAGGTGTCAGAGTTCAAACGCATGAATCAAAATAACTCCATGAAAAATGCCATTTCAAATATTTCGCAAAGACAATAGCAAGCTGAGTTTATGATGCAGAAATTAAATAAAAAATGAATTAAAGCTTCAGAAAGCCATAACAAAAGCATGTTGGTAGATTATATTAAAGCATATGTTCTCTAGCTAAATGACTAAAACATAAAGCCACTCTTAATTCTGTGCAGAGAGTGAACAGAGGCAAGACAGTTCTTAAATTATCCAGATGAATGGTAAACAACCATATCTGGGCTTCTTGGGGACAGTAATCTTAATCATTCTTAATGCGTAAGCCAAGAGTCACAATTTCTTTGGCTCTACTGCCAATGCTTCGTAAAAGCTGAACACATTTGAATGAAGCAATTTTACAGTTCTAACAAACTTTTGAGCTTGGTGTATTTTCAGAGAGCAGTTTAATGTTAGGGCCTGATCAGTTAGTTGTGTGAGGTATTTAAGTGATACCAGGACTTGGCCACCTGGTTTGTTACATTAACAGGTTTTGTTGTAACAAAAGGACTATAACCCTGGGATGTGAGCAAAACACTTTTTTTCTCAGCATCAGGGCAAAATCCCTTAGACTAAACCTCATCCTTGTGTATTTCATCCAAAAGAATGAAAGTGGAGCAGACAGTGAACTGAAAAGAGAAAAATATTTTATTTTGACTTATGTAATCTTTTCTTACTTAAAATGCGTTTTGTTTGGAAACCACAACATAAGGGGGATAATTTCTTAAAGGGCAGCTGACATCTAATATTATTATTCCCAGAGTCCCCAGAACATTAAAAACAAAATCCACAATTTTGTGAATAACTTTGAATGTCTTGATGATCCAAAGTGAGAAGTATTATAAATAAGAAAGCCATTTTTTCCAAAGACTATTTAGAAGAGAAAGACCTAAGCCATATTTGGCATATTGAGAAACTAGTTTATCAGGGCTGATTCACCAAGGAATCTGGTCTAATGCTACCAAGATAAATGCAGATTTTCAGTTAGGCTCATGGATGATAACCTGGATGTCTGTCCAGAGATTCTGGAATATATATAAGCCACCTTATCATGATACTTGGCCAAACCTATATTGAGCATCCAAGAGGAGAAAAAAAAAATCATTATTCTCTGGAATACAAACTCTAGGTACTAGCTTTGTCCTCAGCCTTCTCTTTAGGGAGTATAGGGAAAACTTGGAGTTCTTGCTCTTTGTGAGAAAGCAGAATGAATTCATGTTAGAAAAGTATCACCAGGGGGATCCCTGGGTGGCTCAGAGGTTTAGCGCCTGCCTTTGGCCCAGGGCGCGATCCTGAAGTCCCGGGATCGAGTCCCGCGTCAGGCTCCCTGCATGGAGCCTGCTTCTCCCTCTGCCTGTGTCTCTGCCTCTCTCTCTCTCTCTCTCTCTCTCTTTCTCTAGGTCTATCATGAATAAATAAATAAAATCTTAAAAAAAAAAAAAGAAAAAAAAAGAAAAGTATCACCAGAAGCAGGAATGAGAAGGCCAGTTCTGCATCACTATAAACAAACAATCCAACTTAGACTCTCTTGATAGAGCTGCCAACAAACTTGGCTAAATATACTTAGGTTGTAAAAGCCTAGTACAATATTTTGATACGATTAAAATTTTTGTCTTTCCATTTTGGGGCTTACATTGAACACTTTGCATATCTTTCGACATCAGTAAATACATTAGCTACACACTAATATATTAAAGTCTGTAATAATCAATATTAGAATTCTAATCTTAGAGCAACAATGTCAGTAAACTAAACACAAATTCACGACAAAAGTTTCATGGATTTTGTCCACTAAAAATTACAAAAGGGTTATCACTTCATCTGAGAGAAATAATTTTGTCAGAAACAAGTAATAGGAACTAGTTATTTAAAGTTCTAAAAGTACGGGATGCCTGAGTGGCTCAGTGGATGAGCGTCTGACTTTGGCTCAGGGCATGATCCCAGAGCCCACATCGGGCTCCCTGCAGGGAGCCTTCTTCTCCCTCTGCCTATGTCTCTGCCTCTCTCTCTCTCTCTCTGTCTCTCATAGGTAAATAAATAAAATTAAAAAAAAAAAAGTTCTAAAAGTACAAGTACTTCCTGTTTATACACAGGAAATTAGGTGGTCATTTATAAAGTAGTCAAGCATAAACTAATCTCAGAATAACTGCAAAGAATTCTTAGGAGGGAATGCACAGAAGGTTGAATGTGAAAACAGTCTATAAGATCTCTGCTGATTCTAAGACTCTAATGCATCATCGTATGAAAATTGGAATATGATAAATGAAAAAAATTACATGATCTTCAACTGTAACTTAAAAAATATTTATGTAGAAAGATAAAAGATAAAATTAAGTCTTTATCAATACTAGTAAAAATATTTATTCCATCAAAGACCAACATCAAGAGCATATTTGGATTTCTGGTTGTTTCTCAAAAGAAATTAAAATTCCAAAGATTAGTAAGAAATGTAACTTCAGTATTTATATGGTAATATGAGCACCAAAAACAGAATAGGAACTATTTTTAAACTGTCGACCATTTTGGGCAGTGTATGTACAGATTAAACGCCTTCATTTTTAATGTTATTTCCATCCACAGTTGAACCAAATGATTACACTGTAAGTGACCAAAATTACCCTAAATAGAAACAATAAATATTTCAGCAAATTTTTTCTTTTTTAAAGTTTCAAGTGGTCTTGCAAGCTTTTTTTTTTTTTTTTTAAACACAAATAAACAAATTTAAGAACAAAAAATAGTAAGCCCATTTTAACAATCAGCCTGATGCTAGCTGGAATGTCCACCATGGGCATCAGCTATGGAGGGAAACAGTGCTTTTAGGATTTTCATCTCTGTCCAGTCATCCAGCCAACCAAGGTGTACTGACTTTCTTTTGACAAGTGAACTATTATGAAAAGCAAGAAAGTAAACATATTGCCAAGGCACTTGGATTATTTAAGCAAATGTTGTATTAGTAATTTAATAGAAATGTACTTTGATAATAAATATATCACAGTATATAAAACAGCAAAATCTCAACTTTTTCTTTTACAAAAGATTAGGAATTTTGAAGAAAGCACTAATGTTTACATATCATTTCATCAGTAATGGATTTATTTCATGCCTATATGAAATCTTACTGCACGAATGTTAAGTGAACAACACTAGCCAATGTCAGAACTAAAATTTAAATGAAAATTTGGCATAACTCGTTATTAAAAGAGCAGTCCAAAGTAAAGTACCTCTTTCCCCATGAGTTTTCCCAGGAACAATGTTTCTCAAACTGTGAGGGTATAATCTCTTTGGTGAGGCTCCAACCTCTTCCAAAAAACAGTAAAAGTGAAATTGTGAAAAGGGGGAGAAAAATTTAAAGGAAACACAAATTTTGCACCACTTCTCTTGAAATTTTAAAAAGAGAGAAAATTTAACTTGTTGCCACTGTCTAAGGCAATATTCCTGGTTCCCAGAAGCATAATAAAAGAACTAGAATAAGAGAAAAGCCGTCAGCTATCACAGTAACTTCTGTGGCTTAAGAACTGCATTGGCTGTTGAATTCCTATACTGCACACTAAAATATTCCCACGAGACGAAGGTCACTCCCCCATCGTCTGTCACATATACAGAAAGAGTGGGTTTAAATGATCTCAAAACATTCTTCTAAGCATTATTTTAATCTATGGAAAAAAAAAAAACTTTAAATGACAAATCACTCTTTGACCCCATTCTCCTTCTGTATAAAAACAGGGCAAGCAAAGACAGTGTACTAAAATAAAAGAAGGACTGGGATCACCAAACCTGGTTAAGTTGAATCTACAGAGAACTAATATGCCAACCAAAGCAAAATAAAATAAGAAAATATGCTTGGGTTTTTTTTTGTGCAAATTATTCCATTTTACTTTCACCATTACACTCCAAATCATACATCATTTCCTTAATTGGCCCAGTTGTCTTTTTTTTTTTTTTTATTCTCAACAAAGTGCATGATGACAACTTGAGAAGTCCTAAAAACCCAGGTACTGAAAAGCCAAACAGTAAGAGCACTAGGGTATCATATGATGATAATTACTTGGTGAAATATTAGTATAACAAAAGGCTGTAAAACTTAAACAACTCCTAGTTGTGAAAAGCAGAGCAGATAAAATCTTACGTGTACTCCGGTGCAGAAAACGATGCCTGGAACCTTGAAATTTTATTTCTTGGGGCAGAATCTGATCTGTGCCACCTTAAATAATAATTATGCTTCTTTTACATATTCAGCTTTTATAACAGAAAGAAAAAGCTAGATACAAGTCTACTGGTCAGAAGTCATTTTTGTGTCAATAGCTGGCAATGATCAATCCTACTATCTCTTGAAAATAATTAAGAAAACAAAGGCCAGTGTTCCTGCTCTTATGTCTATATGTACTTTTACTCCTAAAGCCAAGGAATAAAATGGAGGCAGGCAAGTGTTCATGCACAATGACACATAATTCTACATTACAAAGAAGAGACTAAAATAGGTAAAGACAGCAAAAGCTTAATAATTACTTTAGAAGTTAAATATAGTTATTTTATCTTCCTTACTACATTACCAACACTAAATATCTAATAATGTTCATTCTATAAGATTCCTAAAGTTAATACAGGTAGAGCCTTACAGATGAATCCAATTATACATTTTAAAATTAATAACGGTAGAGGAAGAAAAAGCAAGGTTATATTATTAACGAAAAGATGGTTAAGTATCTTACCATGACACAGTAAGATACATTAACTACCATAACAAAAAAGTATGATTAATGTAAGAACGGTAATATAAGAATTGTACTATGAAATGTATAGTTAAATACGCATTTTATTTTTACCACCTAAAATTAAAACATGAGATTTTCAGGTTTATTAAACATCTAGAAAGTGCCAGTAAGGCAACTTAAACAGAAAGAGAAAGCAAACATTAGTTAACTCTGTTAATCTTCTCTGTTATAAGGAGCTTAAGTTATTGGTAACTGCAAAATGCCTATGAACTAATCATCTACTCTAAATCCTACCTCCCTAGGCTGGTTTTCAAACCTAGTAAAGCTGTTTCCTTTCTCTCCAACTAAACTCAGCTATCAATAGTTACTTACTTTGTGAGAAAAAGAATAAGACTGATGCTATACTAAAATAGTCCTGGTTTATCTCACTATTGTGAAATTTCAAATTTCAAAGAGACCTAAATATTAAGCAACACCTTCATTTAACAGAAAAGCTTATTAGAAACCTTTGCTGCCTTGAAAAATATTACAAACGGAAAATAGCAAAAATCCTTAGGTGTTTTATGCTTAATCACTCTTAATCACTTCTGATACTAAATATCAAGAAGCTACCTTAACCATCAACTGTGTAATCTTTTTACCGTTTGTATAACGTATCTGAAAATATCCTAGAAAAATGAATTTCATAGACCAGCTGACATCACTGCCAACAAGGTATCTTCAGGGAAACATAATTACCATAAAAATTTCATTTTAATAGTTGAACTTTCCAAGTATTTCCTGAAGGAGGTATATATTCATTTTCACTAACTATCTTCCTATATACCCCTTCAGAATAACTGTAACTACTTTAGGAAACATTTCAAGATTTTCCAAGAAATCAGAGCAGTTACAGTCCTCCTCTGCATCTACCACAAGAGACAGCCTAATCCTATCAAAGCCCCACCTGCATCCCTATATTCTTCAGTCTGGTCCAAACTAGAACTTGATATGGTTTAACACCGATGGTACATTGTACTGTGTTCTACTTTATTTGTATATACATGTAAGTGTTTTGCTTTTATCTAGATTTTCAAACTCTGAGAGAGTTGTGGTTTCCAGAGAAGCTAACATGATGCTTGGCATCAAATATGGTTCATGATGTATGAGTTCACGAAGAGTGACCAAAAATGTAATGAGGAAGATATACTATTTTACATAAACAATCCAAATCATCTATTTAAAAAAGCCACAATCACCAATGGATCTGAGACTTAAAATTCTGAACAGATTTAAAAGGGACATTTTATCTGTAAAAACCCATTAGTTTAAAAAAAAAAAAAAAAAAACATTAGTTTTAATGAAACAACAAAAAACACCGGCCTGATCTAAAACTTCTTATAGTGGGGTAGCTCTAAGATCAGAGTATGATAATATACCCAAATTTAAAAGAAAAGTTTACACAAACAGCCCTTTAAACAACATACTTATATTTCTGGCAAATGAATGGATCTAATAATGACTCAGTAGGCAGAGAGCTAAACAATAATCCAAGAAAGTAAAACAATTCCACTCGCCTATGCTACATTGTTTACCATGGTTCATTAGAAGTGGAGCTGGAAGGGCTAGTTCACAATTTTATGACAAAATGAGTAACTTAAAAATAAAGACATTTGCTTAAAATGTTTTCCTTTTCTTTTTTCTGAAGGCTGCACAGGATTGAGCACTTATATTTATCAAACTCTCTTAAGTATACTTGATAAGTAATTCCCAACATAAGGAAATCATACTCCTAGAATCCTGTCATATACATACGAGAGGATAATGCTACTGGAAAGTTCTCACAACATATTTTAAGGCTATAAAAATAACTGCAAAAATGTAAAATTGATGTAAATGTAAAACAGATTTCAAACAAAAGCAAATTATTTACTTTTTTGTCTGGTTGTTAGGCACAAAACATGTACTTCTTTTTTTTAATATTTGGGAGTTAAAAAAAAGAATATAATTACTTAGAAAAAGATGGGAGAATATACGGAGAAAACTTATGAAGGAGATACATTGCTCAGTGGTTCTACTCACATGGAGTCAGCTCTGACCAGCTGTCCGTTTTGGCGAACAGCATTTTCACTCATAGAGCGCTCTCTTTTTAGCCTGCCAACTGCACGGATCTGTGAGGCACAAAGAAAGGGAGAGGAATAGAAAATATTCTTAGTAGCCTAGTAGCTACTTAGTATCAAAAAAACCTTAATCCAAGGCTATTCAGAAAATTTACAAAGAACATAACCAAGAATTGCTGCCAGGCATGAGTATTAAAGACAGGTTAAAAAAAACCCTACTTATTATGATGCACATAAATTTACAAAAGCTTCTTTACCTTGTTAAAAGAATTATTTCTGGTTTCTATTTAAATATCAATCTTACTTGGTACAATTATATTTTTATTTATTGAAATTTATATAATATACTTATATTAGCTAAGAACAATTTACAACATTTTTTTAAAGGTATGTATATCATAGGGATGCATTTATATTATAAACTAATGTTCCAGGCTTCTGGGGTTAAAACAAATTCAGATTCGGTTGGATATTTGAAAACTAGACCAAAAAAGACTTGGTACTGGCTTAAAGGTTTTAGCATTCCAGAAATAGCCACAATCTCCCATCCCACATGCTCTTACAGAATGTGTCACTGACCTTCTCCATTAAAAGACAGGATTTATGTTTTCATCTTTTGAAATTGGGTGGGCTGGTGACTGCTGTAGAGATGATGCAATGTGACTTCTGAGACTAGGTCATAAACAACAATAAGCCTTCTGCCTCTCTTCCCTAAACTGTTCATGTTTGGAACAACAGCATCGTGATGTGAAGATGCCCACGAGTCACATGGAAAGGTCATGTGTAGGTGCACCTACCAACAACCAGCATAGCTGAGGTCCCCAGATAACAGCCAGCATCACAGACATGTGAGGAAGCTGTCAGATGATTGTAGACTCAAGCTGTAGAGTCATCCCTACCTTAGACCCAGATATTGTAAAACAGAAAAAAGCTTTCCCCATTATGCCTGCTGCAAAGCCTTTACACACAGAATCCATGTCCATGATCAAAATGAAATGTTAGTTTTTTCTTTTTAAGACACTTAAGGTGGTTTATTACAGAGCAATAGAACAATGGTAATCACTAACTTTCCTGTTTGTTTAGGTGGTTTCTGTTTTTTGGCTTTTAACTAGAAACAGCCATGGCAACTTCATGGTTTATTTTTTTTATTTTTTATTTTTTTTAATTTTTATTTATTTATGATAGTCACAGAGAGAGAGAGAGAGAGGCAGAGACACAGGCAGAGGGAGAAGCAGGCTCCATGCACCGGGAGCCTGACGTGGGATTCGATCCCGGGTCTCCAGGATTGCGCCCTGGGCCAAAGGCAGGCGCTAAACCACTGCGCCACCCAGGGATCCCGAACTTCATGGTTTAAAGACAAAAAAAGTAAACACTACTGTAAAGGACAATTGGTATGTTAACCAAGGGACTTGAAATTTAAAGATTAAAAAAAAAACACTTGGTGGGATGAGCGCTGGGTGTTATGCTATATGTTGGCAAATTGAACTCCAATAAAAAATGTTTAAAAATTAAAAAAACAACGGTATTTAGTAATGATTTTTTTTAAAACTTGAGTAGATCATCAAGTTACAAGCACCTTCAGTGGATAATAAATCCGGAACTTCATGACAACAAAACTTAAAACCACATTATGCAGCATATAATTTCAGAGTATGGTTTAGATTTGGTTATGGGTTATGAACAAAAGAAAAGAACATTTCTAAAAACAGAAAAGGAGTCAGTTTGGAGCCCACTGCAAGAACTCTTTACAGTTAAACCAAAAATAAAAATTACCTTAAAGCTATATATATATATATATATATATTATACACACACACACATATACACACACATATATATACACACACATATACACACACGTGTGTGTATTAAGTTATATATAATTTAATATAGTTATATATGCATACATATTATACATCTATAAGTGATATATGCATATCTAACTATTTATATTGTTAAGTTGTATGTAACTTAACACCTCTACAATCCAGTACACTTGATTCAGAGAATACTGGGTTGATTTGTGAGAATCCCCCTGATACCTGCCTTCCTACCTACCACACAGCTGTGCTTACTTTCCCTAGAGAACAGCTCTTCCATGTTGCAAGGATCAAGGTGAATTTTCTACGAAATCAGAACCATTCCTGCTGGTGTGTTGTGAGAACTAAGATTAAGCAGGACAGGAAGTGACAGGAAAAGGCAGATTCTGTCTATGATTTCAACACAGCCTGGAAACTAGAGGATCCGAAGTCTGTTATCTCACCATTTGAAATCTGATTCAAGGATAACTTACCAGGAACACTAAACTTAATATTGCTGCCATACTAGGGGGGAAAGCAATTTCAGACAAAAGCATACATCTATCATGCCTTCTAATATGACCAACTTGCATCCTGTAATGCTGAAGTGCATGGACACTGCCTGAAGTGATAAGGACACTCTTAAAAATTTCTACCCTTAGTTCAGTCATGGTGGTGGTTTTCTCAATTGAAGGTTTTTTTTTTTTTTTTAAATTACTTTTTTACCCAGCTTTACTGAAATCTAGTTGACAATTCAAGATTTTTAAGTCATTGCAAACCAATCAGCACTGATTACCCATTTAAAAATTCAGTCCTGAAGTTGAGAAAGTATCCCAGCTTCAGGTAACTTCCTGCAGGTTACGTCACAGGGGCTTCTGTGTCTGACAACTGGCTTAAAATTCCTCCCTCCTCATTTATACTGCCTAATCAATGCAAAGAACCCTAAGAACTGTCATGATTTGGTGATTTTGTGGTTTCCTACCCAGATCAGACAGTTTATTGCTCCGTTGCTTTATTAGTTTCTTGCAGGTAGAATCATCAAAGCAATGGTCATGTCCTAGAGTTGCCTCCCAAGTACAGATTAGGTATGTTGAAAGGGCTCATGACTTCCTCTCTACCAGCTAACCCTCCAGATTTTATAAACCCTGTCTATGCGAGGGGATTATCCGTTTCATGCTTTAAGCCCTCTACCAAGGGTATCCTTGGATTCTTCAAGCCAGCTTAGGAATTCAAGCGCAGTTATCTTCTGTAAACTTATTCCTTTTAGACAACAATTTCTACAGACTTCTTCATAAGCCACCTTCCTATAGTCTCCTTTCTTGTCATAGGCCAGGGGTTCTCAACTGGGGTGATTTTGCTCTCAAGGGGACATCTGGCAATGACTGGAGAGAATTTTTCCTTTCTTTTTATTGTGACCAGCTACACATACCATAAAATTCACCATTTAAACTATTATACAATGCAGTGTATTTAATGCATTCATAACGTGCAACTAATACCACTACCTAGTTCCACGTAGGAACTAGGTACCCCAAAAGGAAATCCTATAATAATTAAGCAGCCATTCCCACTGCCCCTTTTCCTCAATCCACTGGCAACCACCAATCTGCTCTCTGTGTCTGAGGATTTGCCTGTTCTGGACATTTCATGTAGGCAGAATCATATATATATATATATATATATATATATATATATGGCCTTTTCTGTCTGGCTTCTTTGATGTAGCATAAAGTTTTCAAGGTTCATCTGTGTTGTATAATGTGTAAGTACTTCATTCCTTATTATGGCTGACTAATATTCCAGTATGGACATGCCACATTAGGTGTATCTATTCTTCAGTTGGTGGACACGGGGGTTGTTTCCACCTTTTTTAGCTATTAGAGACATTTTTGATTTTCATGATTTGGAGGATTCCACTGGCATCTAGTACACAAAGATCAAGAATGCTGTTAAACATTCTATAGTGTAAAAGGATAGCCCTCACCACAACAAAGAATTATCTAGTCCAAAACATCAACAGTGCCAAGGCTGAGAAACAGTGGCATATGCTATAAAATGACTACTACAGAGTCAATGATTCAGAGAATCTCACTTGATAGGTTCTGACTAGCATCTGAATTAATCAATACAGCACTCAGAGCCTTCCTGCTCTCCTCTTTCAAGCCATCTTCTTTTTTTTTTTTTTTTTTTTTTTTTTTAATTTTTATTTATTTATGATAGTCACAGAGAGAGAGAGAGAGAGAGGCAGAGACACAGGCAGAGGGAGAAGCAGGCTCCATGCACCGGGAACCCGATGTGGGATTCGATCCCGGGTCTCCGGGATCGCGCCCTGGGCCAAAGGCAGGCGCCAAACCGCTGCGCCACCCAGGGATCCCTCAAGCCATCTTCTAAAAGCTACTAGAACTCTGGTTCTTTTTCCTTTCTCCTCTAGTCAAGAGGTCCTGAGGGCTGACCCCCTCCATGGACTTGAACCACAGATCATCACCTTTGCTTTCCTTTCAATAGGCAGCTGGTACTAATCTTTGAAACCCCACCCCTGCAACTCAGGATTTGGCTTCTGCTATAGAATCTTAACTTTTATAACAATAATATGTAAACATACAAGCTTTTAATATAAATTAGAACATGTGCTGAACACACTACATGCATTATTATAGGTAGTTCTCACAATAATCTTAAGCACTTGGCATTATTCTTACCTTTCTTTTAGAGATGAGCCCTGAAATTGTCCAATAAGTTACCCAAGGTTATGTTGTTAGTAAGTAGCAAAGTAGGCCTTCAAAATTAGGTCTCATTCTCAGCCTAAGTTTTTCACTCTAGTGCTATATACTTTGGGCATTTTGACATTTGACTAAATGTACTCCTACTACTGCAGGAGTAAACCCCATAGGTCCACTAAGGCTAATCCTGGTAAGCTTTTTTCCTTAAAAGTAATGACTCAGGAAAGTGCCTGACTTGTTTTCAATCAGTTACTCTCACCAAGTAGGCAGTAAGTATCTAAAATGGTGGGAGCAGAAAGATCAAAAGAAAAACAAAACTCGAAGAATATTAGAGGGAGGGTTTCTCTCCTGGTGGAATCCTCACTCTAAGATGTTATCATCCACAGCAGCAACTTCCACTGGGAACTTCTGGAGGGCTAGGAAACAGGACCTTTAACTGAAAGCATGCTGTGATACCTTTCATCTCACATAATGATACTCCTACCTTTCATTATTCTTTGCAATTAAGAACTTCGTATCTTTTATGTGTGCTGGCGTTTCTCCCACGCTCATGCCACCATGCAGGAACTCTATCTCACCATACAACGTCTTACACAAAAGCTCAAAGAATGTTTGTTAAATAAATACAGTCCCATAAGCACCTCAGTGCTTTTCACCAGGTGAACACTCACATTTAGTGCTTTTCACCAAGAGAATATCTAGAATGTCTCAGTTACGTCAGCAGAAACTTCCAACCAAGAAAAGGCTAACCCCAGTACTAGGAAACTGCACTCCCTTGGATTATATGGACACTTCACCCTCGTTTGAAAGGACCAACATGAACGAGGAGACACCGGCAGTTCCACTATCAATAAAAACGCATGTCTGCACACTGTCTTACACTAGCTTCATAACAACACAGAAGTTCAGAAGCTAAGTGTAAAAGCTGTAACTTTAAGTATCATCACAGAAGAATTTTACAAGATTGGCCCTGCTTGGGAGAGGCAAGATCTGAACTTTGCTATGAATACTTATTAGTCCTTCTTTTAATATCGAGGTCAGAGCTATTAATGTTATAAAGTATATTAACTCAGCAGAGACTTCTTAGCAAGCAAGGAGAATAGGTAGTATCGAGGAAAAAAAAAGTGCTTTCTTTGTCTTATCTGCCAGATTTTTTTTGTAATAAAGTGCTGCATTCATTTTCCAACTTTTTCAGTATTGCTTAAGGTATAACCCCTAGCCATAAAAGCTCTTCCTTCTAGATCACATGAATGATAATGATTTCCCCAACATTTCTGTTTTCTGAAACATAACATTTAGATTTTAAAAAAACAGCATAATATCTTATTTGGAGTATCTACATATCAGAATTTATAGTAACCAATGGTCTATGCGGAAGGCTTTCATTACACACTAATGACAGGATTTACAGCCTTCGATCCTCTTTACTTCTTGTTTTTGTCCTTATTATTTCAAATTCAGTTGATGTTAAAACTCTACTTATGGGCAGCCCGGATGGCTCAGCAGTTTAGTGCTGCCTTCAGCCCAGGGTGTGATCCTGGAGACCCAGGATCGAGTCCCACATCAGGCCCTCCCTGCATGGAGCCTCTGTCTCTGCCTCTCTCTTTCTCTGTGTGTCTCTCATGAATAAATAAATCTTAAAAAAAAAAAACAAAAAACAAAAAACAAAAAACAACAACAACAACAACAACTCTACTTACTTCTTCATTTTGAGGGGTTGGAGGAGGTCTTTCTAAATCCAGAAAATCTAGTGGTCTTTCACTTAATGTAAGTACACGAGGTGGTGTTTTTAGTGCCAGAGGTTTAAAGGGAGTTGACTGAATAAGGTCAAGATCTGCAGGTCTTGAAAATGGAATGTCTTCATTATTTCCTAGGAGTATAAAAAGGAAAGGAGGGAAGTTTTAAAAAGATAGCAGTTTTATGAAAATGTATCTGCCACTACACACCCTCTAGGATGACTAAAATTAAAGACTGACAATACAAAGTGTTGGCAAGGATGTGGAGCAGTGGAAACTCCCATACATCACAGATGGGAACAAAGAGGGTACAATCAATCTCAAAAACAGCTTGACAGTTTTTCATAAAGTTAAACACAATTTACGGTATAACCTAACAATTCTATTCCTAGAAACAGGAAAACACACGTCCTTACAAAAGCTTGTACATGAATATTCAGAGTAGCTTTATTCCTAACAGCCCCAAACAGGAAACCCGGATCTCCATAAGTGGGTAAGTGGATACACAAATTGTGGTATATTCACAGGGTGGAATACAACTCAGCAATAAAATGGAGTGAACAACTGATACAAGAATATGAAAGAATTTCAAAAACATTACTCTAAGCAAAAGCCAGGCCCAAGACTGAATACTGTATCAACCCATTTGTATGAAACTCTAGAAAAGACGAATCTAGTCTCTGGTTCCACAAAGGAGATAATGGTTATGTGGAATCGGGGGTTGGGGGTGGGGGAGGAACTAAATGAGATGGGGCACAAGGGAACTTCCCTTGCAGGGTTATGAAAATGTCCTGTATTGAGACTGTGGTGGAAGGTCACAGGAGTGTATACATTTGTCAAATCTCCTCACACTTAAAAATTACACATATCTTATGTATGTAAGTTATGTCTCCATTAGTTGAATTATTAAAAAATACGGTTTGAAATTTCAGACCTTATAATAAAAATTTTGAAAAAAATGCGGTTGTAGTTACCATCCCCTTTTCTAAACAATATTTTGAAAAACCAGAAGTTTTCATAAAATCATATAAAACAAAGATCTTGATAAATAAATGTAAAATACCTGCTACAACAATCCTCTCTGGCACCTGCATAATGACACTAGCATTTGGAACTCCTTCTTGGAATCCTTGTTCCAGGTCAGCATTTGGTGGTGCTACCTTTAATTTCTCCGGGACCCTCATCTGCTGACTAATACCTTCGGTGTATTCCATTTCATACTGAATTCGACTAATTTCCGCCATCTCAGCAGCAGTGGGAGAAGGAAATGCTGCCCCACTCACTCTGTGGGCAAAAATTTAAAGACAGGGATAACTAAGTGTTAAAATGTCAGTCTTCTTTACGGAGTGAAGTTAGACACTACTTTGTAGGAAGAGCAAGAGGAGACTTCTCATTTGTGAGTACTGAATACGTACGAAGGAAAAGTAAAAAAAAATGAAGAAAATGTTTTTCTTAACATAAGCCTTCTCACTTATCAGGTGAAATTGCATCCTGAGGACCCTGGTTAGGAGCAAATCTTAAAGTTATTGTATCACCACAAAACAAATGTGGACAGACACACTCTCTCTCTCTGCATAGATATGCAGAGATATGCAGATATGCAGATATGCTGCTTATAATTAAAAAGATGCCTAAAATAAAACTTAAATTAAAATTTTCTAGTCAATAATTTGAGGGAAAAGCTGCTAGGATTTTATAAAAATGAAATTAGGAATTGCTGTCATGCATGAAGAAAATAAAGCCTTTTAATGATGAAAATCAGATTCAAAAAGTAAATAAGGCTAATTCTAAATTTATTTTAAAAATAATGTAGTCCCCAGAAAAATCACAAGATACAAGTTAAAACTTCTCTAATGGAATGTATACCTGGTGACTGAGATACAATGAATACCAAATATAGAATAATATGCAGTAATAAATCCTTCATTTATGTATTCCTGTTGTGGGATTAAAAGCTTCCCATTAATTTATATTTAATATCATCTTTACATGTCTATTTTTAAAAAGCATGACATCCCTTTAAGGGGAAATAGTACAAATGCATTGAATAACCTCCTAAATTAGAGGATTCATGCTTCAGGAAAATGTAGAAGAAAGTTACCCCAAAATACAAAATGCTGATTGAAGTGTGAAAGAGCATTGTCAGCCTAATGGTGCCACTCTCTCTCAAGCCTACAATACCAGCTCAACTGAATAAAATGTCACTGACCTTCCTAGTGGTGTGTCACTGCTTGTTCTTTCACTCATTTTTAATACAGTAAAAACACGTCTAGAATAGCTATTAAAATACTGCTACCCTGTAGTTCAGTTTACTTTATACAACAATTCCCCTACAAATCTGAACTTTTTTGGAGGTATACATAACAACACGGACACTGCTTTTCCAGCTGTAAAAAAGAAAGAATAAAAAAAAAAAATCAGTATTTCAACAATTCATTTTATTTAAAAAACCATGAATTAAAGCAAACATCTACTTAAAATTATTTACTAAGACTTGATCTACAAAACCAATTTTCAAATTTCTCCTAAACAGTTATTCTATACCTCAAAAATCATAAAGATGATTTTATGCACAGTCACTATTTTATGATTCTGCAAAAAGGATAAAGCTAATCAAATGTATATAAAAATGTGAAGTCAGATTTTAAAAAACATTTTGCCATAGATTCCTTTAATCATTGTATTTTGAAAGAAAGTTCTCTCCTTTTTAAGGCTTAAGTAAAATACAGATGAAGAAATCATGAGGAGAATGTCAAGGGCAGAAGTAAATGCATCTGACGTAGCCTAAAAATTGATGTACAAGTAATGGTTTCCTTAAAAGGAAATGACTTCAAAAGCCAAATTACACTGAATTTTCAGCAAAAGATATTATACATAAATCAAGGGCAATAAAAATTAAAGAGGACATAAAGGTGAGTCATACGAGGGATATTTCCTAAACTCCATGTCAGAGATGTATTATGACACTTGAACTACCTCAATAAGATGCTTAGGAGAGTTTCTGGAGGTTGCTCAGAGTGCTAAACCCTGACAACTGGTTAATTATGACTGCTAAATTGCTTCCTTTATTCTTTACCAAAATGTGTGAATTTTAGGGATCTGGCATGCAGATGGCTTAAAGACTAAGAAAATAGAGCCAAAAGACAAATTTTTACTCACAAATGTGTACCAGCTACTGCGGGCTATTTGGCACTATCTGCTTCTGTGCTTCATATTAAATCCTTTAACTCGCTTCAATGTGCCTGTGCTGGATTTAGAGCCACTTTTGTCCCTAGGGGAGAAAACAGGAGCTAACTGAGAATCCACATGACACCAACGTTGGGTATTCATTGCTGGAAATCCTCTAAATGATAAGTCACCTTACATTAGGAAATCAGTACAATACAGGAAGAAAAAAATTAACAAGCTTACCACCAATTTTAATCCCACATTCATTAGTTTCGTTAATGCAAGATAAAATAAAGAATTGTCACCATTTCTGATTTGAATTTAAAAAGATGTGACAGATGAAAAATATTTAAGTTTGAAAGAATCTTAATAGTTATGTGTATACATGTATATCCAGGAAGAACAAGTACATTTTGGCTAAATTTTCATTCAACTATTTTCATTCAATACTTAATTTAATTTCATATGTATTTCATTCATAACTTTCATTCAGTATTTCAATTTGAACCAGTAATATATGCACATGGTACAAAGCACACAGGAAGATACAGAGAAAACACAGTGTCTGACCAGACCCTATCCTACAACCACCTAGGTCCCCACAGGCAATCTCTTATTTTGTGCCTCTTTCTAGAGGAGAAACTCTTTCAATACTTGTGTGTAGATGAAGCCCAATAAAATCTTACATTTGGATATAATACTGAAAAGAGGTATCTCAAAAGAATTATAGTTAGCCTTGGGGCGTTACAAATTGAAGTTTTATAATAATAAGCAAGGGACACAAATAACCAGAACATCATCTCCCTCAAATGTGCTATTGTCCCCCACTCCATTTACCGCTTTTCAGTCTTCTTATGGACTTTCCACCAGTACATCCCATGAGTGTCAAAATTCCATTCTATTGCAATATTTTGTCTTACGAAAATCTGTTTGTAAAATATCACAGATTTAGGTCATATGAATGCTGAAAAGACAACTTCAAGAAAAAGGCAAATTCTCCTAGCCTGAGCTACTTAAATTTTAAAAAGTAAATGGAACTTTTCTAAGACAGAACACTGTACTATTCTAATTAGATTGGAATTTTTTTCCCCCTCCCTCATTAGACTGTAGCATTTTTGGTACCATCTTTTGGCAATACATAAAATAAACTTCTCATTTGGAGTTAAGATATTAATTCCAGAGGTTCTGTTATTAGACTCCATTAGGCAACCAGTACACAATTCTCCATCATATAATTAAGGAGACAAAATTGCTCTCAGAGTCACAGATGATCCTACTTGTTCCCAAACGCCAGTAATTTACCAATTTTATAGTTCTTTCCACATTCAGAGTATGCTTACTCTTACCTACACTTAATTTTTTAACTCAACTTCTAAAAATCTTAAATTAATGCATTTTAAAAGGAAACTTTACATCATCACCTTATGCCATACATATATAAATATATGTAACAAAAACATAACTTTAAGAAAAAAACCTCATCCATATACTACCTAGAATCAAGTCAAATCCCACTCGTGGAAAGGATCCCAAATTTGGGACTCAATGATTCAAGCCTGACTTTGTTTTCTATATTAGAACACTGAAACCCAGAGAAATGGCCTAGGAAGTCACAGAAACAGTTTGGGTCAAAAGGTTTTTATAAATCCCCAATTATTAAAACAAAACAAAACAAAACTCCACTTATTCCATGATCTTAGTTCAAGGTTTTTATATAGGTCACCCCGTTTCCATTCTCTTTTCAAGTAACTATACTTTAAAAAAAAAAAAAAAAAAAAAAGTTTGGTGAATTAGCAAATCAGGGGATAGCAATCCAGGAATTAACTGTACTTTTGAAAAGAAAAGTCACCAAAACCTTGAAAGAAAGAAAAAAAAAGACCCCACAAATTAATGAATTTTAAAATAAGGTCATGAATCCACAGAAAACAAGTTTCAACCAGAAGGGAGAAAAGCCCAAGTGCTAAACTTTGTGATAATCCTCCAACGGGGCAGCCCTATCGCACAGGAAGGGATGGCACGGACAAGTTCCTCTCGGAAAGAGCAGCAAGACCAATGAATTCCCAAGTGTTAGAGACCCCACAAGGCAGCGGGTCCTACACAGAACTGAATTCCGTGGGGGAGAAGACTTCTTCTACTAAAGCACAACCAGGTCGTTGTAATTCCTTTCCAAATCTATTTCCACGAGGGCTTTTCCTCTGGGATCTCCTGCGCCTGCGAAATGGGACACACAAGGGAGAGAGAACATCTGCGGTCCTCCAGGGCCCAGCCTCCCGGGGGATCCGAGGCCTGAGCACAACCAAGGGCGCAGGGTGAGCCTTTCCGATGTGCTGCAATTGAAAAAAGGTGCCTACGGAGCGCCCCTTGCTGCAGGCGCCCTAGGGCGCCGCGGCCCGGGGTGTCCTTGCACCACCCGAGGAGCCTCGTCCTGCAGGCGAAGGTCAGGAGCTCCTCCAGCTCCTCCGCACGCGCACCCGAGCTCCCCCCGCCTCCCAGCTCCTGGAAGGAAACCCCAGGAGCCACGGACTCCAGCATCCACACCTGGGAGCAGGTGCGCCTGCAAACCCACCCGACCTGGGGCGCTGGGGGGGGGGGGGGGGGCGGCCGACCGGCCTCCAGCAAGGCCTTCCCGGTGCAGCGCGTCTGTTGCACAAAGTGAGAACAACAAACGGCTCGTCCCGTCGGCAGGTGTCGGGGGCAAGGTCATTCCGAAGGGGCGGGGGGGGGGGGGGCGCAGCCGGGAAGGAGGGAAGGCCCCCCGCAACGCTCCGCGCTCAGGCTCCAGGTCGCCCCCTGGGTCTCCCAGCCCCCCCGCCCGCCCCCCAGCCCAAACTATTTTCTAGACAGGAAATCCACATTTATGCTCAAAATGAGACCCCGAACTAGGAGGAGGGAGAGGCCAGCCCCAAAACTAGCTCCCCAGGAGCGTGTGCCGCTCTCCCTTGCTCTCCTCGGGGGCCGAGGCGGCGGCAAAGGTCCTGAAGAGGAGAAGAGGCCAGAGCCCGGGGGTCGGGGCCCGCGGCGGCAGCAAGGTCGGCCCGGGGCCTCCGCGGGTCCCTCCGTCCGCCCGGGGGCACGGCCGCCGCGCTAGGCCCCGGAGGACGGCTCGGGCCCCGGGCCGCGGGTCGGGAAGGCATCAGCACTCACCGCTGGGCCCGCGGGAGGGTCCCCGGCGACGGCCGCCGCCCTCCGGCTCCCGGGCGTTCGGGTGGGCGCTCCCGGAGGCCGTTGGCCGAGCGCACCGAGGCGCCCGGGGGAAGCACCGGCCGGAGCGGCCCGCAGCGGGCCGGGAGAGACGCGAGAACGGCCGGGGCTGGCCCTCGCCGGGAGCCGTAGCGCAGGCAAGTTCGCGGTCATGTGATACAGGGAAGGGCGGACGTGAGGCTCACGCACGGGAGCGGGGGCCGCGCGACGGCGCTACGGGGCCATCTTTGTTGAGGGCGAGCTGCGCCGATCGCGGTCCGCGGTGCGTCTACGGTTCGAGTTTAGTTCACGCTTCAATTTAGGAAGAGTGAGTGATCTGTAAGACCCACGTGTTTGCAAGGTCAACCTTCGATTGCCGGTTAAAATAACGATTCTTCAGGACTATCTGCATGAAAGCCCCAGTGGCCTGAGCCCTCTGAATATCTCACCACCCCTTGCAGGTGATGATGCACCTGCATCCACCAATTTGGATTGCTCGCGGAGCCCTCTGATTATTAAGAGGTCTTCCGTGACAGCGGCCCCTGCCCTGGTGGCTCCGCTGATCCGTCGCGAGGAGAGTGCTGGCAACGAGCGAGGTTTTTCGGTGGTTAGCAGCCTTGTTGAGCTTCGGGAGCGCCCTCTGCATCGCACCAGCCAGATGCTCGCTTCCCGCGGGAAGCTCCGTGCCTCGCTCGCCCGCTCGGACCCCGGGCCGAGGCCGAATCGCCGGGTATTTTGCGTGCCTGGGATTTAGCAAACGGCCGAGCAAGGGCATGCCCAGGAGGAGGTACTTGGCCAGAATCTAAAGTTGGTCCAGAAGTCGGTTTGGAGAAGTTACCGTTCTCCAAAATAATTTTGGGAAGAGGCCCCTTGAGAAGTACTGCTCCTGAGTCCCCTCTATTTAATAGGGACAAATCATCCTCCTGTAAGAATAGGTTGGTTTTAGGAATGAGGAGTCATTCCCGACCAACCTTTCCGGGGAAGACAGAGAAATCAAGCAGGGTAAGCCAGCCATGGCCAGAACTTGTAGAAATAAGAGCCCTGCTGCTTCCACCAGCACCAGCACCCTTCCACTTTTTTTTTCAAAGATTTTTTAAATTATTTATTTTAGATTTTATTTCTTTATTATCATTCATGAGAGACACAGAATGAGAGAGAGAGAGGCAGAGGGAGAAGCAGGCTCCATGCAGGGAGCCCGACGTGGGACTCGATCCAGGGTCCCCAGGATAAGGCCCTGGGCCGAAGCCGGCGCTAACCCCCCGAGCCACCCAGGCTGCCCAATTCTCATCACTCTTAATCTTTCTGGATCATTTGGTTCTGTGAAAGGAGGCAGTGTGGTACTTGAAATCACCAGACACTGGTAGTAGACTTTCAAGAAGGAAAAAAAAAAAGCCTTTTTCTCTCCCTTACCTGGAAACACTGCCCCCTTGTCTTTTGTGATAAAGCGTCATGCTGGGCCTTCTTCCCTCATTAATGTGGACATTCCT
This sequence comes from Canis lupus familiaris, assembly GCF_011100685.1. Taxonomy (NCBI): domain Eukaryota; kingdom Metazoa; phylum Chordata; class Mammalia; order Carnivora; family Canidae; genus Canis; species Canis lupus. Next base: position 40,308,918 of record NC_049246.1, on the reverse strand, counting down.
GTTTATGATTCAATCCATCGTTGACTATCTTTGCACCCATAATTGCTCCAAATCTTTTTTTTGGGGGGGGGGGCGGGGGGGAACGGTGGCATATAAATCTAAATAATTGAACACATCCATTGAGTCTCATCTTGTCGCACTCTTCTAGTCAATTCTTCATAAGCGTTCCTTTGGGGTTTTGACCCCAACAGGGTTTCAAACTCAAATTTTCTCCCTTTTCCCAGTCCAGATACCTTCTTCTGATTTTTGTTTTAAAGTAATGGCAAGGGGATCCCTCGATGGCTCAGTGGTTTAGCGCCTGCCTTTGGCCCAGGGCGTGATCCTGGAATCCTGGGATCGAGTCCCACGTTGGGCTCCCTGCATGGAGGCTGCTTCTCCCTCTGCCTGTGTCTTGGCCTCTCTCTGTGTGTGTCTCTTGTGAATAAATAACTAAAATCTTAAAAAAAAAATAAGGTAATGGCAAGATTATTTTTCTAGTCACCAACTTTCAAAATTCTGAAGTCCTCTTTCACTGTCTCCCAAGCCCCCATCTCTTAGATTCCCTCACCTCAATGTCAACTCTCCACTTTGTTCCATTCCCACTGCTTGTTTAGCTTTAGATGATCATTATGCATCATCTGGGCTGATAACCTTTTAACTGGCCATCCCAGCTCCAATCGCTTTTCTCCTCTAATTCTTAATTCTTATTAATTCTTTGTGGTTGGATCCACAAAGAACCTAGTTTTACAGATTGTGTGACATCCCAAATTTGAAGCCCCAGGTTTAAAAGAAATTGATAATTTATAGTTCTCTACAATTCAAAAGTCCATAACAGCAATCCAGTAATTTTTTTAAAGACTTCATTTATTTATTCATGAGAGACACACAGAGAGGCAGAGATACAGGCAGAGGGAGAAGCAGGCTTCCTGCGGGGGCCCGATGTGGGACTGGATCCCAGAATTCCAGAATCACGCCCTGAGCCAAAGGCAGACGCTCAGGAGAAGCTCAGCTGCTGAGCCACCCAGGTGTCCCCAAATCCAGTAATTTTTAAAGTCACTTGAAATTATGAAATAGCCTGGCCAGAGCAGTATATAAAATACTGGACCTTCTAGGTTACCATTTATATGATCATTCTACTCTTGTCAGAATCTTCACTGGCTTTAATACCAGCCAATGAAATACAAGTTCAACCTGGTATATGAAACTCTACCTAACATGGCCCTAACTCATACAATGCCACTTTATTTACTGCTGTGTTTGTGTATGTGTGCATATGTGATGTTTACATACACAGAATACATATATTCTTGCGTATTCCATATGTGTTCTTCTTTTCTGTATATTCTTGACCACTCACTAATTATTCTCTGAGATTGCTTCATGCTTTCCTAACTACTTACCCTTATCCATACTATTCCTGCCACCTGGAATGCCATCCTGCCTCTAGCCACCTTCTGTTTCTTGAAATCCTAACTGCCCTTAAAGAACCACCTACGATATTCCTTCTTTTCATAATTATTTCCTGAGACCTCCAACTTTTGAATCACTATTTGTTGTCTGTCAAAGCACTTACCACATTCTGTCCAATATTATAATTAATTTATGTATTTGCCTTATTTTCTGCTGCCAGATTAAGTTCTGTGTTTGAGACCAAGGTCTATGTCTCATCTGGATGTCTTCTGTGGAGCCAAATACCTTGAGCATGCTGTAGGTCTGCGTTACAAAGTGATGAGTGAGATGAGACCTCTTTCCTGGTTTGGCTGATAAACCGTAATTGACCATTCCAAAGCAATAGTTCTAAAAAGGTTTTGAGCAATGTCAGTATTTTTAGAAAAACCACAGTCTACAAACAACTTGAGAGGGTCATATTTATCTGGATGTTTAGATTTAGCGTGGTCATTCCAAATCAATTAATTTTTTTCTGCTGTGTTTGGTTGTTGCTCAGTTTCCAGTAGGCAGAGCTGGGAATAGGGTGAACTGAACTGGCACAGTTAGTGTTCTCTGCAAGTGCCCCATCAGTAGCAGTAGGCTGCTGAGAATCCATTAGAGATTGACCACAATTTTCTTTAGAAACAGGCTTGTAAGTAGAGAGAAAAAAAAAACTATAAATACCACATTCATTCCTCTACTTGCTGGCAGTAAAAATAAGCCCTTTTGAAGATTTTATTTATTTATTTGACACAGAGAGAGGGAGAGCACAAGCAGGGGGAGGGGCAGACAGAGGGCAAAGGAGAATCAGGCTCCAACTGAGCAAGGAGCCAGATGCGGGACTCAATCCCAGGACCCCGGAATTGTGCCCTGAGCTGAAGGCAGACGCCTAACCTACTGAGCCACCTAGATGCCCTGAAAATATTTCTAAAACATTTATATGAGCAACAATTTTCTTTGTCTTCTTAGAACTATTACCCAGGGTCACTGTTCAGTTTCTTCCTTTGACTATCTTTTTTTTTTCCCTTTAACTATCTTGATTGCCATTCCACCCAGCCTGAAAGTTTCTTACTTACAAAATTTAATATTTTGTATATTAAAAGTATTTCTCTTCACCATTTCTCTACATTTAAAATTTTATGAATATTTTTCCTTGAATGAGTATTTGTATTATAAATGGGAAACATTTATCAAAATGTACGACCCATAATTTCTGTAATTCATACATTTTCTTGATTTGTAAAAATTTCTTAAACACTGTAATAGAAAATGAACAAAGATGTGATTAGGTCCTTTATAGGAAAACAAAAACAAGCCCTAAGAAAATATACTAATAAAAACAAATACTAATTAAAAGTGACAAATATGTAGCATCACAAATATGTAGTGATCAGAATGTAAATTAAAATAGGATAGGCAAAATTGTAAAAGAACAGCTGTATCCATGGGATGCCCAGGTGGCTCAGCAGTTGAGCGTCTGCCTTTGGCTCAGGGCATTATCCCGTGATCCAGGGGGTCCTGGTATCAAGTCCTGCATCAGGCTCCCTTTGAGGAGCCTGGGATTGAGTCCCACATTGGGCTCCCTGCATGGAGCCTGCTTCTCCCTCTGCCTATGTCTGCCTCTCTCTGTGTCTCTCAAGAAAAATACATAAAATCTTAAAAAAAAAAAAAAAAAAAAAAAGAACAGCTGTATCCAGAACTGGTAAAAGCATAAAGAGATGGGTGTTTTCATTGTTGATACAGCTGGAAATTCTAACAACCTTCTGTATTTTTGTATGTATATCAAAGACCTAGTATCATGTGGGTCCTCTGATTCTATAATGTTCCTTCTAGAGATTGATCTTGAGGAAATAACTGGAAAATGTGAAATGAAACATGTATAATACGTCCATAATAAAACTAAAGTGTCCATCAATTGGGGATTCACTGACTTAACATAGTAAATCCATGCAGTGGACTGTGGTATAAATAATGATTAGTTCTTGTCTATTGATGTGAAAAAATATCCATAGAGTATTAAGTTAAAAAAAATCTGGTTACAAAACAGCATGTTTTTATTTCCATTTTTGTTTAAAAACATATTTACACAGGAAAACTCTGGAAGAGCATATACGTTAAATATCTTGGGTGAGGGTGACAGATCATGGCAATTTTTATATTCTTCAAAACTTTTGTATTGTCTGTTGTTTTTACAGTAAACACATATTTTTACAATTCAAAAAAAATTATTTCCATTTTGAAAAAAAAATAAGACCAGATATATTTTTTAAAATTTTATTTTTAGACAATACAATAAAATAACTTTTAGCTATAATTACAGAAATATTAGTACATTACAATATTGTAATGTTGTCAGGATATAATAATATAAAATATTCAATATATTTTTAAATATATTTCATTTGGTTATAGAGTAAACATTAAATTAAGTTTAGTTGCAGTAAGTTACATTTGCTGCATAGAAAAATCTTTGTAAGTTAAATTAGCAATAAATTTCAAATTTAGCATTATTGTAATACTTTTATAAATAAGTTACTTAGTAATGTTTACCTTGCAAAAAGAGACCGCTGAGAAATCCATTATTTTAGCACACTGTGAAATTCCAAAGTAGAAGCCCCAATTTGAAAAGAAACAAGTTATTTACATTTTATCTACAAAGTTAAATCTTCATAATATAAGCTCTTCATAGGCATCTGGAAAGAAATGCATGGGAGCTATGTTTTAAGGCTCAGTCTTAGAGGTATGACTGACCAACTGTTAATATGGCTTCATTGGAATGTAAGGCTTTAGCATCACCTGTCTTTCTCATCGCTGCTAACAGGGCAAGAGAACACAGAGGCTTGGGTAAGCAGAGGCCAGTAAGTAATTTGGCATTAGCACCACTCTAGGGCTTTTACGTTTTAGTTAAATTAGATGACCGTAGGGTGGTTTGTGACTTTGGACTTTAAAGAGAGGCACAGATGAGCAATTATAGCCAGCTGTACCTGGTAACTGCCTGTAGAATCGGTTCTTGGCTGTTTGCCTACAGCAGTTCCTAATTTTGAGTGTGTTGGAAACCACCTGGAGGGCTTGTGAAAATGCAGATTTCTGGGCCTTACCCCTAGATTCTGATTCTGTAAGTGTGAGGTGGGCCCTAAAATTTGCATTTGTAGCAAGTTCCCAGAGGCTGTTGATGCCACTGGTCCAGGGACCACACTTTGTAAATTACTGTCCTATCGAGGGTTTGTGGCCATCCATTAGCCCCTATATGCCATTATTATACAACTGGGACAGTAGGATATTCTTAGAGCAAAAAAGTCTTTATATTAGGTGAGTCTAAGTAAATAATCTAAGTAAAATGCACTTTATAATGTTTAAATGTAAAAATGGCTTGACAGCAGTCACCTGAGCAATGAAGGATGTGAACTATGGTCACAGTCTGTGCTGGCCTTTGGGGTTACACCTTCACCTACAGAGCCACAGAGACAAAAGCAATAACCTGAATTTAAGTATCAGCACCACCAACACCACCTGGGTGGATCAAGAAACATCTTCAGAGCTTTGCCTCAGGATACCTGACCTCTGAGATCCACCAAATAGCGCTACCATCAAGTTCAAGTGGTTCTTAGTGTCTTGCAGATTTTTGTTTTCTTAATTTTGTTCCTACCTTGGCTTCTGTGATGCCTAAGAGAAACTAGATGTCCTGGCTTTCCCTGGCAGAAGTCTTGTTTGTAAACCTTTATTGAGGCCTGCTGAATAATGATGATGGAGTATAAGAACAGTGACAAAGGATGAAAAGGGGGGAAAAAGCCAGCTCACATATGTGGGAGTCTTAACGGCAACAGTTAAGTTAGTATTCTGGGATATCAGATCAGAAACATTAGTCTCTTTTTCTCCCCTTTGCTGTCTGTAATTTTGCACCGTGCCTGGGGCATGGCTTGGTGCTGAACAAAATGCTTGTTTAGTTGAATTAAGTAACCTTGGGAATGTATCAACACACTGAAAAGCAAGTCTTAAGACCTATATCTGCAAAGCTATACAATTTGTACATTAAGATTTTTACACGATTCTTTCAACATGGTTGGTGAGAACATGTAATATAAAACACATTTTTTACAAAGAGTTAGAGAAATAGGGACTAAACCTGGAAATACCTAAGTTACATGGAGTATGAATGTGTCACAGCAAAAGAAAAATAGTTTGAGCCTGATTAGTGAGCAAATGTCTTAAGCATTCTCAACATTTATAGGGATGGGGATAAAGTGCACATCAAGTAAGTAGTGTCCTTATTATTTGGGTGGGTGAACTGGTAAAAAAAAAAAGCTAGATACATTTTAGAGTATGTGTGTAACAGCATCCTATTAAAACTAATTCATTAAGGGCAAAATTTGAATGCAAGCAGGTTACATTGCTGTGGTGAAAGGAATTCAGTGGACAAACAAAAAATCTTTTAAAAAATATGAACAAAGCCATTCAGGGAAACCCCCTTTTGGCCTTAGTCTTGGGTACATCTGAAAAAGCGCTAGAATATCCATGAACCTCAGTTCAGTTCCGGCTTCCTCAGGCCCTAGGTTACTGAACAGGTCTGAAAGTTCAGTCTGGTTCATGAGGAGCCATTACTCTACCTGCCCCAACATCTCCTTCCAGTCCCAGGGACTAAAGGGTGTGGTGGCACCATCCTAAACTAATTTAGCCTCCCTGAGTCTCAAAGACTGGAATAGAAGGGGGCAAAATCTTGGGAATCCAGTGGACCAAATAGCTCTTAACTTGTAGCATCAAACTTTATACAATCGCCATTGAGATCATGCAATTGGATACAAGTGGAATATGATTTCAGTGGTGTTTTTTGAAAAGTCTGCTGCCTTACCATGGGAAACTCTGCAAGAGCACAAGATTTAGATATCAGGATCACAGAACTGACTTAAAACAAATGCTTTGTTGTGCGGGGAAACAAATAGAAACTTTGTACTAAGTCATCACAGAACCATATTGTATGGTTAAAGGAAATCCCTAAATAAATGCATATTCTGCATCATAACTTGCTTATTTAGGACAAAAAAAGAACAGTTCTGTTTTATTTCTTCATTGTCTTCTCTTCATGCACACCCGACAGCGACTTATTATCTTTTCTAACTCCCCAGCTTTCGTAGTTGATGGAATAGGTTTTCTGAAACAAAAGCAAAAGACACAAACAAAAGATGTCATCAATGCATAGATAAAGAGGAACTACTTGGCTGGGTTTGAGCTTTATTAATAAATATTGTAGCTCACCTAAACCTTATTGTAGGAGGTATATTTCTGTAAAGGTATGTACGTCGACATTTTATGATTTAGTTGTATTTCAGCAGCAGTAAGGAAAACATAGGCTGTAATCCAAACTCACAGATCCTCTGTCATCAAAACCACCCTTACCCTTTAAATAGTCTGTCCTCCAGTACAGTTAAAAGCAGCAGATCATTTAGTGGTTTTATTCAGTAATTTGCTATAAGCTTATAGACAAATGATAAATATATTTGGTGGTGACAAAAATCACATTTTTGGGTCTTCACTGGTGCAGTAGTACAAAACCATAGCTACTTGTTGACTGGAGAGCACTTGTAAGGTGGGAGTGCCAAGCTAAACAGGATTTTGTTGGTGCAGGGAGATCTTTTAAAGGTGAGTTCATCGACACACAGTTAAGGAAAATGTAACATAGCAATCTCTGAATAGTTCTGCATTTGGGTCATCAGATTAAACTTGACTTTGAATAGTTACCTGAACATTCTTTGGGGGTTTAACGAAGCCAACCAGAAACTGTAGGAATTTGAATAGTAGTTGCACGTTCCTCTTCCGTGACATTCTATAAACGGACTGGCTCGGAACTCTTCCAGGCAGGAGCCGGGGGAGGCCAGTGCTTGCCCAGCACCCTCAGAACCTGCACTTGTGAACTTTCACATTAAAAATATCTGGATAAGAATTCTGTGCATGGTGTTCAAATTTTCAGTGCTCTTTTTCTTTTGTAGTAAAAATATATTTTTCTTTTTTCAGTAAAAAAAAAAAAATCGTGTGAATTAAACTTTTATACTTCTTTACCCAGATTTGCTAATACTCGAGGTACCTTCCAAGTTGAGGATTAGTCATCAAAAATAAAGCAAAAGCTATTTCTTCTGCCTAAATGCTCCTTTTCCTTATTCAGCTAGCTTGTTTTCATAGTTCAGAAATCTGCTTAAATATAACCTCTAGGAGGCTTTCCTGGACCTCTCTTCTCTTGAACAATCTCTCTCCTTATTTTCTTCAGAGTACTAATCACCACCTGAACCCATTACTATTACGGTTATTTTGTCTTCTTGCTGGCTGTCTACCTTCACCACTAAGATAGAAGTTCCGTGACCAGCAGGAACTTTGGTTCATTGTTGGTATTCTTTTTAGTGCTTTAAACAATCCTGGCACATGGTAGATGTTCAATAAATACTTGTTGAATTAATAGCTAAATGAATGGATGTCTGCGAGTAATTAAGGGGGAATAATGTATCATATGTGATGCTGTACCAAAATAAAATGAATAACCACCAACCGCATATGTGCGGCTAGCAGAATCACTGATGGTCCAGAGATTTCTTCATTTAGCACTTAACATCTGGGGAATCTTTCTTTAAAAGGCTTTTTCTCTTAGTGCCCATCTTCATATGAATGTCAAAGGGGCACAGGGTAAGGCAAAAAAGATTTTAGAGCAGATAGACTCAGGTTCAAATCCTAGTTTTACCACTGACTAGTTGTGAGACTTTGGGGTCTTCATATTTATTTATAAAACTGTAGAAGACAAAACTACCTCCAGGGTTTCCATAAGGATTATGGGCAATGTATATAAAACAGCTGCCACATTTTAAAGCAGGCATTCTATTACTAATATAGTATTACTCTTCACCTAAATGTCTTATTTAGAATTTATGGGTAAAGTCATTTTTTAAAATGCTCCATTATTTACAAAAAAAAACCTACTTTAAAAAAGTGTATTTCCAGATTTTCGAGCAAATGTTCATGGAATACTGTGCACACTAATGTCAGGCAGCATCAGTTTTGGGGGCCACATTTCACCCAGTCCAATGTAAGGTTCTAAGGGTATTCTTTACTATGAATTTGCTGTTCCTTTCCTCCTTACCATGATAAACGAAAATCCTTTCCAGAGAGAAATCCAGCCATTGGGACATGAGGGAATGTCAGTGGTTTGGCTGTGAATGGCTATGGCAATCGTAGGACCTTCACAGACAGTGCATCTGTAATGTGAAATAAAGAATATGGCAGCTGGGGCGCCTGGGGGGCTGAGTTGGTTAAGTGTCTTGCTCTTGGTTTTGGCTCAGATCATGATCTCAGAGTCATGAGATTGAGCCCCACATGGGGCTCTGAGCTCAGCATGGAGTCTGCTTGAGATTCTCTATCTCTGCCTCTCTGCCCATCCCCCCACTTGCACAGTGTTTCTCTCTAAGATAAATAAATAAAATCTTAAAAAGAGAGATTATGGCAGCATCAGCACTTTCTGCCCTATATGTGCTGCCTTACGTTCCATTACAAATGAAATGATTCATCTGATCCCATCACAGAGCTAAGGGATTAGATTTTTACCTGCTAATATAAGGCTCCAGGGCCCTGCCAGTAATTGGAGCCATGTCCATTGGCATCAGAGCTGGTGTTGACAGCCAGTATGAGTAGTCATTTCGAGATGCAAAATTACAGACATTGTTGATGTTACAGAACAAGAATGGCATTGTGGTAAATCGCTGCAGGCAGCTGCCGAGAGTTCCTAATGAAACATCAGACTGAGTATCACTTTCAGTACATTAAAATTATATTGAGTAACATTACTAGGTAGAGGCTAATTAAAACAACCTATGGCAGAAATGAGATAGACAACCCCAAAAAAGTTATTTGCAGAATGTGTTATTAAAAAGTTGTGGGGAGGGGATCCCTGGATGGCTCAGCGGTTTGGCGCCTGCCTTTGGCCCAGGGCGTGATCCTGGAGTCCCGGGATCGAGTCCCGCGTCGGGCTCCCGGCCTGGAGCCTGCTTCTCCCTCCTCCTCTGCCTCTCTCTCTCTCTATGTCTATCATAAATAAATAAATAAATAAATAAATAAATAAATAAATAAATAAATAAATAAATAAATAAAAAAAGTTGTGGGGATCCCTGGGTGGCTCAGTGGTTTAGCACCTGCCTTTGGCCTAGGGCATGATCCTAGAGACCCGGGATTAGGTCCCCCATTGGGCTCCCTGCATGGAGCCTGCTTCTCCTTCTGCCTGTGTCTCTGCCTCTCTCTCTGTGTGTGTCTCTCATGAATAAATAAATAAAATCTTTAAAAAAAAAAATGTTGTAACAATGAGAGAAATCAAAGATCCAAGAAGTAAACAGATTCTCCTTCTCCCCCAACCCTCTTAATACTTCCGGTGACCGTTTCTCATCAGTCTGGCACTTGAGGACTGGTCGAGGTCAGTGGGGAAAATCTTTGCTTCAAAGTATTTCCAGTTATTCAAATATATGTAATAGCTAATAATTAGATAAAGCCTTAGAAAAGCTGCTACTTTTAAGATTAAAAAGCAAACGTGACTTAAGGGAAAATTGTTTGCATTGAACAGGACGAGCTAGACTAACATTCATGAGGTAGGCTCCTTCCAGAGCTGTGCATTCCAGAACGAAAACCTGACATTAGGCCCTTGTTGTTTTTTTATTTAACTCTCTTTGAAAAGTGCTGCAAGGTACTCAGGCTTGTTTGCACATCAGTGCAGAGAGAAGTACCCCCTGCTACAAAAATTGACAATCCGGGTATGGAACAAAATGAATGAAAACGAGGACGGGGACATTACCCAAGTCTTGTCCATGGGCTTGTTCATTTCCTTGTATGAAAAGAAGAGAAAAGCCACTATAGAGTGGCGCTGTCCCTTCTGGACAGGAAGGAATCACTGTGGTCTGACTATGCCTGGTGAAGATAAAGCCCCTCTTCATGGTCCCAGTTGCAGGTGGTCCAGGGTCTCCAGGTCTTCCCTTCAAGCCTGGCAGTCCATCTAATCCAGGTGGTCCTTTAAAAAATATGTTATACATGTTGTGATACAAACAAAACCTCAAATTCATTTTCTCAAAATACTAATTTAAATGCTTATGTATATCTGTTAAGCTCCTCCTTAAGGGGTCCTACAGAAGAATGGTTTACAAAATGGCCAAGTATTATTAAATGTTGTCTAGTGTCAAACAGTACTTCTTCGTCGTATAAATGTTTGTGTATATCGAGTGGTGAGTTTTTGAGATGAGGGCTTCTTTGTCTTCCGTGATGCCTCACACAGTGGCCAGCACATTTTATGTACATCTTTTGCGTGCCAATGAATGTACCTTATTTACAAAGTGGTTAAATAAGTCAAATATCTACAATTTGAAAGTCTATTCAAGTGGATAATAAAAAATGACATGTGCTTTTGATAAAGTCAGCAAACATGGAAAACAACTGAAAGTTCTTTTAAAGGTATAAACTTAGAGAAAGTTTTTAATCAATTAATACGGCATAAAACATTTTTTTTTTTTACTGTGGTAAGAGTTAGTTTCTTTTATCTATATGAGTTTAATGCCAAATAAGTAGTTTTTATACTTTTTTTTCCTCTGCCCTAGAGTAAGTTAACACACATTTGTCACTTTCTAAATAATATACCAGAGAGCTATCCTTCTGTCCATTGTCCTGTTCTTTCTTCTTCTTTTCATCATCAGCTAGCTATTATGATTTTGGCACTGGCTTCCATCCCCCGTTAGCCCCTGATCCATTTCCACTGCCTCTATACCCCAAGTACCACCCAACCCACCTTGGGTCCTAAAGAAATGCAAGAGGGTAGGTAGAGACTTGGATTTTGGGCCCATGAGTCAAAAGAGGTATTATTGTTTCCCACAAACGGCCATGCCCTGGAGTCCGGCAATGCCCCAGTGTAGTCAAGACTCAGGAGTCAATCATTTAACAATTTGTTAAAGCCCCAAGATTTTTTTTTTTTTTCAGTCTACCCTCTATTCCTGTCTTCCAGGGGTCTTGGCTTATTCTTTGAAATTAAAAATAGACCTATTATTAATATCTAAATTCATCAAAGTCTCATTTCTTACTTGAGTTGTCCAAAATTGTATGTTTTTAATATATCAGATAGAGGAAGATACACATTCTTCACTTTTCCCAACATCTACCCTCATTCCCAGAAAGTGTAATTGGACACAAGCTAAGGATGCCTCCAGCTGTCTGGACAGGAATTGCGATTAGATGAGCATGACAAGAACTGGAAGTGAGCTTCCATGCAAGTATGCATCATAAGGATAGTCTGCATTTCTGAGAGAGAGAGGCCAGGGCTCTCAGTTTATACCTGTGCTATTAACTCTTAGATCCTTTTATCATTCTTACGAGGCCCTATGGCATTAGGACTCATTCTATCTACTTGCTAATGATTCCCAACATGATTTGTAGGGTAGGACCCTCACTCTTGCTATGGCCCAATTCTGAAACTTGGTCAGTAAAGTTTTCAGTTAATAAAATTAATTGATAGAATTATGAATTAAGAGTTTTACATTTTGCCACTTTGGAAAACACATTTTAAGGAAAGTTGAATGATTACGTGTGTTCATGACATTGCTAAATCATGAGTGATTATGCACGATGTCATAATATTATATATTTATATGCATAATTCTATTGAATTTTTTAAGATTCAAGTCTCTAGTCTTTACAGTTTTATTATAGTAGACCTGGTCATATGTCAATAAATGGGGAAATAAAAACATGTTTTTTCTTACTTTAACAAAATCAGCAATTCTAAAAAGAAGATTTTGTTATCTAGGAATTTTCTAGAAAGTCCTTTTGAAACTTTTGCGGAAGTTGATATACTTGATCCAAGTATATCAAATTGACATAAATACTTACCTGGCAGGGGAGATACCATGATCACAAATTGACATAATAGCTTATGTTCAGACTAAAAAAAAATATTTTTTAACAAGAGAACAAATCTATACCTTATTTTATTTATTTTTCAGTAAGTTTAAATCCTGGGGGGGGCGGGGGGTACAGCAACACACAGATTCTGTAGCCAGTGGCTTTAGCAGGAAGGTTGCTTTGGAATTTGGCATGAGTAGGAGCTTGCGTGACTTACTTTCCCTCAGATGACTCAGGTTTGCCCCCAGGACTCACTGTAGTGTTCTTTACTTGGTACACATAAGCACATCTGTTGCCTAGATAAAATTTAGCTTCAGCTCCAGCATAAACACCTTCAAGCTCCAGAAGAGGTATGTGCTTCCTCTGGTTCTGGAGACCCTGCTTACAGCCAGCAAAAATGGCCTTGGACCACAGCCTTCCAGACATATTTGTCATTTTAGAAATCCTGTTCCCAGCAGGTCCCTCTTACTTCCCCTCAAAGTTCAGGGACCTTATCCCCACCCAGACTAAAATATTTAAGATGGCCTTTTTCAGGATAACACATGAGTTGTTCACTCACTCAGGATTCAAGCATGGCATGCATGGCATAGTGGAAAGATGGCTTTCCTCAATAAAGACACTAAGTTGCTCTTCTGTTCATATCAAGATGTTCTTTTGAACTGTGTACTTAAATGCCACTACTATAAGTACTTGTTATTAGATAAGGACTCTTATAAATAATTAAAAACAGTACAGGTCTTCCCAAAAATAGAATTGGTGCTTTATTAGGTCTGTCTGTCCTAAGGCTAAAAATTTGGAGTACATTTATTTGCCCAGTTAAGAGATAGGAAGAATGGTGTATTCCAATAACTCTTCGTTTTTCGCCTTCTTCCAAATGAACGTTTTGTTCCTGGCTTTTAATGTGAACAAACTGAAAAGCAAGATGACTCTTACAGTCACATATCCGAACGAGACTTCTCTCTATATTGAAACAGTATTCCTTCAGTGAAGAGAACGAGCCAGCTCCTTATTTACCTTGCTCGCCTTTACAACCTTTGTTGCCTTTTTCTCCAATTGGCCCAGGAGTTCCTGGTATTCCATCCATGCCTGGTTTACCTCTTGGTCCACAGGGTCCTAGGCAAAAAACCCAACACCCTGTTGAATGGTTCATACAGGATAAAACGTAGGGTGGCCAACCACCCCAGTTTACCTGGGACTTCCCCAGTGTCAGCAATGAAAGTCCTACAACACTTACAGACAAGCCCGGACAGTTGGTCATCCAACCTGTTACACCCGAAACAAAAAGCCGCCCCCCCGCCACTCAAACAGAACTAGGAACATCTGAAATAACAGCAGTTTAAAATTGTGCTGCCATTTTGATTTACACTGTTCCAGAATTGGCTATTCCCTTGTACTGACCAAAGTAGTATCTCTTTTATATCCCAGGTAATTCAGGTAAACATAGAACATAACACTTCTGTTCAGAAGCCTATTAAAATGTGCCAACCCTACACAGAGGGGTTAGTTCGGTTTCCATAGACCAATACTTTGAAAAGATTTCATAAGATTAAACATACATTTGTGTTGACTACTCTTCCAAATGCTGTACAAAGTTTTAGAAAAGTATATGCATACAGAACTCAAGTTTATTCAGGCAATCATTTAGAAATAGAGCTCTAAGACTGGGAGTTGTCAGAGAAGATAGACATAATACTTGAACCTAATAAAAAACACACATACGCACCCTAACGTGTATTTGCTCAAGCTTACTGTATGCATGACAGTTTTCAGTAGATTCAAAAGGTCTTTTATTTGCTGATCAAGAGTAAAACAAGCTCACTCCTAAGACTATAAAAAAAACACTGTAATGCGTAACATTTTCTGCAAAGTTGTATTGCTCGTTTGCAAAGCACTTTCTAGAGATTTTAGTTCAACCCTTTCCTAGTAACCCACGTCAGTGCTGCCAATGCCATACCTAGGATTCCTGGTGGCCCTGGTGGCCCTGGTTCTCCTGGCATCCCCGGTCCTCCAGCACGGCCAGGTGGCCCTGGGCTTCCTGGAAGGGAGATGATCTTAACTGTGCCAGGGTCTCCACGGACACCTATGGATATGAGCAGAAGAGAATGATGGCTTCACTGATGAGTTCCCCTTTCTTCATGAGAAGCAACACAAAGGAAATAAAACTTACCAGGTGGTCCTTTTGGCCCAATTTGCCCTGGAGGTCCAGCTGGTCCCGGAAATCCTGGGTTACCCTTCTCTCCTTAAAAAAAAAAAGGGGGAAAAAAAAGATGATTTGATTCCACTTAGAACACTGGGTTCCCTATCTCTTCAGGTTTATGGTCAACTGGAAGGATATACCTCGGATTTAGAACCAGAGGAGCTGTGACAATGACTACAACTTTTGATATTTTATTTGAACCCAATCAGTCATGTTTAACGTCTTTTAAAAAATATATTCAAGAAATAGGCATTAAGATTTTGTAGTTTAGTACTGAAGGGGAAGAATTCCTAAGAGTTCACTTTTTAAATCCAGAAACCAATTCAATTGAATATTTAATTTAAAGTATGAAGTAACAATAAAACCTATTTTAGTGCTTATATCGACTGTCACAGTCATATACTTTCTTGGCTTGTTATTCTAGCTTCATTAAGAGCCTGTTATGTTGGGAACTCTCATGGATGCATCTAGAATATCTGCTTTCATGTAAACTATCAAAATGGTATGATTTCTCTTCCAAATAGTCTTTGACATGAGTAAAAGTTTACCAAGAATCATTGATTTGGAGAAATACTTTAAAAAATCCTGAAATATTATAAATATTATATCTGATCACTTAGAAATACTTTAATACTGAATATGGTGTTCATAGAAGAGGTACAAGGGGCACCTGGGTGGCTCAGTTGGTTAAGCATCTGACTTAGCTTCAATTCATGATCCTGGGTCCTGGAATGGAGCCATGTATCAGGCTATTCACTAAGTGGGGAGTCTGCTTCTCCCTCTCCCTCTTGCTTTGCTCCCCGCCCCCGCTTGTGCACGCTCTCTTTCTCTCTCAAATAAAAGCTTTTTAAAAACAGAAGAAATAGGGGATCCCAGGGTGGCTCAGTGGTTTAGCGCCTGCCTTCAGCCCAGGGCGTGATCCTGGAGTCCCGGGATCGAGTCCCGGGATCGAGTCCCGGGATCGAGTCCCATGTCGGGCTCCCTGCATGGAGCCTGCTTCTCCCTCCTCCTGTGTCTCTGCCTCTTTCTCTCTCTGTCTCTCTCATGAATAAATAAATAAAATCTTAAAAAAAAAAAAAACAGAAGAAATAAAATCATCATAGTACTAAAAGTTAACTGGAAACTATAAATTATCCACTTGGTATCAGAACTTGAGGAAGATGTCCATATTTGTTTATATACATCAGAAGAAGCCTAAGCATTTTTCCTTTTGGGGATTAAAAGTCCAAATAAGGAAGTGCAAACTTGTCAGTAGTGCCAGCTGATAGATGGTGTTATTCTGAAATTTAAGAGGAATGTGTTTCATGGAACATATTTCAAAAGAACTGATTTTATGAATCTCCCATCTAAATACCTCTAAATATTTCACCAGAACTTTTTTGTTTAGTGGCGCCTTTATATAACTTCTTTTTTGAAGGTTTTATTTATTCATTTGAGAGAGACAGGGCAGAGGGAGGGGGAGAGGCAGGGGTGGGGTAAGGGGCGGGGGCAGAGGGAGAGGGAGAAGCAGGCTCCCTGCAGACCTCCTTGCTCTCTCCCAGAAGCAGAGCTCGAGGCAGGTCTGGATCCCAGGACCCAGAGATCCTGACCTGAGCCAAAGTCAGACACTTAACTATCTGAGTCACCCAAGCGCCCTGAGCCTTTATAGAATTTTTTTACAATCTCACATATCCTTCTTCTGAGAGGTGGGGTGTAACAGGTGGGATGCGCTTCCCAGGCTACCTGCCAGTGTTCACCCTCCCCCACAATGTCTAGTGGGAATCCTCAGAATCATTTGCTCTGATTTATTCTTAACTAACTTGTTCCTGAATAGTCAGTGATTCAGGAAGGATCCTGAAAGCATTGAGAAAGGCTCTCTTTCAACTCTACATTGTTCTGTCTTGCACCTGGAAAAGGTTTTCCTTTGTGAAAATGTGGCTTTGTTCCCTTTGGCTACACACGCACTATTTAGCACCTGTGTAGTCTATAGTAATAGATTCCTTGCTGACAAAAGCAATGCAGAAGATTTAATCAGTGAAGACAACAAATACAGTATTCAAAACCTTATTTAAGGTTCATAGCATCCTTATGGGAGATGTGAAAATTATTTTCTGAAACCTGAAGTTTACATTTATGTGGACGAAAATTTTAAACTTAAAACCCCACAAAGTATAGTTCTCTTCTGATTAAAACACAATACATGTGCCCAAACAACAAATACCTAAATCCACATATAAAAATTTACTTACCCTCCCCCATTCATAGTTTGGTAAATACTCATTTAGGTTTTCAGCTTTTTAAAATTATAACACATATGCAAGTTAAAACAAGCAAATTCAAAGAAATACTATTGATATTGATGTAGTTGCCCATTCCTAACCCAAAATACGTCAGTATTCTCAAAGGTAACCACTTTAAACTGTTTTATTTATTTTATTTGTTTTACTTATTTATTTTTATTTATTCTATCCTTAACGTATGGATTTAATTTTTAAGATCTCTGAGTTTGGGTGCTGGTGGTCTTCCTTCTTCACTTATAATAACCAAGGTCCTATTTGCACCCCAACTGTCCATGGTGACCAGAGTTTTTCAGTAATCATTTGCATGCCCTAAAATATAAATCACAGTCATTGTCTTTGCATCCAAAGAGTGGACAAAAACAGTACCTTTAACACCTGGAAATCCGTAGAATCCAGGATCGCCTCTGAGCCCTGGCAGACCTGGGCTCCCTGGTGCTCCCTGCATTTCAAATAAAAGGGAGCAGAACCAAAAACAAATTTTAAAAATCACAACAGTCACTGCAGTTCTGTCTTTTTTTTTTTTTCAAGTAGACAGTATATAATATTACATTGGGTCAGAATGAGCTGAAGTGGACAGACCTCATTTTTACCTTCCCATCTATCCAATCCCCCTTTAGCTCCTCTGCTACCTAGACCTCTCCTTAGGATTATTGCTGTCAATAAAACAGAAGCAAAACCTGCCCTTAGGCTCAAGCGCAAACACAGCTTCTGGACATTAATGTCTATTGTATGAGTACTGAACACAATTGAATGTTTTGTATCCTAAATGGAACTGCCCAGCATTTGGAGATCTTTCAGGAAGAGTAGGCACTGGACTGCCAGAATGAAAATTATATTTTTTTAATTTGTAATTTTTACAAAGACAACAGGGCCAATATTGAATTGTGGCACTCATCATCATTCTAACTAAGCTGGCAGAATTATAAATTACTCTGGGTCAGAGGGTTAGGCATGTAAAGTGTCTAGGGATTGGGAGCATGAAGGGGTTGCCAGGGGAGCTCTGGTATGAACTTTTGGCAAGGATGTAGTGGTCAGACCAGGAGGAGATGCTCCATCCTTATGAGGCCCACACTAATTGCCCTTGTAGCCATAGAGTGCTCAAGCAAGGTCACAGGAAAAGGAAAAGAGGGCAGAGCTTCAGAAAGGAGCTACATATCAGAAAGTAAGTTACATCTACCATTACACTGTCCATATGAATTGAGAATTTTCCTATTACTTGAAAATAATGAACTGAAAGTCATTCAAAATGCCATGAATAGCAAAACTGGCCTCTGGGTCAATTGTCTTTGGAGCAAGAAGACGAAAGAAGGAATAGTCCTATTGCTTGAATAAGCTGTTGTGAGGTCAAAGAAAAAGGGAGAGGAAACAGAACCACCAGGTCAAGAACTCTCAGGCTCCTGAGGTCTGGCTTGTTCTCCAGAGGCAGAAGCAACCAGGGAGGAGTTGCTGGTGCCAGGCTAAGCCCCTGGGTAAGAAGAATTATCTTTGAGGTGCAAATGTAGAAGCTCAGACTGCTCTTGGAAACACCAAAAGACTTAAGGGAGATCACATTTCCAAACAACACTTTCCACAGCCCAGTGCCCTTGGAAGGACGTTCCCTGTGATTACAGGATCAGTGTTGGCACTTTCAAAGAATCATGGAGAACATGAGAGATATTGAAGACTGGGCAAATGATGCATTTTAAAAAAAGTTTTAAAAAGGTAGATTCTGGAAACTAAATACCAAGAGAACTTAAGAGAACATAACATGATTCCTGACACACCACCAGGAGTACCTCATTGCCCATCAGTGATGAAAACACAGAACACTGAAGATATAACTGACTCTCTCATCAATCTCCCAGAATTTGATGTAAACAGGGGGAACGGGTTTTTCAAATATGCTGTGAAGGAGAAATGAGGTAAGATGGCCCAGGTGTCCAGTGAGAGACTTAATTCAGAGAACTTCATAGGCTGGGAGCATGAGCCTAACTAAACACAATGACATCTATACAAAAATAAATGTGAAAGTTCTGCACTTAAGTTACAAACAAACAGGCAAGAACTAAAAGTAATGGAGAAAATTTGGAAGAGATTCATGAGGAAAAGTTAGGCGTGTGTGCACATGTGTGCCACAGGCTCTGGTTGACCAGAAGCTCACTGCGCAGTGACAATGAGCTGACATGGCAGCCAAACAGCCCAAGCAGAATTTTAGGTTGGATTCTATGATGGTGATTTTCAAGTTGGTGAGAGTCTTCGCTTCTTTAGCCACTCCGTGGGGATACTGAGTTCTCACTTGCAGGGGGTATTTGTCCCAGGGGCTACATTTTTAAGGAAGATATTGACCAACTAGGATATATTCAAAATAGATGCAGGGTTGATCAAGTGTTAAACTGAATTTGAAAAATACTCGAAGCAAGTGGGAGCTATTTATAAGCACTAGAGGGTACATCAGGGGGAAAAAGGAAATAGACATTTGGGGTATAGCACAGATAACATTTTTAAAGATTTTATTTGTTCATGAGGGACACAGAGAGAGAGGCAGAGACATAGGAAGAGAGAGAAGCAGGTTCCCTGCTTCATGGGAAGCCCGATGAAGGACTCAATCCCAGGACCTCAGGATCATGACCTGAGCCTAAAGCAAACCCTCAACCACTGAGCTAACCCAGGTGCCCCTAGGACAGATAACTTTGAAAGCATTATTACTAGAGGAAAATTATGTTGTCCTCTACAGAGATCCCAAACTCTTTAAGTGTAATAAGAGTTTGGGATCGCTCTAGAGGACAACATATATATATATTCCATTGCTGGAATTGCTTAGAGTCTCAACAAGAAAAACTCAGGAATAACATGGAAAAGGGTCCCCTACAAATCAAACTTCTAGAGGCCAAATCTGTCCAACTCTGAAGATTCTCTCAACCTTCCAGACTCTTCCCTTGGGTGCACAGAAACATCACAGACGGGAATTTTTTTTTTTTTTGCCTCTGGGTACCTCTGATCCTGGCAATTGATTTAGAAGAATATAAGAAGTCAAGATAATTTTCCACACTTACCGGTTGACCCGGTGGCCCCTTGTCTCCCACAGTTCCAGGTAGACCTCTGGGGCCAGGCTCACCCATGAGTCCCTTGTCTCCTTTTATGCCTTTCACGTGGCTCCCTGGAGGGCCTGGAGGACCAGGCTCACCTGAATTTACAAAGTGCCTGTCAGTATTGCCAGTCCGAGAGGTTGGCCAGTTCTGTCGGTGATGTTTTCAGAGAATGGATAAACCCTACACCTATTGTTACCCTGCATGTTCTTTGTGTTCTGTGATGGGTTTGTGGCAAAGAGAGAATGAGATAAACAGGGAAGCACCTGGCCCAAGGCAGGAACCGTGTCTCCCTCCTAAAGGTCTATTAGAGCAGGATCTTTGCAGAGCACAGTACTCAATACTAGCAACTCAATAAATCTTCATGATGGGATGCATCTCTCTCCTTCAGGCTTATCAATTTGTCATTTACTAATTTTCCACTAGCCTCAACAGCACCAACAGCTTTGATGAGCATCGAGTGTCATATGGAACAACTGAATCAATACTGTACACCTGAAACTAGCATTACGCTGTATGTGAACTAACACATTTAAATCAAAACTTAACAACAGGATCACCACCACCACCAGCTTTGCTGCCCTCTATGTGTGAGCCAATGGGCTGGAGAAGGTGAAGACCAGAGGTCAAAAGGAGCAATGAGGTCATATCAGCAGAAGGCCAAAAGCTTCTATTAATAGTCAAACACTCTTTTCATTCTTTTATCTTATTAAAAGTAGACCCTCTACCTGGGTTTCCTCTGAAGCCTGGTGGACCTCGATTTCCTTTCTGGCCAGGGATGACTGCACCAGGAAAACCTGGTGGCCCTGGGAGTCCCGTCATGCCAGTGGGTCCCCGTGGCCCGGCATCTCCCACTGCCCCTTTCCTGCCTGGGGGGCCTGGTAGGCCTGGGGCGCCCCTGTCTCCTTTGGCTCCTATAAAAAAAAAAGTCTGGTAAGATTCATAATGCCTTGTACTTGGGGTTACAGCATAGGGGTATCTCTGGTAATGCAGACACTGTGTTTAAAGAGTCACAAAAAAAAAAATAAAAATAAAAAAAATAAAAGAGTCACGAAATATTTTTTAATAGAGACCTACTAGGAACTGAGTTGAGCCTTATTTCTGCCTTCCTTTAGTTGTTTGATTTTGGCAAAGTGACCTCACTGTTGTATGTGTCAGTTTTCCTATTTTAAAAATGACAGTTAAAACCTGATGTAGTTCAGTCTTTAAAGATCAAGTGAAATGATACACAGATGGAAGAGGGTAGTGGAAGCTCTAAAGTGTTCTCTATCTACGTGCCGCCATTATTATTATTATCGGATGAACTTTAATTACAATAACATTATTTAATCAGAGCCAAACTTCCTGGCACTGATGTGCACATTTGAAGAGTCACCCAGTTATACCCAGACAAAGCAGCAACAAAGTCGAGGTCACTATTCTGTCCTCTGGTTGCCTCTCCCCCCGGATGCAAACAACTACCCTGGAAGGGATGAATGTGGCCAGAGGTTTGTCTTTACCAAAGAGGATGCCCAAGAGGTCACCGCTTAATTACTAATATTTTTCATCTTGGAGAACCTTCAAGGAATTTGTGCTTTGACATTCATGAATGTGTAATGTGTGAATTAAAAATAACCACTCCCTTCTCTTTTCTATCTCTGCATTATTCTAGAAATAGTAAATGGGACACAGGTAGGAGACAGGAAGGAGAAGAAGGGAAAGCCTGGATGAGCAGCTAGCACAGGGAAAGGCTTGGGAGGTTATTATGTAGGAAGACAGGGTGATGATGAAATGGATGAATATTGAAATATTGAATGTCTAGCCTTTGTGTCTGATGTTCTCCAGCTTTTTTATGAAGATGTTGGATAGATGATTTCAGCTCACTCAAGCTCTGAAATGCTGTATTTGTATGACAGGGTCTGGCAATGGTCAGAGGCACCGTGATGCAGTCTTAGGTTACATAGTTCATGCCCACAAAGATGCTTCCTTGTTTACAGTATGATTCCTTCTTAGCACTTGGGAGAATTAAAACTAATTAAAAGGATTCATACCTTCCAAGCCTCAATGAACTCTTGTCTATATTTTAGTTATTCTAGAGGGAGGCACATAATCATTTACTTACTTAATTAGGCTAGTTATTATCTTTTTAAGGCTTTTTTACTTAAGATGATCATTTTATGTCAGATTTTATTTCCAAATAGATGCCAAAGTGTTCTCACCCAAATGGTTAAACTGTGAGCTTTGTCCAGGAAAATAGGACAAATAGTTTCTTTTCGGCCATAATTCTAAAACTGATCTGTGATCTGAGGGAGAAGCCTTTGTGCACGTGGGGGTAGGGTAGGTGGGGTCTGGGAGGTATGAGAACGTGGAGCCCAACCAAAGAGACTATGATATAATCAAGAAACAAATGAAAAGGGACAGCTCTTGGGGATCCCTGGGTGGCTCAGCGGTTTGGTGTCTGCCTTTGGCCCAGGGCACGGTCCTGGAGTCCCAGGATCGAGTCCTGGGACTTGTCGGGCTCCCGGGATGGAGCCCACTTCTCCCTCCTCCTGTGTCTCTGCCTCTCTCTCAATCTCTGTGTCTATCATGAATAAATAAATAAATAAATCTTTAAAAAAAAAAAAGAAAAAAGAAAAGGGACAGCTCTTGTAAACTTTGCACAGTTGAGCTGGTAGGTCAAGAGGGAGTTCCCGCCCTTCTGAGCTTCCTGCCCCAGTACCTGGCTACTCCTTGTTGGTTCTTGCAAGCATCAATATCCTGAGGTTTTCATTCACATGAGCCCTTTTTGCTAATAAAATACTCCTATCCACAGGGCCCATATCTAAGAAGGGTCAATAGAAGGTGCAATCTAATATTTCTTCTGGCAGATTTCTCTACAACTGGAAAAAGATTGAAGAAGCTGCTTATCTTGTAAAACACTGGCATGAGAAATCCAGACTCACAGTCTGCCCAAATAAAAACTTGCATATGCTTTGAATGACTTTTTTTTTTTTTTTAACCATGTTTGGTGTTGAGAGAGTTACTGGTAGCCCTAAATAAAAAGTAGCATGAACCACAAGCTACAAAATGAAGGTAACATGGCGGGAAAGAACTCGTGTCATTACTATACACTATTGCTACCCCCACCCCCCACTCAGAATAGCAGGAAGGGATGCTCCTGGAGAAGCCAGTAATTCCACCCCCACCATTTTAGGAGGCGATACCTCTAAACCATGCCAACGACCACAACAAAGGAACACATAGCAAGTCTTTTGATTTTTAAAGACTTTTGATAGAAGGAAATTCCAAAATTGGATCACAGGTTCTAATTCATTCACTTCGTTATGATGGTAATACATTTGTTTGATATATCAATCATTTCAATTAGTTTCTGTCCTCAAAGCTATCACCAGGGTCAGGGAGGCAGCACTGCTCACCTGGAGGACCAGGGATCCCTCCTGGGCCTGGATGTGCCCCCAGCAAACCTGAAAGAGATCATTTTGGTGAGTTAATATCTTATATGTGGTTAATCTCATTTATGCCAGGCAGCCCGGGTGGCTCAGCAGTTTAGCGCCGCCTTCAGCCCAGGGCCTGATCCTGGAGACCCAGGGATCGAGTCCCATGTCGGGCTCCCTGCATGGAGCCTGCTTCTCCCTCTGCCTGTGTCTCTGCCTCTCTCTCTGTCTCTCTGTCTCTCACAAATTAATAAATTAAATATTTAAAAATTTTTTCATTTATGCCACTTGGTCAGCTTCACTTTGGCAACAGAAGGTAATTTAATTACCGCACATTCAGAGCACATTAGTTCTGTGGGAGAACAATCTCTGGAGCAGTGAAGGATTACAATGCCCCTAGCCATTCATGCAAAATAAAACCGGGGTGCTCCTGAGCTAATGAGCAAGTTATACCTGTTTCTCCCTTTTCTCCTGGGGGACCAGGGATTCCATCACGGCCCTGGTTGCCTCTCATGCCCATAGGTCCAGGAGATCCTAGGATTCCTGGAGGTCCTAAGAAAAGAAATGCTACATGTAAAATTCTGTGAAAGGTGCTCCTTTTTTAGAACTGTAGTTATGTGATGCTCAATTCACAGTGAAAACCACGTACAGATTAACACTATCACGAGGATTATCACTTGAGAATGTGTGGGTTGGCAGATCTTTGAGTTAGGTAGGTAGGTGTAAACACCTAACTTCACAGGTTTTGCATTTTTGTCTGGCTACCTAGGAGCTACCTTCCAAGGAGCAGCAGATAGGTAGGTACACAGAGATTCCAACCCCGGGAGAAAATGTGCCTCCCTCAGGATGGGGAAATAGACAAAGTACAAAAATGGAACCTGGAGGTCCTTTGACTCCTGGGGACCCAGGGAAGCCTTTGATGCCTTTTAACCCCAAATCTCCATCAGGGCCTGGCTTTCCTATAAAAGAAGAGAGAAGAGAAGGAAAGAACAGCAGGAGATGGGACGGTTACATCGATGGCTGAAGCAGTCAGTTCCTGAAGTTACCTGTGCTCACCCTGGCCCTCAGGCCTTTGTCCTGACTGCTGTTTCCCCAGAGAAACACAGCAGAGATGTGTCACATCACCTTCAAAGGTATGTGTGCACCAACCACATGGACCACTCAGTATCTGATGTTATTTCTTTAATTGGGAGTTAACAGCAAATCCCCTGAATCTTTCAGTACTTGAAAAGATCTTTTAAATAGTAACTTCAAGTAAGCTGCAACCCAGTAGCCTGGCAGTTGTTTTTAATAAAACAAAACAGAAACTTAAACTCAAATGATAACTAAGAAAGTAAGCCAACACTCGACCTGGAAACATGCCAGAAAAAAAAGAAACTGCAACACTCTTATGGATTGAATTGTGTTGCCCTCAAATTCATAGGTTGAAGTCCTAACCCCACTGCCTCAGAATATCACTGTATTTGGAGATAGGGTCTTTAAAAAAGCAATTACATTAGAATGAGGTCATTAGGGTGGGCCCTGATCCCATATGACTGGTGTCCTTACAAGGAGAATTGATGAGGACACAGACACAGAGAAGGAAGATCATGTGAAGACACAGCAAGAACTGTATTTGGAGATAGGGTCTTTAAAAAAGCAATTACATTAGAATGAGGTCATTAGGGTGGGCCCTGATCCCATATGACTGGTGTCCTTACAAGGAGAATTGATGAGGACACAGACACAGAGAAGGAAGATCATGTGAAGACACAGCAAGAAGATACCCAACTACAAGCCCAGGAGAGAGGCCTCGGAAGAGACCAACCCTGCTGACACCCTGATCTCAGACTCCCAGCCTCCAGAACCGTGAGAACATAAATTTCTGTTTTTTAAGCCACCCAGTCTGTGTGTTGTTATGGAAGCCCTAGAAAACTAATACAAGCATCATGAGATTGGACAATAGAACAACAGTTTGTGTTTTTAGGTTGAATTCTTTGAAGCAGCATTTAAGCTTTGTTCAGAGGATCAACATGGGGCTTGAATCACCACCCTGCAATCAAGAGTTAGATGCTCTACTAATAGAGCCAGCCAAGCACATCTTCCACAGGATCAGGATTTTTAGATGTCAGTCCACCAAACTGGCTGATCAGTAAAATTAGGCTCCCCCTGATTATTGTTCCTTAGTATCTAAGGATTTGAAAACCAATGTTGAATAAAAGCAATTGTTGTACAAAAACCTAAATAGTTTCCTGTTTATGGAGCTGATTCTAGGGGGTAAGGGCTATGCTAAGTGTCATGCTTCTGGCTTTCAGAGTTATAAAGCCAATGCTCACCTGGGTGGCCAGGACTTCCGGGATGTCCAGGGGCTCCCTCAGTTCCAGCAGGCCCCGAATGGCCAGGGGTGCCAGGTAGCCCTCTTTCTCCTTTCCTTCCCATGGCACCTGGTAATCCTGGATCTCCCTTAAAGTCAGTCAAACACCTTTAAAATCCTCATATAATCAGGATATGTGATCAGAACTATGAACTCTGCTTGCTTGCATCTAGTTAGTTACTTCGTTAGCAATGCATCTTAAATGTCTGCTATGTGCCAGCACCGCGACAGGTGCCAGGAACAGGATGGCTATTTGTGGGAACCAGTGCAAAATGCAAAGCCAGCATACTTAAATTGCAGGGAGAGTAATGACCAACTCCTCGGGGATCGAAACCTGAGGGATAAACTCATAAACTGATAGCTAGCTGTATGAGAGGCGTTCTGAGTTGTGGAAAGAGGATAAAAGACCCAAATAATTGCCTGAAAACACAGCAGTATTTTCAATGTTCTTTGCCCACACTGAATCCAGACACTTGCTGATACTTAGAGACTCACTCCACCACCGAAGTGTAACTACTTTAGTGGCCAGTATACCTTTAGTCCCGGTGGTCCTGGCCTTGTACCTGCTGAATAACCTGGCTCTCCCTTGTCTCCTTGGAGACCGTGAACACCTGGGAGGCCTGGTCTTCCAGTGACACCTGGTAGTCCCAAAGGTCCCCTGTGTCCTTTAAGACCTGAAAGTAGGGAAAGAGGTCAGGTAAAATAGGTAAACACAGGGATCTTGAAACATTCTACTCCTAACTTTTGCACAAATAACCCTTCTCCCAAGAAGTTGGCTTTTCAGAATCATTAAGGCATGAGGTAGTTATAATGGCTGATTTTTACACAATATGAATATTTGTTTTGTTCTCACTTGTGTTCTAATTGCACACAGTACATTTCATCTCAAAGTAATCTAGTTTTATACCAACTTTCTATTAATTCGGAAACCAAAATAACAAACAATACAGAAGACTTAGAATTGGGAGGCAGCATGAACTTTAGGCTCATAAAAGGATCTTAGACCTTACCTGGCATCCCCATGTTCCCCATGTTTCCTGGACTTCCACGTGGTCCTGCTTCTCCAGGATTCCCAATGCTGCCTGGATCTCCTCGGGGGCCTTGGGAACAAATAAGTAGAGTCACATGCCCTGCACAGTCCCTGGACATAGTAGATGTTCAATAAATATTTGTTGCTTGCATGAATGAATGAGTTCTGAGCAGCCAGACCAGCTGGTTTAAGTGCTTAGGTAGCTGCCTTTTTGCCATCAGACGAGGAAGGGACTGAGGACCCAGAAGATGTAAAATCAGAGAAAGTAGATTCTTGTCAACAGTCCTGGATTTCAAACATCAAAATCATCCTAGGTGCAATGCGCACAGAAGAGAAGGGCTCTTGCCACCACATGGCAATAGAGTTCCAAATGCAATCCTGAAATGCATTGCCATGTAACATATTTTGTCATTGATGGGGTCATAGAGAATATGGGGCTACTTTAATTCAGTTTAAAGATCTTCTTTGCAAAATCAACAGCTTGCTTTAAAAAAGGAAGAGGCAAATCTGAAAACCTCTAAATCATTATCTGATTTCCTTCTATGATATGTGATCTTGTGATACACTACAGTATGTATATTTTATAATATATGCCAGCAATGCCAAAATAAACTTTGTAGTAGAAAGATGGAGGTTTGTGCAAGCTAATATTTTTTCGTTAGTACAGGCTGACTATAAGCAGCTTCGTTTTGATTTAATTTCGAAGCAAATACCTGTTGGAGGACTATGGGAGCAAAATTCATATTCAACCCCATAGGTCATGAAACACATTTTTGTTATATTTAGATCTGGGAACACTTAAAGCCTGATATTTCTATAAGAGGATCAACTCTACCTGGTGGGCCTGGTGGTCCAGGTGGCCCTTCGAATCCTTTCAAACCTGGTAACCCTGGAATGCCTCTGTTTCCTTTCTCACCCGGCTTTCCTGCAAACCCTAAAGTTAAAAACCATGTATTAGAAACACAGGTTAGAATTTTTTTTAAAGATTTATTTATTTATTCATGAGAGACACACAGAGAGAGAGAGAGAGAGAGGCAGAGACACAGGCAGAGGGAGAACCAGGCTCCTCGCAGGGAGCCCAATGTGGGACTTGATCCTGGATCCCAGGATTATGCCCTGGGCCGAAGGCAGATGCTCAACTGCTGAGCCACCCAGACATCCCCACTGGTTAGAATTTTGATCTGAATCTTCTACATCCTGATTATACTTGATGAAATATTACTGTAATACAGCGTAACATTTATTAAGAGTGTGGCAAATGTAGGCTTTTTTCAAAATGAGGATTAAGTGAGAATACATGTCAAGCATTAGCACAGTGCTTGGTACAAGTTAGTTCTTAACTAACACTAATGATTATAATATTTATACTTTAAACATACATTTTAAGAATTAGTGGCCTAAATATAGTTTCTTGTAAAACTTTTTTTTCTTTTGGTAATGACAGAGGACCATTTGCTACGCTATTCTGATCCAGACTGTCCCGTTCTCAAGTCCATTTATTACAATTATTATTTCTTAAGTAATTAGACCATGAAAAACATCATTTTCTTTTATTTATCTTATTGAATCTGCAGCCAATGTCAGTCTGTCCTTGAGCCTTTCCAAACTGGGTGTAAAGATGACAAAACTGGACTCTGTGAACTCAACGGACTAATCTAGAGTCACCATCAATCGGTGGTAATGCCAGGATGTGATCTAGCTCTGCGGGCTGGAAAGCTCATAAACTTCCCAAAACACCATCCTACTTTCCATAAAACATGATTTTGATCACAGTAGTCTCTGGCTTAAAAATATTCCTTGAATCTGTAATATCTACAAGGCAAATTGCAAACTCCCTCCACTGGCATTTGAAGCAAGCATTTACCAATCTGTCTATGGCCTGGCTTTGTGCCTTTTCTCAAGCAGATTTCTTTCTTTGGGCTGTGCTCCTGCTTACATCCTTATTCATTCACCTAAGGACCGGGTATCTAATGAATAGACAGGCCTTGTGCTGAGTACGGGAAACATAAATTATGTTCCCTTTCTCCAAGTTTTTAGTGTTTAATTGGAGAATCAGCCAAGTAAATAAACAATTACCACTCAATGTGATAAGTTCTGTAATAGAGTTGGGCACAATATGCTACAGGGAAGAATTCTGCAAGAAGGGACTGTGTGTGTATGTCTTAAAGACTGAATAGGAGCTATATGGGTGGAAAAAGCATGAACAGGACCAGATGCCCAGGCAAGAAAATAGCATGTACAAAGGAATGGTGAGGAGCAGGTGGTTAGATCATTTTCTTTTGTAACATTTGTTTTTCCTACTTATGTCATTTATCACAATCTAAAACACACACACACACACACACACACACACACACAAAACGATGATATTTAGCACATTCATTTGCTTTGGGTTTGTAAGAGTTGCCACGACAAATCTGGTTTGGTGGTGTAGGGCTGGAGGGCTAAAATTGGTTTTTATATTTTTAATTTTTTAAAAGATTTTATTTATTTATTCATGAGAGACACAGAGAGAGGCAGAGGTATATGCAGAGGGAGAAGCCGGCTCTCCATGGGAGCCCAATAAGGGACTGGATTCCAGGACTCCAGGATCATGCCCTGAGCCAGAGACAGATGCTCAACTGCTAAGCCACACAGGCATCCCGGTTTTCATATTTTTTAAAGGTTGCAAATAGGCAAACACTGAAAAAGAGTATGCAATAGGGACCATATGCAGTCCAAAAAAACCCAGATACTTACTTCCTGGCCCAATACATAAAATGTCTGCAGATCCATTAATGTCTCTTCCCCCACTGAACTGTATGTTTCCCCATGACCAGAGTATTACAAGTACTTGGTTCACTTCTATGTCTTCAGCACATAATAGAATACCACTTGATAGGTACTAACAAGTATAATTGTTGAATGAATATCTGTCACATAGCTGGTGAGGCAGGCAAAGGGCAAGTGATAAAGAAACTTTGTATGCCAGTCGAAGTTTACTTTTACCATATTTGGCAAAAAGGTGGTTTTGAGGCTTATAATTTAAAATGGACTAGTGACTATTTATTTTATTTTATTCATTTATTTTTAAAGATTTTACTTATTTATTTGAAAGAGAGAGAGGGAGTGCACACTCCAGAAAATAAGCAGGGGGAAGGGCAGCGGAAGAGGGAGAAGCAGACACCTGCTGAGCAGGGAGATGGACATGGGGCTGGATCCCAGGGCCCTAAGATCATGATCTGAGCTGAAAGCTGATGCTTACCTGACTGAGACACCCAGGTCCCCCAACTAGTGGCAATTTAAATACAGCAGACCCAAATGCAGAATTAATGTAGAAATAAAAAGTCATGCATTAAGGAGGCAACATATTATTGTTCAAGGCATAGAAAACCCAGTTCTAATCCAGGCTTGGGCTACCAACTGGCTTTGTGATCATGGGCAGGGCATTAAACACCAACTCTCAGTGTCCTCCTTTGTCAACTACAGGAATTTTCTTTGAAAATTCTTAGTCTCAGAACCAGCTCTGATGTTCTGATTCCAAACAAAAGAAAGGGCATACCTTTGAGGCCTGGTTCTCCTTTGTCCCCCACTGAGCTGGTTATTCGACAAGGCCCCATAGGTCCTTTCTCTCCTTCTTCCCCCTTGGCTCCTGGGGGCCCTTTCTCACCCTTTGCACCTGGAATTCCAAAGCTACCTAAAAATAGAAGTAGCAACATCAGTTCCTTAATTCTTGAAGTAGTTCATAAGGGTCCAAAAGCTAATGGTGATCCCATAAAATAAAACAAAATAAGACAGATATAACAGCCAGCCACATGAAGATAGTGGCATAAGATGGCAGGGAAAAAATTTATTTCCATTCAAATGGAAAAAGGAATACAGAATACAGAAAAATCAGATACACAGTTCTTTCAGGGAAATTACTTTTCCCTCAAGGGATAAAATATATTTATTCTGCTGCTAAATAAGTGAACATCGCTCATGCCTTCTGATCCTGGGAAATAGTGCCCCACTTACCCCTCTGTCCTGGGGTGCCTGGGATCCCGGGAGGCCCAGGAGGGCCAGTGTTTCCTGGATAGCCCATCATCCCCATCATTCCTTTTTCACCTGTAGAAACAAGTTAACACAGAGTAGGTCAGGTTGTACAGAATGAGAGAAGTGAAATATTCCATAAAATAAAATAAGTTATACTTCTAAGGAGGGTTGAAGGAATGGTTTCTATAAGTACAAAAATAACCATATTTGTCTGGGAGATAGGTTAGTTCACAGTCTTTATTATCCTATGTATGTGGAGGTCACTGATAGCAAGTCACATTTGCAGATGGAAGCAGAACATGTTGAGGTTCTGGAGCATTCCCTCCTCCCAATCCTTGACCAATGGCTTTCTTTTATAGTCCTTTATTTTATTTTCCACAAGCAGTCAATCATTGAACTTGGCTTTTAAATGCATTTGTTATTGTCTCCCCCACTGTCAGAGGTGGTCTTGCCTGCTGATGTGTCTCTAGGGCCTAGAACAGTGCTGACATGTGGAAGAAGTTTAATTATAAGAATTATTTGCAGATTAAGTTGTTTTTCTCTGGAGGAGAGAGATCAGTGAAGTCCTTATGCCATGAGGAGATTATTTTGAATATTGTTCCCAAACATCTCAACTATAAAAATAGTGATAGAAGTAAAAAGAATGATAAGGGAATATTATGAACAACTATAGGCCAGAAAATCAGATGACTTAGTCAAAATGCACAGATTCCTAGAGTGGCACAGATTATCAAAACTGACTCAAGGAGAAATAGAAAATCTGAGTAGTCCTATAACACAAAATTGAATTAATGATGTAAAGACTTCCCACAAGGAAAAGCCCAGACTCAGATGACTTCACTGGTGAATTCAACCAAATGCTTAAAGAATATCAATTCTTCACTAACTCTTCTAGAAAATACAAAAGAAGGGAATATTTTCTATTTTGTTCTATAAAGCCAGCATTACCTTGATTCCAAAACCAGACAAAGATATCACAAGAAAAGGACAGACTAGTATCCTTTACAAATGTAGATGCAAAAATTCTCAAGAAAATACCAGCAAATATCCTTTAGTACTAACATATAGAAAGAGTTGCATAGCCAAAGTTGCCATACCTGGGTAATTGTGAAATGTGATCATCCCACCACCACCACTGCCCTGCTCCCTGACTCCCTCCAAATAATTCAGTAGGAAACACTTATACTAACTGAAAGAGGAATGTAGAGTCAAAATTCTAGGCCTAATTTCAACTTATAGAGTCACCTTAAAAGAAAATGTGGAAGAAAATGGAAGAAGAAAAATAAAAGCACAGAAAACGATACCTGGTAGTCCTAAAAATCCCGGATTTCCTGGATATCCTTTTTGGCCAGGTGGTCCTATCTCACCTCGATGACCTGGCATTCCTGGTGGTCCAGGTTCTCCAGGAAAGCCTGATCTATCCAAGCCTGGAATACCTGGGTCTCCTTTTGGCCCTGTTTCACCTCTTCTGCCTATATATGAATAAATGAACAAGTGAATGAATGAACACATAACTGCCTTCCCCATCAACTCCAGAAATATATTTTTTATGGTTATAAATATTTAGTTGTGTGATTATGGGCAAACCACACACTTATCTGAATGATGGACTGATTTATTTATGTCCCCTTCTGTACAATTTCTAAGACTCCTTCTGACTTTAATATTCTATTTCAGTGATTCATGTGGTAATGAAAGCATAGAATTTATATCTATTTTCTAGTCCTGCAGACACATCCTGGGACTTTATGACTATAGCTCAGTCTTTAACCTGCAGAATATGTATATAACCACTCAGGTGGGGAGGCAAGCCATCAGATACTTCTGGAAACAATAATAGCACTACTACAACCATTAATGTCTTGGCCAGAAATTGGTTTGTGAACATAAAAGCAATGTGATACTCCATAGGCATTAGCTGAGTTCTAAAAAATTTTTTTCAGTTCACAGATCTGACTGAGAAGATCCAAGAAAATAGAGTCAATTTTACATAATCTGGACCACCTAGCCTGCATAATTTAGAGTTATTTCACACCCTTATTTTATGTTGCTTGGGAAGCAATTAACTACATATCTATTTACCACTTTGTATACTTATGGAGGTAAAGATAAAACTTTTTCTGAGAGTATATAAATATATATGTAAATATAAGTTTATATGTATCTTCAGTGTTCATATGGTCTTGCATAAAAGACCAAACCAATTTTACTATATTAATTTCAGGTCTCTTACTCTATGGGTGGCACTCACTGCAACAAATCCATGACTAGGTTTAGATTGCTAAAATAACATTTCCTACTGAACAGTGATCAGGACTTGTTGTTGGACAGTTCTCATGTTAAGCAGCAAAGCACAGAGCAGGAGTCTCATGTCACCTGCTCAGCTAATGGCTGGTTTCAAGGCCCTCCTCTTACCTGGTTGCCCTTCCAATCCATTTAATCCTGGAAGTCCGTGGGCTCCTCTGGGACCCTCTGTGCAACTTCCTGGGGGTCCTTTTTCTCCAGGTGGTCCAGGCTTCCCTGGATCCCCTGTAAAATAGAGTCCAGTAATATATTCAGGTACCAAAACCCAAGGTCATCATAAAGCTGTCACAATCATTCTCCTGTAACCCCCCCAGATTGAACCTATATTTAATACCACTGATATGCCTTTTATAAAGGACACTCATAAGGACAGAAGGAAGGAAGGAGAAAGGAAAGAGAAAACAAAGGTAGGGCAGCAATGGAAAAATAATTAGGCTCTTCATATTCTATTTGTTAAACTAGAAGTCTGAGAAGAATTCTTCTTCCTAGAACACCTTCAACTTGCTGCATTTTAGCAGAGCTCACCGTGGAGAAAAGTAATCACACTTGCTATTGTACCTGGTGGTCCATCAAGCCCTCCAGTTCCTGGAATTCCAGGGAGACCTGGAAGTCCAGGGAGTCCAATTTCTCCATTTTCCCCAGAATTGCCTCTTTCTCCTGGAAAACCTGGTATTCCTGGTTCTCCAGGTATGGCTAGTCCTGGTTCTCCCTGTTGCACAGAAATCATGTTAGTTGCACTATATAACACTTCCAAATCTTTTTTGGCTATTAACTGGCCTTTAGGGCTATTAAGTAGAAAATAATCCCTTTTGCGCAGTTACCACCATTATACCATCCTTTCCTTTTTCAGCTCTAGTTGCTGAGTTTCCTATAAAATTATCCTTGACTAGTCTTGAGGCTATGTAAATTGCACTTTTTAAGAAAACTGAAAGTGTTCTAAACAGTCTAGATGTTTCTACTTTTGACAGCTTTTCTCATAGTTATCCACATGTTTTTACAGCCCTTCCATTTTAAATACTCTGAATGTTTCTGAAGATTAAGGAGGAAACAGGGAAGAAACTTGTCTTCTAATACCTTCTCTTTTCCTTTCTTAAAGGTAGGGATGGTTCAGAAAAATGTTAAAAAGTATTTAATGTCTTTATCATCTGCCAATATATAGATAACTTCTACACCCAGAGTCTCCTAACTGGCTTACTGTGATTGCCACCCTCCCTCCACCCCCTTTATCCCCACACATCCATCTAAGTTTTAATTCTTGAAGACCTTGGCTCCTGGGAGACCTGGTTCTCCAGGTGACCCGGGCTTCCCCATTTCTCCTGGACAACCCGGTGCTCCTTTTGCTCCTGGAAAACCTTGGTCTCCTACAGAGAAAACACAACAATAATTGCAGAAGTAGGCTTAGTAAAACATTTAGAGCAGTATCTCTGTTATTTTATCTAGTGTTTTTATGAGACAAGTTGCTAGAGATGTTTTTATGAAAGTCTGAATTATGAAAAAGCCAACTGCTACATTAGCAATTAAAAAAAATCCCATTCCAAATCAGATCCTCAATTTAAAAAATGTCTTTCTCCATTTTATTGTTTAGCATGGCTACAATTTTGATGTGGCAATTCTTTAAACCACTGATCCTGGTTGACCATTTGGCTGACTTCCTCTTTTGGAGTATATTTTACATTACTCCAAATAGTGTACAGCCAAATAAATTTTTGAATGTGCATAAATCCATCCAAGCACGACCCAGATGAGGATATAAAGCATGTCTGGTACCCTAGGCCTAGGTAGCCTTTCTCAACATGGGTTGCTCAACAGAATTACTTCCTAATGCCATTGAACATAATGAATTAACTTCTTTCTTATATATTTGTAATAAGAGAATTGAGAGAGGAGTCACACATATCGTTTGTTCTGTTCCATGGTTCACAAGAGGAAACCCTGGTGGAGCAGGGCTTCATTCAGAGAGTTCTTTTGTGCTGCTAATTTGACAGATTTTTAATTCACCATTAGTTGATGGGATTATTAGGTTCAACCAGGAAATCTCAGTCTATGTTGTTCAAGCATTTCTTAAGCTACTTCTGGTCCTCATGGTCTCTTTCCAGAAGGTGAATCCATAGGGTTACAAGCAAGGACGCATTCTTAATAAGTCCAAGAAGGAGTAGGCAAAAATATGGGCCAGGCTGCATTACTTCAGAGATCACTGGGAAGACATCTGAGAAATTGGAGTCTAAGACATTCTTGAAATGATTACATTTTCCATTTCAAATATTCATAAGCTGAGATCAATATTCCTGTATTTGTGCAGAACTAATGCATGATAAGCACTGATGACATATTAACCTAGGAGATCAAATGCCAAAAAATGGATTATCTTTTGACAGACACTTTAAGTAATATTGAAACTAACATAAAAGGATTATAAAATCTGAAAATCTATGCAACAAGCCAGGGACTGAAATGGCTCATATCTCATCCTGAACAAGACTTTGATGTATTGGTTAGGTTATTGTTTGAGTTCTCAGCATCTGGATTTCTTGGAGTGTCTTCCCTTTGATGGGAAATAGCATTTGTTCCCAAAAGAAAATAACTTCTGTAATTTATAAGGGAGTGTATGGGAAAACCAGTTACTTGTGATTCCATAGTTCTTTTTTTAATTACTAAAGAAATGTATAAAGTGAAAAAAATGTATAAATGTAAAAATGTGCATTTATCAAGAAGTAAAGAAAAAAATTCCTCATAATTCCACACTTAAAAAGAATCACTGCTACCATTTTGATGAATTTCTTTCCAGATTTTTTCTATGTATTTTAAAAAATTTGATTGAGATGAAATGTGTAAACCTATGTGAGTTCTACCTTTTTGCCTAACATCATTGTAAGACTTTTCTTTTCCCATTTAAGATGGGTGAAAAACATTATTTTAGATGTCACATTATGGATCTTTTCTGTTATTCATGACATGTATTTATATTTTCTAAATATCCATAATAAATGTTATATTTTAAATTTTGTAAATTTACCCTTAGGTCCAGGGGGCCCAGGGAAGCCAATTCCTGGAATTCCTGGTTCACCATCAGGCCCAGGAAGACCCGGATCACCACATTTTCCTATGGATCCAGGGATACCTTAAAACATACAAACATTCGCATAAGAAACTTCCCTTCATCTTGCCCTGAAACACAAAAAGTCTAAGTTTCTGTGTCATTCTAGTCCTTTTTGGAAATTAGGAAATAATTTCACATAACCTCAACTGCAACTCTTCCTTTCTATTCTTATACATTGCTCTAATCATTAGGAGCTGCAAATAATGTTTAAGATAGAATTTAGTTCCTAAAAAGAAATATTCTAGACAATGTGAACTACATAAGTCTCCCTCTATGCATGCAAAAATAAGTTTCAGATCATACTGGCCAAGAAATTACATCATCAAATGAAGAAGCTGCAGGAACTATCCTGATGAACCACCAGCAAACATCACTTACTTTCCACCACCCAACTCCCCCACAAAATCCACAGAGATTTTTCTGCTCTCAACTTCCTTTTCTGTAATTATATTGATTCTTTTTTTTTTTTTGGAATCAGAAGGCACCAATGGGAATAATTTGGATAATCTCAAAGATCAATGACAAGTCCCCTGCCTGTGGACTCGTTATCTGACAAAACTTGAGCCTTTACTCTCTTTTGGAACCAATAAATATTTTCTTTCCTTACAAAGGGGATGACATTTTTCAAGGACAGTAGGCTATCATTTGATGCCATGCACCAGACTTGGCAGAGGGGATACTCACCAGGTGGACCTCGGGGGCCAGCATAACCAGGGGGCCCTGGAGGTCCTGGGGGCCCTGGGACTGGTGTCGAAATACCGAATTCTCCCTTAGGACCTTAAGAAAGTTTGTGATCATAAGATTGGTGTGCATATTGAAGATTTTTTTTTTGGCTCAGAGGAATAAGTGTGATTATAAGGGGTTTATAAATATATCCCAAGGAATAGAAAAAATAGTCTTCAAAACTGGCTTAAAAGATGACCAATCCACTGAAACTTTCTTATTCAATTGAAGAATATTTATAAGCATTGTCTATTGCCTAAGCTTAGTTTTAATTAATGGCCCAACTCAATGCTCGTCTATTGAAAGAGAGCCTATTCTAAAAAAAAAGAATCGATAATACTGAATTCAGCTTAAAACTCGGTGAATATCTATTTGGTAGGATATATATTTATTGGGCTACTAGTTTGCATGGGAAGGAAGCATGGTATGCTGAACAAAACATGAAATGTGGCCTGGGCATATATCTTAACCTCTCTGATAAGTTCTTCATGTGTCACTGGGGGAGTAATGCCTACAGAGCCCATAAAGATTCAAAATAAGGTGGCTTACATTAAACACATGTTAGTGATTTGTGTTATCCATATATTTATAGAAAAATAAGCTTACAGTAGTGTGATGGAAAAAGCTTGATGATAATATATTTTACGACAGCAGAGTCCTTCACATGCAGAAAGAACAGAAGAGGATTTGAAGATGGGTTAAAAGAACGTTTTCTGTAAAGGGCAAGATAGTAAATAATCTGGCTTTCCAGTCCAGATGGTCTCTATGCCACTACTCAACGCTGCCATTGTAGCGTGGGAACAGCCAGAAACAATATGTAAATGAATGAGTGTGGCTGTGTGCCAGTTAAACGTATTTATGGACACTGAAACTTGAATTTCATATAATTTTCATGTGCCATAAAGGATTATTTAAAAGGTTTTTTTTATCCACCAATCATTTAAAAATTTAAAAAATCATTTTTAGCTTGTAGGTCACGCATAAATATGTGGTAGGCTAGATTTAGACTATGGGCTGCCATGGTTTGCCAATCCCTGGATTAGAAGAGCAGCCTCAAAAGCAAGATGCAAAAAAGAATAAACCATAAATATATATATGTATGTATATATATAATCACAAAAGAAGCTTTATGTACATGTGTGGGCAGAAACGCATGCATACAATTTAAAATATATATAAATACCTGAGGGAGGTACCTACCAATTTTTTACTGATGAGGGATACTATAAAAGGGTTTGGAGGCTATTAGTTTATTGGGTCTAACCCTTTAAAGTGATGTTAGAAGCAAACAATGATATGGTGGCATTATTTGTGAAAACTGTCAACAACATGCAATTCTCATCCACAGATAAACACTGACGATCCGATCCCTCCTGGATCTACCAACCATGTTCAGTACACGTGGATCCCAAAAGTTGCTGGGACTTTAGAACTATTTATCACAAAACTTTTCTTCATTTATCTTAGCTATTTTGAAGTTTTATTTACAAACCATCTATTGAATTATGGGTCAGAAAGAACACATTTGCAATAACATCAGTGGGCCCTTGAGACTTAGAAGAGGCTTCTCAGTATCAGTTTCATAGGTTTCTATCACCCCTTTGTTTATCACAATGGAAATCCACTCATTATTCTATATATTTCTTTTTTTTTTTTTTTTTTTAAGGAATCTCTACACCCCACATGGGGCCCAAACTCATAATCCCAAGATCAAGAGTCGCAGGTTCCACCTATGTAGGAAGCCAGCCAGGTACTCCTCATCCCATACATTTCTATTAGTAAATGGAGACTGACTATTTCTTAGGAAATTTCAGCTGGAACTGCTCAGTAAAGGGAAAGTAAATGTTCTCTAACATATCCTACATATTCTCTCCCAGCGTCTATGAGCTAACATATTCTACTTATTGGAAGCAGATAGATATACATTCATTCATCTTGGGGGAGCTTCACTTGCTCTAGGAACCATGACCCCACTCCACAGGAAAACAGGACTGGAAAGAAAACTAACCAACCGGCTTCTCCAGGTGGTCCAGGGGCTCCAGGAACTCCTTGGGTGCCCTTTGGACCAGGCTCTCCCTGTGGTCCATAGTTTGGTGGTCCAGGTGGTCCTGCAGGTCCTGGGGACCCTGGGATCCCAGGATCCCCTGGAGGACCCTGGTCCCCCTTCTCACCACTCAGGGCCTGTGACAATAGGAATATGTTTGGATAGTGCTTCATTCCAATATCCCCTTACACGGGTTAATCTTACCATAAATAGGACTGCCAGATAAGCAGCCAATGAGAAAGTCTTGAATTACAAAGCAGTTGGCATTTGAAGGGAATTATTACTAAAATCAGAGCACTGTCTGGTTTCTGCTGTTTTGTGGCCTTCAGAGTTCAACAACATTTCATTAACTTGGAAGTCCCTTGGGTCCTTCTGGAGGTGTCCTCCAGCGGGATGTCACACATAGAGAATAGCTCCTAAAACTGTTCACATTGGCCAACAGTTCAAATAGCTTCAGAGCTGGCAGTCTTGGGAATAGCACATTTCTAAAATAAAACCAGCACAGCAAACCTTTGATCTTTACTGGGTATTTTCGTTACAAAGGAGATACAGATAGACTGCATTCCTTTTTTTTTCTTATAAAATATCTTTTTGTAATTGCATAGGCTGTAACTTTGGAAATAGCTTGTCTATTTTAAATGAGTCAAATGAGACAGAATAATAGAGCTCCCCTTCTCCCGCATACGGCCCCAAATAATAAATTGACTGGATTTTTCATTGTTCAGTATCATTGGGTGACCAAGTGTTGGATGTTTTTCCCCCTTCTTCTATAATGACAGGGCATAAGACTCAACATATCACCTCCTTGATTTTTTTCTTTGCTTTACTTTTACTGAAACTTATAAGGAAATTAGTGAGATGCAAAAGGAAGCATCATGTGAACTGTCATAATACTAGACCAAAGAACTCTAGACTCTGTCCCTCTATAAGCATCACTGCCATCCCAGGGACAGCCTGGCCATTTGTCAAGGGAGAGTCTGAGAAACACCAAACCTGCCAGCTGCTTTCAGCCAGAAGGTGTTTTGTCATCAAGAAGGCATCGGGAAGACTGTATACCACGTCTACATCTTTGGGAGCCACACTTTATATTCTGATACTAAAGCGTCTGTAAACAAATCTTTACATTTATTTGCCAAGTTTTCCTGTTCAAGGTGGGATCCTCTTAATTTGATAACACTGATAAACCCTAGAAGAAACTGGTATTTCCTGGAACAGGCTGGGCAGCATGGCTGGCAAACTTCTCACAAATACACAGAGGTGCTTAGCTTCTGACCCCAAGACGTTTTTAAAGAGATAAGGAGATCCCAGTAGGAATCTCCCAAGTGAACATGTGAGATGTTCTATTCCTATCCTAGGAAAAGACAGAAATGATGGAAGCCTAAATATTTTAAATGACGAAACATTTGATCTGTGTATCTGATGACCCTACTCCTAAATATTCTGTTCTTGAAGCATTTATTTTTGCTTAAAAGAATGAACGCAGTCCTCAAAACCTTGACTAAGACTTTCCACCATTAATCATTTTCTGAATGTGTCTATAACCTCACTGGATACAAATGTGGAACTTGTGTAAGAGACAAGGTCATTCTCCACTCAGGATTTTATTTGGGCTAAAAGCACTACTGAGTGCTACCTATGTGTCAAGATATGATATATGTTTGCTGGGGTCCTTGCTACACCTCTGAAGGCACCCCATTGTGCAGTTGGAGGGGTCCACCAGGATGAGTGGCCAACCACTTTCTGATCGCAAACCACCCAGTGTTGTCACTTTGGAGCATCCTAATGGCAGGGAAGGTAATTTGAAAAAAGTACTGGATACCAACCGGTTCACCTTTGGGTCCTGGTGGTCCTTTAATTCCAGGAGTTCCAGGAATTCCATCCAAGCCCTTTCTTCCAGGATGGCCTCTGAGCCCGGGGTCCCCTGGAGCACCCACCTGTCCCTCAGGCTCAGATGTTTCTCCTTTTTCTCCTTTAAGTCCTGGAGCACCCGGAGCACCCGGGAATCCCTAGGGCGGTACAGAAACAAGGCTGCACTGCATTTGGGTGCAGCTGTTCTTGTGCTAATCTTAAAAAGAAAATGTCAACCAGAATTTTTCAACTTTAATGAATGTGGATTTTTTTCTTTAGGCACTTCCTTTGGACTACGAGTCTGATTTCAAGCTTTTTGGTTTTCTTTTCTATTTGCTGCCAAAACTGGAAAAGAATATAGCTAGATAGCACATTCAATGCAACACATGCAATAGCATTATGATTCAATAATACAAATGATGCAATTATGATAATATACACATCATCACAAGATTACGTTAGGATGTTGGTAAATTTTAACATGCATCTATAAATAATTTGATATAAATGTGTTTATTTTTATATAACTTTCTGAGTCACTCTGATAACATTTTAATTTCTAAAAGTCTTTGAGCCTAATTTACATATCCTAAGATATATCTTTATATGAATACAATTCAATGATTTTTAGTAAATTTGTTTTTTTTTTATTTTTAGTAAATTTGTACATTTATGACATTATCACCACAATCTGGTGTTAAAAACATTTCCATCCCTCCCCTAAATTCCTTTAAATCCATTTGCAGTCAATCTCTGTTTCCAACTCTAGTCCGAGGCAACCACAGGCCCACCTTCTATCTCTGATATCATTTTAAATGATTATACATTCATTGCTTCATTCACTTATTCATTCACACATCATTCATTTATTCATTTAATCAAGTATCTATTAAGTGCTCTAATGTTAAGTACTCTTTGCAGGGCACCAAATTGACAACCTATGTGTGGTGCCAACTGTATTTCCAGAGTGTGCTACTTCCCAAATTGCCACTAAAGCTTCCAAACCATGAAATCTTACTGGAAATCCTGGAAGACCCGCACTTCCTGGGGACCCTGGGCTTCCTTTAATGCCAGCTGCCCCTTGTCCTCCTGCAAAGCAGTGAATTATTAAATATCCATTGAATGCCAACTCTGAGTAGTCAGGGTAATGCAGTATATGAAGGAAATAGGGTGTTTTCTTCTGAGGAAAGAAAATTTCTATCTTAAAACACAGAGTGCAGGGAGGGAACGGGAGTACATAAGTAGAATAGAGATGATGTAAAGGAAAACAAAACAATTAGAATTTTAAAAATTTTTACCTTCCTAAAATTCTTGTCTTTATAGTTTTAAGGAGATACATTTATTTGTATTAATCATAAAAGTAACATCTGCTCATTGTAAAAAAAAATAGATTCAGAAAGAAGAGAATAAAAAATCACCCATAAATCCACCACCAGAGGACAATATTCACTAACATTTTCATGTATGTTACTCATAAAATTGTATATCCATAATGCACTGGACATATACATGGTAGTTTTGAATCATATGTCAATAAATATACATATGTCAATAAATACAGTTATATCTTCACTTAAGTGGTTGCATTGTAACCTTTCGTGTAGATCAACCAACATTTATTCAGCTAACTGCTGTAGTTCCACTTAGCTGTAGTAAACGATGCCATGATAAATATCTCTAGATATTTAGTGCTTCAAACTTCTCCAATAATTTAAATAAATTCCTGAAAGTGTAGTGCGAGACCGAATGGACGCAAACTTTTCCAAGGCTTTGGATATCTGTTGCTAAATTGCATTTTACTGTACAATTTTACACTTCCTATATGTATTTAAATATCTCTGTAAAGATGATCCCTTTAGAGAGTCTTTTGG
Source organism: Canis lupus familiaris (assembly GCF_011100685.1). NCBI lineage: Eukaryota > Metazoa > Chordata > Mammalia > Carnivora > Canidae > Canis > Canis lupus. The sequence goes on along the minus strand of NC_049246.1, from coordinate 40,266,374 downwards.
ATGGATCTCAAGCCCATGTGTCAACAAATGCATATTCAGATTTTATATTTTGCAAGATTTGAATCAGGATACATTTTTTGATAGTCATCCAAATGGTTTTCCCGTTTATATATCTTCTTTGAGCTATACCTATAGTATGCCAAATGTAGAGAAACCAAGGAAAATACAACACTGCTAGTTGCTCGGTAACAGTGGCCTGCCCACTTGCATTCTACCCTTGGGCTAGAGGTCACTCAAGGGGAATGTAGGACTATAATGATTGCTTTCCTTCTATTCTTTCCCTCCCTCCCTCCCTCTCTCTCTCCCCCCAACTCCTTCCATTCCTTTTAGTTTTTTTTTCCATAGAACATTTCACCCAGAGTCTTAGGCACTGAATAGGAGCTGCATAAGGAATAATCTGCCTCCCACCCCAGCCCTTTGCCCCCTCATTCCCTTGCCATCCTTCCCTCTCAGGCCTGTCTCAGAGATGACAGAGGAACTAAGGCACTTATAAATGGAGTAGGAAGGCTTTGTGGGTGACAAGGACTCTGGCTGAATGCACATCCTTTATCAGCTGGCCACGGTATCACATTTAGCATTTCTCCTTTGGACTGACACCCAGCCCCCTTGAAGACCCCACGCCAATGCCAATGCCAATGCCAACGCCAATGTCTACCAGGTGGTGGTAACATACAAATATCCCCTTATCTGTGTTGCCAGGTAGACCTCTGGATTAACTTGCCTCAAAGGGAAGCTCCTGGCACAACAATTAAAGGATGCCAGTGTAGAGAGCAAGAGTGGGGCTCTGGAGGAGGGGGTCTGGATTTGAGTCCAGGCTTGACCACTTATGAGCTCTGCCACCATATGTATATGCTTCCCATCTGTCAAATGGGGTTACTGATAGCACCGACCTCTAGGACTGATGTCAGGAATAAGGCACAGAGATACACACGACATCCAGAACAGTGCTGAGCACACAAGTGCTCTGTGACTTGAGCTCTTGTTGCTTAGTGATAGACAATTTGATGACAATGTGGGCAGATCATAGTGGTCATGGCAAAGCCAGGACTGCATGTGACATAGCATGAGAGGCCCTGAGTAGCCAGGGCAGTGGCACGAGGGACAGAGGAATCTAACTGAGACTTCCTCTACCTCAAGGTTTTGCCCAGGATCAGTTCTGTGGCTGAGGAAGGGGGTGCCAGGGCAGCAGAGACAGTGGCAGCCTGGAGCAATCATATGGAGTGGAGGGTCTGGTCTGGCAGAGGGGTTGACAAAAGAAGTGACACAGGCTCTAGTCAGCTCTCAGAATTTTGGCCTCTGAGATGGTTTTTACCTTCAAAAATAGAGTTAGTAGCTAATACTGAAAAGTGTATGATTTCAGATAAAAATCTTCCTTTCTTTTCATGAAAAATGGAAAGATTTATCAATGCAGGGCTTAAAATGCCGCAAAGTAACAACAGATCTGAGCTGGTGTGGGATGGTCCCCTCCATTGTGCCTTCCAGCTCACCACAGTCCTCACCACCCTATTGCCCCCACTGGTGTGCGGATTTATTGCATTTGTATCTTTCTAAAGAATGACATAGTGCATATGCCTTCGGCTGTACCGAAAGTGGAGGCCTTAAAAAAAAGACTGAGGAGAGTTGTGTCTTTTAAGAAAAAAAAAATGAGAGAGAGCTATTTCCTCATGGAAGAAAAAATGTGTATGTGGGATGCCTGCCTCACTTCTCCTAGCTCCTACCCCCATAGGAACCCCAGTCTACAGTTCGTGGATAACCCAATGGTTTGCTAGAATTCAGCAACTAAAATGGAACAAGGGGACATGCCAGTTTTTGTGTTTTGGCTTACTTTATGTTAACAGAATATGCTTTTGAAAATCTCCCTCTAAGTTCTTACAAACCACATCATGACATCCAGACGTCTGGTACCTTTTTTTCACCACCCAGTGAGCTCACCCTTTTGTACTTGCAAATACCCTTGCCCGCAAAATGTCTGTACCTGGGATTCCTTTTATGCCATCCAACCCTGGCAGTCCTGGGAGACCTGGACGCCCTGGGATATAAGCACACTGTACGCACAAGAGGCCTGGTTCCCCTGCAATCAGAGCATGCTTACGTTACTCATAAACCCACATCGAGTCTGCAGAAAGTACAGATGATTTCCAAACCACACAATCATTTACTACATTAAAAATTTTGGGGAGGTTAATGAAAATCATCAAGGATATTGTGCATATTAGTTAAAAAATCACTCATCTAGGGGCGCCTGGGTGGCTCAGTTGCTTATGTGTCTGCCTTTGGCTCAGATCATGGGTCCTGGGATCGAGGCCGGCATCGGGCTCCCTGCTCAGCAGGAAGCCTGCTTCTCCCAGTCCCTCTGCCCCTCCCCCTTGCTCATGCTCTCGCTCTCTCAAAATAAATAATAAATAAAATCTTTAAAAAATTATTCACGTGTTGCATCAGTTTACTTTATCTATTTGACCTTTTTAATATTCTTAGAGGAAATCTGAATCAAGAATAAAATATTTATTTTTTCAGTACTCCTCTCCTTTGGTGCAGGATAAAACTCATATTCTAGGCATATCCAACAATTTATTGCCTGGGTGCTAAATACATGATTGCTTCACAGATATATGAATACTTTTAGGTAATTCTTTTGGAAAGCAAGCCATCCGTGGCTGTCTATAGTTTGGGATCATTGTTTTGAAGAGGAAAAATCAGTGATAGTAATGATGATGAGAATGATTTGCTTTCATAGAGCAACACCAATGATTGAACCAACCTTTGGGCCCCTCGACTCCTGGGATGCCTGGAAACCCAACATGGCCGGGGAGTCCACCAACCCCAGGTGGACCTTTGCGAAACACGATGTCACCTGCAAAATGACAACACCGAAGCTATTTTTAAAATTTTTATGTGTTTTTTTTTCAATTACCAAGTAGTTTCAGTAAGATGTATTATTTTATATGCATTTCCCCCATGTTTGTTTTGGAAGCTGAGTCTTTTGATGGTGGCCTGCAATTGAAGGCTGAAGCATGTTGACCAGCTTTTCCTTTCTCATTTATGCACATGTGATATTTTTTGATGATGCAGTGATTCTTTAAAAGTTTGTTATCTGGTTAGTTCTTATCACAAAATCAACCCATGTTATTTTATTCAATTATTTCCAATTCTTCCAAGACTACCCTTTTAGCATTTTTAGGGAAAGGATCAAATCTCATTCCTCTGTGTATCTTGGGTATATTGAATCTCCCTGATATATTGTAGATGCTTAATACCTACTGAGGGAGAAAGTTCTGATGGAGTGTTGATCTGTTTTCTCTGCATCGCTTGTTCACATCAATGGAATTTGTCATTCTTAAAGGAGTCTTTAAGAAAGCTCTCCCTGGCCTTCCACATATATTTGCTACTATATAATGTTTCAATGAACAGTTAATGCTCTTAAGCTCTTGAGTTCTAAGACCAAATTTTTGGTCTTGCCATTGCATATCTGGGTAGAAGGCAATGCTGAGGAAACTAAATATTTGAAAATAATACCTATAGCTGCCCCAGATTTCAGAGCAACATGGTATCAGTGGAAACATTTAATTGAGATGGAATGGGGTGTGGATAACATTTGCTTGACTCTGAAAGGAATGCTCATTTTGTGATCCAGTTTTCTGTGTCTTTAAGATGACTGGATAATTATCTTTAAACAGTAAAACCTAATGGCAGTTTTATACTTGATGTAGGCCTATATGTATACTTACACATTTATAGATTTGTATTTACTTGCATATTTTCATACTCATTTCATGCTTAATTCAACAAATATTTGAGTACCTACAATGTTCCAGCGCCTATGCTACATGCCGAGCTTTAAACAGCAACAAGACACAGTCTCTGACCTCAAAGAGCTTTGAGTCTTCATAGGGGAAACTAACCAAGATAGGCAATGGGAAAAGCTCTACTATTGGGATAAGCATGAGTGTTTCAGGATGTGGGCTCGGTGAAAACTTCCTGCAGGACATGAGCTTGAACTTGCAACTGGATGGACAGACAGGTGATGCTCAGATAAGAGAAGCTAGGAAACCAGGGCCATCTCTGAGCGGGGAGGATGCATGGTTTCCTGGGGAGGGAGGTGTGTTACTGCTGGCACCCAGGGTCCAGAGCCCGACGACAGCACTTATTACCTACAAGAGCTGTGCACACCAGGCTCCTTGTCAATAAAATGAGCATGCTAAGCCTACATCTTGAAAAAGACTCAGAGCACTAGAATTTGTTAAAATCCCTGACACAGGGCAGCCTGGGTGGCTCAGTGGTTTAGCGCCACCATCAGCGGGGGGGCGTGATCCTGAGGACCCAGGATCGAGTCCCACGTCAGGCTCCCTGCATGGAGCCTGCTTCTCCCTCCGCCTGTGTCTCTGCCTCTGTGTGTGTGTGTGTGTGTGTGTCTCATGAATAAATACATTTTTAAAAAACCTTTAAAAAAATCCCTGACACTGAAAAATTTCAGTTTAATTTAGTTTTGCTTTGTTTTTCACATAGGTTCACACCATAGCTTGGCAGCTTTTGTTCTCGGACATTTTATTGTTTTATTAATGGGATAATTTCTCAAGCAGCTGTTGGCCTAAAGAGAAACTTTTATTTTTTTCCCCAAATATTGCTCAAATAGCCAGACATTTAACTGAATTATCTTATTAAGAAGAAGAGTTTTCCAGATCATTCTTTCAGATTTTCCAGGTTTATAATCACACTGTCTATAAATAATAAATCCTTCATTTCTTTAAAACAAAATCTCAGACACACAGAACATTTTTAAGGCTGTTAGGAGGACTGAGTATAAAACACAAGACCTCCTGGGCACTTTCCAGAAGAGCCATTTAAGATCCAAAGAGTGTCCCATATGGTCTGAGGTTCTGTGTACCTAACAGCCAACAGAAAATGCTAAGTGGCTCTGTGGGAGGCTAGAGAGGATAGGACAGCCCCAGACACCACTTCATATCCTCTAGGCTGCAGCTCTGTGGTCTCTGACCTACTTTTTCTGGGAGCATCTTGTCTCATGCCCATGCTGTGCACCTCAAGCCCACACACCCTTCCTCTGGGTTTGCCTGCTGATGCCAGGTCATGGGATGCCCTGGGAGTCATGCTAACACAGCCAGAAAGAGTGTGTGTGTGTGTGTGTGTGTGTGTGTGTGTGTGTAGGGAAGTTGGTCTGGCCCTGTGGGATATATCTTTGACCCATGACCAATAGGAACTGGTGGATAAATTCTTCCCTCTTTTTTCTCTGGGACAGATTGTCCTGCAATAAAATTATAGCTTCTTGGAGATATTCTCTAGGGATGGAACAAGCAGTTGCAAACTTGGCCTAGGCCAACCTGATAACTGTCATCCTTCTCTGCTTCACTGCCCCTGTGACTGACTTCCACTGTGACCTCCCATGGGAGCTCAGGCTAAAGCTTTGCTGTAGCAGCAAAGTCATCATTCCACCAGAGATGCTTTCACAAAGAGTTTATAAAGTGAAACAGCAGCAGAAAGATTGCTCTTAAGATCCACACAGATTGAAGGCCCCGTCACGTAGCTACCTGGTGGTCCTGGATATCCCGGCAGCCCTATGGGGCCTGGTGAACCAGGACAACCTGGGGACCCAGGAGGCCCCACTGCATTCTTTCCCGGGGGCCCTTGTTCCCCTTTACGTCCTTTCATGCCTGGAGATCCAGGAGCTCCTCTAAGGCCAGGCTTTGATGACCCTTGGAGAAAAGAACATGTTAGCACATTTTAAGTATTTTCCTGATTAATATGTGTTATTTTTTCAATTGCAAAAAGTGATACATTCTTATTAGCCAAAGTTACACAATCAAGAGGTACATAAAGCATATAAAACCAAAAGGGGATATCTTCCTTCCTTCATATGTGGCCTTGTTAAACTATCACAGCATAGTATAGCTCAGAATGTTCCAGTCCCAGGAGGTAAGATACGAACTTATTTATTACAAGGGAAACACAGTTAGAGATGCACTACTGTCTTTTTTGTTTAAAAGGATCTCATGAGAAATTCTTCAATATGTGCTGCTTTGTCGATTTTTTTCATCAGATACTAGAAGATACCTACCTTTCAGCATCTGAAATGAGAGACTGTCCTAATTGGACTTAATTCCTGCCAATCATCTTCGTTATAAAAGGGTGTGGTGGGGGAGGCAGGCATCTCCTGGGAGAGAAGCCAGGCCAGGTGGTACAAAGTCATTTCACCTGTCTCTCTTAAGGTGACAGAAGGCCAGTCTCGAATTCCTGCCTTACAAACAGCTTAACTATAAAGAAGAAAGACCTCACCACCAAAGGGCTGAGAATCAGCAGGGGTAATATCTGATTATTTCTGATTATTGAGCATAAGGATTTTGCCATAAAAGCAAATCCCTCTGATTGATGTCTGTTTTAGAGTTTTGTAATTTTTACTTACTCATTTCCTAAGGGAGCCTATTTATTACTTGGGGCAGGGGGGCGCTGGTGGGGAGAAAAAAACTCTTCCCTAATCTTTGGCCAGACCTCTAAAATATCCTTTTGTATTCCAACTTCAGGAGATACCCATTGTTAACAGTTTGGTGTATATTTCTCCATGCACATGCAAGTACACACAATATTTACCCATTTATCAATTTTTTTACAATGGGATGATAGGATACATATACTTCTGCAATCTGCTTAATTTCAATTCATTTTCAAAATTATGAAATAGTTTAAATATACAACAAGGTATAGAGAAAAATGTAATCAGAGGCAGGGCTTATCAAACCTTAGCTGTTTTTTTCCCCAAGGTTTCCTTTCCTCTACAAAATGACACATGAAACACTTTTAGATCAATTAATGAAGCCTGTGTCTTATGTAAGTGATGCAAAGGTGATTTTCCTTTCAATAGCATTTCTATTGGTGGCTCAAGAAACATGTACATACCAGCACTTCCAAGAACTCCAGGGGGACCGCTGGGACCTACAAATCCGTAACAACAATTAAATTGCTTATCAGGATATAAATACTTCCCTCTCCCCATTTTTGAAATCTTGGGGGACAATATTACAATAATTAAAAAGAAATATCTTCATACATTTTCTCCACTCTCACGAAGGTAAAATATTAGAAAACTTCATTTATTTAAGACAAACTGCAGAGAAGAAACTAGCCTGAGATGCCTAACACTCAGAAGTGAGTCACGCCATTCTAACACCTTCAAACAATTCAGCAGACATGTACTAAGAGCCTGCTCTGTGCTTGACACTTTGCTGGGATGGTGCAGATGCAAGAACAGCAAACAGCTGGAACTGTCAAGGTCCTGTCGTTTGGCTTGGCTTCCCATCTCAGATCGTTTCTAGCTATGATATTGCAGGTGAGGTTCTAATTCTTTGATACATCTGTGTGACTAGTGAACATTGCATATTTAAAAAAAAAATCTATGTCTGTGTCTATACTTATCTGTCCATTTAAGAACAATGGGAATTTTTACTCTTTTAAGTGAAATTCTCCTTCGAAATCTTATTTGTATCAATAATTGGCCTTAGATCGGTGGTTCTCAATCCCGCCTGAACACTAGAATAATCTGGGGAGCTTTTACAAGCTACCAGCGCCCAGGCCCCCTCCCCCATGCAGACAGTTGCAGCAAAATCCCAGTGCCCGGACCTGGGCATATTATTGTTTAGAACTTCCCAGGAATTCTGATGTGTAGCCACAGAGGAGAGCCCTTGACCTACACCTTTTCAATCTATCTGAAGGGATAGAATCTGAGTAAATGTGACACTACTTCATGGGGCAGGAGTCAGGAAACCTGGGTTTCAGTCCCCTCTTGTCACTATTGTGTGGATTTGCTCAAATTGCAGTTTTTCGGGGTCTCTATTTTTTCTTTTGTAACCCACTATGGTTGAGGATCTTCACATTCCCTCCTCCTGCCCTCTGGCCACGTTAGTGTTTTCTTGTCAGACTTGAACTTGATGCTTTTACACACACAGAGAGGATTTAACTACTTTCTATGGTATGGCACCTATGGAATACTCATATAAAAGTATGAAAATTAGGACACACCAATACTACCACCCATGAAAACTGGGAGACCTCCCTTTTGCCTCCTGCAAATTCTAGGTCATAAGCATGTGTTTTACATTGCCTGGAAGGAAACACATGGAAATGGTCAGTAAATGCTTTAGGAAGAAATTCATTCTCACCCTGGGGGCCACGAGCTCCTTTGGGGCCTGGTGGGCCTGGAATTCCTTCATCACCCTTTTCCTGGTATGCATCATAATATTCTGTCTTAAAGGAAAAAGAAACGAATAAAGAGAAAGGATAGCTATTTATGGTGAGCTCACCAAATGCAATACTTCAATGTCCTTTTTTTCTCTTTTTGCCCAAAGGATCTTTTCCTTATTTTCCTGAATTCATAAGTTTATGTATTAGCAAGAATATAGTCATATGTACATGATGGATAAATTTAAAGATCAAAGTTGATGTTTCTGGTATCACAACATCATGTATTTCATGGGCTTTCAATTAGAAATACATTTTATGATGCAAGCCAGCTCACACACTCATTTCCATAAGTGAACTGTGGATCTGGAACATCCAGATCCAGATATGTGGGAATCTGTATACCGAAGTTAAAGTTTCAAAAGCAGTAACTTACCATTTTGACATATGATCAATTCTGATTTTTTTTTATTATATGCTATTTCACTTTTTAAAAATGCTTGACCTCATGCACTAACTTTATTTCATAGTATGTTGGGACCCACAATACTCCGTTGATTGTCTCTTTACATTTCAGCATACCATTGACTTGCAGTATAATATTGAAGGTTATTGATTTAATATGCTTGGTGGACCTACTGCTGTTCTTCTTAAACATCTACTTCCTAAGCAGAACTTCCAAGGAAGTTACTAGGTGCTGCAGAGTTACATAGAATTGAAATACACACAGCAAGCTAGGAACGCTAAGAATGTCTCTCAAGCACAACTGACAAGTAGATTTCTCTTAGAATTCAGTACATTTATCTTGAAGGAAAGAAGATGGAAATAAAAAAAAAATTTGGTTTCGTTTTGTTTCCTCATATGCTACATAAGGCCAATTACTTTGTTGGCTTAAGGAAGAGTTAACAAAAGTATTGTGGTTAAGCAATTATGTATAAAATAACAAAAACAATTCATAATAGTAACAGTAATGATAATATAATAATGTCCATCATAAATTCCATAATGACATATGTGCACCTGCCAAGTTTTGGCTACGTGTTTTCACAAAATGGCTCATTTCTTCTTTCTGGCAACTCCATAAAAGTATTTTGGGACTACTTACCTCTGAATCATTTGTTTGTTAGGTGAAATGTGAATTTCCAGGACACTCCCCCCAGGTACTGAGTAGATTACTTAGCCTGAGGGATCTGAGAACTGCATTCGTAACAGAACCCCCTCACCCCTACCCCATGACTCTTTTACCATCATGGAGCTTTCCATAGAACTGGCATAGTCATGAATGGCAGTTCTGTTCAGCACACTGATTGTGAGAACTACTACCTTCTTTCATATTTTAAAGTTTATTTACTTATTGGGGAGGGGGGGCAGAGAGAGAGTGAAAAAGTGTCTTAAAGCAGACACCGAGCTCAGCACGTGACTAATGTGGGGCTCGATATCACAACCTGAGCCAAAACCAAGAGTCCGACTGACTGTACTACTCAGGTGTCTGAGAACTACTGTCTTAAATGCAGGAGAGAAAGGGATACCAGAATTCAGATCCTGGGTCCCTTTTACTCATCTGCTTAAGCTTTAGATTCACAAAATAGAGAATGTGGCCCCATTGCAGTCAGGAGTTGCATGCTGCATCAAATCCATGTCCATGCTGGAGAGAGGAGACTGCCTACTAAAATGGAGTTTGGGCTGGGGGTCACTGGTTTTTGCTGGCTCAGGTTGAGCTCCTCTGTTGAGCTCTGGAAATGCCTGTTGTCATACCTGGGCCCAGCTGCAGTGAATGGAGCAGGCTCCCTTCCCCGGCTGCCCCCATTGGCCTCCACTGCACTCCTGCTACTTTGCTCAAGGGCACAGGTCACCTTGGCCCATGTCTGATTGGACAAAGAATTTCTCCATTCCCATGCCCAACGTGGGCATTTCTAGTGCCTTCCGGAGACCAAATAAGACCAAAGAGAAATATTTATCCATTGTCAAATAGACAAATAATGACAAAGGCGATTTTCTTCCCTTGATAAAACAGTAAATACCATAATATCTATCTTAACAGTTAATGAGAGACACTGATTCAAAATTTCCTTGATACTTTGAAGGACTTGATCAAATATGACACTGATACTGTCTTTAGTTACACTTACTGGACCACGAAATCCTGGCGGGCCAATGTCCCCTTTCCACCCCTGTATTGAAAGACAGTTATAAATTATAAGTACATTAATCCAAGGTACTTACATATTTGCTTTACTTATAAAGCAAAATACATAGTTAAACAATAAGTCAATGATAAAAGTAATGTTATTTCTGTGTACTGTACAAACCAAGTTAAAATGAAAGGGATGTCGACTTTGGGTTACTTCTCTGGAGGGTCATAACTGGGGCAAGAATCCTGTCAACAAGGTCCTGGGAAGTGGTTGTTGCTCTGATGGTTTATATGTTTCTTCCACGCCAATATCTTTGGAGGGTGTTCCTACGCATCACACATCCCCATGTTCTCATCCAGAATACAAGCACAGCAAAACCAGGCTGCGGGTTGTATGAGATTCTCAGGGTCCCAACTAACCTGTAACCAAACCCCTTCCTTACCTACTCAGGAGGGCACTTTCAGAATTCTACCAGAAGTGATATTATGATAGGATAAATCTTAAACCTGCACATAACCCTACCTATGACAATTATTTGAAAACATCTGTAACATGTTGCCAGAAACAAATGAAATGTAATACAACTCATAATTCGGTGTGTCATGACCTAGATTGAGACTCATGGGGTTCAGCCTACTCTTGACCTCCAATGACCAGAAACCTTCCCTTGCAAGACTTTCCCAACTCCTTCCTCATAAGGAAACTAAATCTCACTGGTCACTATGTCGGCCAGCTTCCACTACACAGAGCAAGTTTTATATCTTCCCCACAAAACTGTGTTTCAAGTGTCTAAGTAAACTTGTCACATCTCTCATTTCCTTTTACTTAACGAATATAACTAAGGTATTTTAATGAATTCCAATTGCAATCCCTTGCACCTATTTTCAGGGCATGGTAGGGAAAGGATGTGCAAAACCTAACCAGTTAAAAAGTCTAAAGACAAGTTGCTAGAGAAGGGATTACCTTAATGCCGTCTTCACCCCGTAACCCAGGGAAGCCTCTGTTGCCTTTGGGCCCCTGTGGAAAAGGACAGACAATGGGTCAGAAGACACACAAGTCAGTTTCTTCAATGGAAAGCAAAAGAAGTTGGAACTCCTTTTTTTTTTTTTTTTTTTTTAAGATTTATTTATTTATTTTAGGGAGAGCTCATGTACATGAGTGGGGAGGAAGGGCAGAGGGAAAGAATCTTCAAGCAGGCTTCCGGGTGAATGTGGAGCCCAATTCGGGGCTCAATTCCATGACCGACAAGATCATGACCTGAGCCAAAAATCAAGAGTTGGACGCCTAACTGACTGAACCACTCAAGTACCTCTGGAACTCTTTTTTGAAAAGAAAAAAAAAAAAAAAAAAGGATGTGCTCAGATGATCTATCTTCGTAGTGAGGGTGTAACCCTATGATTCTCAAATATAGGTTGAAAAGGCTGTATGGTTTTGTTACTTAATAACTAATAGTGACTCCTTCAAATTCTTCTTCATCAAATGGGACTGACATTTCAACAACATCAGTGGACCACACATGTCTTTACCTCAGTGCCAGGGAAACCAGGGGCACCATCTTTGCCAGGTTTTCCCTAAAACAAAAAACACGTAATTTAATAGATATGGATAGCTTTAATAAATATGGAAAATGTAAATGATATGATGATCTCCTCTGGGCCTTGGGCAAGAGAGCCCAAACTGAGACTCCTCTCCCATTTATTAGAAGGAAAAACTATTAATTACAGAACATATTTATAGAGATGTTTTGTAGTGTTCCAAACAGACAGGGCTTTTGGATGAACTATTATAGTGTCTACCCTCCGTAACAGAATTAAAAATCATATTGACCAAATACTTTTTCTTAGAAAAAACATACACTTTTCTCAATGTATAATTTTTATTTATTTAAAAGATTTTATTTATTTATTCATGAGAGACACAGAGAAAGAGGCAGAGACAGAGGTAGAGGGAGAAGCAGGGTCCCTGTGAGGAGCTTGATGTGGGACTTGATCCCAGGGTCCTGGGATCACGCCCTGAGCCAAAGACGGATGCTCAACTGCTGAGCCACCCAGGTGCCCTCAATGTATAATTTTTAGTCTTAAAGCAATATATGTGTTTAAGTCTTTCCAAAACAGAGCTGGGTGGGTAAGTAGAGCTCAGTTGTTTCTGTCTCCCTTGCACCCACGTCCCAGTGTGCCCCATCTTCTTTGGGGAGCTGCCTTTCCTTCCCTCTGTGTGGTCCTGATGGGGCCATCAGCCTTAATAGTGCCTGCTCTGTTGGCTTGGCCAATCCTAGAAACTATTTCTCCTGGCCACAGTCACCTCTCCAGGGTGAGACACAGGACCAGGCTGGGCCAACTAGAGCGATTCTCTGGGGTGTTATTAGTCGACACAGGGAGACACACTGTCTTCTTGGATGCCATTAACCTGAAGTTGTCTGCTGCTACTTCTTGTTTTTTCTCCCTGTTGCCACCTAGGTGGGAGAAGGTCATCCACACAGAGAAGGAGAAATGATATGGAGAGTCCTGCCCATCTCGTTTGAGGCTCTGAAATTCCCGAAGCCTGTTTTAGTCTTGGACTTCTCAGGTACTTGAACAAATAAGTTTCATTTCTTAAATCTCTAAAAAACGTACATAAACCTAAACTGGTTTGAATTGGGCATCTTACACTTGCCTCCTAAAGAGACCTGAGTATTGACAGTATGATACAGATGCACATGACATTCTATATCCAAATTCACCTGCGGGCCAGGTTCTCCAGGAGCACCTTTTTCAGATCCATAGGATTCTCCAGGCGGTCCCTGTATTAATGAGAGTGATGTCAAATTTGACGATTTATTGATTTTTGGACTCACCTTGATTGTCATTAAGTTTTTCCTTCTGATTATTCTGTTATATTTTTAAATGTTCGAATGATGGGTCATCTCATGTATAAGCATCCTTTTAAAAACAGATGCTAACATACCAGATACTGAAGATAAATCAGAAGATAGGAGACAGTGGGTACATGTACAAGACAGCAGGGATTTCAGCTTGAAGTGACTGTAAAATAATTCTAGTATATTCACCTCTGTGGTGAAATACTACCATGCCTTAGCTAATATAAGATTTAAAAGGTGATTATACATCAAAATATGCACTAAGGCTCTACTTCATGTTTGAGGGAACAGCATGACTCTAAATGACCTACCGAGGGCCCAGGAGGTCCAGGCTTCCCCATGGCTCCCTTGTCTCCCTTCTCCCCCTTGAGGTCCTGCCACAAAACAATTTAAAGTCATTACACATAGATCAAACAAGATTTTATTGCTTTTATTTGAAAAATTTTTCTATCCAATGAACTGGATCTACAAACTACTTATGTGCCTCCTGCTAACTTGACACACTTTCACATTTCAAATTTTATACTTGTGAACACACTGAAACCATACATAAGCTTTTATTTTTTTTTAAAGATAGTATCTTTTGGATCAAACTATGTTAAACCAATTTAATTCCTGAGTCAGTTTTCAATAAGCACATTCAAGTCATTTCCAATGTACCTGATTTTTGTTATTAATATCCAGAAATTATTCTCATGGGGATCAATTAGTTTCTGAGTATATGTTATGATGAGGATTTGATGGTGTTAGGTCTATTTGTGTTCTTATCATATTTACTGACTGTATTTTCCCCAGTGTGAGTCTTCTCTTGAGTCTTCTCAGTGTGAGTCTTCTCTTTTTTCAAACTCAAAATTTTTTCCCTGGGTCAAATCTTCCAGATCTAGATTTTTATCAAGAAAAGCCTTTTTTTCCTGTCAATTTCCAGTCAATAAAATTTTATGCTTCATTAATTTTTTGTTGATTAACCTCTGAAAAGTTTAGTTATTTTCTTTAGGTTAATTTTTCCAGTCTTCAATGAGAGTTATTATCTTGGTCATATCAAATTTCACCATGTTTTGCTTTTAACTCTTCTCAGTTTTGTTTTGATGATTTCTATCATTAAAAATTAATTGTATCGGAGAGTAATGGCTAAAGGGTTTATTTTTTAGGTGACAAAAATATTCTAAAATTGCATGTGGTAACAGGTGTACAACCCCACGAATGCACTTTTTAGTGCACTGGATATTTAGTGCATTATGAATTGTGCACTAGATAAGTGAGCTTCATGGTATATAAATTATATCTGAATAATGTCATTAACATTAATTATAACTAAATCCCATGACTTTTATTCTTTAAAACAGTGAATTGTATGGTAAGTGAATTATATTTCAATCAAGCTATTATTAAAAACAATCAGAAGTTTAAAAGAGGAGGAGGATTTATGTCTATTTTTTGGTTAATCCACAAGAAACTTGCTAGTTAACCCCTCACTGTCCCCCACCCCAACCCTGCCCTGACATTCCAAGATCAACCTAGTATCTAGGTTTGGGGTATTATATTATGATTCACTTTTTTCTGAGCATTCAATCCAGTTCTAATATCCTGGCCCTTCTAGCTACCTACAATAGAAACAAAAACCAATGTTCATGTCGAAAAACAGGGTCACAGTGCCCTTGAAGAGGAATGTAGGCCACATTGCCCTTGGGGGATATAATGGCAGGTAAAAATGTCCCATTAGATTATCATACTGTTCCACTGATATCTTGAGGTCATTACTATCCAGTTGGATCAGAGCCATACACCTATCATTTATACAAAAATACTCACTGAATATCCATCTGAGTTAGGAACAATGAGACAGGATGAGGATAAAAGGTGAACAAAATTAGATCCAAGCCCTCCCTTCTAGAATCTTGGAAGTTGCTTGCCTCTGATCTTGCCTCAGCTCCTTGTCTCATGTTTTTTGATTCTCAAGTAAAAGATGGGGAAAAGATCAAATCCAGAGGCTCAGGCTGGCTGAGAGAGCTCGGATGGCAACACTTATTATAAAAGAGGTAAGAGGACCTGGCCCCAGAAGTTAGAATGCACAACCCGAGTAATAAATGGAAGCGTTACCTACCGTTCTGTTATCAGGGCCAGTTAGCGTCACAATAACTGTTCCTGGTGGTCCGGGAGGTCCTGTTAATCCTTTCACACCCTAAAGACAAATACACTCAGGAAGGCAAAACCAAACAACATCTCCTTTGCTTCTGGGAGAGACAGATTTTTCCCTTTGGCTCTTAGGTAAGAAGACAGAGCAAATGACAGAGCAAACGCATTTGTTTCAGTGTCACTTACAAAGATACACAGGATGATTGCTATGAAACTGAAAATGTCTTCCCCACAAATAAACCACAATATTTTAATTACCCGCTCTCCTTTTTGTCCTATCACTTTATCGCCCATTTGACCCTGTAAGAAAAGACAACACTAAGTTATTTTTTAAAAAATGAATGTGAAAAGTCTAAACCCACTGACACTCCAAGGTTTGTAACAGAATGTTTATGTTTTAATTGTAATGTTAGTGTTATAAAAATTACTTTAGCTATTTCTTGGAGGAGAATGGCACTATGTCTCTCTCAAAAGTGGAGATCATAAAGTGCAGAAAGCTTAAGGGATTGACTTAATATGGCAAATGATGACATGACATGGGATGGGATGTGGAAGGCAAACCAGATCAGAGGACATTTTTCTGGCTCGGCCACTAGCTGGTTACCTAACTTTCTGATGCCCCAGTTTTCTCATCTTATAAACAAGAAGGAAGGGTGGCTGAACTTCAGAAATCTGAAATTCTTTTTTTTTTTAAAAGATTTTATTTATTTATTCATGAGAGACACATAGAGAGGCAGAGACACAGGCAGAGGGAGAAGCAGGCTCCCTGCAGGGAGCCCAATGTAGGCTCCATCCTGGGACTCCAGGATAACTCTCTGAGCCAAAAGCAGATGCTCAACCGCTGAGCCACCCACGCATCCCAAAGATTCTGAAATTCAAAAGTTAATAGGCTAAGTAAACATTTCAGGCTACCTGACTAGTAATGTAGTGAAATGAGCTAAGTCTAATGTGAACAGTCTGTTACACTGACAATGGCTGATCTAGCATTTCAACCAATGCCTTCTTGTTTTTTTTTGTTTTTTGTTCTTTTTTAATCATTTACTTAAATTTTGTTAGTGAGAGGCACCTGCATGGCTTAGTGGTTGAATGCCTGTCTTCAGCTCAGGGTGTGATCCCAGGGTCCTGGTATCGAGTCCCACATTGGGCTCCCCCCAGGAAGCCTGCTTCTCCCTCTGCCTGTGTCTCTGCCTCTCTCTCTGTCTCTCATGAATAAATAGATAAAACAATTTTTAAAAAAATCTTGTTAGTGAACATCCAGTGCAATATTGGTTTCTGGAGTAGAAATCAATGATTCATCACTTACACAACAAGTGCCTCCTTGCTTTTTTGCTCTTGAGTGTATAGATCCCCCCCCCCCCCATTAGCCCACAAGCTATAGGAAAAAAAACCTCAAGATGAGGAATTGAAAGACTTTCAATCTCATCTCTATCATTTACTGTGTATTTGACAACTCACTTAAATAATGAGATAATAATTGTGAAAGCACCTTGGCAAGTTCCTACACACAAAGGTTATCTGGTCCTAAGTAAGAGATACAGTGTTAGTAGCTGGTGGGTCTCACTCAACAATTTCCTACCTAGTTTAATGGAGGAAGTCAGAATAAGTCCCCCCACCCCCCGCCCAAATATATACCACTTTGGCATAAGAATTATTTTGAGCTCAAGACAATTGAGTAACAGCAAATGCAGAAATTCTCTACCCTCTTCCATGTGCCTAAGGGCACGGCATAAAGACATCTTCCCTTGGTGAAGGTGTCACTGGCTCTTTTCCTGTACCAGGAAGAGGAGACAACTCTTATCTCTGGAGTCAGCACAACTGAAATTTGCATAAACAAACTTCACTGAAATAACACTTGTCTTCCATTAGTTTCCTCCATATGTTTACCTTCCCACAATTTACTGCCCCTATAAGCTCAAAACCCTCTTCCTTTGTCTTGTGTCACTCCTCTGCAAATTTATCACCCTTTGTTAAAATGATACACAAGCCTCTGGGCCTGACTGCCTCCCTGGGGTTTTTATTTCATTTCTGTGAGGCCCCCATATGGATTTGAAATAAACTTCCTTCTGTTAATTTTTTTTTTTTTTCATTTCCATTTGCATGTCCCCAGTTAAGAACCTAAAAGGGTAAAGAAAAAGGTTTTCCTCCCCAACGGGAGCAGTTGGTCTTTTTACTACAAAGCTACGCAGGACCCTGCTTAATGAATACGTGAATATTCATCCTTTATTTAGTGGCACCAAGATTAGGTTGGTGTTGGGAAGCAGCCCACTACAAAATTTTATAGGCTAAAGTGTTGGGTGATCAGTAGGATTATGGGAAATGGGAAATCTATGGACTTGCCTTTTCCTGACAGGGAGCTCCTTATAACATAAATATTAGGCATCACATTAGTAAGTGCAGGGAGAAGAGAGTGAGTGAGGGGTACAGAGCTGCCTGTCCTGTTCCCTTCTCTGCTGAGAATCCTGTGGCTTCCAGAGAGCGGCCAGGCAGTGACCACATGTCCAATCAGATCATGTTTGGCTTTTAGCTTGCTTAGGGTGTTCTGGCTGTTGTGACATATGAACTGTAATCTACCTTAGGTCCTGGAGGTCCCATGGCTCCTGGAAAGCCCTAGAAAAATCCATAAGTTAAAATCACAGCAGGAAATGTGCCAAGCCAAAAACTCTATGTGAAGTTTTTAGCTATAATGAATTTATTAGGTTACAGTGTCTACAGCAGTGATGACTTCATACTCACTAAGAATCCCGGAGGGCCAGGTGGACCAGCAGGTCCCGGAAAGCCTGGAAGGCCTGGTAAACCCTGTAAATTACAAGAAGAATAGAGTAAGTTTGAACTTACTTCTCACCTAAGAACAATGTCCAGTAATTAAACCCATCAAAATATTTTAATGAAATCTGAGGAGCATGATGCCTCTCATTTATGGCTGCAGTTAATTACAAAAAAAAGAAAATAAAATGCCTAAAAGCAGTTGCCATGTATGACAGGCTGCCAGAAATATCCTGAAGGCAACCCTTCCAGGAGAATGAGCAGAGCAATTTGCTTTATTTTAGAGGAATTTTACATTTTTTTTTATATTTTGCTTTTCTATCTCTCTGTCTGCCTGTCTCTCTCAGCCAAGCATGCTCTTTGGTAGAGCCTTCCACTTGCTCACCTTCTGCCCAGAATCCTCTTTCCTTAGACATCTTTATGACTCATTTCCTCTCCCTTTTCTTATTTTCACTCAAATGTCATCCTTTCCCTGTCCACCCAATCTAAAGTCACAGCCCTCTTTCCAACCTGACACAGGATCCTACCCCCTGCCCTTGCTTTATTTTCCTCCTTGGCATTCACTGTTATTAATACACCAGGTACTAACTAATTTATACCTTTTCTGTTTTCCCCTACTAAAATGTAAGCTCCATATGGGCAAGAATTTTTTTTTTTTTTACTCTCTTTTGGCTAATTTGTGGACCATGGTATCTCTAGAGCCTAGAACAGCTGCTGACACATAACTGGGATGTAATAAATCTTTCTTGGATAGATGAACGTGCCATTGTTATATCTCCATCAGCAGCACACTGCAGTACCTAGCCAACATTCAATGCACATTTGAGAGACATATCAACATCCCAGATTGCTATCTCTTCTTATTGGATCCCTTCCTTCAGCATCAGGCCCCGTAAATGTTTCCTAAGCAAGAAAATGAAGAATCATCATGTTCTGCATCTTCCCTCAAAGGTCAGTAAAGGCTCCTAACTGCATTGTTGTGCTGTTTTGTGGCTCACCATCAGTCAGCATGGCTCACTCTGGGAGTTCGACAACCGAAACTCAAAACTTTGTCTCACTTAGTCAAATTTCCAGAACTCTCCACATATACCTCTGAACTAGTTAAAGTACTTCTGGTTAATTAACCTGGAAGTTAGTTCCTGTGCCTTAGGTCTACCAAAAGATCCTTCTGAATCACAAAGTAAAGCACACATAGTCTCCCAAATAGCTGTGTCTCCGAATCCATTTGGGATCATACTCAGATTTACACACATATAGTTCAGAAAGTAAACCACTCAACAGGAGAAAGATGCATTTAAATAAAACCCAGTTACTTACTGTCATGCAAAATTTGAAATAGGGTTGTTATTTAACATGATAGTTTTAGATGATATTCAATGTATGGTACAAACCTATCCTTGATTTCAACCAATACAGAATAAGTGGAGCATAACTATTCCTTGAAGATTCCTCCTTAGGTTTAGGAAAACCTGGGTAATTGAGATTTAAGAAGAGATTAAAAGACTTGTGCAGAAAATCATCCTTTTATGTTAGTTTCATGGAGTTTCTTACGAGGTGAATGTTTTAGAATGAAATGAAATCGATATGTAAACAAGAGAAATATGAATGTCTACTGCAAACATTTTTTTTGTGATTGTCAGAGGTGGGAGTGGATGGTGGGTGAAATGGATGAGGGGAGTCAAAAGGTAGAAAGATCAGCTATAAATAAATAAGTCTCGGGGACATAAGGTACAACATAGTGACTATAGCTAAGAACACCATACTCCAGATTTGAAATTTGCTAAGAGAGTAAAGTTCTCATCACAAGATAAAAAGAATATTTGTCCCTATGGTGATGTGGTGATGGATGTTAACTAGACTTACCATGGGGATCATTTCACAATATGTACAAATATCTAATCATTACCTTATACACCTGAAACTAATAGAATGTCATATGTCAATAATTCCTCAATAAAAAAAAGAAAATGAAACAAAAAGAGAAAGCAGAAAACAAATCATACAAATGTTCCCAAGAGAGTTTAGAGATTTAGGGGAAAACAGAGAGAGGAGAGACAAAGATAAGAGTTTCAGAGACATACAGAGAGGAGAAAAGGGAGAGAGACAGATAGACAGGCAGAGCCAGAGAGCCAGAGAAAGAGCCAGAGGATTGAGACTAACAGGACCTTTTCCAACGTGCCATACCTGGAATCCTGGAGCTCCTGGCAACCCAGGGTCACCTCTTCCATCAAGTTCTATACCTTCTGTGGCAGGAGCACCCTGGAAAATGAAAAACTTCATTAAACATGATTAATGTTACATTTTCCAAACTCCTTTTAAATGCTGATTCATGGTCCTACTGCTTCAAGGATAAAAATGCTTTTCAGGACATATACTTGGAGAATGATTTAAGTTTGTGTAGTCACTTCATTTTGAAGTAATCAGAGATTTTCCTATATCCTAAAATTGACACTTTACTGTGGAAGGAGGAAAGACACAGGGATGGTAAACCATATCTCAAGATCCCAACATTAGTGGCAACTTCTGAGGCCGGTTCTCTTCTCCTAGACTCTATTCCCTTAAAGGATTTTATAAACGTTGTATTCCTTAAGATATATGTATGACAAGAGCTAAAAGAAGTTGTTGAATAGGAATAAATATCATGTCCTGATTATTATGAGGTTTCTGAATTAGTTATGAAACCTGATTTGTAATTACTTACATATCATTAGTAATAGAAGTCCTTTCATATGTACAATTAGAGATTTTCAATAATAATGTCACACATGACTTACTTTTTCTCCTTTCAAGCCAACAGCACCCTAATAAAGGGAAACCAAATACACAACATCACTGCTTTGTCCTTGCTACTCTCGTGCCCCATCTCCTGCTATTTCCCATTGCTTTTTTTAATTTTTAAAATTTAAATTCAATTAATTAGTATATAGTGTGTTATAAGTTTCAGAAATAGGGCTCAGTGATTCCTCAGTCTTATATAATATCTAGTGCTCATCACATCATGTGCCCTCCTTAAGGCCCATTCCCCAGTTACCCCATCCCCACCACCCTCCTCCCTTCCAGCAACCCTCAGTTTGTTTCCTATGGTTAAGAGTCTCTTATGGTTTGTCTCTCTCTGATTTCGTCTTATTTTATTTTTCCCTCCCTTCCCCTAGGATCCTCTGTTTTGTTTCTTAAATTCCACATATGAGTAAAATCATATGATAACTGTCTTTCTCTGAATGACTTATTTTGCTTAACATAATACCCTCTAGTTCCATCCACGTTGTTGCAAATGGCAAGATTTCATTTTTTTGATGGCTGACTCATATTCCATCTTGTGTATATTCCCACTGGTTTTAAAACATGCTCAAATTTCTTTCATTGAAACAAACAAAATCTCCCCATAGTCTCCCCCTACCAGTGCTACCCTGTCTCTCCTTCATGTCATCGGTGGCCTTCCCATTCTGTTCACTCCTCAATCCCACACCTGCCTCCTGCCTCCATGCACACTGGAGATATATCCCTTGCTAAGGCCTGCAATGGCAATGACATTGCTAGAGTCAATGACAAGATGTCAGACTTAATTGGACTTTTCAGTAACTTTAGGCAGCTGTCAGTCACTCCCCTCCACTGAAATACATCTTTCCTGGGCTTTCATAATATAGCCCTCTTGGTTTTCTTTCTTTCATCAGTACTGTTCGTCTTTACAGGCTTCTTCTCCTCCACCCAGACATCCCATGCTGGGGATCCTAAGTCTTTTCTGAGGTTCTTTTCATCTTATTCTCTCGCTCCTTGTGTCACCACCATCGGGGTCTCTCCTCTGAGCAAATCAGCAGCCTTTCACTCATCTCTGCTTGGATGTCTCACAAGCAACATAAAGCCTCAAAGTGCAAACCTGAACTCATAGATATTTATTCATGCATTCCCACCCATGAGTTGAATGTTCACTACTGGCCTCCCCTGACTTCTGCAAAGTCATGGTGGAATTTCGGTACACAGCCATTCTGGAGTAAATGACCTGTACTGATACTTTATACAGACTTAGAAATGGACACCTACCGGGATCCCTGGGTAGCCTGGTGTCCCTGGAAGGCCTGGAAACCCTTGCTCACCCTGGAAGGCATACAAAGCTTGTTATTCTTTTCCGTTGTTCTAGAACAGCCTATTGAGATATTTTCTCTGTTCCTCTCTTCCAGCCCTGCAGTGGTAAATCTAGACTAAGTAACCCAAATTCCTTATGGCTACTGGGTCATGAGGCTGAAGGCCAGAAAACCATTATCTTAATTGAAAACAGAATTAGAATCTACTGTTTCTCAAATTGTGCATAAACGGCAAAAGTCTAATTGTGCCAAGAACTTTTTAATTGCTGTTTCCTTGAAACTTGAGTAATTGGTTCTTTCATGGCCACCATTCTGGGGGAAAGGAGGGTGGCATTGGGAGACAAAGAACATGAGTGAAAGCTGGAAAGCCCAGTCACTGTTTTCCAAAGACAGATTTCACATTCCCAGCTTTCATTTCTGACTTGCATACACTCACAGCCTCAGGTGAAAGTAACCAGGTGAGCCCCCAATTGTCCTGTAGGAGAACATGAGAGAACCTCCTCAAAAGACAATCAGAAACCAAGCCATAAGAAAAAAGAGAGCCATCATGTTTCTGTCCTGAAGACACACACCCATGGTTCTGGCTAAAAGAATCTCTCAAGCAAAGCCTGCTGTGCCTTCTTTCTCCTCCTTCACCTTGATTGATCCATTCTGCAAAAATGTTTTCCTAACCATTTCCTGTGTGAGAAGTACATACCTTAGAACCATTGCATCCTGGTACACCTGGAGGCCCATAAGGCCCAGGATGGCCTGGGGTGCCCTGAAAACAGAGCAAGTTTCGGAAACGTGACATCAGCACCAGCCCCCAGGGGACAAGTGGCAGTAGTGAGAGAAGAGATGGGCTAGTTTAGTTATTTAAATACAAATGGCTATTAAATGGTTAAGTAATATATTTAGCTATCTTAGATAATTTAAATAAAACTTACAGCAAATAAAATGGGCTAATCGAAACCAAAAATTATCAAGTGAGATAACCAATATTTTAGTTAAAACAAAAGACCTTTCTATATAAAATGAAGTCGCTTAACGTGCTGTTTTCAGTGGGAAGAAAGTAAAGGGAAAATAAGAGGGATGTGTACACAAGGTAACCATCATTTTGTTATTCTACACTATTAATCTATTAATAATCTATTAGTTTAATTATTTAATTATTAATTTATTAATATAGTTTAATTACATATAGTTTATATTATAGTTTAATTAATCTAGTTTATTAATTTAATTATTCTACACTATTAATCTATTAATAACTATTAGCAGTTAATCTATTCTATTCATTCTATTCTATTCTCTTCTATTCTAATCTATTCTATTTCTTCATTTTATTCCTTTCTACTCCACTCTACTCCACTCCATTTGATTCTATTCCATCTATCCTATCTTGTCCTGTCCTGTCATATCCTATCCCAACAAATCTAGTCCATCCCATCCCATCCCATCCCATCCCATCCCATCCCATCCCATCCCATCCTATCCCATCTCATACTATCAAGTTCCATCCTTTCCCATTCCATTCTATTCCATTTTTGTTCTGCTTGATTTCAGGAAATCCAATTGGACTTGCATGTCCTAAAAATATACACTCTAATATATTATGTGATTCTCCTGTGACATCTTCATCATGTAGCACACGTCTCAGTGCCTATTTCCTTGTGCTATTGTTTTAATCTCTTTATTAAAATGAGCTTTCTTTTTATTTTTTTAAATTCACACATTTTCCCCGTTACTTACTGGAAGTCCAGGAGGACCTGAAAATCCCGGCAAGCCAGTTATTCCCTAGGGACGTAGAAAAGGGGAAGGTGGCAAGAAAAACACTTTAAATGTGTTTCAACCTGTAGTCATAAAATTATTTACCATTCTAATAACCCCATCCTGCAACTGTAATTAGGAATGGCTAAAAACTCTCTGAAAAGCAAAACAAAAATAAAAGGTTTGACAAACTTTTCAAAATCTTACATTTCTAAAAATTCTTTTTTTTAAATTTTTATTTAAATTTTAAGTAGTTAAATTTTAGTTAGCATTATTTTAAAAAGAGATGATTAAGGTTGTTTTTGCCTTTTTTGGATAGATTTTGAGGGTATAACTTGCATACCGTAGAGTGCTTCAAGCTTCTGCAAACAGTTTGAGAAATGTTTACCTATGTGTGTGTGTACATATGGGTATCACCACCATCCCATCCAGACGGGGAACATAGCCACCCACCTGCTCCCCCAAGATGACTGTCTCACACCCTTTCCCAGTCCATTAATACCCATCCCCAACATATTAACCACTGTTTTCCACCATTACAGATTACTTTTACCTGTTCTTGAACTTCACCTACAGAGCATAGCATACAGAATGTACTCCTTTGTGGCATGTGTATAACTTTTACAGTGCAGAGCTCTTATTTTTTAAAGAAGAAGAAGAGTTTTCATCAATCAGGATGGACCAGTTGGACTACTAACCCTTACACCTTTGGGACCAGTGAGTCCTGGAAGTCCTGGTGAGCCCTAGACCCAGAAAAAAAACAAACAAACAAAAAAAGGCACTGGAAATTACTTGGCACTAAGAAACCGTAAATTAAAAGTCCTCATTTTATTCACATGCCAAACTGTTTTGTTCTTGTGATTATTCTGGTGTTAACACAGTTGCTTGTTTAACTTGTTTAACTGAAGCTAAATATTTAGCTAAATATTTAGCAGAAAGGACAAAAATTCATTCAAACCCCTGCTACTCCATGTGGGATGTGTATTGGTATTGGTATCACCTGGGAGCTGGGAAGAAAGTTACCATGAGCAAGGTCCATAGACATTGTGCTAGAAAGAAATCAGCTCATTTCTCAAAGAATTGGGGCTACTGGCTAGTTAAAATAGAAATAAACTTTTAAAATATCAAACAAAACAAAAAAACAAAAAAAAAAACCTGGGAGCTTGTTGGCAATGCAGCCTTTCCAGTCTTCCCCACCTCTCAGATGGATTGATTCGGAATTTAAGTTTTCACCAGATTAGCAAATGACTCTTATTCACGTGAATGTCTGAGAAGAGCTGCTGTAAAAGCCTCACCTTAGCCAGACAGCTGCTGAGGTCTGATAAGGATGGTGATACAATTACAACAGGGGATGGGAAGGGTGGCCAGTATTTCTGGGCACGAGGAATATTTTATTAACCAAATGGGCCTGGCAGGCACAAATAAATAAATAGCCAGGCAATAAACTGCCAGCACCAGAGATAAACTTGCTTCGGGCATATAATGAATACAGTTGAGGGGCAATGTTTCTCAGAGAATAACCTTAAATGGAGACTTTTTTAAACTAGGTCTCTTGGTGTGAAAGTTCCATTGTCCAAAAGCTGTTTTTATCATTCCTGGGAGTTTCAGTACGTTTTGGTCTTTTATTTATTTATTTATTTATTTATTTATTTTTGAGAAAAGGGTTGTTACAGAGTCTGCTGAGATTCACGGTCAAGGCCACAGTTGGCCTTCACTGACCGAGGGGGACTTCCTGGGTGCTTGCCTGGGTGCCCCTCCTCTGTAGGACGCTATCTGTGGCATGCACGGGGCCAAACATTGTAATTTTTTTCATGCATAAAATATTTTAAATTAGGAGAGGATATTCTTAAACCTGAAGAAAGCTTTTTGGTCAGGTTTAATATGTTCTAATTGTCTGCTTTTCTTTTTTGAAGATTTTATCTATTTATGTATGTGTGAGAGATAGAGAGAGAGAGAGCACTAGACAGAGTAAGCAGGAGGGTGGGGGGCAGAGGAAGAGGGAGAAGCAGACTCCCTGCTAAGCAGCAAGCCTGATGCGGAACTTGATCCCAGGACCCCGAGATCACAAGCTAAGCCGAAGGCAGACGCTTAACCAACTGAGCCACCCAGGTGCCCCTCTAATTGTCTGCTTTTGATCAAATTATCTTTTGTGGCTACATCCATAAAGTACACTGTCATGTATGAACTCCATGACAACATGGCACCCAGATTTTCTGGATTAACTTTATGGAATCGTGTTTACCCATCGTAAACCCCATATGTTTAAAATTATTATTTTAATTGATTGTTGGCTTCTCTAAAGGAATGCCGATTAACAAGGGAGTGGGGGCAGAGAACCAAACAGAAAGGAAAGAGTTGGCATGAGGCTGACCCAGTCCAGAGTTGAAGTAGCCAATTCATTTTGTTAGTGAAATAGAGGAACATCCTAGGCCACACCCTGGAGGAAGGCAGTGGGGATGGTCAGACACTGAATGGGTCTGAATTCAGACACTAAATATCCAGAATCTTATTTTTTTTTTTTTTCAAAATTAGGGTCAGAAGAAAGAGAAATGGGAAACAATGCACAAAATGAATCAGAAAGACACAAAATGGTAGAATTTCTGGAAAACCACAACATTTTGCTTGTTTAATTAGAAACTGTAGGCGTGGGCTTAGTTTCTTTGGTTATGGGAGTTTGATTCTGGCATCCTATAAAACCAGACTTGAACTCCGATTTTGCCACCTTTAACTGCAGCACTCTGAGTGTTGGTTTCCTCATCCCTACAATAAAGAGACTGAGTCACCATAGTCATGATTTCTGGGATCAATGTGAAGAGTAGATGGCATAGAGTCAGGAGTAAACGTCCCAATACCTGGCACAGAATAAATTTGCAGTAAATGTTGCCTTTGATGACTATGTAAGTATTCCACACATTTATGAAATTTAAAAGGACTCTGTGGGGATCGATTACAATGATCTTTCATAGCTTATTAGTTAGTTCATGGCTTGCTGGAGGCCAGCAGTCAGGGGAACAACCACGTGAGTGCATGAGAGCCCAGGCTTAAGTCTAGCTAACGTCCACAGCAGGAAAGAGCCATCAGCAGATCTAGCGGTTATTCGGTTCTTTAGCAAATCCTCTAGGCTATTTGTTTAAACAAAGCCCTTTGTTGTATCACAGACTTTAGGATAAAAATGTGTGATGAGTTGAGAAAGAGGAACCCATGAAAGAAGAGAAGGGGGTGACAAAAGAGGGGAATCCAAGGAAGGAGGATCCCAGACACAAAGAAAGACAAGTTTTTCAAGGAGCAGAGAGTCATCCACAGGGTTGGAAACAAGGCAGAAGGGTCCAGGTCAGATAAGGACACAAAAGTCATGGGTGGTTTCTGCAGGAGTGTTTTCAGGGACTAAAGGCAAATTATGGCTGGCTGAGGAGTGAATAGGAGATGAACTATGGTTAGCTTGGTTGGTTCCTTTGTTTGTTTTTTAAATCTTGACAGAGAAAGAGAAGACAGGGAAAGGATGGCAATTCTTTGCTTATAGGACCCAAAATATCTAGAGGACATTTTCTATTAGGGTGGGGGACATCTGGATGCTTGAGGGCTGACACAGAAAAGCTAATCAAAAAGAAAGGAATGATCAAGACCTTTGACCAGGGATCAGGGACAAGTGGAGGAATGGACAGGTCCTGAATGGAAGGCCAGAAGAACTCATCCTTTCGTGCAAGATGAAAGAAGAGAAGGGACAGATGCAGATGCAGGTATAGAAACTGTGTGGATCGAGGAGGAGGACGTTGAGTAGGGAACTTCAAGATGATGAGCACTTGAGTCATCTTGAGATAAAATGCACTTCTGAGGACCTGGCTAAGACTGGAGAGCAGGAATTTCCATGGCGCCTACCAACTGGCTGAGATGCAGAATTCTCTCCAGGATCCTGGCAGCCCAAGGGTAGGCATAAGGAAGGTTAGGTGAATTGGGGATGTTCCAAAGCTTATAAACCGACATACCTTGGGTCCCTGTGGTCCAGGCAAGCCTTCGGGACCTGGGAATCCCTTCTGGCCAGGAGAACCAGCAGGTCCAGGAAAGCCTCTTTCCCCCTGTTGGACACCAACACAGGATAAATAACACAGAGAATAGCACTGTCCACCCTGTCCACAACCATTGCTTTCTTTTCTTTACAACTTAATAGTGACATTTGACATTTTTTTCCCCCTCAGATCAACAAAATCGGCACTCAGCAGTAAACGGAAAGCTACCAGCTGTCAGTGTTTGTCTACGGGCTTGAAAGTTTGACCAAAGTTTGCCTTTGGTCTTGTAGGAACTACTTTCCCCCCCAGTGGTGGAGCTATACAGAGCAGAGATTAAGAGAGAGAAGGAATCCAGGACTGGGGTGGCGGGTGGGTGGGGGAAGCCCAGTTAGAAAGTTGAGATGAGTGCCCTGTGTTTGCTTGGGGATGGAGAGAGAGTGAGGCCAAGGCCCAGGAATGTGTTTGGGGAGTGTGCATAATTGCTATGCAGCTTGAAAAGAACAACATGCAGGCTATCAGTGTTAGCCCTTTCTTGATTATACAGGAATTAGTAATCCAATCTGTTATTTGTGTAGGAGATGCAGGAGATATCAAGAGCAGCATAACCAAAAGGGCGGGCTAAATCGGTTTTTAGAAAGAGTTAGGTGATATTATGAGAAAGCCCCTAGTAACGAGCGCGTGAAAATAATTTAGGCCCAATGAGTGACACGCTTCTGCCAACAAAAAATTCTCTGGTGAACATGGATCCTGGGATTACTCTTAATAGTAAAGGTTGCTGGTTGATTCAGTCGGTTTAATTGCACAATTAGCAAATTAAAGTTTTAAACAGAGAAAGAGATCAAGTCCGTGGTTTCATAATGCTGTGTGCACACACATTCCATAAAAAAGAGAAACCAAAAAAAAAAAAAAAAAAGAGAGAAACCAAAGAATTTGCTACTCTGCTCTCAATGCTCAGTTACTCTCACATAACCTAGAGCAGCATCGTGCACATAGTAGGGACTCGAATTCTTTTTTTTTTTTTTTTTTTAATTTTTTTATTTTTTTAGGGACTCGAATTCTTGAGCACAAAAACGAATTCCAGCTTTCCCAACACGGATCTGAATAGACTACATCCAGAGCTTTAGGGAAAATCCTAAATCAAAGTATGCATTAGTTATCGGATAATTTAAACTAAATAGAATAATCGTTACAGTTAGTATGTAAGTTATATGGAAGTTATTCTATCTGAAGAGCTAAAAATACCTTTTCCAAAAATATTTTTCGTCGCCCTTCAATACTGTTGAGCAATTCATTAGTGTCCCTGACAAAAGGCTCTGACAAAGGGAAAAACTTTAGTTCGGCCTCTGTCTTAATTATCACAAATTGCAAGTTAATGGAGCGAATTAATGAGATTTCGCGGCTTTCTTTCTTTCTGGGGTTCTGCAATGGAGCTACGGGCTGGCCCCGCTCTCCGGAAAGCCCGGGCTTGCTACGAAACTTCCCCACCCGGGCAGGGGGCGAGGCGAGCAGCTGCGTTCGTGTGGCCACGGCTCCTTTCACCGGCGCCGGATCCTCCTCGGGTTTCTCTCGGGGACCGGGGCCGGCGCCCTTGGGGCCCGGGGCTCCCGGCGGGGCGGCGCAGGGCGAGCCTGCGGAAAGCGGGGGAGCCCTGCGCGCCTGCGGAAAGCGGGGGAGCCCTGCGCGGCCCGGGGCTGCCGGCGGCCTCGGCAGGCGCGCTCGCCGGATGCCGCCGCCAGGGGGCGCGCCGGAGCCGCAGCCCTGCAAGCCCGCGGGGCTCAACGGGTCCAAGCCAAGCGAGCTCTCAGCAGCCCCCTCGTGTTTACCAACATTCATCCTATAGAGGCGTTCTTTTTTTTTTTTTAAGATTTTATTTGAGATTTTATTTATTTATTTTATTTATATGAGAGACACAGGCAGAGGGAGAAGCAGGCTCCACGCAGGGAGCCCCGTGCGGGACTTGATCCTGAGACCCCAGGATCACAGCCCGGGCCGAAGGCAGATGCTCAACTGCTGAGCCACCCAGGGATCCCCTATAGAGGCATTCTTACAGGCTTTTTTTCTTCCTTCCTTCCTTTCTTTTCTTTTTTCCTTTCTTTCCTTACTTTTTCTTTCGTTCTTTCTTTTCTTTTTTCATTCTTTCTTTCCTTTTTTTCTTTTCTTTTTTTCTTTCTTTCTTTCTTTTTCTTTCGTTCTTTTCTTTTTTCTTTCTTCCTTTCTTTTCTTTTTTCTTTCTTTCTTTTTCTTTCTTTCTTTCCTTTTTCTTTTCTTTTCTTCTTTCTTTCCTTTCTTTTCTTTTTCCTTTCTTTCTTTTCTTTTTTCTTTCTTTCTTTCTTCTTTTTTTGCTAACTCATTCCTTTTTATTTGCACACCCAAAGAGCTACATTTTTTAAATTTTTTATTAAAAAAATTTTTTTTATTGGACTTCAATTTGCCAACGTATAGCATAACACCCAGTGAAGAGCTACACTTTAATGGACAATATTTACACAAGTTGTCTGAAAGGTTCCAGAAGGCTTTCTTTAAATTTATTTATTTTTCTATCTATCTTCTATCTATCTATCTATCTATCTATCACCTATCTATCTATCTATCTATCTATCATCTATCTATCTATCTATCTATCTTACCCCCTCCCCTTTTCTCTGGTTAAGGTTTATGTACAGTTTCTTTAAAATTGGATTTGGGGAATGGAATAACACACTGTGGGACTTTCTGATATGAAGGAAAGAAGAGCAAAGTCCTGGATGAGCTCTACAGAGGGGAAAACTGCAAGGATAGGGTTTGGGGCTTACCTTCTCCCCTTCCAGCCCGTCGCAGAAGCACTGGCCTTTGTCTTTACAGACACAGCCCTAGGAAAAGGGAAAAAAAAGAAAGAGTTTTGCTTAAAAAACAGCTTCATGGATCTTGGCTGATGGGGCAAAAGCAAATGCACTTTTCTGTTCTTTGAGCATTAAGCACCATTCATAGGAGCCAGGCTAGGCTGGGGCGATATAGCCAGAGAAATGAAGCCGAGAAATGAGAAGACGCATATAAAGCTGTCGGGTGAGTGTATGTCATTTTTATTATATTTGGGAATTTTAAGTCATTTATGGAAACGATGAAGCCAACTTTCCTTTTTCTCAGAATAATGTAGAGCTGTGCCAGATGAAAGCGCCGTAACTGGTGAATGGAAAGTGGTCTGATGTTGACACATTTCTTACATTTAACATAATGCATATATATATATATATATTTTATACACACACACACACACACATATGTGTGTATTAACTGGTCAGATCCTCTATAGGTGATTCGTAGGTTTTCTTTTCCTGCAATGATGTTCAAGATCGAGAAAAGATGATCAATAACCCACTATGTGTCTTTAAGAAAAACAAACTAATTCATTGACTTATCAAAATGTTCTTAGTATAAAGCAAAACCAAAACAAAACAAAAATGTAGTTGTGAGCTGGGGAACTCTCATCCCATCTAAGCAGTTACTTGATATATTCTAGAACCTATGCTTACGCCAACACCAATGAAGGCTGATTTTTAAAAATGTCTCTGCCAGCAGAGGAACAAAAAAATAGTTTAAAATACTGAATTGAAAATGTGTTTTGACACACGTTCTGTGTTTACGTATCCATCTTTTTAATTTTTTTCTTCAGGTTAATATTAACGGAGAATGAGTTTGCTTTCCACAGGAAAAGAATATTAATTGACAGCAAAGGCAGGGCAAGTCTAGGACCTGTGCTGGCTGGTTGGTAGGAAAAATAAAAGAAGAAATTGCCTCAGATATTTCCAAAGTGGTGGGCTCTATTTATTTGTTCAATTGAAATGAAACGCTCAAGCAAAATCATCTTTTGTTAAATATATTTCCTGAGCCTGGAGCAGAAGGCTATGCTGCCCTTCAAGGAAGGGAAGTGTAGAGTAATTTTCAGACACCACATTTATATACACCTCACAATTTATAGCAATGGAAAGAGATTGACTGAAAAGGAAAATCTCTATTATCTCCAAGGGTTGGATATTTGGTATTTTTTAGAAGACTAAATTTTGCTGATGTTCCTCCCAGATGTTTGGGGTCATTAAGTCACACCTTGACATAATGATTTAACTTTGTCTTTCTAAATTTTTAAACTCTTATGTTCATTTCAATCACATATTTACATAAACTCTATAAAAGCAATAGTTGTCAAAGTGGGGGTCCCTAGACCAGCAGCATCTGCAACACCTGTAAACTTGTCAGAAATGCAAATTATAGGTCCCACCCCAGATCCCCTGAATCAGAAATCCTGGGGCGGGGGTTGTCTCAGTATTCTGTTTTAATAGGCCCTCTGGGTGATTCTGATTCCACTGCTCTAAACTAGCACCTACAGTCTGAGTCTGCAAGATAGAGCTAATTCTCTAAATGTTTCTGAACACTAGATCATTTGACACACTAATTTGCACATCTGTTTTTTGTTTGCCATGTCTTTTTTCCCCGTCATTCCAAACAAGTAGCCAGGCTTTTGTGCCCTTCACTTTAGGGATGCTTTTGTCACCGAGCTGAAACAAAAGCTGTCTGAAGACAAGAGCCCTGGCTTTTGTTTCTGGTTTAAGCACCTGCTGATAGTTGGTCCCAAGAGTTGGAGGGGCAAGCATGCCTCTCCCACACAGCATTTGGAGGGGGCAACAGAGCCTCAGAAAGGAGTCTGAGTCCTACACCCAAGGCACCAGATATTGGGCAAGGAAGTGCCACCTGCGCCAGGACCCAATGTTTGAGTTCACGTGGTCGTGGTGGGCTCAAGTGGACAAGGAGCATCTCTGACTCTTTGTGTCCCAGATACAACACAGCACTTTCTGAGAATCTCTGGACCACAGAGAAGAGAAGGCAAATTACCAATCCTTTAACCTCTGAGAAGGTACACGGAGGTCATGAGACAGGCCTTATTTTATTTCTTGCAGTGGAAGCTGTACGTTACTAGAAATCTTTCAATGTTAGCTTGAACAAGTTGTGTTTGCCCCCAGATGAGATGAGGTCCTCCTTCTTATTTGCTCCCATGGACCACTTGTAGTTACACAAGTGCATTTGTATTTAACCAATTTGTTATTTAATGATTAATGTATATTTTCCCTGGGTGCCCGTAAGGCCTAGGAGGGAAGGAATTCACATCAGTTACCCTGATGTAGAAGATATCCTGGACAAATGCTTGTGGATTGATTAAATGGATCCATGGGTAGGTAGAAAACTGGTAATTTGTTAACATCCAATTTGGACCTGGAATTTCAAGATATATGAATTATATGACTACTGCTGTGCTGCCGTGACTGAGATATTTTCTCTAGGCATGAATTATGCACAACTGTGGTTGAAGAGGCAAAAAAAATAAACTAGAAGCCTTGGCTATTAATTATTAACTTAAATAATTAATATACAAATAATATATAATATATAAATAACAAAATTATTAATATAAATAACACAAGGCTAATTACTTGTTAGTTGCTTGGAATGAAAAATATTTTTTGGAAAGTTTTAAGCCCTCTGAGTTGAAAAACAGTTCAATGAACCCTTATATCTTCTCATCTAGGTATGCCACCTGTTACTGTCTGTCTGTCTGTCTGTCTCTCTTTCCCTCCCTCTAACACAAATACACACACATGTTTTTTTGCCAAACCCTCGAAAAGTAGACTGGTGACACCATGATACTTCACCACTAATGCCTGTGGGTGCATCTCCCCAAAACAAGGGAATGTTCTTATCCATTTGAAACATCATTCCTGAACCTAAAAAGTCAACACTGATGCAGTCACTTAGGTTACTAGTTTTAAAGTTAGATCTGCAGTTTTATACAAGATTCTTGATGACCATTAGTGAATGGAAACCTGTTTAATTTCCAGCAAATCTTTCATTTCAGACCCGGACTTAGTCTCAATCAATGCTTTTACCTGTAACCAATACATGAAGTTTGATCTCAACCAGTTGCTCTCATGGTTCCAAGAAAGAATCCTTAGGACTCCCCATGGGTGGCATTCAGGGCTTGGATGTGGGGCTTTCTGTGTGTGACCATATTGTTCCCTTGAGTTCCCTGTTGCCCTAGGGTTTGGCTTCCCATCATCACCCACAGTGACCTTGCTCCCCCTTTTTGGTCATCAGAACCATGGTTCCTGATTTTTTATATTATTGTCCTTCAGTTTGGGTCATGGAACCTTAGGGGTAACATGCTGAGCTTTTGTTGATATTTGGCTTCATCGTCTTTACATTAAGATAAAAGCTGTATTTGATGGTTCAAAACCAGCTGTTGGTTAACTGAAAAAAGTTAGTTAAAGCAAGTAATCAAAAACAAATGAACACACAGATAGATGAATGTTTTAGACATTTTATAACTTAAAATGTATACATGTATGCCACTTCTTCAATCTTACAAAATAGGGTCTTTTCTTTGGGAATGTCTGCTCTTGGAACTCTGTGACATCATTCTTGTTAAGTAAGATCATTGACCATTGTGCGCCATTGACAATTTCAACTTCTGGTTTCTTTGAAACGGGCCAATTGCTGAAAGATGCTTATGGAACAATCTGAGTACATAGTCCTTCTTGATATTAAACCATGTTTTTCTCTAACTTCTTAAATGTTTTCTCACCCATACTTAATTGAATAGCAGTTTTTCTATCAATTTTTTTTTATCAAACCTTCCAACCAAGTTGTCAAAGAAACACAAATCGTATGCATTTGTATTTAACCAATTTGTTATGATTAATGAAATCACTTTGTTACTATAATAAGTACAACTGGCAGAAACAACTAACTCCTGGCAATCGTAAAACTCCATCAGTGGAGTAGGCATATGCCAGTGTACTAAGGAGAAGCCCATAGGTCTCAGGTGGGCAGTGTCAGTGGGCACTGACCGATCTTTTATATAGCAAGTATGGAGAGCGCCAGTCAGTCCAGTAGTCACTCAAAAGGAGAGTCATTGAGAGAGGAACTACTGTCTATCTATTCATCCACAATGTCACCCACATGCAGGTGGTCAGCATTATTGACAAGACTCCAAAGCCAGGTCCATGGCTGATTCTATGCTTGGGTTAACAGAAATACTCCAAAACTGTTCCAGCTTTAACTTACAGTTAAAATGACAAGGCTTCGCCTGCCTATATACTTGCAAACTTGGACTGGCTAGGACTTCAGAGTATGTGATAATTTTGCTAACATGTGGATGCTCTACTTGATTGAATAAACTCAAAATTATATCAGAACCACTCTCTGGCTTTTGTTCAACTGCTGCTTTAGAAGCAAGTGCTCCCATGTGATACATCTGAGAGCTCTTCACAAGGCCATGGAAATTAGGCACTTCACTTCTTTGGATGGTAATGGCAATAGCCTCAGACTCAAGATATTCATTTCTCTTAATTAAGCTGTTTTTCCTGAATTAATTTTGAAATTTGCAAATTTGTATGAATAATTCGAATAGATTATTTGGCTAAAAGATACAGTGGCTATGTTTTCATTATCATTGAGCTTGATCCACTTTTTGCACCCACTTTTGAACCACCAGGGAATGTTATCCCATGGTAGACTAGAACACAACCCATCACTTTCTATTCAAATGCTAAATCACTTAAAAACCAGTTTGGCCAAATGCTACTAACCATTAAGAAAGCATAACTGATAGATATTTCTTAAGCAACCATTTTATGACTTTTCCTCTTCCAATAATAAAGCACCTCTTAGTTTCCATATTTCTTAGTGAAGTAAGAAATCATTTGTCATGAGGAGAAAGCTCTTAATAATGATTTTATGGGTTTTCTCACCCTGCTAACCATTAATACAACAGGAAGTGATCCAAGATTAAATGTTGTTTTAGCACTTTTGCATATTAAATACTCGTGAGAATGCTTCATTTAAAAGTCACACTCATTTCTTTGCACAACCCACTTAAAATGCAAAATAAACTGTGATAGTAGAAAATCCTAATGGGTGTAGAAGTCCAGAAATAATAGTTCTTAGGCCAGATCTACATAGGATCTGTTCCCAGATGTGCTAGCTGTGAACTGGAGCTTTGGACAATTTACTTAATCCTTGTAAATTACCCCTTCCATAAAGGAGGATATCAAGCTCTATCCTGCAGTGTTTCTGTGAAGAGGATTTGAGATGCTGCCAATAAGAAGCTTGCAGAGTGCCCTGCATTCAGTAAAAACTCAGTCAACGGGGGGTCGCCTTTCTCCCTTTTCTTGCTATAATATCCTAGGCTGAAGGACACACATGCTACTATTTGATCCTTCCTAGCATCAGTCCCGTCTGGTCACCACCTTCCCAGATACTGCCTCCTGAAGTCGTTTGTCCAATGCCAAACCAATGGTCCTGATCCTAACAGCAACAGTAAGAGATTGAAAAGCATTTTTGTTAAACTACAAATGAATTAAATAGTATTTGTTAATAGTATTCTTAGAGTATATTGAGCATGTTTGTTGATATTATTCATACATGAACATGGATATAATTTGTTTTACTTGTTTAATACAATATTGGTCGGAAACCCCAATGGTCCTTGATACTGGGAAGGTGTGAAATCAAGTGTATTTTACAAAGGCGACAAGCACTTCCTGGGAGGTCTGATCAGCTGGCTCTCACGCTCATCTCTTTATCTCAGCTCCCATTCTGCCCTTGGATCACCCATAAATCGCCCGCACATTGCCTTCTCTTCCCAGCAATGCGGCATAAGGGTTAAGGATCCTGGTTCCGGGGCAGACTTCCTGAGTCTACATCCCACCTCTGCCAAGTCATGTGTATAACTTTAGGTGCTTTCTAGTGCCTCAGTTTCCATATCTGTAAAATGGGTCAAGTGAGTTAATACTGGTAAAGCACTTAGATGAGTACATAGCATGCTTACTGAGGGTTGTGAAGGAAACCAGAATATGTCACCCCAAATATGCCTCTCTGAGATAAAAATTATTTTGAATTGGAAGCAATGAAGAAGCAGTAAATGCAGAAAAGCCTCCCCCTTTCTGTGTAAAGGCAAGAAATAAATTCTCATTTGACTGGAGACAGATTCTCATTAATCCAAAGATGACATCAGAGAACTCTGTGAATAAACCTTATCCTCCTCATCACCATTTGCTATCTCTAGCCCAAACCCCGTGTCTTGTTAATTCTTCACAAATTTATTGCTTCTGGGACGCCTGGGTGGCTCAGCAGTTGAGCAGCTGCCTTCAGCTCAGGGCCTGATCCCAGAGTCCAGGGATCGAGTCCCACATCGGGCTCCCTGCATGGAGCCTGCTTCTCCCTCTGCCTGTGTCCCTGCCTCTCTTTCTATGTCTCTCATGAATAAATAAATAAAATCTTTAAAAAACAAAAACAAATGTATTGCTTCTTCATCTAAAAGGTATAAAGCTTCCTGCTCTGGTCACCTTTGGATCTTCATTCTTTTGTGAAGGCTCTTATGTGCATGTAAAACTTTAATTAAATTTGCATTCTTTTCTCCTGTTAATCTGTCTTTGTCAGTTTAATTTTTCCACCTAGTCAGGGACCCTGAGAGGTCAAGGAGAATTTTTTCCTCCCCTACAGTTGTTCCTGTGGGCTATCAACAGTGTGGGCACTTACTAATGTATTAGCTTAATATTGTTACTTAAATGCCCATGAATTGAGGGCTTACTACGTTTTCTGGACTGCAAATAGAAACAGTGTGTCACAGTTCCTCCCGGCACTGGCAGGCAGCGCACATTTATCTTTTTACTCTTAAATCAAGAATCTAATTGTGCACATACATTCTTCTTGGTCATTAACAGGCCAGGAAATAATTTCCAAATAATCTTGGATGTCCCCTCTTCCTACCCTCAGAGCCCCATATGGCCATCATACGTGCATTCCGGTGGAACAGAAGTGGCCTTCCCTGTCTGCCCCCCAGCCCCCCCTCCCCCACGCCCAGCCCAGCCTGGTTTAGTGTAAGGGGAAGTTGGCAGCATCCAAAGCTGGTTAACACTCTACTGAGCAGGTCTGTTGATTCTGCATTATGATTATTGATCCTTTGCCCAGCCAATAGCCTGAGGCGAAAGTTTTTGTGTGTGAAAAGAGCTGACCGAGTGTGGCTTACTGAGCCAGACAGACTCCATGAGCTGCTCTTCACGGGGCCCCTCCATCCTGCGTCTGCCTTAAGCAACTGACCATGAGCCTTGGCAGCAGGCCCTCCAGTAAAGG
The DNA here is from genome assembly GCF_011100685.1 of Canis lupus familiaris. Lineage (NCBI taxonomy): Eukaryota > Metazoa > Chordata > Mammalia > Carnivora > Canidae > Canis > Canis lupus. The sequence goes on along the minus strand of NC_049246.1, from coordinate 40,228,318 downwards.
AGAATGACACCCGTGCGCTGCTCTCGCGGTGGCCCCTTCTTCCCCGCCCAAGAGCCGCTGTCACCACACTTGGATATCACAGAAATCTCACTGGAGCTGCCACTTCCTATCTTTCAACCCCTGTCCAGAGAGACATTACTAGTCTAGACATCCAAATCAGCCACCCGTTTTTGTTTTTCTGGACGACAGCAAGCATGCAGATTACTGGCTCTGACAAAGAAGGTGGCAATCAGAGGTCTCTGGTACATTTGGGAATAAATCCGGTAAGAAAGTTTCATCCATCTCATGTAAGGCAGTGACTGGGATTTAGATCTATAATCATTAACTCCAGGTGTGATTGGTTTTTTTTTTCTGGCCCTAAAAGGTTTCGAGTCCAGTAGGACCCAGAGGTCTTCGCCATCCCCCTAAGATTAATGGACTCTGAAGGATGCCATGATAAGGAGGCAGTAGAGGAAATGAACTTCTCTCAGTCCTATGATGATTTCAGTAGTTAACATTTTTTGAGCAGCGACAACAAATGGCATTGCTCAGGCTCTCTGCCTTGTGTGCTACCTCCTTTGCACCTGATAAACAATTCTGTGAGGTAGGTACCAGTATCAGCCCTATCTTATAGCTTAGAAACTGGATATCAGGGGCTAGAGGTAGTTACGAATGGAGCTGGGGGATATGAAGCCAGGTGGTTTGACCCAGAGCCATATTCTCAACCACTATGCTCTATTTAATTGTTGGCTGGCTTGGTAGGCTACTGAAGCATGGGGGAAAAATCCACTCAGATGGATCTCTTCCCCTCACTCTGTCACTGTGCCCCCAACAATGGGATGTAAAATCCCAGTGATAAACATGACATGGTAGTTCATGAAATCTGCAGCATAAATCAAGAGTTGGTGTACTGCAGCTCACAGGCCAAATCCAGTCTCCTGTCTGTTTTTGTACTGCTTTTGGGCTAGGAATGGTTTTATATTTTCAAATAGTTGGAAAAAAATAAAAAGAAAAATAATATTTTGTAACGTGAAAATTATATGAACTCCAAATGTCAGTGTCTATAAATAAAGTTTTATATTTTGCTGACAAAAACACCTGTATGTGTTTCCTCCCTTGCTCTGTAGGCATCTGCACGATATCACTGATGTTGCCTCCTAGCCCACAGAACCTGAAATATTTCCTCTCAGACCCTTTACAGAAAAAGCTTGTTGAACCCTGATGTAATTGATCTTAATCATATTTTTTTCTGTGGCAATATAAAAGTTACATTAAAAAATTAAGATAGAGGGGCACCTGGGTGGCTCAGTTGGTTAAGAATCTGATTCTTGATTTCTGCCCAGGTCATGATCTCAGGGTTGTGAAGTCAAGCCCCATACAGGGCTCTGCGCTCAGCCTCTGCCCCTCCTCGTCCACTCATGCTCTTTCTCTTTCTCTCTCTCTCTCTAAATAAAGAAAAGTTAAAACAATTAAAATAGAAATGGGAGAAGAGATCAGTTCAGAGCTCCTGCAAGAGATGATCTGCTTCAGAATGGCACACAGAAATCTCTCTCTTCCTCCTTCTCCCTCCCTTATATTCCTCTCCTTCCTCCCACCGTCCTTCGCTCAAAGCATTGTTGGTGGGGAGGGTGCAGGTAATGCAAATTGTAGGTTGGAAGAATGCAGAAGATTGTCTAATCTAAAAGTTACTTATGTTTCAGACTTCACAGGGCAGCAGAATTTAAAAAATTAATGGAGACCAACATTGGATTGTTTTATTTATATTTTGATATATCAAGGCAATGACTATCTTTAAACACAAGCAAATCTATCCTCCCACCCCTGAGCCCACAGCAAATTTATCATCTACTCTTATCATTCCATAAGAAAAACCAAGTTTATTTTTTTTAAAGACTTATCTATTTGAGAGAGAAAGGGAGAATCAGAGAGTCTTAGCTCACTCCACACTGAGCGTGCAGCCTGACTCAGGGCTCGATCTCGTAACCCCAATTACAACCCTGATCACAACCCCAATCACAGCCCCGATCATGACCCCAGCTGACCCCCCACTTTTTTTTTACAACTCCCACACCAAAACAGTACTTTATTTTGTAAATTTTGACCCATTATTACTCCCATGTTATGGTTTTCTCAGCCTGTCAAGTGTACAAGGTGAAGAAAGAATTTAATAAGATGGGGGTTGCACCTGGTAAATAAATTTCTTAAACTCCATATACATGTTTCAAAGCTGCTGGGTCCCAAGTCCATCTATGAACTCCAGGGCTGCAGTATCATGTGCAGCATACTAAAAGCCACACTATCCGAATAGCTTATTAATTCTGCATAAATCAGGTCAATCAATGTGTCAACCTGTAACAGACTGTGCACTTACCTGACTCAGCCACCCAGATGCCCCAAGGAAGGAAAAAACAATTTAAAACACTATAAAGGAAGCAAATGAATGCTCACAGTCTACAGGATGCTCCTTTAAAGTGCATTTTACTTCATAAGCAGTATCTACACTGTTTTTACTTTTCTCATTTCCCTTGGTCAGTGGAAGTCTACATTGTCCAACATAGGTGTGACTTTGGGAAGCACTGAACTAGTTATAAGTGTCTCCTCTTTTCCACTCACATCCCTTCTGGTCAGCCACTATCTGCTTAGTGACCTACTGCTGCACAATTTTCTCTCTGAGTGGCGTCAGCAAGCTAATCTTATACAGCGTAATCCACACTAGTGAATTAATTTTTAAAAATACACCCTGTAACTGACACATTTTTTACCAATGAATGCCTTTTAGCAAACACACACACACACACACACACACACACACACACTCCTTCCATAAATGTCACAAGTGGTAGAAAATTTGAACTCCAGGCTGACAGATAAGACACATATTGGGGCAGAAGGGGCCGCTTTGCTTGCCTGCCTGGTTTGCCTATGCATGATGAGGTCTTTCAAAAAATATCTTTGATACTATTATTTGTTTAAAAAAGTAGCTTGTATATAAAACTCATCTATTCCTTTTTCATTTCACAACCAGTGAAGAAGCACAGTCAAACCAGGCATGTCAGAGTTCTCACTGATCTCTCCATGGATGCCACTTCAGATGGAGAAAGTCTGGAGAAGGAACCCTTAGCTCTTGTCCACATGGAAGATGATCCCAGGCCTTTCACCACTTCCAGGAGCTGTTACTTGGCTAATTATGCCAATCGTCAAGAGCAAATCTAAAAAGCGAATATAAGAGTTTTACATTTTTCAGCTTTGGGTTCTGGGAGAGTTGCTAGAAGTTTCCAGAAACCTCACACTGTATCACAAAAATATGAGACATTTCAAGGAAAAATCCATTTTCTATCTATGAACCTAAAAGTCATCCAAAAGGAACACAAGAAGTTGAAGGTCACCCATAAGACCAGGCCAGTTTTCCAAAAACCTTCTTTGGGTTTTTGGGAAGACTCTGATCTGATACTATTTGAAAATCTGGACACTACTTGGGTAACAATATTATTCTTAATAATAAGGAGAAAAAAAACAGGTTCACTTATGTACGTGAAAGTTAATCCAGAAAGAGGGTTATTTAAATACTCTTCAATGTCTCCTCTTTGTGTGTGTGTGTGTATGAAAACCAGAATAAGATGATAAATAAAGAATACAAAATAATACCAACGCATTAGACAAGAAAAACAGGTAAACGGACAAAAACAGATGAAAATTGTCAATTGTTGGAAGCTGAATGGCCAGCTTTATGCCAACTGGACAGGTACATTTATAAATACTTTGACACATACCTCTGTTCCAGTAAAAGATAAGACACAAAACCAGAAAATAAAAAAGACAAACTCAAAGATAAAAGTTAGATAAGACAAACATTCCTGGTGAGCAAAATGCAGTGACAACACAAAGCAGTGGGAGGGACTGAGGCATCACATAGCTGGACTGAGTCTAGAAGCCAACTGTGGTGCTTTAGAATTTGGCTCCTGTGCATGATAGGGAGGGTGAGCCAAGAAAGACCATTTTCACATTATTTGGATTGGGATCATGAAGTATGCCCAATAGAGGCCATTCCAAAAGGGTCGGTACACACAGAGTAGAAAGAAAAAAGAAAAACAATAAAAATTAGAATACAGAGCTGTGGTAGCTAGCCTCCAAGATGGCCCCCAGTGATCCCTCCTCTTGGCAGCCATGCTCTTTTGTAGTCTCATCCCACATTTTTTTTTAAAGATTTTATTTATTCATGAGAGACACACAGGGAGAGAGAGAGGCAGAGACATAGGCAGAGGGAGAAGCAGGCTCCCTGTGGGGAGCCCGACATGGGACTTGATCCCGGGTGTCCAGGATCAGGCCCTGGGCTGAAGGTGGCGCTAACCTGCTGAGCCACCTGGGCTGCCCTCTCATCCCATATTGAACCAGGGTTAGTTTGTTTGACCAATAGAATAGGACAAATTATGATGCCATATCACTTCTGAGACTTAGTCATAAAATAGCATTGCGATATCTGCGCTGTCTTGGGTTATTGCTTTGAGGAAGCAATTGCCAGGTCAAGTCAAGGAGCCTTATGAAGAGGTATGTGTATTAAGGAACTGAGGCCTCTGGTAACAAATCTGTGAATGAGCTATCTTGCAGGCTAGTGTTTCAACTCTGTCAAGACTTAGATGCCTATTGCCCCAGCCTACAGCTCTGAACCCCATGAGGGACCTGGAGACAGTACCACCCAACTTAGCTGCTCCCAGATTCCTTAGCCTCCAAAAATGTATGAGATGATCAATGTTTGCCGTTTTAAACTGAAAGATTTGGGGATGATCATTTAGGTAGTAATAAATAATACAGGGGTCCAACTAAAATGAAACATTTGATGGAAATGATAAAAAGAGAAATTCAGAAATCTCAGAAAATAGGGCAAAAGGAAAAGAGGTGTACAATGAGGAAAAAAAACTCAGAAGTTTTGAGGATCAGTCCAGAATGTCCAGTATCTGACCAAATGGAGTTTCAAAAAGGTCAACGAGAGAAAATTAGAGGAAATGATCAAAGTAATCACATAAGAAATTATTTTTTTCAGTGAAGAAAATGAATATTTGGATCAATAGGGCCCACTGAATGTCCCTCTCTTACAAACATACACATCTGAGGCATATTGTCAAAGCATTCCAGAACACTGGGGACAACAGAGAAGATTCTAGAAGGAAACAACAAGAAGAAACAGTTACATACAAAGATCTTGGAATCAAAACAGCATTGGATATGTCAACAGTAATACCATGAGGGAGATATGGCATGAGGCCTTCAGAATTCTGGGGGAAATGGATTTTCAATGTAGACTTTTATACTCACCAAACGATACATTAAATTTGAGGAAACACAGATTATTTTCAGGTACATAATGAAGCAAAAATATTACCATCCTGGCATACTTCTGCGGTTAACTACTAGAGGATGTGCTCCACTGAAAAAAAAATTAATAAAAAAATAAAAAAGGAATTAGGTCAAGAAACAGGAAGACCTAGCATCTAAGAGCGAGGATCTAACTTCGAAATGATTATCTCAGGATGATCACGGTATAAATAACTCAGACTGGAGTCGGGGGTGGCAGCCCCTGGTGGGGAGGACACCAAGAAAACTGTCTGACAAGTGTGACAGTAGAAAAATTTAAAAGTTCAGGAAAAACAAAAGTTTGTCCAAGAAAGTTTACGAACCTAAAAAGCAGTGGCTTAGCAATGCACACAATTTCCAAAATCATATACTACTAATTTCACCTGAAGTTTTGATCTAAGCATATTGGGAAAATTTGAGGAAAAGGAAGGTTGTAGGTCACAGAAGTGTCCTCACCACCTGTGCTACAAGTCAATAGACAGTTTTAAAATAACTCTATAAGCCTGTTCTTTAGAATGTGACAGTAAATAAGTGGAAGAAATAGTTGGAAGACTTAATAGTGGTTGCCTCCTCGGAGGGGACTGTGGGGGAGGTTCAGCTGGGGGGACTTTGTTTTTGTTCCAAGTCTTTAATATTACAAGTATTTTGTTATTATTATTAATTATTATGTTACTATCCGTATTTTTTTTACTTTGCTAAAAATTCACAATGAAAAAGAAAGTTCATCTCAAAACCAGAAAATTTCCTGTTAACTTTACATTTGAAGTCTAGTAATTTATTGTTTTCTCAATCTAAAAAGTATTCTAAGTTCATTGTCACTGATGTTTTTCTCCAATTTGGAAAATCACCAATCTAGCTTTGACTTCCCAGTAGGAAAAAAAAATGCAGTAAGAATAAACAAGGGAAAATTTTAAAGAAAAATGATTGAATCGTTTGATGAAGAAACCTTTGGCTGATTCTCTGCCAGAGAAGGTCACTCCTGGAGGTTGCCTGACCTACCACTTGCTAGTGGTAAGGGACCAGCAGGCTCTGCTGTTCTAAATCATAGGATATTAAGACTGCAAGAGGCCTCCAGGGTTCATCTGCCCAGATTTTATCTGGAGCTCAGAACCTCTCCTTTTCTCTTGGGCAGAGGAGCCAACTACATTTTAGGGAGACCAGCAAACTTACAAGCATACATGCCATTATACATGCTAGTTCCCCTGCCCACTGCCCTGGAGGATTGGAGAGGTGGGGCTCACAAACCTGTGGGTTTTGTCTCACCTGTGCCCACATCAGGGAGAATTTATGGCTGAATTGGGCTGGGGCTCTATTCCTGAAATTACCTTCTCCTTAAAGTGAAGGACAGTAAAAGCTGTCTAATTAACGCTTTGATTGGGGCGGGACATAAGCCAACAAATCACAAACATAAAATCTCTCTAAAGGATAAGGAGAGAATCTGATATCCTGAGTTTGCTTTTTAAAATAAACCATAGAAATGTTTGGAATGTTTTTGTTGCATTTGTTACGATGAAGGTACTTCTTCGATAGTACCAGTTCAAATCAAATTGTGATTAAGAAAAATCTATTTAGTTTCACAGTATCCCAACTGAAAGTTAGGATAGTGGTTCTCAACTGTGAGTATACAAAGATTATCTGGAGCTGTTAGAAGTCTTAATTTTTCTAGGATCCCAGGCCTAGAGTATAGTTCTGAGTGCCTGGAATCCGCATTTGCAATAAAGAGCCCAGGACCTAGGGCCACAGGAGTTCCCCAGACCACACTTTGAGAATCAGCTTTACCTATTCAGCATTAAACAGAAACTGAGACTCCTCTGGAAAACTATTACACTTATGTCTGTGGTATTTATGAAATAAGAAAACAGTATTTCTTTTTAGGATTAATTTTCAACCATAAATAAATTTCCCAAATTGTATTATGTCACTTCCCTGATTAAAATTGTTTGTTCATTCCTTAGGGCTGGCAGTGTCAAGTCTAAACTCATCAGCATGACGTACGAGGCTCTTTGTATTCTGGTCTCCCCTATTTCCCCAGCCTCGGAGGCCACTGGTCACCCCGAGCTCTCTCTTGCATTCCTGGGATTTTCCACATGGTCCTTCTGTGGCCTGAATGCCCACTTCTCAATACCCCTGACTCTGCTTGGCTAAGTTGTGCTCATTCTGGAACAGTTCAAAGGTCCTCTTTCCAGAAGACTACCTTCCTAAATCCTCTAGGTAGTTACTTGCTCTCTCATCTATTTTGTGCATAACTGCTCTTATAACACCCATCTAATTGCATTGTAATTATTTGTTTCTCCATCATCTAACAAAGCTTCTCATAGGAAGTCACATTTTACTCATCTCTCTGTTCCTAGGGGAGGACAGTTCACAGGGCAGGGGAGGAAGGGAGCAATTCTTCCCCGGGGGGGGGGGGGGGGGCGGGAATTTTCCTTAGCTGTGTCCCATGACACCTGGGCTTGTTTGATTATAAAACAAAGCCCTCAAGATGTACCTGAGTGGTGGGGGGTGAGGGCCCCTATATATGGAAAGGTATAAAGGGAAAGGTAACAAATTCTCCCACCACCGCCCCCCCCAGCAGAAGAAACAGCATATTACAAATATGACTGAAGTCCTCTTGTCTCTGAATCTTCAATAAAATTTGTTCTGTAAAACTGCTTGATCCTGGGAAAAGTGAGCAAGCAGCACGCTGTCCAGCTCTGGTTCATGAGTGGAAGAATAATTGTGGAAATTGAGATGTGGGTGAGATTCAGTCTTCAGCAAGTCCAGGAAATCAGAAGGGGACGCTATCAAGAGAATGCAGGCCCCAGGGAATTTGCAGAAATCTTGGGCAGAATTTGGATTTCCCATGGATTTGAGATGGTATTCAAAGAATTTCAAGTAGTTTGAAATCTCAAAGGACAGGATACTCCTACATAGCAGTGGGGCTGCAGTCACAAATAGTAGATGTTCAATAAATATTGACCATATGAAATGATAGATTACAGCGAACTAGGTACATAAGGTTGGTAGGCACAATTTACCTAACTACGTGAGATATGTAACTATTATTAAAGCAACAAAAGAAGGTTAAAAATGCTTCGTGGCACTGAAAACAGACTATGGGGAGATAAGCATATAAATACGATGCTGACAGCTGGAGTGAGACACCACACAAAAATAAATAAGAAAGTGTAAGCTATGTCTCTGGAAAACAAACATTTGGGTATTTTAGACATTTTGATGATTGACTGAATTTTTCTTCTCATTCAGATGGCTAATGCCAAGTAAATAAAAATCATAGGAGCAGGTGGACAAGAAAGCCACAGGAGAATTACTCAGAGTCCTTAGGATTGGGAAAACACAATGCTGTTGCTGGCACAGTGTAGTGTTACAGATATAAGGGCCTATGAGAAGGCAAAGGCAGGAGCCCTAAAGCACAGTGAGCTGAAAAGGCAAAGATAAGGTAGAAATAATGGGTCAGAGGACAGACTTCTTTCCGTACTCTTATTTTAGATCGGAAGAAGGGAGACTTTGCACAATGGTGGTATCTGTTTTGGAAGAATGCAAAAGAATATGAAAAATGGAGTTTTTTATGAATTAGGGAATTAAGTTTTAGAATTAAAGGAAAAGTGGGCAAAAAGAACAATTTAGAATTCAAAGCAATTGGGGTCCGGTCACTAAATTTCTAAATGTTAAACATCAGAAATCTTCTGGGGCTCTCTGAAGATGAATGTATTTTCACACTTTCCTAGTATTTGCTTTGCTCCGCTCTTAATATTAAAGATATTGTTTGTTGTTGCTAAACTAGAGTTTGATTGTCCAACTTGGATCAACAGAGCAAGCATCTAGATAGCTTGCCTCATTGTTAGTTTTGGAAAGAAGACTACAGAAAGAACAACAAAAGCATATTTAAATTAGTTTTCTTAAGACAGAGATGTAATCAGTATCATATCCTGGTAAAAAATGCAGTGCTTTGGCTTTTACATGACATCTTTTCAAATGTGCAGTCGTATTTAGAAAACCCTAAAAAAAAAATGGTTTAGCCATTCTGGCAAATTCAAAGGAATTATACACACACAGACACACACGCATCCACACACATCTACACAATTTCGCAGCTGTCCTTTGATAAGGTGATAAGCTTTGATAACCCTTAGCTAGGGTTCATGGCTGCAGCAGGGACGTGTGCTGTGTGTAGTCTTTCCACAGTGTTGGTATTCAGTCACATTCAGGTATGGCAAAAGTCATGAACTCTGGGAGTCTGAATGTGTATTTTAATGGATTTTGGAATCTGTATTTTAATGGATGAATATGAAAATCACAGCAGTGTTGACAGTATCATCTGGCCTCCTGCAAGCACCGTCTTGTTTGCAGAAACATTCTGCACCAGGGAACAAGCAAAGCCAGTAATGTCCCAAATAATGTTTAACTTTCAGGCCTTCAAAATTTTAATACTTTTTCTCCAAAGAAAAATAGGTCCCATCAGAGACTACAGCAACCAAGGATTCTGCGTGGGCACATTTCTTCTCGAGTCTTTATCTCTACTATGTTTTAAAAATTTTTTTTATCTCTACTATTGAATAAAGTTGCTAAAATCACAAATTTTATTTCTGAATCTTCATGTGGTAAATAAACTCATAGATGCCATCTAGATGATTTTCACAATTTGCAACATCTCTAGAAAGAGAGGAAGACCTCTAAATTAACTACCATGTAGTGATGGTAAAACCAACATTATGTTTTCTGTCCTGTGTCAGCTTTTTCTATAGCCCAAACATATGAACTGTGGCTATTGGCACAAATACCCAAATAAAATAGAGCTATAGCCAAGAAAACACGGTGGTTAAAATCAAGTTATTGCAAATGTTTAAAACCAGCAAATGTGCCATCAGAATGTGCACACCTGTTGCTTGGTGAATAACATGCTTAACAAATGGCTTGTTTATAAGGTTGAAGTCAGCATAAATAAAGACACTAATCAATATATGATCATTAAATGAGGGTCTCATTTGGATGCAGGGCTGTTGGGAAACATGAAACATTCTAAGAAGTACAATTTCTAGATAACTGAAGCTTACCCCTAAAAGTACCCAATCTTTGATCAACTGTCATTGCATTACATGGTCTTTTATCTTTGTAAATAGACTGTAAGTGACATAATCCTCCCTTTCTAGACACTATTGCTGTCACTGTCAACACTTTTGTGACCCAGTGGATTCTTTTTTTTTTTTTTTTTTTTTTTTTTATGATAGTCACACAGAGAGAGAGAGAGAGAGAGAGAGAGAGGCAGAGACACAGGCAGAGGGAGAGGCAGGCTCCATGCCCCAGGAGCCCGATGTGGGATTCGATCCCAAGTCTCCAGGATCATGCCCTGGACCAAAGGCAGGCGCTAAACCGCCGTGCCACCCAGGGATCCCGACCCAGTGGATTCTTGGCACTCAACCGATGATGAAGAAATATTTGTTGAGTGATGCTATTGCATATATTGAGATATTTGCATCTATATCATTTGATTGCAGGATGGTATGTGGCTTCAATAGTTAAATATGCTTTTTTTTTTTTCCTTTGGATGGAGGCTCTTTTCATGGGATTAGACATTTTGCCTTTCCTTCCTTCTACTGTTGACTTCCTGCCTGTAACTGTGTGCACCTCTTCCCACATTTCTGTTTCAGACATTTTGCTAATTAAGAAATCAGGTAGCTAAAGTTTGGTAGGATTGCTCATAAACTCAGAATAAAGAGACTCTCGGTAAGCTTTGAGGGCCTCGATGATACATGAAGTTCAGGAGCTTTGTAGCATTGTTCTGGCTTTTTATTATCTTCTAGATAACTGAAATCCCTGGGTAATGATGTGCTTGTATAATGAATAAGTTAAAAGTTACAATAAAATGTATACAGGCATATTTAAATATCCTCTCATGTAAAAAAAAAAACTTTTTTGTGGTATATAACATTTATCATCTTAACCATTTTTAAGTGTGCAGTTGAATAATATTAAGTACATCTGCATTGTTGTGCAACCAATCCCCAGAACTCTTTTCATTTTGCAAAACTGAAATTCTGTTCCCATTAAACAATTCCCCATCTTCTCCTCTTCCCCAGCCCACAACAACCATTCTTTCTTTCTCTATGAATTTGACTACTCTAGGTGCCCCATCTAAGTGGAGACATGCATTATCTGTCTTTTGGCCTATTTTAATTAGCATAATGTCTTCAAGGTTCATCCAGGCTGCAGCATGCAAATACCCTCTTATTTGTTTTATCATAATATCTTTTAAAAAATATTTTATTTATTTATTTGAGGGAGAGAGTGACCATGAGCTGGGGGTGGGGTGCAGAGAAAGAGGGAGAGAGACAAGAAGACTGTCCCCTGAGTGTGGAGCCCTATCTGGGGCTTAGTCCCAGGACTCTGGGGTCATGATTTGAGGTAAAGTCAGACGGTTAGCTGACTGAGCCACCCAGGCACCCCACAATTACATTTTTAATATCTAAAACATCTGTCACTGAAAGCCAAGGTCATGAGATGCATACCTGCACATATGATGCTAGGAGAAGCTGAGGCAGTGTAAATGTGCCCATAAGACAGACAAGATTTCCTGAGGACTCAGTTGTGTACATTATAGCATAGCAATACAGTGGAATATTACGGAGACATACAAAAAGATGAAGCAGATCCAGATGCATTACCTTGGAGACAAGATATGACACTAAGTGAAGAAAATATACGGCTAAACAGTATGATCATATTTTTGTATGAAACACATATGTCTGGAAGTATATACATAGAATAGTTAAAAATGGTTATCTCTAGGTGACTCGGTGGGCTCAGTCAGTTAAGCATCTGATTTCGGCTCAGGTTGTGACCTCAGGGCCCTGGGATCAAGCCCAAGATCATGTTTTGTACTCAGTGGGGAGTCTGCTTGAAGATTTTCCTCCCTCTACTCCTCTCCCCACTTGAGTTCTCACTCTCTGTCTCTCAAATAAATAAAATCTTTTTAAAAAAATGGTTTTCTCTGGTGGTGGAATTAAGGTGTCTTACAAATTTGACTTCTTACTTCCTTGGACTGTCTTATAACTTTGGCATCTATATTATTTCACAATCAGGAAGAAGAAACAATAATAACATTCTCATTTAAAAAGAAAAAAGGAAATGAAAATAATGATGAGGGAATAGTAGACTGGTGACCTATCCACAAAAATGAAAAACAAAAATACTTTGCTGAGGAAAATCTATTTTAGGTTTAGTTTATGTTACTTTCTAATTTCAATCCTACATTCTAAGCCAATTAAACAAACAAACAAAAAAAACAATGAAAGTTTCAGACATTCAAGAATGAGTCAGTCTGAAAAATATTTTCAGGTACACTTTTCATTTTTGTGGAGTTGGTAAACAGCGCCCTTTGTAGGTAATGATGTGATAAGAAAGTTCTTAAAGCAGACACCCAGACTATAGAGCCCTACGAGTTTACAAAAAGCCTCTTCAGAATATGAATAAATGGGAAGGAAGTGAACATACCCAGCAACCATAGTTCAAAGGATTTGGCAGTGAGTCTCAAGTTCTCCACACACAAATCTTTGAAATGTTTTTTACTTTACACAGCCAGTGCCTATAATAATGAACAGGTATTTGAAGAATGGAAAGCCAGTTGTAGGCCTAGAGATAGGATTGTAGAGTGTTTTTATAGATTGCAACTTAAGGAATAAAAAATGAAAAAAGACATGGCCCTGGACATACTCTATAGGAATCTAGATTTACAGCAAGACACAGAGAAAAGTTTCAGATCCTAAGCTGTCATGAAAACACATTTTCTGGGACCCCTGGGTGGCTCAGCGGTTTAGAGCCTGCCTTCGCCCCAGGGCATGGTCCTGGAGTCCCAGGATCGAGTCCCACATCGGGCTCCATGCATGGAGCCTGCTTCTCCTCTGCCTGTGTCTCTGCCTCTCTCTCTCTCTCTCTCTTTCTCTCTCTGTCTGTCTCTCATGAATAAATAAATAAAAAATCTTAAAAGAAAAAAAGAAAATGCATCTTCCTTTAAAATGTGTCAGAGACAAACAACATTTGTCCCAGCCAGAGAAACTACAAAGAACAAAATCCCCATCAAAGAAGACTTCTCTAGTAGAACAGTAGAAATGCTATTGGCATGTCTATATGCTTGTAGTTGTAATATACTTGAGTTGAAGAAACTATAAGAATTACTCAATACAACCTTCTAATCTTTAAATGGAGGAAAAGTATGATATATATTAATAGCCCTGTTCTCCATTGTGTATATTTAAGAGACTTTAATACACATGCATGGAATTTTACCAGATGACCAAGAAATCTCACATCAATTTCCATTCCTAATTTTGTGGTTTGGTATCACAGAGTCCCAGAGGTGTACAGACTTCTCAATGTGTGCAAGATAAAATGAACCAGATTCCAACTGACTTAAGCCATCTTCAGAATGGATGCTCATATACATATGGTACAGACCTAAGTTTCTGTCTGGGAACAGAGTTTCACCTGTGCTTGCTTCTAACACACAATCAGAATCTTTGTTACACTGGGGCCTTTGACTTTGTTTTCATGTGCTCCTTATCACCAAAAGGGCAGAAACAAAAATTTACAGCTCTTAGGTGTGGATTAGAGCAGGGGTGGAAATACTGCCTGTAGGGCACATCTGGTCCACTGTCTGTTTTTGTCTGGACCTTAAGCTAAGAATGGTTTTATATTTTTAGATGTAGAAACACTATTAGCCTTTCCAGGAGAACAGTTGCTCCAAATGTTGAGGACATTGCCTCTTGGCCCACAAGCCTAAATATTTACTATCTGACTCTCCAGAAAAAGTTTGCTGATCCTTGATCTAGAGTAGAAAGATTTGGAACTGGATAGTAGGCAAACATACTTGAGTTATTTCTCAGACTGTATGGCTCTAGGCTGGTTGAAGACCCTCTCTGGGTCTCCACATTCTTACACACATGGTCTCTTTGTCATTTAATTCTAGTTTTTGTTTCAAGCTACACTGTAGCTATTTAAGAAATCCTAACAAACCTAATTTAATTTGCACAGCACACAGAGAATAGCACTGTGACCCTGATTTGCTTTGGAAGAAGCCAATCTGGGTCAGGATGAAGGGAAGTCATTATGATGTTTACAATTTTCCAAATATCAAACCCAAAAGTTTAACCAAAACAGGTTTGTTTATGAATGGCCGTGGCTATTCTAATTGAGTTGAGGACCATCTTTAGGGCAAGGGTCTTGGGTTTTACTTTAAACAAGTTTAGAATCTCTAAGCAGACCACAAGGGCAATGTTGTGTCTTGACTCTGAAGCCTCTCAACTACTTTTATCAGAACCTTACAAATCATGGATGTTCACACATGCTGTTGCCTAACATCTGAGGCTCCACAGTGAGAACTACTGAGAATATTCTTTTAGCATAAAGGCAGTGGTAATATGCATTGGGATGACTAAGAGCCACACAAAGTTGGAAACACCATTCTAAAACATAAATGGAAGAGCGGTGGACCCATAATAGCCAAAATATATCTGAATGAAAGAACCGGGGAGGGAGTATGCTACTTGAGATTTCAAGACTTATTTTACAAAGCTTTAAGGATGGAGACACTGTGGTGAAAGAACCAAGAAATAGACCTGCTATATATATATATGCAATTTAAAAAAAAAGATTTATGGATTTATTTAAGAGAGAAAGAGAGACCATATACAAGAGGAGGGGGAGAGAAGGCAAGGGAGAGTCAGAAGCTCAAGTAGTCTGGGGTTTGATCACACAGCTTGAGATCATGACCCTCAGATCATGACCTGAGGCTAAAACCAAGAGTCAGATGCTCAGCTGACTGAGCCACCCAGGCACCCTGGGACCTGCCATATATTGAAATCTTACATATGACTAAGCCAGCAAAGCAGATCCCTGGGGAAAGGATAGGTGTACAATTAACAGTGTTGAGTCAATTGGTCATCCATGTAGAAAACAACGCAGTTTCTCCAATTTGTACTTTACAAAGAGCCAATGGCAAATGGGCTAAGGACTGAAATGAAAACAACAAGATTTTAAAGCTTTTTGAAGAACATTTAAGAGTATTTCTTTATGATGTCAGGATAGGGAAAGGTATCTTAAACATGATTCAAAAGCACAGAGTGTGAATGAAAAGCCTGATACATTCTATCATATTAAAGTAAAAAAACCTTTGTTTTCCAAAAGATTACATCAAGAGAATGAAGAGAGAAGTCATAAACTGCGACAGGGTATGTGCAGCATATATCACCAACAAAGAATTAATATCTTTGGAATCGATAAGAAAAAGACAAAACCATGGACAACAGATACGGCCAGTCATTCCACAGAAGGGAAGAATACAAAAAGAGCATAAACGTGTACAAACATGCTCAGCACCTTTAGTTATCAGAAAAATAGCAAGTTTGATCCAAAGTCAGGTATGACTTCACGCACATCATTTTTGCAAAAAATTAAAAGTGGGTCGCAGAATGGCAAAAATTAAGGGCCACAGCACCAACTGTCGGTAAAGATCAAGAGAAACTGAAACTCATACCCTGCAGGAGACACTGTAAGCTGTTTCCCAACATGAACATAGCATTTCCTGATCAAGATAAATATGTGTATGCTGTATCCCACAGGCTTCTAGTATATTCTCTAGAGAAACCCTGACACAAGTGCACCAGGAGAGACATACAAACATGTTCAGTGCACTATTGTTTGTGACAGTGAAAATAGAAAAGCTCCACATACACTTCAAGGTAGAATGGAGAAAGAAATACATATATATATTTATATATTTGCTTAGGAATGTGTGTGTGTGTGTGTATTTATATATAAACTATAAAGAAAAATTTAAAAAATAACATGAAATTCCAGATGGCATTTGTGGCCAGGAGATTGTGGGAAGGGAATACAGTTGAGGACGATCATGCTGGTATTTCAAAGCCACTGGTACTATCCTATATCTTAAAGTGTGTACACACCAGGGAGTTTATTTTGTGTTCTTTACACTGAGTTAGGAGTCTAGTGTTTGAATCCCTGTTCCACTACTTTTTAGGTGAGTGAAGTACCAAAATTTCCTGAGCTTTTCATTTCTTCATTTGGAAAAATGGAGGAGTGATAAAGAACCCTTCCTTACGGGTTCACGGGAAGCTTAGCGGAGATGATAACCTGTAATATTGAACACCAGTGTGTCAGCAGTTGTCATCAATATTATTACCCCGTGATCTAGCTTGACCTCAGTGTGCATACAAATCAACCTGAAGGGCTTGTTGAAATGCAGATTCTGATTCAGTGAGTCTGGGGTAGGGCCTGAAAGTTTGCATTTCTGTCAAGTTCCCAGGTGAAATTCTGTGGTGTGAGTAGAAGGATCCAGGCAATTCCTCTACTCCTATTGTTCCCACATTGACTCCCTCCTTTTGCTACCTTCCTGGTCCTCTTTCTTCTGCTCTCTCCTCTTCTCTTAGTCTTCCTGTCCTCCATCTATTCTCCTGTCTCCATCCCAATCTATCAAAATCCTACTCACTCTTAAGACCCAAAATTGAATTGGTTGTACATTAAAATTGCCTGAGGAGCTCTTAAAAACTTGTGAAGTCCCAGGCTACACTTCAGACCAACTGAATCAGAACTTCTGGAGGCTGAACTCAGTCCTCATCTTTTTTAAAGCTGTCCAGGTGATTTCCTTTGGAAGACCAGGGTGAGAACTCCTGCCCTACAGCCTCAACTGAGTAGCTCCTGATCTCCCCAGATATGATGGGGTAACTCACCAAGACAGTTCTCTTGTGACATCTGGCATCTTGCTGTTTTATTTAGTTACACAGGTCCTTGTCCTACTCTGCTTCATCAAATGAAAGTTCCTTAAGAGCGGAGATGTGTCTTAGTAACATTTAAAGCTTGTGAAACTCATAAGGGAGCATTTTGAATGATATTTCAAAAACATTTCTTGTATTGGGTTGTGTACTAGTATGAGTTTCAAGCATGAGATGGAACATAGTAATATCACTGATAAATATTTAAAAAGTAATTTTCTTGCTTCCATGTTATTTTTAATTTCAGTTGATAGTAATTTCCAGTATAAACTAATATTTTCAAAAAGTGTACACATCTCTGGGATTATTTACAACCATAAAAATAGTTTCCAGGGATCCCTGGGTGGCACAGCGGTTTGGCGCCTGCCTTTGGCCCAGGGCACGATCCTGGAGACCCAGGATCGAATCCCATGTCGGGCTCCCGGTGCATGGAGCCTGCTTCTCCCTCTGCCTGTGTCTCTGCCTCTCTCTCTCTCTCTCTGTGTGACTATCATAAATAAATAAAAATTAAAAAAAAATAGTTTCCAATATAAGATATCAATTTTGCAATTATGGAGTATAATGAAAACATTGTAGGTCCTGAGGCACTGAAAATAAATGTTCTGTTTTAAGGAATGTCCTAATGTTTGTGCTATTGCAGAGATTGCCAGTCTAAAAAAACAGGATTTTACTGTTGAATATTAGCTTCAATAGGTGGATTATATTGTTTAAAATTGTGAAATAAAATATATCAGACCTTTAAATTTAAAGATAGCACATGAAGTTTTATACAATTTTCATCAAGTAACCAAATCTATGTTTCTGCCTAAAGAAACTTTTGTTTCTTATTTGGAATCTAATTTAATCTTTCCATAATTTTGAACCAAAAGGACACATGAATCCAGTTTTTCATCACTGCTGCTGCACATGTACACACTCCATGCACTGTGTGCCTACCCATGCATACAACCAGTCATTAGTCAAGCATATTGGAAATACTAAAAAATGGTTCTGATTTTTAAGATTTGTGTTTGTATGTGCATACACATTCACAAACACGCTTGACATTACACATTTTTTCCTGAGGATCCAGACACAGTGTGGGTATGTCATAGGTTCCTTGATTAAACAGGGAAGCTACATATAAACAGTTTAAGAGACAAAGTGTGGTTGAGGCCAGTCTGGGGATAAAATTGGAAAATCCCTGGATTCTTGGTCCTGTGTCCAGCTGGGCAATTGTTGGGTAACAGGAGGATTAAGCTAAGAAAGAGGCATTCATAAGGAAAGCACAAATGAGAAATTCTGTTAGCTTATCTCTAGAAACTACAAACTTCTGTATTTTGAGCCATCATTTGCATGTGTCCCTTCACATAGAGTGGATTAAATAATGTTTGTGAGAGTCTCTAGCAGTAGTAAAGGAGGGGGAAGCAGAGGAGAAGGAAAAAAAAAGTGAGGTAGGAGGAAAGATGGAGAGAGAAATAGAAGTGAGAGAAGAAGAGCGAGCAATAAGCAAAGCACCAGGGCATCCAAAAATAACACCTTAGATTTATCGAACACTTGAGTGCCCAATCATTAATTGCTCTAAGTACACTATTTCTATAAACTCATTTAATCTGTACAACATATTACACATAAAAGAAAACCAAGGCACTGAGAGACTAAGTGATTTTCCCTAGGTTGCCCAGCTAGTAAATAATGGAAACTGGATTTGAATCCAGGTAGTTTAGATCTACCACATGCTATCAAGATGACACTCGATGATATTCATGCTGTAAATCGCTGTTCTCATGGAGAAGGCAAGCTCCATACTGCCAAATATCTTAGCACTTTTTTCAGTACTGAATCTCTAGCTTCCATTTAAATGTGAATATGAGTTAGTGAATATTTATTAAGTCCTTACTATGTGCCTGACACTGGTCTAAGTGCTGGAGATCCAGCAGGGAACATCCCACATCCACTCAAGAAGTTTATATTCTAGGGGAATGTACTTGAGATGTAGAAAATACATGCGGAGAATTATTGCTGAAAATAAAATAGGAGATAAAAATGGACTTTCCTCCTGTCATATAGGGCTCTTTTTTTTTTTTTCTTTTAATACTAGTAAACTAACACTATCAGTCTAATACAGACAGGAAACTTCAGATACCAAGGAAAGACAGCCATGGTTAAGGAAGTTAGGACTTCAAGAAATACAGATAGCAGAAATTGTAACATTTGACAGGAAGGACAATGAAACATGAAAAAAACACTGGACTAGCCACAGAGAAAATGCATGTATAAATTACACAGTTGTCTGAATACAGGTGAACTACACAGCTCGGGCATTCTTGAACTTGTGAATGCCCAGCTATTGACACCCTACAATGTTACACTGCCTTCGAAACACCAAGTTCCAATGAACCTTTATTTAATAGTACATGGTAATACAATAATTCTGGAAAGGAATTCCGCAGCTGGATTTTGGCTGCTAACCAATCTTGAAATCAAACTGCCAAATAGGGCTTAGCGTACTGGCAAATCTTGAAGTCCTTTTTCACCAGTGCTCAGGTTAATGGTTATTTAAAGTATACCACAGTTTTTAGTTAATAATACATCGTCCCATGTGGTCTGAAGGATCTGCCAAAACAAGTAATGGCCAACTAGAGCAATGTCTCATTTGGGGTTAGATGGTGCTCTGGACAAAATGAGCCTGGTTATCTGTTTCCAATAGACAGGAGTCGTTCATTTCAATTGGAGAACTATATCCAACTGGAATGCTTGCCTCTCATCAATGGTTTTAAATCTCTTGTTCCATTTAGAATCCTTTCTATTCTACAGTTGTTTCTCACTGGTGCCTGTAGTAACATCAGGTATTTCTCAGTTTTGAGAATGAACTATTTGTTTCTTTAAACACAGGACCCCACACCTTGGATTTCACAGCCTATTGAAATCAAGGTCAACTGGAAACTAATACTCTGCTTCCATTCTTCTTTTTGTGCCTTCAGATTTCAACTGAAACCACTGAGAGGACAGCCCCAACTACAATGTGAGTCTGGGATGTGACTATTTGCTTTTCAACCTAAAATATGTTGGGTTTTCTTCCTTCCTTCCTTTCTCTTTCTTTTCATTCCTTTTTCTTACTTCATTCTTTCTTTTATCTTATTTTTGATTGTGTTTTCTGATCCTACTCAACTATGTTGCTCCTATTATACTACTGTCAACATTTTACCAACAAGGAAATTTTTTTTTATTCCTTCTCAGTGGAAATGTTTCATGTCTTAAAACTATTCATGACCTTGTAAATGGGAAGATTTTTTTTTTTCCACAGAAAATATTCCCTTGGTCTTTACACAGATACTAAGTCAAATTTATTCAACTTTTATTCTCTCGGTTCCTTCTTCTATTTTCTTAAGATTTATTTATTTTAGAGATAGAGAGAGTGTATGAGCAGGGGGAGGGGCAGAGGGAGAGGATGAATCTCAAGCAGACTCTCTGGTGAGCATGGAGCTCAATGCAGGACATAATCCCAAAAGAAAGAACCAAGAGAGGGGTACCTGGGTGACTCACTTGGGCTATTTAGCTCTAGAATACAGATTTATCAAGATAACATCTCAAATCAACTTTAAAAAATGCATTTGTTCAAGCAACACCATTTTGAAAAACAAGTAAGACGTTTCATGATTTTTACATTACAATTAAATGTGAAAAATACAATTCCTAACCTAAGTTTAAGTAAATGTAAGGGGAAAATTCTTTACATTTCCTGCAAGGTTGAAAATTTCCATAATAGAATTTTAGAAAAAAAATGCAAAAAAAAAAAAAAACAAAACAACAACAACAAAAAAACCAAACAAAACCCAAGTGAAAAATAAGCTGACATGCTACTTTTGCAGTAGGAAACTGAAGCCATAGCCATGATTGTGAATGGACATCATGCAGCTGATGATAGAAACAAGTTTACAAGTGCAACACACAGAGAAATAAGATGTTCTTTTAGTTTTCTTAGAGAACCCTGCTTTTGGGGTGTGCACAGGTTTCTAGAACTAACAATCTAGACCATATGACATTTTAGCTCTCTTTATGTTGCTGAAAGAGATCAGAATATGCCATTTCCAAATAACCCACTTTGGTAGAAGGGTTATTTTGAGGTGAAGGCAACTGAGAACAAAAGAGATAGAGGGTATAGGATGTGCTCTCTGCCCTCCCTTGATCTGCCTCAAAGCAACCTCTGTATTTCCCTTATAAAGGTCTTCTCCCCAACTCCATACCATGAAGAGGAGAACCCTCAACCACCAGCAACAGAGACATTATTGAGGTGAGTCTGCATAAATAACCCTTAATGAGTAACTCTTGCCTACCATTAGCTTCCCGCACATATTTACCACGCCTAGAAGCCTAACCCCTTTTCCCCGTCAGTAACTTTTCTATAATTTATTGCCTTTTTAAAAAATAGATTATTTATTTATTTATTTATTTATTTATTTATTTATTTATTCATGAGAACACACCGAGAGAGGCAGAGACATAGGCAGAGGGAAAAGCAGGCTCCCTCTGGGGAGCCTGATGTGGGACTCAGTCCCAGGACCCTGAGATCACACCTTGGGCTGAAGGCAGATGCTCATCTGCTGAGCCACCCAGGCATCCCAATTTATTGCCTTTTGTTAAAATAGTATGTAAGCCCCAAGTCTAAACATTTCCTTAGATTTTTCACTTCTGTGGGGTCCCTGTGCATGTAAAAATATTACCATCACATAATAGTTGTATGCTATTTTTCTGTTAATTTATCTTTTGTCAGTTTAAATCACAAGCCTCTGGCATGAAACCTTAGGGGATAGGGCAAAAGACTTTCCTCATCTCCCCCACCAAAGGGCCCGCTATCAGTGGTTTTGTGAGTGTGGGGAGTTTTGTAAGTCCTAGCACCTGTGTATATTAGAAACATCCACCATCGTCTTTCTTATTTTCTGAAAATGGGTAACTATTAAATCTACATGCATTCTTTAAGCACCTATGGTGTGCCATGGCTGTGCTTGGAACCATGAAAAAAATCCCATTGGGGACCAGCCTCCAACGAGCCACAGATGTAGAATGGAAGAGATGAGAATCAAGGAGAGAACAATCACCGGTTGCAACCCTATGTGGAACTGGTGCTGAGACAATGGAGGAAGGGAAGGTGCCTGGGACTGCTGGCACCCAGGGAAGACTTTGTAAATGCTTGAATCCCATATCCTAATGGAAAGTAGCTTTACATTAAAGACAAGAAAAAAAAAAAAACAGCTCCTGCTTAAAATTACACATGCATATATACACTAGGTAAAGATAGAAAATTGTGTCTGCTCTTTCTCTTCCCATGACTATCCAAATCACAAAAAGAAATGTCTTAAGATGGTAGGGTGGGAGGACTGAGCCCACAGTCGGGCTCTGCCAGCATTTATTCATGTGCTTCTGGAAAAGGCTTCACTCCTCTTGATCTTCAGCCTCCTTACACTGGTCTAAGCCACCTCAACTAGCACCTTCTACTTTCAGCATTCTATGACAAGGTCAAACTCTGCTATGCCTATAAAATAGGGTGCCTTGAAGGCTGTGCATAAAGATGCGATGTAATTAATTAATTAATATATAATATGTAAGATAAGCCCTCACTTCGGGGTGCCTGGGTGGCTCAGTTGGTTAAGCAGCTGTCTTCAGCTCAGGTCATGATCCCAGAGTCCTGGGATCCAGCCTTGCATCAGGTTCCCTGCTCAGCAGGAAGTCTGCTTCTCCCTCTTCTTCTGCTCCTCCCTGCCCCACTCACCTATGCTCTCTCTCTCAAATAAATAAATAAAATCTTTTTTATTTTTTATTTTTATTTTTTTATTGGAGTTCAATTTGCCAACATATAGCATAACACCCAGTGTTCATCCCATCAAATGCCCCCTCAGTGCCCATCACCCAGTCACCCCCAACCCCCACCCAAATAAATAAAATCTTAAAAAAAACACAAAAAAATGGAAGTACTTGTTTCAATTTATCTATTCTAAAAATCATTGAGGGCATGACCCATCTTTCATACTAGATTTTTTTTTTTTTTTTACATTTTTATGTGCATACGAAATACCCAGGGAACAAGGCAAAAGTACAAGGCCTTCTGAACTTCTGCTCCCTACAGCTAGTCCTCATTCTGATTCAGTGAATCTGGGCTGGGCCCAGGAATTTGCATATTTAAGTTCCCCCAGGTGATTCTGATGCCAGGGATTGTTTTCCTGGGTTGTGGGCAACAATTCAGGAACACTGAAGCGGAGGATTAAGCCTGACCCTGAGCCATTTCTCCAGCTGAGTACTTTCAGAGACTTTAGGGAAGTTTCAAATCAATCTCTTTGGAATGCTTCAGATTAGACATAAATCCTTTAGATCTGTTTTGATCCAGTCATAGTTGTAGGCTGAACCAAAATGAAATACAACAGGGCATTGATTATCTGGTTATATTTAAATCTCTAAAATACTTGATTTTTTTTCCTCAACTGATGGTGTGCCAGGGGTAGAAATTTCCACAGGCAAAAATTTCCAACTTCTATCAGTGATCGAAACAACAGAATGGAGGTGGTGGTGGGCGAGATAGACAAGGAAATTAGTAACTAACCTAATTATAAAAATATTGAGTTTGCAATTACCAAGGTAAGTCCTCCAGAGGAACATGGAATTTTTCTTGTGATAAACATCTCAAGATGTTTATTTTGAGATGCCCCATTGCCATGCTGACTGGTCTTCACTCACTGGTAATGTGCTTCTCTGTGCTGAGCCTGAATTCTTATTCCTTAACTCATTTTTCTCCACTTTGTTCTTAGCTAAGAGTAAAAACAACTGGTACTCTCCAGTGTGAAACAAACCAACGAATAGAGAAAAAACTTTTATATACAAGGAAAATATTAAAATAGCCCCTCAGTTTAGTTATCTTATTTTTTAATAAGATTTTTATTTATTTATTCATGAGAGCACAGAGAGGGAGGCAGAGACACAAGCAGAGGGAGAAGCAGGTTCCCTGTGAGGAGCCCAATGCAGGACTCCATCCCAGGACCCCAGGATCACACCCTGAGCCAAAGGCAGACACTCACCCACTGAGCCACCCAGGTGCCCTTAGTCATTTTATTTTCAAGCGTGGTGAGCACTATTTTGGATCTTCTGTGAACATGCCTAAATTTTCAGAGAGCAAAGTCATTTGTCCAAAGTCATAGCCCCCTGGTGGGCCAGCCTGCATGCAATGAAGGGATGATAGGACGAGTGGGGTACTAAGTCCCAGGCCCTTGTTTTGATTCCTTGGATGTAGTAGGATCACTCCAATTCCTATGATTTTCAGTCAATTTTCCTTCCAGCCACCCTTCATACTGTCTCTAGAATGTAAATCTATGATGATTCCCTGCTTAAACCCCTACATTGTCTTCAATATAAAATTGAAATGCTTCTAACATGGAAAAAAAAGAGGGGGGGGGGACTCTCATAAATATGAAATTTCTCTCCTCTTCCTTCTCCACACATCTCTTTCTCCCTCTCCCTCTTCGTCCCAGTAAGAACCTGACCTTAGTTAGGATTCCAGAGCTCTTCTCTCCTAACTTTTAATGTTTACCTCACTATAGCAGTTTTGGAAGTACTTTGGAAAATTTCCTAATCTATCATTGTGATGGGAATTTTTTTTCTTTTTTCTTTTTTCTTTTCTTTTCTTTTCTTTTTTTTTTTTTTTTCTTTGTGATGGGAATTTCTTGAGCCCACTCCTCTTCTATCCCCAGCACTAGCACATGGCCTGGAGTTTTTGTTAAGTGAATACATTTTTGAAAGAAGGAAAAGAAACAGAAAGAGAGAGAGAGAGAGAGAGAGAGAAAGAAAGAAAGAAAGAAAGAGAGAAAGAAAGAGGAAGGAAGGAAGGAAGGAAGGAAGGAAGGAAGGAAGGAAGGAAGGAAGGAAGGAAGGAAGGAAGAAAAAAGGAAAGAAAGAAGGAAAGAAAAAATTATTTGTCTCAAAAAAATGATGCCTATGTTTCATGTGCTTCATTTAAATAACAAATAATGTGAAAAAAACAAATAATGTGTAACAATATTCAATTCTCCTTAGCTCATTTGAAACAGTACTTAGCTGACATAACAGTTCATGTTCTTCATAAATGATACATTATATATATATTTCTGTTTTTATAGACTATTTTCCATTTATTTCTTTAAAAAATCTTTAATTGTAGTTGGCATGTAATATATTACTTTCAGGTGTACAGCACAGTGATTCAACAATTACATCCATTATGAAATGCTCACTGTGATAAGTCTAGTTACCATCCTCGCCTTACAAAGGTATTACAATATTACGGACTGTATTTCTGATACTGTACTTTTCTTTCCTATGATTTATTTTATAACTGGAAATTTTTACCTTTTTATCCCTTTCACCTGTTTCACCCATCCTGCCACCTGCCCTCCTCATTGGCAATAACCAATTCTCCGTATTTATGTCTGTTTCTGTTTGTTTTGTTTTTAAATTCCACACATAAGTGAAATCATATGGTATTTGCCTTTCTCTGTTTGACTTATTTCACTTAGCATGATCCCCTGTAGGTCCAATGATACACTATAGTTAAATTTTTAGACAAGCATTGTGATAATTTAAAAAAAAAAACAATGTTTGAGGTTAAATACCTACTTCTAATCAGACTGATGGCCATTCACAAATCCAAGTTTGCTTGATTAAACCTTGATTCAGGAAACAAACATCTCAGTTCCAGACTTTGGTTTCAATGCCATCAGGGGTTATAAAATAAAGATAGCTGCCCCCGCTATCACTTACAGAAGATGACCCACATAGATAGCTAAGAACTGAATCAAATCTATTCTGACCAAGAGAAAAATGCAAAAATCTTTAGAAAGACAAGCCAACAAGCTGGGTCTCAGTAACACACAGGTAAGAGGGAAACAGATGCTATTCTTTCTCCTTTCTTTTTCTTTCTTTCTTTCCTTTCTTTCTTTTCTTTCTTCTTTCTTTCTTTCTTTCTTTCTTTCTTTCTTTCTTTCTTTCTTTCTTTCTTTCTTTCTTTCTTTCTTTTCTTTATATTTTTCTTTCTTTCTTTTGAAAAAGGAGCTATTTCCAAGATATTTGGCATTTTGACAGTTCTTCACCTGGGCATAAAAAGTACTTTCATACATACAAAGTACATGGAGAAGACAATATAATGGAATGGTCACACCCAGGGTTCTAGAGCCAGAATGCCAGGCTAACAGGCCAGCTTTACCATTCACCACTCTCATGACTTCACTTGTCTCTGTCGTTTCCTCATTAGTAAAATAGAATAATTGTAACCTCCCTCATGGGAGTATAGGGACATTCTATGAACACATATGGAATGCTTACCGCCATGCCTGGCATACAGTAGGCAGGCATAATACGTGTTAGCTATATGATCCACTTATATCTACTCTTCCAGGTTGTGTGTGTGTGTGTGTGTGTGTGTGTGTGTATGAGAGAGAGAGAGAGAGAGAGAGAGAGAGAGAGAGAGAGAGAGAGAAATGAAGAAGTGACTGGAAGTTTTTCAAATGCTTTCTAGTACCTATAGGGAAAAGTTGTTTTTCGTTTTTGACCTATAAGCATGGTCAATTTATTTTTCTCTAAAGGCTTTATTTATTTATTTATTTGAGAGAGAGAGCATGAGCAGGGAAGAGAGACAAGCACACTCCCTGCTGAGCAGGGAGCCGGATGCGGGACTCGATCCCAGGACCTCTGATCATGACCTGAGCTGAAGGCAGACACTTTGATAGGACTTGTTCTTGGCGTTTTATTATTTTTTTAATACACTGTACTGTTTTTATTTTATTACTTCATTTTATTTTGCCAATGTTTTATTCAGGACATTTTCATCAGGGCACTTACAGGATTAATACTCCTGTTATTTTTTTCTGCGATATCTTGCTCAAGTTTTGAATTGATTCATGGTGATTTGTAAAACAACAAAAATGGAAACAAGGAGTTAGGACACTGGTTTTGCTTTCTGTCCTGGAACCATTTAATAGCAAAGCTTAACTATTTCTTGAAATGGAGAAAAATTACACTTGTGACAACTTTGAGGTAAGAGTTTCCTTAGAGGATAATTATTAGAGAACCTTATTATTTCTTCCAAGATTATTGGCTTATTCTATTAACTCTCTTAATCATTCTTTTAATAATTCTAATAACTCTCTTATAAAATTCTCTTAATTTTGATAATATATATTCAAATTGAAAAATCACTCCAGGTCATCTATGTTTCAAATCAGCACAGAACATTCAAACTATTTTTACTTTCACTTGTGTGTGTTGTTATTTCCACATTCTTATTTTGTATATCAATAATGTTTCTGTTTTTTTTATTAGATGAGCTCACATTTTTCTACTTCAACATTTGCCAAAGACCTATCTACTGTATTTATGAATTTACAGTTTTTTCTATTTTCATTGACACTTTTATGTTTTTAGCTGTTTTTTCCTTCTGACTTAATTCTGCATATTTGCATTTTCAAAGAAACTTTTTGAGTTGATGGCTTACTACATTTGTCTTCTTTATTTTGTTAAGAATGTGATTTACAGCTCTGGTCTGTAACTCCGGGACCTCCTTCCAGCCTGCTCCCTGTCCTGGGAGGCTGACTATGAGGTCTACAGCCCAGGTTCCACCAGAAGGGGTTCCTGAGATGTCAGGTGTTGGGACAGAGATGGAGGGAGGGGGAGGTGGATGAGGTCAGGGTCTTCATTGTCCTGGCTCCCTTACTGCCGAGTTGCCTTGAGCTCCTGGGTCAGTATCTGTATTTCCTGCACCCCTCCATCTAGTGGCCAGCTCAGTACCACTGTATTCCTGAGTTCCAGGAAAGGAAGCAGAGGTGGAAATAGTTTGGCTGCATACTATCTCTAATAGTTTTCCTGGACCTCACTTTTGTAAACAGTCTATCCATAAATAAACTCTGCTCAAATTATCTGGTTTTGAATGTGCCGCACGTATCTTGTTGGGATACCGACTGACACAAATAGCTATTCATTGTCCTCAGAGGACATTTGGATACATCCTATAGGATTTTTTTCCTCATCTTATTATCAAAATTTATTTAACTGTCGTGCCATTATGATCTTGACTTCCTTCTTAAGCTAAGAGTCATTTAGAAGAAAGATTCAAAATATACAAGTAGGCTTTTTGTTGATGTTTGTTTATAATTCTATTGCATGGTGAGTAGGTTTTTTTTTTTTTTTTTTTTTTTTTTTTGAGTAGGTTTTGATTATTTGTAGAGTTTGTGGGATTCCATCAGCTTTTCTTTGTCATAAATTATGGTCTATTTTTATAATTTTTTTATGAGAACTGGAAAAGATGTATTTTTGTATTCAGGAGATAGTTTGCATATCAGGTTAATAATTAATTGCATTATTCAGGCCCTGTAAACCAGTGTAATTTAAAACATGGGTCAAAGCAGTTTCTTAACCTGCTCATAATTAAATAAATACAGAACTTGACAGTAATGATTTAGAAAGTTTGGAGTAATTTGACAGAGCTAAATATGCCGGTTGAATCTAAAACAAAATGTTTGGGCTTATATTTAATATCTTTCTTATTCTACTTTCTTATAATTCATTTTCATCATATTTTATAATAGCAGTGGTCCAAGATAAGATGGAAAGTAAACCACAAAACAAAACTGTTCTTATAGTTTTAGCTGTATAAATAGCTAAAAAGGTTATAGGAAGGTTAAGCAACATTGCTCTAAACTCTTCCTTATTGTGGTCAACTTGATTTATCAGAGATCCTTTACTCACTCTTCACTCTCACCCACAGAGAGGACACATCTGCCTTCTCTTCTTCCAGGCCACTTCAATCCCTGACCCTTCCATACACACACACACAGCTAAGTCCCAGAAAAAGGGACACTTTCAGAGATTGAGGGTTTGGGTCACAGAAGAGGACCGTCACTCAGTCTCTCTCCAGTGACAACTACTGCTAGTTTTGAAAGCTTCACAATTCTGATATCCACCCCAAGACAAGAGGGGTACATTCATATCTGCTACATCATTTCATCCCCACAATAAGCTGAGATATATGTAGCAAGAAGGGATGAAAAAAATTCAAATTTGGTGTTGGTGCTTATCCTTACTCCCTTGTTAGGTCCCGGAGAAAATGAAATGAGCAAGTCAAAGGTGACTAAATCATCAACCTTTCAGAACAGCACACACACACATGAAGATAGTCAACAAAATGATAGAGGGCAAGATTACAATCAGACACAAACTTAGCCTTCTTTATAATCCCATAACTAGGTTTTGACAAGCTCTTCAGGAGGACTTAGGTTGTCAGGACCTGAAATAATGGGAGTCAACACATTTTGCATCTGAATCGTATAATCTAAGTTAGTATTTATACTCTTATGTCTTGCTTTTCATCCTATCACCAAAGAAATTAAAATCAGTACTTGAATTTAGAGCAAACTAATTCTTTCTTCTAAATGGTGTGTTTCAGAATGAAGAAATGATACATAGAGAAACTTAAGCAAATAAAAATTTCCTTCAATGATTTTTTTTAACTCTCCATGACTCTCATTACCTATTTTTTTTAAAAAAGATTTTATTTATTTATTCACAAGAGACACACACAGAGAGAGGCAGAGATATAGGCAGAGAGAAGCAGGCCCCATGCATGGAGCCTGATGTGGGACTTGATTCTGGGACCCTAGGATCACGCCCTGGGCCAAAGGCAGACGCTCAACCACTGAGCCACCCAGGCATCCTTCATTACCCAGTTTCTGATAAGGGCACTGCCCTAGAAGAAATGATCAAACTTATTCCAATGTCTTTGTGCCTTGTAGGAGCATTAGCATTATTCTAGGTTCTTACTATTCCTAGTGTTTCAGAAATGAATTATGAAAAAATCTTTATTTTTAGCCTTTCCAATTACCAAAATAAGAAAGTGGTTTCCGTTGAAAGTTATGTGAGATTTCACAGTCAATTTCTGTTAGGATTACACAGAAATTTCTTGAAGTTGAAGCCAAGGGTGTAAAATTTTAGCCACATCTGTCTCCAAGATGAGTTATTAGGCCGACTTTGAAATCTGATAACTGTGTTTTGCTGAGTCACTGCAATCTATTGCAGCCCCGTTGGCACACTTTGCTTTTGAATCCTTGATATGGGCCTGGCCACCAGGGTGCTCCATAAATGCTTCTTGGATAGAACCATTCAACACTTATTATAGTGCTGATGCAGAGTGATTTTGTGGACTGTTTTTCAAAACACTTTCATAAAACTGATTGTATCTCCTGCTTTCTCACTTTTTTTTTCCATAACAAAATAAAAAAAATGGGTCTTTTGTATATATCATGAATCTTAAACATTCACATCCCTTGACATAGCATTTCCACTTCTAGGAACTTCTACAGAAGCAGAATCGTAAATCAGAAGCAGAATGCCATATACAAATATGATTATAGCAGCATCATTTACAGTAATAAAAAATGTGAAATGTCCTGAGTGTCCACTAAGAAAGAAGCAGCCAAGGAAGGCTGAACGTTAAAACATGTTCTCAAGACCACATACTATTATTTAAAGAGTCTATTTTTATAAGAAAAAAAGACCACAGAATCATATACACAATATCTTTACATATATTTTTAAAATATCCTACATATAATGAAAATGCTAGTGGAAAATAGTAAAAACATTAATGATATTGTCTTAAAGCAGAGAAACTATGATTGACTTTTTCCTTTCAAATTTTCAGAATTTAGCACATTTTCTTTCATTAAGCACACATTACTTTTTTAATTGAAAATCATCACACTTTTTATTTTTAATTAACCAGGGAGGATGGGAGAGAAGAATTTTTTAGTAGAGAGAACAGTCCATGCTGGACGGAGGGCCAGAAAGAGGGCCAATGTGCCTGGATGTGGAGAGATAGAGGAAGAGGAAGGAGAACGGAGTTAAGGAGGTGGATAGGGCAGCAGCAAGGGAGAAGCATTGAGTATGCTTTTAGCTTTACAGAGACTTGCATGCATCTTGTAGTAAAAGATGAAAATTTATTCCAAAATATCCTGGTTTGATGAATATTTCAACTCATTTACAACAGTGAACATCAGTTAAGATGCAAAGAAAAATTTACTGAATGTAATGGATACTTGGATTCTTTCTGCTCTTCTTGTCATTCCTTCCTGGTTGGCTTTTCTTCACCTTCCAGGTCTCAGTATGGATATCACTTTCTTGGGGAGGCCTTCTCTGTGTTTCTCTATGTGCCTCTCTGGCAAGTGTTCTCTACCACCACCTTGTCTATTGTATGACACTGCAACTCCCAGCTCTTACTAGACTGGAAGCTCTGAGAAGCCAGGCCTACCTTCCTCACTCTCAGGCCCCCACCTGTCACACAGCCCCTGGCCCACAATAAAAGTTCTCTAAATACTTGTTGAATAAATTAATTAGAAAAATATTCATATAGTAAACCCAATGCATCATACCATATGTATACATATCGATGCAAAAAACTATATTGCGCATACACATATATGTATCTAATCCTGAAAGTTGTTATTATTTTTTTGGTATTGTAGCACACTAAGTGAAAAAGGTTCCGGTTTGAAAGAAGTTATAAACATTTCATTTGGGTTTTCATTTCATGAATTGCAGAACCTGTGCCAATTTTCTAAGCAAACTGGTGTAACTCTGTTACGTGAGATGGTGTGGGGGAGAGGGCTTTAAAAATAGCCGACCGGATATCCCTCTTGGTGGCTTGGGTTATGTAAAAGTATTTTGTGTTAAGCCAATGTCTCACAATGGATCGCTGAGCTTTGAAAAGGCTATTTGGGATCCTTTTTTTCTGAGTTAAATATCTGCTTATGAACAGAATTGGGACTGAAAATCTCCTAGAGAAAGGGTACTATGTCCAAAGAGTTATCACTTTTTAACTCCAGGTACTAAAAAAATTCCCATGTTAGTCCTGACAGTGATTTAAGAAAAATAAATAAAGTCCCTTAACCACTCAGTGAGAAAGGAGCCAGGATTCCTATAAAGAAAAGTTGCTAGATTTGGGCTTAAAATACTTCTCTATTAGAGCAGAACAATCAGATAACCTCTGGCTTTGTTAAATATTTACTTTAGTTTTTAAAAAGAAGTAATTTGGGGACACTGTTCTCATTAAGACCCCATGAAAGTAAAATGATAGGGATTGTTGTTTGAGAGTTTACTATGGACTGAATCCTTGGGCACAGCTGAGTCTATTGTCCTGTGCTATGCCCTGACCCCAAAGCTAGGCAAAGATGGTATGATTAGCTGGACCATTAAGATTCTCTCTGGAGTGGGGAATTGGGTGCTTGGTAGTGGGAGGGGAACCCAGACCAACAGAGAGAAGACAGAGGGGAGCCACCCTGGTAGAAGGTGTGAATGACAGAAACCATGAGAGAGGACACACACAAGGTAGAGGAGGAGGTGGTTGGTTATCTGGAGCAGCAATGACAGAAACAGAAATGGGTATGGAGTTGCTATAATTCCTGCTGTTGAAGGGACAATGGGATAACTTGGTCACTAAACTTGCATATTCCTACAGTAACTTCCACTTTCTATGAGACCTGCCTCAAGATTTAGATTCCTATTTCTCTTATTGATAGGTGTGTATACCTACAAAAAAACTTGTTTCTTGAGACATCAGGAGAATCTCTGTTCCCTGGGGCACGTGGGTGGCTCTGTGGTTGAACATCTGCCTTTGGTTCAGGTCATGATCCCGGGGTCCTGGGATGGAGTCCCGCATCGGGCTCCCTGCAGGGAGCTGGTATACACAGCAGTTCCCTGCTGCCATATTTTCTCCTTGGCATGGCCATACCATTCAAAGCCCATTACTGATGGAACTGGAGGGTATTATGCTGAGTGAAGTAAGTCAATCGGAGAAGGACAAACATTATATGGTCTCATTCATTTGGGGAATATAAATAATAGTGAAAGGGAATATAAGGGAAGGGAGAAGAAATGTGTGGGAAATATCAGAAAGGGAGACAGAACATAAAGACTCCTAACTCTGGGAAACGAACTAGGGGTGGTGGAAGGGGAGGAGGGCGGGGGGTGGGGGTGAATGGGTGACAGGCACTGAGGGGGGCACTTGACGGGATGAGCACTGGGTGTTATTCTGTATGTTGGTAAATTGAACACCAATAACAAATAAATTTATTATAAAAAAAAACAAAGCCCATTTCTGCAAAAGCGCTGCCAGATTCACCAGTCTCATCCCAGTTACGTGGTGTGATTGCCATCATTCCCCCAAATTCTCTCCCATCCTTCCTCCAATTTTCTCAGTTTACATAAAAACCCATTTGGCAACTTGGAAACTCAATATCTGAATGGTTGCTGGGATCCCTGGTTCATGAAGAAGATGGAGAATTACTCTGTTATCCTGACTACGGCATTCTGAACTTTTAAAGACATTAAGGCATCTTGATTACAAGATAGAAGAAATGCATTGCCAGGTACCTACAGTTTGGCCATGCATACTGCAAATATCTGGGTAATATCTAATAAGTGAGAAGATCTTCAATGAGAGGAGTTGTTACAAGGAGATTCTAACTTAGTTGCTCCAGGTGGAATTTTCTGTCCTATTAACCAGCACCTAAAAGTATGATATCGTCAAGAACTGAATTTTCACATTTTGGCTCTAGATTGCTGGTATTGATATATTATTTAATTTTCCTGCCAAGTGTGTTAAAGATACAGTCCATACTAAATATAGGTCTGATTTGTAAATGCTTATTTCTTGATGCATTCAAAATTCCTTTGAAGATAGGAGTTAATTTAACAATACAGTTGGATTTTTGAATATATGATTTCCTGGAGCCTTTCCTAAAATGCATCTGTTTTATTTAGGAATGACACTGATGACCAAACACTAGCTTTTGTTTCCAATTAAATTAATTGTATTTTTCTTGGCCCTTCACACAATAGAGTAATTGTTATACAACGTGTAACATAGATGCGTATCTATTTCACATTGTCTAAAACACAACCAAATAATTAACATAAATTTGTGGCAAAGTGAATCTGTAAGGTAAATGTTAATACAATTCTCAAAGCTGACTTGTGAAAAAGAATTAGGAAGAGAACCTTTCATATTCTTCACTCGTGTCCTCAAACAAGGACATTTCAAATTATAGAATATCTCTCAAAAATGGATGGTCTCCATTCCTCCCATGGGATACCAATCATATCAAAATCTACTAATAGGGGAGCCTGCTTGCTCCCTTAATAAAACTCAATTCAAGATCATCCTACGTCGATAGAGAGGAAGAAGAAGTGGCTTGACTCTGTAGTTTGTTTTGGAGTCAAAGTCAAATTCTCCTTGGGAGGTCTCTCACTGTGAGCTGCCACTGTGCTAGCAAGGAGAATAGAAGCATTGATACCAACCTAAACAACCAGCCTTGAGGGAGAGGGGTTGATACCATATTCTGCCCTTAATATCTAGTAGGGCTGGAGAGACCATGGTGTCATCACAGTCATCACCGTTGGACAATCATCATCAACCAACTTCACCATCGAAAGAGCCAATATTGTTTGACTTATTACTATGTCATATGCCTGATTGCAGTCAATTCTAACAACAGCAGGATTATGGAGATACAGAAGAGGCTTGAACATATGGCAAAAATCATACCAAATATTTCCTTCTCTCTCCTCCCCAAATCTTTACCACAGGAGTAACAAACAGGCAACTAGCCACAGTGATTTACAATGTACAGTCCATTCCTATTTTACTGGAGCCCTCCCTGCCCATT
The DNA here is from genome assembly GCF_011100685.1 of Canis lupus familiaris. Taxonomy (NCBI): domain Eukaryota; kingdom Metazoa; phylum Chordata; class Mammalia; order Carnivora; family Canidae; genus Canis; species Canis lupus. Next base: position 40,193,496 of record NC_049246.1, on the reverse strand, counting down.
GTGGAGCAGACCCTCTGCAGGAGAGGCTGACTTGTTTAACTCTGGGAACTCTTTCAGGGGCTCAGAGGTCTGGGCTCCAGGCCCCCAGAGAGGCAGGCACCCCCTCTCTCCCATCAGTCTGAGGCAGTGTTTCTACAAGAGAGCTTGAAGGATCTCTTATACCAGAATCATCTGTGGTGTGATGAGTAGATTCCCAGGCCACACCATGAGGATTGTGTCAGGAACTCTGCATTTAAAAATAAGCTCTACAAAGGACTGTTACACAGTCTAAAGCTTGAGAACTGGTCTAAGGCTTTTCCTTCCAACTTGCACTTCTCTTTTTACTTCTTCCCTGTCCATTGATGGAATATTCACCCTTTCTGTGAGGACCCATGGAGCAGGGCCTCACCCTCTGGTCTCAAAAGGGTTAAATATGTATAAAAGATGGAAACATAATATGATGATGGGGACGGGGGCAACCTGGTGCACTGTGTGACACAGGAAATGAAATTTATCTCTTTAATATTTGAAGATGAACATGAAATCTTTTTTTTTTTTGAACACGAAACCTTAAACTTACGTTTATATTGCTCTTCCAGTAGTAATGACTGATTTGCCATATATACAAGAGCAAACACAACTTTGTAGGACTGTTTTTTCTCTCGACAGCTAGAAGTCAACCAGTCCACATGGAGATTTTATGTGATCTTTGTTTACTAACAGCACCATGTACTACCAGAGGGAAATCACTGAAAGCCTTGTGGCAAATCACCTCAAGCTACCCATTCTTCATTTCATCAATAATCAACTAAACCTTGCACTTGGCCAGCAGCTCTTTATTTTTTACAATTTGGTTGACTGGATCCACTTCTAAAAAACAAAGTCAACCTAATGTCAAAAGTTCAGTGAGGCAGCTTTGCAAAGTAAGGGTCAGGAATGTGTACACCAGTTTATAGAGAATTTTTCCAAAATGTGAACAGTGAAAAAAAAAACAGGATTTTTTAAAAAACATATACTTAAAATGCTTTATGTGGTTTGTTTGGTTCTGTGACGGACTTTAAATGTGTTCAAGTTAAATCATTTAGAGCTAAAAAAAACCCCACAAATATTGCTGGTGAAGAAAAGGCAGGCCTCACCAAGTGAAAAGACATATTTTATGACAACAGACTTAGAAATGAATGTTGAAATGAAAAGATAGAGTGCAGCAAACATTTCGACTAGATCCTTACTGGTACAAAAGGCAAGGACTGTAAATTCTCTGGAGGCTCAGAATAGCAATCAGAGGGCTGCAACCAAGCTTGCAAACGAGGTGACCTCGATGAAGGTGTAAGTCAAGTAGTTAATCCAAGTCCTATCTTTTGGGAAGAGATATTTTTCCATAGTTGCCATTTCTTTCTTTTTTTTTTTTTTTTAAGATGTTGTTTATTCATGACATAGAGAGAGAGGCAGAGACTTAGGCAGAGGGAGAAGCAGGCCTCCATGCAGGGAGCCCGATGTGGGACTCGATCCCAGGACCCCAGGATCATGAGTTGAGCCAAAGGCAGATGCTCAACCACTGAGCCACCCAGGTACCCCCACAGTTACCATTTCTGTTATAGATTGATGGATATTGATTTTACCTGGGCTGGCACTCATATGAGAGACTTTCACGGCAGAAAGTGCCTCATAATTTGGTGAGAGGCAATGATTAACCAGCACGTCAGTTCTCACATTCCCCTGGTCCATCTTGGGTAACTGCCAGCTGGGTTTCCTAGCAGGAGTTCACCCATGTGCACCTGCCGGCCCGAATCTGCTGCTCCTGAGGGTAACTCTCTCCTCACATGTTAACATAAGAGGCTTCTTGGCTAGAGGAGAAGGGTGCTGACCCACCAATTCTGCTGGCCAGACTGTTGTCTGGATTCCTGAATCCTTGCCAGGGTTCTTTGGTGGCAAGCAACAGAAATTATTTAGGCTAACTCAATGATAAAAGAGGAATTTGTTGGAATGACATGAGGCCGTACACAGAAGTTGAAGACAAGTTAAATAAACAGGCCTCAGAAAAGACCAGCCTCAGGGCCGTTGTGAGGATCAAGGTATAAAAACTAACGGAAAGTTTTTCAGGGCCCTGCTGTCAGGATGAATAAGCTCCTTGCATTTTCAGCTGAAGATCCAAATTCCTGGGGGAGGGCATGTACTGGCTCAGCTTCGGTCATGTGCCCACGCCCTGGGCAATGAAGAGATGCTAGTTCCCTCAAGTAAAATCAACACACTGCCACCAGAGGGGGACAGGAGAGAGGTCAGGGAGAAAGAGCAGATGTCCACTGCACTGTTTTCTGGTGTGACCTGGTCTCCATCTACCCGCCTATCGACCTTGGACAGACTGTCTCCTCTGTGTTTAGGTCCTCCTGGCCAAGTCTGATAACCACCAAGTTGGAGTCAATCTTCTACCTGGCCCCATCAAAAGTCTGAAGTCAATGGATTCCAACGAGCCTTCTGAGTTGGGTTTCTCCTCTTCCCACATACTACTCTGCTCAGTCTCTGCTTGGAACATTTCAGAGGTTCCTGGGCCATTAGTTTCTCAGAAATCTCCCAGATTCACCCCGTTCTTATGCTGGTCACTGTTATTCTGAGCCCTTCAGCCCCAAATGCTTATTTTAAGCAGAACAATTCAAGCTGTTTATATATGTACATGCAAATCTTTTAAAAATGGCAAAGCAAGCAAGCAAACAAACAGAACCACTCTACTTCCTTTGGAAACACATAACCCTTGAGAATCTATTTACACAGAAATGACTTCACATAGGTTCAAAAGTCGAATCTTTCAAAAATCCAGTGTCAAGAAAAAAAAAATCCAGTGTCAGTGAATACAGTGCCATTAGGAACCATTCTAATTTAATTTGTGTTTATTCCTGTTGGTAAACTGAAATAAAAAGTTACGACAAATCTTTGTGATATCATCAGCATCCCGTGTTTAAAAATGAATAGCCCAACTGATCTCCCAGTTGAATAACAAGAGCCTGGAAAGTAAACTGAAAGACTTTTGGCTGCTGGGTTCTAGTAGATAAAAACCTGGATGATGGTTTGGTCAAATATTGCCAAATATCAACCATCAGCAATACTTAACTAAGCTCCTAACACGCCAGGCACAGTGCTAGACATTTATAGATATTATCGTATTTCATCATTATCATCTAGATGAACCTACAGGTTCCTATTATTATCCCCTTCTTACAAATAAGGAAAACAAAGCTCAACAAGTTAGCTAGGGCCACTCAGAGAGTTCTTAGGTGGAGGGAGTTATATAAGGGTGGACTTTCTAACTTCCTGCTCAAATAAGTTTGTCTCTGTAAAAAAGTTTTGCTCATGGAGAAGGGTTCTGATAGTAAAAATGGTGAGAGATGATGGATTCAGGAGTTCAGGGGGAAACTATTATTGGAATTAAGAAGCCTTTAGTTTTATTCTAATGTACAACTTTCTTCAATTGTACATCTCCAGAAGACCCCACATGCAGACCCCTGGAGACCACCTGTTGGTTGTGGCTCATTGTGGTGGTTCCGATGGACACCGTCACCTTCAATGTGCCTACAGAATTAGGAACTGCCACTCCAGTGTTAGAAACACAAAGCACTGCTCTTCTTCACAGTGAATAAACAGGAAAATTCTAGGCCAAGAAAAGCTTATAATAACAACAACAAAGAGCCCACTCTATTTAGACCAAGTCAGTGATTTATCCAAATGAAAAAGCACAGCAGTTTCACATGTGAAAACAAGTCTGGCTTTTGTGAGGCTTTTCTGACTGCTACTTTCTGAAGGTGAACTTCACTGAAATAGATTCCCAAGTAAATCATTTACAGTGTGTTAGTGGGTAGATGTTAAGAGTAATTGCTATCAGTCTTCTGTTTTTATGTCAGAAAATACTGAACACATTGCATCTGTGCTAACCTGATTAAGTGAAAAAAGTTCATGAGTGATATGTGTGATGAGGTTCCAGAGGGGTCCAGGTAGTATTTTGTTTCAATAGGTGTAGGTCAAAATTTCCAACATTTTCTTCCATTACCCCCTTTATGGATATTAAGGTCTTTTCTTTATTTCAATTCAGTTTTTTTCCTGCAACTATTTTTGCCTCTGATATTATAATGCAGCTATTACACAATCTACTGAGACTGTACGATAATGCTTATTAAGTTACTGCTCAACTTGACATAAGGAAATCAACTGGATTTTGATGCATGATTTAACCAGATTGGCCTTCAAAAAACCTAGAAAAAAGTCTAAGAGGTTCTAGGCCCAAATGTCACCTGCTGGGAGGTCATAAAGAGAAGCAAGAAGAGATGGGATAGATGGAGTGCGGTTGCGAGAGAAGAAAAATTGCTCTTAGGCACATTGATTGTAATGGCCCATGGTCTCCAAATGTCTGCAATGATCTAAAACCAATGGGATGGCCTACAGTGATAACTACTGGGGGTCTTTGAGCCTACGGCCTTCCAAATGTAGAGTTAAGAGTGAGGGATGAAGGGGCACTGAGAAATGGTGAACTGATTGAGGCCGGACTCTTTAAATCTATCTAATGCTATGCTGACTCTAGGTCTATAACAAAGAAAATGACTGGTAACCCCATATTTTATTTGTGGGCATTAGCCATGCATCTCATCATCAGCTCTGTGTTCTAAGAAAACCCTGGCTTTGTTCAAGATATTCTTTTGATTGATTTTTGAGCAGAGATGAGGATCATTAGAAGTCAGTGGCAGAACGGGTAGATTATTATAAAACTAATGTTGGGAAAATTGACTAGTTTGGTAAATTTTAAAAATTTAGATCCTTGGCTCACATCACACACCAAATCATATTTTGGATTAAGTAAAAAAAGATGATAGAATATATATCAAAATATTATCTCCAGTTATATTTACATGATAGAATTTGACCTGATTTGGTTTTCTTGTTTTGCTTACCACTATTAAACCTGTGTCTATCATTGGACCAGTAAAATTTGTGGTATAAAAAAAGAAAAAAATACTATAGCAGTCGATCTAATTAATACTTTTACTATATAAGTCTATTACAGAAGTTGCATGGGCAAGAATTCATCATAGCTTTGTTTATAATATCAAAAATTTAGGTTAAATAAACCTAAACGTTGTATATAAACATGATGGAATAGTATGCAATCATTTTTATTTTTTTAAAGATTTTATTTATTGATTGACGAAACACAGAGAGAGAGAGGGGCAGAGACACAGGCAGAGGGAGAAGCAGGCTCCATGCAGGGAGCCCGACGTGGGACTCGACCCTGGATCTCCAGGATGAGGCCCTGGGCCGAAGGCAGCGCTAAACCACTGAGCCACCCGGGCTGCCCATGTAATCATTTTTAAATGATGTATAATGAGGTGAAAAAAATAATATAATGTCAAGAAAGCAGGATACAAAATACCTTACACCATATGATCTCATTTTTATACAAATATAACAAAAGATTGACACTGGCTACTGCTGGGTTCTTTGACTAGGAGTGCTTTTAAAAATGTACTTATCTATATATCTTGAATCTTCACAAACAGGCATATATTACTTTTATTGTTAGGAAAAAAAGATCGGCATAGAAAGAAACATTTTTGCTTAGTCTGATAACTAGTTCTAACGGCTTCATTATCAAACTTCCCAAGGAGCCATCCTTTAAAAGATATTCCGAGACTTTCCTCAGCATTGTGCACTGTACTTGAGGTGTTCAATAAATGAGCACCAAGTGAATTTACACTTTCAACCCTGTGGCTGCCGATTACACATTAATGGAATCTGAGGGAGGCTGTGAGCCAAAGCAGGTTGCATGGTGTCTCTCTTAAACCCATGCCAAAAAGTCTATATTTGAAAGATAAGAAAGGACCAGAGTTCTACTACTAAATGTTCCCCAGAATTATCTCTGTAATTAACAGGTATTTTAGGTGAGGTATTTGGAAAGTCACCATAAAAGTGATGAAATCACTGGATGAGTTTTAGTTTTAGTATTTACATGGGGTGGTGTAAGGTAAACACGATCTTCATTTTGTAATGGGGACCGTGCTCAGGGAGGATGCCATTTCTGCTGATGTTTCCAAATAATGTTATTAGAAAATACCAGCAGCAAAGAATGCACTGAATAATATTTTTGAAAATAAGAAACTCCTTAATACATTCCAGGAAGTTGATACTGAGTCACAAAATAACAGGAGAATTAAATGAGTATAAGAAACATTTGGACTATTGCTTTTCTGATATTGAAACTCATTCCTGTCTCAATACTACTTGGCATTTGTAGAATGCAAAATGTGTTCAATTATAGGACTTCTGGGGAGATAGGAGGGAAAGGTTTCTCTACCACATTATATGATTGAGGCAATGGAAAGTCTTGGAATTCAAGTGACTTGCCCCACATTGTCTCGATTGTGATTTTCTTCTGACACAGGATGAGGGGGGCTTACTGTTGCTCTGCGAGATCTCTCTTGGATGGCAGGACGCCTCAGATGTGTTTGTCTCCCTTACTGCTCTCTTGGGGTCTGGGGATGCTACTCTTTTGGGTCACGTGGGCTCTGAATGCTCAATCTCTGAAAGGCCTGAGTAGGTCACAACTAATAGAATCCCTGAAGGTTTCATGGGCCCAGCCACAGGAACATGCAGTACTTGATCAATCCACCATGTGGTCTTCTCCAGAGGATGTGGACATGAGAGAGTGTTGGCACTTGTAGTCTGGCTTCCAATCCATAGGATCCTCATCTCATGAGATTTCAGATACAGTACTGTTCTTCGTTTGGTTTTGGTTTTTTGTTTTCTGCTCTTTGGAAGGGATTGCAGGATTGCTTTGGCCTAACATGGCAAAATAAGGAGAACCTCGTCCATGTGTGTAAACTCTGGGGCACTGCTTACCGAATGCTGATAAGAGCTCCAGCGGGGGTGGAGGCTGGAAGCAGGGAGAAGACCGCCAGTAACTCTACATGCTGCTTTCTGCAATCATTCCAGCATTTCCAAGTACTTTCCTTTGAAGATAAGCTGTTTTCAAGCCATTGAAATCTCACTGCTTTCTGGCTCCATTGTTGTCACACAATTTATTGCTATTACACAATAAAGCCCACATGTTCGTTGTTCTGTACATTTAGCCAATCTTTATACTTCCTTCTCAATTCCACTCAAATTTTGCTTTTCTGCATTTTTCCTGTGATAGCATATCTAATTTTATTGTTATTGTCTGTGTACTTATCAAAGGTCCACATTTGGGGGCATTCTCCATAAAGGTGGGAGGGACCATGTTGGGTTTTATCTACCTTTGTTCTCAGCATCTAGCTGAATTAATGAGTGAATCACTCAACATTTCACCTGAAAAATAACATTTCATTTTTATTCTTGTGCCACAGGATTCAAGAATCTCCTAATCCTTTACTGCCTTTTTAGTTTTAGTGTTTAGAATAAAATGTTGGTCCAATTCCATGAACATTCATTGAGGACCACTAATCCCAAGTGTCCTGCCAAGAGCTGGAACCAAAAAGAGGAATAAGATGGAACACCTGTGTTCCAGGAGATCAGCAGGGGAAGCAACAGGGAAATGAGTTCAACTCTTTTGAGATGGCAGAGAGAAATACTACTTCAGTAAATAAAAGTATTGCATTGATGTTTTGACTGTAAAAGGATAATAGTTTTAGAAATCATTCTTTCTGAATAGCCAAAGCATTTTAAAAATAATCTTATCTCCAATAGTTATTTAAATAATAACAGTGATATCTGATACTCCTTTTTTTATCATCTGGGACATTTTGGTAAGAAAGAGTCCTACTCAAAAGCCCAAATAACCAGAACTCCCAATTCTAAATCTACTTCCTCCACTAATTTGATGAGTTTTCTTGGTTCAGACACATAACTGTTAATCAAGAATGATGCTACCTTGCTGTCTTATTCAGAAGTGCACAAAACCAGACATTTGATAAGAAAGTATCTGCATACATAATGATTTAAAATATGACTTTAGGAAATGTTCATCTTCAAGGAGTTCCATCGTAGCTTTATGTCTAAACAAGTGGAAATACCCCCCAAATTCAACCGAAGCATATTACCTAAATAAGTTATTGTACCAACCTGCAATGAAATGCTCTGTATATATTTAGAGATACTTGTAATAATTAATAACTCAGAACATTTTCACCAGTCCTATCACTAGGCAAAAAGAGTAGAATAAAAAAAAAAATCTGGTAGAGAACAGACTAAAATGTTAACAATAATCACCTATGGGTAATTTGACTATGGGTAATTTCTAGTTTTATGTTTCTTTTGGTACTTTTGAAATTTTTCCAAATTTTGTCCAATACATGAAGCTTTTTTTAAGCCAGTATGTGAACGCTTCAGCATTCCCATTATACATAAATAAATAAACAGAATAAAATTATCCTATCATCTAGTTAAACAAAGAAAGTGAATGTTAACCTTGTTGTTTTGGGTCTCTCCAGACCTACTTTGACAAGGACAAATATTGCAGATTTCTGAACTTTCCATTCATAGAACTTTTTCCTTGAGAAATTCATGTAACAACAAATATCCTGGTGGGAAAAAAAATCCAGTGACCTGACTGTTTTGTCTACATAATGACAAACTCCCAAGGTATTTAGAAACCTTGAACTCCTTTTTAAACACTGGGATCACTTCTCTAAGAAACGAATTTGGAAATACAATTTAGTTAACAAACATCAATTTTAAAGATTGAAATTGGAAAATTCCTAACTTACCCCAAAACTACTGTCAGAAAAAGAAAAGATTTTACACACTTATGTTTTAAATAGCTTCAAGAATTACATTGTTTTAAAAACAGTGATCTCATGCCAATAATACCGAAATACAAGAATATCAAATACTCATTAAATGTATATTTACACATACATGTGCACATCCACACATATACCACCTACAACGATACATGGAAATATTTTTTGATAGCCTGGTAGTGTATGTACAGGGCATCAGACTGGATTTTTAACTTTCCTCTCATCACATAAGTGATTATCAAATTAATTGCACAGAACCTATTAACAAGGACAGATTGAGCAACTGCTATGTTGATCTAGACTGGTTCTCTTCCATTCCTCTCTTTCTGACTGCCAAGGCAACAGAATCCAAGAAAAAGTACCAACAAGACTTCCTTCCTGCATTGTCACCTCTCCTTTACATAGGCTGGGTTTCCAAGGAGAACAGTCAACCTTCTCCATGTGCCAGTAATACAAATCTTTGGAATAGAGATAACATTACAGTTCTTTAGGAATGCTCCAGTGCCATCCCACTGCACCTTGGGGCCCTTCAGAGTCTTTACCAAGGCTGGCATGCTTCTCAGACAACAATGTACCAGGGAAGGAATTTCTTGTGGTGCTGATCAGTATGCGGATTTCAGTTGGGGTGGTTGGGAAGGAGCCCGACATGGGGAAGGCCCCTCCTGCCAGGAGGGGAAGCTGGTACTGTGAGTCCTAATGAGTAAGGAGCTCTTCACCTCCTTTCATTCTTCCCTGGCTTGGAGCCCTCTCTGGCCTGGGACCTATATCAGCTGGGACAAGCGCTCCTTGGCCCAGTCTTACCTTCTTGCCCTGGGCCTCACAAACACATTTGGCAAATTCAAACCTGTCCCAGTGAGGTTGAGGAGAGGATGACAGAGACACATCAACAAGAATGAAAGAACATTTTCATCACATCACTTGACATGTGGGCCCATTACCAAGTTACAGTGTGAACTCATTACTCATCCATTATTAATGCAACAACTGTCTTGTGAATAGCATAAATACACTACATTGTCTCCTTTTTGTTAAAATGTTAATTTGTTAACTGCAAACATTAAAATTATAGGATGATCATCCACATACAGTCCTGTGGACTTATTCCACCTTACCCAGGGAGCAATTTACCATCCCTAATTAACACCACCACCATGAGCCTGTTCCCTTTGGGGCACCCTGCCTCCCTGCTTCCCATCCCTTGCCCCACCTCTAGCAAAATAGTCTATGTATTCCATCATGGTGAGTAAATAAACTTAGCATTTTCTTTTTCTTTTTCTAAAACTTCTGTTGGTCTTGGTTTTATTCTTTAACAACCCAGAAGCCATAAGATTAAAAGCACCTTACCTCTCTTCACTCTTGAGAGGCCTTGGCCTGGACCACATTCCTTAGTCTCCATGTAAGGCTATAACTTTTTTTTTTTTTTTTTTTTTTTTTTTTTTTATTTATTTTTATTTATTTATTTATTTTTTGTAAGGCTATAACTTATGAGCTGTTTCTCAGAAAAGTTTTCCCCAACGACCTCTAGCTAAGGTAAATATTATCCTTCCCCATCACCACATCCTTTTCTCTCTTAGCAGGTACCACAATCTATGCTTATACATTTGTTTACTGAGATGCTGTTTCTCTCCCCTATTCCCCTAGACCCCCAACTCCACCTAACTCCATCATGCAGACTGTTTGTCAATGAATCTCCAGTACCTAGGCCACATGTCTATGTCTCTGTCCTATGATCTGCTTCCTGATTTTAATGAAAATAATAAAATAATTGTAGCTGGACTATAAGAGCTGTGAATTGTGTTGAGTACTTTATCTGCGTAGATATGCTACCATCATTTTTAGGTAAGAAAAACAGAGATTGTTTCAGAAGTAACTTGCTTAAAGGAACACTAAACCTCTTCTCTGGCTCAGTTGTAGTGATAACTTAGTTTATATTTTAAAATGAAAGGCATGTTGGTTTCCAATATAGTTCTCCTTACCTTTTGCCAAAAGTTCACTTTTTAAAATTTTTTTCCAACATTTCATGTACACAACTTATTCATATATTGATAATGAGGCAATAGAACTAAAAATGTACAAAGTAATTTGTGCAGCTTTAAGCATTGTAGCCAAGGTCAACTATCTTAACTTTCTCGAGAAAAAGTTGCACAGATCTTTAGGCAAAATCCATGCTGAATTATTTTCTTTAATTCAAGTTTGTCATTTTGATCACATGTTTTATTTCCTATGGCAAATCAGCAAACAAAATGTGTTTCATTCAGAGATATGACCTTATGGACTGTATCTCCCTCTCATATCTGGATTGCACGTATGTCGGTGGGTCTGTGCTATCGAAGATGGTGACCATATATGGCTATAGACACTTGAAATGTAGACACTTTGAATAAAGATGTTCTAGAAAGGCAAAATAAACACCAGATTTTGAAAACTTAAAATGAAAAAGAGATTGTAAAATATCTACTAGTGTTTTTAATAGTGATTACATGTTGAAATGATAAAATTATGGATACATTGGGATAAGTGAAATATATTCAAGTTGATTTCACCTGTTTCTTTTTATTTTTTTAATGTGGCTAAGAAACTTAAAATTACATATGTGGCTCATCATTATGGCTCACATATTTCTATTGCATGATGTGGACACCAATGTTTATTTATCTGAACTTATGAAAGCGTGTAAAATAGAAAATAATAGAGCCAGTATAATTTCATTCCAGGGTTGGCCAGAAAATATCTGAAGCCAGAGGCCTTAGCTGGCAGTTGTAAGGAATCCCAAGAGGGCTGTAAAGACTGGCATGGGTGCATCCAGAAGACAAGAGCCAGTGATGATACCTTGTAAGATAAACACTGAACTCGGAGTGAGAAGCTTTCTTATCTGATTTCCAGAGATGAAGACATCTCACAGGTATTAGGTGACTGGTCAAGGACATGGTGGTAGGGCTGATGGGGAAAATGTCTATTCTGTCAATAAGGTGATATAATCTCAGGTTCCTTATTTTCTGAAACTGAAAACAGAGGTGAAATAACCTACACTGAAAGTCTGTTATGACTAAAAAGCCTAGGTGGGGGCCTAGACTTATAAACCTTGTAGAACAAAATTGCTCTGAGCACCACATGTTTTCACTGATCTTGGAAAATCTTTTACTCCGTGGTGGATGGGCGCTTGTTGGCTGAAGGCCACAGCATGAGTATGGTCAGATGCACACGGGTGAAGGACCACAGGGCATTTGCAAACCAGACAGCCTTGCTGTTGGAATCGTACACTAACAGGTCTGAGGGTTTTCATCAATTGCAATATTTAACAAAATTATCCTTACTCAGAGTTAACACTAGACAGTTATTACTGTGCTTTCTATAACAGGGAGAAAATTATAGGGGAAATGCAAAGGTAGATTTCTTTTAATTCAGTTTTGCCAAGGATCATGCTTGAAAGCAAACTAGCTAATATAAGCTCAGAGGAATGCTCAAGGAGGAAGACCCACCTCAGAGAGGGAGAGGCCTCTGAGACGGAGCTAGCCAGCTCTGCTCTTGTTGGCCTTGACCCCCACCTCATTGAATGCAAGTCAGAATGTTTGGAGGAAATGGACAGAGGGAGGGCCTGGCAGAGGGTGGCTCTGAGAACATGAAAGGAAACATGTTTGGTGCCCCCATCCTCCCAAATCATTACTACATTAGTCTATTCTAATGGAAAAAAATTCTCCTGGGAGCCACAAGACTACTTTGTTCTTTTTTCTCCTCCCAGGGCAGAACAGCTCCAATCTGTGAGCAATGAGGTGAAATGAAGGGGGTGGGGCAGGCTGAGTGATGACAGAGGAGGCTTTTATCTTCCCCAAACTTCTCATTCACATGGTCTCCCCATGGATGATAATAGACAGAAGACACAGGACAGATCCAGACCTTGAAATCATAGAAAAAGAATCAAAGTGATTGAGTATAAAATGAGAATGTGTAAAATGATTAAAGGCATAAAATAGGAGGGAATCTACAAAAAAAAAAAAAGACCCCCCCCCAAAAAAAAACAGAAAGACTTAGACTCTGAAAAGGACTTTTAGAGTAATCATTGAAATTAAAATTTAATCAATAAAAGTAATGATATTTAACATTTTTTGAATGAGTACTATGTGACCGGCATGGCAAAGTATGTGTTATATGTATTAAAACACTGAATCCTAAAAAAAAAAAAAAAAAAAAAAAAAAAACACTGAATCCTCATAAAATCCTGAGGTGAGACTCTTATGTCCATTTTAAGATAAAGAAAGAGACAAAAAGTTAAAAAGTTGGTAATGAAAGGATCTGGAGTTATTAACCATGTCAAACGCTTCCATCCAGAGTTCTTTATCGTTATTGAAAATTACAATAGGTTGGAAAAAATCTATGGAAACTTACAAACAGCAGAAGAGGAAATTAAAAATTGAAAGATTGATTTGAGGAGGGTTCACAGGGTGTGACCTGGGAGAAGCAGCGCCTGAGACAGAAAGAAGCTGGATATGCATGCTACAACTTGGTCTCAAGTCCAGCTGATGACTGGTCTTGTGGAGAGTCTGGGTCAACCTCTGCACTTCTAACCACAGTTCTGCCAGGAGAAGAGAATTTATGCCGTGGCTCCCATTGCCCACAGGTCAAAGATTCGCCCCACAGGCGTTAATACCCTGCACCTCTAAAGGACGACAGGGACCCCAAAGTAGAGTCTAGAGGAACCATAGGCTGTTCCAAGTGCAAAGTCGGCATCTGGGATAAGTCAGTGCCCATAGCCCAGGAGCAAGGTAGGGCCCAGAGGATCTGAGTGGCATATGAAAGGGGTCTGTTAGAAGAAGTTAGGAGAACTGGAGAAGGAGATGAGAAGGTCCGCCCAGGCTGTATCCTAAGAATACCAGGAATAGAGACAGTAGGGAAGGAGAAGTATATAAAAAAAAAGAATGTCTAAGAATTTTGAAGATTAGATGAAAAATATAGATTCTCAGATTAAGTGTCCATTGAGTAGAACGCATAAAAATATGTGTACATACTATTTCAATAACATGATTAAAAACTCTTGACCTAATTGAGGTATATATATATACACACACACACACACACACACACACACATATATATATATATTTGAAGTCAGACTATCATCTCTATCATAATTTCATAAAAAAGATTTGCTAGAAAATATCCCTATATTTGGAAATTAAGAATTAAGTATCTAAACAACCCATTGGATGAAGAAATCAATTACAAAAGGTGCTGAGCTTAATTATGTTAAAATAGTGTTTATTAAAATGTGTGTGATGTAGTTAAATCACTATCTGGGGGAAGGTTTTTAGGTTTAAATGGACTTGAACTATTCAAAGTTGCTCAATTAAAGTCAAAATACAAAATTCAACCAGTTTGCTATATCTTTGATAGGCTATTAAATTTTGAAAAAAAAAACTATTTATAATAGGACTAAAAATATCAAATTCTGAGAAATTAAAAACCAGAAAACTCTATAACATAGTGAGAAGTGAAAGCCCCAAATAGACCCCAAAATGAATACAAACAGGCCCATGTATGAATAAGTGCTTGGTACACATGTTTTCAGATATAACATTGCAAAACAGTAAGGGAAAGAATGGACTGACTGTTCAGTAAATAATGTTGGGATAATTTGTCATCTACATGGAAAAAGATAAAATCATATCCCTTAAGTACAAAAACTTAATCCCAGGATTAAGAGCCCTAAATGTAAAAAGTTAAACTGTAAAACTTTTTTTTTTTAACATAAGAGAACATTATTATAATCTCCAGGAAACAAAGAATTACTTCAACAAGATGCAAAACACAAAATAAATCAAGAAAAAATGGATACGTTTGATAGTGAAAAAAAAAAAAAAGGCTATATGTTAAAGCACCAGTAACTAAATGAAAAGATTAATTAGAGAGTAGAATAAAATCTTTGCTGCACATTTAAATGGCAAGAGTTTGGCCTCCAAATACATAAATAACTCCTAATTATTAGCAATGGAAAGGGCAAGACCACAAGAGATCAACAGGCAAAGAGAGTTGTCCATGCAATTCACTCAGAGGTAAATATAAACTGCCAATTAAAACATGAAAAGATCCACAAACTCACTAGTCAAAACGAGATCCTATTTCGTACCCCTTAACATCTAAACACACCAAGTTTTGCTAAGGGTGTAGGGAAACAGGTACTCTGACACACTGTTGGTGCAACTCTTTTGGGGGTCCATTTGACAATTCCTGATACAATTTAATATATGCTTTCTCTCATAGCCCTCTTTGACTTCTACTAGGAATTCCAAATCCAGTTGTCACAATGGTACCTAGACAAAGATGTTACATTCCAACCTGGTGAAACAAGACCATGGAAACCAATTTCCTGTGTTTAGGGGGATGGAAAAATAAACTGTGCTTTATTTACATAACTGGATGCTATGCAGCAGCTATCACATCCATATGTATATGCATGAATCACATCTATATGTGTCAACATGGATGAAATCCAAAACCATAATATTGAGTGATGCAAGCAAGCTCCAAAAGGTACCTATTAATGTGAAACCATTCATTGCATTTGAGGAACCACAAAACAATAATATTTATTTTTCATAGTGACTAACACACACACACACACACACAGAATGTGTAGATACAAATCCATGCTCGGAAGAGGGGGGCAAAGAACATTTGTGTGACTTTAATCCCTAAAGGGAGAGACATTACTCTTACGTTACTTAACGCTACTGTTATGGGACTTCTTGTTTGTGTGGAACGTTTCCCAATTCAACTTTCTTTTTGCAATTTAAAAATGCAATAAAAAATGCAATCAGTCGGGGAAGCATCCTTCCTAAATGCAGCTGTTATCCAGCTCCTGATATTTGGCTTGTGGCATTTCTGCTCTGTCTGGAATTTGATGGCAGAAAGAAGAACAAGCCTCATCTCAAACCATGAACCTCACCTGCTGCCCATACCAGAGAAGGAGCTCTCTCTAGCCCATCTGCCAGGTCAATGGCCTGAGGCAACAGCAATGTGCCTCCCAGTTTCAAACTGATGGGCTGGGCCTGGGAAGGGCGACAAGCCCCAGGATGCCCTGGACTGCCAGGCCTGGAACTGGATGTGTCATCGCGGAGCCACAGAGGGATTTCACGCAGGCCACTTTAGAACAAATTGTGTGGGTGGACAGTTCCACTCTGCACTCACAATGTGGGGGCATCACCACTACTATCCCCCTGTCTTGAGAAGCTGCTAAAGTAAAATTGCAGAAATTTAGAGCAAAATATGTTCTTAATTCATGCAGCCCCAAGATGATAAGTATGATGGACCAAAGGCTAAATTTAGCCGGCACTAATACACTATTAGGCCCTGTGTTTGTTCAGCCCTTTACCAAAAACACTGTGCGTTTTGTAAAGTTTTGACTTATTGGCTAACATCTAGAGTTTGAGAGATTGAAACTTCCCCCTCCCCACTTCTCTCCTGAAGAAAGCAGGAATTCTGGCATTACTGAGTTGAATTCTAGAATGCCAGTAAATGGTTGGCCCTAAAGACTGGCCTCTACCCCATGGCCTGACTCATTATCTCTCCTGCTGGGCTACCAGGGCTTTCAACTCCCTCATTTTACAGATGAGAAATCTGAGGCTCAGAGAGGTCTAGTGCCCTGCCCAATGCCAGAGTTGCCCTGTGGAGGAAGCCATGCTGGCACCATGTCCACCGGTGACCAGTTAATCTAGGATTCGTTTTCTCTACACACACTTCATGGTTTCTAATGACACTTTTTATATAATTCAGCAGGTGCAATGGAAATGCTAGTTCTTACTTCAAGCCATGATAAAAATAATACAAACGGATTAATTGTATTATCAGCAAGAACTCATCAAGATTTGGCCAAACACAAGACAAAAAATTTTACATTTAAAGAGTAATAAGGGAATATGATGATATAATTAAAATTTGGTATAATTAGAGATTGCATGATCACAGAGCATCACTTTTTCAGGCTGATCTCTCCATACCCCCTCTTTGTCCACCCTTCCCCTGTCTCTCCTCTTCTTTGGAGTCTAGAAGGATGTATAAACCCTGCTTGGGACCTCTGTCCCAGGCCTTCCCACAACATACACTTTCTTCAGGTTTTTTGCTTGTTGTATTTATTTGCTCCTGGATTAAAGATAGCAGACAATCTACACGGACTGGGATGAGTTTACTTTACCATGCCCAGAAGTGTTGGGTTGGGCATTCCTAGTCTATGCAAAGCGCATTTTTGTTAGAACCGGCTACATGAAGAGATTACATGGGTTACAAAATCTCTTAGAATGTAAAACACTCAATATAAATGTGAATTGACAGGGGGATGGCTCAATTAACTTTGGCATATTCATATACTGTGGAAAACCATGCAACAGGACAAAAAGAAAAAGAGGTGAATTTATCTTACATACTAACAGGGACAGATCTGTAGGTTGCAAAGGGATGCATATAGCATGATATCAATTATGTTTAAAAACACCAACAAAATCCCATGTTGTTTGTGGGCCTATATGTGTGTACATATATGTGCATAGAAAATATCCAGAAAGAAACATGAAGTGGTGAGTGGAGGACCTTTGTTTAGATGGGGAGAGGGAGAGGTACGAAGATGCTCAAAGAGGGTTTTAGCTTCATCTTCCATGTTTTAATTTAAAAGAAAAAATACTTAGATTGCATGTGCCCATAGATTCTAAAGAACTTTACCTGTAATACATATTTATATGACTATTGACTTGTCATAACCTCCATCAGGAAGTTATAAAACTGCTCATCCTTGGAAGTGAAACTTGTGCTGCATTATCACCCAAATTAACTTTTTAAGTGTAAAAATCGCAGAAGGCATCTGACAAGTTAAATTCGACTCTCACAAGTTCAAATCAATAAGTCAACTAGGACTCATAATAGTTTGGAGGACACCCAACTTCTTTTTGATGGCAAGAATAAGAAATACGGAGTGCATTTAAATGAATCTGGGATCTCTCAAATGATGAATCAAAGTCAAAGTGACAGATTGCTTAATTCATCCAAACAGGAGTTTTATTGCTAAGGCGCCAACAAGTTTTCGGCGATGGCATTAAGCTTTTCACAACAATAGCGACAGGACACTGGAGTGCGAGTTTTGACAAGGGGGAAACCGAGCCCCAGAGAGCTCAGAGTTCGGTGTGAGGTGACATTTAGGAAATGTCAAAGCTGGGACTCCCCCAGCCTTCTGTGCTTTCTGCCAGGCCACGCTGCCTGCTCTGATTCCACCAATGTGCCACACTGCATGTCTCTGTAGCTAGTGTTCTCATCCCTAGCCATTATCTACCTATCTATCCATCCATCTATCCCTCTATCCATCCATCCATCTGTCCATCCATCCATCTGTCCATCCATCCATCTATCCTTCCATCTATCTATCTATCCATTCATCTATCCATCCATCTACCCATCCATCTATCATCTACCCATCCATCCATCTACCCATCCATCCATCTACCCATCCATCTACCCATCCATCCATCTACCCATCCATCCATCCATCCATCCATCCATCCATCCATCCATCCACCCACCCACCTACCTCTGGAGGCCCTCCCCCAGCATCGCTGACACCTAGGGAACCAGCCAAGCCTGCTCCTCTCCGCTTCCACCAGCCTTCCTCCGGCGCCCTCCACCTGTCCCCGGACTTGCCCGCTTGCTCGCACCGGCGCCCGCGAGGAGCCCGTTGGCTCGCACGGCCCGGGCAGGTGCCCAAGGACTGCGCCCCGGGGTGGGGGTGGGGGTGGGGTGGGGTGGGGTGGGGGGGCCGGCGCGTGCCCCGGGCGCGGGGCTGGGTGTCGCGGCGCCCGGCACTCACCTTGCCCGTCGTGGGCGCCGCCGCCAGGAGCACGAGCACGAGCGGCAGCAGCAGCGCGGGCGGCCGGGGCGCCGTCCCGGGGCGCATGGTGGGCGCCCGCCGACCGCGCCGCGGT
Source organism: Canis lupus familiaris (assembly GCF_011100685.1). Lineage (NCBI taxonomy): Eukaryota > Metazoa > Chordata > Mammalia > Carnivora > Canidae > Canis > Canis lupus. Next base: position 40,174,805 of record NC_049246.1, on the reverse strand, counting down.
GCCCAGTGACCCGCAGGCTGGCGCGACGCGGGCCGGGGAGCCTGGCTGTGAAGCTCGCCTGGCCGGCCCGCCCGGGGCGGGTTTTGTAGGGCTCCGCGGCGCCGCGCGTCCCTGCCCACCGGGGGCTCCCGCGGCGGCTCCGGGGGAGGGCAGACGCGGCCGGGTCCCGCCCATCCCCTCAGCAGGCCGAGTCCGGCGCCCCGGGCAGCGTGCCCAGCGGGCGAGGAGGCTGCGCGGGGCCGGGGCGCGGGTCGGGGTGGGGAGCCCGGGGGCGCGCGGGGGGAGTGGCCAGCGGCCGTGCCCAGATTAAGCGGGCGGCGCGCGGGGCGGCGGCACTCGGGCGGCCCAGCCCGCTCCCGGCTCCGGCTCCGGCTCCGGCTCCGGCTCCCGCTCCCCGCTCCCGCTCCACCCGCCGCCGCCCTGGGCGCTGAGCGCGCGCGCACCGGCCTCGCAGCCGCGCGTGGATCTGGCCCCGGCGGAGCGGGACGCGCGGGCTGCGACCTGCGACCCTGCGGTTCCGGAGCGGCGGGTGTCCCCAGAGGTAAGCCGCTCCCCCTCCACCACCCCGGGGCTGGGCAATCGCTGCCCCTGCCCCCCCCTTTCCCCGGGACGAGGCAGGTGGCACCTGCCTGGGGTAGGGCACGGGGCGGTGGCAGCTGAGAGTGGGGCGCGCGGGGTGGGGAGTTGGGGTCCCGGGGTCACCAGAGGAGAGCTTGTCTGGCTCCCGGGCTTGTGTGCCCGCCCGGGCTTGAACTGGGCGCTGCGTTTTGATTAATTTGGAGGCTCGAATTACCAGCCTGGCAGTCCGGGCGCTGCGGGATGCCAAGAGCAAGAGGCAGCTCAGGGGAAAGAGAAAGCGCATCCTATTCTCTGCTGCGCTGAACTGGCCTTTCAGGGTGAAGCTTATCTGCGGAAGTGAAGAGGAAACCCAGAGCCAGCTCTGTCCAGTGCGGGGCGGGGGGGTCGCCCCCTTCGCGGAGGCGGGGGCGGGGGCGGGCGTGCAGGATCCGGCTTGTCAGGGCCCTACCTCCTGCCCTTGCTTGGGCCGCTCTCACTCACCACGTTGGTTCTGGGGAAGCATTTTGACCCCTCTTCAGAACCGTGTCATTAGATACACAAAATACCATTACATCGGAATCGGTTTTACCTGGAATAGTTATCAGAGAGTTAAAGTCATGATAGGGCGACAGGTGTGCAACATTGTTATCGCCCGAAATACCCACATCTAGCAACAGATGGATCACACACCTGTAATCTCAAAGTCGTGGTGACAGGGAAACAGCAGTGGGTGCACTCTCAGGATCTGCCAGTGCAGGAAACGCTGCGCTTCCAGGCAGGGTTAGCCAAAAGAGACGTTGACTTTTTTTGTTACCAGACAGGTTCACAGGCCACCTGAGTTGCCTCTCCACGTTAGGAACCCCTGCTTTGGAGCAGCATTTGCTGACATCTACAGCAGTTATCATCAAGCAAACACCATGTGCGAAGTGTGTGGTTTGGTCACTGATTGTGGAGAACCACTGACTTGCAATCAGAATAGGGTCTATTATTATTTGAGACCTATGTTGCCATGTAGATAGACAAAACCCTGACAGTGAATGAAGATGTCTCTCTCCCCCTTTGGGGGGCTGGAGAGTGAATTTTACTGTCTTCTCTCTGTCTTTCATGCCAGCGATTTGCCAACTGTGGCTGTGCCACCAGGATCCCCTAAGGAGCCTCTAAAAATCCTGACACCCAATTCATCCCAAGCCAATCACGTCAGACTTTCCAGTGATAGGACTCAGGTGTGTTGTGAAGCTCCCTGGAGATGCCCATGGGCAACCAAGTTTGAGAACTACTGTTTTACATGCATATTTCAGTTAGCTGAATTGACTTAAGGTCTCCTCTTTGTAGAAAAAAATCAAAAGGATACATATTAAACACTCTGTGAAGACTTACTTGTGCCCAGGCTACAAATGTTGAAGTGTGGTACATAGTAGCTTCTCTCTATTGACAGGAAAGGATCTTATGGAACCTTCTCCTGTCACTCTTGTTAGATAGGACATCAGGTGATCGGTTGATGAAATAAAAATGTCCAAGAATTCCAAGTATGATAATATTGCATGGACTGACATTTTCCCTAGAGGGGGGAAAAAAACCCACAAAAAACCCTCGAAGCTAGTGCTAACTACTCTTTCTTTTTGCTGAATTCCAGAAGATTTCTCAATTTTGTTTTTTAATTGCTTGTTCCCGAAGCCAGGTCATTTTGACAGAAGATCAGACTTGGCTTCATTCACTTTGGGAGGCTGCAGTCCACTGAGGGACACTTCTGATGCTGCAACAGAGCAGGAAAGACCCCTGTGATATAAATACGGTAAGGAGAAAGCAGTGGCCAAGAGCTTGGTCTCTGGGGTAGTTTGTGGATTCTGAATCCTTTCCACACGTACTAGTATGAGCTAACCTTTCCGGTCTGGGGTTTTCTCTATTGTAAAATGGGCATAATCATAGTAGTCACCTCAAGGAGTTGCAGGAATCCAGTGCAATAATGCATGAGAAGCCCTTTTGTCCAGGGTCTTCACAAATCATATATTGGGATCTGACTCTTCAACTGCAGAAAAGGAAAATAGGGTGAACCTGATGAGAAATGGTGGCACCAGGTAAACATGCTCTTCTCAGTTCAGTAAGGAAGGGGCAATGGCCAAGCACACCTCACTCACTCCCCTGAGGTCAACCAACTGCTAAGGCATCTGGAACCTTGCTACTAGAAGCTCTGGCATTCTGGAGAGCTGGTTAGAAATGCAGAGTTTCAGGTACGACCCCAGATGCGTTGAATCAGAGCCTGCATACACCAAGGTCTCCAGCTGATTCTTCCTCACATTAAGCTTTGAGAAGTGGCTTGTCTAAAAGCCAGATTTCACCTCCTGTTCCTCACCTCCCCACCACATACATGTATTCCCCTCTGGTACCGCACTGTATACCTGAAATTAATGTAATATTCTAGGTCAACTATACTTCAATTAAAAAAAAAAAAAAAAAAGGAAAGCCGTACACTCAAAAAAAAAAGAAAAAAAAAGTTTGGTACACTCACTAGGTGGTGTCAGTAAACCAGGATTCCGTTTTTTAAAAAATACTCTTGGGGTCAAGAGAGTTGATTTTTCAACTGTTGGTTCTTTAAATATGATAAAGCAAAAGGAAGACAGGGATGGTTCTTTTTGTATGTGTCAAGCACACAGAGATCTCTACTTTTTACACTGATGGCAGATGAGGGTTTTGAACAAAGTGAAGTAACCATTGCCTCTAACAAGCCCGATATTATTATTTTGGCCCTGTTTCATAATCACGATATGTCTATTTTCTACGCAGGGCTTAAAGGGGGGATGTCTGCTTCCCTACATGTGAGTGGAAGCCCCACAAGGGCAGGGGTCTTTTTGGTGTTCTTTACTGTTGTTAAAAAAGTTGAATGACGTAACCAATTTCCTCAGGATTCACACCACCTAGTGCTACACTCATCATCTATGGATGAAGGCAGCCTTCTAGCTAATCCTCTGAAACCATCTTCTAAAACATTATCCGAGTTCCACTTAAAATTGCACATTGTGTGGGAAAAGACGGATTGCTTTTGGAGCACTTAAAAGCGATCTCTTAATTTCAGAGGCTTATGGGAACAAGATTTCTTCTCCCCATTTACATTACATATTCATCACAGTGTGTGTGTGTGTGGGGGGGGGGCTGGTAAGAAAGGGGAGGATGCCCTGCTTATCCTAGCCACTCAGGAACCTACAAGAAATTTCCATACAACACGTTCTCTGATCTTCTCGGAAGGAAAAGAGAATGTGCCAACTCAGAAGCTGTGCTAAAAGTTTCCGCCTGGAGGTGACACATACTGCATATACACTCACATTTCATTGGCTACACTTCATTTTGTGAGTGATGGGGAATTAAAGTCTACCTCTTGCCTAGAGAGAGAGCTGGAAATATTTGGTGAATGTTAGTGATGCCCAGCATATACATCATACCACTTGCTTATTTTAAAGCTTCCAGAAACCCTTCTTTGTCTACTTACAGCTAATTTCACACTTCTTAGAACAGCATGGTCCAAAATCAACTTTTTTGGTACCGCATGTTACTTTTCTGTTACAAAAGCCTTTCGAGGGCAGGTACAGAGAGTGATTCTTTTTAAACATAAATGCAGCAGGAAAAATTAATTTACTGCCCTGGCATTTTTGTACGAAGAGCAGTACCTATTTAAGGTACACAGTTCAAGGTGCAATCATCCTGTGAAACCAACAACACGATCATGATACAGAGCTTTTCTCTCATTTCCTGCCCCAGTCCATGTCTCTCTACTCCCGTGCCCAGGCAAACATTGATCTGCTTTCTGTCACTCTAGATTACTTGGCATTTTCTAGAATTTTATATAAATGGAATCAAACAGTATGTGCCCTTTTGTGTCTGGCTTCTTTGACTCAGCAGAATGATGTTGAGATCCATCCATGTCATGTGTAACAGCAGTTTGTTTCTGTTGCTGAGTCGGATTCCACTGTATAGATATCAGCTTTTAAAATGCCACTTACCAGTGGTTGGATATTTGATTTGTTTCCAGTTTGGGGGCTATTACAAATAGAGCTCCCGTGAGTGTTTTTGTATGGGACGCATATTTCCAGTTCTCTTGAATTTATTATACCCAAAAGCGAAATGGCTTGATGTATGTTTAAATATAAAAGAAACTGTTTTCCAAAGAAGTTGTATCGTTCTACATTCTCACTGGGAATGTATGAGAATTTCAGTTCCTCCATATATTTGTGGTGCATTATTTTAAATCTTATTCTTTTTTTTTTTAAGATTTTATTTATTTATTCATGAGAGAGACACACACACACACAGAGGCAGAGGGAGAAGCAGGCTCCATGCAGGGAAGCCCGACATGGGACTTGATCCCAGGACTCCAGGATCATGTCCTGGGCCGAGGCAGGTCCTAAACCACTGAGCCATCCAGGGATCCCCTTAAATCTTATTCTGATGGTTATAAAGTGGTATGTTAATGTGCTTTTCATTTGCCTGATGACTAGTGATGTTGAACGTCTTTTCATGTACTTGTAAACAATTCATAGTACGTCTTCTGCGAGGTGTCTGTTCAAATCTATTCTTCATTTTATTTTTTATTTTTTTTAAGATTTTCTTTATTTGAGAGAGAGTGAGAGTGAGAGAGAGAGAGAGAGAGAGAGAGATCATGGAGGGAGAGGGAGAAGGAGACAGACTCCCCACTAAGCAGGGAGCCTGACATGGGGCTTTATCCCAGGACCCTGAGATCATGACCTGAGCCAAAGACAGATGCTTTAACCAACTGAGCCACCCAGGCACCTCTAATCTTCATTTTAAAAACACTGATTATTTCTCTTCTTACTGTTGATTTATAACCATTATTTCTGTATTCTGGATACAATATCCCTGCCAGATATATTTACTGTGAATATTTTCTCCCATTCTGTGGCTTGTCTTTTCATTTCCTTAGTGATATCCTTTGAAAGCAAATGTCTTTCTTTTGATGAAGCCCAATTTATCAACTTTTTCTTTTTTTGGTTTATACTTTTCTTGTTACTCCATAATCTTCACTTAAGCTTACAAAGATTTCACCTGTTTTCTTCTTCTGTAATATTTTTATGATCTAAGTCAATGATCCTAAGTTAATTCAGCGGTATGGTATGAAGCAAGGATCTATTTTAAATTTTCCTTTCTGTGTGGATATCCAGTTGTTCCGGCACCATTTACTGAAAAGGCTACTCTTTCTCTGCTAAATTGTCTTAACATCATCATAGAAAATAAATTAATCTTCTATATTTGGGTCTTTTGTTTGTTTGTTTCCCTGATGTACCTGTCTCTACTTTCACCAATACCACATTTCCTTTTTACTACAGCTTTAGAGCAAGTCTTGAAATCAGGGTATATAGAAGTTCTCCAACTTTGTCGTTGTTGTTTTAGAAGCTAGATTATGCTCTTCTAGATAATTTGACCTTCTGTATATGTGGATTTGAGGAGAGTTGTGTCTATGTTCATGAGGGATATCGATCTGTAGTTTTCTTGTAATGTCCTTGTCTGTTTGGCATCTGAGTAATACTAGCCTCATAAAATGAGTTGCCCAGCATTTCCCTCTTATATTTTCTGTAAAAGTATGTGAAGAATTGTCATCATTTCTTCCTTAACTATTGATAGCATTCACTGGTGAATCCAGCTGAAGGTTCTGAATGACTCAAATAATCAATCATGAATTTAATTGATATAGGGCTATTCAGATTTTCTATTGCTTCTTGTGTCAGTTTTGATAATTTTCATCTTTCATGAAGTGTGTTCATTTTTATACATTGTCAAATTTATTGGTATATGATTTTTCAGAAGATTCTGTAATGATCTTTTTAATACCTGTAGATCTGTAATGTTTTCCTCTTTGTCTTTTCTGACGTTGGTAATTTCTCAAGTAGATCAATTTTATTTTTCTTTTCAAAAAAACTGAAGAACCAACTTAGAATTTCTTTCATTTTGCTCTATTGCTTGGATGCTTCCTGTCTTATGGAGTTCTTTTTCTACCTTTATTTTTTCTTAGCCTTTACTTCAGGATTAATTTTTTTCTTCTTTTCATAGTTTTCTAAATAGAGACTTAGATCATTGACTTTAGACTTTTCTTCTTTCCTAATATGAACATTTATAGATATATTTTCTTTCTCTGGGCTGGGTAAGTTATATCTCACACATTTTGATGTGCTGTTTTCATTATCATTCAGTTCAAAATATTGCCTTTCACCCATGGGTTATTTGGAGTGTGTCAATTTCCAAATATTTGGAAATTTCTTGGATGGTTTATGGTTGAATTGTAATACAATGATCCACAAAATCTTAGTCTTTTGAAATCTTTCGAGACTAGTTTTATACTTCGGGATATGGTCTATCTTGATGAACACACTACATCCATTTAGAAAAATACATATTCTGCAATTGTTGGGTATGGTGTTTTATATATAAATTAGAGCAGGATGCTTGATGCTGTTGTTCAGGTCTTCTGTGTCTTGACTGATACTTTCTACCTTGTTCTGTCAATTACCAAGAGAAGTGTTAGTCTCTAACTATGTTTGAGAATTTAGCTATATCTTCTTTTAGTTTTGCTCTAGGTATTTTGAAATTCTGCTATGAAGCTCATATTTATAATACTTAGAGCTTTCTGGCACATTAACTTTTTTATCATTACTGTGTATTCAAATCTATTTTATGTGCTGTTGGCATAGCCAGTCTTTCTTATGTGTTGTGTGGATATCTTTTTCTAGCCTTTGCTTTCAATCTATTTGTGACTTTTTATTTAGTGTATCTTACAGCATATAGTTGGCTTTTTTCTCTTTTTCAAATTCAGCATGACAATCTTTGCCTTTTAATAGGAATTTCTAGTCTGTATCAACAAGTAGTTGATATGGCTATATTTAGGTCTGCCATTTCTCCATTTCTTTTAGATCTGTCTCATCTATTTTTTGTCCCTTTCCTTCTCTTTGGTGTTCTTCTGTGTTATTCATTTTTTTGGTATCCCATTTTAATTTTTCATTGGCTTGCAGTTACATCTTTCAGCATTATTTTTAGTGATTACTTTAGTGATTATAATATACATCTTTAATGTTTTCCAATGCACTTCAAAGTAGTATTGAATTCCTTCAAGTAAATCTAATTCATTTTAGTATCTACAGTGCCTAGTGTGATATTTGATACCAAATGGGAGATGGATAAATATTTCTTAAATGAACAAAATCATAGGTACTTATTTATGTTGTACAAAAAATACTTATGGAGTTTATTCCAAAAAAAAAAAATTAACAAAACACTTTGGTTAATGCCAGGGAAGTCAACTGAAAATCACTCCAGATTTAAACATTGTTACATTTTTAGTGGATTTGAATTTACAGATCTTGTAATTTTTGTATATAGTCAAGATTCTACATATTATTTTATTTTTTCCACATGCTTTTGTTTTAAAAACCTCATGTAGACCTCTTCCTATCCTTAATTTGTTAAGTTTCAAAAAAAAAATCTCACTTTCAAATTTTAGAACAGAGAGAGACACTCTTACTTTAACTTTGGAATTCCATATGGTTTTGTGAAACTTCCAGCTGTTAATTGCCTCGGCCACTCTGCCCACATGTCATCCTCCTCCAATACTCAGCACATTGGCTTGGCTTTGCACTATTATTTATTAATGCATAATGTCCACACTGAAACACTGAATGTATTCTTATGGTCTGTAGAAGAGTATGGGATGGCCTAGCTCTGAAGCTCAGGTTTGAGGGATGCCCTTGAGATGTTTATTAGGTTCCAGAGTGGCAGAAGCATTCCTAGAGGAGTCTAGTTCCAGAACTTGCCCAAAGGGAGAGACCCAATAGGAGATTCTAATTTTCTAGGAGCCAGCTCCTACCAAGAGCAAGACAGATGGACACTGGACAGAAGACAAGAATGTAGTTACAGGAAAGGGAGGTAGTTAAGCTCTCTTCAGAAAAGGCCTAAGAGTTTAGTGAATACTGTGCTCCTTTCCACCAAGACAAAGCTTTCCTCCTGCCTTGGAGCCAATTGCATGCTCACTCCAGTATTTCTGTTTAACTTGCAAATTCATTTGGGCAATTTTGTGAAATCTTTTTTTTTTTTAAGATTTTATTTATTTATTCATGAAAGACACACAGAGAGAGGCAGAGACATAGGCAGAGGAGAAGCAGGCTTCCTATGGGGAGCCCGATGTGGGACTCGATCCTGCGGCTCCAGGATCATGACCTGGGCCAAAGGCAGGCGCTTAACCACTGAGCCAGACAGGTGTATCATCATCATCTTCTTCTTCTTCTTTCTTCTTTCTTCTTTCTTCTTTCTCCTTCTCCTTCTTCTCCTTCTTCTCCTTCTTCTCCTTCTCCTTCTCCTTCTTCTCCTTCTCCTTCTTCTTCCTCCTTCTACTTCCTCCTTCTTCCTTTTTTTTGCCTATATACCTGCATTAAATGCTCGAATATTTGTTTTTTGTTTTTTGTTTTGTATATTTTTTATTGGATTTCGATTTGCCCACATATAGTCTAACACCCAGTGCTCATCCCATCAAGTGCTCCCCTCAGTCCCCATCACCCAGTCACCCCAACCCCCTGCCCACCTCACCTTCCACTACCCCTTGCTCGTTTCCCAGAGTTAGGAGTCCCTTATGTTTTGTCACCCTCTCTGATATTTCCCACTCCTTTTCTCTCCTTTCCCCTTGAATATTTGACTTCTCTATATTTTAGTTAGAAATGGTGCCTTTTGAGATCTTCAGCTGTCCTCTAGGAGTTTCCAGATTTGAATTCCAAACATAAAGACCTTCCTACAAGAATTCAAGTTTTCTGGGATTCACAGGAAACAAATATCTCTGTATCATAGTGCACCATTGCATTCAGAATCAACTGCCTCTGCTGCTGCTGCTCTATTGGAGGCTAGAGTTGTTCTTCCCAGACATGAATCCCTGAAGCTCACCCAGGAATTTTCATGAATTTTGGAGCTATAAGGTCAGTAGATCTGTAAAGCCCAGGAAAGCTTTGGAGTTTGAATCCTGGGTGTGTCACTTACTGTCTGTGTGACTTACTTATAAAAAGAAGTAATCATATTGCTTACCTGCTAGGGGGATTGTGAAGATTGCAGATCTGTGTTAAGCCCTCAGCAGTGCTTAGCATCTAGGTGGCCCTCTAGAAATGCTGCTCACTATACTTTCTTATGGTGGTGACAGTGATGATGGTGGTGATGATGGAGAAGAGGAGGAAGGAAAAGAAGGCAGAAGAAGAGAAGTCTAAGACAAGTGTGTGTCAGTGTGTGAGTAGTGGGGTTGGGGTGGAGGTGGGGAAGAGCAGTAGCTGCCATGACAACAGAAGGAGCTGGCTTTTTTAGTTGATAAGACCAAATGCCAACCTCTTCCTGGTGTCTTCTCAGAGTCAACTTGCATTAACTCTGTGTTGTCTGCTAACTAGAGATTCATCCCCCTCTGTAATTTCTCTCTCCTCATATTTAAAAGATACTTTAGGGGGATCCCTGGGTGGCTCAGTAGTTTGGCACCTGCCTTTGGCCCGGGGTGCGGTCCTGGAGTCCTGGGATCGAGTCCCGCGTCGGGCTCCTGGCATGGAGCCTGCTTCTCCCTCTGCCTGTGTCTCTGCCTCTCTTTCTCTCTCTCTCTATGTCTATCATGAGTAAATAAATAAAATCTTTAAAAAAATAAAAGATACTTTAGCAGGAACTGTCATGGCTTATTCCTCTTTTCATTTCCCCAGATCTTTCTGTCCCCCCTCAGATCAAGCTTGCCCTCTTTCTGAGTTCTGCCCAGGCTTGCTCCAGCTCCTGATTTCCTAACCTTTTTCTTTTCTTTCTTTTTTTTAAATATTTTATTTATTTATTCATGAGACACAGAGAGAGAGAGAGAGAGAGAGAGAGACAGAGATAGAGATAGAGGCAGAGACACAGGCAGAGGGAGAAGCAAGCTCCATGCAGGGAGCCCAATGTGGGACTCGATCCCAGGTCTCCAGGATCACACCCCAGGCTGACGGCAGCACTAAACCGCTAAGGCACCGGGCCTGCCCTCCTAACCCTTTTCTAATATATTATATATGGGAACTTTTTCTCCTACAAGGAATTTGGTAAGGAGACAAATTTCTTGAGCCACTACCACATGCCAGGCACCATGCTAGGTGCTAATTTAGACTCATATAATTCTCTCTGGGATTAATTTCACATGTTGAGAAGTCAGAGGAGTTATGTACCTGGTCAGTTATACTGCTAAGTGTTCAAGACCTGAACACAAGTCTTTCTAACTCCAGAGCCTGCTTTTATCCTGAACCATGAGAGCACATGGTACCAGGAGAAGAAGGCAGAGCAAATCTATGCAGGGAGGGAGAAGTCCCTGAAGGCAAATGTCAGCCTTACAGTATGGGTGGGCCCTGCCTGCTGGGATCATAGGGTGTTACTTCCAGAGTTCAACACAAAGGCAGTTCCCAGAGGTCTGAAAGTTCCAGAGAATTCATATAGAGTCACTCCAGTCCTACCCGAGGGGAAAATCACAGACCAAAGCAACCTGGGCGATTAGTATTTTTGGCAAGGGATACACCATTCTGAGTCAAGAATGTCATTCTTAACCTGGAGGTAAAGGGCCCATCTGGTTTGAAAATCAATTGTATATTTTTGGAACATATATCACCTCCATGTGATTTCCAAGTGGTGACATTTTTATGGTTATTGTCAACTTTTCTGTTGATATTGAGAGGAGTTCTCAAGGAGAAAATGATAATAAAAGCCTATGTTGGCAGATAGTTTGCTGAGATATGGTCCAGTTGGTTCTGGACTGAACTCTAAGGTCAACTGAGGACTCTGTAGTACTCTCAAACAATCCAGCTGAACCTGGAGGGAGGGCAAGGTGGAGGCGGGCTTGGTCATATTCCAGCAGCATTCTGGTCAAGTTGGACCTGAGTCATTCTCAAGAATTTACTTGAGTAATTCTCAAAGTTTTTCCATGTCACTTCTCAGAGAATATGGAGCTCCAACCACATTCCAGTGGTCCATGGACCACCCAGATTCATCACCTGCTTCCAAAGCCTTGTGATATTTATTGAGATTGACTGCTTTTTCTAAAAAACTCAAACCAACGTGAACTCTTTGAAAGTCTGCAGGTAGAGTCAACCCAAGAATTTGGAGTGTTCAAAAGACTGAAACCAAATAACCTGCTTGAGTGTTGGGGAAAGGACAGGTCATCTCTTCTAGGGAAAGTGGAAGCCTCAAAAGGAGATGTCCAGCCACCCAGGTGGACAGAGCATGTCAGTCTTTTTCCAGGAGCACTACCCTTCTATCCTTTGAGGCCCTTTGCTTATTTCTTTGTGAAGATGAGCCTTTAGGAATTCTATTTTGGAAAGATAAAGGTATGCAAATAGGTGTTCAGACTACACAAAAAATTTTTTGCCTTGAAAAGAGAGTCTTCAGATAGCTCAAGTATCAGAAGGTCAAAGGGAAGAACATGTAGACATTAATAGGAAGTTATTTCGCTGAAAGAACAAAAATATTATTAAATAGAGCTCAAAGACTTAATGTTCCTTGGGAAAAGAAAAGACATTATACTTATACGACTTTTTTGTTACTGAAAGGTTCTAATACTCAGTCTCCTGCTATCTGGTCCTCTAATCTTGGCCCTTGCCCGCCCCCATCCCCCAATCGATGAGAACCCAAGCAGGGTGTATTTCTTTTCAAGATTGGGTTGCAGAGAAAACAAATTCCTCATAGTAGAAATAATGATTTGGAAGATCTCAGATCTTGTTCCCAGACATAGTATTTGGAAAACATCGAGCAGAGGCTCCTAAGAAGTCCTAGGGGAATTAGAGTCCAGGAACTTTCATAAAGAAGTGAAAGAAAAAAATCAGCTCAGGGAGTTGGAGGAAGAGAGGCTAGTGACGTTTGCTGAATACACAAGCTAGAAATGACTGAAAGAAATACAGGCTGGGAAAGAGCCTGGGGACCTTACTTGGATTGTTGAATGAGGCTGGTGTAGAAGGTCCAGGGTTCTTAAGTTCAACTTCCAGGGGAACCTCGAAGAGAGCTTTCAGTTGGGGTGTCACAGCCTGGGGACCAGCTGTAGAGATGGGGCAATGCTTTTCATCAGACTTGGCTGGATAGGTCAGTTTGCTCAGGTCAAGGGAACAGACTGTATAAAAGTCTGCATCAGAAACTGGGCAGCTCTTGGGAATGAGCTAGCTTTTCATTCTCCTGTTATAGATCATCCTTCTTTCTCTTTTTGCATTTTCCTCCCTCTTTTTATGATTACTGAGGATAACTATTTTCTCCAAATTCAGACTTGTCTTTCACCTTGACCTGTCCCAGCCTTTGAACGTATGACTGTGTCTCAGAGCTCTTCCTGAGGCATCCTTCCTCCTTCATCCCCCGTTCTTCCCTATCCTAATTTCAGCTCTCCAAGAGGACTGGCCCAGGTCATCTTTTTGCACCATCCTTCCCAGCCCTGAGTCGGAGTTCTAGGTCAAGCACTGGGTTGGGCTACTTTTGGGTCAGGTGGTTCTCCTCCCCAACCCTGTGGCTGGGTGATGAGAATGTGGTAGCCTCCTTGCTCAGCTGGGCTGAAGGCGGGGCCTGAGTGGGGCCCGATGGCAGCAGCTTATGGAGAATGCTCCCTTCCTGAGAATAACAGTTGGCCAAATAAAGCGTGTCCTTTGAAAGGTGCAGAACTTTGGCAGAAGTTTCCTGGGTAGGCAATCTCCCAAAGCTGCTGTTTGCATACGGTTTAGTGGCACAGCACTTTGGGTCATGTAAAGCTTTTTTTCCCCTGTACTAATGATAGACTCCATTGGAAATTCACTGCCTCCGCCTATCCCATGTGATCAGAGCCACGTATTTGTGAGTAGGTCGGTTAGAAGGACAGTGTTCTGAGTGAGAATAGTTTCGTTCGTTGTTTGGTGCAATCGAAAGCTTTGTTGAGACAAAAGTTTTTATGCTCTTAACACAGGCAGTTGTGGCAAAGAAAATCCTCTCGGGTTGCTGTGGAGTCCTGTGTCAGCCATAGGCACTGTGTGCATCAATGTTCAGTGTCCAGCTGATAGCAGATGGGCTCTCTGCTCAGCTACTGGTGCTATTTAGACGGAAGAACAGTTGTAAACTCTCCAAGACTTCTTGATGGCTAGTCTAGGGCTCGACAGGCATGCAGGATAAGCACATGGCAAGTCATCCAGGGCTTGCTCCAGGTCAAACAGGGAACAAGGCAGTTTTGTTTGTTTGTTTTACCTTTGGCAGCTCATCTAGAGCAGAGATCTTCACGTTGAGGTACATACACCCTTGAGACACAGAAGGATTCTTAAGAGATGTGTAGGCAGCTGGGAAAATTAAGTCGATGAATTAACTTCTAGATTCTCAACTGCTATAGATATTACTTTTTAGAATTGTCCTATTGGAAGATGGGCCTTTGGCTGAGGTTCTCACCAGCCCCTTCACAATTTTCCTTCTGCTACTTTTCACCAGAGAGGCATAACCCCACCTCCAGCCATCCAAGCTGTTACCACCCTGCTTTGCCCCAGAGGGCAAGAACTGTCTATGGGCCAGATACTGGGCAATGTAAACACAGGTGTAGAGAGCAGTCTACCTGTCAGGCTCCACATCCCTGGGCCAGGTAGTGTCCAACTTTTTGTTTTCATCACCATTGAGGGAAAACCTATCAGATGGTAGGTCACTCCAAATGATTCTTGCTGATGATGAATTCTATATTGCTTTTGGTAAACAACTCAGGAGAAATTCAAAGCATTGGGTGACAAGCATAGAACAAATTCCTTCTATTCACAAATTCTTTTTTCTGTGAATAGGTTTATTAGAATTTATAGTTTTAAGAAACTAACATGGAAGCAGGACTGTTGCTCGACCTGCCACATCTCTTGACCAGATGTCCTGATTGATCTGGGCTAAATGGACTATTTGAGAAACCAAAAGCCCAATTCATTCATTGCCAACTACATTTCTGATAAAATTTCATTTGTAGTATGTTTAATAATTGTTCATCAAAATTTAAATTTATTTGGATTATATACTACTCCTCATCATAATGGTAAACAAATTCAGGTGAAAAAATGTAAGACTTAGATATTTGTGATCATAGGAAATAAAAAGTATGTTATTTATATATATATATATTTGTTGTTGTTGTTGTTGTTGTTGTTGGAGAGAAGTATGGTAGGGTGATCAGGATAAGATTTTCAAGTATAAAAACATTGCACTAGGATATATGGATATATGTGGGGGAATGGAATGGAAATACAAATTCAAGAAGAAAAATGATGTAAAATTTCTAGCAGTCAAAAAACTGCTATGTGCTGATGGTGGTGAGAACCATCCTTGTGATGCTTATGATGATCCATTGACTGCATTTAAAATAGTGCCGCAGGGCGCCTGGGGGGCTCAGTCAGTTGAACATCCAACTCTTGATTTCAGCTCAGGGTCGTGTGATTGAATCCTGTGTCAGCTTCCATGCTCAGTGGGATTCTGCTTGAGATTTTCTTTCTTTCTCCCGCTGACCCTTCCCCGTTCATTCTCTCTCTCTCTCTCTCTCTGAAATAAATAAATCTTTTTAAAAAATTTAAAAAACAGTGCTGCAACCATTCTTATTTTATAGATCTCCAAGTACAATATTCCAATTATACTTTGCAACTACTTAAAGATAAAATGAAGGTTTTTTTGATGTTACCATGTGAAAAGAGAAGGGATGTACATAATTTAAAAACCCCTCTTAGAGGAAGATGAGAGCAGACATCTGCAGGCTGCCATGCTTAGGTGTCAACTGGGAGAAGGAATATATATTGGAGTAAAAAAAAAAAACCAGCTCTACCATTTATTAGCTCTGTAACTTTGCACCAATTACTTAAAATGACTTAATTTGGCTTTCCTTTACAACAGAACTAATACTTTCCTTACTAAATTGTGGTGAAGTAAGTGACTTGATGTACTCAGTACTCTTAGCAGGGGGTCCCTGGCATAATCAACGTCACTGTCTCTCCACTTCCCCCAAGGCTGTATGATCCCTTTTTCTGTCTCCCCCTTTCTCCTTTCCTCTATCACCTCTTCTGTATTCAAAGTTGGTCTTTCTCACATCCTCTAGTAAATGTATTTGATTCACGTTCTGAAGGTCCCAAAATATCTTCTGTAAATTAATTCATCTAATGGATATATATATATTAAGCACTAACTATAGTCCAGGCACTATTATGGCACTGGGGATAACTGTGAATAAAAAAAGATAAAATCCCTGTTGTCACAGGACTTACTAAGTACATGGTGATGAGGATGCATTGGCTACTCCCAATCAGCAATGTACTTTCACTCATGACAGACCAGTTAGATTTCTGTGGATTGGTCCATCTGTCCATCCACCCATCCATCCAGCCATCCATCCATTCAATTACAAAATATTTTGAGAAACTCCTAAGTGTTAGGACTATGATCAGGCATTCTTGTTCTGAAAGTGACCACGACAACACTCTATTTTAATAAAATTCCTTTTTGTACACCCTTTATCATAATATGTGTAGGGATTAAATGCATCATGTATCTCTTTGGGGGTTAAATGCAAATGTCCTTGGTTTTCTTTAAATTTTTTTTTACTGTTTCCCATTTGTTTAAAATATCTAGTAGCTTTTGAATGATTCAAGCCAATTTGTGTATTTCTTCCAAAGCAATAATTTGTTTTATTGACACTTGCTCCCAGAATGCAGCTTTAAGAAGTATTTAAAATGATGGATTTGGGGATGGGAAATGATCTGGGCACTCAGAGTGATTCCGCTTCTACTTGATTTTCAAACTGTATCATGGAATGTTGTCCAGCCACCTACTTGGAGAACTAGTCTCCCATAAATATGGCATTGAGTTTATCTAGATTTTATCCAGAAATTTAAAAATAGCCCCAACAATACCAGTTTTCTTCTCTTTGCCCAATTCTCATTGATACAGGTCTTCAGAGAAGCCAGAATTTTAAAGATGAGACGTTTCAGTTTCGAGATACTTCCATTCAAGACATTCCTTTAAGCCAGAGATATTTTATCAAAGATAGAGTGCTTTGAGTGAAAATATTTTTTTCTTTTTTTATTGAGATAAAGTTCACAAAATAGAATTCACAATTTGAACTCTTTTAAAGTTTATAATTCAGTGTTTTTAGTATATTCATAATGTTGTGCAACTGTCACCACTAATTCCAGAACATCCCATTACCTCAAGAGAAGAAACCCTGTACCTTCCAACTCTCCTCTTCCAACCCTTGACAATTGCTACTCTATTTTCTGTCTCCATGGATTTGCCTATTCTGGGTTTTTCATATACATGAGATCATGCAATCATATACATGATTTAATGCAAGTCATATAATATATGACTTCTTTGACTTAACATAATGTTTTCTTCAAGGTTCATCTATGCATCAGTACTTCATTCTTTTTATGGCCGAATTCATTATGTGGATGTAGCACATTTTGCTTACCCATTCATCAGTTGATGGACATTTCGGTTGTTTGCACTTTTTGGCTACTATGAATATTTATGTACAAGTTTATGCATGAAAATAATGTCATTTATCATGGTATATACCTATATACCTAGGAGTGGAACTGCTAGATTGTATGGTAATTCTGTGTTTAATTTTTTTTTCTTTTTTTTTTCTCTTCTGTGTTTAATTTTTTGAGGAACTGTCAAAGTGTTTTCTACAGCAGCTGTACCATTTTGCATAAAAATATTTTTTTTACATATTGGCTGTATTTGTGCAAAGTATTTCTATACTAAAGGGTTCCTTTCCTAGTTTCAAAAAGTGAAAAAAAAAACATGCACTTAAGTGAATTTTAACTTGGATTTTCAAGGGCAGATGTTACATAGAGGAATATGCCATTTAACACAATGAAGCAATATTTTATACTTGCATTATATACACCTATTTTTCATTTCTCAAAAATATATTTGACATAAATAACTGGAAATTATTTTTTAATTTCTAAATATAAAATTGATATTTATTCAGTTTAATCATCAGTAAGATCGTTTCATCAAAAACAATTGAATTCCCCCTTTAAAAATATTTCCATTACAATGAATAATGAAAGTAATTATTTTCAACATTGATGCATATTGTGTTTTAAGAGATGTATTTATATTTAACATATACAAACTTTAAACCCAGGGCATAGAACCTCACTTATAAGTGAGAGTCTTCTGGAAGAGAAGAGAAACCTGACAATCTTTTTTAAGTCCCAAGACTTGACTGTGAGGTAATCCATGCACATGGCATCAGTAAAGTGTTCATTCAGGTGGATCAAGCCCTTGGCCAGAGATCCCTGGTGAGTGTCCTTAGTGCGATCACTTGCTTTTATTCAATAATTTATTCTAAATGTTGGTTTTATAGTTATGAATTGTCTCAACATTTCATGTGTCAAAAAGCCACATTGTTCCAGAAACCTGTGCATTATGCTACTTTTTTGTGATTCATTTTTATTAAATACCAATTCGCTCTACTCTCCTGAATTGCACCCACATCATCACCAATGGGAAAGACACTCATCTAAAGGCTGCAGATTCTTGCTTTCTTACTAGGTTTGAATAGCAAAAACCTTCCTAATGTCCAGAGCACAGCAGGGGCCCTGCAATTAGCTGAGTTAGGACAGGGCACTTCATGAGTATGATACTCAGAATAACAGCCCCTGAGAAGGTCCACATCCTAATCCCTGGATGCTGAGAATATGTTCTGTTATATGGCAATGGGGAATTATGCTTGTGGATGACACTAAGGTGGCTAATCAGCTGGCCTTGGGGAGAATTACTCTGGATTATCTGGGTGGACCCGGGGTCCCAGGCACAGTGAGAACCCCACTAAAGGACTGTGAGTACTTGACTAATTAGCAAGAAGGAAGGTAATGTGACAGCCAGAGAGGATAACATTAATATTGTCACTAATGACAGCAGCCTATTAGAAATAAAAAGAAGCTTTCTGGGATTTATTTCTTTGTTCTCTCTCTTTTTAGTTTGTTTTGCATGAAAATGAACAGTTTAAATTAATCTACATTTTTGCTGTTTCATAGGTCACTTATATTTATCCTCTTTTCTGTACAACATGCATATGGGGTAAGTACATTCATTAGCTCTGCATGCATTACTCCCGTTATAACTCTTTTTGCTTCAAACAAGCCACTCTGTAGGACTCAGTTTTCTCATCTGCAAAATGAAGCATTGGACTAGGTGGACTCTGAGGTTTCTTTCCTATTTTACAGTAAATACTTCTTACCAAGTTACCCAGGTATTGGAGATTTTTTTTTATTTTATAACATAAAATTTAAAAAAATGGAGATGGGCAGGAAGCAGCTGAGGCACTTCAAGATTAAATCAAGAAATATAAGATTAAATGTGAATATTTTAATTCTGGAGACAGATATGCCTAGAATATTCTGTAATAAGATCTCTTTCTTCTGCTTCCTCACTGAGGAATCTG
Organism: Canis lupus familiaris; assembly: GCF_011100685.1. Lineage (NCBI taxonomy): Eukaryota > Metazoa > Chordata > Mammalia > Carnivora > Canidae > Canis > Canis lupus. The sequence continues at coordinate 40,155,817 of NC_049246.1, read as the reverse complement.
AGTTATTAAACTCAACCCCGCATGGTTCTGGGAAATCAGACTATGGAGTGCCTCTAACTCAGGTAGACCTTGAGACAACTGAACTGGTTAAGTCCTTTTATTCAGCACATCTTCATCTGTCTATCCTCTCTAGTTTGGACTTACTCAATACAATTTCTGTGATTTAAGTTAACATAGGTCTTTTCAAAGCAAATCAAAATAGAAAGGTGCCTTCTGTTCCCCTTTTCCTATGAGTTAGGAAGAAAAAGCACACATGTCAGGGAATGAGAAGCTCTCCCCAAGTAGGGATAATAAGACTTGCTTCATTTAGTTCACACACATTTGAGACCATCATCTGAAATAATGGATGGAACTACATTGAAATATATATGGATTTTTTTTACCTGATTTCTTCAAGTTTTTTTTTTGTATTATGTATTTTTTTCTCTAATTATAAGAGTCTACAGAGTTTTAAATTTCACTTCCTTTGTTCCTCATGTCCCATATGAGTGAATAAAATTCTTGAAAAATAGGTTTTAGAGATTTCACACAAAAAAATAGCTCATACTATAGTTGGGTTTTAAAGATAGTGATATAAATCAATGCAGTATGTATGGAAAGCGACTTGGCATTCTCCACCCGAATTGCAAATGCATAATCCTGTTGACACAGGGGTTTCCCTTTTTGGAATTTATCATATGTATTTATACTAACTTGGGTATAAAGAAAATGCACAAGAATATTGATTGCAGGGGAGCATTCAGAAACAAAAGAAGGGAGATAGCTAAGAAGGACTGATTAATCAAGCTATAGAGCCATTCTATTAACTTGGAATGATTTTGAAGATGTCTGATTAAGAAAAAACAGAAAGTTATGGAGATATATGCCATTTTGGTAAAAAGAAAACAAGATCCAAATCACAAAACAGTGAGTTTGTGTGTGTGTACTTGGGCTCATGTGTATGTGTGTGTACATGTGTATGCATGTACCTGTGTATGTGCATATGTCTACATGTGCACGTGTGTACATGTGCATATGCGCATGCACAGGTGCATGTGTGTGTGTGCACACATCTCTGATCATGGTGTGAGCATGTTCAAAACTACCCAGACTCTGACTGAGGACAGTGAATGTGTCTCGGTGAGGGTACGGGGAGTCTGGGTTGGAAAAGAACATTTCTTCTCCTATTAGACTCTTTTGCTCTGTTTGAATTTTTAATCATATGCAAATGTTTTTCCAAACAAAAAAATAGAGGTGCAAATGTAGGACTGGTTATTAGTCTAGAAATCAGTAACTTATTTCTCAAACATTTTATTCCACATACATTTGTTTTAAAAAATCTGAGATAAAACAGATAGGAACTTCTTTTTTCTTTGAGGAATAACATTAATTTTTGAGAATGCCGGTGTGTTCCTGGTGAATGTGGCTTGCACTTCGAATGTTGCCTTGTCTGAGATATGTCTTTATCTTTTTCAAATGGGTTTATATGATCCGTTTTTGAAGTGCAGTTTTGTCCTCTACAAACACCTCCCACTTTTAAGGTGGCATTTATTGGGAAATGTCTAATGTAGAAGAAATTCATAGAGACTAAAATTACCTCTTTTTTCTTTCATCAGTACCAAAGCTTTATAGGGAACTATTTCTGTTCCTTTATTAGACTCTGCTGATTTATTTTAAACCGATTCTTTCCTGAAATGTAATTTTGCTACAAACATCTCTGTGATGCTTGGCACAATTAAGTAAAAACAAACAAACAAACAATGAAAGAACAAACTTGCCTTTATTATCAAGCCAGCTAATCAACTGACCTTCTTTTCTGGTTGTTTTGATATCTCACTGAACACAAGTAATGAATCCCAACCTTAAATGAACCCAAGTGTTCAGACTAGTTATTTTAAGTGTTTTCATACTGTCCTGGACCTGGGCATTTCTTTTCTTTTTTTTTCTTTTTCCACCTTATCAGAGTTTCGAACTTGATGTTTCTGTATTCACAGATAACAATGTGACTCAAAACTCAAGAGGCATATATTTCTGAAACTTCAAATACATTTTTTAACTTAATTCTTGTCAAGGTTCACATTCCTGTATGCTTTCAATGACCCTAAAGAGTTTTGTTTATATTAATGTCTTTTTATTTTATTAATGCTTAATTTAAAGATTTTTGGTTTGCATCTGAGCATATTTTTCCAGAAAAAAAGGTTTAAATTGCGTGATTGAAAAAAAAAATACATTCTGGATAGACTCTTTTCCCTCCCATACACATATTCATATACATGTGTATATTTATATGTGTGTGTATTCATATTTATACATATTCAGATGTATTTACATATACGACTTATGCACATAGGTGTGTATGGATGGAGGTCTTCCATCAGAATATAAATACTGGTTCAAATGTTTTATGTTCCCCATCATACTTTGGCATAAAGGCCTAAATTTATAGCCTTGAGTGTGAAAGATCTAGTAGTCATAGAGATGTGTGGTTAATACATAAACGTTGCAGTGAGGGCTGGACCAGCCAATATCATGAACTAGGCCAAGTTTATCCCCAGTGCCTTTCCAATATTCCTATCTGCACTCTCAGCTCCCAGCACCTAGAGCTGCTTTTGCCACCACTCCCTCCCAACCCGCAGCCCCAGGCTCTGAAGGAATGCTCAGTGTTCATTGTCAGCGCAGGTGCATCATGGTGGCTGTTTTGTCGTTAAGGGATCTACTTATGGAAACAGTTACTCTGGGATTATGCGCTTGTATTGAAGTGACAGATGACTCTGGATACAGACAATGAGGATTTGTGAGAACAAGGGGCTGATTCTTCCCAAAGGGCGTGTGTGTGTGTGTGTGTGTGTGTGTGTGTGTGTGTGTGTGTGTCTGGAGGAAGCATGAATGTTAAGAAAATATGAGAGTGTGGAGTACCTCTTCAAAAAGAATGTTGGAGAGAAGTTAGGAAAGAGAAGTGGAGAAAGAGCCCAGATTATTCAAGTTCAGGAGCTTTCTGGTTGGGAGACACATTAGAAGAACCATCTTGGAGTTAGAGCAATTTGCAGGAAACAGCTGTCATGTGAAGTCCAAGGCTGAGCTGAGAGCAGTGACTAGGAAGGACTCCATGGTCTTGGAGGGGAAGCCAGAGGGTCCTGTAAAGCAGCCAAATTTACAATTTCAGTGAGACACCATGGTGCACTTACAGTTTTCCTCACCATATGTTTTATACTCTAAGATCATCCACAACTTAGTAAATGTCTTGCCAGGAGAGAGACCTTGCAGGATTCTGGCCAAAGAAAAGTGGCTATAGAAGGTTTTTTTTTTTCTTTTTTCTTTTTAGTGCTAGCTCACAGGAACTTTTATTTTGCTGACATAATCATCAGCCCTCTCACCAAGCCACAGTCTAAGTTCTTTGCTTCTTGATACATCAACATTAGTCCTTTCTTCTCACAGATTCAGAGGTAAAAGTATACTGTGGAATTCTCGTGGGTTAGGTAAACCAAGGTGCTCGTTGTCATGTACACATCATGTGCCCAGCTCAGTGTGCAATACCGGTTTACTAAACCAGATGCTTCACTTTCCAGAGTGGAAAGAAGTTTGTCGGCCCCTGTGGAGGAAGAGATTGCTCGGTGTGCCATTGCTTTCCTGAAAAAGGGTCTCGGGTAAGTGATGGAAAAATCAGCACAGATGGTGGGACAGAGAGACAGTGGGAGGGAGAGATGCAGAGCTACTAACCAAAGGGTGTAAAGTTTCTGGGGTGCAAGATGCACGAACCCTAGAGATCTGCTGTACAACATCTAACAACAGTCAGCAACAATGCAATGTTCACTTAAAAAATTTGTTGAGACGACTGATGTCATATGAAGTGTCCTTACCACAATCAAATGTGTAAAAAAGATCCACATGGATGGCATACTGAAATTTGAGCCATTGTGAATGCTTGGCTTGAGGAGTCGCAGATTCTCAGAATGTTCTGGTAATGGTCACTGTTTCTATATTTCACGATTAAAGTTCTGTAGATTCTGATAAGAGATCCCAATGCTATTACACTATATGTCACACTTAGAATTGCAAGCTGTGATTCACCCAGTGTCTTATGCAACCCTGGTCTTGGGAGCTGCCTTCTGCAAAAAGGGTCCTTGTGTCAAATGGCACATACTGTGTCACCACCATCTTAAAACTCAGGTTGCATATCAGCATTTTAAAGGCCCTGAGAAGTATGAGATGCAGTGAGGGAGAGGGGAAAGAAGGCTTGTTTAACCTTATATAAAGTAGTATATGTGGACATGGGACTGCAAGACTCTTTAGGATAATGCCTATTGAAATCACATAGAATCGTGTTCTAGAATTCAAATGATAGCTGCATTTATTGTGTGCTTCTTATGTGCCAGGCACTGCTCTGCATACTCAAAATGCTTTAGCTCTCCGATTCCTCACGACAGCTCTCTTGCCGTCTTATCGTGTTGACTTTGCAGGACAGAAGATCAAAGCTCAGAGAGGTGTAGTGTCTTGCTCAAGTCCACACCGGACGGCGCTCCGGCTGACTACACTGGCTTCTCTGTCCTGCCGTGCACAAGAGCCCTCTAGGCCACTGTGTATCAGGTCACTTGAACATTTATGGGCCCTCCCTTATATTCTGACAGCAGTAGTTGGCAGCCCACTAACTCATTGGTGCTGGAGCATTAGATCAAACATACTCCCAGAACCTTGCAAGAAAAGAGCATGCTTCAGAAACTTCGGAGAGTTTCTGAGTCAGCTCAGTGATTCTGTTGAAACATGTCCACATCAGTCCTATAGGGCCTGATGTTCAAAAACCACAATTCAGTAAAGATCAGTCTACGGGGATGCAAAACATCTCCTGAGAGAAGGGACCATATATTTTTCCCCATAGCTTGGCTTTATCTGCACATGAGACGTGTGCGACACGTAGGGGCTCCTGTGTTCAGCTCTCCTCCTGAAAGCAGCTACCTTATTGAACTGATGCGACGGCAAGTCCCCTTCTGCTTAAACTGCTTTGTCTCTCTAGTACTTCAAAAAAGAGCTCAGAATTTATCTTGAGCTCTTTCAAGCTCCCTCCGTGATAGAACTTAAAAACCAAAGGTACAAACTTCCAATTACAAAATAAGTAAGTCCTAGGAGTCTTTTGTACAACATAGTGACTTTAGTTCATATTGCTTTGTATATTTGAAAGTTGCAGAGAGTAGATCTTAAAAGTTATCCCAAGGAGGGAAAAAAAAACCAGTAGCTGTGCGATGATGATAACAAAATTTACTCTGTGATCATTTTGCAATATATACACGTATCAGATTATTATTATTTTTTTATTTTATTTTTATTTTTTTTTCACGTATCAGATTATTATGTGTATACCTGAAACTAACATAATGTTATGTAGATTAATCATGTCTCAGAAATTCTCTTGAAACCTAAGGATGCTAAAAGCTAGCAATCTAAGAAGTGCGTTAGCCTTTTCCATATAAACGGACACATTATTTGGGAGTGGGGGTGGGAAGCCTGGCTTTTGTGTGAGATTTTTAAAAAAATATAAACATACCAAGATCGTATAAATAAGAAGTAAAAGAGGGGCACCTGAGTGGCTCAGTGGTTGAGCATCAGCCTTTGCTAAGGTCGTGATCCCGGGGTCCTGAGATCGAGTCCGCATCGGGCTCCTTGCAGGGAGCCTGATTCTCCCTCTGCCTGTGTCTCTGCCTCTCCCTCTGTGTCTCTCATGAATAAATAAATAAAATCTTTTAAAAAAGAATAAGGAAAAGACACCAGTGCATCTACATTTTAAGGCCCTTTGAGCTTGAGACTCAAGAATAATGGATCATGAGAGGAAGAGGGTGAGGGCACCAAAAAATAAAGAGGAACAGTTGCTTGGGGGAAAGCTCTGATTGATTGATTGATTGATTGATTGATTATTTTTTAAAGATTTTATTTATTCATGAGAGACACACACAGAGAGAGAGAGAGAGAGAGAGAGAGAGGCAGAGACACAGGCAGAGGGAGAAGCAGGCTCCATGCAGGGAGCCTGACATGGGACTCGATCCTGGGTCTCCAGGATCAGGCCCTGGGCTGAAGGCGACGCTAAACTGCTGGGCCACCAGGGCTGCCGGAAAAGCTATGATTTAAATGAGGCTGAGAGTGTTTATAGTGAGGACATGTGGCGATGTCTAGAGACATCTTGTGGTTGGCCCAACTGGATGGCAGGGACACCACTGGTGTCTAGTGGGTATAGGCCAGGGGTGGTGCTCGGCACCTGCAATGCCCAGGACAGCCCCCACACACACCAAAACCTGCCCTGTCTCCACGTGCTAACCGGGCTGAGGTCGAGCAACCTTGCTCTCATCCCACAGCAGCTCTGGGAGGCCGCTGTGACTAATATTTTCAGCTTTCTGTCCAAGAAACCTGAATTTCCAATTGCTGGTATATGGAAGGGACAGGAGCCACCCCCTGGTATGTGACCTCAATTTCAGCATTTGCCCCACGATCACGAGAAGACGACTACACTCAGACTCAAACTCCAGACTTTTGTCATAACTTTGCCAACTGGGGTGGGCACTTGGAGCTGCCCGAGCCTTGGCTTCCTTGTATTTACACCGTTAGCCCTTTCTCTTCTGTTGCATTGGGTGTTTGGCCATCAGAGGCAATGCACCTTGCGTCCCGTAACACAGCGTCCAGTGCCAGGGGTTACGGGGGCTCACGGGACGGGCTGCAGGCAGGGTCTCTGTCCCTGTTCCTGGGTGGCCAGGGAGATCAGAATGCAGAGCAGCGGTCCACCTCTGCCCTTCCCGAAACAGATGGCTCCCATGTGGGGGCTGCAAGTTGCTGGCAGAGGTTTCCAGCTGGGAGTTTGGGAGCTTGGCTTGTGCGTAACTGGGAGGTGGTGTGGGAGGTGGGTGCTCCCCAGTGCCCAGCAGCCGGCCAACTCACATACTGTCTCTGGGGCTGCAGTGACAGCTCCAGGGGGACTGGAGAAATGGGAATAACCTGAATTCCGGAGGGTTGAGGATCCGCCCCAGGCGGCGCAGCCCATTAGTGGCACAGCCAGGCATTCCTAAGAAGGAAATTATTCCCCTTTTAGGGATGAATGCCTGAGTGAGTAGTTTAAGCCTCAAATCAAAACTGCTGTGTCTGGAGCAACTGCTGGGAAGCCAGGCTGGCCCCGCGCAGTGGACAGACTGGAGGTAGGGTTTGAACTGGGGACCCACGCTGTTTGAGGTGGGTGAGTTTGAGGTGGAGCTGGGGTGTAGTGAAGGCAGGGACCCAAGGATGGGTTCCTTCAGTTCTGGCAGAGGGAAGCTCAGCTTCATCGGTGGACCCTGGAGTCTCCCAGTCTAGCTTCAACATGTGTTTCCACCAGTGATCATGTGTGTTTCCCTGTGGCCTCCCTCCAGCTGCATCATTTGGGCCACTCACTCTCCCATGAGCATAATCTGAACCTTCCCACTTGCCTACCGTTTTCTGGAATCTCTTCCCACTGGCACTCTGCTTCTGTCTTTCCTGCTCTCCCCAAGGGAGTTCAGTGGAGACCCCAGGTCTCCAAGGCATCCCCTCCAATACCTCCTGGCTATGCTGATGCCCCTGGCAGGGACCCAGTTCCCTTTTCTGGTATTGCTCCTACCCTGGCCTGTAGCTCTGTTTGGGTGTAAATGTGGATGCACCTGACCCTCTTGCTGAGATGACAAGCATGCACTCCTTCAAGGTGGTCATATGGACACAGATAGAATGTTTATGCTGGGTCCTGGCCTTCAGTGGACACTCTAGAATGTAAGTTGCTGACTTCTGTTTCACCCCTTAAGAACTGGGGCATCAATTTCTTGTATTGCTTTGAGATGATCACAGTAGATAGCTCATAAAAGGCAGTTTGTACCCATAAATCAATACATTAAAACCCAGACTCCAGCCTGGCGAGGACTGGGAGCCTGGGTGGGTGGCCATGCTGGCCTGTAGCTTGCCTGCAGGGACACCTGCCATATCTAAGAGAAGGGGGAACAGATTTAGCAGGGAGTCCCTTGGTCCTCCCCACCCACGCACACACATCGTTCAAACCTGTTATGAAATGCATTATCTCATGTAAATTCAAATTCCTTTGTGATTTCAGGTAGTTGCCAGAAATGAGTAGTTTGAGCAGTGGCAGCAAACAGGACCTTTTAAGGGTTCGGGAAAGAGCTCCCGGTGGAGGGTGGGAGATTGGAATGCCTGTGGCTTCTTTTGGGTTCAGAGTCTTACCTGGGAAATAAGGGTTTGTGCTATGGGGCTGGTCCCTGTGGGCCTTAACAGCCTTAGGTCCTATGATGTGGGCATGGCCTTTTACATACAACAGCGATATAATTGGCTTCCAAAATATTTTGCAGTCACACCCTGACATTTCCCCTAACCTCATGATAGTTTCTCTTTAAGGATATAAATGAGGTGGCATTGGGCAAGATTTGAAGGTTTTCTTTACTAATTTCAGTGGAGGAATCTTCATGTTTTTAGTGGCTACCTCCATGCAGGGAGAATTATGTGTCTTTATAGACTAGGATGGGACCTTTTACAAGTTCCACTTCAGTTAGCATGATGGTAAGGACGCTTTCTATAAGCTTTTCCCAGAATAAAGTGTAAAATATATCCATATTCTTTTTCATTCAAGGAAGTCTAGCAACTGTCAAACTGTAAACTGTTCCATTAAGAACTTTGTAATTTGGTGATTTTTTACCCAAGGGATCAAATGGCTTAAAATTCAAGACCTGTCTTAGTTTTTGTGATTTGAAAGCTTAAAATCACACATTATCAAAGCAGTGTTTCCTGTGGAAATTTTAAATCACTAAAAAATGTACAAGTATTTTGCCCCACAATCTCATTCTTTTCTCCCTCACACTCCTAAGACCCTGCATTCCACGATAAAAATGGAATTTGCTTGAGGGATTTTAATTATTAACATTTTTCGTCGTTAAATTATTTGCACACAAAGTTCTAGAACTCTATCTCTTTATCCCTCACACAGCTGTATTCTAGTACACTCTATAACTACAGCCTGATAAATGGCACAGAGCAATTATTCTTAGGTCCCAAAGTTCACAAAAGTTAATTATGTTATATTTTGGTGTAAGCAGATTCCAATGACAACTGACAAATTTGATCTGTCACCACCCCTTTAGATTTTTGGTTTCTGCTTTCTTCTTTCTTCTTTTCCTTCCACATCTTTCTCCTCCAAGAACGCACTCCCTAGCTCATTTTGTCCCCTTTGGAGAATTCTCTGAGAAATGAAACCCTGCCTAGGTAAATCTCAGGTGTTTTCAGAAAACAGCAGGTAGCCAGAGTAAGGAACCCCGAGGAAGGGACGTTGGCCTTGGGGACTGTGGGGAGCTGGACAGTGCGTTTGTCCTGTAAAGGCCTCAGAACCCCAAAGTGGAGAAAACCTAGTGCCCAACAAACACATTTCCCAGTACAGTTTAGCTCACCCGCTGTTTACAACTTCGGCTGTGCTTGTTAAAGTGATCCCCGTCAGGAATATTAACCTTGATTTCTGAAGAATGAAAAGCTTGCAAAAGTGAAAAGGATGGATCTGCAGGTGTAGGTGCTGGAGGAAGTATCTCTGTACAGGGCGTGGGAAACCAAGAGGGACACAGGCCTATCGTTTAATACTCTTTGGTCCGTTAATAATCACAGTGGGAGAGGTAGCTTGTATCCGTATGGGAGAATGACTCCAACACTAACTAACCCACTTTCACTATGCTGGTCGATCCCTCTCTTTTAAATCTTGCACTCATGCTGGAGAAGGAAGGAGAGAAAACAGTCATATATTTGCCTGCTATGTTGTAGAGAACATGCTGTTTTTCCAAACAGGCCAGGTATGCAGAACCTCACCGGGGAATCCCAGCAGCAGTGTGGGTCGGAAGGTAGGTTTTGGTGTATCTGCCCTGGTCGGTCACCTCATTAAACTGCCAGTGATTTGCAGCAGAGCCTCTGGCCTCCTCATGTGGAGTTCAGTTCCATAGCAACGAAGACTGCTGAGCTCTGCGACCCAGCGTGAACTGAGGCCAGGCGGCCGCAGAGCTCAGCAAATGTGAGACTACGCTGCACTTGAGAGGATCAAGGTCATTACCAAAGGGGAGACAGCCTTGTCGGTGGTGAGACATTAGGGCTGGCAACGCAGGTGCTTCCCAAACCAGGGCCTTTTCCCCAGAGGAAAATGCGAAGCAGTATTTGTAGCTCTGGAAAACCTCTCCAGGGTGAGGGTCACATCTGACTAAATTAGTTAAAATGCTGAATTATAAAGAAGGTAAAAGTAGATTTCTTCTTGCAGACACCATTTTATAAGTTGCCAAGAAATCCACAGGGAAACAGCTATGTCTCAAAGGTGCTAATTTTTTCACTCCTCTTGTCATATGAGCTTATCTGCAATTCATTCAGCAAATGACCATTCATTCATCCCATTCTTTCGGCAAATAGACATTGAACTTTGCCTTGTGCCTGGCATCGTGAGGCTTTGATGATAAAGAAAAAGGTCCTTGTGGCCTGGAGCTCAGAGTCCAGCAGAAGGGACAGAGATTCAGCCTTTGGCCATTATTTCTGGGTAACTGAGGGGTGCCAGGCACTGTTAGGAGCTCGGGGTGCCTCTGGGTAAGAATGGACAGAGACCCTGGCTCTCTCCCTGGAATAACATGATGCCCTGATTTGTTTTTGTTTTTGTTTTAAGATTTATTTACTTATTTATCCATGATAGAGAGAGAGAGAGAGAGGCAGAGACACAAGAGGAGGGAGAAGCAGGCTCCACAGCAGGAGCCCGATGCGGGACTCGATCCCAGGACTCCAGGATCACACCCTGGGCCAAAGGCACACATCAAACCACTGAGCCACCCAGGGATCCCCTGATTTGGTTTTATATGGGAGCCTGTGTGGGGGCTGGGGCAAGGGCAGGGCTGAGACAGCAGTGGAATCAGAGGCCACCTAGTGATGGCCTGGAAGCATGTCCTGTTGGTTCCTCGAGCTGCCACAACTGCCATATGCTTGGTGGCTTAAAACCACAGAAGCTTATTTTCTCGCAAGTTCTAGAGCCAGTCGTGCATAAGCAAGGTGTCGCCATTGCCACACTCCTCCATAGGCAAGAGAGGAGGCTTCGTTCACTGCATCTTCCAGCTTCTGGTGGCTTCCAGCATCCAATGGCTTGTGTCCATGTCACTCCAGTCTCTGCCTGTCTTCACACCACCTTCTTCTCTGTGTGTCTGTGACACATCTTCCTCTGTGCCCCTGTTAGCAGGGTCCATGTAATGGCATTTAGGACACATCGGATAATCCAAGACATACTCCTCTCAAGGTCCTTCACTTTATTTATTTTTATTTTATTTTTTAAAGATCTTATTTATTTATGAGAGACACACAGAGAGAGGCAGAGACATAGGCAGAGGCAGAAGCAGGCTCTCTGCAGGGACCCTGATATGGGACTTGATTCCAGGACTCTGGGATCATGACCTGAACCAAAGGCAGATGCTCAACCACTGAGCCACCCAGGTGCCCCAAGGTCCTTCACTTTAGCACCTGTATTGCCATGTAAGGCAAAATCCACAAATTCCAGGGGCTTAGGATGTGAACATATCTTTTTGTGGCCGCCATTCAACCCACTGCTAGTATCTGGGCCTGGAGAACAGCCTCTGTTGGGGTCCTGAAGTGAGAAGGAGATGGGCTGGCATGTTTGAGGGGCCAAAAGGTGCCCAGAAAGGTTTGGTTGACCTAGGTGAGGGAGCAAGGGACATGACGTGCAGTGGGAAAATCAGGTGTAGGTTCTCCTGTCTGTCATAAGGAAGGCTCTAAAGGATTTTTTAAAAAAGATTTTATTTATTTATTCATGAGAAATGGAGAGAAAGAGAGAGAGACACAGGCAGAGGGAGAAGCAGGCTCCATGCAGGGAGCCTGATGCAGGACTCGATCCCAGGTCTCCAAGATCAGACCCTGGGCTGAAGGCAGCGCTAAACCACTAAGCCACCCCAGGCTGCCTTCTGAAGGATTTTAAGGAAGGTAAAAGCAGGTTGGATTTATGTTATGTTTGGGGCATAGAGTGAGTGTATATGGGGGATGATGTTAGGGAAAACCTGTCAGGGGCTTCTACAGTTGCCCAGGTGGGAGGAGAGATTGCTTAGCAAGGGGTTACGTGAGATATTGGAGGAAGCGGGTGAGTGTCAGGAATATTTGGGAGGCAGGATTGATAGGAACGAGGGGGGCAGTGGAGGTACGGTAAGAGGTAAACAGCCATCTAGGAAGTGGTGTATGGCCAAGGAGGACACTGGGGGCATGATCATGGGTCTTCGAGTCCTGTATTGGATTTGTAGAGCTGGAGGTCAATTGAATGTGGACAGGGCTCCATGAAGAAGTCTGGGCTAGGAAGGGAAGTGGAGGGAGGAGTTGGTTGTTCAGCATTGGATGCCATTGACTCCATGGAATAGGTCAAGTTTGCCTTAGAGAAAGTGAGAAGAGGTCAGGGCAGCCCTGCAGAACTCCAGGAGGATTCCCCCCAGCAGGAGGAAGGGGGGCAGGCACAGAAGACACAGGAGAAAAGCGCAGAGATGACCAGGGGCAGGGACATCAGAACAGAGTGAGGGTCAACTGGTTGGAGCTCCTCAGGGAGCCTCATGAGCTCTCCACACTGCCTCATGCAGTTCCCATAGCAGATGTATGGTTTTAAAAAAAAAATCAAAAATATTTTATTTATTTATTCATGAGAGACACAGAGAGAGAAGCAGAGACACAGGCAGAGGGAGAAGCAGGCTCCATGCAGGGAGCCTGATGTGGGACTCGATCCCAGGACCTCAGGATCACGACCTGAGCTGAAGGCAGACGCTCAACCACTGAGCCACCCAGGTGCCCTTCCACAGCAGATGTATGATGTTGGGCTGCCCTTCCACCATTTTTAAGAATGGGAAAGCCGCTCTTCAATAACCAGGTTCAAGAGGTGACTTTATCTATTGCTCAGCGACACAGCCCTACCTTCTGGAACACTGGAACACTGCTCTTCCCAGGGCACCACCCGGCCTCTCAAGCAGCTGGATATCCTGGGTCAGCGCTACTCTGGGCTAAGTGGACCACTTTATCCTCTCATTAACAAGTGACGTGATCTTAAGGAACAAGAAAACGCTCCCACCACAGTCCAGTCCCCTTGGACTGTCTATTCCTTGAATAACACTCTTTTGTTACTTATTTGTATAACCCTTCATGATATCCAGCAGTTTTTCCCATTACAGGGGAAGACCCAGGAGGCACTTAATTAAAGGTCAAGCTACGCATGGAGCCCTGTCTGCGGCTCTAAGTGATGTTATAGTGTCACCTAGTGGATCAATCTTTGAATTACAGTCAAGCATGAAAAAGGCAGGAGAGGTGCCCTGAATTGTTCATTATAAGGTCTTGATCCATTCAAGTATTCCATGAGTTTGTGTTTAGAATGTGTCTCGTGCAAGGCAGTGGCCATGGTTCTGGGGTGATCATAAAATGTACACGGATCCTGACCCCAGGGCCCCAGAAGACATCACTCCGAGCAGATACTAATGAGAGTAACATGCATGAAAGAAGAATGAAACATAGGTGATGAGTCTATCTAGGTGTTATTGTAGGGGGGAGGTCATTTAGGAGAGTTTGTATGAGAGTGAGATTGATCAGGACTGGGGTAAAAAGAGAAGGAGCGACTGAAGTCCGAGGATGTGAGTTCGAATCTCTGCTTCCCCAGGTGACAGTCAAATGGCCTCTGGTCACTCGCTTCATCTCTCTGTGCTTCAGTTTCCTCATTTGGGAAATAGAAAAGGCGATACAGGGTGGCTTTCTGCTTTATGGATGTAATGATTCCACACAAAGAACGTGCACTGCTGTGTCAGCAACTAGAACAAGTGCTCAGTGAATGGTAGCGGTTGCCATTGCTGCTACCACCACCACCACCACTATCACCACCAAAGTTTTGGTTGGAGAAAGGTAGAATTTGAGCTACAGTTGGAGAAAGGCTACCATTGCTTCAGGCAAGCAGGAGGCACACGTGTGCTTGGAGCAGAAGGTGTAGGTGTGGAAATGACAGGGAGTAGGGTTGGCTGGGGTGGAGAAGGGTAGACCGTCCCCATTCCAGGAGGTGATGGAAGCAGTGATACAGTCAAGAGAAGACTGAAGAGGAGTTGACAGTCATGTGTAGACATGGAGAGAAGCCCAAGGGGAAGGAATGGAGGGAGGCTGGGGCTTGGGTAACCCACTCGAGATGACAAGGCCAGGACAGGGAGCCTCTGCAGGGAGACAACAGTAAGGCAGACACGTGGGATTTAAGTCAAGGAAGGTCTGGTAGCCTTGGCCATGGGGTGGGCTTGGAGAGCTGGGGACAGCTGACAGCTGGGAAGGAAAAAGTTGCCATCTGCTGGGTCTGGGAAGAAGAGGGCAGGGAAACTCGTTTGGGAGTGATGGTCTAGCTTCTCCTGTGATGAGTGTGAATTAATGGAAGGTTCAAGAAGGTGTCTAGGAAACAGTTGGACACAGAGGATAGGATTAGAAAATCAGATGTGAGAACGACAAAAATAGAGTTCTTTAATTATTTTGATGACTTTGCTGTTTCCTAAGGAAACTTGACAAAAGGACATGGAGTACCTTAAGAAAGTTTTCTTTTAAGTTTACAAATAAGACAAGGCTGGAGGCCATGGACGTGTCCATGCAGGCGTGGTGTGGTGGAAGAACTGCCCAGGGTGCCAGGCCGAGGTAGTGGGAGGGGGCGGGGTTTGGGAGAGCAGCTGGCTCATGAGGGTTTGAGTGCAAACTTACATGAGTCTGAGTAAGTTATGGCCCTCAGTAGACTTTTCTTGTCTCTATGGGGATAATAATTCACACTTCTTCAGTGTTGGTGGTCGGATTAAATGATGCAAGGTCTGGAGACTGGTAGGCACACACAACCAGACTCAATCAACAAACTCCTTCCCTTTCCTGGACACTTTGATGATCACTGTGTCAGTGATCTTAGAGACCAAGGACGATTTGGAAATGTGTGTGTAACTGGTATCATGAAAGCATCTTTCGGGCAGCTGGGTGGTTCAGTCAGTTAAGTGTCTGCCTTCGGCTCAGGTCACGATCTCCAAGTCCTGGGATCGAGTCCCACATAAGGCTTCCTGCTCAGTGGGGAGCCTGCTTCTCCTTCTCCCTCTGCTTGTGTGCTCTGTCCCTCTCTCAAATAAATAAATAAAGTCTTTAAAAATTAAATAAAAGCATTTTTCATACTCATTTGTTCATTAATGAATGAATGAAGGAACAAACATATAGTTCTTTGTACTGATTCAGCTCCTAGTTGGGAAGGAGCAGAGAGCTGTCGCAGGCAAAGTGTGAGTGTGTATATATCTGTAGTTGTGTCTCTGTACTTATTTGTCCCAGACCTCATACTGCTAAAATGGCAAAGGTTTTCTTAGGTTTTTGTCATTCCCCAAAGGGTTTGGTCCCGAGGAGCAAGCACATCAGTGGCAACCCAAAAGGCTGAGCTGAAGATCTTGGTTTTAAAAATGTACATATTCTCCTGTCTGTTGGTCTGTTGTACCAAGTTGTGAAATCAGAATGATTTGATCTTAGCCCTGCTCAAGAGCCGTGCCTGATACAGATGATTAACAAGCGACAGAATAAAGGAATGCCCTGGCCCCAGAGGGCTGGGCGACATGTCCACTCCCATCACCTTCATCCTCTATTTGTACAGCTGGCCGGGAGCCTACTGCTTTTGCAGCCTCGGTAGGGAGGCCCGTATAGCAGGTCCGATGACATGGTGTCCGCTTGGGCTCTGAGGAGGACGAAGGGGGGATGACATGTGTCACAGGTTCCTCAGCCGGCAAGACGACTGTTGTTTCTGAATTCAGGGAATCTTTTCTGATTTTGCTATCTTTCACTGAAAGTCATAAACCTCAGAGGCAGTTCTATGTACACAATAGGAAAGAAAAAAAAGAGAAAGAAAGAAGAAAGAAAGAAAGAAAGAAAGAAAGAAAGAAAGAAAGAAAGAAAGAAAGAAGAAAGGAAGAAAGAAAGAAAGAAAGAAAGAAAGAAAGAAAGAAAGAAAGAGAAAGAAAGAAAGAAAGAAAAAGAAAAAGAAAAAGAAAAAGAAAAAGAAAAAGAAAAAGAAAGAAAGAAAGAAAGAGAAAGAGGAAAGAAAGAAGGAAAGATCAATAGATAGATCAGAGAAATTACATCTGAAAGTCAATCATTCTTTCCACTGGGCATTTTTTTTTCTCTTTTTGCTAGCCTGAATCCAGGGAACAATCCACTGTACATCATATTATTGTTCATAGATGGAGGATGCATAGTTAGCAAAATATTTCTTTAAAATTCTTTTTTAAAGATGCAAAATTCTTTTGATTATTTAATGATTCTCTAGTTATAGAAACATCTCCTGTGGGCTTGTTATTTATGTCTGTTCATCCTGAAGTTAATTCCATTATAGCCTTATAAATAAGTAAGCTCAGGTATTTACTTGTAAACAGTTTTTTTTTTTTTTAACTGATCTCCCTTTTTTCATATGAAATAGTTTAAGGAGATTGGAATTTTTCTCTACACTGCTGTGGATAAATTATTTACTCAAATTGGATGAACTAGCAAGGACTATTTTAAAGATTGGCGTTTGGAAAAATTCCGTGAGCAGCTTTCTGATAGATTTAATATTGTGATACAAGGTTTAGTGTATTTCTTTAAAAAAATTATCCTATAATAAATTACCTGTTAATACAAAAAAAAAAAAGCACTAAGTATAAAACAAACCACAGTCTTCCCCAGCAGCTATAAATAAGTAGGCATTTAATATTTTATGCTAGTTTTTCTACTTGTAGAGTAGGGGTTATTTTTGCCATTTAATATGGTTGAAATAAAGGTACGACAATGCCCGTGTTCTAGCTCAACAAGAAGTTACGAACATTGCTGCATTCAGGGTCATTGCTCACGTATGGGGTTATACTCTGCTCACCTCAGTGTGGAATCTGTTTCACTGTTCATATTATTTTATTAAGTATTTGTTGTCTTTCCTACCATCATGGTCTTGGGCTCATAGACTGTACCCTCCAGGAGCTCATGGTCTAGGGGGTGTGGGATTGGGGGATAAAGAGGTGGTCACTGTAACAGATGAGGGTGTCATTAAAGAAGCATCTTGGAGAGGTATCTAGTTCTGAAGGGTGTGTGGGGGGAGGGCTGGAGGTTGGGGAGTCTTCATAGGAGCACTAAGAAATGACCTTGAGAGTGGGAGGGACAATCCTGGGACAGGACACTGAGTCTGTGGAAGAGCAGAGCTTATTCAGAAATGGCAAGGAAGTCAGCTTAACAGATGAGGGCGATGGAGGAGGAACGGCAAGGGGTCCAGAACTGAATAATGAAAATTACCATTTCTTGTTTTGCTTTATTTTAAAAGCATTTTTGATGGCACCTTCTCAAACCAAGACCCATTTCTATACCGAATGGCATTTTATCATTCTTACCACCGAGTGAAACATTTCCACTCCTTCTTTTTTTTCTCCCCAAAGTTCCATTAGCTCACTGGATCCGGCCTTATGTGTCCAGAATGAAGTACATTAAAGAGATTTATAGGTGGTTAATTGGCTGTCTCTTTCTCAATCACCATTTTATGTTTAAACATAGGTTTTGTTGTTTCTAAATGTTACATTATTGTAAAGTGTGACATTCACAAAAGATCATTTAGGAGGGGTTTTTTTTTGGTAAATTACCTATAAGATGAAAAGATAATTCCCAGAACTGATGAAAAAGTAGTTAATTTCCTGAGTCTTATATTCAAGAAATCTTACCAAGTAAGAGTTACTAACATAGGTCAAAAAAAAAAAAAAAAAAAGGAGCTGAAGTCATTATTTATTCTTTCAGATTGTTGTTTACAATTTGTGTAATATTTAAATTGATATGCCCTCAAAATGCCCCCAAATGTTTTGTGTCTGTATAATTACATTTCATGTTTTATCGTTGTCTGTTTTGTAATACATACTGTACATGTAAGCTTCCTTGAAAATTCTAAGCTTTAAAAAAAAAAAGAAAATTCTAAGCCTTTAGTATTTTTTTGCGTACTCAATAAACAGTAGCTGTTACGATGATGATGAAAAAGCATGAAAAGAAGGGAAAGTTCAAATGATGTACGATTTTGAATTTCGAAGTTTAGGCAGGTGTTAAAGGCTGTTGATAATGTTTGTTGAGTCGGCGACTTCATGGTGAAGGAGAAATGTTAATTAGTCTTTATTATAAAGGTCACATTTGCTGTTGGTGAAGAATGTAACATTGTCCGGGCTTGCATTTTCCCTCCTGAGGCATGACAAAATGCTATTTCTTGCATAGCCTTCAAGCAATGTTCCTTTATAAATATGTATTTAGAGAAAATATCTGTCCGTTTGCTTCCCTACACGTGGGATCATATGACAGGCAGGTTGTTTTATCCTTTTGAACAATGAACTATTTGTAGTAATAATAACAATAGTTAGCATTGTTGTGCCAGGCATAAGCATTTGCCATACGTTATTCTTTTTATTGACAGAGAAAGAAGCTGAGGAACAGAGAGGATAAGAAATGTGCCCGAGGTCCCACAGCTAGTGTGGGCCTGGCCTTCAAACGCAGGGGGCTGACCGGACAGCCTGGATGGTCAGTCACTGTCTTTTTCATGAGCATCATGAGGGTGATCCATGTCAGCTCAGAAAGCCCTGCTTGCTTGCTCCTTTTAATGTCCAGGCCTTCCACGTTTCCCTCCAGCCTGTAACTTCTTTGCTCCACCCTGGGGGTCTCCAGCTGCCAGTCTCTGCATCTCTCTGTGGGCTCTGTAAGGGCCCCAGTTGTGGGCTTGGCAGCAGGCACTCCCCACCCACCACTGTGGTCCTCCAGCGAGGAGGTAAACACTGCAGCTCCCTGGCTCTTGGGTGGGATCACTTTCCTCTTTTTTTTTTTAAGATTTTATTTATTTGTTCATGAGAGACACACAGAGAGAAGCAGAGACACAGGCAGAGGGAGAAGCAGGCTCCCTGCAGGGAGCCCGATGTGGGACTCGATCCCAGGACCCCAGGATCATGACCTGAGCCGAAGGCAGATGCTCAACCACTGAGCCACCCAGGCGTCCCACCCTATCTCCTTTGAATCTCCAACAAATGGTTTGCATCAACTCCTTGTCCCGTGCTTTGCACTGGGGCACCCAGGCTAAGACAGGCTGTGTGTGTTCCATTGTATGAAGGTACCATAATCTATTCTATTAATTTCATTTGGGCAGAATTTTAAAGGATTTCCAGTTTTTCTTGCTATTACAAATAATGTGAATATTCTGGCATTACTGTCTTTAGATGAGGGTACATAGGGCTCATGTCCCCGGGCCCCAAGCCCCAGGTGGGGCCCCACCCATCTGTCCTGTGTCTGGACCTGGCTAAGGTCAGCAGCACTGTCCAGGGTAACTCATCACATGTGGACTGGGACTGGCCGGGTCCCAGATCTGTGTCTTCCCTTCAAAGTTGTTAAAAATGATTGAAGAGGACACTTTAGCTGATACACACTTTATTTAACACTTCCTGAATTCTCAAGGAACCAGGGAACTGCAAAATGGGGCAGAAGTCAGGAAGCTTTTATGGAATGAAGCATAAAGAACAAGGAAGAGAACAGGTGAATAAGGAGCAGGGAAAGAAGTAAAGACCCCAGAGTTGGCTTGGTATTGAGGGTGGGGATTGGCTGACTGGAAATACCGTGTGTCCAGTCAACCCAAGCATGTATAGGGACCCAAAAGTTATCTAAGTTTTAGTTTTCTCATGTGGAACCTGGGCTCCATCTTGGGCCTAGATATTTCTTTCAACAGGATGCTCTTAGATCCTTCATCCTATGAGGGGTTCACCTCATGAGGAGCTCAGGGGTTTATGCTTATGGGTTGGTCTGGAACCCCATGGCTGGGCCCTGGTTTCTGGAGGGCGGCCGCCTAACAGAACACTCCCACTAGCCGGCTTGTGGAATTTCATTCATGGGATCATAGGAGATTAAGCACTAGAATAGTCCTGACACACTGATTTCAGGTGACTCAAATTTTTATATAGATGAGGCTCTCCAAAAAATATTTCCCCTTCGTCCATGCACACCACAGGGGCAACCCTATGTTCTTGGAATTGAGGCTCAATAATTCAGAATAGCTCAGAAGTTTGACATCTAATCTGATCAGGTATCTTGTAAAATCCATTCAGCTTTTTCTCTCTCTGAAAGTCACTTGCTCATTGAATGCATGAGCAGGTTGTTTGGTGGGACAAAGGGATACAACGTGATTTTTCTTAGATCTTCGGAAAGATTTTAAGAAGCAAAAAAATTTGCAGGTGGACATCCTGACTTCAAATGAATACTAAGAGTCCTTTCAAACTAATAAAATATAGCATGGGCTCCGAAATGTGTTAGACAACACAGCTGAACACCTTAGACGCCACAGTGCATGGTGATGGGCAGACAACTCACCTTGCATCGGTGAAATCCTTCTCGTAAACTTCTCATTACAAAGCTTCTTTTTACCTGATGTAGGGGTGTTGTCTTCAGATTACAAAGTGTATTATTTAAAAAACCATACGAATCTAATATACTCCCTGCCCTCATCAGATTATAGACAGAAATTGAATGCTGAGGCTAGATATATCATTTAGAAACTCTGATTATAGATTCTTAAGTTCATTCAAATAGACTCATTGTTCCCAGACATTAATTATTTTATAAAAAAGTAAATTATTTATTTATTTATTTTGGAATTCTCACATACTTTATTTACAAAAAATTCAGATACAAAGTTGGTGTTGGTAGCAGAGAACCAATCTTGGATGCACATACCTGATAATCGAAGGCTATCACTAAGCAAAGTGTCTTACTATAGCAAGATAGCAAGTTCCGGGTGTTTGGGCCAAGTCCCCAGAATATTTGCAGTTTGGCCCAGTTCAGACATTCATGGTTCACCTACCAGCAAGGATGTACATGAGGCCCGTCTCCTGACTGGCCTCCTGTTCCATTTTATTTATTTATTTATTTATTTATTTATTTATTTATTTATTTATTTATTTATTTATTTATTTATTTATTTATTTATTTATTTATTTATTTATTTATTTATTTATTATATTCTTGTTTATTTTTTATTGGAGTTCAATTATGCTATATGTTGGCAAATTGAACTCTAATAAAAAATAAACAAGAATATATATTAAAAGTAAATAAAAGTAAATAAGTTTAAATGTATAATAACATTTTATATGTCATAAAGATAAGAGTTGATAAAACTGCTTTTTCTCAAAGTTCAGAAACCACTTTCCTAACCATATAGGGCCCAGGTAGAGAGTATCCAAAGTGACTGGGTGGTCAGACTGGACCGCAAGCCTGGGAGCATACTCACTGCCAGTCCACCTATCCTGTATTCATTCAGAAGAGATTTCCTGAACCAAAATCTGGGGTAGATGGTAGATGGAAGACTTAACTGGTGAGCAAATATCCTTGCCCTCATAGCACTAATATCTAACTGGAGAGGCAAACAATAGACTGATGAGCAAATAATTGAAAATTAGGAAACGCTAAGATGCCAATAATGAAATGGAGGGGCTAGTGAGGGTGGCAGTGGATTGGAGATCCTATTTCATGGGGGATGAGGAAGAGGCCAGGGGTCAAGGAAGGCAACTAAGCAGGTGTTAGTGTAGGGGATCTAGGTCATGTGGAAATCTAGAGCAGGAGCAGTCCAGTGGGAAAGCCAAACCAAGGAAGAGCTGCCAGGGTTGGCTGGGAAGTAGTAAGTATGGGGTGCAAGGGAATCCAGGGCCACACCCTAGAAGGTCTAGGGGGAACTTGGGGTTTACTTTGCATGCAGTGGGAAGGCAAGGGAGGGTTTTTAAAAGTGGGAAAATGCCACGATCTGATTTCAACCTCCCTTGGGCTGTTCGGTGGAGAGAGGCCTGGGGGAGGGGAAAAGAAAGCTAGAGAGCAATTTAGAAGCCAAAATCAATAGTCTTTTGATGTTGGCCTTCACCAGGGTGGCAGCAAGGGGGACCATGAAGGGATGAGCTCCACATCTGTTTCGGAAATGAAATGGTAGCAATTGATCATAGACCTGGTGTAGGTGTAGCAGAAAGAAGAATGTCAAGATGACTCTAGGATTCTGGCTGGATCAAATGGGTAGTCCAGGAAGGTTGACAGAGGATTAAATTTCGGAGGAAAATCAAGAATTCCATTTTGGATCTCTTTTTTAAGTTGGAGGTACCATTATATCCAAGAAGATGTCAAGGAGGCAGCTGGATATGCTGAGCCATCTGGAAGTTAGAGAGGTCTGTGCTGAAACATAGCAGTGGTGCTGTTTGAACCCATGATATTTAAGGTTTCAGTCCTAGAGGGAACCATAAGTGTGCAGGCTGGAAAGAGAGAAGGAAGCCTGGGACAGAGAAGGGAAGCAATATCGTGGGGGGCCAAGGAAGCATGGTCCTCTGAGGCCAGTCTTTCCTACTCCAGAATAGAGAGAGCTGCGAGACTCAAAGCTGCTTCTAGGGGGCAAGGATTCAATGTCCATTTGATGCATCAGCCCATCAAAATGCATCAGAAGACAGGCAGCAAGGGAGCAGAGAATTTCTCATCTTTGTACTGGAAACATACCCACTGTGGGTTCAGGAGAACT
This sequence comes from Canis lupus familiaris, assembly GCF_011100685.1. Lineage (NCBI taxonomy): Eukaryota > Metazoa > Chordata > Mammalia > Carnivora > Canidae > Canis > Canis lupus. Next base: position 40,133,256 of record NC_049246.1, on the reverse strand, counting down.
GAGCTCATGAAACATCTGCACATAAGAGGTGACCCTTTCATTCCTGGAAAGTCAGATTGGATAAGTATAAATTGATGTGGAGAGTCTACTTCCAAATTAAGAAGTAGATATTATTAGGTAAAAGCAGTTAAAAAGAAATGTTTTCCACTAAAAGGGCAGAAAAACCATTAGCCACATGAAATTTTAAAGAATATCTGGCAAGCAGGTTTCTCCACTCTTGATTTGTGTCACTAACATGACGGTACTGACAGTTTGATGGTTTTTTTTTTCTTGCTTTGTTTTGCAAGTTCCTTGCTTTGCTAAATAGTTAAGAGTTATAAATGTTATTGATGGAACAAAAATAGTAAGAGAACCATAATTGGTTCGTGTGTGTGTGTGTGTGCGCGTGTGTGTATACACATGGAGTAATTCAAATTTATTGTATGGCTTAAATTCAGATTGAAAAAGGCAATATTGATGTTTCTTATTTTTGTAATTAATTGGTCATTTGTGCTTCTATTATTAGAATTTGCTCACATCTAATTTTCCGGTCTTCTGTAAGCCCAAGTGAGCATGTTTGTGTTAGAAGAGAGCGCTTAAGACTCAACCACCCCTCTGCCTTTTTAATCTTCCTTTTTAGGGTCAACCAGGACCGCCGGGGCCACAGGGTCCCATTGGACCCCTGGGACTGCCAGGACCCACAGGAATTCCAGGAGAGAAAGGGATGAGAGGTGACAGTGGCCCTCCTGGAGCAGCAGGTGACAAAGGTGACAAGGTAAGACTCTTCTTAAGTGGTTCTTACTAACCACTCACCAGCACTACTATGCCAGATTTTTAAAATAATCACAAGTAGTATAGTACCTACTAGTACCCCCCTCAAAAAAGTTAAGTCTAAATTCCTCTTTATCAGCTCTCATTTCCTAACTCTTTTCCAGAGGAGCATGCCCTTCTAGACTTTTCTGTGCACGGAAATACATGAGTATACCCAGTGAAGGGTTATAGTCTTTCATGGCTTTCTAAAAACCTAAATGATATATTTATCATGCTGAGCTTTTCTTTTTTTACTCAACCAGATGGCTTAGAGATCATTCCATATCAATTTATGTAGATTAAACTTACTCTCTTAAAAATACTGCACAATATGCCATAATATAGATAAAACTATAGTTTATTCCATGTTGATGTAAATTTGAGATCCTGTCCCAACTTTGTGTTATGCCAGGGCACAACAACAATCCTGTAAATTACCTGTGTATACACTTAAAAGTTTATTTCTCTTGTATGCCCAGATGCTAAGAAGTCGAATTTCACAAGGTATCAAATGTTTTTTTTTTTTTTAAAGATTTTTTAAAATTTTTTATTTATTTATGATAGTCACAGAGAGAGAGAGAGAGAGAGAGAGAGAGAGAGGCAGAGACATAGGCAGAGGGAGAAGCAGGCTCCATGCCCCGGGAGCCCGACGTGGGATTTCGATCCCGGGTCTCCAGATCGCGCCCTGGGCCAAAGGCAGGAGCCAAACCGCTGTGCCACCCAGGGATCCCTGTTTTTTTTTTTTTTTTTTTTTAATTGATGTTGCCAAATTGGCTTCCTAAGTACAAAAAGAAAAGTACAAAGTTTTTTTTTTCCCCAAAGGTTTTTTTAAATTTTAGCATTTCAGCTCATTAATGTAAAAAAGGAGCACCTGGGTGGCTCAGTGGGCTAAGCATCAGACTCTTGATTTTGACTCAGGTCACCATCTCGGAGTCATGAGATTGAGTTCCACATCAGGCTCTGCACTCAGCAGGGAGTCTGCTTGAGATTCTCTCTTTCCCTCTCCTTCTGCTCTCCCTCCACCATTCTCTCTCTCAAATAAATAAATCTTTTTAAAAAATTTCATGAATATAAAAATAAGTAACAGTGACTGCTAAGAGATTTTTTAAAAATGGCTCATTATTTATGTTTTCAAGTAAATCAATCTGTTAATCCAATACTTTAATAACTTTTATATCTTTGTCTTGTTTTCTGGGATGTTAGGGTCCAACTGGTGTTCCTGGATTTCCAGGGTTGGATGGCATACCTGTAAGTGTTTTTTAATTTTCTCCATTTATTTTAAAAAAGGGAAAAGCTCATCAGGCTCTCCACTCAGTGGGGAGTCTGCTTCTCCTTCTCCCTCTCCCTACTGTGCTTGCTCTAATAAATAATAAAATCTTAAAAAAAATAACTGCCAACATATTCGTATAAGGTATATACAGCATTTAAACCAATAAAAGAGCACACAACTGAAAAAAAAAAAAGGGAAAAGCCCTCATTGAAGTCCTTAAATCACATATTCTCTCTCTCTATATATATATTTATTTGGCAGACTTGGCAGACTCTTCTTTATTTTCTCCTGGTAGTGCATGGAAGGGCATTTGCATTTCAATTTTGCATAATAACTTTGAGACCAAAACACTTTACTTGAAAAGAAAGGTTTTCAAACAGATTAGAGAAAAATATTCTAAAATATAAGCTACATTTACTTTCCATGTTCTAGAAATAAATGTGTACTCATAGTGAAAGATTTTACTTGCTGGTTAGTTTTAACAGTGGAAGGGGGCTCAAAACTTTCATTTATAATATGTAAACCAAATGAAAGAAGGAAGAGGTGTTTCAGGGGCTCTATAATCCATTAGAGTCTTTCTAAGGATTTTAAGGAAGATGCTCTCCCAAATCTCTTGGAATATTCCAAACTAATTTAAATTGGGCTATATTAAAATTTATCTCTACATCTTTACTATGCTACATAGTACTTGTGGGTGGGAAGGAAGTTTCACAAATTAAATAGCACGTGAGTCACCATTGCCATAACGTGGGTACCCATATTACATAAACTTTGTGTTATAGCATTCTTGCAAAAACACCTCACTTATAAGCTTGTTTCTTACAGGGCCACCCGGGGCCTCCTGGATCCAGAGGCAAGCCTGGCATGCATGGCTACAATGGTTCACGAGGTGATCCAGGGTTTCCAGGAGAAAGAGGAGTTCCTGGCCCAGGAGGCCCCCCAGTAAGATCCCCACAGCTCATCCTAAAGGGAATCTTATGTGAAGGTCTCTCCAATGGGCACGAGCTTCATGTGGCCAAGAAACAGAGTTAGTGCAGGTGTACTGGGAGCATGGTGAATGAATGAGGGTGTCTGGAGGATGAGGACAGAGAAGTATGCAGGACCTAGAGCTCTTGGGCCTTGCAGACTGTGGGAGGAGGCTGGGTTTTCTCTTGCATGCCAAAGGGGAAGGCAGTGAAGGGCTACAAGCAAGGAAGCAATTGTATGATCTGATTGATGTTCCATTGAGGTACTCTAGGCTGCTGTACAGAGAATAGAGTAAAAGGAGGAGCAGAGAGGCCAGAAAGCAAAATGTAGATTATTTATCATTCAGGGTCCACTGTGGGACTATGATTTCAAGGGGTCACACTTAGCTGAGATCCAGCAAACAGGAGGCAGCTTCTGCACATAACCACTGCTTCCATCCCCCATATCCAGACACTAGCAAACCACCTAAGGTTGCATTTACAAGAATTTATCATCCAAATATTAACAGTAATGGCAGCATTTGTCTCGATATTCTAAGATCACAGTGGTCTCCTGCTTTAACTATTTCTAAAGTTCTTTTATCCATTTGTTCACTGCTATGTGATCCAAACCCAGATGACCCTCTACTGCCAGAGATTGCACGGATCTATAAAACAGACAGAGATAAGTACAACAGAATATCTCGGGAATGGACTCAGAAGTATACCATGTGATGCTACCTTAAAGTCAGAATAACCTGCATTATAGCTGGAATAAACTTTAAATTACTGTTAAAAAGAAAAAAAAAAAACCCTCAGGTTTCTGATCTTCCCTGCTTGGCTATAACGACAGGACCAGGGGAGAGGATGTCTTCCTCACTTCTAGTACATCTCCTAGGTGGACCCTAAGTCACATTCCATCTGCAAAGGGGTCTGGGAAATGTAGTTTTAGCTTTCTCATCTCCATAAGGCAATAAAAAAATAGAAGGTATTTGAAATGGATGTTCAGAAACAGTTGACAATATCCAGCACTTCAGAAAACTTTATTGCTTTCAGGTATTTTGTTTAAAATTGTCTCCAATCTTTATATGAGGAAAAAGAAAACAGAGAGAAAGGGAATAGAGGAAAGAATAGTTTTTGCTAAAGTCATATTCATATTCTGAACATTCAGAAGAGGAGGAGCTCTCGATTTTAGCTTCCCCACAGCATGTTGTGGTGACCAAACTGAAGTTTGTCATAACGATGCCTTTGCAAGGCAGCTTTCTCCCCCTTGACCCACCTCACTTATAGTCAGTCCTCACTTTGCCCCATAGTATGAGGCATTAAGAATGACCACGCAAGCTGACACCACACAAAGCAACCTTAACAGCTAATGGGAACAATGACTATTGTTCCATGACCTTTATTATGTTTTGTTAAAATATTAAAAACTTAATGTTAGTTGTCCCTACATAGGGAAAAAATTTTTTAAACTAACATTGATTTAGTACTTTGCCATTTAAAACAGACTCATTGAGAATGGAAGTGTTTCACGTCTTTGTAGAAACTTCCCAAGAGTGTTTTGAAGATGCCTTCTTCTGGCCATGTAACTTCCAGACCTGAAGTGAAGACATTTTTCTGTGCTATGGTGAATTGCCATACTCTTTTCTGATTTCAGATCAGCATCTGGTGCTGTGAGCTATCTCTAAGAGTCCCTTTACATCCCAGCCACTTCCTTTTTTTGTGTTGGGCACTTTGTCTTCATGGAGGACTCCTTCTGACTCAGAGTCTCAACATTCCACAATCGCTCAGTTATTTCTTCTCTAACTCCACTTACACTGGGCCTGAATTTCACTGCCAGCTTTATCATTTTTCATTCCCTGGCTTACTTCCATCATTGATGGACAATTGCTTCTTGGAATGGGGTCTGATTTTGATGAAATGTCATTTAGGTTTATCACTGGGAAATAAGGAAGGAACATAACTACACATTTGGCTGGTGTGTGTGTGTGTGTGTGTGTGTGTGTGTGTGTGCATATGCACCTGCTGACTCACAGATGTGCAGTGACCAATTGTTACTAGACAGAAAGGAGTGATGGGACTAGTAATCATGATTCGCATCTGTTACTTATATATACCAATGAGCTAGCAGTGAAGTCACTCAGTTAATATAAGGTAGTAACTGAAGTTTGAACCATTTTGTTGGAGGACTGGTGCTATTTCACTTAACTGTGAAACTAAAATTCATGCATATTGGAACTGTGTGAAGAAAAGACTGCCTGCGTAGATGCATCTGATTTCTCAAGGAAAACAGTTGCTGTGACTTACCATAAAAGCCTTAAATATCTCCCATTGGAAGCACAGTCAGGACTTTTCCAGGAAGGATTAACTTTGAAATCTGCCTGTCCTTTGCAGGAACTTGATACATGAAGATAGAATTGTTATGTGGTAACCAAGTTAAGACATGTTGAGATATTCAGTAGGAAAACTTTGGAGGAAAAAAGAATACATTGAATTATTTCATTCACTTTTTAAAAATACTCTTAAGTAAGCTTGCAGCTACTTACAAAAACCTTCCAAAAAGAAGATACGTTTTTAAAAGTCTTACGAAGGCTGCAGAGGCTCTATTTTGAACACAAATGAAATGAATAAAATCAGTTTTTAAAAAATGATTTCTAGGGCATAAATTATTAACTGAAAATTGCAAAATTGTTTACCTGTGAGAATAATACATGTGAATTTGTATGTTTGAGGAAAAATGCAATTTTCCTGATGAATAATTAGTAAATAGCTATGCATTTTATTATATAATGTATCACCTGCATATATTATATATGTATAACATCTATGGATAATATAAATATATTAATAGATACCCTGTCTTTAGAGATTCATTAATAGGGCCTAACTGAATATTGAATAGATATGTATGAGAACCTTAGGATGATAGCAATAATGAAGAGAATAAAGAAATCTCCACTAGCGAAACATGACTATAATGGTATTTTACCGGTAATAATATTTCATGAAAAAAAGGAAATACTGAAATAATCATATGCTTTCTTCCCCCTCTTAAGTGAATACTTTATTTTCAGGGCCTTCCTGGTGAAAGGGGAGAAAAAGGAAATTCAGTGTTCATTTTAGGTGCCATTAAAGGTATTCAGGTAAGCTTTATGATCATAGTGGGTTTAAAAAAATTATTTTTCCACCTAGGTAAACCCATCCAGGGAACACATGGATATATATATATATATATATATATATATATATATATATATAGAGAGAGAGAGAGAGAGAGAGAGAGAGAGATATCTTTTGAAATGTCCTGGAGCACACCATTTTTTATCATTACCCTGACTTTCTGGATGACACCATACTTCTTGTGTGAAGATACTTGTCTTTAATTGCTCTGCCTGTAAAATTCCAGTATCTCCTAACTGTTCTTGCAAAGCGTGAAAGATACATTTATTTCAGGGTTTCTCAGTCTTGGTACTATTGGCATCTGGGGCCTGATAATCATTTGTTGTGGAAGCTGACCCTGTGCATTGTAGGATGAAGAGAATCCCTGACCTTTACCCATTAGATGCCAGCAGCATCCCCCCGCCTAAATAATATCTCCAGGTATTACCAAATATGTCCTGGGAAGAAATATCACCCCAGTTGAGAAGCACGGGTTTATTTGTAGATAGAATGTTGTAATGCTAATACTTGCCATCCAGTATAAGAGGAATCAGCACTATTGAACTTGAAAATTGTGGAAACCTTATAGCACAATCCCGGGTAAATTAAATGCTTTTGTGTTTTTATGTACAATGACATACAAACATTGATAAATAAACTCTTATTTTTTTTTTGATAAATAAACTCTTAAATGACCACCTATACCTCCAGTATGAGTAGCATGAATAAGCAGAAGATCAGTAGATATAAATCAAGAGGAAAAATATGGTACATTTGCAAAACATGGTCATTTCTCTTGAGGAATAATATTCTGTAACAGTTAGATAAAACTTAAATTTCTTCTATTAGACCCTAATTTTTGTGCCACCATGGATGGACATACCTAAGCAGTGATTCCTGTGGTGAGCTCACAGTGTATACAGAGCCTATACAGACTTGTTAAACAGCAGGAACTACATTTTTGTTAAAGGCTTAAATGATATGTTAACAAACTTAGCATCAAAAGCAAGGTCATTCTAGGAAGCAGGATGGTGTATTGGGAGGAGTAAATTGACCCTTACCTTTCGCTGTGACTTTGAGCAACCCCCTCAAACTCTCTGAGCCTCATTTTCCTTATTTGTGAAAGAAAATGAAAATAATATCTAGCCTACCTTCCTCTCAGTGCTGGTGATCCACTGTAATAATTTATATTGAAGCACATTGTCAACTCTAATGCACTGTACAGTAGTAGTCATGATAGGCTTTTTAAAATTTAAATTCAATTTAGTTAACCGTGTATTTTTTTAGTTTCCGAAGTAGAATTTAGTGATTCATCAGTTGCATATAACACCCAGGTGCTCATTACATCAAGTGTCCTCCTTAATGCCCATTACCCAGTTATGCCTTCCCCCTACTCACCTCCCCTCCAGCAACCCTCAGTTGGTTTCCTAGAGTTAAGATTCTCTTATGGTTTGCCTCCCTCTCTGTTTTTTTAACTTATATTATTTTTCTTCCCTTCCCCTAGGTTCATCAGTTTTGTTTCTTAAAGTCCATATATGAGTGAAATAATATATTTGTATTTCTCTGATTGACTTGTTTTGCTTAGCATGGTACCCTCTAGTTCCATCCACATTGTTGCAAATTTTATGATTTTATGTTTTTGATGGCTGAGTAGAGTAATATTCCACTGTGTGTGTGTGTGTAATTATATATATGTATACACATCTTCCTTACCCATTCATCTTCTGATGGACATCTGAGCTCATTCCACAGTTTGGCTGTTGTGGACTTTGCTGCTCTAAACATTGGGGTGCAGGTGTCCCTTTAGATCACTATGTTTGTATCCTTTGGATAAATGACTAGTAGTGCAATTGCTGGGTCATAGAGTAGTTCTATTTTTAACTTTCTGAGGAACCTCCATATTGTCTTCCAGAGTGGCTACACCAGTTTGCATTCCCACCAGCAGTGTAAGAGAGTTCCCCTTTCTCTGCATCCTCACCAACATGTTGTTTCCTGAGCTGTTAATTTTAGCCATTCTGACCCATGTTACTCAGGCTGAATACTTTTTTGCAATAGTGCAAGAAAGAGTAAGTGGGATAGAAGAAGAAATGAATATAGAGAATTCCTCATCTTTTTTTTTTAAAGATTTTATTTATTTATTCATGAGAGACACAGAGACAGAGAGAGAGGCAAAGACAAAGGCAGAGGGACAAGCAGGCTCCATGCAGGGAGCCTGATGTGGGACTCGATCTCGGGTCTCCAAGATCATGCCCTGGGCTGAAAGCAGCGCTAAACCGCTGAGCCACCTGGGCTGCCTGAGAATTCCTCATCTTACAGAGAAACAGAAGATCCCTAATAAAAATGGCCTGCGGGGGGGCACCTGGGTGGCTCAGATGGTTAGGTGTCTGACTCAATTTTGGCTCATGTTATGATCTCAGAGTTGTGAGATTGAACCTTACTTAAAATTCTTTCTCCTGCTCTCTCTGCCTCTCCTCTAAAAAAAAAAAAAAAGTCTACAGATCAATAACTTTAAAGAAACAATACTTTTAAAAGTCCATATGCACTTCACAGCCATTTGGATTATTTAAAAAAAACAGAAAATTGTATGTGTTGATGATTATGGGGAGAAATCTGAGCTCTTCTGCATTGCTGGTGGGAATGTAAAATGGTGCAGCTACTCTGGATGATGGTATCATGGCTCCTCAAAAAAATTAAATGTAGAAGCACTTTATGACCCAGCAATTCCATTTCCAGGTATATACCCGAAAGAAATGAAGGCAGGGTCTCAAACAGATATTTGTACCGCCACGTTCCTAGTAGCATTATTCATGATAGACAAAAGGTGGAAGCAACACAAGTGTCTATTGTTGGGTGAATGGATAAACAGAATGTGATCTATACATATAACACAGTATTATTCAGCCCTAAAAAGGACAGGAATTCTTTTTTTTCCCTTTGAAAGATAAGTGTTTTATTTTTTGAAAAAAACAAAAACAAAAACAGTCGTTCGGTGGTGGAGCCCTGCTAAGGACAGGAATTCTGACACCTGCTACAACACGGATGAAGCCTGAGGTCATTATGCTAAGTGACATAAGCCAGCCACAAAGGGCAGATAATATATGATTTCACTTATATGAGGTTCTTACAGCAGTGAGATCCACAGAGACCAAGAGTGGAATGGTGCTTGCTAGGAGCCAGAGGGAGGGGAAATGTATTTAATGGCTACAGTTTACACTGGGGAGGATGAAAACGTTCTGGAGATAGAAGATGGTGATGGTTGCCCAACAGTGTGGACATACTACATGCCACAGAACTGTACATTTAAAAATGGCTAATGCTGTTATCTTATGTATACTTTATATTTTACATTAAAAAAGAAGCTATGTTCAAGAGAATATACACTCTTTGATTCATTAAGGCATGTAGTCTCAGGGCAGAGCCACTGAGCTATAGGTGCACGCAGAGGCAGGCATGAGAGAATTTCTGCAAGAGTTTCCTTTACATCTACTCTAGGGTGATAAAAAAAAGGAGCAAAGTATCTGTTGAGGGAGGCAAGTTCTGGCAGTTAGACCAGAGACAGTTAAGCTGTGATGCAATGGGAGGACCTATGGATTGAGAATTTAGATTGTAAATGGAAAGATGAAAATCTCATCTTGACGCCATGTCATCAGGACTCAAGCAATCTTTGTCTGGTTTTGGCTGAGTAGAAGCAGGATTCCATAGTTAGGAATGGACACAGAAAGTCCTCTCCACACAGCCTTCCACAGTTGTCAACACTAAAAAACTGAACAGCCTGCACAGACAGTCCAAATAATTCCTATGTGTATTCCTCTTTTACATCATGTGTGTTTTAGGGAAGTGGTGTTGCTCTTCTAAAGCAATGCATCATCGTTCCTCTTGCAGGGTGACAGGGGGGACCCAGGACCTCCTGGCTTGCCGGTAAGTCTCCTGATTAGCCTGTGGTTCACACTGTCTACATCTTAGCAGGACCGACTGCATCATTTGCAGAACCCAAGAATTCCAAGGTGGTGACAGAGAGGGTTAAATCAGGCATGAGCCCCTATGTGGCCACACAGGTCCCAGCAGACTTCTGCTTACCTTCCTCTTCTGTCTTTTAATGATCATTTGGCATTACCTGGGTACATATAGTCACTTAATATTTGGGATGATAAGTCTCCCTCGAGTCTACCTAAATAATACATATCAAGTGGAAATGATATTGCTTTATACCATTCTGACTGCTGAATCAGTGTGTATTGCATTTAATTTTTTGCCTCTTCTTTTTTGCCCTGAAATTTGTAATGCAATGATTATATTAGTCTTTGAAATTAATCAATCGATGTTCACAAGATTAAAATTGAAAGCAGTTTTGCCTCCAAATTGATTAACCTATAATTTTGCTTGGTAACTTCTGGCTGTAGACAGGATGACTCTCCCACATTACTTTCCTCACTACCCCTGAAGCTCCGTTCGATATAATCAATGAGATACTTTCATGTTGCCATTAAAATGAGTACCAATTCATCCTCCTTGGGAGAGTAATTTCTTGCACACTCACAAATCATTTGATGTGGGCAGGTTGGCGGGAGAGCAGAGAGCCTCTCTTTAAGCTTCTAGGAATGTATAGCTGTAACCCCTCTTGGTGAATCTGTGTGGAATTATGCTACAACATAGATGTTATAGAAAATTGTGGCAAAAAAGAATAAATAAGAAGAAAGAAAATTGTGGCTACATCACCTTAATCTTGAAGTGGGGGCATTTCTATTCACATTAACCTGATAGGGCATGTTTTAAAAATATGATAAATAGTATAAATACATTCATAATTTAATATTAATTATTAATATTAATGTTTTTAAAAGCATCCTGATGTATATCAAAGTCATAACATCTATGCAATGTAGGGATAGCTGGTCACAAGCTTTCTTTTTTCTCTACTTTTGCTACTACAGGATTTATTTGTGAACAAGTACATTGATTAATGTACTGAGAAGTCTTAATTCAATCTTAATATAGGAGTTGGTCACACCTGCCAGAGTGCTGCTGTCATATAGCTTTGGGCCCTATGGTACACAGCTCTGGGCACAGGGCAGATGTTTCTGGGACTGTGATTTCTTTGGAGGTTTTTGTCCACTAAAGATTACATGTAGGTCTTGCTGTGAGTGATGATTCTGAGTTTTGGGAACTGATGTACTGGTGGTTCTCATGTTTAGGGACCGAAGGGGGCACGAGGACCGGCAGGCCCAAGGGGACAGCCAGGAGAGCCTGGGTTAACAGTAAGTATAGCCCTGCTCATTCCAATCCTCTCAAAACCCGGCCTGGATGTTTAAATTAAGAAAAAAAAAAAAGAGAGAGAGAGAGAGAGAGAGAGAAAGAGAAACGAAGGAAAGAAAAAAAGGCAATTGCAGCCTTGCGTAGAGGGCACAGGTAAGTTGTTTGAGAGGTTATCACTGATGAATCCACGTACACCTCCCATTACCAGTGTGAGTTTATCTTGAAGCACAGGCCTGGGGAAACAAGGAGCCCAGCCATGAGAGGAAGCCCAGCATGCACGTTTTAAAATTCAAGGTTTCGTAAAGAGGAACCCAGGGCAACCTGCGCTGACACATTGTGATTCCTGTAACTGACACTTGACTTGTGTATTTTTGCCATTGATGTAGGGTGCTCCGGGCCATCCTGGGAGACCAGGCTTGAAGGTGGGTGGTCATGAGTAACATATACCAAATCGAGACTGTCCGTGTGCAATGACATGAGTGACCACCAAGATCTGTCTGATTTATGTCTTTCCCTTATTAAACATCCCAAAATACTGAATTAACTTCAATTAATTGCTTAACCAGAAGTCCTACTTGCTTGTAATTACCTTTTTAGTATTCAAAAGCAATTACCTTTTTTTCCCTTTTCTTTCCCAGGGTAATCCTGGTGTGGGAGTAAAGGGGCAAATGGGAGACCCGGTAAGAATCCCCTTTTGCACGGAGGAGCAGATGTTAAAATGTGTGTGCTGCCCGGGTGGCAGAGGCTGTTCTGATTATCACTTAAATTGTGTTCATTATCCAGTCACTGCCCAATTTTATGGCTGAGAATTTTTTTTCCTGAATTATTATGGCACCATTACCCTTGACTGTAAAATGACAGTTCTGACAAAATTTAGCACTAAATTCAAGTGAATGTATAGGACACATTTTACCCCCAGCAAAAAGAGATCGAACATTTCTGATAATTTAGTATATCCAGAGTGACGGTTTGTTTAATTACTGATTTTCTTGGCTTAATTACACAAATTTCCTCAGAAACCTCAACTCCACATGTAAATAAAAGTATAAATTCCTAGAACCAAAAGCATTTAGCAACACCATCTCTCACTCCCTCCCCGTCTCACGCTCATCCTCACTGTCCTTCCCTGCTCTCCCTCACTCCCATAGTCCTTTCTGCTGAGGCAGGAAACTTAGCAAAGATAAGCTTTAAAAAGGTATTTTAAGATGCCAACTCATCTGCAAACAATCTGAATGGCTAACAGTTGGTAAGTGGCTCATGCAAACAACTGTGGGTAAGTAGATCCTGAATGTCTACACTGTGCCAGGCTAGGATTGGTGCTGGATGTGGGGATGTAGAAAGATAGACCTGATCCCCATTCTCGTGGAGTTCCAGTGTGGTTGGGTCAGTTATGGCACAGCCATTAAACAAAATGACTCGATTGCCCAAAATATATTGGAAGACTTCATGATGTGTAGACATACCGATGATAGCGTGTTGATCAGAAAGCACAGGTTACAAAAGTATAAGCTCAATTTTGTAAAAAAAAAAAAAACAAAAAACAAAAAACAAAAAAACAACAACAACAACACAAGGCATTAAAATATACAGTTAGAGCAGAATTTTGCAACCTCAATACTATTTCCTTGTTGTGAGGGCTGTCTTGGGCATTGTAGGATGGTTAGGTGCATCCCTGGTTTCTACCCACTAGATACCAGTAACAGTACTCCCCTCTCAGTTGTGACAAACTAAAATGTGTTAGGATCTTGCCAGATGTCCCTGGGGGTGGGGAGTAGTAGTATGTACAATGGCTTACACTCTTTCCATAAAAACCACTAACTTAGAGAAATGGGTGAAAGGGAATATACTAAAACATGGTTTTTCAAACTTGGGAATTCATGGACTTCCAGAGAATGTACTTGTCAAAGCCCCAGAAACTCATGCACCCCAGCTCAAGAAACACTACCTTGTGGAATGAGACTGGCACTGCTAGTTTAGGGACCTCAGCACCAGTGCAATCAGATGCAGTTGCAAACTTAGGCCATAGAATCATGTGGAAATGTTTGGCTATGAGATAGCCATTCAGATTATCCAAAATATGCTTATTCTAATTCCTTTGGATTGTCTGCTAAATCAAAACATCACTGTGAAATTTTGACACAGAGCTCTTGGGTGTTCAAGAACATGTTTGCCCACATAACACTACCCCAAATGGTTGTTTCTAATTTGTCTTAGATGATATGATCATGGACCATTTACATTTTGTTCTTCGTAATTCGTGTTCTTTGTACTTTTTACTAAAATGAATATATGGTACTTTTTTCAATGTGAGAAAATAGTGGCATGACCAACATTTTGAAGAAACTCCCTTGCTTGTCAGCCTTTATGGGTTTTTCTCAGGCTTATTACAGTTGCAAGAATAAGCATGGTTGCATTTACCAATACATGTTACTCACTTGCTTGTGTATAGTATTCTTCTGCCCCAAATCCCACTTACCAAAAACATTAATGACTTAATAATAATATATTTGAGAATCATCTTTGTTCCATTTAGTGTAGTAAGTACTAAGCATTTTATGGGCATTATCTAGTTAATCAAATAATAATACTTTGAAGTAGGCAGCTTATAATGCCCATTTCACGGAGAAGGAAAGTGAGATTCAGAGGAATCAAGGAAACAAAGGCTAGGAAAGATTTTAAGGAACTTGTCCAAAATGGTGGTCAGTAAGGTCCTGGTTTGCAAATATAGGTGACCTGCTCTGTCACCTGCTCTTAACTGTGTCTAAGTGCAGAAGACTAGAAATAGTGAGAAAAGTAAAAAAAAAAAAATTATCTGTTAATTAAGGGTGAGAATTTATGCTTATATTATGGCAAACCCAATTCACGGGGCATTTTACTCCCAAGAGAATAGCATTGCTATTAACATAAATAACAACTTTTGGCTAATTATTTTATAGAGAGAGTTTAAACATATTGTTGAATACAAATTAGAAGTAACCTAAATCAGGGGTTCCTGGGTGACTCAGTCAGTTAAGCATCTGACTCTTGATTTTGGCTCAGATCATGATCTCAGGGTGGTGAGATCAAGCCCTCTGTCAAGCTCCTCCCTCACTCAGCAGGGAGTGTAGTAGAGATTCTCGCTCTCCCTCTCCTTCTGCTTTTCCCCCCTGTACCTGCTTGCGCAAGTGCGTGCACACCCAGTCTCTCTCTGTAAATAAATAAATCAATCAATCAATCAATCAATCAATCAATCTTTAAAAAAGAACCTAAATCTAACCAGAGTGGAATGGCCTAATAAATGATAGCGTATTCTTATGATAGATTATTGCAAATGGCACTAAAAATCAGGTTTTTGAAAAATTTCTAGTATGATTGGAAAATGCACAAAAATTTGTACTATAAAAGACAAAATTATTTTAAAACTTTAACATAATATAAAACTATAAGCCATACTCTGTATTTTAAATTGTTTACATATTTTATATAATATTCTGATTATATTTTAAATTGTATTTCGTACATCATTTGATCACATACACATATGGGTACATATGTACATGTATGTATATGCACACAAGCACACACAGCACGAAGAACCATGCCAAAGTTTTGATAGAGATCTCTGATGGTAGGATTATGAAACGCTTTTTTGGTTTTGAAATTTATTTTTAATGATAAGTATTATGAAAAACAATACATGATATGTTTGCCGTGATTTATATTTTAAATCCATGCCACGCAGGATTGTATGCATTGTATCACAATACGTGGGTGAAAATCTTTGTTTCAAATTTTATTTCAAAATAAAGTTAATATGAAATTCCTACTATCTTAATTTTTTTTGAAAGGGTGAGGTTGGCCAGCAGGGTTCTCCTGGACCCACCTTATTGGTACAGCCACCTGATTCCTGTCTGTATAAAGGAGAAAAGGTAATTATCAATCTATATGTTGCCTTGATAAAGTAGTAGTAGCCAACATTTGCTGAACATGTAGCTGTGCCAGCAAAGTGCAGGGCACCTACAGATATCCCTGCATTAATCCCAAAGCAACCTCAGCAGACTGCTACTGTTATTAGCCTCATTGTACAGACTTGAAAAATGAGGCTTAGGAAAATTACCCATGTACTTAGGTTTATTCAGTTGCTGAGTCACAGACCTATTGTGGGCTGCTAAATTGGGACATGTCCTCCAGAATATAGTGCCCCATTGATACCATCTTTGATAAATGGGCTGAAAGGACCACAGGAAGTCCAGTTGTCTTTAAGGTATTATATATGGGGTTTGATGTTTTGATAACTGAAAAAGTAGCAGGTGCATAGTACTGGGCAGACTCTTGGTGAATTGACCACTTCCTCTGTCAGCCTGTAGTTTGGATGTTACTGATGCCACATGCAGATTCTGTTGTCAATTTTCAATTACCGGATTAAATTTCACTCATTTGCTCAAAATGAGCCACTCTTCTCAATGACTGCATTCCCAGCTTGGATCTGCTGCCCTGATTCTGTGGTGGTCACGCCCCCTACACCTCATGACACCACTTCTCTCACACAGAGCTGACCTGAATAGTGTCAGGTTTACAAGTGCACCTGCACCTTAGTCGCGAACCAGCGACAATTGAAGAGTAATCCTTTATTTTTAAAATTAGTAAAATGCTTCTTGAAGAGATAATGTCTGAAAGATGTAGAATTCAGTATGTTAAATAAGAATAAACCAGATTATATTCATTATTATTTTTAGGGCATAAAAGGAATGCCTGGTATGATTG
The DNA here is from genome assembly GCF_011100685.1 of Canis lupus familiaris. NCBI lineage: Eukaryota > Metazoa > Chordata > Mammalia > Carnivora > Canidae > Canis > Canis lupus. Next base: position 40,117,098 of record NC_049246.1, on the reverse strand, counting down.
GACCTCCAGGACTACCGGGACCCAAGGTAGTTTACTGAAATACCCCCCCTTTTTTTTTAATTTATAGGATAGGATATCTTAATTTAAAAAATTATTTTTGCATGGTCTTTATCATTGATTTAATGCTAATATATATTCCTAGAAGTTTTCACTATTTTATCATAATTCCATAGGGCATCTATTCTAAGGTAGTTGTTTTCTTTAAGGTGCTGGCAATAATTTTTATTTCATCTTGTTTTTGCATTCCATGTCACTGAAATATTGTTGCTTGAATGCCTCTAAATGTTGTCATCTCTTTAAGGGAGAACCTGGAATTGGACCAAAAGGAGAGAAGGGTATTCCTGGGTTCTCAGGACCTCGGGTAAGGATCACTCATGCCATTCATGCTGTCCCTGACATCAGTGAATTGGAGGTTGTCCTCTCTCACATTTTTATAAAACTAGATCAGTATTGGGGCACCTGGGTGGCTCAGCAGTTGAGTGTCTGCCTTTGGCTCAGGTCATGATCCCGGGGTCCAGGGAATGAGTCTCACAGTGGGCTTCCCTCAAGGAGCCTGCTTCTCCCTCTGCCTATGTCTCTGCCTCTTTCATGAATAAATAAATAATATCTTAAAAAATTAGATCAGTATTTCTAACAACTTAAAAGTAGAGACTTTCTCAAATAAGAATGATATTCTTTGGACAAAAATTATGTAATAGCTACATGTCCCAACAAAACATCCCTTCTGGTGATGTTATTTAGGTAAAATGGGCAAGCAGAAGATAGAATTGGTGGGAAGTAACAGGATTGTGGCATTTCCTGCCACAGTGACCCAGTGTCACTGTGATAGCAGCTTGGAATTAGTCATTTAAGCCTCATTGATAAAAGAGGGTACTGATCTCAGGGCAGTAGCTACAAAAAAATATAGCATCAGGACTCAGACGTCACCACACATGCCACTAATGGGGTCACCATTGATAGAGTCACTCTAGAGGCCAGAACCCCTGTGGTCAAGGGCACTGAGTTTATATGGCTCCAGATTCAGTAGCTAATGGGTGACATTGGCTTCCATGATAATTATTTTTTTGCTAACAATGCACAGAGTACCTATTAATCTCTAGACAAATTATAATGCAATGATTCCAAAAATATTTAGCCCAGTGCAAGCATCAGGCTAAATAAGTTAAAACCCAAGAGCAACAACAACAAAAATATGTTCTTAATTTGAAACAGTGGCAAGGACATGAATTTTTAAAATAAAAGTGAAGGTCAGTTAAAATAGCAAATGTTATAAAGAGACTGAATCTACTTTATATGTATTTCCTTTTACTCAGCTACCTTTGCAGATGAGATGAAAGAGCCATAAAGCAGTTTCATAAGATGAAAAATAATGCATTGAACTGGTTTCAAGCACTTTGATTTCATTCTCCTTGTGTTGATGTTTTGTGATTTTATTAGGGTGATCCGGGTTCCTATGGCTCTCCAGGTTTTCCAGGATTAAAGGTAAATATACACAGTTAAAGAGATGATAAGTACATATTTATTCATAAATGCAATTCAGTGTCATTCAAAAGTAGTGACAGGGCATGAAAGTATGCATTAATTGGAAAAGGAGACACATTTATTTTACAGATCGCAGGATCTAGCTGTAGATACAAAAACTAACACCAAAATTCTCTGATACAACCCAAATGCGATACTGAGATTTTGCACAGAATCTCAGTGAGTACGTGTCATTCAAATGAAACAAGAATGGGATAATTTGTCACCCAGTCAGGTTTGTTTTTAAAGTCATGTTTGTGGTTACTTATAGGGGAAACCAGGACTGTTTGGAGATCCTGGATCATTTGGATTTGTTGGCCCAAAGGTAAAAAAGTAGGTGTATTTGAGTACAGCCTAAATAAAATTCTCTGTCCCTCATGTTACCTAATTTGTTTTAAAAAACACTTGAAAGAATCATTAAAAAAACTTAGCTTTTGGAAGAGACAGAGTTAATTTTGCATATTTTATGTCAATGCATGTCATAACGATTATGTTCTGCATTTGAGAAAGAATTCAACCTTTTGAAGGTGAATAATAACGAAAGTTTCAGAAATTCTGTGGGGATCACCTCGTATCATGACTAAAATCAGAGAGAGCAGGGGAGTGCTCCCTGCTTTCGCTACTGTATTTTTTTCTTCCCTTTGTACCTCTGTACCCTCACATCCTGCATTTGCAAGGACAAGCCATGGTGGCAGTAAGGGAACAGAGTTGAGAAGGACAATATTTGCTGTTAAAATAAGATGTAGATTCGGATTCTATAAGTGAATAGACAACTTGTCCTAGATGCTAAGTTTGACATCCATGCTCAGAGTACATCTAAGAAACTTCATGGTTTCAGAGGTATCTAATCTATGGGCATGAAATAGGTTTTTGTGGGGGGGGGGGGTAATTTTTTTCTTTTGTGAGAGTTTTGCCAGGTGGTCATTTACTTCTGCTGGTAGGTTGGGGTGGCTGCAGGGGTGTCGGATTCCTTTGTCATTCCCAGAACTCCATGAACCATTCCTTTTTCTACTCATCCTGTAATCTTCATTTCTTATATGAATACACTCTTGGGCCATCTGATAGTTACACGCCACATGACAAACAATGTTTCTAAGAAAAGTGTATGAATGAATGATTTCAGGGGGATCCTGGAGACCGTGGGTACCCAGGACCACCGGGTGTTCTGGTAACTCCATCTGTTCCACTCAAAGGTTTGTGTTCAGTTTGCTTCCTCCATAAATTATTAGGAGATGGGACTTGGGTGGCCCTGCCAGGAGAGTCTGGCCCAGTATATGTGCAGTTTGCATACTTGGTATGCTAAATATATTAATTTTAGAAAGGATATATAATTTATAAGTGCAGGTAGACAGGTGCATCTGAATCATCTCTATTGGCAGAAGACTCTCAATGTTATTTTAGTATGCAGAAATGTGTATTATGTCACCTTTCCAAAAGCTTTTTTTTTTTTTAATTGCTAAACCATTTGACTAAGACCTACCAAGATGCTGCCCTCCAGAAAAAAGTGACCCATATCACTGAGAAAGACAGTGCTGCTCCAAGTTCATGGGTCTGCAGAGCAGGGACAGCTGAAGGGGTTCTAATCTAAGATACTGCATTTTTAAATGTGGTGAGAAATTGCAAGAATGGTCCCCTAGTGGTGCTCCACCAAGCCTCACAAGAAGTAATTGTGTGTGAATTTTAAAATGTATGTATGCATTTATCACACTGACATGTGCTGTTGTTTTGGGCAGGCCCTCCAGGGGATCCGGGGCGCCCTGGCCACTATGGAGAAATGGGGTCCGTTGGACCACCTGGTCCCCCTGGTCCCCCAGGTCCACCAGGGGAAGACTGTGCAGGTAGGACACTCCACTGGCTTTTGTGTGTGAGGTTTCTGACAGCCTCACCCTCACCTCTAGCTGATACTAGATCAACCAGGAGTGTTTCAGAAAAACTAATGGCCATCCCGCCCCCTAGACCAGGAATGTTGGGCTTTCTGGGACGTGGACCTAGGCATCTGCTATTATAAAAGCACCCCCCGCCTTTTTTTTTCTAATGGACAGCTGAGCTTCAGAACCACTGAACTCAAACCAATTCATGGCTTCCTTGGAAGAAATCCAGGTTCCTCTGCTGCACCTCAGAAATATTCAGTCAGCATCTCAGGGGGGGTGGTGGGGTATATGTGTTATCTCAGGGGCATCCTACAAGATTGTCACAGGCAGTGAAGATTTGGAAATCAGTGCCAGGGGTAGAGTGTTTTTTCAGGTGTTACAACCCTCTTGGAAGACTCTCCCTGTCAACTTTTGTTCATTAAAATTGAGTTCCTCTTCTACGTAAAAGGTGGAAATACAAATCATGAATTTAAAAATGTTATTACTTAAAAAATTAAAAAAAATAAAATGAGACTCAGCCTTAGTTAAAAAACCAAAACCAAAGCAACAGTCCTCATTCCCCACCCCTGCCAAAAAAAATCTGTATCCCTTCCAAAAACCAACCAACCAACCAACCAAAAACACCTTAGAGCCATGGTAAGAGTTGAGGAAGAACCTGGGAAAGAATCCTATTGATAGAGGACTTTAAACTCCTTCAAGTGCTGTGCTGGTTAATAGGACCAAGTAAGCTTAGGAATAGACGTGTAGAGGGTATTTGCATTCCGTGAACTCAGGAGAACTGATTTAACATGAAGGGAGAGAGACTTGAAAAGATGCCATTTTATCCAGTCTGTGTCTCTTGTTCTATTTACTGAGAAGGAGTAAGAAGTTTCCTGAGATTCATCTGTTAACGACAAAATTCTTTAATATTTCACAAATCTTGCCTTTCACTTTGTGGGATCTGATAACCCACCACAAAGGTGGCAAAGCTTTGTTTCATTTGGTTGATTTAATCTGTAGATACCGTAGCCTTGGCTTACCTGACCCAGGACTATATAAGTCATGTCGAGAGTCCTCAGCTGCTCCGAAGTCATTAGCCCCTGGTCTTAGATTTCTCCTTTTGAAGCTTGTTCATAATAAAAAAGTGGCTCCAGCAGATTGAAATAAAAACTCAGTGTGAGCAAGCAACACATATCTCTAGCAGATTGAAAATACAACAAATATAACAGAAACAACAAATATAACAAATGTAACAGACAAATATAGCAAATATAACAGAAAGATTCTTCATTCCACAAGATTTTTAAAAAGAATTAACCCAGTGGCTTTCTTTTTTTTTTTTAATATTTATTTATTTGTTTATTTATTTAATTATTTATTTGTTCATTCATTCATTCATGAGCAACAGAGAGAGAGGGGGGGGGGGGAGAAGGAGAGAGGCAGAGGGAGAAGCAGGCTCCATGCAGGGAGCCCAACGTGGGACTCAATCCTGGGTCTCCAGGATCAGGCCCTGGGCTAAAGGCAGCATTAAACCTTTGAGCTACCCGGGCTGCCCAACCCAGTGGCTTTCAAATCTTGACTACAATCCATTATAAAATATATATTTTATATTATATTGCATTTGCATTGCATTGAACACACATGTGTATCCACATATACATATGATTGAAACACATATTTCAAAAACAAAAAGAAAAGGAACATGAATTTCACAAAATAATGCCTTTTTGTGTATGATGTACTCTGTTTTCTTTTTTCTTTTCTTTTTTTTTTTTTTTGTGCTCTGTTTTCTTTGCTACTTTTTTCTTTTGAAAAAAAATAAAATCTTTAATGCTGGCCACAACTTAATTGATTTTGTGGGTGGTCAGGGCATATAGTAATATGCCATACACTACAACCCATTTTCCCCATTGGAAGGTGGTTGAGGATTTTCCATGGCATGGGGACAAGACACTAGGTGGTATTGAGGTCCATCCAATGACTGTAGAGGTTTGGAAACAGGTCTTAGGAATGACACGAAGACAAGAAGGCAGCCAAATCCACAGGAGCACATTTCATTTAAGTACACCAAAGTCTATAGCCTTTATTTTACATATCTTATTTTATAACCATCTAAAGTATTTACCATGCAATAAGCAGGGATTTAGAGTTAGATACCTGTGACTGAATCCCAGCCCTGCCACTTAATATAGTATATGGAAATAGTTATGTATTCACACTGTGGACTAAAAATGTTCCAGGTTCTACTACATACAAGCTGTGTGGTCTTAGGCATTTACTAAACCTCTCTGTGCTTCAGTTTTCCCATTTTCAGAGTGCAATTCTCATTAGGGTTGAAAGAGGTTATATGTATACCATTCTTAGAATACCATTAGCTATGTTAGCTATTGTTATTACTCATATTCGGCTTACACTGTCTGTGCCTTATCTATAAGGTATAAACTTTGTGAGATTGTTGGAGGAGTAAGCATAATATTTGAAAGTATATGGGAAGCCCCAGCACGTAGGCACACAATAACGAACGCTGTTAATTTAGCTAGCGTGCTACTTACTGATTACTGACGAGGTTTCAGTTGTCTATTACTGAACAAATCACCCAAAACAACAGTAAGCATATTACCCCTCACTCTGTGGTTCAAGAGTTCAGGAAGGCCTAAGCTGAGCAATTCTAGATAGAGATGTTCCTACGATGGCAGCCATGTAATGGCTGAAACCAGAACATGAGGACTGGCTGGGCACCTCTGTCTTCTATGTTTCATATAGGCCCGTGGCCTCTCTGTCAGGTTCTGTCATTCTTTAGGCTTCCTTATAACATGGTGGCCTCAGAGCCATGATATTGCTTCCCTGGTGGCTCAGAACTCCAATCCCAAGCATTTCAGCTCACAAGGCAGAAGCTGAATCATCTTTAATGACCTATTCCCAGGGTCTTATATCTATAACGTCACTCCTGCTGTACTTCATTAGTCCAAACAATCACAAAAGGCTGTCACCCTCAAGGGGAAAGGAACACGTTACCTCTTGCTAGGAGAGCGTCAAGGGAAAGCAGGATTCAGTTTTGACTCACTGCGACCTCACAACACACTGAACATCTATTTATCTCTGCATTCATTGAGTATGTGCAATGACCAGATATTGTATAAGGTCCTTGCATGAATTATTTTATTTAATCTTCATAACAAGCTTCTGAGGTAGATATAGATGATTTAAAAAGTTCAGTAGCTTACTTTAAGTACATGTGGCTGGAGAGAGAGAGGTCGGGTTCAAATCCAGCACCTCTTGGCCTTCCCACCACCTGACTTGCTATGAAAGATTTGGTATGTTATGTCTCACATAGATGACCTAAGAGTCCATATTTTTATTCACTACATGTGCTAACTTACTCATTCAGATTAACCAAATTATTAAAGTGGAGAGATTGAAAATAATATTTTTAATCAAATAATACGTATCCCCCCCCATAACCCTAAATGATAGAGAAAAAGTAAGAAAATCTGATTCCTTAAACCGGTTTCCATTTGTGTGCTAATTTCAAAGAAAGTGAGGTATTTTGATGGCTGCACTATTAAGTTAATTTTGAAGTACATTTCTTTTTCTTTTAAAAATATTTACAGCCTAAGGAAGAATGTACTGATTTTTGTTTCTTCTAAATGAAAGTTTATTCTGAGAGATATATATGTGGTTTTCATTCTCAATTTCTCTTGGAGGCATGATGGGACCCCCTGGACCAAGAGGATTTCCTGGTCATCCAGGATTTCCAGGGGCAGCTGGTATCCCAGGGAGAGCGGATTTAAGTCCAGGAAAACCAGGGAAACCGGGACCTCCTGGGTTGCCCGGAGCACCAGGGCTGCAAGGACCCCCAGGATCAGATGGTAAAATGCTCTTTATTCATGTTTATTGGCATTTATGTTGCATGTGATAATTACAGTGTCATGTGGAAAATATGACTTTCTAAACATTTTTTTAATTATTGAATATTTCATGAGCCAAGTTAGTATTATCAATAATACAAAAAATGTAGACTGATGTTGGATATCACATCAGCTAAAGCATATGAAAATATTTGGTTGAGAATTTAAGTGTGAATTATGGAATTTTGTAAATTAATATTTTTATTTTTTAAATGTAGTTTTAATTTTTATCAGAGTTATAGAGGGACTCAACTTGAGAATCAAACAGTTCTATGAAGCCTGTTGTGAAGATTTGCCATACCAGGCAATCCTTCTACTCCTTCCTCCCCAGGGGAGATTTTCACACAAGTAGTTGGATTTTCTGCTATTTGCCTTTCTAGTGACCTGCAATGTACTTGTATTGCTATTTCTTAATTCTTTTTTATTTTTTTTAGAGAGTGAGCGAATGAGGGGGGTAGGGGGTTAAAGGGAGAGACAGAGAGTCCTAAGCAGACCCTGCACCCAGTGTGGACCTGACACAGGGCTCAGTCTCATGACCCTGAGACCATGACCTGAGATGAAGTTAAGAGTCCCTTAACCGACTGAGCCACCCAGGCACCCCACTGTTTTTTCATTCTTGAGTTTGAGCCTCATCTTTTGACTTCCCTCCATAGAAGATGAAATGAGCTCTCTTTCCCACCCCACTGCACATATGCGCATGTTCCACTCCCAAAACCCATTCATTCTAGTTATTATCTTTATTTTGATTAAATATTCATTATTTACAATGAATGGTTACATAAGAGTTATTCATCAGTTCGGCCATATAATAATATACATTATTACTTTTCTAGCAAAATATTTTGTTAATAATTATCTTGTTTTCTTTGTGTGTTTGCTTGGTTTTCAATATAACTTCTTGCTAATTCAATCTCAAACTGTCTAGAATTGTATAAATCTCCATTCTAGCTCATTAAATATGTTATCAATAATATCTCTTTGAATAAATCTCTCCTGGAGCTTTTTAACCTGTTCAGATTAGGTCAGGTTGCATTTTTTAAAAAGATTTATTTATTTATTTATTTATTTATTTATTATTTATTTATTTATTTATTTATTTATTTATTTGAGAGAGAGAAAGCACGCTCATGAGCAAGGGGAGGAACAGAGGGAGACACACAGACCACCTGCTGAGTGGGGGCCACACTCTAAAAGCTGCAAAGCTCTGCTCTAAGAGCTCATGGAAATTTTTCTTCTTTTCCCCAATACCCTTAAATTTCACAAAGGCTTGCCTCTCTGTGTACACATTTGCATTTATTGGTGGGCACTCAGTGAGCACGTTCAAGCCAACACAAATCCTCCATTTCTGGAAAAATTACTTGAAATGTTTCTCTGAAGATACTTTCTCCTTCATTTTCCCCTGTTTTCTCCTTCTGGACTCTCTATATTTACCTGTTAGAGAATCCACTCCCCATGTCTCTCTCATCTTTATTCTTCTTCACCTTTTTATCTTTCTGTTCACACTTTCTGGTAGATTCCCCCAACTCCATCTCACAACTCTGCTCCAGAATTTTTCAATTTCTGCTTTCATAGTATATTTTTTTAATTTCTAAGGGTATTGTTGTTGCTATTCTGTTTTTACTGTTTTCTTTTGTAGCCGTCTATTCATGTTTTAAGAATGAAATGCCTTCATCTACTTTTTAAACTATAAAGTTTATTTCAAAGTTTTCTTCTTGCTACATTGTCTGTTACCTCCAATTCTGAGAGGTCATAGTTACTGTTGTAATTTTCCAGAAGGAGATCTTAGGATTGAACTGTTTCTTTAACCGGTCATCCTGATTGGGGCACTACTGTTATTCTACTTCAAGGTACCAATTCCTGGAGGCCTGGTGGGGCTCAGTCAGTTAAGCATCCTCTTGATTTCAGCTCAGATAATGATCTCAAGGTCCTGAGATCGAGCCGCGTCAGGCTCTGTGCAGGGCATGGAGCCTGCTTAAGATCCTCTCTCCCTCTCTCTCTGCCAAAGCCGCCCCTGCTCTCTTTCTCTCTCTTTAAAAAAAAAAAAAATCCTAAATTCTGGGAGAGATTTCTAATGCAAATTGTGTTCTTTGCTGCCTTTCTGCACAGCCTGCTTTTCACAGTCTGTTAGGTTCTTTCATTTTTTTTTTTTTTTTTTTTTTTTTTTTTTTTTTTTTTGCTGTTGTTCTCTTTCTGTTTTTCATTGTCCTGTGGGCTTACCCATTTTTATAATATTCCTTTATTGTTTGCTATTTTACTGGGATTTGGAGAGAATAAGGAATTTATTCTATGTGTTTTATGTCACCTTTTATCAGATGTCTCTGAATTTGTGCTTTTATGAGCTATGCTTTATGCTTTCTTAATTTGGTAATTATTCATAACTGGAGGAACAAAAGATCCTTGCCATACAGTTATTTTGTTTGTGTAGTTGGATTGTTTGGTTTGGTAGTTCTGTTGTCTGTTGCCTTGCTCTGCAACCTCTAAATTGGGGTTGAGAGTAGGATGGCTTTATCAGTGGTTGTAGCAGCAGAAATATGCTGTGACACTTGTATGGTCTGTTTGTATATATATGTTCTTAGAGAGAAAGAGTCATAGGAAAGGAATGGAAAAAAAGGTGGGCTTGAGGGGAAAATGGAAGTACAGGAGACACTTGCACTTGTTCTGTAGAAGACAGTCACAAAAACTGTGATTCTCTCATCTCCCCCCTCCCTACTGTGAAGTTATCTATTGTAGTGTTGGGCATCCTGGACCACAAGGGATAAAAGGCAAAATGGGTCCTCCAGGAAGAAGAGGCTCGAAAGGAGAAAAAGGCAAGTATGCATCAAAGGTGGAATTTCCAGGAGACAGCAGCACATGGGGGCTTGGGGGCATTTATGAAGTGGGCAGTGGGGCCTTTCACTTCGATGTGTTATACGCCTATGAGCACTCCTCTTAATTATGCGGTGCTTATGAGGTGATTAGAACTTACCAAAAGTCAAGTCCTTGTATCTGAGAGTCTAAAGAAAACATTTCCCTGATGGGAAATTTGTCTCAGAGTGGTGACTTCTTTTCATGAGATCCTTCTCATGAGATCCTTTTTATTCCTTGAAAAAGCAGAGATACGATAGTATGGATCTTTTATTTCATTTTCTCTTTGTGGGTCCATATTTCCCAGACTCATCAAATGCCTCTGGCCATATGTTTCTCCACCTTAAAAGTTGTTTCATGCCTTTTTGACCATTTGGGATAGGTGGGTATGAGAGCATAAACACAGCTGATTTTGATTATCCTAAAGCCATATTTTTTTAGATTAAAAGTCCCAATGTTAGAAAATGCATTGTAGGGAATTATCAATTATAATATGCAATGCAGTCAATAATCCTTTTTCACATATTATTTTGTTTATTTATTTGTTTAGAGTTTATGCTCCAACCCAATTTTCTTCCTGTTTCTTCAGGAAAAGAAATAAAAGACTTTCATACTTTTAAAAATAAGATGTTTCATTTTAAAAAATTTCTTTGGTAGAATTGCATGTCAGCTTTTCCCCCTAGAGTTTGTTAAGATGGATTTTTTAAAGACCCAAAACATCCCCTTTGTCTAGAAATGGTATATCTGCCCCCCAACAGACCATGCCTAGGTACCCCTACACAGTGCCCCAGGCCCCAAATCACACATTAATAGTTGTGTGTGATAAAAACTACGTACATGAGACCCTTCTATTCTTATTTGCATTATTGGTTTTATTTAGTAAAGGCTTTTTGGGATTTTATGAAGGAAATATGACAAAGCTGCCTTTTATCCTCTGTCTAGGAAATGCGGGGCTCTGTGCCTGTGAGCCTGGTCCCATGGGCCCACCAGGCCCTCCAGGACTTCCTGGAAGGCAGGGTAGTAAGGGAGACTTGGGGCTCCCTGGGTGGATTGGAGAGAAAGGTCACCCAGGCCCTCCTGGTGCTGAAGGATCTCCAGGATCACCAGTGAGTAGCTCTTACCAGTAACAATCTTTATAGTTGAAAGAGACAGATAGAGATAAAATTCAATTGTACCACTTTTTAATGTATAGTATGACATAGATTTTATGTTTGAGCCTATGCATATATTAATGATCAAAAAATCATCATTTATTCATTCATTCATCAAACTAAAATTTATTGAGCACCTGCTATGTTCCAGGTGCTGTTCTCAGTGCTGGGGATACAGTAAAGAGCAGAGCACAGTCTCTGCCCTCCTGGGGACTCCAAGGAGTTGGATGAACACATTCTATGTAACAAAAATATGAGTGCATATGGCTGATGATGATAAAGGCCATCACCATCTAGTGTGGCTTGAGGGTCAGAGCTGGAGGAGATGAAGTCAAAAAAGTGGCTGGAGGTTAGGAGGAGTTGCAGAGCATGGGATTTGGTAGGTGGGTGGGATTTGACCTTTTACTCTGGGTGACATGGAATAGCCAGTGGAAAGCCTTAAGAGAGAGACATAATCTAATGTTAGCTTCGAATGGATCACTCAGGTAGCTCTGGTAAGAACAGATCACAGGAGACAAGAGAAGAAGTAGGGAGATGAGCTGGGTGATGATTACAGTAATCCTGGTGAAATGTAATGGAAGACAGATTAACGTGTTGGTGCTGGGAATGACGAGAAGTGGTCATCTTCTTGAGATGTTTTGTGGACAGTGCTAACAGATGGGCTTTTAGGTTGGACATGGGATCTTAGAAGAAGAAAAGTTAAGGATGAAACCCAAATAGGGAAGACAATATGAGGAGTAGGTGTGGAGAGTGGGGAAGAAAGCAGTCTTGGGGGCAACCCCGGTGGTTCAGAGGTTTAGTGCTGCCTTCAGCCTAGGGTGTGATCCTGGAGACCCAGGATCGAGTCCCGCGTCGGGCTCTCTGCATGGAGCCTGCTTCTCCCTCTGCCTGTGTCTCTGCCTCTCTCTCTCTCTCTCTCTCTCTCTCTCTGTCTCTCATGAATAAATAAATAAAATCTTAAAAAAAAAGAAAGCAGTCTTGGTGGGTACATCTTAAATATGAGAGGCCTGTTAAACCAGCAAGTTGAGATGTTGAATAGGTGGTGAGATGATATTCAAGTACGGGATTCAGATGAGAGATCCAAGCTGGAGATACAAATATTGGCTTTGTCAGGGTTTATGTGATATCTCATGCCACAGAGCAGATGGATTTATTTTGAAATGGTTTGCCTTCACTCACCATTACAAGTGACTCAAGTTGAGGAACAACCTTTCAGCTACTTGGCTGCTCAGAGGGTCCTACGGGCACTCCTCTGGAGGTGGGACACAGCCCGCTTGTCCCGTCTTTATTGAAGAGCCTCAATCCTGGGGTGACCTGGAGCCTAACCAGCTTCCCCTATGTATGTGCTCCTTTCCATCGTCCCCAGGAAATGCCATGAAAACAAGGCTCCAGTCTGAGAGCCTTAAGTGAGAGTGACAATCTGGCTGTCCATGTACTACTTTTGACACACGTGCAAAGCACACTCGCAAAGTCTACCTGGCAAGAAGCTAATTCTTTAATGCGTGTGTGTTGAATGAACATGGTGACAGCTGTTAAGTATTTTGCATTTTATGGTCTGCTTTTTAAATTCAGGCTTATAGCATAGTCATTTTTTCATGTTTCTACTCAATCTTCTTAATGAAGATTATACTGATTCTAAAGTATTTTTGTGGCTTCCTGTTGAGTTGCTTCTCAGGGCTAACATCTTTGTGTGTGAATTACTAGTTCGTCCAGGGTTGCCCTAGCTGAGCTCTATGTAATTCAGTTGCTCTAAGGCTTACCTCTTCGGGCAGATTATATTTCTGATGGTATTTTTCTGTGTGTGATTCCCTCCATATGACTTCTCTACATTAAATTCATCACAGTGTGGTCATAGTTGGAGATTAGGTCCGTACTGTGGGGCACCCTGGAAGGAAAGTGGTGAGGAAGAAGAATGGATACAAGAAAAGAGCACAGAGTAACCACAGTTGATCATTGTAGATGCTCTCACTTCCCCAGACACCTCCTCTCTCAGAAGCTGGTCCCTGGCTTCATTCTACTGACATTGTCTTTCAGGAAAGGAAATAGTTCACATGCTCAGTGAATGATTTTATGTGTTGATAGTTTATCCATCAGAAGGACGTTATCATCATCTGCCTCTTGGACTAACTACTGTGTCTCATGTACTTTGGCTCTGTCCTTTTGTCAGGACAGGAAAAATTCAACAGCAAGCAACATTCAACCTATATTAGTACTTTACAATTTTTAAAGTTCCTTTTCTGTCTAATCTTATTCTATTCAGAAATTTATTCCACCCACCTTTTTGGTGTCTCTTAAACATCATTACGCAGAATGTTATACTACAGTGATCCTCCTCGGGGTCTTGAGTGGGTGTGTGGAACTGTTTTTTCTCTACAACAAATGACTCCCAAGCATTTTTGCCATTTGGGTTTTTAAGCCTCTTGTGAACAGTTTTGACTTCTTCTTTCTTATTGCTTAATCCTGCCATTATGCTTATCTCTACTGGCACCTTCTTCTCTTAGCAGTGAACTGCCTATAAAGTGCCAGTTAAGAAAGGTAATTAAGCTTGCATGAGCATGTTGCAAGATTGTGTGAAAATAAGACCAAGTGGCATCTGTGGGAGAAAAGAATGGTTAGCTCAGTCATTTTCACTTCTGACTAAATTCTTGTCTGTGGGGGATCCCTGGGTGGCTCAGTGGTTTAGAGCCTGCCTTCGGCCCAGGGCGTGATCCTGGAGACCCGGGATCGAGTCCCACATCGGAATCCCTGCATGGAGCCTGCTTCTCCCTCTGCCTGTCTCTGCCTCTCTCTCTATGTCTCTCATAAATAAATAAAATCTTAAAAAAAATCCTTGTCTGTGTTTCTTGATTTTCAAGATCACCGAATAAGTAACCTTAAGCTACGTATAGTGTAGCTGTATTTACTATGATGCTTGGCCACTCTCATATACCGATGGTAGGTTTCCAGATTTCTGACATGGCTTAATATTCAATAATACATAATGCTTATAAAACCATGACCCAAACATTGAGTCTCAGAGCAATGTTGAGGTCAAAAGATGATGAGTCCATTGGTCAAAATTATCTGTTTACTTGCTATATAGAGGAAATACATAAGTTATAAGAAAGGTTCTTATTTTCCCTCCTCTTTCTCACAACTTCCCTCATATCACACTCTTGTCCCTAAACCTCTGCCTTCAGCTTTAATGGCACCTCCTCTTTCCTTTTCATTCTGCATTAAAATGCCCAAGACGGTTAGAAATTGTTGTTATAAATTTTTATTTTGAGATATGTTTTATTTTATGACTTAAAGAGGTTGAACAATCATAACCCTTCATCCAGCTTCCCCCATCATAACATACATAACCATAGCACATTACCAAAACCAGGAAATTGATATTGATAGATATTTCTGTTGAATTTGATACAGACCTTATCCAGATTCTGCAAGCTTTTAAATGCAGGTCAAGAGCCTCAGTTTTATAAAGTAGGAGCCACTTAGAAGGCAAGGAAGAGATTGATACTAAGAGTACCAAACCAGAATCGAGAACAGGTGATTTAGAAGGAAAGAACTGAGAGATTAGATGTACATGAATAACTTTTGACCCATCAAAATTAAACTGATTTTTTCCTCTTATTTTTCACCAAGGGAAAACATGGTGCCTCAGGACCACCTGGCAGCAAAGGAGAAAAGGGCGACAGGGTTGTATCAAGAGTGAAAGGTGAGCCCTGCCATTTAATGAATGATACATGAACCATCCTTTTGCATTCATTTCCCTTGCAGATCAATTCTATAACAAGATACAGTATTGTTGAGATTGCTTAAAAAATATTCCTTGCTGTTCACATTTCTTGTTGGGCCTCAAATCCTCTGTCTCTTATTTGAAAACATAAAAACCATATTCAAGTCCTTATTATTGTGAACTTGGGTTTGACACAAGACCGACTTGACTTGGCTACTCTGTTTTCAGTGCCTTATAGCATCCTGTATTAATCAAGACTACTTTGGTCGTGATAGAAACCCAGCTTGAAGTAGTTTTAGAGAAAAAAAAATGTAATTTAATGACTCACCCAAACAAAATTGGAAGTATTAGATGTAGGGTTTGCACTGGGATAGCTGGATCCAGAAGATTCCTTCTGCATCTTGTATCTTTCTTGGTACCATCTGCATTTCTCCCCAACACTAGCTTTCCTGGGCTGTGGATATACTGCCCCTCCTACCAGAAGCTCCAAGTTCTTACAGAAAGAAGGCAAGCTCTACCTTCTCAGCTCCAGCTTGAAAAACATTTTAGGAAGAATTGGACTAGCCTGGGGGAAGTGCACAACCATGGGCTGCTCCCCTGTTCACCATCGCCAGGGGATGGAGTTCCATATTTGGCACCACACAGGCAGGGGCAGATGCTGTTGTGATCGGTGCCTCCACACACAACCTCCCTGTCAGAATGAGGAAAGGAGAGCTTCCAAAATAAGAGAGTCAGTGGGCTTGGCAATTGTCATTCTCCCCTCTGACTTTTGCATGGTTGTCTTTGTGTGACGTTAGTCAACTGAGACACTCAGAGGAGTCTCTACCAGCCCACACAGAGGCAAGGTCATCATTTTTCTCTTTGTCCTGTGTTTCCTCCTACTTCACCCACTGCTGAGAAGGGCTGGAATATCTTTTGGACTTTGTTCCCAGGGAAAAAAGGAGAAAGAGGTCCTGATGGGCTCCCAGGATTTCCAGGACAACAGGGACAAAATGGTCGGGATGGACTTCCTGGAAAAAAGGGGGATCCAGGCCCCCCGGTATGTATAATTCTTCTTTGACTACAGAATTTCATTTTCTTATATGGTTATAAAGCCTCTGTTTTTCCTTTCTCATTTAAAACTACAATGCAGTGAACTGCCAATGTGCTGTAATCAGAGCCATCTTTGGTTGATTGCCACAAAAAGATGGTTATTATAAATGCTGTAGGGGGATCCCTGGGTGGCTCAGCGGTTTAGCCCCTGCCTTCAGCCCAGGGCGTGATCCTGGAGGCCTGGGATCGAGTCCCACATCGGGCTCCCTGCATGGAGTCTGCTTCTTCCTCTGCCTCTGTCTCTGTCTCTCTCTCTCTCTGTCTCTCATGAATAAATAAATAAAATCTTTTAAAAAAATGGTGTAGAATAATTGCAGTTGGAAGTTTAGTCATGCCAAGACTTCCTGTCCTGTTTTTGGCCTTTGTATCATTCTCATGGTATTTATCTGTTTCTGGGGCCCTCGTATCTACAAAGCCCCCAGTGACCTCAGGCCTGTTCAGTTAACTCTGTAGGGCGGAGGATAGAACACGGGTCCTGATAATGACTGTTGGTCTGTTCCTCGGGTGAAGAGGTACATAGGGGAAGTGGCAAGCAAGAAAGGGTCGACCACCACTCGAGAGACCCCCCCCCAACAAGGGCTCCGTAAATATCTTCCTAGCTTTCCGGACCAGATGCATGGTTTGCAGCCAGGGATTGGTTTTACCATAAACAATGTTGCCTTGTTATGTACTCGACATCCAGTTTGTATGAAGTTGCCAGACGAACCAAACTAGACAGTTAACCAAAGGTCAAAATCTTAAGCAGGAGAAGATGTGGAGGGGATTGAGTCTATCCCTGTATCTTCTCATAAGAATAACAACAAGAAGGGCAACAATATCAAATACATCCGAGCCTATTTGTTTAATTTGTAAGCCTCCTACCTCTCTCAATTTACATATTTCTGTATTTTATTATTTTGATATTAGAGAGATGTTCTCATGTAAGATTTCTTAATTCCGTATTCAACACATAACACACACATGGCTTTCTCTATTTGAGGCCTAACCCCCCCCATAGCATATATATGTTTGTAAATATTTAGTTAGAATATGAACAAGAATCTGAATTAATCATTTAAAATTAGGTTTGCTATTGAGTAACTGTCTACTGGAATTATAAGGTTTTTCCATGTGTTTCTATAGCTTATGACAATGACTGCTTTGAACTCATGAACTTGTAATGATTGTAACTGACTCATGATGCACCCATTCCCAGGGGGGTCATGAGGATGCAGCCCCAGGTGCTAAAGGGTCTCCTGGACCACCGGGGCCCCCAGGCAGAACAGGACCCAGGGGACAACCAGGTCTGGGATTTCCTGGTCCACCAGGAGAGAGAGGACAACCAGGAGCTCCAGGCCGCCCTGGCGAGAGGGGCTTCGGGGGCTTGAAGGGCCAGAAAGGTAATTTTGAATGTTTTGTGTTACAGAATGACAAGGGAAAGCATGGAAGCTAAAGTGATCCTCTCTTCTAGGCAAAGCTATCATAGCTACAGCAGAACCGTTCAATAAAATTCCTTCTAGCTGCTCTTCAGACCTTGAATGTTGTCAAACAAATAAAAGCATTACAGCACAATCAATATTTAAAACAAATTCTTAAAATACTAAAATGTCTTTGTTGCTGTTTATTTGTCTGGCATACCAAAATTGCCTTCCATTCATTTCTCAGTACCAACTCCTGCAGTCCGTATTAAATTTACATACATATTCAAAATATCTATTTGTTTACAGTCTTTTGAGACAGTGTGGTGTATCTTAATAAAAACGCTAGTATTTCATTTGAAAAACACATGATTGTCCTTGAAAATCCATTTGTAAGCATTCTAGAAGGAAAAAAAAGAGAAGGGATTTCAAATATATTTGACAGTTATCTGAATTTAAACAAATAAAGTGACTTGCTTTGAGTTTGAGCTGAAAACTTTGAAAGGGCTGGAGAAAGATTTATTCAAGATTTTTTTTTTCCTTTTATAATATGTGCCTACGCCTCGGGCTACATTATGAATTGTGAGGTGTTAAAATGAGATAGTATCTTTGGTTCCTGCTTTGACCACATAGCAATAATCAATAATCTGGTCCTCACTAAGGTTTAAGATTATGGTTCTGGACCCATCAAAATCTAACATTATTTTTTATTCAGTTGATATGTTTTTGATGACATTGTAATCCATTCGTTCTGTTATAAAAGAGAAACATTCCCTTTTAAAGGGGAGGAGGGAACTGAGAGGCACAGGTTTTTGGAGTCTTCCTGTCTTCACCAGTGAAAATGGGGGATGACATTGACCACACTGCAGAGTCATTAGAAAAACCAAGCGACAATACACGTGAAGCCCCAGACCCATGGCAGGCCCTCAGGAAGTGGCATCTGGCATTAACAGATCATCGAGTGTCCTCATCCCTGCAGCCTCCCACACCCAAACCAGGTGTCCAGTCCTCTGAGCTAACTGTTCAATATCGCTCCTCCTTCATGACTTAACCAGGTCTTCTGACTCCATTGTATTGAATATCATTGGGCCTGTCAATACGTTATTTTTTTTAGGTTATTAAAACTAATACTTCTTGGAATTCTTCTTATTCCCCTTGTGTCTATAGCAGTCTGACAGTTGAAGCTCAGCTTTCAGGACATATTTTTTTTAGAAAATCATAATAAAGGCAGTTCAAATCGTCTCACAGTACTTGGGATTCTTCTTTTCCCCTAAAATTCCACATATACTCTATGAAGAAAACATCTTTATTGAGTTTTCATTGAAATTCATATTATGTGAGGCTACTGGTTGAATGAATGCCAGTTTTGTTGTTTTTTCATTCCAGGTGATACAATTTCTTGTAACGTCACCTACCCTGGGAGGCCGGGGCCCCCAGGTTTTGATGGACCTCCAGGTAGGATCAATGGGAAATTGCTGTTTTATATATTCCCCAGAGTAAATAAAACTGGTAAGATGATGAACCAATAGTTAATCTGGCAGCTAGTGAGGATACTTCTAAAATTATCATCAGGTTTTGAGGGACTGTGGGAAAACAACATTTGTGGTAAGTCACATTGGGGCTCAAGTTTACTGGTTTGGGCATACCCTAGGTGGAGAAGTTTTTTGGGTTTTTGTTTCTATATATCTCTGTGCAACAAAATTTGCCTTGATTTGATTACACATCAGTAGGAATATCTACCTTTTGAGAATTTTAAAACTGTACCTTCTTTCTTTTCCCATGTCCCAAGAGTGAAAAATGATAATTTGCTGTACTGATTGTAAGTTTTACTCTATTCTGCTTTCTGAGCCTCAAGGGACATGAACACTCAGACTTTACGTTGGCAGTTGTACCTCCTTTAAAGCTATTTTAACTCAGAGAACTTCCAGTAGAAAATCACAGAAAGTTAAAAAAAAAAAAAAAAAGAAAGAAAGAAAGAAAGAAATCTTGATTCCTTTTGCAGGTGCTTCTTGCCTATACTTCATTTGAGGGCAAATACAGTAAGGTGTAGGGAAATAGATTTTGGTCTTTAACCCGGGGCTTTCTCAGCAGGCCACAAGCTGCATGCCTTCCCCCCCTTCTACAAGGAGGGGCTGTGTTCAAATATTTGTGTTGAGACAGAGCATGGGAAGGCACCAAAAGATTCATCCGAGTGGTGGTACACGTCTCAAAGGCTTTTAGGGAGAATCCTTTACAGAATGGCTTCTGAGAAAGTACATTAACACAATTGCTGTCTTTGAAACACATGATTGTGTGGAGCACATGATTCACAGATTGATTATGTAAACCAGGCGAGGCAACAGTTACATAAAGTAGAAATACTCTGAAAAAGACAGCACAGATTCTTTTTGATCCACCTTATTTTGTTCTCATTTGATTTGTGTTTTATGGAGTCTGTGTTTTGTTGTCATTGTTTAGGACCAAAGGGATTTCCAGGTCCTCAAGGCGCTCCAGGGTTGAGGTGCTTGGATGGGCCAAAAGGTCAGCGTGGCAAACCAGGAATGTCAGAGATACCCGGTCCACCTGGTAAATCAGTGTTCTTCATTTGAGAATGTGTATATAACTCCAAAACTCGATGACCTTAGTAAGCAGGTGGTCCAGGGATCCCTATGTAATGGAGTGAGGTGTCTTTTCCTGAAACATTAAGCTCTTACCTATGTTTTGATAACTTTTAGGTTCTGATAATTTTGTAAGTTCTCGGGGCTCCTTCCACCTGAAGCATGAGTTACAGGCTATTATTGGCCTATTGTTTGGTAGAAACTGTTCAGTCCAGACAGACTACCAGTGGATGAAAGCAATTAGGGAAACACTGGCTTCTAGGAAATACAAAATCACAATGTATTTTCCTACACAAGGTGGCAAAGCAACGTTGCCTATTAGGTTATTCTTAATTTTAGTTAATACCCCTGTATTTTTAAAAAAGGTGCTTTTATCAAAGTAGTAGTCTTACATTTGTATTGGTTCTCTATGTGTACATTTAACAGTTTAATCAATTTGTTTCAACAGGTTTTCGTGGTGACATGGGAGATCCGGGTTTTGAAGGTGAAAAGGGGTCCTCCCTTCTTGGGCCGCCAGGCTTTCCTGGTTCTCGTGGAGCAAATGGTCAGAAAGGAATGATGGGAGACATTGCCTATGGCCTCCCAGGCCCCCCAGGAAAGAGAGGTCCTTCCGGAGTGCCAGGGTCCAAAGGACACAGAGGTGATTCAGGACGTCCAGGGTTTGCAGGTATGAGGGGCTGCGCTGTCCCTGTGGTCCCCAAAGCTGGCTCAGCCCTGGAACACAGCTAAATATTGAAGAGTATTTAGACTATCTAGCCTTAGAAATGTAGAATGCAGAATCTGCCCTCTAAACATCTTCTTCCCTCATAAGTGAGCACTGGTCACATTTCAAGTAACCTGCATCCTCAGCGTTGCCTTTGCATTTTACCGATTGCTTTCAAATCCATGGCTCAGTCAATTCAGTTTGGTTCAGCAGCTACTGGGTATCCGCCTGCTTTAGACTCAGGATGGCATGTTTGTGCTCTAAATGCCCCAGGACCCGGGACCGGGGTCACCTGCCCACTGGCAATGCCACATTGAGGGAGGACAGTCTGTAAGAGCAGGGCAGTTCTGGGATGGGGTGGGGGGCGTAGAGCAGTGTGCGATGATGTGAACATCATCAGGGCTGGGCCCTAGCACACAAGCTGTGTTACTTGGACAGGTGATAGGATGGAGGGATTTTCATTCCAGCAGGGGTAGCGGGCGAGAAAGATGGGGAGATCATCCTGGCCCAGGCTTCCATTTGTTTCCAGAATCACTAGGATTCTTCAGGATCTGCAGCAGAAGTCTTTCATGTACTTAAAAATAATCTTGGGTCAGGGTCCTTAAAATCATCATCCTCGGTGCACCTGGGTGGCTCGCCTGCCTCCAGCTCAGGTCATGATCCTGGGGTCCTGGAATCGGGTTCTGCATTGGGCTCCCTGGGAGGAGCCTGCTTCTCTCTCTCTGCCTATGTCTCTGCCTCTCTCTCTCTCTCTCTCTCTCTCTCTCTCTCTCTGTGTGTGTATGTGTGTATGTGTGTGTGTGTGTGTGTGTGTGTGTGTGTGTCGTGAATAAATAAAATCTCTAAAAAAAAAAAATCATCATCATCCTCTGGGCCTTGGTCTTAGGAATTTTGATTCATTACATCAGAACTGGGTGGCTCCTAGCAGTCCAGTCTGAACGTCAGCCCCTCGGGTGATGGTGACCAAGAGTGGATCCCAGACCAGACTTTTACAAACACTGTTCTGGTTCTTTTCTAACAGGGGATGAGCCAGTATGTATTAGGTAGCCACAATAGTATCATACTACAGGGCAAACGGAGGGCAGGGGGCTAAGCCACTGTTCTGTGTCACAGGGAGTGAGCTTACTCTGTACAAAATCCCAGTTGGTTGGAAAGAAGCGAGATAATACATTATGTGAGTCAATGAAAATAATTTTGATTTAGGAATCCTACTGTCTCCCTTGTGACAATGTATGTAAGGGAAGTGTTCAGTAGAACAGGAGGATTAATATGAAATAATCCTGTATCATCCATAAGAGAGGAACAAAATGGAATAAAGTCACACACACACACACACACACACACACACACACTCCAAGGAGTGCCATTCAGCGATTAGCAACTAAAATCACCTTTATAAAGATTACAACAAAATTGAAAACCTTTGCAGATTAACGTGCAATGTGAAATAATCCAACGATGGTGTGCTGTGGTTACTACTTTAAAAATGTAAACGTACGAGCAGAAGTACAATGAAAACGTGGAACAGTAAAATAGATTTTTAGTTTAGGGTATGGGGAGGTGGGGGATTGATTTTTTCTTTTCCTGAAAATTATGACACTGCTTTTCCAATAAATAGAAATTTAAGAGTTCAAGTGATGAAGCAGCTTACCAAAAGCACATCCATTCAGTGCAAACTGGATGTGTAAGCATTGTGGAGATTTGGTGTAAAGCCCATCTACCACGATGTCAGAGGTTAATTAAAATCAAGAAGAACTGCCTGGTTTTTACATTTGCCTAAGCAACTTCTTTATTGTCTGTGTAACTTTATCAAATAACTCTATTACTAATGCATGGTTTTCCCATTCATTTGGAGCTTAATGCCATCTGGATTAAGAAAATCCTTTGAGAGGGGCTCTTGGATCGCTCAGTCAGTTAAGTGGCTGCCTTTGGCTCAGGTCATGAACCCAGGGTCCTGGGATCGAGCCCCCACATTGGGCTTCCTGCTCAGCTGGGATCCTGCTTCTCCCTCTTCCTCTGCCCCTTCCCCTGCCTATGCTCAATCTCTCTCTCTCTCTCTCTCTCTCTCTCTTAAATAAATAAATAAATAAAAATCTTTAAAGAAAAAAGGAAGACTTTACTCATTTGAGCCCTGAGCCAGGATCAAACGTCGGTTGCTGGTACTGATAATGCATACACTGTTTGTGGCAGGCTGACTCTAGTGTTTCAGGCCCTGGGAGTCACAGGTGCATTGTGTCATTTCAGGGCCAGCCGGCAAGCCTGGATCCCCAGGTCTCAAAGGTCCCAGAGGCAGAGAGGGAAGTGCTGGGTTTCAAGGTATCCCGGGTCCACCTGGCCATTCCTGCAAAAGAGGCGCTCCAGGGATACCAGGGCAACCGGGGCTCCCTGGGGCCCCGGGGAGTCCAGGTAAGTGCCAGCACACATCAAGCCCTGGGAAGAGTCTGGGACCTGACCCCACTTAGGAAGGAGCAGGCTCGCCTGCTGCTCTTACCCACCAGCAGGACTGAGACTCCTGGGGCAGAGACACAGGACTTTACTCCACAGAATGACAAGTAGCATGAGCTTCCTGGTGCTTTGTGTCATTTCCCCTTGTCCCCCTCACCTCATGGGGCACAGACATGGGCTCGATGGATGTTGCATTCCACGCAGTGGGGAGCAGTATCTGAGAGGGGCACCCAGCCTGGGGAACTGCTGCTTTAGAGCCACCTGCAGGACAGCTCGCTCTTTATGCTTTATGCTGGGGGAGGAGCTGTATCAGCTGCCAAGGTTGTGACCTTGAGAAGTCAGGTACAGAGTGGCCAGGACACTTGTATTTTTGGCACATGCAGCAAGACACGAGACACACAGAGGCTCGAGAGACCCAGGAAGAGGTACATCTCCACACAGGGTGCCAGAGGGCTATTGCCGTAGGATCTCCATGTCACCATTTGGTTTGTCACCTGTTATTTAAATAAATCCTATTGCATTTATCCAAATGGCAGGAAAGTGCCCTCTGAATGGATCATAATGAGACTGGGGCAGACCCTGCCACTACAGCTTTATTTCTAGCACCAATAAAAACTAGATGATGTGGCTGTGATTTCTGCAGTTCTCTCCGGTGAACAACCTGACCAAGTTCGCTTGGCCAGAACTTCAGGAAACACCTGGAAAGCTTTCTTCTACTAGTTTCAAGAGTGAATACAAAATGATGTTTTTGCCCCTCACCCTTCTCCATTTTCCATTTTTTAAATGCTCTTTATAGCACTCGTGTATCTCTCCATCGGGAAATATTCACTCAAGTAATCTCCCTTTCCATTTATAGCAGCCAGAAAAATAGGTTCTGAGCCTGAGGGAGAGTTGCCACTATGGTTTTAGCTGATGGATGTTGCTTCGTGGGCACAGATACACAATTTAAGCGATCGTGAACTTTTTCTACCTGTCCGCGCGTGTGAGGCCATTTATCGTATGTTGTCACTGTGGTTTGTCGCAGGTGCCCCAGGTTGGAAAGGACAGCGAGGGGATGTGGGGCCTCCGGGTCCAGCTGGAATGAAAGGCCTCCCTGGAGTCCCTGGACGGCCAGGGGCAGAGGGACCCCTAGGATTCCCAGGAGTCCCAGGCCCCTTAGGGGATGATGGGCTGCCTGGTCTTCCAGGCCCGAAGGGTGGGTAGTGCTTTTCTATTATTTCACCCCTATTTGGTAAGCTTGAAATCCACTGCCAAGTGAAGGCTATTGCATATGCTCCTACTATTGAATTTACTGTTATATCAGCCTGATACTGTCCATCCCTTAGTGACATCTCCTTTCTTCTTATCCTCTATATTGTCATTTCCAGGGCAGAATGTTTTTGGTGTAGGTAAATGGGAAAAGGTGGTGGGGTGTTGAGTCCACAGAACCCATGAACACTTCTGCTCAACACACTGGGTAGAGCCGGTGAAGTCTTGGGTCAGGGCTAGTGTACTTCCACTTTGGATGAGCCCCACGTCCCTGGCTTCTGATCTCTTGAAGCATTAGGAGATCAGGACTCAGAAACATAAAGGCTTCCACGTCAGCCCTAGGGGGTGGAAACCTGAGTAGGCGAGTACAGCCATTACATGCAGCGGGGCTGACAGCGGTTGTCCACCTTCAGTGCAGAAGCTGAGGTCCATGGGAGGGCGCAGCCCCAGCCGATGACAAGGAACCCAGAGTTAGGAAGTATGCTGGCTTTTAAAATGTCTTTCTAGGGACACCTGGGTGGCTCAGTGGTTGAGCACCTGCCTTTAGCTCAGGGTGTGATCTTGGGGTCCTGGGATTGAGTCCCACATCAGACTTCCTGCAGGGAATCTGTTTCTTCTCCCTCTGCCTGTGTCTCCGCCTCTCTCTCTCTCTCTCTCTCTCTCTCTCTCTGTCATAAATAAATAAATAAAATCTTCAAAAAATAAAATGAAATGTTTTTCTAAAAGTTCATGTTCTCATTTCATCAGGACCCCAGGGGCTGCCTGGCTTCCCCGGTTTTCCAGGGGAGAGAGGAAAGCCTGGCCCAGAGGGACGCCCTGGCAGCAAGGGGGAACCAGGAGAGGATGGTCGGCCTGGCTTCTTCGGAGACCAAGGGGTGAAAGGTGCCAAAGGTAAATGCAGCTGATGGTGCGATGAGGCCATATAGGTGGTTGTGCTATTTGATCAGAACGTATAAACGTGGTCTTTGAAAAATAAATGGGACTGTCCTACAGTTTGGATTCCTCTTCCTTTTGGATTGCTGGTGTCTGCTTTAGAATTTTAAACCAAATTCATTTTCCTTACCTCTCAATCTGATTGCATATAACTGATAAATGAATTGCTCTATTAATAGAAAAAAATAAGCTATTGGGTTTGAAAGAACTTTCTCACTGGTTGGGAAGGGGGTGAAGGCAGGGCTCTGAGCACCTAAACCCTGGTTCAATTTCTTTTCTTTTCTCTAATCTCTTCTTTTTTCTTTTCCTTCTCTTTTTCTTTCTTCCTTCCTTCCTTCCTTCCTTCCTTCCTTCCTTCCTTTCTTTCTTTCTTTCTTTCTTTCTTTCTTTCTTTCTTTCTTTCTTTCTTTCTTTCTTTCTTTCTTTCTTCCTCTCTCTCCCTTCTTTTCTTCCTTTTTAAAAAAAATTTTTTTTTTTTTTTTTGGAAAGTGCCAGATAGTACATATTGCAAGCCCTGTGGTCCCTGTTGAAGCCACTCAGCTCAGCATTTGGAGTGTGGAAGGAGCCAGAGACAACATGGAAACACACTAATGTGATTTACATTCCAATCAGATTTTCTTTACAGACACTAAAATTTGAACTTCATTTAATTTTCACACGTCACAAAATATTTTGCTTGTTTTGAGCTTTCCCCCTAACAAAGGAAATGTGTAAAAAGCGTAGCTTACAGGTTATACATAAACCGGCCACAGGTGGGATTTGACTCTCAGGCTTTAATTTGCCGACACCTGAACTAGAATAAGCTCATTATCATCTGAGCCATGAGTTATGTGTCTCCTAAGCGTCATGTAAGGAAGGAGTTTTCAGGGCACCTGGGTGGCTCAGTCGGTTAAGCGTGATTTGGGCTCAGGTCATGATCTCAAGGTCGTGACATAGAGCCTCATGTTCAGCTCTATGCGCAGCTGGTGGTGGGATGGAGAGGGTCTGCCTGAGGTTCTCTCTCCTTCTCTCTCTACCCTCTCCTGTTCTCTCACTTCTTTCTAAAGTAAATAATAAAGCTTTTAAAGAAAGAGTTTTCATTACTATTAAAAAATCAAAATTTCAGGACCACTGGTTTAAATGTTCTATGCTCATCCCTGTTATGTATTTACTTTTACCCCTTGGCCAGGAGGCTGCAGAGAATGAAGGTAACATCTCATTTCCAGTGTGAGGAATGAATGCTTGACAGTTTGAGAAACAAGTGTTTTTGTCCTTAAAGCCCTTTGGGTAAATAGCCTGCAATATAATTTAAATTACTTTTATTTCTTGATTGATTCTACTGTGATTTTTTTTTTGTTTTACTAGCCTATCAATTTTTTTATGTATAATCAAGGAATCAGTGTCTAAACTCTTAGCTAGCTTAGATTAAGTGACGTATGCTATGCTATTATGATTTCCAAAAATAAAACAGATTTAAGAAACTGATACCATGCTGTATTGTTTACTAACCAGAATTTATATAAAAACTTCTTTTTTGGGGATCCCTGGGTGCCTCGGCCATTTAGCGCCTACCTTTGGCCCAGGGCCTGATCCTGGAGACCCGGGATCGAGTCCCACATCGGGCTCCCTGCCTGGAGCCTGCTTCTCCCTCTGCCTGTGTCTCAGCCTCTTCTCTCTCTCTCTCTCTCTCTCTCTCTGTGTGTGTCTCTCATGAATAAATAAATAAACTCTTTAAAAAAAAAAACTTCTTTTTTAAAAATATGCCCTGATTGGTGTTTGCTCCGCTGGTGTAAATACTCCCACCATGGCTGATTTAAAGCTGCCAGCCCTTTAACAACTGGCTTACGAAATTCTTGGGTTGTTAATAATTGGCTCTCACCACACTGGTATGAGCCCACTGGAGCACACTTCTACGTCGGGACAGTTTATGAAGATCAGATGGAAATATCGTCTAGTCTTCCTACCTTCCAGAATTCTCGATGTGGAGATGCAAGTTGAAATAGGTGTTCTTGTAACAGAAGGAAAATAATAGAAGGTAGCTAGGAAGGGAAAGACAGGGAACTGGGACATGTGAGACGGGCAGTTTACATCTTACTGGATGAAGAGCCATGATTTTAGATCTGGAACTTTTCAAGCCTACCTTTTTTCACCCAAGACCCTGAGACCCACTTGGCTGAATTTAGCAAGCATTCACCAGTCACTCCCTGTACCCCAGACCCTTTTGCTGGACATGTTGGGAAGGGAACATAAAAAAGGCTCAGCCCTTCCTTTAGGAAATCCATTGATACTGTGCTGATACTGTGCTGATACTGTGCAAGCTGTAAACATAAATAAGGCTTAGTGAGCAAAATGAGGATTTGGAAACTGGACATGAAGTGTGGTCACAGAAGAATCACGTGTATGGTGCTTCTGTTTGTCCTTCTCTTGCATAATTCATATCTGAAGGAGCGAGAGGACCCCCAGGAGATGAAGGAGAGATGGCGGTCTTTTCCCAAAAAGGGAAAACCGGGGAACCTGGACCTCCAGGAGATGATGGATTCCCAGGAGAAGAAGGTAAATGCTCACTTTTTTTTAACCATATCAAATGAGTTGACCTTTATAGATGATCCAAACAAGCATGCATGAGGCAGCTTTCCTAATAATGCTAAGATTAGGGAAGGCCACTTTTTTTTTTTTTTTAAGACACAAATATACACAGATTAACCTCATGCTGCATTTTTCTTTTGCTTTTCCATGTCAGAATTTAAAGTTCATACGCATGTATAGATTTGGATCTTCCAAACCTGGATCAATCCTAAGATTAGACATCTAATACCAGTTCCAGCTTTAAAGTACCCCCATTTGTGGTGACTGGTATTAAAACGAGTAACACAGTGACGATTGTCCAGGTCATTTTGAGCAGTGCTTCTCAATCTTTGATGTGCACATGAATCCCTAGGGCTCTTGTAAAAATGCAGATTCTGGATCGACTGGTCTGGGGTAGGCCCAACTCTGCCTTTGTAACAAGCACCCCGATGCCTGGGCTCCTGCTCCCCAGAAATGGTGTGTGGCGAGGATTTTGATCACCACATATGTATTCTCTATCCCCCGAAGTTCAGTTTTAGTGTGTGTGAGGCCAGGGCTCTTATCTTGGCTCTCTCTTTCATTAGTGTTTAGGGGAGCGAATGTTTTTTAACTGCCCTGGGTAAGTTCTTCATTTGTAAAATGAGTGTGTAACAAAGCAAACAACCCCACATGCTCGTCTATCATAGAGTCTCTTCATGCCTTCCTGAGTCTCATCCTGGATGCTTCTTTCCCACTGAGGCCCCAAACCATCACAATATGGCTTAGGGCAGGAACTAGGATTCCTCAAACCTTCGGCTTCATCTCCTAAATATAGGACCCAAACCCTCAGCCTCGCTACTGCCCAGCCCAGGATTTCCTTGGAGAGGTTTGTAACACTTCCAACCCCATTAGGTGATAAAGGCAATCCAGGGATGCCGGGGAGGAGAGGAGAGCCTGGAAGATTCGGAGCACCTGGATTTCACAGAGGGGAGCCCGGGAGAACCGGGCAGCCAGGGCTTCCTGGCCCCCCAGGCCCCCCAGGCTCACCTGGGCTGAGAGGGATTATTGGTTTTCCGGGATTTCCAGGTGACCAGGTAAGTGGCTGCCAGTTGGGGAGGGAAAAAATGATAAAACCTTTTTGCTTTCAGATGCCCATAAGTAGTTATAATCTATCTGTAAACATCATTGCCCTTTTACTGGGTTTTAGAAGGGAAGGGAAGAATGGAGCCTTCTGGAAAGCCATGATGTAACTATAATTTCTGGCAAGTGGTCATGCCTGTTTCCACTGGTGGTTGGGAGAGTCACTCACTTCACGTACCACCTGCCCCTCCCAGCCTAGATTAGACAGCTCCACAGAAACTTCCCTCATGACTGCTGGTTTATCAGAGTGAAGAGTCATCTGAAAAATAACCCAAATTCTGGTTTCTTTTTTTTTTTTTTTAAGATTTTATTTATTTATTTATTCATGAAAGACACACAGAGAGAGGCAGAGACATAGGCAGGTTCCTCGCAGGGAGCCCAATGTGGGATTCGATCCAGGACCCCGGGGATCACACCCTGAGCCAAAGGCAGATGCTCAACCACTGAGCCACCAAGGTGTCCCCAAATTCTGGTTTCTAAGCCTTCCTGTATGATTGCAGATATCACAGATTTTGCTGTAAATACCTTTGGTTTTCATAACTATGAGTAAAATACCTCCTTGAGAAGCCAAGAGGTACAATATGTGTCTTAAGCCTACATCACAACTTCTAAAAGATGTATATAATTTGCTACCCATCTTTTGGAACCAAATAGATTTTTCAAATTTTTGGTAAAAAAAAAAAGTCTTCTAACAATATTTTATTTGGTATTAATTTGCTCATCTGAAACTTAAAACTCAAATTATGGGATACAATTACTGTTTTGTAATCAAGAATAGAGAATTGGATGGAACCTTTTGGCACCTCTAATACTGGAGTTGTAGCAGCTTTTAAAAGCTAGACACATGGAGTAGTATGTCTGCAATGCACTTCTAATTTTCTTTACCACTGCAAATGTATGGAAATTGGTTATGGAAAATTATAACTGGGTCATGTTATGCATATGTCATTTGTATTTGAAACCAAACTAAAGTCTTTTGTTTTGTTAAACTGTCAGGGTGAGCCAGGTTCTCCAGGGTCTCCTGGACTTTCAGGAATTGATGGAATGAGAGGACCTAAAGGTATGCTTTGGAAACACAGCAGCCATCCACCAAGTTCACAGTCCTGAGTGTTTGGAACATTGTGAGCACGCACATTTAGCATGAAAAGTAAAATACATCAAACAAACTGTACATCCAAGGGGTTCTTTTTATCTTTATTTTTTAAGTTTTTAAAAAAGTTTTTATTTAAATTCCAGTTAGTTAGGATACAGTGTAATATTAGCTTCGAGTGTACGATATAGGGACTCCACTTCCACACATCACCCGGTGCTCACTCATCACAAGTGTGCTCCTTAATCCTATCACCTCCATCCTCCCCCCCACCCCCACCTCTCTGGTAACCATCAGTTTATTCTCTATAGTTAAGAGTCTGTTTCTTGGTTTGCCTCTCTCTCTCCCTTTTTCCTCTTTGCTCATTTGTTTTGTTTCTTAGATCCCACATATGAGTGAAATCATGTGGTATTTGTCTTTCTCTAATTTATTTCACTGAGCAATACCCTCTAACTCCATTCATATTGATGCAAATGGCAAGATCTCATTCCTTTTTATGGCTAATAATATTCTAGTGTGTGTGTGTGTGTGTGTGTGTGTGTGTGTGTGTGTGTGTGTGTGTACACCCACATCTTCTTTATCAATTCATTAAATGATGGATGCTTGGACTGTTTCCATAATTTGTTTATTGTAGGTAATGCTGCTATAAACATTGGAGTGCATGTATCCCTTTGAATTAGTATTGTATTTTGGGGGGAAATGAAATACACTAGATGGTAGGGTAGCTCTATCTTTAATTTCTTGAGGAACCTCCATACTGTTTTCCACAGTGGCTGCACCAGTTTGCATTCCCACCAGCAGTGCAAGAGAGCTCCCCTTTCTCCACATCCTTGCTGATACCTGTTGTTTCTTGTGTTGTTGATTTTAGCCATTCTGACAGGTATGAGATGGTATCTCATGATGGTTTTGATTTGCATTTCCCTGATGATGAGTGATGTTGAGCCTCCTTTCATGTATCTGTTGGCCATCTGGATGTCTTCCTTGGAAAAATGTCTGTGTCTTTGCCCATTTTTAATTGGATTATTCATTTTGGGGGATATGAGTTTCATAAGTTCTTTACATATTTTGGATACTAACCAAGGGGTTCTCTTTAGACTCTGCTAGATTGCTTGATAGTCAAACACTCAAGACCCAAATTATCCACATTTGGCATTCAGATCCAAGGGTACCAGATAGAGAATAGCATGCTTGTTGTACACAAGGTCTCAGGGGGGTCTCTCAGCAATCTTTGTAGTGACTGCCTCTCCATAAGTGACAGCTCGGGTACAAGGAGACCAGATCCACACTGGTGGGCAGTGTCTACCTTGGTCTGGAAGCCTTCTGCACCATGGAAGCTAATATCTCTTCTAAGGACTCCATAGATACGGCTTTTAGGGTCCCAGTGACAAGAGTCATAGGACATAGAGAAGACCGGAGCCATGATTTCCCACCAGGTGTTAATATTTCACTTAAGAATGTCTGGGCCACATATAATTTACAGTTGAGTTATTTTTACCATAAGCCACGGGTCAGCAAGTGTGTTTTTTTGAGGGGCCAGATCACAGGTATTTTCAGCTCTGTGGTCTCTGTTGAAACTATTCAACTGTGCATGAAAGCAGCCAGACAAAATGCGAACCAGGGGTGTGGCTGTGTTTCATTAAAAATTTATTTACAAAAAGCTACAGGTTAGATTTGGCTTCATAGATCTTGGTTTACCTTGTGCCAAAAACAATGTTGCCTCATAACACAACTGGCATTCTACCTTAATCAGATTTCCAGGGAAATAGAAACACAGTTACCTGTGGGTAAAAATATTCTTAGAAAAAGAGAGGTTTCATTAACCCTTAATTCAAACAAGCAAACAAAAATCAGGTGATATTTTAAATTATGATGTTTACATAAAACCTTTAACATTATTACTGTCCTTATATACAATTGGGTTAATAGCTTTCTTTAAACCTACTAAAATATGATTCACCTTTTTAACCTTAGTTTTAACTTCACTATCTGTGAATTCACAGATTTGATGAACAGTGATATTTTACTTTAATATAAATGCAATGAATAACTTTAAAATATAAAGGAGTAGGGCCACCCGACTGGCTCAGTCAGGAGAGCATGTCACTCGATCTCAGGGTTGTAAGTTTAAGCCTCATGTTGGGTGTAGAGATTACTTAAAAATAAAATCTTTTTAAAAAGTGAAACAAAATATAAAAGTAATTAATGAATGACTAAAAATCTCCTCCCTCACCACCAATGAAACATGGTTTGCATTTTGAGAGACATTCCATAAATAATACAACATTTGCCATAAGAAAAATGACCTGTGTACATTTACTCCTTCAGAAAGAATAACCTAGATGTCTTCTTCAGAAGTTACAAGTGGGGAAGCTCTCATTTTTGAGTTGACACTGAGAGGATACCGGGTTGAGCTCCCTTGCAGAGAGCTTGAAATGTGCTTACTGCAGCTAAAACAGGGGAAATTTCTGTTTTTTGTTTCTAAAACACTAAGAATATAGATGTTCAGTGCCAAGTAATTGCCTAAATAGATGCCTAAATTTAAAGCTATTTTAGGAAATTTAAAAATTCAAACAAAAAAAAAAATTCAAACCGATTAAGATATAGTTGATGATTGTTACGAACTAAAAAAAAAAAAAAAAAAAAAAATGGTGTGTGTGTGTGTGTGTGTGTGTGTGTATTTAAATCACATCTTCTATGTTTTCATTTGTTCTTATGTAGGGAAAAAAAACCCTGTTTTTCCAAAAATTCTTCTGGAATATTTGAAGATAAACTATAAAGACAAATATGACTGTTATTAAGTCACTTCTAAGAAATAAAATTAAGTTATCTTAAATAATATATTATGCATTTTATCACTTACAGGAAGCAAAGGTGACCCTGCAAGTCAGTTCGGCCCACCTGGTCCAAAGGGTGAACCAGGTAGCCCTGGATGTCCAGGTATAGCTGAATGTTTTTCTTATTAAAACAATAAAGGATAGGGGCACCTGGGGGGCTCAGTCAGTTGAGCGTCTGACTCTTGGTCTCAGCTCAGGTCTTGATCTCAGGATCATGAGTTCAGGCCTTGTGTTGGGCTCCACACTGGCATATGGAGCCTATTTAACAAATAAACAAACAAAACAAAACAGAACAAAATGGGACGCCTGGGTGGTTCAGTGGTTGAGCATCTGCCTTCAGCTCAGGCCGTGATCCCGGGGTCCTGGGATCGAGTCCCACATCAGTCTCCCTGAGAGGAGCCTGCTTCTCCCTCTGCCTGTGTCTCTGCCTTTCTCTCTCTCTCTCTGTCTCTCATGAATAAATAATTAAAAAAAATTAAAAACAGAACAAAAACAAAAAAGAATAAATTACTTTGAAAAATAGAACAATTACTTTCTACTCTTATCTGGCAATAATTATATCAATATTTTCTTCCCTGTTTACACACATCTCAGAAGGATTATTTATACATATCTCCACCGCATCCTTGGCCTAGAAGGACATCAGGATTTTGTACCAGGGATTCTCAGTCTATTTCCACCATGGCTCCCATGACCTCCGATGGTGACCTAACAATCCATTCCCCTTGGCATGCCCAGATTTTGACATGGTCAAACATGATTATTGCAAGCAATTAAAAGCTGGACTACTTCACAATCTCTAGAATTATGAATGGTACATTAGCAATAACCACTCACACTGACCACAGCTTCAAGTCATCATTCCAACCCTTTTTTTCCCCACTCAGAAAATCATATGTGAATGCCAGTGAGGAGTGCCATTGTTGAGGTATCATGGAATATCTCATTTACTGAATATGGAATTTACTAAAAACCAAACCAAAAAAAAAAAAAAACCTCCATCACCAACAATGACTCTAAATTGTTCAAGCAATTATCCTCTGTTTATCAGTGACAAGTGACATGTGACATGTTATCCCTCAGAATGGGTTAGGATGTACTGTGCTCTTGCCTTCTGCTCGAGGCCCTGGCTGGCTACAGTACATGACCCACCATTGATGAAAGGTACATGCTTTTTAGCTTAGTAATTTTATTTTTAAGAATTTATATCACGCCAGTGATCAGACAAGTGAATAAAGATACCTGCACAGGAGTATTCATTGCCTGGAAAGAAACCAGTCACAAATGATGGCTTAGGGATGTATGCATGACCTCATTCAGCTGGTAGTGGATAGGTTAGACACAGGTTTGTCTTTAGATGGATCCCTTGTAAATAAAATATCTTGTTTTAATAGTTTTGTGCATTTTATTTATTTGAGAGAGAGGACAAGTAGGAGGAGGGGCAGAGGGAGAGGAGAGAATCTCAAGCAGAGTCCCGACTGGGCACAGAGCCTGACACAAAGCTTGATGTCATGACCCTAAGATCATGACCTGAGCTGAAATCAAGAGTCAGCCACCCAACTGACTGAGCCACCCAGGCGCCCTTATTTTGTGCATTATCTTAAAATTCTCTTTGGCAATAGTCATGTTTCGTTACATACAGTGGGAAGAATATCTGAGCAGAAGTATGATCAGAAGTTTTTTTATTTTTGTCTTTTTGTTTTTTATACCATAAGTTTGCTAAAATGGAAGTCTAACAGAAAAACTAGCTATTACACTTGCAAGAACTTTCTCATTCTCTTTCATAATGGTCTTTTAGCTCTGACATGGTCAAATAGAAATAGGTAATGTAGTATTTTAACCAAAGTAGTATTTTAACCAAAATTTTCCCCTATTTGGAGGGGAAAATAGTTTTGAGGTTAACATTGTAGGGGTTCATAATAAGTACCAGAGTGAGAAAGAAGCCTTAAGAAGGAAAATCACTGGTTCAAAGTCTCACTGTCCGTGTGGTCTTGGGCAAGTTGCTTACCATCTTTGTTCTCAATTTCCTCACCTGTAAACTGGCCCCATGCATAATTATAGGATTGTTCTGAGGATCAAGTAAGATTCCTTGAAAGCAGTTTGTGAACTGAAAATTCCACCTTTACTGGTAGTTTTATGTAAATCATTAAGACACTAAGATTTTATAAGCTGCAACTAGTCCAAAATGGAGGCTTTTGAGATTACCTAATATTTTAAGTGAGAAATTATAAATCTAAGTCATTTTCCACTTAGGCTAACTTTTTCAAGAGAATTTGCCTTAGCGTGATTTCCCTGGTGTCCTGTGGTTATCACCATTTAAACTGTTCCCTTTCTCATGTGCCATAGCTTTAGCTTAAAACTTCTAAATTCCATCATATGTTATTCACCAGCACAGAGTTTACCTAAATACACGATTTCCATTGACTGGGAAAAGCTGCATTGATTGAATTTGAATGAGCCCAATGAGAAGGCATAAGACATAGAGCTGCTACCTGTCTCAGGGGATTTTAAATGATTATGCTGGGTTGCTACCCCCCCCCCCTTCCAATTCAGCGAGAAAATATGGCACAGATGAACTCAGAAGTTCTCTTCTTAATTTGGATACGACTGGGGAGGCAAGCCTCAGTCTTTTCATTTGTAGAGGAGAAGAACACTGGCTTGCCTTTGCTGCGGGAATGTTTTTAGGGTAAATAAAATAACACACAGTGAGGCTCATAGATCTTAAATTCGATCAGGGAACAGGTATATACTAACACAGGCTTGTTTCATGTGTGTTCTAATAAATAATGACTGTGCCCCCATCCACGGGGTTGTAAATACAGAGACACATATTTTATTTGCAGATTCAACCGGCTAATTTCAGCACAGACTTTTGGGTTATCGTGTAAATCTGTACAGTATTAAAGTGAAACATTGTAAACAAACATGGGGAAATAGTCATCTTCTCTTGTAATCAAAGACATGTAACTAGAGGAAGTCTGAAATATTATTTTATTCTGACTGAATTAGCAAGAAAACAAGCCAACAAACTAATAAGTCCTCAGTGAGCTCAGGGCATGCTCTTAGAGTTGCCATCTCAGGGCTGTAGCCAGTTACGAGTGGTGATGTGAGTTGGGGCAGCACTTACGCAACCTTTTGACAACCTCTGTCGAGAACAGAATGGTCTACTCTGAAAGACTAAACTAAACAGCAGCTGAACTGTTCTCTTTAAGTCTCTGTCTTGAAAAAGAGACGGTAGTAGATTTTTTTTTTTTCTTTAATTTAAGAGACGTAGCTACCAGATGTGATGTGTGGCTCTGGAATGAGACCCAGTGTGGACAAACCAGCTATGAAGGATATTAAGGGCACCGTTGGGAGAACTCAAGTATAGAATGAAGACTAGATGATATTAACGATTGGCCTTAATTTTCTTGGCTGTGATGATGTTATTTGGGCCATGTAGGAAAATGGTTTTTTCAGGCATACCTCCTGAAGTATTTAAGGATGGAGTTCCATGATGTCTGTGATTTACGTTAAAATACTTCAGCATTTTAAAATGCACAAAAAAGAATCCAAATATTATACTCTGTTCCCTAGAAATTCTACTCCTAGGAATTTTTCCTGAGGAAATACCATAATATGAGAAAAATGGATTAAAATATATAAGAACGTTATGCATAATAGCAAAGAGAAATAACTTGAATGGCCAATTGTAAGAGAAAATTAGATTAATTTGGTTAAGATTAACTCAATAAGCTATCAGCTGGTAATCTAAAAATGATAATTAGAGGGGTGCCTGGGTGGCTCAGTCAGTTGAGTGTCTGACTCTTGATCTCAGCTCAGGTCTTGCTCTCATGGTCGTGAGTTCAAGCCCCGTGTTGGGCTCCATGTTGGGCATGGCACCTACTTAAAAAAAAGAAAACAAACAAAAACAATAATTAGAAAAATAATAGCAAATTTGGAAAATTACTTATAATACAGTTTTAATTTTTAAAAACTAGAATATAAAATTGTGGGTCTTATTTGAACATTGTTATACACATAAAAATTGAATTTTTTTTAGAGATTTGTTTATTTGAAAGAGAGAGCGGGGGGAGGGGCAGAGGGAGAGAGAGAGAGGGAGTCTTAAGCAGACTCTGCACTGAGCCCAGAGTCCCATGTGGGGCTTCACCCCACAGGCCTGAGATCATGACCTGAGCTGAAACCTAAGAGTTGGATGCTTAACCAGCTTCACCACCCAGGCATTCCTGCCATGAAAAATTGTATTAAGGTGGTAGGATATAAATTTTTTGTTTTCAACTTTTCCTTGCTATTATCTTTTCAACAGAAACCTTGTAAATGTAGACAAGTACTAATAGAAAAGAATGGCAAGGGCTGAAGTTGGAGGTTTTATAGATTTACCACCTCAGAAACCAATCCACAATTACTCAGACGTTGGATCTTTCTTTCTTTAGGACAAGTTGGAGCACCTGGAGAGCAGGGCTTGCCTGGTGTTCAAGGGCTCAGAGGACCACCTGGAAGGCCAGGATTACCTGGCTCCTCCGGACCACCAGGGTGTCCAGGTATCTTGAAAGGAGCCTGGAAGCTTCCAGGGCACTCATCTACCTTCTGGTGTATCAGAAAGAGCCAACCTTCCCTTGAACCCAATTTCAGAAGTGACTCTGCCTCTTCCCAGACCTGTGACTTTGGACAAGTCACTCAGACCTACCCATCCCTCACCTGTGGGTCAGAGCTAGTGCAGTACCACCGGGTTGGTCTGGAAGTAAACCAAGACAACACCTGTTAAGAACCTAGCAAGGTGCCAGCCACAAAGTGAGGGGCTGACAGATAAAAACTCCTTTCCATCCCTCCTTAATCCCCCTGCCATTCGGATGCTGGTTTTCTTTTTTCTTTTAGACTTACAGCAAATATAACACACACAACACTTTTATGGCTCCTCCTCCTGCCGATTCAGTATATAGTGAACATTTAAAATTGTAATTGGCGACTTTAATCACCCCAAAATGTATTTGCTCCATCTGAGGTTAAGTGTATTTTTCTTTTTAGGGTTGGGAGGTCTAGGGGATAAAAGTGATAAGACAGTTTTCCCAGTTACTCACCTGTTAAGAACACAGATGACCTTCCCCCGTTAAGGTAACTCATATATCATCTGGGTGTCTGCAGAACCTCCCTCTCGTCCTCAGGTAATCAAGGGGTGCCTGGGCTGACAGGGCCTCCAGGAGAAACAGGGGATCCTGGGCCAAGAGGCATGATGGGAGATCCAGGGCCACCAGGTCTTCCAGGAATAAAAGGTGAGTGCAAAGGAAGCCCCACCCATGAGGACAAATTGACTGTATTTTGGCGCCAAGTGAGTGCCACTGCTCTTGGTCACAGCTTCTTCCTCTTTCCTAGAGATACCCATTAGCTCCTTCCTCTTCTCTCTCACTCAGAGCTTCAGGCGGTGCATCTAGGTTCTCCACCCACCTTCTACCAAAATAACTGTGCTGCCATCTTTGAGAGCATTTCCCCCAGTGTTTTCCATACTGTTCAGGCCTCTTCACTTAATCTCGTCTTAGATAGTTAAGTTCCTATTATGTTCTAGTTTGTGTGTCAGACACTAGGCTTACAGTTCTGAAGACAGTAGACATGGTTCCTACCTTCATGGATATCACAGTGCAGTAGGGGAGACGTATTAAACACATATATGTAAATAAATCTATATTTACCAATTGTGAAGAGTGGAAGGAAAAAAATAAAAATGCTATGGAGAAAAAGCTACCAGTATTCATTATCTGTGTTAGATAAAGAAACACTTTTTCCTGGTTGAATGTTTGGTCCTTCTGAGTAATAGTAAACTGGTTATAAGTTTGGTTACAATAATATCATATATCACATTTATTTGTTATTAACAAATCTTCATGCCCCTCCATTCCTCCATGGTACTTATTCTTCTTCAGTCCATTTCTTCTATTTTAGGAAAAAGCAAAAGGTTTCTCCTGGGTGTTTTGTATATACTTCTAGCGTAGCACCTATGTTGTATACATTTGTATGTTTAGAGATCTTTCTCACCAAGTAGAATATGATTCTTATATCCTTGGCCCAAGATAGATACGCAGTAAGTCTACTGGATGGTTATTGTAAGTACTTTTAAATTCACAAATAAATTGATAAATAGAGGAATGGACAAGTAGAAGAATGGACAACTTAACTAGAAGCTGTGAAGTTGAGGGTCTTTGCTCGAATGAGCAGATGAAGGGCCAAGCCTTATGTGGTAGATTTCTGTAACTAAGCTCCTCTGTCTCCTCCTTCCTTCCTTTACCTTCTGCTAGTTGACTCATCCATGTACTAAATTTTGGTCAAATGAAAATTACCTCCATTCAAAAGAGTTGAAAACCCTTCCTTTGGGCTTAATTGTTTTATGGTTTTGAAAATCCAAATTAAAATTTTCCACACTTTCATCTCTCCCCTCACCAAATAGCTTTCAAATAATTTTTGTCTTCCAACATGCAGTCGTGTGGTGTGTATTATCTGGTACAATTCTGCAGAGAGGGAGGCCCTTTATTTTGGGGAATTGGTGCACTTATGTATTTCCATGTGGCCAAAAATGATTTGTCTTCTGGTTCTCATCATTAAACAAGACACCTTTTACTCTTCTCTCTCTTCATTGGCATTTAGCGTCAAGTCCAGTGATTTGTGTTAAATTTAGGATCTCAAGCAATGTAGTAATTTTTTTTTTTTTGTATTAAAGTTTATCTAGTGACTATGGCTGTTTGCTGTCACTGGAAATCGCTGTAGGCCTGGTGCGATGTTCTTTGACACTTTTTTGAGTCTCTAAAAGATAAAACTGGTGAAAAACCAAAAGAAAACATTTCCATTATTAACCACTCTTACTGCATTTCCCCTTCTTCCTACCCGCCTCGTTTAATGAAAATAGCAAGATTTTTCAAACATCTTGGTGCTGTAACAATATACACCCAGTTTGGCTAAAATGACTAGGCTCAAGTTACTGTTGTTGACTTGTCCTGCTCTTGAATGAGTTTGCATTTATTACATAATCTCAATATACTAGGTTATTAAAAAACTAACAGCCAATGATGTTGATTAACAGAATTACTTGAAAAATAATCTCCAACCAGCTCAGAGTTCTGTGCTATAGAATAATGAGTTTGTGAAGAGAAGGTGAGGAAATAAATATGTCAACCCAAATATTCATACCAGCAATCAGACGACTGCTGCAGTGGTGCTTCCTGACCATGCAGTGACACTGTTTCGCTGCAAACAGCCCAACGAACACCCAGTCTTTAAAAAGAAAAAAAAAAAAAAACAACAGAAAAACAGAACCATGAACCATGAAATACATTCCTAAAAATTAAAATGTCCACAATATAAATCCATTGTTACAGTTTATCATGCTGATATAAAAATGAACTGCACTCCAGCAGAAACACTTTGATCTGAGAAACTAAATATTTAAAGTATGTTCTAAATAAGTCAAGGGGACTGATTAACTTGTTTGAACAAACCAGCTGTTGAACTCAAAAAGTTGTTTGCTCTGCAGGAACGGGCCATATGGATTCTGGGTCCTGCTTGGGTTCGGTCAGATTCAAACTCTAACTTAAACATATGCTAAAAATGGCTTGATTTGTAGATTTAAATTTTCAAGCACACGTGCCCTCTAAAGGGAAGACACTCAGTTCCTAGTTGGGCATTCATGAGCCTGGAGTAATGAAAACTTAGAGACAACTGTCTGTTCCATGACAAGCACTGTAAAGATGTGGATTGGGTTGGTTTGGCTGGTGGCAAGCCAAAGGTGACCTTGGAAAAAAGGCACCTCAACATGTCTTTTATCTGGAAAAAAATGTCATGCACCTTACAGCAGTGAACATCATGGAAAAGCTCTTTTTTTTTCCCCCTTCTATGCCAAGGGGAGTGTCTCTTCCGGCCCTGCCCCCACAGCACTTACCACTCCTCATGTAATTACCCATTTGTCCTATCAGGTCAGGGATTATTTCTCTCTTGCTATTGTCTTGTCAGCAGCTGTTACTGAGTACATTTGGGGACTGAAGCTCCCCCGGGTTAGGAGACCATGTCTTTATGCTCTTGTGCCTCTCCTTAGTAGGCCCTCATGTAGTTTCTGAATGAATGAATGAATGAATGAATAAATAAATAAATAAATAAATAAATAAATAAATATTTATCTTATTTCAGATTCTGTTTTGTTAAGTTTTCAAATCTCCCCCCCCCCCCCTTTACCTATAGTTATGTGGGTCCCTTTCTCCTCAGTGTTCACGTTCAGGTGACCAGCTGTCTCGCTTTGCCTGGGACCGAGGGGTGCCTCAGGACGCAAGAGCCAGCAAAATCCCATACGAACAGGGGACAAAGTGGTCACCCCATTAAAAATATAAACCTGTATAGAGGCCATGGTGGATAGAGTGGCATTTGCAGACTGTAGAACAAAAGAAAACCTCCGTGGGGGGAACCCGGTGTCAGAGTGGGCCAGCTAACCCTGGATGGAGGCTGTGATTCCCATTAGGGCTGGAGCAGGGGGTTCCCTTGTCTGACTGGGGGGAGAGAGCCCACAGGCCCATGAGTGTAGCAAGGTGCAGCCTTACATGAAGGTTGTGAAGCAGGAGGACAGCCAGCGAGGTGAATAAAAAAATCCTCATTACCGAGGAATGTGCTTTGTTGGCCTAATTGCCTCTCATCGGCACTGTGTATATTTTATGCATGAACAACTTTCTGATTTAGAGATGGGGTTGATAAAAAAGCTTTCAGTAAAAAGGAAAAATTGCCCTTAAAATCCTACCCAGATGTAGCTGCATTCAGTTGAGAAAGATAACATTGGGTCAGTTAAGGGTCGGCCAGTTCAACAATGGTGAGGGGCTGGGCCCGTGACAGCCTGGGATCTGGACGTGTTGATGAGACAATGGAGAGTTGGCAGGAGCTGAGACATTCCACCCTAGTGGAGTCCCCCAAGCCATCAATCTTGGTGGCTTCAGCTGGAGATCAAAACACATTGAAATAGCAAAGTGTTCTCAAAAAATTTATTATCATTTCAGATAGATGGCAATAAATATCCAGATTTGGCGGATGAAGAGGGTCTGTGTGTTCTTTTGGTGCAAACTTGAAACGTTGGCTCATTAAGAGGAAAGAGGGTTGAAAAATAAACTCAGCCAGAACTGTTAAAAGTGGTTAGGAAATAAGAGCTTGAGGGAAAAAATAAGGGTGCGTTCCCATTTTCGGGAGGGCGGGGGGTGAGGGGGGGGATGAGAGAATAGGGCTCATTTGCACCAAAATCTAAAGTTTGAGTTTAAAAATAGACTAACGCTCCATTTCAAGTACGGATAATAAATAGAATGGAAGTAGCTAAGTGTGCCATCTCTTAATAAGAAGCCCACAGAGGACTTGCATTAATGACTAGATAATAATTAGCACTTAAATTATTTATACCCAAAGGGATGCCTCTAACTTCACCAAATCTTATTCCCCCCATAAACCTATCAAAGAACGTAATGTGCAAACAGAAGCTGTACCTCCTCCTTCCCACAGCTTTCTCTCCACCCATTCACGCCCTGGCCTTCCCGGTGGCATGTTTTCTCATCCACTCATCCATGCAACCACTCGCTTATTCAACAAACACCTATTGAACCCCAACCTTGTGTCAGGACACATGCCAAATGGGGGTATGGGATGGCTAATAAGGCTCGATCTTGCACTCAATTAATTTACCCAAAGTAATCCAGTCACCCAAAGACAGGCACCAGCATAAAGGCGAGAGAGGTTTGTGTAGGTGTCATGGGGTAGCTAAGGGGCATTTGACGTGTGCCAGGGTGTTATGATTTCAACTGACAGGGACATGGCCCTAAACTAAGTGAAGGGCCTGCTGACTCGTAGCCTTTGATGAAGATCCACCAATGAATCTGGAAGGTCATCAGGTTTTGCCAGGAGCTGAGGAGAAGATTCTTTCCCCCAAATCAGTGAGACAAGACATGTATGAATCACCTGGTGAAGGAGGGCTCAGCTCCTGGGAAATGTTCTGAAGGTATCAGTTGTGTGCCTTCTTCTCTTCCGCCCCTCCCTCCTTCCCTCCATCTGTCCCTGGTTTTCCTCCTCTACTCTCTCCCTATAAATCTGTACACTTGTATGCTGTATGTGATGATGTCAATGTATTATGGGTATTTTAAGGATTTATATGTTTATGAATCTATAGATTTATAGGTGTTTGTGTTCAGTGACAACTTACATAAAATCAGGCTGGTAGATGTCTCCTTGGAGAACTCTACTGATGCCTGGCAGAAAGACATCATACCTAATTACAGAGACTGGAGTCTTCAGCGGTCGTTATGAAATAAATTTAGTTTCAGTAAAGAGGCATCAGAGCGGTTCATTTTGAAAGAAGTAGTGGCAAAGACATAGCACCAGCCGAACTTGCCCTGCAAGCCTCTTCTTTCTGAGGGGTACGGTACTTGAAGAAAAGTTGGGTCATGTATTTCCCCAGTTTGCCACAGGCCCCACCTGTCCTTATTGTCTTACTCCCTTTACCTGACTAGATCTCGAAGAAATTAGTATCCACAGACCATGGTGGAGTGGACAGGTCCTGGGCCTGAGAGGAAGGAGGCCTGGGTTTGCTCCAGTCCAATCTCTCTTCTCTCGTCTAGGCTGATTTCATTGTCATAGAACCTAAGGTCCCTTCCTACCCCTAGATTCAGTAATTCTAGTCTCTATCTGGATAGAGAGAGATGTCCACAATATGGTCATAAACCAAGAGCAGTATGTTAAAACCGAAGAAATGTGTTAAGCTGTCTTGCAAAAAAAAAAAATGTCCTTTGAATGAGTGTGTTAAATAATAGCCACTGGCCTGGGTTTA
Organism: Canis lupus familiaris; assembly: GCF_011100685.1. Classification (NCBI taxonomy): domain Eukaryota; kingdom Metazoa; phylum Chordata; class Mammalia; order Carnivora; family Canidae; genus Canis; species Canis lupus. Next base: position 40,073,276 of record NC_049246.1, on the reverse strand, counting down.
GCCTTGATAATGACATCTAGGCAGTGAGGACTCACGGCCCTCTCCTGGGGATTCCGCTGGTGGCCATCAGTGAATCATCCCCAGTGGCCAGTGAACTTCCACACCTGGTCTTCCTTGGCGGGTCACAGGCCTATGATGTGTTTCAGGTCCCTCCGGGTCGCCGGGTCTGAATGGCTTGCATGGTTTAAAGGGTCAGAAAGGAGCCAAAGGTGCTTCAGGTAAGAGGAAATCCTTTGCGAGAGATTGAACTGCGATCAGCAGACGGTGAGAGGCTGCTGGGATTCCTTCACTGCACACGATCGGGGTGCCGGACTGAGAAGCTGGCTTAGCTTAGAGACACAGTCTTGGACTATTATTAGGACTGAAGATGACTTATATAAAAAAGGACCCCTGAGAAGACCCAATTTAAGAAAGAATGGCTGGTTAACAGTGACTTCTGTTGATGTTGCTTGGGACTGTTTCTCTGCTAAAGATTCATTTTTCTTTTTAAAGATTTTATTTATTTATTCATGAGAGACACACAGAGAGAGGCAGAGACACAGGCAGAGGGAGAAGCAGGCTCCCCGCAGGGAACCCCATGTGAGACTCGATCCCAGGACCCCGGGATCACGTCCTGAGCCAAAGGGAGATGCTCAACCACTGAGTCCCCTGGGTGTCCCTCTGGTATTTTAAGATAGTGGATGTTTGTTGCTTTAGTGTCTCAGCAAAACAGCTCACAATCAGATGAGGCAGCTGGAATCAGACACGGAGGTTTGAGGGTCTTTGGGTGGCAGATCGGATTGTTGGGCCGCCAGGTTTGATACTGTGGCTGGAGTGAGACTGAATCTTGATATAGTTTGGAAGGCCAAGAATTAATGTAGGGCACATAGGATTCACCTTAGTGGCTCTTCCAAAGAGTCTGGTGAAATGGGTGCCTCCCCCAAGAAACCAGTGATGTTCTCACTTTTCGATGAAACTCCGCAATGGTTGGTTGTTATCTCCATGCTAATCCCCACCTTACATTTCAAGCCAGTGTATTCATAGTTACTTATTGCTGGATCTCATTTGGGGTCTTATGCTTTCTGGGATAGAGGTTGGAACATTGATACACTGTTGTGGGGTTTTTTTGTATGTGGGTTTTTTTTTTTTTTTTAATCTGGGAAATAACCATAAAACGAACCCATGGCTGATGGGGTGTAAGCAGTGATGACCACCGACCCAGGGAGGGCTTTGCAGCCTTTAGGGCCCCACCGCTGCAGCAGGTGGTTGGTCTCAGCACAACCGGCTGTGTCCCCGTCACCCTGTTTGGAGGCAGTTTTTCTCCAGGAGCCACAACAGGGACCAAGAGGGAGAAGACCCGGACTAATGCTGTTTCCCTCATCAAGGTTTGCACGAAGTGGGCCCACCCGGTCCAGTGGGCGTACCTGGGCTGAAAGGGGAGCCGGGAGACCCTGGGAGCCCAGGAATTTCTCCCCCAGGCCTTTCTGGAGAAAGAGGCCCCCCCGGCCCCCCAGGTAAGAAGCGGCATGCTCTGCCCTTCTCTCAATAAAAACCTAAATCAAAACCTTGCAAATGGGACGAGGCTGACAGCTGACCGTGTCCCTCCTCAGGGAGACCTGGAGCCCCTGGTCCTGCAGGTGCCACAGGAAGAGCTGCTGAAGGTCACGTTCCTGACCCAGGTCCACCCGGAGATGTGGGTCCTCCTGGCCCCGATGGTCCGAGAGGTATGGGACAATCCCGGCAGGGGGTGGTGGAGGCTTTCCGTGCAGGTCCCCAGCTCTGGAGGGACGTAGGACCAGATGGAGCCAGAGCTGAAGGCCCTTAGCAGCGCCGTCAATGCGGCAGGTGGCCGAGGTGGGGGTGCGGGCGGCGGGCTGTCCCCGGCCAGGGCGGCTCTGTGCACCTCCTCCCTGGGGACACAGGTGGCCCTCGGCAGGGCCTGCGTCGTGGCAGCAGGACCTCTGGTCCCGGGCACCTGCCACCCGAGCTGCCGCCGCCAGCGGCAGGCCTGGCACTCGCAGCACAGAGGTCCCCAGGGGCTGCTCGCAGGACACGCCGTCCCTCCGGGCGCAGGACAGGGACAGAGTGGGCGCCGACTGGGCCGGGGGGGCACCCAGGGGATCACGGAGGGCGGCCCCAGGCCCCCAACCACAGCTCCCTCGCAGGCCCACCCCAACTGCCTTAAGTCTTCAGGCCGATCATCAGGGTGGGCTCAAGTATTATGCGATTCTATTTTTGGCTGAGAAAAATTAAAACGCTCCCAAATACCCTAGGCGGTATGAGAAGCTGAGGGGGCACAGAATTCGGGCTCACCTCGTGGGTATAGACGCCTGTTTTCAAATAGAGTTGAACGTTTAATCGAGTGAATATATTCCTCTTCCGTCACCAGATTTTCTCCAAAGCCTTTCATCTATGTGTCAGTTCGCCCGTCTGTCCTTCTGTCCGTCCATCCATGCGTCCTTCTACCCGATATTAAGGCAGTGGGATGACAATGCAAAGAGAAGCCACTTGTCTAACGGTTACTAACAGGCCACTTACGCCACCGCCCAGCTCGGGCTCCGCGAGACAGTCTCTGTTGCACTCCCGACACCGCGGGCTTTGTCGTTCTTCTAATTCCCTTCATCTCTCGCTTGCATTCAGTTCCTTTCCTTAAGAAGCTCTCAGGCGGCCAGCTGTCACGTTGGTCTTTGACTGAAAGAAGCTTTTTGCCTCCTCCCCGCGGTCAGGAGCGCCCGGGCCCCCAGGCCCCCCTGGGAGCGTTGACCTTCTGAGAGGGGAACCAGGAGACTGTGGGCCGCCGGGGCCTCCAGGTCCCCCGGGCCCACCCGGCCCTCCAGGACACCAAGGCTTCCCAGGATGCGATGGAAAAGACGGCCAGAAAGGTAGGAACGCAGGTCGTTTCTCAAGTCGGGCATGAAGACCCTTGCTGTCCCTCCCTTCGGGGCCTGGGCTTCTGCACCAGCACCGGGGAGCCCTCCTTTCCGATGGACAGAGTCCCTGCATCCCAAAGTGCATTCCCTGACTCTCCCAGAGTCCGAAGGCTCGGGTGACGGTTGGACATGTAAGGGGAAGAAACACAAGTTCATCCTCAGCCCCTAATGAAACACACTTGATGGTCTAAAGACCCGAGCTGAACAACAGAAATAGAACACGAGCTACCCACGCAACGAAAAGGCGTGGTAGCCTCATGCTAAAAAAGTAAACAGAGGGATCCCTGGGTGGCTCAGTGGTTTAGCGCCTGCCTTCGGCCCAGGATGTGACCCTGGAGACCCGGGATCGAGTCCCACATCAGGCTCCCTGCCTGGAGCCTGCTTCTCCCTCTGCCTCTCTCTCTCTGCCTCTCTCTCTCTCTCTCGAATAAATAAATAAAATCTTTAAAAAAAAAAAAGTAAAGAGAAATAAGTGAAATGAGCTCCGATATTTCCTTCGACATAATATATTCAAGTGTTGCCACTTTGGCATATTGTCGTTGATATAAACTGTCAGTTATGCAACAATCAGGGCCGTTTGTACAAACCTGGTTTCTCTCCCAGGTAAGACATCGTCCTCCCCAGCTTTGAAGTCTGGTGCGTGTTTCATTATTTACAGGACAGCCCAGTTTGCACGTGCCAATTTCAAGGGTTCAGGAGCCACATGTGGTTAGTGGCTGCCGTACTGGACAGTTCCGTTCGAGACGGTTGATCTTGTCTTTTTATATTCGTGAGACAGTCTCCATTATTGAATCCCCCCACTTTTTAAAGCTGAAATGTTTTTTAAGTCATTTTTTAAAAATCTAATTTGCTGATACTTAACTGTAAGTTCTTGGTCACCAGGATTTCAGAGAGTTATTCATTTCATAGCACTTTTTCTTGTCGAAAAGGGACCAAGAATGGTTTTCCATTTTAATTCCCTTATGTCATAGATAAGGAAGCTGGATACCAGAGAAGCAACTGTCAAAGTCTGCCCAATAACTGGCTCCCTGCCTAACTTCTGAACCAAATAGGAAATAAAGCAAAAGATTAGGGCAAAATGAAGGCCAAAATCACCACAAGGCTGTCGTGACTAAGTGCAAATGGCATCCCTGTAATGGTGCAGTACGCAACCTGCACAACAGTACACAACAACCCTCTTCAACTTCATTAGCAATGAAATCAATTTCAGAGAATGTGGCTTATATCTGCAGGTATGTGGGCTTCCAGTTCCTAAACCCCAGAACTGGACAGACACACTAGCATGCTAGTCACCAAAAGGAAGGAGGAGGCTAGCTGAACAACCTTGTTCCTTTTCCAAATAAGACACTCCTTCTTCCCAGTTGCTACTCTAGAGAATGAACCGCCACCTGGAAATATTCTTTAGGATTGGGAAAACAGGATGCAGTGTAAGTAACAGTGACCAACAAAAGGATATACAAAGACTTAGAAGTACTGATGAAACCATAAAGCGTGCTGCTTAACTCCCATTCCAGGGGGCGTATGGTCCAAAGAGTGTTTAACTTCAGCTTACCTTTTCAGACTTAGTGGGAAATACTTAATCTATTCCACAAACACTTATTAGGCCCCTACGGGATTCTAACGGTGAGCAGGTTTAAACAGGGTCCCCACTCTTACTCAGCATAGTTTCATGGGGGGAAGACAGACATTCACACCAAAGGATCCAGGGATAGAAACCGAGGCAGGTGCTTCAAGTAGGGGACACTCTTCTATGATAGCATGATAAGAGCAGGTGGGATTGGGATGGGGTCCCAGAGGGGGCTTCCTCCGAGGAAGGTGAGGCTGGCTGGGCTCTCTCCAGAATGAGGCCCTGCTGGGCACCGAAGAAGAGAAGGGACTGTGCGAGTAAGGCCCTGAGCTGCTGCCCTTCCTGGTTTTCCCTTCACTTCTGGTCCTCTGTCTCTAGAGAAAGTTCAGGATGACAGGGCTTTTCATTCTACTTTGGTCTTATCTCCGTCATGAAACCAATTCCCTTCGTCCTTTTGACAACACTTGTGTTTCCTTCAGCCAGAGGCAGCTCCTCACAGCTTTGCAGAGAAAAGTGAGAGACTCATCCGGATTCTCAGGCTGACTGTGCCCTGAATTTTGTTGGAGTGAATCTCTGGGTTCAGTCCATCAGACTGTTCTTAGCTTGATGCTGCCTCATTCCAGGGCCCCGTCTTTACATCTTTATGTTCCTTTTAGGACCAATAGGATTCCCGGGGCTGCAGGGGCCTCAGGGACTTCCTGGGCTCCCTGGGGAGAAGGGTCTGCTGGGCATTCCAGGCCGGCGAGGGCACCCCGGTCCTCCAGGTAAGCTCCTCACGCCTAATGATCTCCCCCAGCAGCCTGCAGACAGCCTTCTTTTCGGTATTGACCCTGTGGGTCAACTGGAAGCTCATAATTATTCTGAAATTGCCTGCGACTTCGAAGGAGTTAAGCTGTATTTATTTCAGACCTCAAGACACAATCTGATGTTTGGTAAACTAATATTTATTATTAGAACGAGTGGGTCTGCAAATTAGGAGTTGATTTTACATACAAGATTTCCGAGGTAAATGAATCTGTGTCCCCTCACACGAGAGGCAAAGAGTGATTCGATCACTGTATGTGAGGACCCTATTCATTTCTGTCCCTGAACTCCTGCTGATTTTCCTGGATATTTTTTTAAACTTCTTCTGTGAAGTACAGTAGTTCCTACGAAGACGGACAGGCTATTCAGTGTCAGCTCAGCATCGAACACGTTTTCATCAGAGGGGTCAAAGTAAGCCAGGGAGGAGTTGGAAGGGCAAACAGACATGCGTATTTGAGACTCACAGAAGTAATATCTCTTGAGATCCTAAATCCACAGCACGGTGATGTGGTGTCCGTTCAGAGTATTTTGCAATCTCCTAAATTAGCACCGTGGTCCGAAGAATAAATAGATTGCACTGGTTTATGATGGATCGGAGAACTACATGAGCAAGAGCTTATTCTTGGATTCATCTCCTATTTCCTCTCTGGGCATAACCTATAAAACTTGGCTAAATAATATGAAACTTTCAGAAGCCTGCCAATGAACAGAATTTCTCTATATGTTGAATTAGGGCATATTTGCTGTACGAAATCAACTGAAATTTTGTATCATGCAAGAGAGCTTCATGTCACGTTTTTCTGGATGTGCAAGCTCTATTACTAAAGCCGAGCTGTTCTTGTCAGTGACATGGATGGGGACTTAGTTATGTAAATAAGATGCCATCCTTCTGCTCATCATTGATGCCATCCTCAAAGTATTATGTATAATTCTCGAATAACCGATTTTGCTTTTGCCCTAACTGACAAATTTAAAATCTCTTTCCACCGTCTGAAAATCGTCGCGTGGCTTCATTTTCCGACTTTGGATCTCTCCAGGTTCCAGAGGTAAGCACTGCAATAAAATTAGTAATTTCCTCTAAAATCTGGCTTCTACTTATTTCTGTGCTGGCCTTTTTCACTGTACTTGTGAGTTATGCTTTGTTACGTTTTCATAGATGGGGCGCTGTAATTATATGAGGCTTCAGTGCCTTGGCTTCCTCATTACAGATACAGTAACCCCATATTAGAGCATCCTAAAGCCAAGTCTCATTATAGGTTGTCAGGACAGAGTAGACACTCAGCTTACATAATTTCAATTCAGGCCCAGAGCGTGAGTGCTTTCTCTGTCAAATGCTGCAGAGCATACCAGTGTTAAGTTTCTTTTATACATTCTGCGATATAAATACATAGAACGTCCCTAAAATAAGTAGTATCAACAACATGAAAAGATAGGTCCTTCACACCCAGTAAGGGGCTGTGACAAGGTTTTCCCATAATACCGAAGTCCATTTTCAAAGAGCAAATTTCCTTGTGTGTTACAATGAAAATGCTATTCTTCTTTTCAACTAAGTGTTCGCTTGCCCCTCCACAATGCCAAGCAACATATTATTTTGTGTCTGGGGTTTTCAAAGAGAGTGAAAAGAGTTTCTTAAAAGAAGAAAAGCGGCACAGTGAGCGCACGCATTTGTTCTTTCCAGGCATCTCTTATTAATCCTAATGAAAATTTACCTTGGGGCTCCTGGGTGGCTCCCTCAGTGGTCAGGTAAGCATCTGCCTCCAGTTCCGGTCATGATCTTGGGGCCCTGAGATCGAGTCCGGGATCGGGCTCCCTCCTCAGCGGGGAGTCTGCGTCTTCCTCTCCCTCTGCCTGCTGCTCACCCTGCTTGTGCTCTCTTGCTCTCTCTCTGTTGAATAAATAAATAAAATCTTAAAAAGGAAAAAGAAAATGTGCCCTGAATGCAGGAGCTTACACAAGAGACACTTTCACCGCTTCCGTTCAGCTTCTGGTTTAGTAAGAAGTAAAGAAAAGCAATATCAGAGTTTAAAAAGAATCTGCTATTTTAAATGTTTGTGTTTAAAAATCACAGCTTCAGAAAAAAAAAAGAAATAAAAATCACAGCTTCATATATAATGTTTCCACTTCCATCCTTTTAGTGTCTCTCTGTGTCTGTTTATGTATAAACTCATTTGAAGATAACTTAGGATCCTAAATAGGAAGCACTCACTGGGCAAATGCCCACCCCTCTCCCACACCATTCCCTTACCTGCTTCCTTCATTCCCCCAGAATTCACAAGATTGCTCAGGGAAAATACAAAATATTCATATTCATCTCCCTCAAGTCACTCAGAGTGCAACAGCCACCTTTTACATTAAACTGTATGTACTGTAAAGATACACCCAACTCAGTGTTGGATGCGGTTTCATACAGTATTTTATAAGAGATTAAATTCCAAACAGCTGACAAGGGCTCAAGTCTGTCTAGGGTTGTTGTTTTTTTTTTTTTTTAAGATTTATATATTTATTTATTTATTTATTTATTTATTTATTTATTTATTTATTTATGTATTTATGTATGTGTTTATTTATTTGAGAGAGTGAGAGAGAGCATGAGCTGGGGAAGGGGCAGAAAGAGAGGGAAAGAGAGAGATCCTCAAGCAGGCTCCCCACTGAACGTGGAGCCGGATGTGGGACTTGATCCCAGGACCCCAAGATCATGACCTGAGCTGAAATCAAGAGCTGGACACTTACCCACCTGAACCACCCAGGTGCCCCAGGTTCAAGTCCGTTCTGCGCAGACACATTAACTACTGTGTAGCCTGTGTTGCCACGACGGCCTACATTTCCTACAGTTTTCTTGCTGCCTAATCACTGCTGTTCCTAAACTTATTTTGCACATTTGTATGAATTTTAAGAAAACCACAACTGATAAGCAGTGTGTTTTTAAAATATGATGTGTCTCTTGGAATTCGTCACAGGGACGTGAAGAGTTCTGTGAGGCAGTGTGGTGTCCTGGTGAAGGGCACAGATTTGGAGCCGGGCCCCTACTGGATTTTAACCTAGATTCTGCCTAAGGTTCTCTGTGAGACCTTAGATATGTCACTTATTTACCTGAGCCTGGGTTTTCTTACCTGTAATACTCCAGTAATAGCAGCACACACACACGGGCTTGTTGGGAGTCTTTAATCGTAGAGCACTTAGCACGGGGCCTGGGACGTGATGAGGCATTCATTAAGTGTTGGCTGTTATCATTATTGGTTAGTGTTATTATGATTTCTTTGCTCTTGTGGAATATTTGCAGGGGGCCTGAATGGAGCTTTAGGAAAAAATATCTTAAAGATGTGAACGCAACCAAGAAGGAAAAACATGCAAACCTTTAGAGCAGTGATCATGCTCCAAGTGAGATCCCCAGATGGGCCCCATTAGCCTCACCCGGCAACTTGTTAGACGTGCAGATGTCAGGGTCTACCCCAGATCTATGTGCTCAGAAGCTCTGGGCTCTGACCAGCTGGCCAGATGATTCTGATGTGCTAAAGTCAGAACCGCAGCTTCTTAGCGCTGAGCGATGGTGAAGCTCTGGCTGACACTGGAGCCTTCTGGGGAGTTCTAAAAATTCCCCATGTCAAGGTCCCAGCCCCGGAAATTCCTATTTAACAAGCTTAGGTGGGATCCCAGCACCAAACCAGTTCTCTCTCTCTCTTTTTTTTTTTTTTAAGATTTTATTTATTTATTCATGAAAGACACACACACACACACACACACACACAGAGAGAAAGAGAGAAAGAGAGAAGCAGAGACATAGGCAGAGGGAGAAGCAGGCTCCATGCAGGGAGCCTGATGTAGGACTCGATCCCGGGACCCCAGGATCATGCCCTGGGCCAAAGGCAGGCACTAAACCACTGAGCCAACCAGGGATCCCTAGCACCAGTTCTTTTGAAAACCTCCGAGGGTGGGCTTATTGTATAACCAAGCTTGAGGGCACTGCCCATGCCACGGGCTCCCCAGTTGGATCACTACTTGTGGGGCAGGACCCCACAATCAGTAGGTTCAGAGAGTTCCCTGGAGAGTTCCAACCAGCATGCACTCAGGGTTGAAGGTTGCTGCTTGGAACCTTGAAATTCTGTCTCCACGAGTCACAGATGCTGTGGAAGCCCAAGTGGCCGAAATGTAGAACATAAGACTGGAGACACATGACGTTGAGTGTAGGATCCCCGCAGGTTGTCCTCCCGCTCCTACCTGTGGCTGACTCCCAGTTGAAAGTGGCCCAAAGATCAGAAATCCAGTGGAGGTCACCAAACGACTGCTGCCTCAAGCAACCTTCACTATTCCGTCCTTCTTTGGCTTTTTCTGAGATCCCATTCATTCGGTCAGCCGTGTATTTAACAAAATGCTTTCTGGAAGCTTTTCACGTGCCCCCACAGTGAACAACAGTCCCACTTGCATGGAACTTATTTGGACTGTTGAGCATTCTTTGATTCTCTGGTGTAGTGTCAGAAGCCTGTCCACCTTGAGAATGCGGAAGGAGCGTGTTTGTACGATTTGGGTCCATCACACAAGCAGTGATTCCAATTTCAGGTGAACCAGGGCCTCCTGCAGATGTGGATTCGTGCCCCCGCATCCCCGGGCTTCCTGGGGTACCAGGCCCAAGAGGACCAGAAGGAGCCATGGGGGTCCCTGGAAGGAGAGGGCCCCCAGGACCAGGTACGAGGAGGCTGGCACCAGTTGTTCATATGCTTCTGGAGTGAAGATCTCGGGGTCTTGCTTTGTAGTCTTTACCCTGGAGCCTAAGCAGCTCGTGAGTATGGGGCAGTGTAAGCTCCTCCCACTTATACATTTTCTACATTTACCCAAAGGTTTGATCATGTCCTAACTGGGTCAGCACAAGCCTGCTATTTTTATGCTGAATTCCTACTTGAATCTTTCATACTTGGGCAGCTTTGAGGCATGAGGTTTTGAAGCCTCTTACACAACAAAGTAGTTGCTCTATTAATAGTCACTAATAGCTGTCCACTTGATTTTGAATTACAAACACTTGAATTGGGGCTTCGTGGAACAGAAGCAGCCCAGGAGAAGAGGGAAGGGAGTGTATCGCTTGGAGGAGGGAGAGAGAAAAGGGGGAAAGGACCTTTCTAAATTATGGCCAGGACCGGAGTGTTCATTTGATTGATTCGAGCATTGCTCATGGTCAGGGTACCAGGATCCTTATTTAAATCCTGAAACCAAACTGTCCCTTTAGAAACTGTCTTCCAAATCCTTTATTTTCTCTTCACAAATCCCCACCCAACTGGTCTTTTACAAAGAGATTAGGGAGTCCGGGCTGGTCAGCTAGAGATCACTGATCTCTTCAGACCAATAGGCAGTGCCCATGATTCTAGACACCCTCTGTGCAAATTACCCTATTTTCTTTCCTCTTTTCCCACTGCCCAGGTGTAGCTTTGGCCCTTTTTTGGTTCAGGGCCAAAGGAATTGGAAATAGAACTTGAGTTTTGCACCACCCATTTTTTTGTGTGTGTGTTTCCCCAAAGCCAAAAAACAGCCCAAAAGGTATCCCCTCTGCTAGAGTCTTAGTAGTTCTGGGGTAGTGTCCAGAACAGCTCTGGAGCCTCCCTCGGATTGATATGGGGTTTTTGTTTTGTTTGTATTTACTGCACTGCATCTGTGTTTATGCACTAAGATAATTGGGTGTCATTGGAGCAACTTCCTTTAACCCTGCGGGCGAGCTTAGTTCTTTGGCACACACTGCATGGACAGAGCTCTCCCATCCGTCAGAATAACTCATCACTCAACCTACTTCTTAAACCAACCCCCCTGTTGTGTATTTGTTTGCAGTTGAGGGCTGGGACCTCCCCCCACTGTAACACACACTCCGTTAAAAAAATCAACTTTCAAATAGAAGATACGGCCGGTAATGGGGTTCTGCAAATTTATTTCAATAAATACTTCCAGATCCTCTGCACTCTTTCAAAAGTGCGGTAGTAGGTATGGTAGGCGACACAAATGTGAATAAGATGTGTTTTAACCCCCACCCCTGTGCCTCACAGCCTCATGGCAGGAATAGCTGATAGAACATAAGTAGCTCAAAATAATGGAAGATCATGATTTCTGTTTTTGTGGAGTTTCTGGCAAAGGCCTGACGACGGTGGGACAAGGAGAGGGGAACTTCAATGTCAAGGGGTGCAGGACTGGACTGCTGGGACCCAGGCAAGAGCTGGCCTTTGCACAGAGCCTTGAAGGAGAGAGAGGGCTTTGAGGAACCAGAACTGTCCAGTGGGGAGATGGCCGGGGCGTGGGTGGGGGAGGTTGGCCTAAGAGCCTGGTTACTCACTAGACACATCCTTGCTACTCAAAGTGTGAGTTAGACCTACCAAGTTAGAATCTGCATTTTACAAGGATCCCCAGAATATTTGTGTGTGTGTGTGTGTGTGTGTGTGTGTGTGTGTATTCAAGTTTGAGAAACCCTAACCATATTATATGAGTCCTGTCTTTGGAAGACTCAGCTAAGAGTGACACCATCCTTGGTGACTCAATCCTAACTGTAGGTTAGAATCACCTGGAGGGGCTAGAAAGAATAGTGATGCCTGGGCCTCCTCCCAGACCAACAGAATGCAGAGAGAGGGAGAGCTCGAGTATCCGTGTTTTGAAAAGCTCCCCAGATGAGTCTAGTGGACAACCCGGATTGAGATCCACTGCTGCCCCCCCAATAGCAGCTGAGACTAGTTGGGCAGTCAGGCTCACCCACGATGGTGGCTTTGGAAAACAAAGAAAGCAATTGGGAATAAAAAAACCAAATGGGCAAATAGTTGGCTTGGGCACATACAAGATTCTCTCTTATAGATTGTGAGCTTGTGAAGGAGAAGTGACAGTCCCCCTGGGCCCAGGTGTGATCACCTGTCAGCTCTGGTTCTGCCCGACTCAGGGTCAGATGGGCTCATCTGTTTGCAGGTGGCCTCAGAAGGGTCTTCTCTGGCTTCCTGTGCCCTCTCCTTATTGGCGTCACTGAGTTTTCCTGCTGGCAGTGGGGACACCTGGGGTCACTGTTGTGCCACAAAGTGTGACTGTTAGTCAAAAAAAAAGGACACAGCCCTTCCCGTAGAGTGCCCCCCATTCTTCCCATGGTCTCCCAGCAGGACTGTGTTGCTCCATGGCTCAGCTCCTCCAGAGCTCCTTCCTGCCCCACTCCCCAGTACCCACGCTCGAGCCAAGCCAGTGTTCCCATCTGGGTCCCTCTTCCCTGATACGGGCCTCCAGCTCTTGTTATCAAGGACCTCTTTGCCTGCAATATATTCTTTGGCCCCCTTCCCCTGCCTGTTTCTGCTGGCCACCCTGGACACATCGGCCACACTGTCTAATTTCTAAAAGGTGACAAGTCTCCACTGAGGGTCTAAAGTGGCCTAGCCCTGCCTGATTGGGTCACCCGCAGGGCATGTTGCTCGTCATCTGTCCTTTTCTGAAGGCAGTTCTTTCAGCACGGTTTGGGGGCTGTATATGGCACCCCCAAGCTTGGTCACAAAGGATTAGCTGCCACCAGAAAGTACCACCTCCACTTAAAATGACATTGTTGGTTTCTTCTTGGCTTCCCTTCCACAACCTCTTTCATTGCTAAGCTGATTTTGTAATCAGGTGCCGCAGCTGAGATCTGTCCAGAAAAAAAACAAAAAACAAAACACACAAAAAACCACCCAAAGTTCTGGCTCTTTCCTGCGCAGTATGAGTGGGTAACAGCCACCCTAAATGTAACTGTGTCTCTTAAGTGTCCTCCACCATGGAAGGCCTAATGTTTTTCTGCTCACACGTCTCTTTGATCTACAACTTTTCCTTCCTGGGCAGGGGTGGGGGGTGACTCCAAGGCTGGGGCTTCCTGGGATGAACACAGGGGTTGTTTCCATATTGGTTTGAACTGTTGCCGCCTAATGGACCTCCCCACACCCTGTGAGAGTGTCTTTAATCTCCAAGTCAACATGTGATGCTCTCAGAGGCGGTAAGCCGTCAGGCACAGGAGGACTTTTAGGTGCAGTCATGGTCCTTAAAACAAGTTCCAAGTAGAGAACCAAGTAGAGTCCACACAGTGAAGGGCTCCGAGCCCACAGCTCGGTTAACAGGGGCCTTCCTTCCTCTGTCTGGAAATGGCCTGACAATATCTCCAAAGGGAACAAAGCCTATATCCTAACATCTGGTGGGGGGGGGGGGTGGGGGTGCCCTTTCCCTAGATCGACAGTGATCTCGCCGCCCGATGATATTTTCAGGAAGATGCCTGCTGCCTTTTCAGTGATTGGCCCGTTTGGTGGCTTGTCAGCACTTGGGCAGCCTTTTCCAGAATAGCACAGTGGCCACATGTTGCAATCATCTCGTTGGGGGGCAGGTGGGGGGAGATAAAAGAATGCTCTGAGCTCACCATCCAGGCCCTGTGTTCCTTCCAAAGCAACTGATGTTCTCTTTGAAGCTGGTGGCGAGGGACGGGCCAGGCAGCGCACAGCCGCCCCACCCGGAAAGAGGTCTCGGCCCAGTTACTGGAAAGGAGAGGCCATCCCTCGCCCAGACGGGAGAGGCAGAGGCCTCCTTTCTCACTTACTGAATGATAACCGTGTGCGCAACACAGTCCAGGAATTGCCTGACAGTCCAAGAGAATTTGTTTAAAACCCCCAAGTGCAATGACAGCACCCCGAGAGCCCGGAATACTGGGAAGCCCCCCGCTAGCTCGCCCAGCATGGGAAGGGGAGGCGAGGGCCCGGGGCTGGCTGTGGGGACAGAAGCAGGAGGTTGGCATGGGACACCCTCAGGCAGGCGAGATTAGATCAGAATTTCAAAAGCAGTGAGATTTGGAGGGGCAGGTATTTCAAATGGCTATGAGAGGGGGGTCCTGTGTGAGACAGGAAATCGAGGGGGGCAGCCATCTGATCACCCGAGTGTGGCAGTCCCCTCCGTCTCTCCCGGACTCTTCCAAGGGGTGGCTCTCCCCTCCTTGGAAGAACGAGTCCAAGAGTGAAAAAGTCTTTAAGTCATTTAAGTCTTTAAGTCATTAAGTCTCTCCGACTTAATGGTTGGCTTTGGGGTGATTCATGGGAGAGGGAGAGAGGGAGAGAGAGAGAAAGGAAGGAAAGAAAGGAAGGAAGGGAAGGAAGGAAGGGAAGGGAAGGGAAGGGAAGGGAAGGGAAGGGAAGGAAGGAAGGAAGGAAGGAAGGAAGGAAGGAAGGAAGGAAGGAAGGAAGGAAGGAAAGGAAAGGAAAGGAGGAAAAAAGGAAAGGAGGAAGGAAGGAAAGGAAAGGAGGAAGGAAGGAAAGGAAGGAAGGAAAGGAAAGGAGGAAGGAAGGAAAGAAGGAAGGAAGGAAAGAAGGAAGGAAGGAAAGGAAGGAAACAAGTAGACACCAGAACCCTGGGGGGCTCGTCGTCAGGTAACCCAGGCTGATGGCAATGCGCTCCTCCCCAGACAAGGACCGTGTCTGGTACCCACGAAAGGAGATGGTGGCTCATGAGTTGATGCCTTGCACAAAAGTAACCAAACACCTAAAGAGCCGGTGTGACGGCTGCCAAGCCCCACGTCTACGTCCTCCTGGGGGCGCACCTGAGCGCCGCAGCTCATCCCGAAGCAGGGCCTGGTGGCCCATGGCACAGCCTTGACCCCTGGGGTCTCCAACAGTCACCTTCCCGAGCCTCAGTCTCCCCACTGGTAGGCAGATGACAGCGACGGTCACGTTGAGAAGCCCCGGCTGGTTAATCCCCGCACAGGCTGGTACCTCCCGCCTCCTAAAGCCTTAGTATTTTTAAAGAACCGCTGCTCTTACATCGCTCTAAATTTAACTTGATCTCCCGACTGAATCCTCTGAAATTTTACTTAGTCCTCCACTCGGCTTTCTAAAAAAAAAAAAAAAAAAAAAAAAAAATCGTTACTAAGGACAATCTTTAATTGTAGAAGTCATCATCTATGTTCAATGTTTTTTTAAAAAAGTCAAACATACCAGAATATGAGGCGACGTGAAGGGCCCCCCCCCCACCATCCCCCCAGCCCGGCTCCACATGGTGGCCGTGGCCACGATGGCTTAGTCCTGGGGCCCGTGGCTCGGGCTCAGGGTCTAACTCCCCCGCCCGGTACCTGGGACAGCGACACGCGCTATCGGGGTGCAGCCCCACCAGGGAGCCCGGGCCGCGCCAGGTACACGGGCCGGGGAGGGGGGCTCGCAGGTGTCATACGCGGTGTCACCCCTCCATCCTGATCTCTCTCGCAGGGTGCAAAGGAGAGCCGGGACTGGAGGGCAGGAGGGGCGAGGCCGGCCTCCCAGGACCTCCGGGGCCTCCCGGAAGCACAGGGGACGCAGGAGAAGCCGGTTGCCCCGGAGCACCAGGTAACAAGTGTCCAGCTTCTCTTTGTTTCCTTGACACCACAGATCTGGGAACTGTGTGCAGGACCCCGGCCCCTCAAGTGGCTTGCCCAGCTGATCCTATTAAATGCATTTGCCTTAGGTTTGGGCTCACCAGGTGTTAGGGAGGCAGAGGCCCCCCAACCCCCTGCACTGATCCGCAGCCCCAGTAACGAGGAGTCTAGGCCTACCCCCCCCCCCCCCATTTAGTAGTTTCCCAGACTGCTGTTCGTGATCATAAAAGGCTCGGCTGTTTCAGCTGGGCAAGCCTGGCCGTGCAGGCGATGGCCCCTGAGGGCCGTGCTGAGGATGGGGTGGCGGGGGGTTCTCGCCTTCCACCGCCGGCCCAGTCGCTCGGCCTGTTTTCTGGGTTCACATCATCTTATCGCACAACTGTTGATGCATTTGTATAGGATACAAGGCCCCTTCTTAGGGAAAAAATTGGGGATTGGCACTGGGCGAGGAGAGGGACAAGGCATTCCAGAAGAGTCGTTTGAAATATAACGTGCACCCAGGCAATATGCCGGGAGCTGGGGACCCAAAGAGCCCCCAGGCACCGTCTCATCTTCGAGAGGATCTCCCAGGTGGGCGACGAGAAGGAGTGAAGGGGGTGGTGAGGTCTGTAACGAGAGGGCGCCTGCGCCTCCTCTTCAGCCAGTTGCGGTGTGCAGTGAGGCTCGGCGCTGCCCACGCTCTGCTTCCCAAGCCCAGGCCCCCCGCCCGTGCCACCTTGACAGGTCACACCAAGCACGTGAGCAGGCCCCATCCGGCGCCCAGGCCCGCACTCTAACCTCTGCTTTGCAGTATAGATGGGGAGAGCCTGCCCGTCTTCCAGAAGTGAGGTTAAAAAAAACAAAACAAAACCAACTTTTGGTCTCACCTTTGCTCTTGGCACTTGGAAGTAGCCACTGGCCTCCTTCAGCCGGTCAACCCCTTAGAGATGCCAGGGAGACGGGCCCCGCTCGCCTTGCGATGAGCTCTTCGCTTCCCACCTGCCAGCAAGAATGTAGGACCAGGCCTCCCTCCCCGCTCCCAGCCTCCTAGAAGAAGGTGCTAGTTGTGCATGGGACCCCCCCGTCCCCTGCATCTCCGAGATGGGCCAGAGGCCGAGAGAAGTCTGCGAGGTGTAAGGAAGACCCGCTTGGGCGACCCCCTCCTCGGATGAGCAGGCTCCCGGTCCAGTCCCAGGTGTCACCACAGGGGTGACACCAGCCCATCCTTTTTTTACTTCCTAACACATTTCATGGTTTGTCATTTCTCTCGTTCAGATAGGATGTAAACTTTAGGAGGGCAGGGATTTTTGCTCGCTGTTTGGTTTGTAGTTTCAAGGGTTTATTTAAATCCCAGTTGGTTAAAAAAATAATAAAATGAATAAGTTCTGGTTGGTTAACATGCAGTATAGTATTAGTTTCAAGAGTAGAATTGACATGTCACCCCGGGCTCATCCCAACGAGTGCCCTCCTTAATCCCCATCACCCCCATCCACCTCCCCTCTGGCATCTATTTTTATGCTCACTCACTCTGACCGCCAGGAAGATGCTCAGAATAAACACTTGCTGCTGAGTTATCTGTATACACTGTGGTTGTATCAGGGGGTGCTCCAGGGATGGGCCGTGGGGTGCTCCTCCTCTCTGGCTCCCTGAGTGCTCAGAATGGAGGTGCTCAGAAGTGTTTGTTGAAACAACCCCCCCTAACCTGCCTTCATTTTTTTTCTTTATATCTCCAGGGCCCCCCGGGCCCATTGGGGACCCTGGGCCCAGAGGGTTTGGGCCTGGATACCTCAGTGGCTTCCTCCTGGTTCTCCACAGTCAGACGGATGGGGAGCCCACCTGCCCCGCGGGCATGCCCAGGCTCTGGACGGGCTACAGTCTGTTATACCTGGAAGGACAGGAGAAGGCCCACAATCAGGACCTTGGTATGTTGGAGCACGTGGTCACCATGTCCCTCGCTTAGGAGTACAACTTTTGGGTTAATTTTACAGATTCATCAACATTTTAAGTGACCACCCCTCTCCGGTGGGTTTTTTTTTTCTTTTGAAACAACCCTGCTAATTCCCAGTGAAATTCCTTGAAACCTGTGACCCCGTGGGGCACCAGAGCTGCTCGTTCTGGCTACCGTAGTTCTCACCTGGCTACTTACTCCTTTTTTTTTTTTTTTTTTTTTTTTTTTTTTTTACAAAAATACTTCTTTCTCAGTAAATCAAATGTAACGCATGTATAAAATGTAGCTTCTGGTGCCAGGCTCGATCCCACGACCCTGAGATCGTGACCTGAGCTGAAACCAAGAGTCTGATGCTTAATGACTGAGCCACTCAGGTGCCCCACTGGTCCATTTTCAGTAGCAGATCCGTAAGCCTCAGGGCTGGATTTCAAGCCAGGAGTTTACCTACCCAGGTGCTGGCGCCCTGTCTTTCCCAGAGCATGATGGTTGGGTGGTGGGTGCTGGAGGTATCGCTATGGCACCAGGGAGCACTGGTGGAGGAGGAGCCCTGGTACTGCCCACCCTGGGCTATGACCCCCGCTGTTAGCAAGGGTGCTCCAGGAGTGCAGGCCGAGCAGTGGCAGCTACTTACAGCTCGTTCTGCGTTGGGCCTAGCTACAGCCCTTGGCATTAGGGGGGCCTGGGGTGGCAGGGGGGCAGTGGGGGGAGAGAAGTAGTGTTTAATATCTTGTCTCTGTTTACTTTTCTCCTACTCTCCCTTCTGCATCCGGCCTCCTCCCTGCCTGGCCTCTGTTCCATCCGTCGCCTCCCACCCTGGTCTAGCCAGAGCCCACTCATAAAATCTAGGCTCCTTACAAGACGGACGAAGCCCCTAGCCTCTGCTCTGATGTCTCTACAGACACCCTGAGACAGACAGACACACACACAGACATCCCGTCCTGCCTCCCCTCCACCCCCATGGAATGCCTTTGAATTCTTTGTGCTCCTCGCTCCTCCACTCTGGCCCTCTCTTCCTGCTCTATCTCTTCTGAATAGTCGCTGTCTTCAAACCTGGGCAAATCCTTTTCCTATCTCAGGTCCTAGTGTAAATCATTCTTCCACTTAGCCTCTCTGGAAGTCTCGGTGCTCCCTGGGGCTCGCTCCTAGGGCCAGCCAGGCTGGGTTTTCACTGCCCCGATGGCCCAGCCGTCTCCCCAGCCAGGCCAGGGCATGAGCTTTGTGCGCCCCTCCAGCAGCCGGCCCACTGCTTGGCTCATGAGTGGATGTTGAGTGAACGAGGGAGTGAGGGCTGTGGCCCCAGGCCAGGGAGGTGGCAGGAATGGTCAGGTGCACACCCTGCTTTCACTGACACAGAGGCGGGCCTCGGTGGGGGCCCAGGTACGGTGGGAGGCGTGTCTGTGGGTGGCATATGCAGGAGGGGACCCCGGGCACACCAGGATGGGCTGCTCGTCTGCCACATGGTGTCGTCTTGCCTCCCAAGGTCTGGCAGGGTCTTGCCTTCCCATGTTCAGCACCCTGCCCTTTGCCTACTGCAACATCCACCAAGTGTGCCACTACGCCCGGAGGAACGACCGGTCCTACTGGCTGGCCAGTGCTGCGCCCCTGCCCATGATGCCGCTCTCAGAGGAGGAGATCCGCCCCTACATCAGCCGCTGTGCCGTGTGCGAGGCCCCAGCCCCCGTGGTGGCGCTGCACAGCCAGGACCGGTCCATCCCGCCGTGTCCACGGAGCTGGAGGAGCCTCTGGATCGGGTACTCGTTCCTGATGGTGAGCCCCGTGTGCACCCGCCACCTCGCAACACCCCTTGCTTGCCCCTTCTGTCTGGACTGGCCAGTGATTCCCCCACTCAGCCAGATGGCCAGACAGCTAGAGGACACATGATTGTGAAGACACCTGCACCCCAAACCATAGCCTCTTGAGACACGGGGCCATTCTTTCCTTCTTATTGCCGATTGGGTTTTTTTATGCTTTTGCTATAGCGTAGAAGTTGGATTTGCTTCAGTCCTCAGAGGAGGTGGTTTCATTTGTGTGCACGTCTGCGTGTCCACTACTCCTTTCCTCAGCAGGTCCTAGTTGGTTCTTCCCTGGATAATTTCAGGAAAACTGTAAAGTTAGGCCCAGGCCTCCATGTGGCACTGACTGGGTCTGGGGAAGTCTGCACCTGTCTGCGCCCTAACTCTGTCCCGTTGTCCTGGCAGCACACAGGGGCTGGAGACCAAGGAGGAGGGCAGGCCCTCATGTCCCCCGGCAGCTGTCTGGAAGATTTCCGAGCCGCACCGTTCCTCGAATGCCAAGGCCGACAGGGAACTTGCCACTTTTTTGCAAATGAGTATAGCTTCTGGCTGACGACGGTGAGGCCTGACTTGCAGTTTTCCTCGGCACCATCACCAGACACCTTGAAAGAAAGCCAGGCCCAGCGCCAGAGAATCAGCAGGTGCCAGGTCTGCATGAAGTATGGCTAGGGAACCCACAACTCACCAACATGTCTCCAGGAGAAACTTCCTCGGGGGCCCCAGGAGCCCCGGCTGTGCTAAGAGATTAATGGTGCTCATTTCAGACTCCAGTTTCAGCGGTCCCTTATGTTTCCATGTGGCTATTCCCGCCATCCCGTCATTCCTCCCTCTGTTTGGGACAGATTAAGGAAATGCTCCCCTATGGATTTGTTTGGACCTACCAACCTAGATGAAGCCCAGATATTCTTATGTTTTGGAGGATGATGGAAGAGCTGGTTTTATTTAAAATTACGCTAATTTCACAGGAAGGCAAAGAGATGATAAAGGCCAGGTTACAAATTATATTACCGAAAACTTCCCTCATTGGTTAACAGCACGTCAAGCAATTGAAGTCAATTACTCTGTGATACGTTGGGCTTCTGGATGGGTTTTGCAGGAAAAAAATAAATAGGCCAACAAATGAAACTAGAGAGTAGAGATTTCCAACATCTCAGAGTGATTCCCTCTGTAATCTGTTTCCCCGTGCACTTTAAATAATTGTAAAGCTGTGACCCAAGGAGAGGTAGAAGAAGACCCACACCGCCAGCCTTAACAGTTCATTTCGAAGCAGAATGAATCATTATGCCAGGAAGGACCACAGTTGCTGAATTCGGGAGATGTTACATTAGCATAGACACATCACAGATGAACATAAAACATGTTGTCTTCTGCATTTTTTTCAGAGAATGGAAGGGCCTACTTTGGCAACCCTTTTGAAAACTAGCTTTTATGGGGGGAAAATATATTCAATAAGGGATTAAGAGCCTAAGAGCTGTTAATGAATATTGAGGCAGTGATTCACAAAAAAATTGACTCCCTGTTGCAGTGAACTTCCAAGCAGACAGCACTTCCCCAGTCGGGGTCCAGCCAGCCTTCGGTGTGTGCGCACTAATGGGACTGAAGCCACATGGGGCTTCTCAGGCGCGTGCAGCTCACACAAAGCCTCCTGCCCCTTCCCCAGGAGCACCTGCAGAGCTGCCTCGAAGCCCACCCGGGGACGCTTTTCCCCCAAAACATAATGGCATTTTATACAGGGAAGTGACAGCGTTATCATTACGCACTTGGGAGAAAATTAAGGGCCGGCTTAATTAAACCTGGGTGAGAGGAGTCATTTAAGTCATGGTCACCCCACCAAGAGGATATGGTGCTATTTGAAAAGAAACAAAAACAACCTACAGCCTGAATTTTACGTTCCTGTTCCTGTTTTTTTACAGAAGCATCTTGTTTTGCCAATTTTAAAACCATTCTTTTTTTTTTTTTTTTGTCAGTATTCTACTAAGGCAGCAGTTTGACGCTTGGCATTAATATATTCTATAAAAGTTTAGAAGATATGCCAATTTATGATGAGTGGTTTTCTGAATAGCAAAGGTATACATTTCCTATTCTGGTAGGGATTCAGGGGCCTCATCCTAAAAATCAGAAAGCTTGTGAGAAATAAATGATGGGAAACCTGCCTTCCTCCTTCAAAAACATGTCATTTTAGAAGAAAAAAAAAACTGAGGAAATGTCTCGTGAGCACGTGACACTCATTTTCGTGCTTAGTTTCAACCCACTTAAAAATAATTGAGGGAAGAAAAACTCAATTAAAATTTTGTTTACAAGAGTTGTTTTCTTTGCCAAACATTGATTAGCAATGAGCTCTTATATGTAGAACGTATTTCAAATGAGTCTTGCTATGGGCTACTCCCGGGATGGCAATTTATTTTAATACTTTCCAGTAAAAAGGAGGGAAAAAAAATGTACACTTTAAGATGAAAGCAGAGTATTTCCTAGTTCGTTTGACCCATATACTGATTATTTTTAATCATACTATGGCATATTTATTAAATATTTTTGAACACCTGAAATTTAAGCCAATTTCAACTTCGTTTATAATTACATTTTCCTGCTTCCCCAGGCTTATTATATGTTGTTACCAAACATCAAACCTTCTAAAATTTCATCTTGTTCATTTGTGAGTTTGGTCTGAGAGCATTTCCTGAGAAGAGATAGGGTGATAAATAGAACATCAGAGACATACCTTGCTTGCGGAAGTATTTTTTTTTTTAAGATTTTTATTTATTTATTCATGAGAGACACAGAGAGAGAGAGAGGCGGAGACACAGGCGGAGGGAGAAGCAGGCTCCGTGCAGGGAGCCCGACGTGGGACTCGATCCCAGGACCCCAAGATCATGCCCTGAGCCAAAGGCAAGACGCTCACCCTCTGAGCCACCCAGGTGCCCTGAAGTATTTTAAAGACATCAGAATATTATCCTAATAAGCTTGCCAAATGCATCTTAAGACACAGGTTGAATTAAGTGGGCGATTTACTCCACGGTGAGCCTGGGATTGTGTTTGAGACTGGTTGTTCAAAATACTGACATTGCAAGAGCCCCTCTCTGAATGCTACACAGTTGTTGCCTTCGGATCTTGAAAAATTATTTTAACTGGTCTAAAGAGCAACACGGTGGAAGAAATGACTCCTTGGGTTAGAAGACTCTGCTCGCCTCACCTGTTTATGTATCAGTGTACTTGGAAATATCCTTTCTGTGTGAAGGATGAGCAAAGCTTTAGGGTGGTTCTAATCCAGGGCTGGTCATGAGCCTTCTCCAACTTTCCTTCCCAGGAGCCCCCTCCCCCACCTCCTGGCTGGAATGCACCTGGATTGTGCAGGGGGTCACAGGGCGGCAGGGGGCCGTCTGTTTCCTCCTGGTCTCTTATTCTCCATGAGTGGAGCCCATCCACGCACCTGTCCAGGTACCCAGCCTCTGTGCTGCGAGTGGTGGGTGGCTCATTCTTTCTCATCTTCCCCAGACCTAAAAACTCAGGTAAAAAGGAGGGAAAAAAAATGTACACTTTAAGATGAAAGCAGAGTATTTCCTAGTTCGTTTGACCCATATACTGATTATTTTGACCCATATACTGACCCCTTCCTGGGGATTGCTGCATCCGCCCCCCCCACCCCCCTGCCCCATACTCTTGATGGCAAACAGCTCCCACTGGATGCCTCCACTGCCTAACGCCAGTCCTTTCTCCACGAGGCAAACTTGATTTTGTTTTTAGAAATGGGTTAAAAATCATTCAATGACTCCTGAAATCCAAGTGACTTCCCGTGGGGTGACAGGCTGCCAGGCTGCCCGCAGCTCACCTGTACCCTCATCCCAGAGGCATGTCCCAGCTCTGTGACTTGCTCCTCTGCTCTTTCTCCCAGTGATAAGTAAGTTTCTCCCCGCTCAAGTAAGTTTACCTGGGACACTCTGCTCCTTTTGTTAAAAAATATTTTTGTTTGAAAGATGTTATTTATGTGTGAGAGAGGGAGACAGCACAAGCAGAGGTAGCAGCAGAGGGAGAGGGGGAGAAGCAGGCTCCCCCCACTGAGCAGGGAGCCTGACGTGGGGCTCGAGCCCAGGACCCTGAGACCATGACCTGAGCCAAAGGCAGTCCCTTAACAGACTGGGCCACCCAGGTGCCCCCACCTGCTTGTTTAAAGACTGAATGAACTTCTGGGGGAGGGTGTACGAATTTCCCCATGGAGACTTGGAGTCCCTTTCAGTGCTCCCAGTTCGACAACTGGGCTTGGCCGCTCTCAGGCTCCCTCCTCGCTCCTGTGAGGTCTCATCACGCCTCCTCCATGCTCTTGCTAAAATGCAAGCCCCTCGAGGGCAGGGCCATGCTTTGCTCAGCTTTGTACACCCCGTGCCTACGGGGAGCTGAGTGCAATATTGATAGTTGCAATATTGATAGGTTCATTGACAGTTCAGTGAGTATCGTTAGGCGTTAGGTCTGTGCACATAGGGTTCTCGTGGACAAAATGGTAATAGAAACCATTTCTTATTTCAAAACATGTGAAGCTGCCAATGTACCTGCACACCCCGAATCTCCTCTTAACAGTTATTGACAGAAAGCCAATGGATGGTCTTTAACCATCATCGCCCCCTGAAATATAGCTTACTTTTCTAAAACTGAAATTTCAGAAACGATGAGATCCATGAGATTTGGCTGAGAGAAGGCTCCTCACTGAAATGTGACCAGACTCAACTCCTGCTGTAGCCTGTCCTCCCTCCTCATGTAAGAGCTTCCTAGTCAAGATCACGCCGATGAAGTTTGTGTTTATGTGTTTGGTGCTTAGGAAAATAGTCAATGGGACGGTCCACGAAAACTGGATTTTTATCAGATTTTATTTTGAGCCTCTTACAGATTATAATAAAGCAAACCGTTCTGTGTGTTCCGGGGAGTTGCATTAGAGTTGTTTCTATCAACCCACCAAACCGAATTTGGCAATTCTTTACTTTCATTCGGTATGACCGCAAGAATAGTGGGAAAATGTGGGTTTTGGAGTTGGTTGGAATCTGGCTCTGTCACTTTCCAGCGGGGTCACCCGGGGTGAGTTACACCTACTGTCTGAACCTCATTTTCCTCATTTATAAAATGGGACATAACACCTACTCTTACATTGAAAATTGAGTTAGATTATATGTCTAGCATACAGCAGTCATTATGCATTTATTCTGGCCACATCTTTTTACAACAATTTAATATGAAAAAACATTTCTTGATTTTTTTTTTTTTTTTTTTTGGTCCATAGTAGAATTGTATCATGATTCTTACAGGGCATAGAAATTACTGATTAGAATTATTTATATCTGGCCAATTCATAGTGTCTTTGGGAATGTTATTTTATTTCAATTCTCAAAGTTACTGTAACCTGTCCCCCCCCCCCCGCACCCCCACCCCCCCACACACAAATCACAATTTCCTACAGGGACATTATCAGGAAGTTCTGCAGGGAACAAAACAATCGACATTAAAAATCAGTCCTCTGCAATTGTCACTGTTATTATCTGCTAGAGACTCTGCATAATGCATTTTAAACCACCAAGACTGACTGCCACATCCATGTGAAATGCTTGAATTTATGGTGCTTAAATATTTAACGATTCATAGGAGAAAATGTGAGATGTGTCCAATAAATTGCATCCCTTTCTCTAACCTGTGGTTGTAAAGTATAAAGACTTTCAAATGTAACATTTGCAAGATACCTGGTCGGTTATTGACACCTAAATCTTTGTTGTATTACAAGTTATAATATTGTTCATTATATATAAAATTCTGTGATGACCTCCCAAAACAACTCTGTTTTATGTGGTGCATATATTTTCTTTCAAGCCAAAGCAAGTTTGCTTTTTTGATGTGCTTCACTCCTACTGTGGCCCACTTTGGAGCTGGCTTGGTGGAGAGAATGGGTTTCATGGTCAAGGTGTAGACTGGGTGGGAAAGGTGTGGGCAGAGCGTAGAAAGTCCCCCCTTTGAGCCAAAGGACGGGATTCTGAGGCTCTGGGAAGGACTGGCCAGCACACAGTGATGGGGTAGGTGATGGACAAGGAACCAGGTCTCAGGGCCAGACGGTCTGCATCAACCCCTGTTGAGTTGTGTGGGCAGTGGGCAGGGGGCTCAGACCCTGTGGAGCTCCGTTGTCCCATTAATTGAAGGAGAACGACACCATCTGCTTCACCGGGTTGTCCCGAGCATTAAACTTAGAGCTACAACAACAAAGAGAAAGCAATGTAAGGTCCTGTCACTGATAACCATACCAACTGGAAGTTGGGTAGGCATTGGTGGCCAATAGCTTTTCATGGAATTCCTCTTTTGAAGTAGGGGTATTTGGTCCAGGCTTTCACCTGATAGAAAGAACTGTATTCAGCGTTTCTTGAGCACCTACTAAGTGACAGGAACCCTGTCATATGGGCTCCCTCTCAACCTCTCAACTATCCTATTTTACAGACGGGAAGACTGAGGTTTAGGGAGAATGAGGAACTTGCTCCGGGCCACGGTCAGCATCCAGGGGACCGTGAACCCTGGCCTGTCCCTAAGGGCTGCGCTCTTACGGGTGGCTGTACCATCACCTCCCGGAAGCTTCCCCGTTTGTGGGTTGGCTGGTGAAATGGAGGGTCCCAGCGAGGTGTCACTCTGAACTGTTGCTACCGCGGCCCAGGCCCAGGTCTCAGATCCTCAGGCAGCCCTCCCCGCTCGGGTGGACACGGTCCTCAGCCGGCCTCGGAGGGAGGCAGCTGGGGAACCTAGGAGGCCCCCCGTACCTCGGGGGCGCTGCACACTGGTCGGGCCTCTGGAGCCCCTCGATGTGCAATCCAGGTCGGGCCCTCAGGAGCGGGACAAAGAAGCATCTGGACGTCCCTCCTTCCCTGGAGGCTCGGGCGCTGCGGCACCAGCCAACGTGGCTGGCTTTGTTCTCCCAACAGCAGGTAGGGCACGATGCCGGGCTTGCATCTTCAATGGGGAAATACCTGGGGGTTAGGATTCTCTTTTTTTTCTTTTTTTAAGATATTTATTTATTTATTTATTTATTTATTTATTTATTATTTATTTATTTATTTATTCATGATAGACATAGAGAGAGAGGGGCAGAGACACAGGCAGAGGGAGAAGCAGGCTCCGTGCAGGGAGCTCGATGTGGGACTCGATCCCGGGTCCCCAGGATCACGCCCTGGGCCAAAGGCAGGCGCCAAACCGCTGCGCCCCCCCAGGGATCCCAGGGGGTTTAGGATGCTATCCGCTAACAAGGCAATTCTCAACCAGGCATCAGTTTTGTCTCTTTGGAAAAAGTAAGAACATTTTGAAATGAGTAAAATGTTTTGATCGCAAAGGAGTCCCCCTGCTCTACGATATACACGATGCGCGGGGATAACGAGCCCGTGAGCACGGGTGCCACCCGCCCCCGGGGTTCGGCCCTCACCCTAACAAGGACTAACCAGCACCTTCTACATCTGGAACATCAGGCCGGGCCGTTCCGAGCCTCCCAGCCGGGGCCGCGAGCCGCGTGACCGGGACCCTGTTGGCAGGAGGCGAGGGGCTGCGGCTGCACGAAGCGCTTCGGCTCAGAGGTCTGTGCGGCGGTGCAGCCCCGCCGGGGCTGTGGGCGACCGGCTGCTGAGAGCCCGGTCCGAGCCGCGGGGTGCAAACTGGAAACAGGCTCCCTGGTTCTCTGGCAGGATGGTTGTCACAATCCTGGCAGGTAATAGACAATTGTCTTTTTTTTTTTTTTTTTTTTTTTTTTTTTTTTTTTTTAGGCTTTATTTGAGAGCAAGCGAGCAAGAGCAGGGGAGGAACAGGAGAGGGACAAGCAGCCTCCACACTGAGCTCGGAGCCCCACAGGGGCTCAGTCTCAGACTCTGAGATCATGACCTGAGCTGAAACCAAGAATCAGACGCTTCACTGACTGAGTCCCCCACATGTCCCTGGTGATCATCTTACAATGCACTTGGGGGCCCCTGGGTGGCTCAGCGGTCGAGCGTCTGCCTTTGGCTCAGGGCGTGATCCCGGGTCCGGGGATCGAGTCCCACATCGGGCTCCCTGCATGGAGCCTGCTTCTCCCTCTGCCTGTGTCTCTGCCTCTCTCTGCGTCTCTCAGGAATAAATAAAAATCCCTTAAAAAATGCATTTGTGCACACTGCAATTGGAGAAGGATTTTGGTGCCTGTAAACTACTTGAGACCAGGTTTTTTTCCCCCCCTCTACCTCCAATTCTCATTATTTTTCCCTGGTGATGAGAACCATAAAGACCCATTTTCTTAGCAAATTTCATGTGTATAATACAGTATTATTAACTATAGTCACTGTGCGCTGTATGTTAGATACCGAGGAGTCATTCGTCTTATAACTGAGCTTGTATCACCATCTCCCAATTCTCCCCACCCTCCTGGTAACCACCATTCTACTGTTTTTGAGTTTTTTTTTTTTTTTTTTTTAAGATTCCACACATGAATGACTTCATATAGTAATTGTCTTTTTTTTTTTAAAGGTTTTTATTTATTTATTCATGAAAGACACACAGAGAGAGGCAGAGACACAGGCAGAGGGAGAAGCAGGCTCCCTGTGGGGAGGCGGATGCAGGAATCGATCCCAGGACCCCAGGATCGTGACTTGAGCTGAAGGCAGATGCTCAAACATGAGGCCACCCAGGTGCCCCGCTTCGATTTGCTCTTGCTTTTAACACTTCCCTCCAGACACTGAGCAGGGTATTTAGGAGGGAGCAAAGTGAGAGAAACAACTTCACAACTTCCTGGCAGAAAGCCCGGCCAGTGGGCGAGCAGCTTGTTTCAATGCTCAGAAAAGGGACCCACGTCAGGTTGTGTTTACCGAGAGCCATGCGGCAGGGCGCCGCTTCCCGGGTGGTGCTTGTGCGGCCCCAGATGCCGAGAGCCTCTTTCAGCCACACGAGACGACGGATTTTGATCATCTCATTCATTCTCTTCCCAAGCACCGATATGTGTTACCACCAAATATGATTTCTACTGACCATGTTCTAATTTTCGTTGATAAATCCTAAACCATACGTTCAAATCCGCCAGTTCATTTCTGTCATCTGAACAAGATGTCAAGATCACTCTCCCTTGCCCCAAACTTCAATAGAAGAAAAAAAAGGAGCAGACACATCAAAAGCATTCCTGCAAATTATAATGACGAGATTTGGTGGTATAGACAGGGAGTCCTCAGTGGTAGTTTTTGGACAGACTGGGATCTTGGATCTTGTGCTGTGACGTGGGGGGAGGCCTCAGACCGACACACAAGGGTGGCGACACCTTCCCACTTTCTTACCACTGGGCGTGCTATCTTGGGAAGCTTGGGAAGAGTCTGAAATGCTTTCTAGGGGTAAATCCTTTCCTTCATGGTATTCCTTCCTTGATGGGATTCAAGAAAACATCAAAAAACCACAACAGTGTCCATTAGCAACACGTCTATCTCTTAACACGTGCCGCCGGGGACGGTATCATGAGCTGCTGTTTCAGTCCACGGCACTTACTGGTTCTGACATTCCAGACAGAGCATTGCTCGAGGAACTGTGAGGAGACACACAGAAGTGGTCATGGCCCCTGCCTCATGAAGCCTAGAGAGAAGACATCGTCGCTGTAGAACACCTAGAAGCAATTCCAAGAGGCCGTGGAAACTATGACCAACAGCCAACAGGAGCAGGAGATCATGCTGGGCTGTGGTATCCGGGGCAGGACAGGGCCTGGATGGGCCGAGAGAGGGGAAGAGACTGTCCCGTGTAAAAGCACGTCGCGATTAAGCCACAGCAGGAAAGCTCCTGCCTTAGAGGGGGAGACCAGCGAGCGGACGCACAGACCGTTAGGGGTAACTGGGGATGAGGTGGAAAGGCTGGCTGGAGCCTCATGGTCGAGCCTGTGGAGTGTGACCTTCATGCTTTTGCAACAGAGACAATAAAGGCTACGGAGGTGAGGAGTGCCCAGCACAGGGGTCAATTTTGGAAGATTAACTGGAGGAGCTGAGGGAAGAGGTATTTTAAGTGTTGAGTAGAGCAAGGAATTGAGAGATGTTAAGGTCCTCTACATAGAGTCCGTGGTTCTAAACTGCAAGACTGGGGGTGGGTGGGGCAGGAAAGGATCGCAGTGCTCCACGGGAAGGGAAAGGAAGAGCTGTACGTACAAGGTTTGCTAAACGTGTCCAGCTGAATACAGTGATTTACTTGATACTGAAGCTCTCAGGAGGAACGAAGCCTGGGAGCGAGGAGGCCAGCGCTGCCACACCCTGTCTCACGGTCTGTCCTGGGTGGCGAGTCTCATCTCTTATGTAACTGGCCCCCCCAGGGGCAGAACGAGTGTCAGGTACGTAGGCTGGCTCTGCTCCTACCAAACCCTGCCACTCGCTGCCAGCCTGCGCGTGGGCAGCACAGGGCTTCAAAGGATGGAGGGAGCTCAAACTAGCATGTACGACCTTGGCATCACAGGCAGCGCACTCGAGGTCATTACCAGGAAGCCATGTAACCATCCCCTCACCCTTCAGGAAGATTCTGAACCGAGAGGTCTCCTAAGTTGTCTGACCACAACCAAAGTAGGGCAGCTGGGTGCTTAATGGACAATGGGGAAATTGCTATTAACCCAACTACCAACCAAATGATTAAAACAGCCCTAAATGCTTATTCTCCATTAGAGGTAATTAGTCTAATACACTTGCTTTTGTCTTTCTCAACCCAATTCCAGTTTGTGGACATAGCCTTGCGGATTCCTTATTGCAGGAAAAAAATATAAGATGGAAACTGAAAATAAGAAGCATTGGTCAAAAAAAAAAAAAAAAAAAAAAAAAAAAAAAAAAAAAAAAAGCATTGGTCATAGGCTAGTCTATCAGGAATAAAGTAACCATAAGGATTTCCAGAACAGCTGCTAACTGGTTTTTATTTATAACTAGGATGACCTTTCCCACATCTCGAAAGTTGAGTGATGTTCCACTCCATAAATAAAGAAGGTGTGCGTATTTTATTACTCATGCCACACAAAATACAATGGTGTCTACCTGTATACAAATAGAGTGAGGAGCTACTACCACCGAACTCCTACCAGACTCAACAGCAGTTAAGAAAAATACTTCCATAAACAGTGGTTGGACTTTCAATGTAACAGAACACTTTGGTGGGAAAACATTCAGTGAGTGCCTCCAAGGAGCCAGGGCCAAGCCTTTGGGTGGTGGCCGGGGAGAGAGGGACAGTGCAGAAAGGTAAGACACCGTCCTCGTCCCCGAGCCATTCACACAGTCTACGCTCCCCACGTCGAAGGCACATGTTTGTGTAGTTGTGCACAATCAATAACATGGCAAGACATCAGTGCTATCACAGAATTACCTTCACCTCCTGCCAGGAGAAGACAGTGTAAGAATGAGGGTACGTCTAACTGGGGAATGGGAGTCAAACCAGTAGAGCTTGGGAGCGAGAGAAATGACCTTGAACTTGAACATTTTAACATGTTTAAGGCTACCGGACTCGCAGATATGATTTATGTTATAAACACGCTGCAAGCAGCGTCACATCGGTTATAAATTAAACCGCGGAGCCCAGGTATCCTTGCGCAGGTCAAAGTGCTCCCAGGACTCGCGGGTTTTCTTTGCTTGTCTGTACGCAGGTGTCAGAGCCTCTCCTCCCAGATCCGTTCAGATCGGGAACCAGACACCAAGCCGCAGAGTTGGGAGGCTCCAAGCTTGTCAAACATGTACAAAGAAAAACTGAGAAAGTCATGTCCCCAAAATGTTAATCTTGGGGACCTAAAGTGGTGAGAAGATAGTTGATTTTAAAGTTGTACATGGATTTATTTGTATTTTTTATATTGTGATTTTTTTCTCAGTGGAGACCTAGTACTTATTCTGTTCTCCTGATTGTATAGTTCTTGCTTTACTATCACATAAATCAGTTTTCCTGATTGCAAAAGCAATACATATACATACAAATACACACATTTTAAAAAGACTGCAGTATAAAATCATAAAAAAACCCAGAAAGCAAAATCCTACGTGCTCTAACCCCCAAAGATAAGCTCGGTTAACGTATATTTCCTTCAGATTTTGCTTTATGCATCGATAAGGCAGATATATTACTTTCATAATCAGAAAACTATATACAAATGTTAGAAACATACATGAAAACAGGAGGATCCTTTTTGGCTTCCAACTCTTTAGAAATAAATATCTCAGTGACAACAGGGCATCGGTGATACCTGACTTGGTCTTTGTATTCACGAAACACAAGCACCAGGACCCACCTGGAGTGCTGTGGACGGCCTGTGGTTCTAACACTGCAGGGGGCCCGGGGGAACCTTGGACACCTGGGCAGGACAAGTGGCTGTTACGGTGGACATTTAAAAGGCACTTTCTTTGAGGAAAAAAAAAAAAAACAACACCTCAAGAGGGATTTCTCAGTGACCACTTAAACGACTTTGCTTTACTCTGCCTGTAGCACCTGCTGCTGCCCTCCTGACTGGTTAGCTAACACGGGTCCCATCTCTGGGACCCTATCCTGTCACCAGAGAGGCTGCTGTGAGCCTGAAATGTCGGTGTCACCCGGTATCTGACAGAGTGTGTAGTGATCACCCACCTGAGGTCCTACCCAAGCTTTTCCAGCCAAACACTCATAAAGGCAGAGCCACATAAAAACAAAGTCGGTACATAGTCAACGCCACCCAGGCGTAAGGGCCCGAGGAGCCGAGGCACTTGGGCAGGGGTGACCCCAATAACGTTGTTACGGGAGCCACGTGATGCTCCTGGAATGTCATTACGGCAACGTGTCAGGGAGGACTGGGGATGGCTTGTCACTTCCGGCCAGGTTGAATACTGGGCACGCTGGGAAGAATGGGGGTGCGATCTCCCAAGCTGGAGAAAGTCATAGTCTTCACAAAGAGAACAAGGCAGAGGCACCGCTGAGCTAGCAGCATGAGAGAGGCATGTGGCGACCGGTCCCTGTGTAGAGGAAATGCCCTTCTGCCCATGAGGGGGACCGCTCAGCAGGAGGGCCGCTTCCTGAGGGCTGTGAGCTGCATCCAGAAGGCTGGTTTCCGGACAAGTCGGTGTGCTGGTGCATGGAGACCCAAAGAGGCCATGGGACGATGAGCAGAAACAGACGGCAGGTAAGGCTGCACTCTGCTTTGGTGTGAAGTTGGGGCTTGGGGGATGAACCAAATGGGTGGCCAACACGTAACTGGACCACTCTTGCCCAAGATGCTGTGCCACCTCACTGGCTGTCAAATCTGTGGAGCCTCTTCCTTCTCATCTCCTCTTCTGGTGAGAGATGGAACCCGTAGGGTGGAGGGCTCGGCCTGCTATTTCCTGTAGGGAGAAGACACAGGGGAAAGTCAGACACTGTGCATCCGCTGTTCTGACATTTACGGGGCATTGTTGTCCAGGACTTCAAGGGGGAAGAAAAACTGATGGCTTGGGTGTCATCTTTATTTTAGCACGAAGAAGAAGTATGACAAACATATTTCAACTTGAACTGTCAATACTAAACGCCAACATCAAGTAAATATTTTTAGTGTGGTCCAGTCTACGAATCTAATCCATTCATTCTGAAGATTCTTGACAAAACTCCCCATTTTTCCCCCACCATGCTTTAAAATTTATGTCATCTAACGTCTACAGTGTTTACAGCACTTGTTTATTATTTTAAAGTAGCTCATTGCTGTTTCTATCTTTCCCACCAAGTATGCTGTTTGGTTTCCTTTCATCAGCCTCGGGCCCTCCCTCTGCCCCACTGCCTCCTGCAGTCCTCCAAGTCCACCCCAGCCAGGCGGCATCAGGCCTGCTGGAAACACACAAACACCACCGAGCACCAGGGACCCGACTGCCATGATGACCAACATCTGGGCAGGCAGACAAAAATGCAGGCCTAACATCTGAAAATCATATGAAGGATCATGGACATGATTCCTGAAAAGGGTTTCTGCTCATTCTCCAAGACCGGTGCCTTTTCAAAGATGTTTCCAAGTAGTAGGTTGGAAACCTATTGGTAGGTCGATTGTTAAGAAACACTATAGTGAAAAAAAATGTTAGAGAAAGCGCCAGAAACTAAGTCCATCTTCTCACAAAGGAAGACCAACACTGTACGACATCACTTATATGTGGAATCGGAAAAACGGAGCCTATGAAAACAGTTGAATGGCAGTTACCCGGGGCTGGGGAACAAGTGTTGGGGAGCTTCTGTTTAAGGGCACAAACTTGTAACCAGCAGATAAGTCAGTCCTGGAGATCTCATGCACAACACCGTGATTACAGTCAATAATAAGGTATTACAAACTTCGAGGTTGCTAAGCGACTGAATCAACTCTTCTCAACACAAAAAAGGAACTGATAAACGCATGATACCCTACAAGTGCTGGCTGATGCCGCCGTGGTAATCATACTGCACTATACGAATGTATTAAACCAACAGGTTGCACATCTTATGTTTACGTGACGTATGTCAGTTATGATTGATTTAAAAAAATCTGATTAAGGAAAAAAAATCTGATTATGGAAAAAATCAGTCTGCTCCATCCTCCACTGGAATTTCAGTGGTCAGATGATGAGAAATTCTTAAAAGGCAGGCAAAAGGTAACCCCTCTTTCATTTTGTTGCTGCCCCAACCCTTACCTTTGTTTGGTTCTCCTTTCCTTTGGGGACCACGGGACAAGTACCTGCCCTAAGCCCCCTGCTCACTCGTGCTGGCTGCACTCTACTCCAGGGTTTCTGGGATGGTGTAACCTATGTTATTTATCAACCTTCATTAAGGGTGACATTCAAACACAGTACAGGCTTACAGGACTTTCACCATAAAGAGTTTATGAATAATATTAAGATTAAAGTTTAAGTGATTCGGTTTGGGCTGTATATATTTGAAAAGGAATCTCTCTTTTCAGAGTGGCAAATGCCTTGAAATCACAAAGAGGGGCGCCTGGGTGGCTCAGTCAGTTAAGCATCTGACTCTTGATTTCAGCTCAGGTCATGATGTGAGGTCGAGCCCCACATCAGGCTCTGCACTTGGCACCGGGTCTGCTTGAAATTTCCCTCTGCCCCTCTCCTCGCCTTCTTTCTCTCTTTCTAAAATAAATAAATCTTAAAAAAAAGAAATTACAAAAAAACTCATGAATCCAATTACCATTAGTTTATTGCTTAAAACTGTCATAGATGATGGAGCTCTAAATCCTGCTTTCTCTTTAATAGTTGTTTTCAACAAGAAGACGATTCTTAATTGCACTTGTGAGAGCAGGCCAGCATGTGACACCCGTGCCAGCAAGGCAGCAGGGAGCCGTGAGGAAGAGCTGGTAGTGTCAGAGGCAAGCTCGACGTGGCATGTGGAGTCTGGGCCACGGGGCATGAGCCCACGGAGGCTGCAGGGGTGCTCAGACCCCTAAAGGGAATCCCAGCCTCTATGAGAAAAAGCCCGAGAGTTCATGTTTCCATGAGGCGGTGGGGAGTCCAGGCTCCATTCTGCTCCTGGGGTCCCAGAATGAGCGGCCCGCACAAATGCACTCTGGACCCACTCACAGGGCGTTGGGGGAGAACAGGGCTGAGACAACGGAAGTGCCCCGTACTGGAGCAGATAAGTCACATCAAGGAGCAAGGACCACTCCTTTGCTTACAGACCCTTTTTTTTTTTTTTTTTCACAGATTCTATTTATTCATGAGAGAGAGAGGCAGAGACGTAGGCACACAGGCAGAGGAGAAGCAGGCTCCACGCTGGGAGCCCGGTGTGGGACTTAATCTCGGGTCTCCAGGATCAAGCCCTGGGCTGCAGGCAGCGCTAAACCGCTGAGCCACCGGGGCTGCCCTTACAGAGTCCTTTTAATGTGCTCTGTGTCAGTCAGCTTTGACTGGATTTTATGATCCCAAGTTTACAGATGAGGGAGCTGGGGCTCAGAGCGCATTAGGGACACACATGAGGTCGTGAGGTGGGTCTGAGAGGCAGCAAAATCTTGCCCTCGGGGCTCCTGACTGCAGGTCTGGCTCTACCCCTCCTGTTCCCACTAACCTGTATTGCCATCACCTCTGACCTCTTGCCATCCCAGGTGCTCCTGCCCAAACCCAGAAGGATGTGTGGGGACCTCCTACTATCTGGAAATAGAAAAAGAAGTTCCAGCCTAAAGCCATTGACTCTGCGGTCAACACAGACAGGATTACAAAGTTCCCACATGGGGCCCCTTGGATTCCTGCTTTCCAGGACCACCACAGGGCCTGGTCCTACCACTAACACAACAACAACAGCACCACCTCATCTGCAGTCAGGCCTGATTTTAAGGGCATTTAAAATCCCTCAAATTCAGCGGTTCTGCTACCATCGAAGCCACCCGACTGTGCGGAGCATGGCTTAATTGCATCATTTCAGGCTTTGCACATCACACTGTTCTTAATCCCAGGGGTTAATTTTTTTTTTTTTTTTTGGAAAGTTCTCAAGTGTCAGTTAATCTTTGCTATTTTGAAGACAATAACATATCTGATGTCAGTCATGAATGATGACACCACTTGACACGTCTGTGCCACCCTGGGGACAAGGCCTCCACTGTCCCATCCAAGTCTCGGCTAAGCTCTGTCTTCCAATTCCCTGCTATTCATTTACTTTTAAGTTTGTTCCTCTGTTTCTAATGTTTGCAGTTGCATCACATGGTCTATTACTTCTCCCCATAGCCTCCAGGATCCTCTGCAGGCATTTCTCAAAGGGTCTTAGAAATGTTTTCTTTTTTTTTTTTCAGAAATGTTTTCGATATGCACTCACATTTAGTAAGCACTCAGAAAAGATGCAGACAGGCGTCTGGCTGGGTGGTAGGAGGGGACGCAGCCCGGTCCCTGGGGATGTAATGAGAAAGGTGTTGGTAGGGCATCAAGAGGTGCTTCTAGCTGTACCTGGAACTGGACAGCAGACTCCAGGCAAGTCTCCATCTCGCAGGTTCTGGGAGGTCGGGGGGCTCATCTGTGAGGGGAGGCTGCCTAGCAAGGTGACTGCTGCGTCCCTCCCACCACTATGTAGTCTGACCACCTGAGACTAAATTCCAACTCCTCTACTTTTAAAAAAAATTGTATTTATTTAAATTAGAGAGAGAATGAGAGAGAGAGAGAGAGAGAGAGAGAGAACCAGCAGGGGGAGAGAAAAGTGAGAAGCAGACTCTCCACTGAGCAGAGAGCCCGATGTAGGGTTCGATCCCGGGATCCTGGGATCATGACCTGAGTCAAAAGCAGACGCTTAACCAACTGAGCCACCCAGGCGCCCCCCGACTCCTCCACTTGTGACTACACATCCTTGAGCAAGCTGGTTACCTTCATTTGGCCTTAGTTTCCCTATCTTTACAAGAGGATTAAGGACAAACTCCTTCCCTAGATTGTTGAGAGGCAAGAAGAGAAATGTTGCACATAAAATGCTTAGCTGAGCGCCAGGCATGGAGAGGGCCTGATGAGGGCCGCATGTTATAATTTCTCATCTCTAACATCATCATGAATCACGGGGCAGATGTCGACTGGTTAGTTATCGTGAACTGACTCCATATAAGACACAAACGAAAGGGACAAGAACAGTGACTTCTCGCCAGACAGAGCCCAGTTCTGTTTGAAGCCCACTTGGCAGCATTTTGTACAACATGCGGAGTTGCTGCTTACTCAGGAATCTGCCTTCTAAGAAACAGATACCCCCCCCCCAAAAAAAAGGTAATTAACAGCCTCCAGTTTGCATCAGCTTTTGTACCACGGAGAAGCCCTTCAGTCACTGGTAAAAGCTGGCGGGCGCAGCCAAGACCTCCTCTTCTCTGCCGAGTTAAATCATGCACTGAACCCTGACAGGCCTGGGTGTGACACCCCTGCTCTGGTGAACTTGGTACAGAAGATTAGTATTTATGAGCCCTGCCTCCGCATCCCTGTAAATGGAGGTCAGCTCTCAGTGTTAACTCAGAGAAACAGTGAGCATGCTTCAAAGAACCTCAGGAACAGTGCCCGTTTTCAGATGATTTAGCTCAATTATAGCACCAGTAGTGAGATCATAAGATTTATTGATTCATGGTTCTTGATGGAAAAATTTTCAGTTCCCTACCCTTATGTATAATGCAGTAACCTCTGCATTTTACATCTAAGGGAGGAGAAGCAATTTCATCCAGATAAGAATTGCTAAAAAGAGCACCACGAGTTGATGGCCAGTTTCCCTCCTGTTCACCATCCCTGTAAATAGAGGTGTTTAATTTGCTGGTATTCACAGATCCTGCCCATGATCTGATGAGCACTCTATACCATTCAGGGAAATTACACTGATGTGAGTCACAGGATGGCATATCATTCCCTTATATTAGGAAGCTAAAGAGGCAATCACTTTTTTTTTTTTTTTTTTTTTTTTTAAACCAGGAAACCTTTAAATAAATCACCAGTGTTCTCAGGGATCTCTACTGTCAAATGAGGGCAGCAGCATGGGTCCCACATTTGCTCTTTGAAGGTTACTTTATTAGAATTCCATGAATTACAAAGCTCCCAAAATGCCTTCTGAAAGGGCGGTTGCTAAGTCATTTACTGACAAAGACCAAACAAGCTGGAAGGAATTCCAAGTCCAACAACTTGGCATGATATTCTTTGAAAAAGGGAGATACTTAAGGACATAAGACCACTGTATTTTTTGAGTCACTAATTATAATGTCTGTTTGTCTATCCATCCATCCATCTACCTACCTACCTACCTACTATCTATCTCTTCAAGAAGAGTTTGAAATTCACCTAAAACCTCATAACTCCACACAAATGGAAGCTTCATTATGGTATACAGGAAAGGTAACATCTAGAAGTGACTTGAGAGGGGCTCCTGCGTGGCTCAGTGGTTGAGCATCTGCCTTTGGCTCAGGTCAGATCCCGGGGTCCTGGGATCGAGTCCTACATCGGGCTCCCCTTGAGGAGCCTGCTTCTCCCTCTGTCTATGTCTCTCTCATGAATAAACAGATAAAATATTTTAAAAAAAGAAAAGAAAAAGAAGTGACTTGAGAGAGAAAATAATCCCATTTCTACTCCTCAACCAATCAGCTCAGCCACAGTGGAGATATTTCTTTGTTCTGAAATGGTATCTGGAATTTCAAAAGGAGAAGCTGAAATGGAGACCCACTCAGTTGCTACTTTCCCTGTTGTACTTTTCTCTCTGATCTATAGTCAGTTTATTTTGGAAATCTTTATGTTACAACATACTTAAAAAAAATAGGTTAGAATCCAGCTAGCTATTCAAGTAACCTAAAATATTCGGTCTACCATGTCAGGTCTAGAGTTTCTTGCAATACAGACAATGCATGGTCTGACCTCTAGAACAGAAAGTTCTGGAGACCAGGAACGTCTGCTGGGCCACTGCTACACGCTCACCTTACATATTCTCCCTCCTTTGAAAAAAGTGCACAGCTTGATTAATTTTTGTGAACTGGACATGTGGGGCCAATATCCAGATCAAAATACAGAACATTTCCAGCATTCATAAGCCTCTCCGTGTATCCTTCACTCAAGAGTATCCACTATCCTGGTTTCCAACGGCGTAGATTCTTTTGTCTATTTTTGTGCATAAATGGATTCATACAATATGCGAGTTTTGTGAGTGGCTTCATTTTATGTTATGTTTGTGATCCATATTGTTATATGTGGTTTTTATTTTACTTACCCCTCCGAGTACAATGTCCTGGTCTATTTATAGACAGAGGAAATGAGGCCTAAGGATTTTCAGTAACTCGCTAAGGCCACATAGCCAGTCAGTGGCTGGGTCAGGACTCAAACCCAGACGGATCCCTTTCTACTTCCATCGAGAATTGAGGTATACCAGTTGTCTTCCTTAATCCCAAACCAGACTCTGTCAACCTGAACAATACCGTCACTTTAATCATGACTTGGAAGCAGGATCTGAAGCTTGCCTTCTGCCTTAGATAGGGCTCACTGCAAACAGAAACCTTTCTTGGGTAACTGAAGGGATCTGGGATTAGGAGCTCCTTTGATGACGTATATAGTTTTAGCAACAGGCCCAGCTCCAAAGGGCAGCCTTGGTAGTTAACTATCAAGTTTGTTTTTTTTTTCCTCAAGTATTTTTTAAACAGAAAACAGTGTATAACTTCTTAAAGAAACAGTTTGATGCACTTTCTACGTCACTGTGCTGGAGTAGCAAGGGAGGGAGGAGAAGCTGAGTGTCCACCTGTCATTAGCAATCCCTGTA
The DNA here is from genome assembly GCF_011100685.1 of Canis lupus familiaris. Lineage (NCBI taxonomy): Eukaryota > Metazoa > Chordata > Mammalia > Carnivora > Canidae > Canis > Canis lupus. The sequence continues at coordinate 40,033,783 of NC_049246.1, read as the reverse complement.
ACACAAGGCTTTTCTTTATAACTGGAGTATAGTTGACACACAATGTTACACTAGTTTCTGGTGTACGACACAGTGATTCAACAGTGCTGTGCATTATGCTCTGCTCACCACAGGGCAACGATCATCACCACACCACGCTACTGTAACACTAGTGACTATATCCCTTGGGTTATGCCTTTTATCGCCATGGCTTGTTCATTCCAGAACTGGATTCCTGTATCTCTCAATCCCATTTACCCATTTTCTCCAACCCCTCTCCTCCCTTCCCTTCCTCTCTAGCAACCATCAGTTTGTTCTCTATATTTATGGGTCTGTTTCTGCTTTTTGTTTCCTTAGTCATTTATTTTTTAGATTCCACATGTAAGTAATATCATATGGTATCTGTCTTTCTCTGACTCACTTTACTTAGCATCATGCCCTCTAGGTCCATCTATGTTGTCACAAATGGCAAGATCTCCTCCTTTCTTTCATGGCTGAGTAATGCTCCACTAGATATTATATCACATCTTTATCCATTCATCTATCGACAGACACTTGGATTGCTTTTGATATGTATTTTTGTAACATATGAATGTGAATTTTAATACTAAAAGACGTTCCTCTTTTAAAAAATCAATGTCTTAAATCTTTTGAAAATTCCCTCATCATCTTAATACTTTGTCAAGATGGATTTTCATAGCACTAAATATCTTTTTTTTTTAGAAATGATTTTCAAACACCTTTTACATTCATTTAATGATGCTTTAGAATGTTTCAAATTTTCCTTGATCTAAAATAAAATGCCATTTGGTCAGCAACCGGGAGGTACCTCAGTTTTATCCATATCAGCTGATTCTGGAAACTGAAAAGAGCTCGACTATCTCTGAGAATATCAAGGTACTTTGGGATTGTATTTTTTTTTTCAACTCAAAATCATCTAGGGATATTTGTTGGATAAATATATGCAAATCTTGGAAACTGGACACAGGGCTCCCTGAGGGCAGAGGCTGTCTCTCACTTCTGTATCCTTGTTGTCTAGTACATCTGAGGGCTGTGTGTTTCTGGCTGGGATGACAGAAACCAAACGTGAGCTTTGTCTTGAGACACAGATTTGAGAACATACTTGATGACAAAAAAAAGGAAGCTGAAGGTAGACCTTCCCATCTGCGAGGAGGGAGGGGGTTCTCATCAAACAGATCTATATATGAGTATGGACAATGCTAGAAAAAAGATAACAACCCTTTGGGAAATTGAAATTCCACAGTCCTCTCCGAAGCTCCAGGACCCGTGCTGGCTGGTCTTCGGAGGGCGGCTGCCATCCCCCATGTGTCCTGACATCTCTGATGGAGATTCCACACTTGCCCACAGACAGGGCCGTGGGGCGGGGTGGGGGGTGGGTAATGCACCTGGGTAATGCTGTGGATACATTCCACCCAGCCCGCATCTGTGCTGGACTCCACTCTGGGAATCCTCAAAGGCATGAAGTATTCCCCACATCCAAGTGGCATGTGCACCAGTCTCCAGACTCCTTGGCCCTCTGTGAGCTCTGACCCTCGGGCCTTTAACTCAGGCAGAAGCTCCCCATGGGGGAAGGACAGGCAGGAAGGGACTTCTAGTGGTCTCCTCAGAACCTGGATACAAGTCCCCCTGCCAACAACACCCCATGCTTCTGACTTCGGATTTTTTGGGTTTTGATTTTTTACCTTCATAACTTTCAATGTCATTATTTTTTAAAAAAGGAGGGGACAGTAGGTAAGAGAGTCTTTAAACTCTAATAAATTGAACTACACAAGATAAAAGGTTGCCTCTTCCCAAGATACACAGAGTGCTGTCCCACAGCCCACCAGTTGCTGTGGTGTTCACCCTAAAAAGTAGTCGTGGTGGAAGCCTCCCTTCCTGGCTTTCAGCAGCCCCAGTCCTATGAGCAGAGTTTCCAACAAACAGCAACCAACTGGCCACTGAAGGCAGAAATCAGAGCCACAGCCCCTTAATTGTACAAATGCAAGATGCCTAGACAAAGCCAGACAGTCTTGGAGATACTATGAACTGGAGAGTCACCCAGTTTGCCGTTGTGGCCCTTAAATGTCAGTGTAAAGAATAAGGAAAACCCTACTAAAATGCAGATTACAAGATCCCAATGCCAGAGATTTTTGTGCATTAAGTGGTGGCTGGAAACTGCATCTGAGTGAGTACTCAAGTGATTTTGTTGCAGGTGGTGTCAAATCACTGAGAATTGCCGTGGAAAAGATCACACCTCACCAGACCTGGGTTCACATCCTGACTCCGCTAGGGCCTTGGACAAGTCTCTCCCTTCCCCAGGCCTCGGGCTCATCTGTGCCACAGGGGTGCCGGACTAGACACTTTACGCTCTGCACAGAGATGCCACGACTTGTTTGGTTTTCAGTGAGACATCCGGTTGACTGGCCCATGATGGGAGAGTTCAATGGGCCACACTAGCCACCAGCCTCCTCCTCTGCTGCCTGCGGCCTGGGCAGCTACTCAGAGGACCGTGCCTGCCCTGCTGACCAGCCTGTCCATGACTTCCAGCAGCTGAGCACACAACTGGCCATGCTATGCTCCTTGGCTCTATGGCCTCTAATTCAATGGGTCTATTTCCTCCTCTCTGACATTTTAACTTTTCGTAAACTTTTAACTTTGGAATAATTTTAGATTTGCAGGAAAGCTACAAAGATAATACAGACAATTCAATTCCCTAATGTTAACATCTTACATTGTGTCGTTGTCGTTGTCAAAACGAAGGAATCATTTCCAGGGATAAGTGCATTCCTATTAACTGAATTCCAGACTTCACTCGGATTTTACCAGTTTTTCCACTAATTTTCTTTTTCTGTACTAGGACCCAAGGGCACATTTAGTTGCCTTGTCTTCTTAGCCTCTTCTAGTCTGTGGCAGCTTCTCCATCATTCCTTACATCCTATGACCTTCATGATCTGGAGGGGTACCGGGCCAGGCAGCCTGTAGAATATCCCTCAGTTTGGTTTGTCCGATGTCTTTCCTCACAGTTGGACTGGGGTCATGGTCCTTAGGAAGAAGGCCACAGAGGTGAGGTGCCCTTCCCGTAGCATATCCAGGATTCCTGCTATCAACATGACTAATCACACGTGATGTATGTAATCTTGAGCACTTGGGTAAGTAATGTTTGCCAGGTTCCTCCATTTTTAAACTTTTTTGATGAGTTCTGAGGTAATAAAGCTTTGACTCTTGCCACCAAGGGTTACCAGGATGAAATGGAAGAAACAGGAGTAGGTAGGTCATGCAGGCTTCATCACCTGTTTGGGGATAACTGGATATGTGTGTGGTGGGGGAGGGGGACCATCCCTGACCTAAGCCGGGCTCTAGGTCTCTGAATTGCAGGTGAAGTGGTTCTCTCACACTCGTGTCAGTGTACGAAGCGAGCTGTTTGAGAGACTTTCCAATTCTGTAGGCTTGGCATGGAACCCAGGCACTGTATTTTTAATGAGCTCCCAGGTGATCTTAACCTACACTAGCTCTGGGGACCCACTGAGCTACTGCTTAGATTTTTCTTGCAACCCTGGTTTCGCGTTCCAGTTTTTACACTTGCCAGCAGGTGGACCCAGAGGCCTGTGACACCGAGTCCGCTGAAGAAAACTAGGGCAAATTCCAGTCAACAAAGCATTCCGCATCGTAAGCAGAATTGGGGTTATTTTGAAACAGATGGGCTCTACAGAAGCTGCTGCACTGAATATTATGGAGTTGTTTATTGTCTCGATGGTCTGAAACTGGGGACTATTTGCCAGCATCTAGCAGTTTCCATGTCCTATCAGACTTCTTCAAGAGCAGACAGGACTGACGAGGCCCTAGGAGAGGGTCAGACAGGGGTATGGATGTGGATGTGGAGACAGATCTTTTAACCAGCTCTGAACTCAGAATCCACTCCTGCTGCTGTGCTTGCTGCCTTGCATCACGGAGTGCTTTTTACTGCACTGATCTCTATCACCCTAACTCCAAGTTAGAAAAGATAGAAAGATACAATCTGTGGTAATAAGATGATCTTCGATAAGGGAATACTAAAAATGATTTATTGTAAAACCTAATCAAAGTGGTTCTGTTTATTGGTCCACATTTTCACCCAAACCCCACTTACACCTGCCCCCCATGCTCTTTTCCTCTGCCTCTTCTCCTTGTGCCACCCCAGAAGATCACCAGGAGAGAGGAAGCGAGATCAAGAAGGGCCTTCTGGTGCTCATTTGGACCGTGCCTGATGCAGTGGTTCAAAGTGTGTAGGACCAGGACTTTTAAACGGAGTATTCTGAGTTCTGGAAATCTGCAAAGAACTCTGGCTTCAACAGTTCTTCCCTGAAGGATGTTTTTAATTCCTTATCCTATGACCCCAGACACTTTGCTGCTGTCCTGGCTAGCCCCGGCCCAAAGGGGCCACGAAGGGGTCTTTGAAATTGGTGGCTTGGTAATTGGTGGCCTGGCTGTCTCGGCTGCTGGGCAGCCCCCAGCGATCCAAGGGATGTGGATGCAGGGATGTGCTTCCTGGTCGATGGGGCCCTGCCTGAGGTGGTGGGTCCCTGACTGCCTGGGCCAGCAGCACCCCTTGGTCCAAGGGATAAAATGCCAGGTGCATCGTCCACCCCCATTCATGCTCAAAGGGAGGCTCTTCATTCAGAAATAACAAAATGCCCAAGGCTATTGTTTTTTGCTTGGGCTTTCAAAGCCCCTGCTCAGACCGAGAGACGTTTAGGCCTATTTCATTTTTTTTCTCACTCTCTCTGCCTTAAGTTCCAAATCAGAGACAGCTCATGTTTCAGCTCTTTAAGCAAAGGCCCAAAATAATGTTTTCGTTGACTTTTGAAATCACAGACCATTTAAAACTAGACAATATTTCACTCAAAAACCTCAATCTTCTGAAAACACCGTTTGGCCTTTGGGTATGAAAATACAAATAAACATCATCCCAAGGAATCAAGGAATAAGAAAAAAAATATGGAGAGCCTATGTGGGGAGAACTTTGGAGAGGGACAAGGGAACTTAGGGTAGAAACCTCTCCTGAGAGGAATCACTGGGAGGGGCGGGGGCAGCAAATCCAGGTGGCCTGGGGCACCCACTGCAAGTAACCGTGTGTCAGGAGAAACAAGGCTGTGCAGCTTGGGGAGGCACATAGGCTGGGACATCTGGCTCCTAGGCTCAGTGGCCATAGGAACCAGGTCCCATAGCCACCCAACGCGTCCATGTCATAGTCCTGCAAGAAACATGGCCTATGGAAGCACTAAAGGCCAGATACTGGATCTAGAACACAAAGTCCCACAGTTTGATGTGGGAGAGCAAGGTGAAAGGCAGATCCTAGGTTGTAACTTGGGAGATCCCAGACCAATGTCTGTGGTGGGACCCAGGAATCTGCATTTTTCTCTCACACCTGGAGTGAGCTATTGGACCGACTTGGAGAAACTTGGATCAGAAGAATCCCACACTGTATTCTGGGGAGTCATCTGGCCTTCAGCATTGGCACCAGCAGCATGGCTGGTAGGGTCTTGGGTTGTTAATGCTCAATTCCGGATGATGTGTGACCCAGCTCTCCTGAAGATACCATATATACAAACCATTATGGTGCTGCCCTGAAGATTCCATCAGTCATAACATCAGAGTAAATGCAACGGGCCCAGAATCCCTCATCCTATCCTTGGAAAGAAGCAGTTCATCTCTAGATCCCTGGTGCTAGGAACACGGTGGGTGCATCACAAATGTTTGGTAAATGGGCAAAGAATCAACTAATTTGCCATCGGGGCTGGGCAAAGAGGGGGTCAGGATGACCCAACCAGGACAGCGGGGCCAAAGCACACTGAGGGAAACATAGGTAAATGGTGGCAGGAAGGAAATTTCAAGGTCTGGGATCTTGGTTTTTGGCTTGGGTCACTAACCAGCTCCCAAACCCTGAGCCATTCATGAGTGAGGGGAGGCTACACACCCATAGGCTGCAGAACACAATTCAGTTTGTTTCCTCCATGAAATTCCTGAAGTTTTCCTGGGCTCTGGGGTTCACGATACTTTAGGGAACTTACAGTAGCTAAGAACAGGCCGAGATAGGAAATGTATTACGCATATCCAAGCCCAACGCATCTTAAACACTTAAAAAGTTCAAATTATTTCTGCTTTTCTAATGCCATAGGCCTGATTAGTGCATAACCGCATGTCCAGAGATACTGATATCAAGACAGAACTGAAAAACAATCCCTGACCTAGGAAGCTGTCCCTGAGATTTTTGATGGCCAAGGGGAACATCGTGATTCAAAGCTCTCACGAAAGCTGAAAGCCTGCCTGCTTCCTTTCATGGCAGGTGGGGCGAGGGGAAGACAAAACACTCTGAGAAGCCCTGTCACGGGGTGTGCCATGGTGGGTCCGAAGTGTGTGGGTGGGCAGGGGCAGGCTGGGGGCCTCCCAGGGAAATAAGCTCTGCACCCAGCCACGAGCAAACAAGAAAACGTGAACACTAGAGCCAGATGGTTTAAAAAAAAAGGGTGGGGGGGGGCAAGAGAGGGAGGAGGTGGGAATAGGGAAAGAAGGATGAGACACCCTTGTCCAAAGTATGACGGCCAAGAATTGTGAATGGTGACAGTTGGCGGCTCAGAAAATTGGGGTGGGCTCCTCTACCAAGGTGTCCACACCAGGAAGGTGAGGACAGCACAACCTTTGAGACTTTCTCTGTGGATAAGTCCCATGAGATGAGTGGCTGAGAGAGGCTGTGGGCGGTGGGGGGTACACAAATGGGCAGGAGCCTTGCTCTCCATGTTAGAGCCGAGAAAGTCTTTGTGTGGGTCAGGGTCCACCTTGAGCTGTGGCACTTGCGGATTTCTGGGATGTGATAAGCTAGCCCACAAGTACGATGGTTGTTTAAAAAACATGCTTGCTTCTTCTGTATTCGATGGTATTTAGCCTAAGCCTGAGCCTAAGTGCCACTTTCTTGAGTGTTCTTTTAGGTCTGGTCAACTCACTGCCATCCACACTGCATTCTGATCATGTGCCCCATTAGAGAGCATGTGTGTGTGTGTGTGTGTGTGTGTGTGTGTGTGTGACACACACACTTTCTCTATCTGTCTCACACACACGCCCCATGACCGAAACATCTCTACTACATGAGCCCTCCCCACCCAGCCTCGGGAAGGCCTGGGGGGCTTTCTCAGACTGTTCTCACACCCCTGGAAGGGCTGCCTCCAGCTGACCTAGAATTTGCTCTGAAAGGATTCTATAACGGCCTTTGCTGTGGAGAGGTACTCAGTAACAACAAACAGTGACTTATTCTTACAGGTTTGTTAATAATTTCTAGCAGAATAAAACTTACTTTATGAACACTAAGGGAGACCACGGGACTAAACTTTCTGAACTTGAAGTGCCAAGTGAGGAGTCTAAAATTATCCTGGAAAATGGATGTAAGTGAAGGGAGGGAGTATGTTGCTTTCTGAGCCTCCTCTCTGGACGTATCTCAGTGTGTGCTACGGACAGATTAAAAGCTCCTACGGGAAGGCCAGTCTATGGTTTTAAGGAAGCTCTGACGTTTTGATCGAGTGTGGACAGGAGATTCTGAATGAGATGTGTCTAGTCCACCACAAAAATCATGGGTTTTCCGAGCAAGGAGGGGGGTCACTTGGGATGGTTGCATCCAATCGGCTCATGTTGGAGATGGGAGACAGCAGCATAGGGAGGGTAAGTGGTTTTCCAGCTGATGCGGCTACAGCAGCAGAAAGAGAAGCCAGGTCCCTCCACTGTCTGTTCCTAACACTCGGCTTCTTTATTTTCTCTTTTAGGCTCATTTCATCCTGCATAACCCACACCACCTCCCTTGTCAAACCTGGAGTGGACACTGGTGTCTTACAAAAGTGCCCTTCTGCTCCCTGGCTCTGCTGGGGACAGTGCAAGGGAAGGGTTTCCCGGAGCCAGATGGACCTGAGTTTGAATACCACCCCTGCTCCTTGTCCTGCGCCCTTGGACATGTTACCCTCCTCACCGACCTCTGACTTGTTATCTGTGAACTGCAGAAATCGGCTTCGTAGATGTGCTCAGAAGTGAACGAATCAGAGGCTGTCAGCGCCAGGCCCCAAACCATCGAGAGTAAGTAGTACCTGTTATTTTACTAATAACCCCCTTCCAGGCAGCCCCATCCTGGGAATGTTCCCTCCATACAGCCAGTTAATCACACATACCCAGACCCTAGTCACCCTGGACATCTCCCTCTTCTCACCTGGCCCTCTGTGACACATCACCAAACCCTGTCATTTTAATCTGAATGGTTCTCGAACTCATCCATTTCTCTCCATTTGCCCCATCACCACCCCTGCCTGAGCACCTGTTTTGGGAGCCTGGACTGGCATCTGAGCCCCTAGATGATCTCCTCACATTCTCTCTGGCCTTCCTGCAGGCCATTCCCCACACACTTGTGGGAGAGCTTTTGGAAAACATGCACCTGATCCAGTTCATCCTCTGCCTGCCCAGGGCTTCCTTTTCTTTAAGTATAAACATCAAAATTTGTACCCAGCCCAGGACACCTGCCTTCCATCCCTTCCCACTCACTACTTATCCTTTTCCAACAACCAGCACAAACACTGGATCCTCAGGAAAGGGACTGTATCCCCTGAACCCTCCGTGAGGTCCTCTGCCCTGGGCTCTCATGGGAGCATGTCCCCTTCCTTCAAAGCACATGGCGCCCCCATTGCTAATTTGACAGGACTCATTATTTCAGGAATGTGCATCCTCATTGGGCTATGAGCTCTGTGGGTAAGAGGAGTGAGGGGTTGTGTTCACTTTCTCTAAGGATGAATAAATAAATAAACAGATGCATGACTGAGAGGGAAGGAGGGACAGAGGGGCAGCGTAGTAACTATTGTCCTCATTTTATAGATGGCCAAACTGGGGTTCCAGAAGGTGTGTGATTTTCTGAGGTTTCAGAGCCAGCATATGATATGGCCTGGATACCAGGGGTTGGATCTAAGCTTAGTGTTCTGAGGTTTCAGAGCCAGCAAATAATATGGCCTGGATACCAGGGGTTGTATCTAAGCTTAGTGTTCTTTCTCTGTACACCACCAGGTTGCTCTGGACACCAGCACCCACATCTCTCCCTTTAAAATCCAACTTTCTTCACTTTAACCAGTGGCTCAGCAAAAAAATTTGTGGGTTTTTTTTTTTTTTTTTTTTAAATGGGAGGCTATGAGGGTATGGGAGGGGCCGTAATTGGTACATGAAAAAAGAAGAAATTGCAAGTTGATACATTGGATATTCTGAGCTGAGGAAAAAAAAAAAAAAAGACCATGAAAAGGCACAGAACTTGTTGCTATTTAGACCAAGTATAACCACGTTTCTAGAACTGTTTCTACGGGTCTGAGGATAGTAGATTAAGGGCAACTGACTTGGCAAAAGGCCTAGACCTGTTTTCAGATGCTCTTAGGTTAGAAAAAATAAGGACAGTTAAAAAGCCCCAATGAGGACACTATACCAACATGACTGATAAAAATGGAACAGACTTCTATGAGTCATTTGTAGCTTTAAATACTATAGAAAAAAAAAGAATTTATAAAACATGCCCAAACAGCCTCCCTTTGATGTGGCGAGCCCTTTTAAAACCACATTGTTCAAATTTATGTTAAAATGCAAACCCTTCATGTTTACAATGGTACTCTTGGAGGAATGCAATATAAAAGTACAACTGTTAAATTTCAAAGACAAGACTTATAACCCCAGAACAATAGGGCATTCCCAGTGCAAATTTATGAGCTGTTAAACCTCAAAAGGTTTCTTCAATTAGCAGTGAAGGCTTTTGACATATTTGCAGCCTGATATAGGGGCTGCTCTTTATATAATTTGGGGTGTACTGCTTTTATCAGAACTTTTCCTTACTTTTATTGACCTCGGCCGACAACTATTGTGCTTCTCTCTGCACAGCGTTTGATCCTGCTAATTATGCTGTGAGGCCGGGACGGCATTTCACGGTTTACCATTGCTCCTGGGGCGCGCTACAAATTATACATAATGCATTGCATTGTAATTGCTGCATTGTGAACTTGGCTCGCCTTTCCAACATAAAATACCGACATCCAAGTAGTTTTATTATAAAAAAAAAAAAAAAAACCATAAGGGATTCTTTCGGATTATAAACATCTGAAGACATAACATTCTCATGAATTCCAGCTGGCTATTTTGGACACACAGAGGGCAGGCCAGGCTGAAAAGCAAAGCAAATATACTTCATATTAATGTTTACAGAGAAAAAAGAGGAGGCAGTCATAAAGGCAAGACTCGACTGAATGCAAAACGAAACGGAGGGGGCACAAGCTGAAGTGGGGACAGAAGTCCAAACCGAGAAAGCAGAGATGCACATTCTCAGGATGGTCCCTTTGCCTCACTGTGCCTGGAGGTCCTCATTTCAGAAACAAAGGCGCAGAACCAAATGACCACAAAAGTCTCCTTTTCCCCCAAGACAGGGGCCTCGGGAGAGCAGTGGCTTGTTTTCCGAGTCCAGTTTGTAGGAACCTGTGTCTTGTACCAAACATGGGGCCTTGTGCCGGTGCCCTACTGCTTTGGGGGCCCTTAGAATAAGACAATGCCTCCTCTTTAAGGGGCAGGAGGTGGGGTGGCTGCATGAACGGAGCTGCAAGTTTTCTCTATGCAGTACCACCAGGTGGAAACAAAATCACAAGAATGACATCATGGTCAGTGAGGCTCACCGCCGCTGCCGCTGCTTGCACGCCCCGGGCCAGAAGTCCCCGCCCCAGACACCCCACAGCCGGCTACCTGGAGCTCCGGGCCTGCGGTTCCTGTACCAAGCAACACCGAAGAACCAGGCGACTACTCATCCTCGCTTCTCCCCTCCCTCCAAAATGAGACGGTAACATGATCTATGAATTCAGACCAGTTCCTTTTCACCTCCTTTCAGGGAGAAGAATGTTCTAGAAGAGCTTAAGTGGAGGTGGCACTCAATCTGAGCACATTCTGCACCAGTGAGGATGCCATTATCAAAGAAGGGGCTTCAGGGGTGTGGTGAGGCTGGGGTGGGGTGGGTGTGGGTCTTAGTAATTCCTGACAAATCATCACGATCTGAGGACATGCCCATCCCTTGCTCGCCGCAGTGGCTGCAGTTAGGAAGTCAATGACTAGGCATCCTTGTTTCTCTTGCCTAATAAGTGGGCGGGGGGGGGGGGGGGATTATGTCCAAGATCCAGGATGAGCAGAGGGCACAGGCTGCCCCTGCAGGCCCTGCCTGGAAACTATGTTTGGGCTGGCCCCCAGGGGACAGCGGCCAGTTCTATCACACCTCACAGTGTCCCTCGTGCCAAAGGCTCAGGAGGTCACATCCTTGCTCCAATCCACACCTGGTCTCCAAAGAATCGAGACTTGTAACCAGTCAGGTGGGCCATGCCAGTGGAGGCAGAAAGGCTGACTACTTGAACTGAGCCCACTAGTGGGACTGCTCTCGTATTTTCTCCGTTGCTCAGACCTAGAGAAGGAACACAGCACCTCGGCTTCCGTCAGCTTTACTCCTGCAGCCAGACGCACTCAGCGGAGCCCTCGGGGGCGCGTTTTCAGCTCTTGCTTCCTGTGGGCAGAGGCGGAACTTGACTTGTGTGTATGGCGATCTCTTCTTAACTATTTGCTAAATCATATGTAGTTTCTATAGGCATCACCTCAACTTTTAATGTGCTTGGATAAAAGGCAATAGTTGAGGAGTCTATGTTTAGATCATTGTTGAAAATTCTAAGCCTAATAGATTTTCAAGGACTCCTTCTTTGTGTAGAAATACACCCATGTCCATGCCCTTCTGCACTAGGCAACGCTGGACGGTGTCTTTGCATCCAAGCAGACTTCCCTGTTCTGCACCAAACTGCCGCCTTTCATTAAGAGCCCGGGTGGCTCAGTCGGTTGAGTGTCTGCCTTCGGCTCAAGGTCATGATCTCAAGGTCCTGGGATCAAGCCCCATGTTGGGCTCCTCGCTGAGCGGGGAGTCTGCTTTTCCCTCTCCAGCCCACCCCATCATGCTCACTCTCGTGCTCTCTCTCTCAAAAAAATAAATTCTTAAAAATAAAAAAGAGAGAGAAAGAGATTAACCAACAGTTTCTGCTATCTAGCTGGGATTGGCCTGGCTTCTGAGGGCTCCGAGGGGAAATGAGAAAGTGTCAGGAAAATCAAGAACTGGCTCACTCCAGGAGGAAGGGCCCTTCCTCAAGGAGATGACCACTCCTGAGTGAGGGCCTCAGGGGCATCTACTCCACTTGGTCCTGTCAAAAAGCATTTCTCCTTATGCTCTTTTATCCTCCTGGCACCACATTAATCCCTCGGAGACCCCACAAAAGCCTGGGTCTGAAGGCTCATGTGTTAGAAATGGAACTGCCAATTAAAGGAAAGGAATAAGCTGCAGCTTTAAAAACACAACTCCCCCCCACACACACACTATGAGACCCGATTTCCCCCCCTGCCCTCCACAGGGTCACAGCAGTGAAGGAGTTGGGGCAGCTGGCATTGATGTTGGTCCATATGTAGCCATCAGACCAGCCGACCCAGGCCTCATCTGTGCCACGGGAGCCCAGTCTGAAGAGATGTATGGCCTAAAAATGGTAAAGGGGGCATCACATCACCTACCTGCAAGGCCAGGGACCCTCCGGGAGCAACTCCAATTACAGGACAATGCCCTTGTCACCACTGCCATGATGGGTCACTCACTGCTGGGAGCAGGCCCCCACCTTGCCCTCAGTGATGGGTACCAGTCATTAAGAGTATCCTCATGCCTGGAAGGAAATCCCTATGCATGTCACTTCCGGGGTAAACTTCTATTTATTTTTCAACTAAATAGAAGAATCAAACAGCCAGATGTCCCTTCTGTACGTCTTTATTAACCAACAAGAGACCTGACAGCTGTCACCACCTGGATCTTCGGGACTCAAAAAAAGCAACACACAACACCGTGGGGCCAGGCCCTGGCTCAGCTGAATCACATCCACAGCCTACGCTCACCACTGCACCCAGAGACCCGCCGTTCCAGGGCCTGACACTGAAAAGGTCCTGGGAGTCAAATGTTAACTCCAGGAAAATTTGGTGGAAAGTCAACGTGCTCTCAAATTGCGGTTCTACTGCGTGATGATCCACCTCGTCTGATAACCTTTGGCAAACTAGGAAACTCACCTTCTTCTTCCTACTGGTGATAGCTGACACTGTTGTGTGCCTATGGTGTGTCAGGTGTGGAGTGAGGCACTGAACGTGCATCATGTGCTAGGACTCTCTCACAGTGATGGATGAAAGGGAGCGTGCCTGACCAGCCGGTAACAGCCAGGAGAGCAAACAGCTAGTTTGCTCCTTCTCATCTCTCTGATCTCCTTGATTTCGGTTTATAGTTTGTAATTTCTAATTCCCCGAGAGTTTCTGAGGCTGCCTGAAATGTCAGCAAGTTGCCTCCCCTGCTTTCCTTAATTTATATGATGACCATTACCTGAAAACACCACCTGTGTGTCAGGCACCATTCTAGATTAAGGACAAATAAGGTAGTCTCTTCTCTTAGGAGCCCATGTAAACCTAAGATGAACACGGATATATGGTGTAAATGAGTACATATATTCACATCCATGAGACCTGTGCACTACAACCAATATTAAACATACATAGAATTTCTAAAGCTAACAAGGCCACCTAGACATCCCCTGGTCTCACAGATCCTGAAACAGTTCAGAAAAGCTAAGAAGACTTTCCCAGGTCCCTCAGTAAGCCTGCAGTAACTCTGGAACTAGAACTTACTGACTACACATTCCTACTGACTACACACATGCCTATGAGTCAGCGCTCCAACAATATATGTGCTCCAACAAGGCTTCCAGCAAAAGGGGTCACTCCAATGGCTCGGATGGCCACAAGGCATTGCCACTCTTGCTCACATAACACATAACCCAACTCCGTTAGAACACTAGCTTCTCTTTGATGTTGGGCCACAAACACTCAAACATGCAGTTGATGGGCAGTTAAACTCCCCTCAAAGAGTTCTGTGTTCCTCAACTAACCACTCCCCACCAACCTGGTTTAATGGCGAGCACACGGTGCAGCTGATTTCAAACCACACTTCAGACCTATATTTGACAGCAAAGTATGTTTAGAACTTTCGAGTGTTGGGCGTACAACGGTAGGAATCCAAACTATTTATTCAGATTGTTACACCCAGTGCCGTGTAAATGGCATCTTTGACTCTGGCCACTCCTCAAGGCCTCGGATACTGGGGAAGGATGCCAGAGCATGGCGAGGCTGTGAGGAGGCCTCCCCACAGACCCTGCAAGCCCTCAGGTCCAGTACATGCCCAGCAGCCATTCTACCTGATGGTTCCCCTGAAGAGAAAAGGGGACTCTCAATAGGGAACAGCTGGATGGGTCAACAGTCAGGATTATGATTTTAGGACAGGATACTCTATTGGCCTGAGAACGGTTCTAAGGCTCACAGAAATGCTGGAGGCGGATACGATCAGTGGCAATTCTGTCCATGAACGGAGCAGCTAAGCCTTCTTCCCATTCGGTTTTCACTCCTGATGGCAATGATGATGACAATCACAACAGACCTGGTGTTTTCAAGAAAGACAATCTCTAGAACTTTTAGGGCTGATTTCCTCATGGTCTAATTTACCACCTTCTCTAAAAAAGAAAACAACTCAAATATAAAATATTAGAAGAGTTCTTGCTGAAGGGGGCTGGGCAGGGAAGAAAGAGTCAGTGGGAGAGGTGACATTTAGGAACTGCTCTGAGAAATACTCCCAAGGCAATGGAGCTTTACTCTAAATAAATACCAATCTCCCACTGGGGATAGTTCTAGGAAAATGGCAAAGCATAGGAGGAAGCAGAGTAGGAGGCCTCCAAAGAGGTCCATGAGGAACAAGTATTCCCAGTAACCATTCACATAAGAATGGATCCCCTTTTCTGGGGTGAAATCAGGTTTGAGGAAGAAAGGATGGCTCTTTAGATAATCCTAGTTTCTCCCTTCCTCATTTAGTCCCTTTGTATTTCTTTCTTTCATAAGGAAGGGGCTCTCTCTCTCTCTCTCTAGCTTTCTGCCATGTTTAGTGGGTCACTTGCTAACAGAACCTAGAACTTTCAAGAAAAATGAAAATTCAGCACCTTGGATTAAAAAAAAGGCACAGAGTCAAATGTTTTAACACATTTGAAATGACACAAAGTAGGGCTCCAAAAGGTAAAAGCCCACAAAGGTCCTCAAACATCCCCACATGATGGATAGAACATCTCTCCTTTCATACAGCTTATAATCTAGTGGGGTCAGAGGCACATACCAACAACCACCACCTCCTTGTGAAAGATCTGAGAAAGTAACTTCTCTGAACCTCAGTTTCCTTATGAAAAAAACAACTGACCCAAAGCCATAAACCACTGCCTTCAGGGCAGTTTTGGGGATTGAGTTAAAAACAAACAAGAAGATGGGAAAGTATTTCACAAGTTCAAACTGATGACATGTAAAGTTTTAACTCCTTAAATCTTGGGACCTCTGGGTGATAAATGTCTCTTACTATGTTTGATGCTGTGCACCTGCTGCCTATGAAGAATTGGTACTCAGAACAGACAAATCTCTACCGAACCCTAAAAATAAGGCCTCTCTGGTGCCCTTTTGTAGCCAACAGATGTTGCTGATGGACAGACACACATAAACTAGGATGCTTCATGCACAGACCAATCTTGGTCCATATCACAAGACTTCAAAGAGACAGGGGTTTAAAAAAAAAAAAAAAAAAAAAGCTTTTTTTGGGGAAAAACATGAAACTATTTTTCAGTTGGCTTCAGTCCTAAGCAGACACCACCACTTATTTGCCCTAAGAATGAAAAGCCATACTGCTCCTAAATTCAATTTTATTTCTCTCTTGTAGACATTTTATGAAACACCTAAATCCTCCCAGCTGGCAGTGCTAGTAGATATAAGGGGAAAATGAACTCAGTTTCAGAAAGAAAGGATAACGCAGCAGAGCTTAGAAATATATCGTAAGAGGCTGTCTGGTTTCCCCCTTCTTTCTCATGGGCACCCGTTTGGGGAGCAGTGTGGGTGAGGGCTAGGGTGGGATATGACCAGGTTCAAAGCAGCCCAGGACACAAGAGAAGACACTGAAGGAGGAAAACATTTGTAGACTCGTGTGAAGAGAAAACTGGCTGCTTCGAATGTGTTAGACTAGACCGTCCTTCTGGCTTCGAGATCCCCTTTGTGTCTCACCACAGGATGTGTTAAGATGATGTGCAGTGTGTTTAAATAAAACAAGAAAACAAACCAAGAAAAATTTAGCGTTATGAAGAAGGAAAATCTCCTAAAAATACTTTACTACGACTTCAAACATGAAATCACATTTACAAAATAACATTTTAATGACTTAGGCGTAAGTGACTCAGGAACATATGGATTAAATTTCCTTCAAAATGCATATGGCTTGAACAATTAGGGGGGAACTTGCTTGGCAAAATTAGCTTGGTTTGTAGAGCACAGCTCTGGAAAAAGGAGAAAAAAGTGTGTCAAACTGTACTCACTGTAGCGTCCCTTTCTGGAGCTTTCTTTGGTGACTGAGTCAATTGGCTACAAGAGCCATTACCTAAGAAACTTGGAACAACTTTCTTGGAAATGGCTTAATTCTTTTTTCCTTATTTAGGCAAAGTATTCAATAAGTTTATAGTAAATGACTCTCCTTCACCCCCAATATTGCATCAAAAATAGAGGTCCGCTTCTGTAAAAAAATGTTGAGTCGTCTTAGGCCCAGAGCAAATGGTGACTGTATCTTTTTGACAATGGGCATGGCTATGTATACAGAGGTATTATTTCCTTTCAATCCATTTGGAACAAACTTTAGAGAATACCTTCTCCCCTTCCCCAAATTAAAGATGCTAATTTTAGGCAAAGCCCACAACAATCAGGCTCTGTTTTACCTGTCTAGCCTTTTTTGAGTGTGACTTTTGTTTGTTTTTTGCTTTGTTACCAAACTTCATATGCAAATACTACCACCACCACCACTGTGAAATACCCTAACATTCATAGTGTTTACTGATTCCAAAATGTACCCTCAAATATCATCTCATTCCTCCCTAGGGAACAGTCATGAGGAGTATTCAACCCAATTTTTAGATAAGGAAACAGAGATCAGGTTCAGAGAAAGGTTGTAGAGCACCTACTAGCCAGTGTGCTAACACCAACTGTACATTCCTGTCTTGGTATCTTTTACTGTTTACTTTTATTTATTTTTATTTTAGAGAAAGAGTGAGAGCAGAGAGGGGATGAAAAGGGGTAAAGGGAGACAGAGAATCTCAAATAGGCTCCACACTGGGTGTGGAGCCCATCATGGGGCTGAATCTCATGACCCTGAGGATCATGACCTGAGCTTAAATCAAGAGTCAGATGTTCAACTGACTGAGCCACCCAGGTACCCCAATTCATTTTTATTAATATTTAATACTCTCTGGAAGACCTATTCTCTTTAGTCACACATCTGAGAATTTCCACTCTTTAAGGACTGGAACAAATGCCACACATTTCAAGATATGATCCTTGAACACTCAGTCTCTAGTGTGATGGTCTTTTTTTTAATGTGTCAACTGGGCCCAGGTGCGGTCTGCAGTTACTCAATCAAGCACTACCTGGGATGCTGTTGTGAAGGTATTCAAGACATGATTAAAGTCTATAATCAGTTGACTTTAAAGGAGATTGTTCTAGATAATCTGGGTGGGACTAATCCAGAAAGGCTCTAAAACCAGAGCTGAGATTTCCTTGAAAAAATAAATTCCACCTTCAGATTGCAGCTTTCACACATGCCTGAGAATTTCAGTCCACCAGCCCTGCAGGCATGCTCTACAGATTTCAGACTTGCCTGTTTAGCGCCTTCAATTGCATAAGCCAATTCCTTGCAACGAATCTCCTAACAAATGTCTCTCACTGGTTATTTCTCTGGTTGAAACTTGAGTAATTTGCCAGGTAACTCTTCCTCTCTGTTCCTATCATTTTATGATTCTTAAGCCATTTCTATAACTCACTGCTGGTTCTATAAGTTCTTTGCAGGCAGGTCTGGGCTTCAGACATCTCTGCAAGGCACATAGCACTTAGCCTTACATATGAATAAATATTCGCTGGGAGAATTAAATTATATAATGCAAAAGCAGAAGAGATAGTGCTCCATCCTCCTGTGAAATAAGTAAACCTGATTACGTGCTCACGGGAAATAGGACAAGCAAAGGGAGGGTCATAGCCTTACAGGTGATGATTTCACCAAGGAGATATTTCTGTCACCTATGAACAGGTTGCTGGTTTCTCCTCACTGGACAGGACAATCCTCTGCAAGCAGGACAGTTAACACTCCTGAGCCTGAGGCACTGAATGATGATTACAACCTTTCTACTTTTACCCTGTCAATGTGACAACAAAAAAGCTCTCACAGACACATTTCCAAATGAGCCCCCTGCAGGGGGCATACTATACTTATCAAAAATTGCCTTCTCAGCATTGTAACAATTAAAATTTATCAAAATACAGAGTGAGCAATTATGCCAACAATGGCTTCTCCTAAAACAAGCTGCAGAATTATAGGTTGCAAAAGTAGAAGTATACTAACAGGTCATCATGAATGCCATAAAGTGATCATATGCAGCAAGTCATAGGCAGGATAAGTGTTCTTAACTTTAGACACTTTACCCATGCTAAGGATATAAATCTCTTTAGTAATTCAAAAAACACTTAGGATCCCTTCTGTGAGCCAGGAACTAATTGTTACTAGTTCATGAGAAAGTAGCTAGAAAGATTTTCGTGGAGTGCAGAGGGTACATTTGGGATGTCCTGACTTAAAATATTAGTTATGTGGCATGCATGGGATTCATTCTTGGGGACCTGGGGGCCTCATAAAGAGGTGATCCATCTTCTACATCACCTTCTCAAAGTGATTTCCAGAGCAGTATCAAAGCATCATCTGGGAACTTGTTAGAAAAGCAAATTCTCAGACCCCATTCCAGACCTGCTAATTCAGGAACTCTGGGAATGGGGCATTCTGCTTAGCGTCTGAGAATTTCTATTTCTAACAAGTCCCAGGACACACTTTGAGAAACTGTGCTCTACTGCATTAGGACAATGGCCACTAACCACATGTGGCTATTTACATTTAAATGGATTCAGATTAAGTAAAATAAAAATTCAGTTGCTCAGTTGTATTAACTACAGCAGCCCCACTTATCCATAGTTTTGCTTCTGCTGTTAACCATGTATTGTCATGAGGTCAACAGTAGACCAAGGCTACATCACATCATTCTACTTCACCTCATCTTATAGGCATCTTATCATCTTGCATCATCACAAGAAGGCTGAGTATGATATTTTGAGAGAGAGAGACCACATTCACTTGGCTTTGTACTGTAGTCTATTGTCGCAATCCTTCTAAATTACTATTGCTGTTCATCTCTTACTGTGCCTAATTTCTAAATTAAACTTTACCATAGGTATGTATGTATAGGAAAAAACATGCAGGGTTTGGTACTACCTGTGGTCTCAGACATCCACCCCTCAAGGTTAAAGGGAACTACTGTACATTTGCAGGGCTTAGCACATGTAGCTAGTGGCTACTACACTGGACATGGAAGACACAGATCATGTCCATCATTGCAGAAAGTTCTATTGTACGATGCTGCTCTAGAATTACTGACAAGCCCCTCCTAGGAGAACCTATCCATATATAGTCAGGTATTATAGGCAGAGAAGAGACCAATTTCATAATTCTCAAGGCCAGATGGTCTAAGTCAAAGGCAAAAAACTGCTTTGTGATGAAGTTTGCGTCTCATATGGGCAACTCACTATAGCTCCAGGATGAGTAACATCAGGGGTTTGTTTATTTAACAATATCTAAGGCTGGGGAGTCTGGTAGTAGTAATGCAGCCGATGTCAATTATCATGTTCCTTTTCATTAATTATCAGGGGTAGAGGTGGGGGTTAAGAAACTCAAGCCTTTAAAAGCACAGGACCCCTGTTCTAACTCTGATGGAACAAGAGACAAAAGTGGAATCTATATGGCACCAGCAACTGTTCATTTCCTGAAGCAGCTGTTACCAAGGTCAATCCTGACGTTGGCCTTGCTGAATCCAGGACCCATTTCTCAGCCCACAAGGACTACAAGAGGCATCTGGCACAGCTGAGTACTCCTTCCTCCTGGACTTATCTCCAAGGAGCCACTGTCTCTTCTCCATTTTCTCCCCATTTTGCTGGTCCCTTCTTCTCACTTTCCTTTGCTGGTATCTTCTTTTCTCTCCATGCTTCATGTTGGACACGCAGGCACTGGGTCCTTGATCCTTTTCTCTATTTACACTCACTTCCTTGGAGATTCCATCCAGCTTCAGGAATATAAATACCATTTATGCCATGCTGGTGGCTTGCAAACCTATTTCCAAACACAACTGTCATCTGGCCTCATATAAACCACCT
The DNA here is from genome assembly GCF_011100685.1 of Canis lupus familiaris. Classification (NCBI taxonomy): domain Eukaryota; kingdom Metazoa; phylum Chordata; class Mammalia; order Carnivora; family Canidae; genus Canis; species Canis lupus. The sequence continues at coordinate 40,013,374 of NC_049246.1, read as the reverse complement.
CCTCACTGTCTCTACATGGAGCTTTCATTATCCTCTCGCTCTCTCCAGGTCCAAGACTGAACTGTTTTTTCCCTACAAATCTGTTCTCTCTGCATGTTCAGGTTAATGGAAATTCCAACTTCCCAGTGCCCTCAGCCAAAACCTTAGTCCCCTCTCTCTCTTCTTTCTCTTACCATCACAACTATTCTGTCAAAAAATCCTTCTGGACCACCTTCAAAACGTACTCAGAAGCTGACCTCTTTGCATCTCCTCCAAGGCACCTGATGGGAGTTGTGGCCTCTCTTGCCTGGAGTGATGCAATTGACTGATCTGTCATTGGGTTTGGGGTCCACCATCTTGAGATTGTTAACTTAATTACATCTGCAAAGGTTCTTCCTCCAGATATGGTCACATTCGGATGGGGTCTTTTGGGAGTCACCACTCAACCCACTATGCTACCTTACAGACCATTCTCAACACAGCAGCCCAAATGATCCTTTAGAAAGCTAAATTATGTTACTCTGCTGCCCAAAACCCTCTAATGGTCCCATCTCAGAGAAAAACAAAAGTGCTTTGACTGGCCTAAAAGGCTCTATGTGATCTGGCTCTTCTTTCTCCATCTTCACCTACCTTCTGGGCACAGACAGCACTGGCTCAGACTAGTGCACATGGAAGGAAGTGGAAGAATGTGAGCCATGTTTTGAATCAGCATCAAGAGGACTCAGTTATTGGACGCCTGGGTGGCTCAGTGGTTGAGCATCTGACTTTGGCTCAGTTTGTGATCCCGGGATCCTGGGATCGAGTTCTGCATCTGGGACTTCTCTGTCTGCTATTTCTCTGCCTTTATATGCCTCTCATGAATTAAAAAAAAAAAAAAAAAAAACTTAAGAAATACAGAGGACTTGGTTATTGACAATACTTGATGAGGAATAAGTCAGGGAGGTAGAAAGGTATTATGAATTCAGTTTTGTACATGCTGTATTTGGGATGTCCTTGAGTAGGTTATATATAATATCAGAAGCTTAAAAAGAGATCTGAGCTGTGGAGATAAATCTGGAAGTTGTTGGCATATAAGCAGTAACTGAAGCTTTGGGAAAAGAAAAGAACACCTAGGGGCGAATGGGTGGCATAGTCGGTTGAGCAACCAACTCTTGATTTTGACTTTTGGGGTCCTAGAACCAAACCCCACATGGGCTCTATGCTCAGTGTGTAGTCTGCCTGGGATTCTCTCTCCCTCTGCCCCTCCTGCTCATGTTCTTTCCACCTCTCTCTCAAATAATTAAAAATAAATAAAAAGAACACCTAGGATGAAGTCATTAGGAAAACTGGTATTCAAAAGTCAATTCAAAGAGGTGCACCTGCCAAGGAAAGAGGCCAGAACAGCAGCCAGAAAACCAGGGGAGTGGGCATCAGGGGGGAAGGGAGGCAAAAGGTGGGGTTTCAAGACAGGGTGATTAGCTTTGGTAGGAGAATGTGGGGAAGAAAAATGATCCCAGGCTTTAAGTACACTGAGGTCACTGGAGAACTTGTCTAGAGCTGGGTGATTAATTAATGGTGGCCATACCATGATGAAATGAAGAGGTGGCAAGATTCGGAGTTGAAGAAGTCAAGAGATAAGCAACTGGCTGGAGGCTGTCAAGGGAAGAAAGTGGCAGGTGAGTGAAAGGCAGCTGTGTTACCGTTCTCTTTCTTTGGGGATGCGGCAGGAAGGAGGCTAGTATATGTTTCGATGTTGATAGGAATGATCCAGTAGAGGCCGACAGGCTGAAGACAGAGGGAGAAAGGGATGATCAGGAACAAAAGATTTTCCTGAGAACAATGATAAGAAAGAGACCTCCCCACCCAGTTGTCAGGAGGGATGAGTTAAGTATAGGAATGGGTACAGGTAAGTTTGTAGTTTGTTTGTTTGTTTGTTTGTTTTTAAAGATATATGGGAGAGAGAGAGAAAGAGCGAGTGCAGGCATGCACATAGGTGGGAGGAAGTGCAGAGGGAAAGAATCTCAGGCAGACTCCTCAAAGAGTGTGGAGGCTGATGCAGGGCCCAATCCCAGGACTCCAAGACCAACCATGACCTGAACCAAACCAAGCCAGATGCTTGACAGACTAAGCCACCCAGGTACCCCAAGTTGACAGGAGACTGATGTCATTACCTACAGGTGGATTTTATTTTCTCTGGGCAGTCAAGGCCAGGAGGGATGCTGACATGTATTATAATAGGCTCAGACTCTTCTGCTGGGTCGGAGGAGTCTCCAATCAGACTCAGCTGGCAGATGGAGGGTCTGAGAAGCCTATTGGCTGGGCTCATTCAAATCTGTGGTTGTTTCCAGATAGATAGAAGGAGGACCGAGCAGCAAGGGCATAGGCAATATTTGTAAGACAGTAACTGAAACAACGGACCAGAAAGCTAAGCAGGGTGGGGAAGCAAGAGAGCCCCCCAGGAGATTGTCGACAATATCTGGAGATACTTTTGGCTGTCACAACTCGGGGGAAGGATGTATCCATCCACTGGGTGGGGGACAGGTGCTTCTCAACATCCTATGATGCACAGGACAGCTCCATGCCACCCCAATAAGGGGACTAATCTGGACCAAGATGTCAACAGTGTTAAAGAAACCCTACTCCAGAGCAAAGCTCCTTGAAAATGCAGGCCATTTACATCAGACAGAAGAGGGCTCAACTGGGTATTGAAGTAACAAACTATCTTCAAATTTTCTGTACCAGAGACATTCCAACGGCCTAAACTAAACCAACTTAGTTTTCAGGAAAGGCATCAAACCAAGTACGCAGAAAAGTACAATGTTTAGATACTTAAAGAAACCTATGGATGCCCTTGACTTCTCTTGCCTTCCTTGCCCAGCTTTCCCCAGCCTCTCGTTTACTTCTTTCTCACATGCTAGAGAATTAAGTTCTAATGATACATTCATCTTGACAAAATTCCTTTACTGGAAGTAAATGTGAAAGTCTGAAGAATTTAGTAAGACAGCCTTTTTGCCTGTATACAGAAATGATGAAAGACGAGGCCACGATTAAATTCCAAGCAGAGTAACATAATTAGCAAATTTATGAATGGGTCTTCTTTTCATGGTTCCACTGTCAGGACTAATTACTTGTATTAATTAGAACTGTCAACACATGAATATGCTCATGGAGGCTGCTTCCTATGGTAAAATACGAGACTTGTAAATATCAAGACACTTGGAAAGATGCAGACTTTCATTTATTAGCAGCTCTAAATGATGTGGAGGCACCCGGCTACACAGTGAGCCTTGGGAATTGACTGTAAATAGATTCCTAGTTAATGAATTTGCTGTTTGTTCTTCCTTGCTTAGGCATTAGTCTCCATGTAGCCTTTGGATGAAGCAGCCAAGACATCACTACTTTGGCAGGACCATCACAAGGATAAGAAAAGAGTTCACATGTTACTGGAGAACTGCAAAGAGTAGCCAGGATGGTTAAGGTGGGAAAGATAGCTGGGAGGAGGGGGGCTAAAAACCATAGTTGGATCACCACTTTTAACTCTGTGTGACCCTGGGTAAGTGGACAAGTTACTTAGCCTCGTGGTGCCTTGGTTTCCTCACCTGAAAAATGGGGTTAGAGACAGGGCTTGTCCAGAGTCGTGGTGAGCCTCCAATGAGTCCATACACGCAAGGGGCTTCAAGCACTAGCTCTTCTTACTGTTTTCATAACCACTGCCATCTGCGATGGGGGCAGAGACAGAAGTGAACACTCCCAGAAGGAGATCCTTGGAGTGACCTGCATGGTGATGAAGAGCTCTGGAGTCAGATAGGGCTCGATTCATACCTTGACTCTATTACATTTAATTTCTAAGCCTCAACTGTTGCCCATCTAGATTGGAAGACCTTGCAAACAGTATATGGAAAAAAAAGGCATGTAATGTATTCATTCTGCTGGGCCCATAAGAAGCTTGCTAAATGTTAGTGGCTGAAGTGTCCATTACCATTATTACCTTTCAGGAGAAATCTCCAAAGTTGAAATGGATGCCAAAAGAAAGGTTTGGGTGAGTGATCTAAGATAAGTGGAGAGAGCAAACATGTGGAAAAGGAGAAAGGAAAACCAAGTGGTGGGAAGAGGAGTTTGAGCAAGTGCCTTCTATGCCAGGTGTCCTTCATCCCCTGTCTCAGGTGGCTACCAAGCGCCACAAGCAAGGCTTAACTCCCCAGCCACAAAATCCCCATAAATCCTTTAATTACCCTGTTCATTGGTGAAGGAGAGACAGCTGGGATTCCAACTGGGGCCTGACTGCCTGTGAAGCCCAGACCCATACCGTGTTGAGGCGGGAAAACAAGGTTGCAAAGGGCTTCATCACAGGCGGAGGGGTATACAGATGCTAAGCTCCTTCTGCTTGCTTTTTCCTTTTTCCCTTTTCCCCTTCACATATAAAAAAATAATAACCGAATTCTTGATAGGCAAAGCTTGTTCTGGCCGGTTGGCTAAACTTTACCTGATAACTACCATAAAATACCATAAAATGTTACATAAGGGTCAGTTAATCAAGTCGTTTCAGTTTTAATCCCCTTCAGTACCAACTTGGCAACAGTCCACAAAAGACAGAATTATTCTGTGTTTTATCTGACAAGGTCCTTCCAGAGACTCCTATTTCTGACAGTGTGAAGATGGCCCGTCTGACAGGCAGTGCAGGGGAGCGTTCCAGAAATGACCGAAGGACGTATCTGCTAAGGTCCCTCCTGATTCAAGGATCTTCTATTTCTGAATATAGCGAGATGCAGATGCTACAACGGATTTTGGTTGAAAATCCATTTCTGCATAAAAAATATAAAACTAGACAACTAATAAAATATGGTAAATTTGACCTTTAATCTCATCTTAAAAATCTTGCAATACCTTAAAACCAATCCAGCCAAAAATTTATAGCATCAGAATAATCAACATATAAAGAGAAAATCTAGTTGGTGAATGTTCTGGATAATTTCACAAGGATATTTGTTAAAATACAAGATAACAGAAAAACCCCTGCAGTTCCTAAAGACATATTAAAAAGCAAGCTGATGTATGCTGATCACTGGAAACTGTTAAAACTTATTTTAAGGATAGAACTCCCCACCTCTACTCTAGTTGCTCATTAGTGACTTTCAAAGCAAATATAGGCACCAAAGGATCCTATTGATGATCCTCTAAGGTAGTGGGGAATCTTTAGTAATGTGCATTATTGCTCTTCAAAGAACTCAGTTTTTTTTTATTGCATATTATGCTTAAAAATGAACTTGCATGATATGGTTAAAAACAGCTCTAAGCGGAGAGTGTAATGATGTGGATTCCAGGTCAAGCTCCAGGATGGATAAGCCATGTGGCTCTAGCCAGTAACAAACCTTTTCCCTAGGGTGCACACTGCCAAGGTGGTTAGGACTAGGCCATTCCTAAAGCCTTTACAGACTTAGAATCCCTGGAATAACTATGTTAGCAAGAACTCTCTGTAATTCTTATAAGGCCAAACCACTGCCACGGGGCTCGTAGACTAACAGTTCTGCACAGTTTCTGGAAGTGTCAACAGAGCTCTTTTTAATGGTGCAGCCGAGCCGTCAGGTTATAATCATCTCTAATTGGTGATCTCGTGAACTGCATCTTCCCTAACTTTTAGTGAAAAGGCCCGACAGTTTCATTCCTCTAAGAAGAAACATGTTAAAAGGCAAAATAATAATTAAAAAAAGCACTGTGAGCAATAATCATTGAAATTCACTGTGTTTATGTGAACATTCCTCATCAGTAAGATTTAAGTCTAGAGGACAGAATAAACAAAAACCAAACATGTTATTTTATAATTTCTTAATTGCATGAATTCCAATAAGAATTGGTATGTGATGTAAGATGGGCTTAATGGTTCTTCTTTTCTTTTCTTTTTTTTTTTTTTTTTTGGTCATGGAGACATGTTAAGAAACCACGTGCCACCCTTTCTTCCATCCTTCACATCCCTAAATGTTCCCAACCGGTCATTCCCCTTCCCTTCTACTAGCTATAATTTCATCTAGACAACAGCTATTCCTTACTGGCTCCCTCTCTCCATATACTCTTCCTCTTTCTCATACTTGACTAAGTTCTCTGAAAGCAGAAAATGTGTTCTTCATTGTCATTCTGGAGGAAGAGGGGTAGCCTATCTTGCTCATACTTGGCACAGTATGTTTTCCATATATTCTAAAGACAATATATAAAGAATTTAGAAATCTAGGTACTACTGAAGTGTGTGGTAGTATCTGCACCTCCAACTTAAGAAAAAAAAACAAAGGTGCTCATTGCCTTCTGCTAGATAGAGCTCCTTGAGGAGCGATGCAGAGACAAATGGGAACCTCCCACTTTGGTCTTCAAGGATCTTTCCACCTGAGGACTAGGGGAGCTTGCAAAGCAATCCCAGTGCCTGGGACCCCACTGCCCTCTCTGTGCACACTCTCTTACCCCCACCTCACCGGCTATAGATCCCGGTTCATAATTTCAGAAAGCTCCCTGGATGATTCTAACAGGCAGGTGGCTGAATACCACCAAAATCTCTAAAACATCTCCTCTAGTTTCTTAACTACTAGTCAATTGTATGTTTGGTATTTCTGGAATTACAGTCCTTAGATGCACCCACAGCCACCATTCACTTATGGAAACACACAAGAGAACAATGGTTATTCTGTTTTCAGAAAACAAGTGAGGTCACTATAGTTAGGAATATATTCATAGTCTTCCTTGCTATTGGTGAGCTGTATCTTTCATAAAAATCCACTCTCCTTTATTCTTAATATTGCCTTTCTTGTATTTCCACTGAATTTAGAAGGTTTTGTCTACAGTTAGCTGTTACCTGTGGGTTGGAAAACATTTTGGGATTTCATATCCCCTGGACTCTCACATGTATCCAGTGCAGGTCCTGAAAAAACTCAACCATGAAATCTGCCACACAAATTCCCAGACAAAGCGTAAAGTCGGCCAAGAAGACCTAAGTTAACCTCTACTTGGAAAACTTAATTTGAAACTTTTTTGATATTTTACAGAACTCTGACTTGCTAAAAATTCTATAATTTCAATCCAATTAATATGAATACAAAAGAAATCACTAAGCTAATAAAGTACTAGCCACACTGCATAGAATATTAGTATTGTTATTGTTATTTAAAATATGATGATGACAATGCTACCGATACAGTATGAAAGGGGAAATAACAATGATTAAGTTCATAGACTCTAGAACCAAGATGTTTGGGGTCACATCTTGGCTCTACAACTTAACTAGCTTGTGTGACTGAGGTCGGCCTCCCTTTGGTTATTAGTCTTCTCTGAAATGGGTAAACACTAAAACCCATTTCATTGTTGATGGATTACGTGAACACGTACATGCATGCATGTGTATATAAACATACAAAGTCACTTATGATCGTGTCTGTTATGCTAGGATTCACTTATATTCCATCTCTTGGGGCACCTGGGTGGCTCAGTGGTTGAGAGTCTGCCTTTGGCTCAGGTCATGATCCTGGGGTCCTGGGATCAAATCCCAGATCAGGCTCCCTGCAGGGAGCCTGCTTCTCCCTCTACCTATGTCTCTAACTCTCTCTGTCTCTCGTGAATAATTAAAATCTTAAAAAAAAAAAAAAAAAAAAAGAATACCATCTCTCCCCCTGCAACCCAATCTGCACACACAGTGTGGTGATTTTAAGATCCCTATCTGCTCTTGTTGCTCCCCTACTTAAAACTCACTGTGGCTTCCACTGTCCCCAGGACCAACTACGAAACCCTTAAACACAGTGTACAGACATTCCCACCTGTCTTGCCACTTAGGGCTCCACCTGAAAAACAAATTGCAATCCCAGACAACTTAGTTTTTTCCAATAGGCCATCCTCACCTCTGAGGGTCTTTATCCATTTTCTCTCTTCCCCTCTTGGCGCCAATCCCTCACTACTCAGTGGTTGTGGTTCAGGGGGAAAACCACAATCCTTAGAGGAGCCACGGTCTAGAACCCACTAACTGAAATTTAGGGTCAATAATCCAGATCACCCCAAACTTAGATGTTATACGTTCATTCATAGAGAAAGGATCCTCATGACCTAAGCATTCCGCCTGCTGATCTTTAAGGCAATTAAGGTAACAGCAGGTGTTATGACGTCACTCCGTCACAGCCACTCCGGAGAAGATCCGAAGATCCATGAATTCTGAGTTTAGAGTAAATGGCATCCTCTCTGTATGCTTCTGTCTTTTGTCTGCTGTAGGTGCAATTCTGAAGTTATTTTCATGTTAAGGAGTTGTTTCTCTGTTCATGTAACTGCAGAGAGCAGAGCAAGGCATGCGTCTTAGAAAATACAAGTCTGAGTGTTTTTAAGGACACCGCTCATTTGATCTCATTATTCTGCCAGTTAATTGACAGGAAAGAATGTCCTAATTGCTCATTAACTCTGAAGATGTCCCCCTTGTATGGTGTCAAGGTCTAAGAGATACAGGGTACACAGCATCTGCACAACTGCTGCTGCTTTGAGGGACAAAGCATTAGTTTTCACGCAGCTAAAAAAACAGCAGATGTTTTTAATTTTGGCTTCAAACAATCTTATCTATAATACAGCAGAATTTGGTGGGGAGTTATTTTCTCCCCGGGCTAATAAGATGAACCACATTGCTGGTTAAATACCATTTTCTGGGGCCACATGACTTTTCACAACCACTGCTTATGGAAATCATTCTTGGTTTGATTGTAATCTGCCAAAATGGCAGCGGATTTTTAGAAGTGCCTCCGAGAAGGCACTCCCTGAAGTTCTTCCATTTCCACCCACCCCTGTCCCTATATGCAAGATCATAATGAGTAAAAGCCTAACAGAAACACACCATCAGCATAGGTGCAGCTCAGGTCCCTTCCTCAAAGCGTAACAAGAAATCCAGAATTTCACTAAACAGCTATGCCCCCATGCCGAGAAGAACGGTTTACATGTTCCTGTGATATATAAAACATTAAAATGACAATTAGCAAATAATTAGAGCTACCGAGGGCTAGGAAATGTCATAACATGACAACCATCATCGTGTCAAAGTTATGCTCAAAAATGGGCCTTGCTGAACCTGAATTATCTAAGTCAGGGGCTTATTCCCCTCTGCACCCCCAAATGCCTTACCAAAAAGCATCCTCCACATGACAGTAAATTACTTGAGGTTTAAAATTTATCTTTGTCACAGCAGTGTATGCCAAAAGAAGGGCCCTGCTAACCCCCAGAGACACAGCTTATTTAAAGTTATAATGAAGACAGCAGGTGTTCTATACAGATGTCACTTCTTCTAGAAGACACTTATTAAACACTTTATCTCCCTTAATGTCGAAGGACTAGCTACGTTTTATTTGCTTTCAGCATCACTGTAGCCAAAAGCAAATTGTTTCCTTTTAGTCTCACTGAGCTGAAAATTAAAAACTACTGGGCTTTGGGTTGTTTAGGTTGATTTGTAAAGAATTCTAAATGCAGTGATTCAAGAGTCAACCCATACTGTTTTCTAGTAACACAAAACTGTATTTTGCAATTCAAAAATGCTCTTCCAGAAAGTGTGCCAGACTTCTTCCCCTGGTGGCCCAAACCTCTGCATTCCAACTGCCACACAACCTTTCGTGCAGATAAAGTGGAACAGATAGGAAAGGACCACACTCGATAAAATATATGAAGCTTTACATTTCGTATACTGGCAGGTAAAATGGAACTGCCTGGTGGCATGGTCCCTAACCTGCATGCTAAAGCAGCCCCTAACTGGGACAGAGTCCAGTGTGTTCTGGAACTTTAAGAAAGAAATCACTGCACTAGGGAGGGAGCGCTAGCTACTGATAACAGGAGCAGTTAGCCTTCTTGTCTGAAGTGTGTGGATAACTTTAGCCTGGGAGGTTCAGAGTAGAGAGGAAAATGGAAAGAGGAGGAGACGCAGAAAGGAAAAGGGGAGACAGGGTCTGGAGAGATCCTAGTTCAGGACACTGGGCTCTGCTCAGTCTCCCCCATCACTCTGACTGCTCATCTGTAGCCTACAGAGCCTGGAGGGGAATGTAAGTGTCTCTGCATTTCTCTGCAACAACCTGATGCCTTCAACAGAATGGAGCTGTGGAGAACATCAGAGAAGGGCATGGCTAATATTGAATACTTTTTAGCAATGCATAGATTCATGTTAATGATATTTTTCCTTTCCTTTCTCTACATGATTCTGCAGAAATTTTAGTAAATGGAGTTAAGCCAAAATAAGCAAATAAAAGTCACCATAATCGTATTCTTGAGAAATAAGGATAAGTGGCATTTTGTTAAGGATTATCCCAACCTTTTTAAACTACATTTAGATCTCCTAAAAATAAATGAGTTGTTACTAAGAACACAGCTTGTATCCTTGCTTCTCATCTGATATACCATGAACCTGCTTCTCTGTCTTTTTAATGGCTGAGTATTATTCTACATCATGATGTATTTAACCTGTCCCTTATCGTGGCATGATTAGGCCATTTGCAATTTTTCCAAAGCAGATGATTACAATATAATTTTAATCAGCTTAATATTTATAGTAATCTTCATAACATTGCACAATTTCAGTCCTGTGTTACAACAAAAATAGATTTAAATAACACAGATGTGACACAGGAAGATTTCTTGTCCCTAATTGAGATTCATGAAGATATATAAATACATATTATGCATGACTCTCACATCTGGCTCTCCATAACTAAGTGCAACAGAATTATAAATAGTTCTGGACCCTTGGAGAACCGCCATGTGATGAAACTAGACCACTGTGAAAGTTATTTGTGATTCTATAATAAATGGAAACCAACATATGACTCTTGATTTTTCTTACCAGCAACACAACACAACAAAACGGATGGAAGATGGTGCATTTTCTGAGCGAGAGGACTTTGAGAGGCAGAGTGGATAGCAGTAGAAATTCCCACGGGAATAATTCCCTCTCACATGGAGAGGGAGAAATGTGTAACAGCCTAGTGTAAAATTCTGATGTCTTAAAGCCACACTTAATGTGAGCACATTTATTCTTTTGTTCTGAATCATTTCTCTTCTAAAAGGAAAGCTACTGAACAAAAAATAGGGCCCTACTTAAATGAACGACACAAATATCCTTAATTAAAATGTCGCTAACGTGTCCATATTAGAAACAATATTTTCACGCCCATATGCTATAAATTTTGGTAGAAATGATAGCTCAGCAGATGATTTATGATTGTGTACAGCAAGCTTTTGTGTGTGTGTGTGTGTGTGTGTGTGTGTCCTATAAGGTACCTGAGATGCAGGTTTCTTATGTAAAAGGGTGTTCTTTCCCCACATGAACGATTTCGCAATTTTTAACTCTATCAGGATCTGTTGCCTAAACAAAACCAAAAATCAACCAAAAAAAAGAACTTAGCTAATCATTTATGGACAGGTGAGGACCACAGTAAGAGAAATGTCATCGTTATTCTATAAGGAATACAGTCCTTCTGGATGTAGCCCAGACTGTTGTAGAGTGGCCACACTCATCTCAGTTTTCAGGATTCTGAATTCAGGAAGATCACAACAGCCAATCCCCCTCCCAGAATACAAACAAAATTCCAGCTCAATTATGTCCTGACTATATGGAAAAAAGTCTCTACTATAACTGACAAATTCAGTTGTGGCCTAGAAATGCTTTTTCTAAAGAGGTTCCACTTTATGATATAAAAGTGTCCCAACTAGGAACACAGAAGTCTGGCCTTCTTGCCTGGTGTTTATCACTTAGACTGTGACCCTGGGCAAATCATTTAATTGGTCTGTGCCGTCACTTCCCAATCTAAAAGAACAAAGATAATTACAAATGCTTATTTTGTAATGTGCTGTGTGGGTATGTGAACCCTCCTAGCACCATGGAGAGGCACTTCATTCTTGTTGACTTGGAAAGAACTTCATCAAAACACTGGCAGTACTTTTTCCTGGGTGCCTACATTATGGGTAGCTGCAAGGATACACCTCAAATGTTATGTGGTTTTTCTCTGGGTAGTGGGGTTACGGATTTTTTTTTGTCTTATTTGTATTTTCCACAGGGAATATATATTGCTTTTTAGAACTAGAATAACAAATACTGCCCAAATTGTAAAAGACCGTGATAGATGAGCTCAGGTACCCATCATCACCTGTCTCAGGTCCTCAGCCCCATCTGCCTCAGGACATCTGGAATTCAAGAAGAACTTCCAGAAAAGGAGCTGAGTGTTGCCCACCCCTGTGGCAAAACAAAAGCAGACCCCCACAGCAATCACAGCACATGTCTTAACAGATTTTAGCACACATACATGAGAGCCGCCTGTCACACTTCCTCACCCATCTCCCCTTTACCTTGAAGGCTAGGTGGACTCTGCCCTTGGCGGGAGGGGAAAGCTGAAAGTCTGTCTGTAGTCAAGTCCAGAAGGATTACTCAGGGGTTCAGCTCTAGGGTGGCCTCATGGGAGCCCTAGAAATGTAAGTCCAATCTAGCACCTTCCAGAGAGGTCCTGACTCCCAGGCTCCTCACACCTGTCTACTTTACACCTGCATCCCCAGGGCAGGACACTGTCAACAGTAACTGAGGCCAAGTTCACAGATAGGCATATAGATGGTGATGGGATACTAAGTCTCTTGGCTTCTCTGAGTCTATTTCCTTACTGGGTGAAAAGTAGGTGTCCGATATGATGACCTTTAAGGCCACTCTCAGTACCAACATATAACAGTTACATTTGAAAATGGCACTACTTTGTCTCATTCTTTGTCACTGACTTCAAAAATAATTTAAATAAATTAAGCAAAGGATCACAATAACACATCCTTCCCTGAGATTTAAACGGAAGTCATTTGCTTAATATGCTCAACAATGGGGATGCCTGGGTGGCTCAGCAGTTAAGTATCTGCTTTTGGCTCAGTGCGTGATCCTGGAGTCCCGGGATCGAGTCCCACATTGGGCTTCCTGCATGGAGTCTGCATCTCCCTTCCATCTGTGTCTCTGCCTCTCTGGGTATCTCATGAAAAATAAAATATTAAAAAAAAAACAAAACATGCTCAACAATGTGGCTCTTTACAGAAACCAAACTCATCACTGGTGTTCAACTCACAGATGAAGATGAAATATTAAGACACAGTCATGCGAAACGTTGTATAAAATTATGTGTAATTATAATGCCTAAAGAAGAACTAGAAAGGCTCAAATAAAAAGAAAATAAAATCCAAGTCACTGAAAATATCAACTACTGAGTCTATGTAAAAAAGTCTGGGCCTTCAGCTCAAAAAAAAAAAAAAAGACATTTTTGTTTTAAATTTTAGTAGAAATATATAGGATTAGAAACTTCTTCATACCCTCAGTTGTTTGATTAATAAGAATGTAAGATCCACTATAATTTTAAAGCACTATTGATATTTCTTTTCCAAATTAATACATTTTTGTAGAAACAGCAAGAGTTTCTTAATCAGGCCTAAATTCATAGTTTTCTGGGATTATCTGATTTTGTAAGACACTGAATATACACCTCAATAACTTCTGAAATTAAAAACTGTATAGATAGCTTGACTATACAAATCATTGTATTAGTAAACTTGATAGTTTATAAAATTCTTTTTTTAAAAAAAGATTTTATTTATTTATTCATGAGAGACACACACAGAGAGAGAGGCAGAGACATAGGCAGAAGGAAAAGCAGGCTCCATGCAGGAGCCCGACATGGGACTCAATCCTGGGTCTCCAGGATCAAGCCCTGGGCAGAAGGCAGCGCTAAACCGCTGAGCCACCTGGGCTGCCCAGGTTATAAAATTCTTATATAATTTAGGGACTCATGGTTGCTTTAGTATTTCACAGATTGGTAAGTAAAGTGATCAACTCATTTTGAAAGTTACTAAGAGTGCCTGGGTGGCTCAGTTGGCTAAGTGTCTGACTCTTGATTTTGGCTCAGGCATGACCTCCAGATCCTAAGATCCAGCCCTGGGCAGGTTGGTGCTGGGTGTGGAGCCTGATTGAGATTCTCTCACACACACGCACACACACACACGTTCTCTCAAAAAAAAAAATCTTTCAAAAGTTACTGTATCTCTTTCATGAATCTAAAATATTGATATATTGATTAGTGGAAGTGAAATAAATTACTTAAATCACCCACTGTGTAGCAAAAAGAGTAATATTTTTGGTTTGATAGTAAAGAACAGGATTTATTCCTTTCTGTAGCCTACAATGCTTAATAGTATCTGAAACATACAAGAGGCACAAATAACAGATTTGCTGAGTAACAGAATGAATAATGATCTGAGCACATGAGTATGCAAGGTAACATCTCTGAAACTGTTAAGATGTGATAGCCCAAAAGCAGTCTCCAAGTGTGAGGGGGATGGAGGGGCGATGGGTGGGTGGAATTAATTCATTAGCGTTTTGTTTATACGTTTATTGTTAAATCTACTCATTAGCATCTGAATAATGCTTTCAATATACAGGGACTGTAGGGGGGTGGCAGAGGAAAAATTATAAATACACACAGAACTATTACTGTCAAGTTCCCAAATATGTCTAAATTTCATGTATCTTTATTTCTATTTTGCTATTTCAGTAACAGCAGGCTATGGTTAATATTTTAAAATTTGGGACCTCAAGAGAAGCCGGCTCCTTTACAATAGGGACCTAAACAGAACTCTGGCCCACTCAGTTTATTATTTTGTTTTTCCTGGCTGGGATAGTCACATGTTGTTTCAGAGATTTTAAAACTCATATACTTATGTTTCTTTACGTGCGCAATTTGACATCTAGACACAGTCTCGAATATTCAACTTCACTGAGACTAGCAAGTAAGAATCATAATCCAAAGGAAGTGTTCTGCAATGAAACTGCTTTTAGACAATCTGGCAGATGGTACTTTTTCATTACATTGAAACTTTTCCTAGGGGAAAACACACCAATTTACTGGGGGAAAAAAGGTAAGTGGTCACACAGAATTAGCTGTGCATCTCTGTCCTGGCCTCCAATGCCTCTGCAAAGCCAAGCCGGCCAGCCACGAACATTTGCATATGTTAAAAACTGCCAACTGCATTATGCCTACACTGGGCCAAAGAAGGATCATATAATCATGCAACTGAATAAGATACCACCACGTAATCCACGTATTGGTGGACGTAGATCTTCTGTAGAAAGCAGTGTGAATTTATATCCTGAAATGGCCTTTGATCTGTAAGCCCTGAGATCTACATGTCACACACCAATATTCCTGACAGTTCCCTATACCACCTCTTTCTAGCTACATCTCTCCTAGTCTGTCCATTACCACAGAATAATGGAAAAGGAATACTTACTATTCCTCAATTCCAGTCTTTATTATAAAAAAATAATAGTAAAACGAAGGTCTGATTAAGATTCAGTCATTCACACTTCAAGTAGAGCTAGTTAATTAATAAACCAGGACTGAATGCAGGCCACAGATTTTCCCCTTATTTTCACTTTGTATCAACACTGGGGAAGATCAAAAGAATGAACATAATGTACTTCATTTTTCTCAAAAATGTCCACACAATAAAGACACAAAACAAATGCTGCTCTTATATGCGTGGGTGCAGCTTCAGTAAAAGGAAAAATATACGACAGTTCTGTTCTTTTTTTACCTAAAATGTGTCTCAATTGGTCCCTATAAACACATGATGCTTATGAACAAGAGATTCAAAGATATTGTCAAATAATCTGTTAACAACAAAAGGACGAGATATTAATTTGGAACCTAAATATTTTTTTTTCCAAAATGGCTTCCCGGGCAATTTCACATCCAAAGACTGAGAGACAAAGCAGCAACCGGTTTCATTCTGAAGCCAAGACCTTTGTAGTATATTCCACCATAGTTTCACATATGGCTAACCAGCAACCCCAACTGTACAGTGTGGGGGGGGGGGGGGTGACAGATCTGCTTGCTTTTCACGAGAGAGCCAAAGTGTGATTGTGGCCATTTGCCTTGCAGAAGAGTCTAAGAAAAGAAGCACAAGTTACTCTACATGCCAGTAAGGATTTCCAGCTTTAACCAGTGCACATGCTTCAGCCTGGCAGATAGGAGTTGAAAAGGACACAGCTTTGTACGCAGCCGCCAGCTGAACTTGGTGGCAGGCTATTAAAAAAAAAAAAAAAAAAAAAAAAAAAGGGCACAAATTATACATGGAAGGATGTGGGGGAGGGGTGGAGGAAAATGCAATGAGCTAATGTTCCTACTTGGCATCTGCCTTTTGACTCAAAGAAAGAGATGGCTCTTTTCCAGAATTTTTCTATTATTGTGGTATCAGCTGCCTCTTGGACTCGCTTATAAAAGTGGAGACTGCCAACAGAACAAGACAAGATTTCTGTTGAGGGTAGTAAATGTGCACGCTCCTTGAAATAATAGGGATTTCGATATTTCTACTAGAAAGGCTACTTTGGTCTTACTATTCCTGGCATGAGCTTCAGGATTTGTATGGCCAGGTACTGGTGAGGACCATGACAACAGCAAATTCTGAACTTAAAAATGTGCTACCTTGGTTCTTTAATTTACCCCTCCAATATATTTAACTAAAGAACAGTTTGAAACTAATTGGTGCTGGATGTTTCTTGCTGGACTGGCATGCTACCAAATGAATTTCTATTAGTTGGCACTTTCAAATCTCAGTATTACTCTACTATACTAACTTCTTACTCTGGAAATCAAAGAGAAGAAATTAAGTACTTATCCAACCTTTAAAAAAAAAAGATTACAGATTCTACCTTCTTCATGGAGGAAATATCTTTATTTAAACAACAACAAAAAGGCAGTAAATAAATGTACTAAGAATGATGGATTCAAACCCTGATGAAGAACAAGGAATGCTTCCAGCTTCCCTTTGGGGTATAGAAAGCTATCTTATAATAAACATAATGTGAGACAATCTACAAATTAGTAACTTTTTCTGAACTCATCACACAGCTGAGGCAGTAGGGCACCTAACTCAACACAGGTCTACAAAGGCACTGGAGCACTTGCTTACCTAGGTCAGACTCCACTGGCAACTAATAAAAAGAATTTGGCCAAAACCATGAATAAACTGCTAAAGGCTGAGTGTGAGCTAGCAAGAGAACACAGAATGTATTCACAGAACATATAACACAAAACGTACTGGGTGCTAAAATATAAAAGAACTCACAACCACTTTTAGGTTCTTCTCAGAACCTCCAGTGGGCCTCCCAAAAGAGACAGGTGAGAGTGCCCCGAAAGTACCCTTTGTCATTCCTGGTTCAGTCCTGGGAGAAGGAACAGCAACCCTGGCAGGAAAGGTTTTTATAAAATAGGCTGCATAGATCCTTCTTCTCTGTCCCTATGGAACAAAAGCCATCTAGTGCCTGGAAGAAAGGCAAAAACCACTGTGTCCCTAATGGAAAGTGAAAGCCAGGGCAGCTTAGGAAAGGGGGAGGGGAAATCAACACCAACCTCTAAATGTGGGGGAGGGCCAGAAACACTCAGAGGGCCACACCTCCAAGCCGAGGCACACAATCACTGAGATCAAGGCCTAGCCAAGGTGTACCCCACTTGCCTCCTATCCCTAGACTGCAAAACAGAGAGTTAAGAAGCAGCGGCAGTGTACCCCGGGAGACAGTCATGAGCGGATGGGGAGCCTACCCAAGCCACTGCACAGAGGAAGGGCTGAGATCCAAGGTCAAGCAAACACTGAGAAAACCTCACCAGCCCCCACCCTAAAAAACAAGGTAACACTAGAGGAACCTGAAATGCCTGGTGTACAGAGGGTAACCACAGCAACAATGTGCATTCGGGATTACTGGGAGCAATTTGTTTAATTCAAAATGCAGTATGCAATAGAACAAGTAGATAATCAGAAGGGAATGGAAGACCCGGGGAATGCTAGACTAAGTTAATCTAATTAACATTTATGGAATATTCCACCCAACCAGAGCAGAATACACATCTGTTTCAGGGGCACATGGTGTTTTCACCAGGGTGGACCATAAAATGGCACAACCAAGTGGGACTTATCCTGGGAAAGCAAACCTTCCTCAATTTTGAAAAGCAAAATAATTTAGTATGTCAACAGACTAAAGAAGAAAAAAAAATATAATAATCTCAACAAATAGATTCTTTTTTAAAATTACTCTTTACAATAGCCTACCTCCCCCTCCAAAAAAACATACTTAGGTATAACTCTAAGATATTACATGGAAGATCTGTATGCTCAAAAAAGTTTGTGATATGAAAATCTGATTACAATATAACATTGAATGAAAGCAAGAAAGGTACAAGATAGTATGTATATATGGTCAGAATTTTATAAAATAAAATTCAAACCAAGTATTTTTTCCATAGGGATAGAAAGGCCAAAAA
The DNA here is from genome assembly GCF_011100685.1 of Canis lupus familiaris. Classification (NCBI taxonomy): domain Eukaryota; kingdom Metazoa; phylum Chordata; class Mammalia; order Carnivora; family Canidae; genus Canis; species Canis lupus. The sequence continues at coordinate 39,995,099 of NC_049246.1, read as the reverse complement.
TATTAAATATTTACAACAGTGTGTCTTTAGTTCCTTATTCTTAATAAGGCAATCACCAAGTGTTTTAAAGAAAATAAAACTGAAATTAATATGAACAATTTGTAAAGCTAATTCCTTTGCTGCCACCTGTTACTGTATAATGCACTGCAAGAAGTCTCCTTAGGTCAGTTTTCTTGGAAATAGTTCCATATGCTCTTAAAATCATTTGCTGAAAAGAAAGTTCTGTGGTCAAAGAAGTTTAGAAAACATTAATGTAATAAATTGGTTTCCTAATTGCAGAACTCATTAGAATCATCAGTATACCAGCACCATTCTGGATCTTTAATGGGGTAGAGTTTGCTATATGTTTACAGTTCTGTGGTGTTTTCCAAATTTATTTGAGTGCAGTACTTGTAGAGGGGTAGTAAGAGAGACAGGACAGGGTTGTTTTGGCTGACCTTCCAAAGTAGGTTGCAGACATCACATTATTTTGCTTCTAAATACTTCAGTGTGTATCTCCCAAGAATAAGGGACATTCTGTTGCTTATCCACAATACTGTTAACACATCCATGAAAGTCAGATTACTTCCCTAACAACTTCTAATATCTAGTCCAAATACAAAATTCCAGTTTTATTAAAAAAAATGCTTTTATAGTTAGTTTTTCAAGGTTCTCATGTTATGTTTGTTATTTCCTTTTAATGCAAAACCACACACTATTTTTATTTTCTCTTTTTGACATGGATTTTTTTCTTTTTCTTCCAGGAGACCAGTCTCAATGAATTGTAGAAATCCCATGTTTTGTCTGATTATTTCTCCATGGCGTTACTCACTTTGTTCTTCTATCCCAGGTTATTTCCAGTATATTGACACTTACAACAGAAGACTCAGAGTCAGGTAAAACACTTTTAGCAAGAATATGTCATAACAAGAACATGATTCTGTGCTCCTCATCCCACATCATATCAGGAGACACACAATAGGCCACCTCACTAGTAATACTGCTGAGCTTGATCACAGCATTCAGGTGCTAAATGCCAAATCTCTCCATTCCAAAGGTATGTCTTTCTCTTTGTTACTAGCATTTCTGCCACGAGGTGATACTTTATCACTGTTCTGTCTCTCAATAACCTTCTAATTGATATATATATATTTTTTTTTACCCCTGGATGGTATTTGCAGGACTACCAATTATTTCATTGTGTTCCTAATTAATTATTTACCTCTTTAAAATTTCTTTATAGGAAAACTCAGTCTTTGTGATGTACAGGTATGGGAGTTCTGCCAAATACAGAGTTTTGTATCCACCACAATAATTGAGATACACAATAGTTACGTTATTTCAAAAAATTCCCTCTCATTGTCCCTTTGGGGTCCTAAATGAAGTTTGATACAAAGTCCATTCTCAGTAGCTTTGCTCCAACCTCATTTGTCCCATAATATTTTTTATCTCACCTAGTAGTGATTAAACTCGTATGTGCATAAGAGTAAAACCATTAAAATTTATTTTAATATAGGTTCTGGGGCCCTACCTCCAAAATTTAGGATTCCAAGGCTAAGGCATGCTGCTTATGATTGTGATTCTAGTAAACCTTAAGTATATGCCACATGATGATTATGAGCATGGCCTTAATTCTCTACCTTTCCTTCTATCCTTATTCTTTGCAATGCAATTTTGCAGCTCCTGCCATGAAGAGGTGGAGTCTGTTTCTGAATCCCATGAGTCTGGGCAGTGACTTGTTTCAGCAAACAAATACAGTGGAATTGATGGTATACCTACACAAGCCTTGCTTGTTTTGACTCTTCTGGAATCCTTGGGCTGAGGCCTGGCAGATGAGCCAGGGCTAGCCTGCTACATGAGGAGGGGTGTGAGGCCTCATCTCCACCATCACCTCAGATGACAGTCAGTCAGGCAGGTAAATGGGTCATCCTGGAGCAGCCAGCTCCACGCAACCCACTGCAGACACCTCAGCATACCGTACCGGCCAGGCAAGATCTTGTAAACTTTGCAGCTGACCCATATATATATATATATTAGCCATGTCAGAGCGATCTGTTACATAGTAATAGATGACATATACACTACAATTCTGATACTCTTTACCCAAGGACTACTGACTTACCTGTTCTCCGTTCCCCCACTACCCTGGCTCCCACCACCTTCCTCAATTAGGCTTTTATATCTTGTTCAGACTATTGCTGTCATTCTACCTCCATGCACACTGCTGCTATTGACTGTATTCTATAAAGTCAGAAGTCAAGTTGTCATAATGGATGCATTCCTATCATCTAGCATAATGCCTGGTGCCCCCCACAGGTGCTCAGTCCTGGTTTGTGGAATGACAGTTGCCAGATTCATAGAGCATAGCTCTGATCATGTCGTTACTGTATGCAAGACTCTACTGGCACTTACACCACATACCAGGTCCACTTTCCACTTGGTTTACTTAATTCTAGGACCTCTGTGACCAGGCTGCAGCCTCGCTCCCCACTCTTCTTCCCTTTCTTCTCTCAAGGCTTGGATAAAAAGTGAGGGCTAGCTGACCACGCCTTTCCTTCCCTGTCTGTATGATATTGACTCCTGCCTGGAAGGCCGGCCCACAATCCATAAACTCGATACATTCCTGAAGGTCCAAGTCCTCTGTGAGAGTCTAGTAGGTCTAGTTAAGAAAGAGCTCACCCCTTCTCCTTGCCTCTAGCACTTAGCCTGAGCACTATCCCCTGAGCACCTGATACTGTGGTTACCTGTTCGTTGTGCCATCTGGCAGGCATCTCCTCTGAGACTGTGAACTTTGAATACCTCTCTGTATTCCCTATGGTACCTAACACAGTCCATGCAACATAGTAAGACCTTTGTAAATGCTTACTGAACAAATGAATAGGTGGTTTTTAGTCACTAAAATGATAATAACAGTGGTAAGCCAAACCTGTGACAAAGATGGCAAGATACACAGTGGTTTTCATATATCAGTCTGTAAAAGAATCTTCTGGAAGGCCTGTTGAAAGTACAAATTCCAAGGCTCTGCCCCCAGAGAGGTTGCTTCAGTAGGTCTGGAGTAGAACCCTAAGTTGAAATTCTTATCAAGCTGTCCATGTGATTTTGGGGGAGGTTTGTGGGAAATACTTTTACATACAGTGACACACAGCCTACTTTGTAGATATGAATTCCAAAGTAAACTTTTTCTCATGCACCTAAGAATTTTTTTTTTTTTTAAGTTTCCCCACAGAAATGCCAAGGCACTGAGGAGTGCGGTGGGCCTATAAAAAGAACGACTTTAACAATACATACATAGTCTGGCACCTTATTCGCTTAGGTTGCTGGGAATATGGCATCACACCCCATTCTTTGTAATCACAATCTGCACACATTTTTTTTCATCTACATATCCTTTTTATAAACTATTTAAAGTTTAATTTGCTACAAATAGTCCTTTTTGAGACCATCTCACCATGTGAGGTATGCTTTAGAAGTGAAGGGTGCAGAATTCCTACCTCGGTCCCAGAGGCTGGCTCTTAATGCTCTCTCCAGCTGTTCCTCCTCACTGAGTCCTGCTGTGTAGGCATTATAGTTCATGGGTGCCTCTTCAGGGTAACCTGGCCTGCCATATGGGTAATAATCCTGGTATCCGGAGTAGCCTACAGGCACAAGGAAAAAGTTACAGAACATGGCCATGTACTGTTCTTTCCATTCTTCCCATCTGTAAGCAAAGACAATAAAATGATTTAGGTCATCACTCTGAGTGCAGTAATGAGTTCCAAGAAGGAAAAGATGACAAAGGGAGAATTCCTCCATGAGCATGGGCAATGATACTCTTATTAGTGTTGTACATGCCCACAGTGCCCAATGTGGGACTGCATATTCTCTCGCATGTCCTTATGTGCCGTAAAGGAAGAAGATATTAATTTAGAAGGTCTGAGTGGTAGTGGAGAGGGGCTGGTATGACCTGTTTTCATCTGGAGTGGGCTCTTGCAGTTTAGAGCTCTGCAATACTTGGGAGTATTTTCTGTGAAGTCCTGACGAGAATCAAGGGCACGGTTGAAATGATAGTTGATAAAGCCTTTCTGTCGAGTGGCTCCATACAATGAGCGACAGACTAACATTTAATGCAAGGACCACAGGATTTCTGTGCTGGATATGATATTTTGGACAGTAAGTAACTTCATAGAGATATACAAGGCGATGTCTCTATACTTATAATTTTATGTCAAAAACATAGTTTCTATTAAAAGCACTTTCAAGTAATTGGTTGCTAGACAGAATGAGAGAAGAAACAACCTGCTCATTAAATAACGCTTTAAGTATCAGACTTACATATCCCATTAATGAAGGTCAATCACAGAGCAGAGTTCACTTTTGCAAGGTGCTTCCATCCATCTTTTTAAGTTGGTTTGAGTTTACTCCTCACATTTTCTTTAATTGCTCATTTTTATGTAATTTGTTTGGAAGAGAATTTTCCCCCCAAAGAATACCAATCTAATTCTGGTGTAATGAGAAAGAAGACAAGAGTCTGTTTAACTATATCCCTTCTTTCCTCTCATTAACATACCCTTTGGGGATGAGCTTTCAAATGTTTAATTAATGTGCTTTTTGTTGTTGATGAACATTCCTATCCTTTACTTTGAGTCCTGTCTCACAGGTCTTATATACCCAACATGGTATATAACCTGAGTTCAAATTTCTTATTGCTTCAGGGAAAAAAAAAATACACAATCAAGCCAAAAAGAGGAATACTGTAGGGCAGAATCTGGTTAATTAAGATTTCATATTCAGAATATTTGCTAATTGATCCTAAGGCTACTTTTATTTTTTTGGACAGGAAGTAGGATTTATTGGTGGGCATAAATAGGGAGTTGGCAGTGCCAGGGTTCTCACAAGTGCAGAGCTCTCCATTTGTCCAAGGGGCCACTATCAGGGATGTATCTGACCCCACTGGCATCTAGGATGCGCTTCCTTTCAGCCACCTTGTCTTCAAATTCATCCACATTAAACTTAGTAAAGCCCCCCTCCCCCCCACCCCCACCGTCTTGGAGATGTGATCTTCTGGTGGCCAGAGAATTTGAATTTGGCCCTGTATAGGGCCTCAATCACATGCTCCTTGTTTTGCAGCTTGGTATAGATGGACATGATGACTTGGCCAATGGGACTCTGGCTACTGTGCCCTGAGGCTTCTCAAAGGCACCCCGCATACCTGTCTGCAGCCTAGATTGGAGTTAGCATGAGGTAAGACCTCAAAGTCCACTGGAAAGGGCTGTCTCCAAGGACCCTTAGGGCAACCTGTATAGACAATAAGCTGCATACACTGCCAAGGAGGCTACTGTTTGCAGCCATGGCACATCAGGGGTCCCGAGGCTATTTTAAAATTTACTTTTGTGCCGGTTAAAAATAAAATACAATATTAAAAAGGGAAGCAATTCATTGCCCATAAGAATTTTCAGGCACTCCCAAAGTCTTTATTTTCATGTAAACAATGAAATGAAAATAAAGCATACTGATCTAGTTTGGGCTGATAATCTAACATAATTATACACATTTACATAAATATTTGTCATATTACATGTGTCTATTGGTTATGTTTTTATAGCAGCTTGAATAAGACATAATTGACATGCTATATATTTCACCAATTTAAAGTATACAACTCAAAAAAAAAATAAAGTATACAACTCAATGGCTTTTAGTACATATTCAGAGATTTGTGCCACCACCACAGTCAATTTTAGAACATTTTCATCACCCCCAAAAACAAACCTGTGCCCTTTAGCTATCATCTTCTACCCTTCCCTAAGGAACCAGAATCTACTTTCTGGCTCTATAGCTATGTCTATTCTGGACAATTATATAAATAGAATCATACAACATGTGGTGTTTTGAGTCTGGTTTGTTTCATTTAGCACGGCATTTTCAAGGTTCATCTATGTTGTAGCATGAATCAGTACTTCATTCCTTTTTGTGACCAAATAATATTCCATTGCATGTTTCTATCACATCCATCAACTGATAGACATTTGGGTTATTTCCACCTTTTGACTCTTGTGAATTATGCTCCTATAAACATTCATGGACAAGTTTTTATACAGAAATATGTTTTAATTTCTCTTGTGTACATACCTAAGAGTGGGATTCCTGGGTCATAAGAACGTCTATGTTTAACCATTTGGAACTGCCAGAATGTTTTCCAAAGCTGCATTATTTTACATTTTATGGGTTCAGATTTCTCCATATATTCACCAAGGCTTGTTACTACCTATCTTTGCAATTATAGCCAGCCCAGTAGGTGTAAGTGGTATCCCATTATGGTTTAAATGATTAATGATATTGAGCATCTTTTCATGTGCCTGTTGGTCACTTGTACATCGTCTTTGGACAGTGATCTATTCAGAGTCCTTGCCCATTCTTAATGATTATTACAACACTCTTCTTTGTAATATTTTACAAGATGTCCTTCAAAGTTACAAGGTGAATGATTTAAATAAACATTAAATAAAATTGTTCTGGATTTGGGGGGCTGATTCTGACAAGTCTTGCTCCTAGAGTAGTAAAAAATTAGTGGGAATTTACTAAATATGTCCAAGAACCCAACTTCCACATTCTCTCTCCTGTTTCCTGTATCACAAAATTAACATCTTCATATTTAAAATAGGGGAAGGAAAAAAAATAAAATAGGGAAGGATATAAGTAAATTTCCCAAATCCTCACAGGAGTGTAGGACTGAAGTTAGATCTGGATTCAAATTTAAAAATGGACCTCCGGGGGCACCTGGCTGGCTCAGTGGTTGAGCATCTGCCTTTGGCTCAGGCATGATCCTGGGATCCTGGGATCGAGTCCCCCCATCAGGCTCCCTTCAGGGAACCTGCTTCTCCCTCTGCCTATGTCTCTGACTCTCTCTCTCATGAATAAATAAATAAAATCTTTTTTTTTTTTTTTAAAGGATACACTTCTTTAACTTGGTCTCTCCCCAACAGACCCGTGAAAAAAATTTAGCTCCCACTGCTATGTTAGGGACCACCCACCAGCAAATCTTATATCCTGAGCGTAAAGAAGACTATGGCACTGCTACAAACATTGTTTTCTAGATTTCTCACCAAAACAACAACAAAAACCTTTTATTAAGGGCAAATGGTTAAAATACCATCAATATGTCTACTTCACAAAGAACAAAAGAAAGGGGCAACCATTCCAAAACATAATAGAATACTTATGGATAAGTTGCTGAATACCATGGTATGCTTCCACAATCCCTCAACAGATAGACTGCCCAATTCCCTAAGAGTGCCAATTATTTTATTGCAACACAAAAAAAGCACATTGGGCACTTTCCCATATGGCTCATTAATTACCACTTTCAAACCCCTATGGAAAGTCATTCTGTTATACAAGTTCTAAGCGGCACTTCTACCTATCTATCTCGAAAATGTCCAGCTAATTCAAAACCCAAAATAACCCCAAAGCTCTGAATACCCATATGTACAGATATCAGAAATACTCCATACCCCATGCATCTATAGAGTTTCAACTGCCAGGTAAATTTGCTACAATTTGAGGCAATATTTTCTTGACATAGAAAAACATTTTTTCTTCATGTTATTTCTTATTTAAAAACCAACCCAGCACCGCCTTAATGAAATAAAGTCTACAACTCTAAACATCTGAATATTATAAAATCTAATTTGGTACTTGTCAGACAAAACATGAGGAGAGAAAGGGAAAGCTTCAGTGTGTTAAGTCAAAAAGACTAGTGTGGTTGAAGGTTCTATCTCATCAGTCATAAATCATCAAGAAGACCAAAACTCCTATCAATATCTATTACAATGAGAACAGGTCTCCCTAGGACAAAAAATTTTCTTCAGCTGTTCCGCTGGCCCAATCAGATATTTTTAAATCTTCATAATAAACATGGCTGGAAAAACCCAACAATCAAACACTTAAGATAAATAAGTTTAAATTATATCCTGCGATGAATAGCAGTCTAATACTCTTTTGTAGCTATATCCTTTGGCTCTGTAGTAAAAGGAATTCTGGTTATCATTATTCTATTAACTACTCCATCTGTTCCTTATACACATACCAGGATTTCATGGCAAAAGAGATCAAGAAACACCACCAAGATTAGAAAAATTGGTAACAGCTTTTTAAACATTCATGAGGTTCTTTGACCTATAAAAGACACTTCCAGCTAAGGACGGCCATATTAAGCATAAATCATTACTTGTAAGGGATACATATGCTCTCCTACAAGTTCCCTAGATGACCATTAGCATGGCCACCTGGCCTTATGTAGCTCTGCTTTTGAAGAAATCCAGTCACTTCAGAGGAAGGAATATAAATATGGTAATCTTACAGGGGATAAGAGAGAAAGGTAAAAGGGGTTTTTATTTCTCCCTTTAATTCTGTGGTGTCTGTTAGGCTTATGCTTCTTCCATATGAAGGAGGAAAGGAGAAGGTTTCCCTTTTTACTTTTTTTTAATAAATGCCAAAAAAAAAAAAAAAAAAAAGGAAAGACAATAAGGGGAACTGCCCTATTTTGTAAAGATAAGCCAACAGAATGTCCATCTCCTATCCTTGTAATAGAGAAAAAGCAGAGGCTTGGAATCAAGGAGTTGCATTTTTGGTCCCGGTTTTATCACATTTGTATGACGTTAGCCAAATGACTTAACATTTCTAAACTTCAATTCCCCAGCTGTCACAGAAGACATTAGGACTAGGGAATCTATGATAGTTGAAGGCATGTCCGTGCACAGGTATGTTCTTATTCTCTTTGTCCAGAGGAATATTCCTGTTACTTTCAGGGATTTAAAAAAATCAACAGCTGAAAAGCCCTTTATCCTCTGCCAACTTCCAGGTGTTAGAGGCTATGTTCCTTGTGAAGTGGAGGGAATAGTCAATAGGAAGTGAGAAACCACAATAGAAGAACCAAAATGGTCTTCCTAAGCCACCTCTTTCTTCCTAGTCAGGCAGGCCAATGAAGCTCTTATGCTTAAGTCAGTGTGAGCTGGTCTCCAGGACCAACGACTAAAAGGAATCGATGCTCTTCCAAATGAGTATATTTATCAGCTTAGTAACTAATTAATCATCACACTTCTCTTTAGGTGAGACCACAGATAGAAGCAGATCAGCTGGCATCATTCAACAATGGTTCCTCTCCCACACCAAGACCACGTTTCTAGTATTTTAATCATTCAAATTAGCAGAGGCAAAAGCCTCAAAAGTGAGGTTTTTCTTGGGGTAGCAACAGCATTCACTTCCATGATCCCCAAGTCTAGGTAAACCCCATCACCTAGACCAATGATTTTTGTTCTTAATCTCATTAAAATCACCTGGAAAGCTTTAAGAAAAAAAGTCCAAGTTCCTGTCTCTATCCTCATTCTGATTTAATTGGTCTGGGATGAATTCAAGGCACGGATATATTAAAAACAAAAACAAAAAAACCTCCTCAGGTGATTCATATATATGGCCAGGGTTGATGATCGTGATCCAAGTCTTTATAACTACATCAAAAACAGAGCTTGAATGTAACTCCAATAGTATCACTCCACTGATTAAATCCTTTAGTAGCACTCCAACACATTCTGGATAATCTCAAACAGGCCTTTAATAAAGGCCTGAAAAGCCCTTTCCTCCCACTGCTTTCCTTAACTTCTCCTTACTCATTCAAAACCCTTACCTTCCACCTCCTGAATAACTTCCAATAACCACAACCCTACTCCTCCCTATCAGGCAGAACACTGAATGCACCACATTAATTCTGCTGAACTGGACTTCTATCACTGCCAGGAAGGAGTCACTGGGACTGAACTAGCCCTTCCACCATAATCAAGTAGGAAACTAGAAAATATATATGAAATAAGTGTTTTCAGACATTGTGTAACAGGCAATACAAGATTTTGATCCTTGAGAGAAAGGAAAGGAGCCTGAAGGGTGCTTTCTAGACTGTGGCATAGGGACAGGGGACAAAAGCAGGTGCAACAGACTCCTTGAGTGGACCTGAAATTTGCAGGACAGAAAAGAGCAAAGGGGAAAACTAAGTGCACAGAAAGACCTTCAGGAATCTGCACAGGCCGCCTGGAGATTTTGCTGAATTTTTAAGCCATGCATGTGTGGGTGAAATGCCATGAGACCAGGCCAAGGATGATGAAGAATTCCAGGAGCTCAGGCAGGGCTGGGAGACCTCTGCTTTCCAACCAACCAGAACAAAGAGTCCTTGCTGAACAAAGGCCATTCAGGAAAGATCCTAGAAAAGTGACACCTCAATACTAGCATAGAAGTAACCCTACAGTAAAAGTTACTTTAGACCCACTTTAAAGGACTTAAAAACCAGCACCAGAGGGATCACATGGTCCTCCAGTGGAAACAACTATAAAAGACAGACCTCCACAGCCTAAGGCTTCTTTAACACCTGTCTGCTAGAACTGGCCCAGGGAATGCAGGGCAGCCTCCTCAGCACGGAACATAAGCCCCTTAATCTAAAACAGGTCAGATGTCCCTTCTACATACTCGCAAAGACATATGGAAAAAATGCATTCTCTTCTTTAAGTCGCATGGTAGTAACTGTAAGAGGAATGCCTATTTTAGCCTCTGAGGTTAGGTGTGATTCTTCCTGAACGTGTAGGTGGGATGAACTACAGAGAATCATAGATCTGAAACCAACTTCTAACACTCAGCAGGCAATCCGGATGTGTAGACCAAGAATCAAGGGCCCTGGGTCTACTATGATTCCTACCATGGCTGAGAGATCTCATAACAACCATACAATCCTTTCAGGCCAGAGTTACCTCCTTCCCTGGCCTTCTCTCCCAAATTCACCCAAATCCGCTCCCTGGGCTCTAGCTCCATCTAGCTTTCGGGCATGTTAGCAGCATAAGCACATATGTGTGGACGACTCTACAACAGCATAAGCTAATATGACCTTTTGGCAGCTCGATGCTGGCAAACTCTATGATTTTTTTAAGATAAAATGTATTAAATGAAATAAAGTGCTTACCTGAACTATTAAAGTGGTACTGCTGTCCTGGATAATGAATATTGGAGGGGAAAATGCCTAAATATGAAGGAAACAAACATTTTAATTGTAGCCATAAGGATTCCCTCACTGTAGCTTTTATTGAGGTCTGACAAAAAAAATCGCATACATTTAGGTTGTACAACATGAATTCTTAAAAGGTACTAGCATGATTTGTAACATCATACTTTAATGGTATGTAACATGATTCAACATACATATGAAACGATTATTACAAAATTAATTAGTACACCCATTATCTCACAGTTACCTTTTTGAGTGTGTGTAAACATAAAATCTACTCTCAGTAAATTTCAAGGATCCAAAGCAGTATTATTAACTATAGTCACCGTATTGTACATTAGACCCCCATAATTTATTCATCTTATAACTAGAAGTTTGTATTCTGTGACCAACATCTCCCCATTTCTCTCATGTCCCCAGCCTCTGTCTGCTTTCTGATTTTATAAGTTCAACTTTTTTAGATTTCACATGTAAGATGATATAGTATTTGTGAGACCATACAGTAATTGTCTTTCTGTAACTGACTTATTTCACTTAGGGTAATATCTTCCAGGTTCATCCATTTTGTCACAAACAACAGGATTTCTTTCATTTTTATAGCTGAATAAGTCCACTACACACATGCATACACACACATATATTCTTTAACCATTTCTCTGATGGATATTTTCACCCTATTTTGGCATATTGTGAATAATGCTGTAATGAACATGGGAGTGTGAATATCTCCTGGAGACGCTGATTTCATTTCCTTTGGATATACACTCAGAAGTGGGACTGCTATATCCTCAGGTAGTTCTAATTCTTCAAGGAACCTCCATACTGTGTTCCATAATGGCTGTACCAATTTACATTCTCACCAACCGTATACAAGGGCTTCCTTCTCTCCAAATCCACGCCAATGCTTCTTATCTCCTGTCTTTCTGATAACCGCCATCCTAACGCTTCCCAACTGCAATCTGTATCACAAAGCTGTAGTAATCCAAACAGTGTCATGCTGGCATAAAAGCAAGACACATCAACCCATAGAACACAACAGCCATAAGGCCTTAACTGATGATCTTTCCAACAACTGGGGAGGTTCTTTATAATGAAGCCAAGGTCATTTAAAATGATTTCTAAACAACTGTTAACATAAACTCTCTTTTGCTTGGGGCCAGCTCTCTAGGGAACAGAATGCAGAAAACCTTGAGGCTCTTCTATACTTTCTGCAGTTCCTTAGAGGTTCCTGTAGACCTCAGAGAGTCTTTGCTTGGGTTTTAAGGCCCTCTGTACAAGTAGAGGTGCTCTGGCTATCCAGAGAACTCACCCCCAGCCATGCCACCCAGTAAGCCATGCTGCTTACTTCTCTTACTCTGTCCTTAAAAGGGCAGCAGGACAGTGGATTCAGGGCTGCTGAAGAGAGGGAAAGAGGGTGGGAGCAATAGCAGAGCTTCAGTGTGATGCTCCTTTTCTCCAGGAGTTATCACAGAGCAGCTTCACACTCTTGGCTCTTTTCCACCAGGTACTTATGTCACACCACTCTAGATCTTTCTCCGGCTTCCCCAGAAATAAACAAACAAACAAACAAATAAATAAATAAATAAAAGGCAGAGAGACTGCAGGCTATTTGTAAATAGCGCTGAATGTTGGTTTCAACTTTTCATATTTAAGTCTCTACTGTATACTTTTAGAATGACATGATATAAAAAGTAAGTCTCCAAAATAAATAGGCAAGGTTTTAGTAAGGAAAGTAAATAGCACAAATGGTAAAATTGTGGGGGAAGTCCTCTTTAAAATCAAAATGCTTCCCTCAATTCCATAAAATGTCTGTGGAAAGCTTGACAAACCACTTCAACTTCAGATACACGTAGAAAAGTGAAAGAAAATATTAAGCTCCCAAGAATCATTTCTTTTCCTTTATCTGTACTGAGAGCATTGGGGCAACAAAGCTCATTACTAGATTTCCATAATTAAGTTGTATCAAAAATATAATGGACCTGGACATTTTCAATAAATGTGGTTCCCACTGCCTTCTCTAAGCACACATACTGAAAACACAGTAATAAGCAAATGCAGGAAAAATGGGAATCTGTTTAGATGCAACACAGCCTGTAAAAATCATCTGAAAATGCACACAGCCCGCTAATAAAGACGGCAGCACAATGCCTGGAAAGCTTTCTGATATCATGAATATTATATGGTTCTCAAGAATACCAGTCATCGGCACAAACTGTGAAAACAAATTATTTATGGTTCAAGGAAAGGTAAAATAGTCTCAGAAGATTTCCCATGAATAAAAGATGAAATATTGGAACCCATTTGGTCTATAAAACAAGTGTTTGCAAAATAGTTTTCCTATAAGTCAAAGCTAGTATAGCATTTTAAATTAAGAGGGCTAAAAAATTCATATATTTCTAAATAAAATAAAGTATTTTCATTGAGCATCAATTTGACAGGAAAAAAAAGCAAAAAACAAAAACAAAAACAAAACAAAACAAAAACAAAAAAACCAACCAGCCAACAAAACTTTCAAAAGCAGGAGCCATGCTTCAAACAATAGAAGACTTGGGTTTGGCCATGCACACATGTGCATCCTGCCCGCTGAGAACCTACTGGTCATTCTGACTTCTTTCTAATACTGGCCTTGCACTTCAGGGCAGATTTGGTTTTCTTTTGTAACTCTGCCTTGCACACATAATATTAATTCGTGGAATACTACAGAAGAATGTATTATTTGAAACCCATTTTGGTTCTCTGCATTTTCAAGAATATCCTGGTTTTTCTGCAAGTACCATTAATGTTGAAGGTAAACATATTTGTCTCCTAAGAAAGCCTCAGGTTTACAATTTGGGTTTGCCATCTTTTCTTTGGAGCAATATAAGGACTATACCAGCTGTTTTGCCTGGTGGGGGACGCCTGAGTGGCTTAGTCAGGTTAGCATCTGCCTTCGGCTCAGGTTGTGATCCCAGAGTCCTGGGATGGAGCCCTGCATCAGGCTTCCTGCTCAGCAGGGATTCTACTTCTCTCTCTCCCTCTCCCTCTCCCCCCGTTTATGCTTGTCCTTGCTTTCTCTCTGAAATAAATAAATGGAATCTTAAAAAAAAAAAAAAAAGAGTCTAGTAGGGAATTCCTAGGCTGAACCACAGGGAAACTTGGGATTGTTCCTGTTTCCATTAAAATTAAGATGAACTTCCAACTTGTTGTCAGGCCAAAGGTGTTTTGTTCTGTACCTGCACATTTTTCCATTATTTTCTTCAGAGGCCCGTGAGTATACATGAGTCCAACGAGAATCCCGGCCAGATGCCCAGCGAAGGAAGTCCTAGGAGAGAACGAGACCATTTATGAGTAGATACATTCTATCTTCTCATCAGTCCAGTGCATGTCACTTTGTCACTGTCTCCAGGCTTTGTTCCATATCGTGTCCTTTTTGCTGAGCAGCATTTCATTCTATCGAAAGCACCTTTCCTACCTTAAAAAAAAAGTACGATGGGTAATAACCACCACGTGTTTAAGGTGCGGTATCCCTCCTTGAACAGGAGAAAGCATTTTGTCAAGACCACCCATTCTATTTCTTCCAGTGTTTCTCTGTGGCTCTTATCCAAAAACATAAATGAAACCAGTGCTCCCCAAAGCACACCTTGAATTACCCAGCCACTGTGAGGCCCGCTGTCTATCCGTGCTGCTGTATTTTTATACACCACTGACCAGTGAGGCAAAGAGCAAGACAAACCCAGCAGAGGAGCCTGGGATGTCCACCCCCTTCCCCCCAAGTTGTCTTCATAGGCACCTTTCCATCACTCAGCAAAAATAAACAAAATTCTCAACCTCCAGCCTGAAAGATGAGTTAGGGCATTAAATTGGTTCTATTCTTCTTAAGGTAGCATCTAGACTTGGCAATTGCTTCTAAATTCAAGGCAAGCCCCAGCTAAGTCTTTGTTCAATGAGTAGAAGAATAAATGAAAGAAAGATCACCTGGCCAGTCTCCCTGCCCTCCCAATCCCCCAGCTCTTGCACACTCTACCATCAGCTGTTCCGGAACAGTGTCAGTGTCATGTCATGTCATGGCCATCCAGTGACACTCGCTGCCTCGTCTGCTTATAGTCAAGTCCTCTAGGCACTTGGCCTTGCTCATCCCTTCCCTTCACCCACAAAGCCCATCTCCTCACCCCACTGCCAGACCCCCACGTACTCACAGGTGGCTATAAGGCTGAGCTGGATGGCAGGCACCCCTGTCATAAAAATCATGTCCCTCTTTCCTTCTACCTCCCTCAGTCACTTCCTATGGCATGTATTCAGCCCTCTGGGTAGTGGAGTGTTTACACGCTGGCCCGTCTGTCTCTTTCTTACAAATAACCTGGGGGCAGCAATGATGTCTCCTTAGTCATCTGTTACGCTACATTAGAAGCTCAAAGCAAAAACAGAAAAAGGTCAAGTGATTGAATATTTCCACAGGGCAGGGAAATGACCCTCACTTCAGAAGTGGGGGCCACCAAAAGTTAGTAAGGAGCTGGACATAAAGTCCAAGAGTACGGTGGCTTTCGCATGTGTATTACACGCTCCTCGGGCTGTGTCGCACAGGGCAGACACTCGAATGTGTGTGAAATGAATGATTTGAGTGTCCTCGGACCAGAAGGCCCATTAAACCCATGACATCTTAAACTTAGAGCACCCTCGGAGCCACAGGGCTGAGGCTCAGTCCCCCATGGGAGACCTAGCATCAGAGCCGACACAGTCCACCTGCCCCCACAGCAACCAACAGGCCCAAGGCCCTGGAAATCTTCAAGCAAGACAGCCAGCCATGAGTCATTCTCAGTGTCTTAGAGCCAGCAAAGAGACTTGTTGGCTCCCAGGAAAAGACCAGACAATGGGACACTTCAGAGGAAAGACGAGACGCAGCCTTCTACAGACAGAATGGCACTGCTGTTCACTCCATGTGCCAATTCAATCCTACTGTTGCCCAGGCAAGCTCCTGCATGTCCACACACATGGAAAGTCACAACACGTGTGCTTGCACACATGCCATACGCACACATACTCCCCCCAAACACAATACACGGTCATTCCTTCAAGAGAGCTATTATTTTCATCAAATATATTTACCTCAAAATATGTGTAACCTGATAATGAAAATATGGGATCAGATGCTCGGGTTCCCATTTTCAGGGAAGAAGAGCATGAACTGGGCTTTTCTTCAGCTTTTCAAAAAAATAAAATAAAATTGTGCTTATTTTACTCTATTTTTAGGCTACATAAAACTCTTCAAATAGTTCTAGGAATGGCAAAGAAAGTGGTAGTTTGAGGGATACAAAGAAGCAGCCAGAATCAATTTTTTAAAAATAGTAACCTCGATTTAACTGAAAAGAATAAAATTGCATCAACATTCTCAAACTTTTTAAACCAATCTTCATGGTGAATCATATAGAGATATAAAATAACATGGGAGAAAATTTCAATTGAAACCCCAACCTCTTAAACAATCAATCCTGAACCTCATTTACAATTTAGAGTATAATATGGTGAAATGAATTTCTTATCTCTCTAAATGAGTTTGCAGAAGTTTGAGTTATAATCTAAGTGTCCTAATATAATTGCAAATAACTAGGGATGGAAAGCTGGCAGACCAGAGACCAGACTGCATTATGGCCCAACCTTCCAAATTTTCACAAAAGTCCCCTCTCAAAACCCTGGCCGTCCTCATCCATTCACTTAAGCTTTATATGGGTGTTCTTTTCTTTAAAATAAGAAGAGATTATGATCAGATTAATCAAAACTGAGAATGTCTTAACATTACACACCAAAAAGGGAGAGGCAGCCAACGAAGAAGGAAATATGGGCCCATTTTAAGAGGCATATATTAACTTTCTCTGTGCCTTTGGTAAGCCTTTGACAAACCACCTCACTGGCCCTCTTGGAGACACCCACGTCCTCAGAGAAGAAATGGAACCGGAGGCTGTCTCCTCCCCAGCAGGACAGGGAGCCCCTGTCCCAGCACTAGTGTGCTTGATCCCTGACCTGGGGTGCTGCGGAGCTGCAAGAAGGCCCTCCTGCCTGGGCTTTGGAGGAAGACAGTTAACAGCTTCAGAAGCAGGTTGTGTTATTATGATCATAACCACACACATAAGAAGGACACTTTGATGTCTGTGGTGTCCGAGGAAGCCCGTGGTTTCACGGCAGCTGTCCTCGAAGTATGCGGTCTGCTCTGAGTTATACCCGCAGGCTGATATCCTGTGCGGCCAGCTCTCGAGAACACGGCTTCTCCTGGACCCGATTCGGTCTTCGGCTGAGACTGCAGATTTGGTGATGGCCTGTCACCTTTCATCCTAATTCAAACCCTATACCCATGACCTTGCTTGTGTGGTAAACGGCCTGACACTAGCACTCAACAAATAACAACCAAAGGAGTAGAGACATGGAATTAAAATTACATATAAAAATGCACATTTCTTGCATACATTACAACTGTATTATAAAAACCCACGTTACACACAGTCACCGATTAATAGTTGTTTTAGTATCAAATCTCATTGGGAGAGACAGTGATTAAGCACAACACCCTCCCCATCCCGCATACTTGGACAATGTATTACACAAAACATGCTCTCCATTAACAAAACAGCAGCACTAAACCTATTATTATATCCTAAAATTGGTCACTTAGAAGCTTTATTTCTTCTGATAGTGCAATAGCAACTCGCTTTAGAAATCCTAAGAGCTATAATCAAACACTGACCATGATTGGTAAGATACAGTCACAGGGGCCAGACACATCGCTGCCATGTACAGTCACCTAGGTTGTGTGGACTGCATATACGGACTACAATGAAAAGAAATATCACTTGTCAGGGGTCTCAAGAGTGCCACAAAGATCCAATATTCAAATTTGGATCATCGTTTCTCAACTTTGGGCCAATTACTTAGAGTAATTTCATTTCAACAGGGGGACGATATCTTGATCCAGTAGTTCTTAAAGTTGTTCAGTTTCTAAGCCCCTTTAACTGTTGAATCCTGTCTGCAGAAAAATTACACATACACAAAGCATGTCACCTATAATTTTAAGAAGTCTATGGATGGCTTGAATTCCAGACCCTTGCCTCAAGCGAAAATAATTCATCACAAACAGAAGAACTCCAAACCTCCACCAATCTAAGTAGTCATACAATCGGCTGGAAAAACTGTTTGTCCTCAAATACTAAGGCAGAGGTAGCCATTTTGTTTAGATGAAGATTGCTTTTTTATTTTAAGATTTTATTTATTTATTCATGAGCGATACAGAGAGAGAGGCAGAGACATAGGCAGAGGGAGAAGCAGGCTCCCTGCGGGGAGTCTGATGTGGGACTTGATCCTGGATCCCGAGATCACACCCTGAGCCAAAGGCAGACGCTCAACTGCTGAGCCACCCAGGCATCCCTAGATGAAGATTATTAACGAGCCCAATCTCTTTTCGTGTGCTACTGCTTTGCAGTGGTGTTTAAACCCACTCCTGGATTCAACTGCCTTCCTGCCAAAATCTGACGGTTGGTCAATTCTTTCAGTTAATGTCCAAGGGTAAAAAACTTTGCCACTCTCCATATGTCTGAAAAGGTCTTTATTTCAGTCTCCTATTCAAATGATAGCTATAGGATCAACTGCTGCTGCCAAGAAATGTAAGCTGGATGGTCATTCATCTGTCTTCTCTCTTGGCTTTTAAGATTTTCTCTTTATTATGGATACACTGTCATTATACCACAGTCACTCTAATTGTAGATTTATTTTATTTATTCTCCTTGAGATTTGCAATGCTTTTCCAATCTGAGGTCTCGTGGTTTTCTACAATTCTGAAAGACCTTCGGCCATTGGTTTTTGTTCTCTGGACCCCAAGAGATGTAGCACTGACACAGAGTGGGGGCTCAATGTGTGTATGTAGAAAAAAAAAAAAAACTAAAAAAAAAAAGTTAAAATCAAATTAATGTTGGTACACATTACTTATAAAGGATAGTGATGGTAGAAAAGTTATTTTGAAGCAAAACTAAGATTAAGATATAGGAGATATTATTGTGTGTTATATGTCAAATATATTTCAATAAAGCTGGAAATAAGACGATTGTGGATTTCAGTTATGCAAACTATATGCAGATATTATTAACACCAGTACAGAGTGTTCTTTCCTATCATGCCAGGATAAACTGTTCCTCCCTCCTTTCAGAGGCGACTTGGAAGGTTGAGCTAAGTGGTTATGCAAAACGTTTCTGCTCCCATGTGCCACTGTTAAAGAATCAAAAGCTAAAGCTATGATTGAAAGCTGTGACAGGCTATAAAGGTCCTCCTCTGCTAAATGGCAAATTCTTTCCACAGCTGAAGAAGCTGCCATCTCAGGCATAGCTCAGAAAACAGAAAATGTATTACTCTAACACATAATCTCATGGCATATGCCAAGCAAACGATCTCATTAAGGATGTAACTTGATGGAGACACGGCGTTGGACAAGAGAACAAGGTAAGAGGCAGTCACCTAGACGTGGTCTGTCTATTGTATCCTATGTTCCATAATTTCCTCCTGTAAAAGCAGTTATACCAGGCACAGACCGCACTGATCAGAAGTTCCTCACTGTTTGGATCTTAATAAATGATCTTCATAAACTGGCGTTACAAGACGTGGCAAGAAGTTTTCAGGTTTTTGAACATTCATGCCACTAGGAAGGACTTGATAGGATTGCTTCTTCCCAAGATAAATTGTTCTTAAACTGTCTGGTTTCTGTCCTGGCTGTTTCTTCAACCACTATGCCATTGTCTTTGGCAATGGCACATTTGGAAGAGACTTGGTCTATATGTTCTTTCTCTTTACCACATTCTCTGGCATCACCCTCCTGCTACCTCTGCTGCAGAAGTAAAAACTAGCCCCCTTCCAATATCATATTCCCTTAAAGGGAGGGATTGCAATATTGGCCATGCAACCTCTAATATTCATGTTGATTTATTAAACATGGCACCAACCTCCAGCCTAGGGCTGGGAGCTGACCACTGACATTTACTTGAGTCCCAGACAAACACAATCTGGAGAAAAACAAGGGTATTGCAAAGGGAGAGGAAAGCCTCTTTTACAAAAGAGCTTCCCAGATAATAGATGATGCCTAGCCATTCTTTGGCTTTCAATTCCATGCCCCTCAGCCTGGCAGCAAGAGAATTTCACGAGCTGGTTCAAGAAGGTAGCATTCATTCATTCATTCATCAAATATTTACTGACGGGTTACTACATAAATAAGACAAACATGGTCACTGCCTCATGGAGCTTCCAATCTGGTGGGAGGGCACATGTGCACGTGTGCACATGGACAAACACATATACACACGCTCTCTAAGGGCAAATTGTGCAAAGTATAAAGAAGTGAGTCTACTTTCCCTAGGGTGGTCTGGGATGGCTCCTTAGTGGCATTTAAAGTGACATCCATATTGGGTGCCTGGGTGGTTCAGTCAGTTAAGCATCTGCCTTCAGCTCAGGTCACCATCTCTGGGCCATGGGATCAAGTCCAACATCTGGCTCCCTTCTCAGCAGGGAGTCTGCTTCTCCCTCTCCTTCTGCACCTCCCTCTGTTTGTGTTTTCTCTCTCTCTTTAATAAATAAACAAAATGAAAAAAATAAAGTGACATCCATAGCATTTGGAGTTTGCATGCTCCGAGGGGAAGAAGAGAAAAGCACATATGTAAGATCTTAGAGGGTGCAAAGAACCTGGTTGGTGTCTTTTAGATGACTGGAGCACAGTGAGGTAGCATAAGGACATTCTAAGGCAGGAGATGAATTTGGAAAGATGGGCAAGAGCCAGATCCTATAGGCCTTATGTGCCATGGAGAGGAATTTGGGTGTGTCCGGACTACAGTGGGAGGCTGCAGAAAAATTTTAAATGGGATCTAGAATTTCTGCAAGTGATCTATTCCGTCTGCTGGGAGAGCAGAGTCTAAGGAGGCAAGAATGGCCCATGCAGCAGATCAGTAAGGAGGCTAATGTAGCTCAGATGAAGAATGATGGCCACTGAGAAGAGGCTGGTAGAAGCAGAGGTGGAGAGAAGTGAGCACAGCCAAGTCTATCCTGGCAGCAGAGATAAAAAAGAACCTGTGGATGGACTCCATGCGGGGGGGTGGGGGTGGGGGGGTGGGAAGGAGGAATCTAGGCTGCTGGCCTGTGCTGTGCAACAAGATGGACAGTGGAACTTATTACCAGGATGGGGGGACTGGGAAGAGAAGGCTGGGTGGGGAGAATTCGAGGCTCAGTGCTGATGTGTTTATGGAGAGATGCCTGCATGACAGCTAAATAAAGGCACCTAGGACAGTATTCAGGAAGCAGCTGGGTACTAAGTTAGAAATTGAGGGGAAAGATGGTCCAAAATATAGCTCTCGTATTTCATTTTATTGGGCTTCTAGTATACCTGTATACACTGTATCTTTATGTATGACATAAAACACATTATACACATACAAGGTACATATATGTATCTAAAATAATATGTGAAGGAAATGCATTAAACAGCAACATATAATGTGTGGTAGGGAGGGAGTAACATTCCCCTATTTTCCAAACATCTTAAAATAGTGTTTGAGTAACTGGCATTATTATTTTTCAAATATCAAGGGCACAAAAATTGGGTAAGGCCCTCCTTTAAAGAACGGTATCACTCTCATCAGTGTGGTGGGTAAATCTAAATATTTTTGTTGTTGTTAGGGTAAATCGTGAAGAAAGCTTTCCCCCAATTGGCACCGGCAAGTGTTTTGAAACTAGCACTCCAGATGAAAATCTGTGGCTTTGCAGCATTACTAAGTTTCTTCAGAGTCTGTTGTGGTGACTCAAATTTTCAAAACGAAACGAAAGGTGAGCCAAATTAACTGACAGCAACGGGCAAGTTTTATTTTCCAGGCAAAATAAAGGCACGACAATCCCCTCCCCGACACACACACTTCACTGGGGCCGAGACATGAAAAGAGAGCAGTCCCAGAAGTGAGGCCTATGTTCCTTTCCTTGCCAGACACTTCACAGGACCAGACACATTCTACCCTCCCTACCCCCCATTCCCTATATTCACTGTTTGGTGCACAGCACGTGCCAGAACTGTCTCCACCTGCTCGGCACCATACCGCATGCACCCCAGCCCCTGGGGTGATCCAAGAATGTGTCTGAGAACACGGAGCTGGGGGTCAGAAGACCGGAGACTGAATCCTAGGTCTGAAACACCTTCACAGGACCAATGAGCACCCCCACTGCCTCTCCCAGCTGCCACTGCCTCCGCTCAGGCCTCTCCCTGGTGTCCCTCGCCCTGCTCCAGCCCAGTTCAGGTTCGCTCCTGTGACAAGCATTCTAACCTGCAAGCCTCCTCCAGATGCATATGCCTCTTGGTAGCTCTCCAGTGTTTCTGGAGTAAAATACAAGCAGGCTTGTCGCATCCTCCATGTGCCTCTGTCTGCCTCTTAAGCTTCACTCCTTACTGCCAGCCCCCAGCCCTACTGCACCCTAAGCTTGGGCCATTTGCAAAAGCTATGCTTTTGCCCTTCTTGACTTTGTTGGTAATACTCCCTTTGCCCTCCACTTCACCCAGCTAAGCACTAGCAAAACAGTCTCCCTAATCACACTCTTGGTGTCGCCCTGCTGCATGGTCTAATGGCTCTCAAGCCTGTCATACCCAATGCCCTCTTAAGCCCCAACAGTTTGTTCTGCTCCCTCTGTTTTCTTGAAATGGAATTCACAAACACACATACTTTTAAAAACACAGATACATATGTAAACACAATCTCAACACAATGCCCTAGCTGTAATATAAGGAAAAAAAATTCACAAGTGATACAGTAAAATACCATGAATTGTTTTACACCAGCAGAAGACATAGAAAATGGTCCTCTGCTTGCCCCTATGTATGGAATCTGCATGAAGGTAAGAATAATAAATGCAGGCAGATACAGATGGGCTTTTTGTGACTCAAATACCACATGCAGGGTTCCATCAGTGACACGATTTCATGTGAGGGAAAATAACTTTTTGATTCCAAAAAAAAGCAAAGTACAATTTTCCCTTAAGTTACATTTACAATTCAATTTACGATTTTCCTGGAAAAGTCATTGTATATTAAATCCATGCCAAAAAGAAAAAAAACAGAACACAAATCTTTGTGTTTATATGAAAAGCACAATTAGGTTTTAGATTCGGATAATCATAAACAGCTTGTTCACCTACATAAATGTTCTCACAACAGAACTGGGGATGGGGAAGTTATGCAGGATCATTCCTGTAGGGGACTGTCCTGCCTGGTGTGGGGCAGTTAGTACCTTTGGCCCCTGCACACCAAATGCCAGCAGCACCCCCGGCTAATCATTATGACAACAAAACACAACCCTGCAAATTTCCAAAATCCTTCCTGGGTACTAAGCCATCTATCCCAGTGGAAGCCACTGGCTTAGCACACAGCAAATGCTTATTAAATGTTTGCTGAATTGATGCCTTTTAATCATTAGGCCTCAAAAATATTTCTTTTCAAAGTACTTCCCATGTGACCATACTATGCACAAATTCCACGGATTCCAAGTAAATCTACAACATATTGAACTGATACGCAAGAAAACTTCCCACCATGACTGAAATGCACATGGGGAGTTAGAATATTTGAAAGAGGCCATGATCACTTCCACATTGCACTGTGGTAGAATGAATGCAACTTGGCACGTGAAAAATGCTCTGCCATCTGCTATTACTATAGACAAAAATATTTCTGGATACCACATGAATGATTATTTGCACATCACCTCCAGAAAGTAAATATAAAATGAAAGAGAAGTTGGATTGTTTATAGCCTGATTTTAACATGTGCTACTGTTATGAAGCAAAGAGACGTTCCTGTGAGCTCAGCCTTATGGAGGGGTTTGCAGAAGCAGTGTGGATACCTGGAAATCCCACAGCCCTTTGATAGCAGGGCTCTCTGAGATTGCAGGAAGAGACTGGCATAAGTGATTTGGATGACCAGGGGTACACGAGGAAGAAAGGGCGGCAGGGGATGATCTCAACTATGAACTGGGGAAATGACTTCTACATGTTCCTCGAAGACACCATAACATGAGTGGATGCACTGCCCTTGGCAGCAAGGAGTCTAGATCCACTGTTTTTCAACCCTGGCTGGACATTAGACTCTCTTAAACAGGTTTTAAAAGTTACAGCTCCTTGGACTGCACCCCCAGAAATTCTTCAAAATTGTTCTAGAAGTAGGACCCTGACATTGCTTTGTTTGGTTATTTTCTGGTTTTGTTAATTCCCTAGGTGATTTTAATGTGTTGAGGTCTGCTGATCTTAAGCCAAAATTCAAATTCTAATGGTGAGATTATAGCTGCCATAGCAGGTCAATAAAGAAAAACATTCTGAGTATAGGCAATACTCTTTACCCTACAAATTACCCCAGAGAAGTGACATCTGTTTCCCTTCTTGGTAAGTTGGTCTTAATGTATTCTACTGTAATGCTGCAAGACTGAATTTTCAGTTATACTTACTTCAAAAGATTTACAAGTTCTTTGGACTTATAAAAACATGATAATTCAGCTAGTGTACCCACACATCCAAGAAAGTCACATACACATGGCCAAAGATGACAATGGTAAAGAGTTAAGGTAACTCCCGAATCCCTAGACTCAACACAAAGACTAGGAAACAAAACTAGATCATAAAGTTAGCCTATAATTTCAAAAAATTAAATTCTACTTGTGGTTAAATCTGGTCTGAATCAAAATTCTGACTGTGAACGCCCCACCTACTATATGACTCAGAGACCTGGGCGTGCCATTGATAACACATATTGCTTCTGCAACAGCTTTGTTGGTATGCCTGCAAGGCACAGTTAATGTTATACAAGAGCACGGAATCACCAGCAACACAGTTCTGTAAACAGTCTAGCAGAGGAGAGTCTGTTTATGCAATGCAACCTGCTCGGCCGAACATCCGTGGAAACCATGAGACCCATATAAGCTCATCTCAGAGCACTGCCATGGTCAAAGAAGCAGTCACACTTCCAATGGAGGTCCAAGGCAGGTGGATATCTCCTCACTTCCCTTCCTTGTAGCTCATCCACAAGCAGAGGCACCTATACTTGGCCAACGAGATATACCTTGCATCTAATCTTGACAATCTAGTGATAGGAGTGCAGCAAAGCAGCATTCAGGGTTCATTCAGTTCTCTCAGGTATTTCCAGCAAAGTGCTTTGGTATTCTCTACAATCTAGAAGATGATAGTCTTCCAATTATTCCCCTGGTGGTAAAGTTTGCCAGAGCAGATTTCCAAGGTGTTCAACCAAGAATCTCAACTTGTGGGTTCCAGGTATATATATGGGAGCTGAAAAGATAGGCTGCTCTATTTTCTCTAGAATTGCCCTTATCTCTGATTCTTGGTATTCATACCTTTCACAATCCTTTCTTCCTGCACATGGCTGGGACCTGTGACTTGCTTCTAAATAGCATAGAACATGCCACTTCCACTATTGTGTTACGTAAGATGATAATTTCTACCTTCCTAACAGACTCCATTTTGCTGACCTTAATGTACGAAACTCCCATACTGTGAGCTAACCTATGGGGCAATTCCAGTGGCAAGGAACTGAGGATGCCCCTGGCTGACAGATGACAGCACAGCTCTTAACCTAACAACCCAGAGGAACTGTGTTCTTTGATGAGCCACATGGTTTGGAAGCAGATCCTTCCCAGGTCAAACCTTCAGATGAGATCTTAGTGCTGGCTGACACCTTTGTTGCAGTCTTGTGAGAAATCCTGCAGCCTGAGGCCCACATAAGCCATGCCTAGCCTCCTGCCCTATGAACACCATGAGATAATAAGTGTGTATTCTCTTAAGCTACTACACTTGATATCACTTATTACAGGGCAATAAATAACACAGAAGCCAACACAGGAAAAGACAAAATTCTGATGCCCTTGCTTGCACATCCAAATTCCACCATACTTCATGTCTCTGAAACCCTGAAATTTTAGTTATGTAAGCCAGTAGAGGTCCTTTCTTCTGATCAAATTAGTTTGGCCTGGGCTTCTTGAAACCATAACCAGAAGAATCTCAAAGGAAGTGGACAAAGATGACCGAGGCAATGTAGAACCAACCGAGCTCAAAGTCTGAAGGGAAATTGTGCTGTACACTATCTCAGTTCCAGTATAAGCAAAGACTCCAGGTGGAGTGGGGGACTGATGATCCTACTAACAGAGTCAAAAGAATGTTTCCACACTGAAGAATTATTAACCCAGACGTTCAAGTTACTAAACTCATTCTCAGAACCTACACCCTTATATTAGATACAGCTCCAATCCGCATGTGCAGGAGATAATAATAATGACACAAGAATTAAAAGAGAAAATACATATAAAAGCATTCCATATAATGTCTGACATATTGTAGGTATTAAGCAAAATGTGAGAAAAAATTCAAACATCTCACTTTTTTAACTGAGAAACACTATTTGCTATCTCTATTAAGGCGCTCCCTAAAACTCAGACACCTTATTGAGTAAGCTATTAGCACATACTTCCAAGGGAGGTGCAGGACTCCCATAGCTCTGGAAGACTTTGACATGCTCTGACTAGCTTCAGTTATTCTTGTACTCACAGAAGAAAACTCAGAGGCACTGAAGTGGTGGTAGCTCTTCCAAGGAGCCAGACACTGATTTCAGTGCTTTCCTCATGGTATCCTTTTAATTCTCTCAGAAAGCCCATAAGACATGTATTATTGGTCCCATTTTATATATGAGGAGCTGAGATTTAGAGAAGTAAAAAAAAACCTTGGCCAAGGGCGCCAAGGTTATGAAATTGAGAGCCAGGAGAAAGTGGGAGTGGAAATCAATAAATGTGTGCAGAAAGGCAGTCTCAAGAATGGGTCCAACCCCAGGAGGCCCAGACTGATGGATACACCTTCTACCTGTCATTGCCCCAGACACTCACACATCTGAGAGAGTTTAAGTAGGATGCAATGAAGAACAGGGAACAGACTCCAAAAGTATGACTAGGAACCATGTAACTGTTCATGTGACACAAGACTAGCAGTACTATGAGCCACGTTTTGACCCTCAAAGCACTTCTTTAAAAAAATAAAATAATCTACTCTGATTCCTAATTTGCATTCCTCAATGAACCTCTTCAAAAGAGTGTGTGCCTTCTTCAAATCTACTGAAAGGTCTATTTCACCAGGTGATTTTAATTTCCTTTTCTGTTTTCTAAGATCTTTTGCTGGCCATTCCCCATCCAGTCTTCTTTTTACCATCAATCCTGAGCTGCACCTTAAGAAAACTCCATTGACATTAATATGCAAAAATTTATGAAACCCAGACTGAGTGGGGGACCTTGAGCCATCATTAAAGACGAAGCTCTCAGAGGAAGATCTTGCAACAATACGGATCGCACGCAGAACACCTCTCTCATTAGGCAGTCCACCTCCACCCATATTAGGAACAACAGCGCTGATGAATTCTTCCAGACTGAATGCGGGGAACAAGTCAGTCTGTGTAGCACTTGAACTACACTGCAAACAATGTGTGTCAAACAGTGTATAATCAGCGTGCTCAAGATGCCTGATGGCAATCACAGGCAGTGTATGCAGAGAGACACCAGAGTGGAATTTATGAATTTTAAATGAACTTTTACTGTTTCTTACATCAAATCTTTAAAATTGCTGCTACAATGAAAAAACCTTCAACTTAACATTCCAAGACAGGTGTTCCTGCCATTCCTGTGTCTCCCGTGTTACTGTAACCCTCCATTCTCTGTGGCTATGACTCAGTTGGATCCTAATCCCTGCAAATATACCTTAAATCTTTTTACCATGAAAGTGATTTTATGGGATCCCTGGGTGGCGCAGCGGTTTGGCGCCTGCCTTTGGCCCAGGGTGTGATCCTGGAGACCCAGGATCGAATCCCACGTCAGGCTCCCAGTGCATGGAGCCTGCTTCTCCCTCTGCCTATGTCTCTGCCTCTCTCTCTCTCTCTCTCTCTCTGTGACTATCATAAATAAATAAAAAAATTTTTGATTTTATTCCGAACTCTGAGAATCTCAGATTAGAGATTTGATAACTCCTGGATGTGAATAATACCTCTATGATTAGTACAAAATACCCAAGTGAAGAAAACAAAACCAAAGAACACTCATAATCATGGACGAAGAAGAGCATTTTTCTGCCTTCAGAAAAGCCACAATTCTTTGTCGGCAAGTTCTGCGCATTCCATCCAGGTAAACAAGGTTAGCTGTGTCACTCCTTAGAAAAAGAAACTGGAGACAGGAAGACGAGGAGAAAAATAAGTTTTGAGTAATGAGTCTATGAGAAATGTGGCTAAGATTCATAATAGTCCATGATCCCTACTTTTTCACACAATGAACTGTTGAGGAAGGGGGCTCTTCTGAGCGAACCATCCTCCCAGTCCATTCTACCCTCCTTCCTCATTCAGCAGCTCACAGGAAGGAGGAAGAGGGTGGGAGGCTGCCGTGAGTCACCATTGAGTTAGATAAACCAGACAAGGCTTGCTCCTAGAAACCTATTTCACTATAAGTACATATGTAGTATCTCTGCCAAAATGACTCTAAGGTGATTCTCTAATTGGAAGGGAAAAACGCAAAACACTAGTAACAGCAAATTTCATCAACGCTATACATTGGTTATTAGTAAAAAAGAGGGATCGGATCATGTTCATTTTTAATTTATAGACTTTACTTCTACATTCAGTACAAAAGAGAATTGCAAGTTTATAAAGTCATTTTTCTGCTGCCTGCATAAGTACTGAATTATTTAAAACTCGTTTGAAAAACACACACACACCTGACAGTTTTTAAAATACTGTTTGACAACAGCATTTTCAACATCTATAAAAAATATGTGCTACCAAAGCAGATTCTGTACACACTGTCTTTCATTAGCAAGTCCTCAGATATTTTTACCCACCAGTGTATCACACTTCACAAAATCACTTGAGAGAAACGGGGGTGGGGGAGAAATGTGACCCTTTGTTCAGAGTTCACATCACTTGGTATACACCATTCGGTGAACCTAGGCCACCCTCAAAGTAAAATTAACTGGTTCATCAAAACCTGCAGTGTAAGTTCTGCTGGGAAATCCTCCCTCCGAATTTACAGGATCGAGGTCCTGGATAAAATGACATTACAAATGAGTGTTCTCTACGTAAGAGCTCATCAAAGAAACTCCATGACTGTGGATGCAACAGTGACGCAGCAGTTAGAATACATCAGAGAAACTCAACGACTTACAAAACTGTATATTAAATATTGCTTGGATCACAAAATCTCCCTGTTCTCTCGTAGAGATTTGGTTTTAATAATGCTGGTACAAAACGGTCACGAACACACACACACACACACACACACACACACACACACACACGGAAACCTGGTAATCTCTTAAACCAAAAAACGGTATTTCCCCTCAAACATGCATCCTTCCAGAAGTGGAGCTAGCTTCCTCCACGCCTGTGCTTCCATTCCCTTTTGTCCTATCTGCTGTTTCAGGTCATTCTAATTCTCTGAGTTACACCTGCCACCGGCTTGCCTACTTGATTTGTCCTTTCAAAGGAAAGACTCCTCAATGATCAATTCTTTTTCCCTTTTTGGTTTATTACATTTTGTTTCACTCATTACAAATTTGTAATTTGTAATGTCATTTTATCAGTACCTTCTTCTTCTAACAGTTTATTTGTTGTTTGTAGCTTCTGAGATTGAAGGCTTAAGTTATTTACTTAGTAAACTTTCTTTTTTTTTAATTTTTATTTATTTATGATAGTCACACAGAGAGAGAGAGAGAGATAGAGAGAGAGAGGCAGAGACATAGGCAGAGGGAGAAGCAGGCTCCATGCACCGGGAGCCCGACGTGGGATTCGATCCTGGGTCTCCAGGATCACGCCCTGGGCCAAAGGCAGGAGCTAAACCGCTGTGCCACCCAGGGATCCCTATTTACTTAGTAAACTTTCTTACCGTATTTTTAAAAAAACACTTCACAGTTTGCCATGGCCCCCAGGTTTGATTCGGAGTGTTCCTACTGTTCATTCATCAAGTTCTTTTTAAAAATTCCTCTTAAGTCAGGGAGTTAAATTTCCAAGTGATTAGGATTATTGGGGTTGAATACTCCTTTGGCTCATATTCAGTTTTTTAAGTCTTTATTATTACTTTGTGATCAGAGAAGTTGTACTACAAAAGCTCCCTGTTTCTGGAGGTGACTGAAAGCGCCCCAGCAGCCTCCTAGATGACTCGTGTCTCATGCAGGCACCTGCGGTCTCTGGGGGGACAAGAGGCAGGGTGCAACCCTGTTCTCACCTGGGTGTTGAGCAGCCTTTTCAGCTGGTCTTCCCTTTTCTCGCATTTGGATGCTAGACTTTGCCTGAGTACAGTGCACAAACTCTGTACTCAGATTTTCGATCTGACTTTACTGCCCACCCTATACTTCTGGGCTTCGGGCAATTAACTCGGCTGTTTATACTTTGCCTTTATCTTTCATTGGGCCAGCCGCCCCACGCTCTGCCTTTATTCTATAAACACACATTTTACTGAATAACTATGATGTGCGAGGCACCATCTCAGACACTGAGGATAAGCTGTGAATGGGACAGATATTCCTGCCCTCTTGGAACTTATAGGAGACAAGCAAGTTAAGATCGATGACAGTCTGAAGATACTCATGAAAATATGCTACTATATATTTATATTTTAGTAACTCCTTTTTGCTATTTTAAATGATGCATGCTCACTATAGAGAACTGGGGTGGGGGGGAAGATAAAGGAAAAAATGATAAACAATTCCATGACTTTAAGTTAAACAGTAATACTATTATGTACTTTTTTCTGGTCCTTTTTGTGACTATTCTTTGGGGAAAAAATTGAAATCATATTATACATAATACACTGCATTCTACTTTCTACTCTTACCTTGAGGATTTTCAAAATGAATTCTAATATTTCCAAAATTTAATTCCATTAAAACAACCTCTGAACATCCCACTTTAAGGGCTATATAATAATCTACTGCATGATTTATTAAATTATTCACTTGCTATTGAGCATTTAAGTGGTTTCCAACTTTCCAATACTTCATGACAATAAGTACGCTTATGTTGGATCTTTTTCTGCATTTCTGGTTATTTATAACTTGGGCAGGTTCCTAGACAGTTACTGAATTAAAGGGTATAAACTTTTTACAGCTCTTGATACAGATCATCACATTACCTTTCAGAAAGTTTGTACCAATATGCAAACCCATCGGAAGTTTATGTATACTCCCATTTCACCAAATCCTCAATAGTGATAATTTTTAAATCTAATTTAACAAGTAAAATAGCTTATTATTTTAATTTGCTTTTATTTGGTTAACAATGTACATGTTATACAATTATTAGCCACTGATTGATGTTTTCTTATGTCAACTATTGATGAACTTTTTTAATTTGCCTGTATTTTTCTTTTTTTTTTAAGATTTCATTTATTTATTCATAAGAGACACAGAGAGAGAGGGAGACACAGGCAGAGGAAGAAGCAGGCTCCATGTGGGGAGCTGATGTGGGACTCGATCCCGGGACTCCAGGATCATGCCCTGGGCTGAAGGCAGGTGCCAAACCGCTAAGCCACCCAGGGATCTCCCTGCCTATATTTTTCCTGCAGTATTCTTCATCACAATAAAATGATCCTCTTTTTCCTAATTTATGCCTTTCTTGCTTTTCATTTTGACACATAACCTATTAGGTTCTGGAAAAAAAAATTGTTGCTTTGCCTTCATTTGAGATTATGTTCATTGCTTTTATGCTTAGAAACTTTCTCTGGACTCAAGAACTGAAAAACTTCCTTCACATATTCTTAGACAATTTTTTCATATTTTTAAAAATTCTAAACATAATTATAAGAAATTTGTCTTAAAGTAGTTACTACTTTTACTCTTTTACTCTTCCAAGTAGTTAAAAAATTATTCAAGTACCATTAGCCAAATAACACTATTTTCCCTACTGATTTTTTTAATTTATTTTTTATTGGTGTTCAATTTACCAACATACAGAATAACCCCCAGTGCCCGTCACCCATTCACTCCCACCCCCTGCCCTCCTCCCCTTCTACCACCCCTAGTTCGTTTCCCAGAGTTAGCAGTCGTTCTGTCTCCCTTTCTGATATTTCCCACACATTTCTTCTCCCTTCCCTTATATTCCCTTTCACTATTATTTATATTCCCCAAATGAATGAGAACATATAATGTTTGTCCTTCGGCCATACCACCCTGAACGCGCCCAATCTCGTCTGATCTCGGAAGCTAAGCAGGGTCGGGCCTGGTCAGTACTTGGATGGGAGTCCCTACTGATTTTTGATGGTATCTTTATTATGTTTGTGGCCTACCTTGGTCCTAAAAAGATGTAGGGAAAAAAAAAAGTGTGTCTTAGAATCAAGGAACTATGCTGATATAAATAATAGAGGGGACATATATTGCTAGAAATAAAACTTGTTTATTTGACCTGTGTGTTATAAATGACTACAAAATTAAAACACTCTCCTTTTGAATTCAGAGGGGAACAATGTCCATTTAAAGAGAGATAAATTAGAATCAAATTATTTTATCTCTCACATAAGCTAATGAGAAGCCAACTTTAAAATGGAAGGAGCCTGCAGCCTGTTCTCAGCTGGTTATCACAGAATAATTGATGCACTAATGATTTCAATTCATAGCTCCGACTGTCTTCATTTTGCATAATTTGAACCAAACCTGAATGTAAATGGAAAACAGTCCTCTTGCCTATTTAACTCCCATGACTTTTAACTAAAAATCACTTAAGACTGCAGAAGAGGAAGGGGGAAATTAGCAAATGTAAAGAACTTTCTATTTAAAAGCATTCCTTCCTATACAGAACTGGGAAGATTTCAGTAAATACATTAGAAATCTCCAGAGATGTGATTTATCATCTTATTAGTTGAGAGTGAATATTTAATTGTATAACATTTATCTCCAATAGCAACTCCTGAAAAAAATTCCAAGCAGGCCAAAGTGCATTCTAAATACTCCAAAGGGAAATAGATGTGCTTCATGGAGTCCACTATTTTTTTTTTTTTTGATGAAAAAAATACTAGTAAAAAGAAAATCAAGTCAAAATAATTGCTACATTTGGTAATTTTGAGATTAAAAACACCCTTTTTTGATAAGACATGTTACAAGACACACCTATTGATATCACCTTTAAAGCACAGAATATATAACTTTTCAATTTTAAAAAAATAATACCTTTTAAAACAACCCCCAGTCATCATTACCTGAGACATCCAGTACAATGAACCCATGTCTTGCACCTGTCACCAAGTCACCAGAATTAATCATCAACAAGCCTGGTTAGTTAAGCACAGATTAGGTAGGTGCCACAATCCGCACACCCACAATTACATCACAGCATGATGGCCAATTAGTTTCAACCTGGGTAGTGAGCCTTATTCCAGACAACTCTATGTTCACCTGGAAAACCAGCTGCTTCCTTATTTCTACCTACTGCTCTTCTCTGTTATTCAGAGCCAGCCAATTGGGTAAAGCAGGCCCCAAACAAGGTCTAATTTACAGACAGCAGGCATCTTCTATGCTGGTGCACTCTGGTTGGGAGGGAAATTTCTCATACTCCCCTCTGTGATGACGTATACATTTTAAAATGGAACCACAGGAGGACTGTCCAATTACAGAAAACAACATGGGTTCGTACACCTAAATTAAAACTTACCTAGAAATCATGTTTGCGGCTAGCTGAACGCTGCTTCTGATTCACATGAGGGCAAATGAAAGGAAGTCCATGCTTAAACACACAGACATTTAAGAATAATATTTTATAGCTCTTCCTTAAAAATTAAAAAAAAAAAAAAACTGTCACAGCCAAGAGGAACTGTTATGGACTTAATTTTATCCCCACCCAAATTCATATGCTGAACCCCTAACTCTCAACAAGATAGTATTTGGAGATGAGGCCTTTTGGAGGTAGTTTGGATGAGGTCATGCAGGTGGGGCCCGTATGCTGGCATTAGTGCCCTTAGATGACAAGACACCACGGGATAAGCTTGCATCCCTCTCTTGTTCTCTTTCTCTCTACTATGTGAGGGCACAGAGGAAGGTAGCCATCCACAAGCCAGGAAGGGATTCTGCACCAGAAACCGGCCATGCTAGTATCCTGATCTTGGAGGTCTAGCCTCTAGAACTGTAAGAATATAAATTTCTATTGTTTAAGCCATACAGTCTATGGTATTTTGTCATGGTAGCTCATACTAACACAGGTGTCTAAGCAGATATGAAGACTAAATGTTATATAGCATCCCAGATGAGATTTTAGAATATAAAAGGACATCAGGAAAGTGTGAATAAAGTATGGAGTTTAGTTAATAATGTGTCAATACTGGCTCATTAATTTTAAGAAATATACCATGCTAATTTTAAGATGTCAAAATTAGCTGAAAATGGGTGTGTATTATATGGGAACTTTCTGTAGAGCTTCACAATTATTCTGCAAATCTAAAGACATTTTAAAAAATAAATTTTATTTAAAATACGTAAGTAAACAGAAACTGTCTTCAATCTTCCTCCCCAAACAGTCCATCATGTTTTTGTTGTAAAAAACACTTTCTGTTCTTAGCTATGGTTTAGAATATATCTTTATCCATTAATATCAACAAGAAAGAAATTCCCCCATAAACACTGTCTATGGGGGCGCCTGGATGGCTCAGTTGTTTAAGTGCCCAACTGTTGATTTCAGCCCAGGTCATGCTCTAAGTCATCCAATAGAGCCCTGAGTCAGGCTCTGAGCTCAGCATGGAGTCTGCCTGAGATATTCTCTCTCTCTCTCTCCTTCTATCCCCCCAACTCCCCAACTCATGCTCTCTAAATAAATAAATAAATACAATCTTAAATAATTAAACCGAAAAACCCACTGCCTCTCATTATTTATAGAATAAAAGATTATACTGTGTACTTAAGGTCTTTTAATATATAACCTAATAAGAACTGCACGGTATTTAATATCACACAGCTCCTTGAAAATATGTAAGGGACACACACAAATCACACACAATGAAATACAACTTACTGAAAGGGAACTGACAAGTTGTCCTATTTCACTAATAAAGAAACTGTAGATCACAGCAATGGAATGATTTTTGTTATGTATCAAATTTTCAAAAAAAGGAAAAACTAAAGAGAACATCCTGGCTGGCTAGGAAGTGGTCACTTTTTTACACTATGGGTGGACCACCAACCAGACTAAACTCAACAGAAAGCCAGTTGGTAACATGTACAAAAAGCCATGAAAATAACTCAAACCCTGAACTCATTCATTCTACTTTTGGGAATCGACTCTGAGGATGTATTCAGGCCTGGGAGCCAAGACTTGCAAATAGTGCGTTGACAGACAACCTCACTTGTAATTTGAATGATTAGGTGGTAAAATCAGTGTGTAAAATTAGTGAGTGAGAAACCAAACTCAAGGAACCACAACAGGAATCCCAACGCGGCCATTAAGACTGTGGTTTTTGGAGAAACTGTGCTTACAAGTTGAAGGAAGAAGTGGGAAATAATATAACTGGGTGTGAGGGCAGCACTGGGTGATAGCAGAAGTTTTCTCCGCATGGCAGACCATGGGCAATCTGTTTTCTTCATCGTACGTTTACATGTTGTCAATGTTTCCTCCAATGAATGTGCAGATAATCAGAAGATCAGCAACTGAGAAATTAGATTACACTTCCACTTAGCTGCTGTGCTTTTTTTTTTTCCAGTTCCATTGTTTATGTAATCTAACCAGTTTTTAAAAGAAAAATCTTATACAAATCTCTTAGGAAAGAATTACCTAAAGAAAACTCAGGAGTCAGATGAAATGGTCTTTTATGTTTTCTCAAAGCCTCCTGCGCAGCTCCAAGCTCATTTGGTCCAGCTGGTCCAGGGCAGGGCTGCATCTCCCCGCCATCCATGGGCTTGGACTCCAGAGCTGAAGAGATGATTTATATACCTCCCTTTCCCTCAAGAAGTTCCAATTCTAGTGGCAGGGAAAGGTCTCTGCCTCGAGGTTTCTCATTCTCTTCTCATAAAACCTAACTCCAGGGAATTGTTGCTTTGGTTCAGTACTGCTCTCACCTTGAGTTCTATTCAACTATAAGCCCTCCTGGGAGACAAATTAACTAACTCTTTCATATGATTCATATAGCTTTCCTTTATGGGAGCCTGTAAAGAGGGGAAGGAGTAAGTGAATAAATGGACATCCAAGGAACGCAGAAGAAAAATTTCCCCTACTTTGCAAAAATCTGCTCGGGACAGTCCTGGAATGTTGATTCAAACTGCTCTCCTTAATAGGCTGTGAAAACATGTTTCCATGAAATAAAACAGAAGGTGAGTATCAATGCTATAAACATTTGTCTTCCAAGCTTATTAGAAAAATGCAACAGCCCCAGTAGATAAAAACAAAAGATGTGAGTATATGTTATAAAGAAAACATCAACGCTTCAGGAAATGTTCATCCTGGACAATGAATAAACAGATTTGTATATGCACACATATCCATATACATATGTTAACACAAACACGCACCAAACAACTTGGCAACATCATATTATACCTACTAAAAAAGTCCGTGTTTTAAATAATGATCCTGAATGCAGGTCAATTGCAGACAAAAATGATATAAGAAATTGGCATAACTTCTTGAAAATAACTTAACCCACCCTTGCAAAACATGGATCCCTCTCTCCTTTCAGTGAGCTGCTTAAACACCACCCCAACCCTAAAGGGACCATGGTTTTTCCTTGGGCTTATTCATCAGGCCATTTTTGAAGGAGCTTTCTCTCCCCAGTACAATTAATTTGGGTATTGCTGGAATTACTTATTTGTCACTTGCTCGTTTATACAAACCCCCAATGTATATCTTGACCCTATAGCCATTTGGGTTCTGTTTTATTTTCTTCTAAGCTGTTGGAAATACTTCCACATTTAAGCAGTTTAGAAAGCATTGCTATGCTTTCATTTGGGAAAAAGTGTTAACTCTAATACCTCATCTTCTGCTTTGCTCTTAATAACCCCTTTTCCGATTTTCAAAAGATTTTATTAATAATGTTGTTTATGACTGAACAACTGTTATTAGCATATTCGGTTTAGGTGAACTCTACATCTTGTTAGCACATATTTCCATATACAGACAGCTATCTTGAGAGCTGGCACAGCCTTTACCAAGCCTCGTGAACAAACAATACTCGTTCTAATAAAAGATGGATAAATTAGTAGAAATCTGTGACCATGGCCTGTTCTTCTGATTGCCACTGATGTTCTGGCAGTTTCTTACCACTGAGGACTATAAATGGCAGTGTTCCTAAACATATACATTTGGCTCTAGTTTAAGCAACTAGTAGCTGGCTTTAAAGCAGGACCTCAGGCAGCAGGGGTGGCTGAGCGGTTTAGTGCCACCTCCAGTCCAGGTCGTGATCCTGGAGACCCGGGATCGAGTCCCCTGTCAGGCTTCCTGCATAGAGCCTGCTTCTCCCTCTGCCTGTGTCTCTGCCTCTCTCTCTGTGTCTCTCATGAATAAATAAATAAAATCTTAAAAAAAAATAGCAGGAATCTCTTGAAACCTGTATAGGGTCCAACAGTAAAAATACATTTTCGATTTGACCCAGCTCACATACAGCTAAAACTAAAATTCCTTGAGATAGTACTTATCCTTACTGTATTCAACACTAATAGCTCTATTCTACATCCCCTCCTTCCTTCTTTTCTTTCTGAATACCAGCTGTGACCAGCTAAATTGATTTGGGGATCTCTTAAAGGATTAGAACCCACAGTTGAAAACCACTTCTTTAAAGCCCTGTAACGGCTGGGTGATGCTGCTATGACTCGGGGAATCACAGTGTCTGGGTGTGGATGTGCCCTACACTGCTGGCCTTTGCTCTCTTTTGCTCCCCTCCAATCTCTGCCACTCCTCAAACACTGTCCTTTGTACTCATTGCTCTTCATTCTACTTTCTGCCTTTACATGGAACTCATTGTTGTCATGACAGCTTCTGCAGAGCAGACCTGCCCAAATGCAGTGGCATAAAACAAACATTTTCTTTAACTCACATTCAGAAATTCAGAAAGAGCACGGAGGGGTGGACAGTGTGTACTCTACAACATAGAGGCTAAGTTGATTCATGGCTGTCTCTACAGGCCATCCACTCCCATGGCACATGGCACTTTCTCATGATGGAATTGGGGGAGCTGGACTTCTTATGTGGATTCCAGGGCCAAGTATTTCAGGTCACCAGGCAAGAAACATGCTACTTCAGAAGTAATGAGGCACTTCTGCAGCCATCTACTGATTACAGTGGGTCACAAATTCCCCCATTCAAGGGGAGGTGAACTAGACCCCACTTCCTGATGGTGGAGTGGCCAAATTCTAGAAAAACATGGGTCAGGAGATGGTGTTAAGAGTTATGTTCAAAACAGTAATTCCTCTCCTCACTCTAATTCCGAGGCAGTGATCTAATAATCTGTTATTTAGGTAGACCCACATGGTGTCAACTAGCACTTCAAACATAATGTAGCCAAGCTAATCACTGTCCTCTTCTTCGTGTTCCCTATCTCAGTACAACTGGTGGGAGAAAAATCCCTATGTTGTATTTTAGACAAATATGCCTGAAGCGACTTATCACAAATTGCATGTAGATGGAAGGAGAGAACTCAACGTAGCTTGGAAGCTCCATGCAGTCTAAGGGATTCTGTCCATATGGAACATAGGCAGGTTTTATAGTCAGTCTCTGGAATTAGACAAGTAGCCATTCTTCTTCGGACAAAGAGCTGACAGCTCACATTGACAGATGTTACATAGCAGTTTTGGTGGTTACGTCTATTTTCACACATCCCCACCATGTTCCTCCCTCTCCAATCCCTGAGTGCATGAAGCATCCCTGGAAAAGATTCTACTTGTCCAAGTTCTACATCACCATCTTTCCTTTCATATAAGCTATGAAACCTTCAAGTGGCTAGACAGGCAGCATGAGAGTTAAGAATGGCAGTTCTCAAGGTGTGCTCTGTGGATCTTTAACCTTTAAGAAAGTACTACTCGCCAAGTTTTGGTATGGTGCAAAGAAGAATGTCCACAGTTATCTCAAGAAGCTATTCAACTGCTCCCTCCTAACCTTTCCAAGCAGGCATCTGTGTGAGGCCAAACTGTCTTTCACCAAAATGACATAGCTCAACAGATTAACTGGGGGAGCAAACATAGGAGTCAGATTTTTTTTCCTATTAAGTTCATCATCAGTGAGTTTTGCAAAAATGTTTATTGTCATTCATTTCCCCTTTTGTGGTATAGAACATATACTTATTTTCCATAAAAAAATATTATTAAATGTGGACTCATACTGGGTTAGGCTTACTATTATTATCTTAAATGAACTGTTATTAGTAAGTGAAGTTATGATTTAAAGTGAATTATTATGAACAGTGATTTTTAAAAAAATTCTCAGTTTTAATTTCCAATGTGATCAAGACTGATACATATAATCCACATAAACCAAAGCCCTTTGGGGTCATCAATAATTTTTAAGACTCTAAGTTGGTCTAATGACCAAAAAGTTTAAGAACCACTGGTTTAGGGTAAGAATTCACAGACTTGATTGCTGAAGCTTAACTTCACTAATGATCTCATATATTAGCTGGCATTTGACTAACTTTAATAAGGTATTTATAAACGTTCATGCCTCAGTTTCCTTACCTCCTGAGAGAAGTAATTAATTACTCCTCCCTTGCAAAGTAGGTGTCAGGAAGACAGTAGATAACAGATACAAGCTTATGATGGTGGTGGGCAGGTGGGAAGTCACACACACACACACAAAAGTCACTATTACTATGCCCATGGACCATCGAATTGGCCTCAGCAACCTCTCCTCCATCTGCTCCCTCTTGTTCTTTTCTCTCAGCCCCTGCCATGGTTACAATCTTCAGTTTCTTCTCTAGTCTAGGTCAACATTTTACTAGACTCCTCCCACCAAATCTAAAGACAATTCTTGGTCTTCTCCCCAAAGCCACAAGTCAGTTCATGGCTGTACCTCCTTAGAAACCAAAGCCATCTCCCTGGCAAAGTGAGAATTCCTGAACCTGCCAGCCAATTCAGTAACCAAGACCCTCTCTGAAGTGGCCTCATCCCCACTCTAGAGCCTGGTGTTTATAAATCATACCTTGTTCTGGAGAGACTGCTTCATGCTAGTGCTAAACAAAAGGGTGCCATCATTAAATATATTGGGGAAACTCAATAGTTACACCCTCATTTTTTTCTTTCTGAAGGACTTGCTCGAACCATTCAGGTGTTCATGTGTCCTGTGGCCACTAAACTGGAACACAGAACACACGTGTGCAGTCTGCTGACCAGGAACCTTGCTACAGGGATGTCTCAAAACCTAGTGTTTAAAAGGACACA
The DNA here is from genome assembly GCF_011100685.1 of Canis lupus familiaris. Classification (NCBI taxonomy): domain Eukaryota; kingdom Metazoa; phylum Chordata; class Mammalia; order Carnivora; family Canidae; genus Canis; species Canis lupus. The sequence goes on along the minus strand of NC_049246.1, from coordinate 39,954,709 downwards.
TGTGAGGGAACACTGCTAGCCTTATCTTCCAGTGTTTGTGGGCAGATTCTTTACTATTTCCTAAATTTGCCATGCGTCCTGGGTGTTGTTCTTTCTATTCCCGTGGCAAAGAGAGGTCTACCTATTATCTCCCAACACTCAACGCACATACACCTGCCTCTCTGCAAAGCCACCTAATTTCTCAAATCAGGGTTAATTATCCTCCTTTTCTGTTCCTCTGCTTTTAATGACCTAAAATTCCTGCCTTCTTATGTCTCAGTTAGTTGTTGGTATGTGTGTCTTTCACTAAATTGTGAAGTTGTGGGAGGGGGGCAGCAAAAGATAGAATATTGATTCAGGTCAATACTTAACAAGAACCCCAACAGCAGAGGCACAAAAGAAACACTCTGTCTTTACTCAATATTTAGTCCAAAATTGCTCAAGATTACTCCCTCCTTAGAGTTGAATGAGATATCAAGTTCTAAAACAATGAGATCTTGGCCCATCTTATTAACTGAAAAAAGTAGTAAAATTAAAATACTTGACAGATATCATAAAGGAATCCAACAGAAGATATCAGACCAAAAGCAACCACAGAAACTACAGGTCACTTCAATGATTGTATTAGCGTTCTCAAGAAAAACAGACTCCAACAGCATGGATGGATACATGATTTCCTTAGCTCTTTTATATATGATTTATGTGTTTATATTTACATGTAATTTATATCAAATTTATTATAAAGAGTTGGCTCACATGATTATGCAAGCTGAGAAGTCCTATGATCTGCCATTTGCAGGCTAGAGATGCAGGAAAGCCAGTGGTATAAATTCTAAACTGAGTCTGAAAGCCTGAGGACCAGGGATACCGATGGTGTAAGTCCCAGCCCAAGGGCAAAAGACTGAAGCCTCAGCCCAAATAGGCAGACAGAAGGAAAAGGGTTCACTGTCCCTCCACGTTTTTGTTCTATTCAGTTCCTCCAGGACTGGATGATGTCCATCCACAATGAACTTAAGTTCATTCAACCATAAATATTTATTCAATGTCTACTATGTGTCAGGCAAATGAAGAAGATACAAAGACGAGCAAAAAAAGTTCTTAGTCTCAAGAAACTCCTAGCCTAGAGAAGGAGGGGTGGAAAAGGATAAATTATAAGGGAGAGTGCTTATGGTAGAGAAATCTACAAATACTATTGGAACAAGAATAAAGAATTAATTCTGCCTGGAAGAATCAGGGAAGGCAACATAGAATAGGTTATTATTTGACTTGATTTTGAAAGTAACCAGGAATTTACAAGGAGAAAAGAATAAAGGGTATGCCAAAGAAAGGGAAAGGAGATGCACTGCCAGAGGCCAAGACACATGTGGTCGGTATTTTGAGTTTGAGTCTTCACCACCTTCTCTACCCATCTTTGATAGTGTAGTAGGTCAAATAATGACTCCTTGAAATATATCTATGTCCCAATCTAAGTTAAAGACTCTGAGATGGAGTGATTATGCTGCATTTTCAGACTGAGTCCTAAGTGCAGTCCCAGGGACCTTCTAAAAGGGAGGCAGAGGGAAACTGGACACAGGTAGAAAGGAAAAGGCCATGTGGTTTTGGTGGCTTTTGGGTGATGTGCTCACAAGCCAAGGAATGCTAGAAGCCACTAGAAGCTGAAAGAGATAATAACAGATTTCCCCCAGAGAAAGAAGAGCCCTGCCAATGCCTTGATTTTGCCCAGAGTTACTGATTTTGGACACTTACCTTCGGAACTCATGAAAGCATAAATTTCCATTATTATAAGTCACCACATTTGTGGCAATTTGTTACAGCAGCAATAAAAGGCTAATACAGATGTTGGCTATCTGTCTCTGGTATCATTTCCTGACATCCATGGAAGATTCCAGAATAATCTTACTCTCTTCATCTCTACCCCCCTCTCTAATAATTACCCTGGGTGATTTCACTGCCCATGTAGATCATCCATGCAACACCTTAACCTTACTACCCCTTAAGCTCTTTGACACTAATGAGCCACCATTCCTCTAGTTTCACACCTATACAGACATGCTTACCAATAAAAACTCCAACAGCCTGTCTTCTATCAATTCCTAGTCTCAAACCTCTCTCCATTTCCAAACTTGACAAAACCTCTTATGTCTTAACCCATCCATTTGCCCACCACATTCAGGCCTTCCCTCTCCTTCCCATACAGGCATCACTGCAACAACCCTTTTAACAGAACTCACAGGTGAATCTGCCAACGAGCTCACAGAGCAACAGGCCTCTCACTTGCCAGGGATCCTTCAGAGCATGAAAGAAATCCCAGCAATGTGTTCATAGGGTCATATGGTTCTGTAAAATTTGTGAAGTGGGATATCTTAACCACACTGGTTAAAATTGCTATCCCTGTGCACTCTAACTTCCACTCTATCACATTTCCTCCCATGTCAGGTGGCACTGGTGTAGCCACAGTTAGTTTTTGGATTCAACTAAAGGGAAGCTGAGTTGAACCTATATTTAGTTTGGATTCAGTGGGGTTTATTTACATGGTTCGTGGTCATTTTTGTGCAGATTAAGTCCCTGCTAGTTACGTAGTACACAAATGGCTTCAGGAAAGCCTCTTAATGCCCTTTCAGCATCTCTAACCTTAATTGTAACTAGAGGCAGAGAGGCAGAAGTCCTATGGCACTCTCAAGTGTCCTGGGGCAGCGAGCACTGGTAATATAGTCATCATGCTACTGTCACAGCCCTGTGTCTGGAAAATTCTCCCAATCGCCAAACATGCAAAACTATTAATGGGGGGAATTCAGTTCCCACTAATACACAGTGAAAACAGCCATGAAAGAGAAGGTCTCTTCTGCCAAAAATCTACTCGGTAACACGGCATATGCAATCATAAATGAGCTACCCATCTTCCATCTCTTTCTTGAGAATCATGCAAAATCAACTTTATTGGAATTCCTGTGTTTGCAGCTCTCAAAAATATTTTCAAATCATATCAAAAGCTGTAAACAGAAGAATAAAAAGGTTCTTAGAGTTCTGGTAATCCAATTAATGAAGAGCATTAGTATTTAAATTTCTTGTTGATTTGGCACAAAACATTAGCATCAGTGAAGAAAATGTGAATCTCCTACCAAGCCACTAAAGATCAGTGACAACACTCAAATCAAAGTACACTGGGTATTGGTCACTGCATAAGTAATCTTAAAAAGCCTTGAAATTCTACAGCTTGTATGTAAAAACATTTTGATGGAGATTTTTTCCAAATCAGAAAGCAATGCTAAAAATTTACATAAGCTGTAAAAAGAGCTCTCCTAAACTTTCAATAAAAAATTAATTTTGATGCACTGTGCTCTTCTCTCTCTACAGAACTGCTATTGCCAAATTACTGTCAGATGAAGAAGAGATCTAAAGCACTCAGCCAAGCCTGGGGGGAAATATTATAAAGGGAGTTAATAGAATATTACATTACTTTCACGGATTTTGTAATGTTTATAGTATTTGTTAGTTCCTTAAAATCTGTAAATTTGTCATGCTTTGTATTGTCATTTAAAATTGTTACTTTTGTTTCCAATTTTGTATTTTTTGTTTCTTAAAAAGAACTCACAAAACTGAATTGCTTCAAGTTTACAAAACTAAGTCTTCCCTTGACAGAACATTGGTCTTTCTCAGTGCCTTGCCTTTGGGACTTTAACCTCTAACCCTGGATGAACCCCACCTAACAAATGAAGGAGGAATGATAGTGTCAGAAAACCATTCTTTCCTGCTACTCCTGAAATAAGCAAATCAGACAAGTGTCATCACTGGCATATACTGAACCATAAGGTAGAAGGTTATTAACAAGCTATCTGCATGATGTCCAGTTATCACCTCACAGATTACTTTCCTAATGCAACGGGATGGATGTATCCTTACATACAATGAAGACTATCCTAATTGACTGAACTTAGAATTGCTAATAGAGGGACAATGAGGCATTATGTCTCTCCTGTAACGGTGCAAGTCGGTATTGCATAGCCTAATGGCATCACTACTATGACGACGTACTCTTGTCAACAACCTGTTTTAATTCTGAATGTAATTAAACCTTTGTGCCTACCTTCCAGCCTACAGAAATGCAGGGGGTAGAAGAAGGTGTTAAGGAACGCTACAAGTAAACAAGAAGAGAAATCTAGAAACTGGAACATTCTACAAAACCTAGTCTCTTCGCAATTTTTCCATGAGTTCTCTCTCAATGTCATAGAAAAATAAAAAGCTAGAAGGACTGCCTTAGGAGTAAAAGGGGACAAAGAAATATAATCAAATGTGTGAACTTTAATCATATCCTAATCCTCTTACATCTCCACCCCCTACCCCCCAAAAAACCCCACAACAGTTACAAAAGACGTGAAAAAAATGGGGAGTTTTGAATATAAGCTAATTACTAGGCAGTGCTGGGGAATTATTGTTAACTTTCTTCAAAGTGACAACAGTAATGCATTTATATAAAGCAATATATTTTTAGGAGATACACGTTAGGAGTTTTGGGGGTTGGGTGAAGTTACCCTGATATGTGCAACTTACTTTCAAATGGCACAGAAACTTCTCTTTACCTTTGAAAATTTTTACAATTAAAAAATTGGAATAGGTAAAAAAATATATATTAAATCTATTTTTCTCTCATTTGGTCACTCTAACCAAGAAGTTTTTAGTAGAGTCAAAGTAATTACTCTCATCAAACATTAGCAGTGAAGCAGTACCAAAGTCTAGAGGCTAATGTTTTCAGAACTGCTGTATTAAACTAAAGAATCTCCTAGGGTCCAAATGCATCGTGGCCTGCTCAATTTGTGTTTGTGAGTAGCCCACGGGAATTTTTAGACTGCTAACTGCCATACCGGATGGAAAAGTCACGCAAGAACAAGGGGCAGGGGAGAGACAGAACTGAAGCAAACAAAATTATGTTTGACTTATTTTATTGATTTTAGGAAGAAAAGGAAGTATGATTCATTTCAGGGACACTGCACACTTCCAGTGATTGATCTCATAATAAAAATGCTTAGTTAAGGACTTTATAAAAACACCCTCAGATAGACTACCTCTTTGACTCCTTAAAACTGGCTTAGGAAACAGAGAAAGCAAGTCATATTCCCAATGGACAGAGGAGGAAAATGAGGCTCACTGAGAGAGGCTGCAGGATTCCCCTGAGTTCCCACAGCTAGCCCAGATCTTTCACACAGGACCACTGTCCTCTAGCATGGTCACTGAGTGGCTGTCTCACAGAGGGTCACATTCATTTCTCTGAGCTTCACTTTTGAACTAAATAGCCTTCGGCTCATATGAGAAACTGCAGAGGTCAGAGGTAATCCTTGGCATCAGACCCCCTTTCTTCCATCAACGGGGGTAAGGAGCAAGAGCCCAGACTACAAGGAGGCTACATACTTCCCTGCTGTGCCACCTTAGAGGCAGGGACGAAGCTTCTTCAAACACAGTTACCCACCAAGCAGGGGCCCAGGATTTGCAAGGGAATGAAAAGACCATGCCTGGCGCAGCCATCACTAAAACAAGGTACAAACAAATACTGTGGGAAGCAAAAGCACTAGCGATGAGTGTGAGTACTTCACCCTGCTGGTCAAGTCCAACCCCTTGCAGTGCCTAGTGGCTGGCTGTTTGGAGTGGCTTCCCTCCATAAGAGGCTGTAACTGGGGGAAATTACTAATTCCGTGGCTTTCATAAAACACAGAGGTCCACCAAATGTTTGCTTGGCAGGTTTTTTTTTTTTTTTCTCTCCCCAGAGGGCAGCTCATTAAGTCTGACAATAAAGCGGACTTTGTTCTAAAGATTTACACTGTTTTCCCAGTGCAAATTCTAATTGACAACCACCAGGAGAATAACAATGCCGAGCAAAGAGAGCTCTGGTTTCTTCCATTCTTCCAAGATCCATCTCAAAGAAGCCCTCGCTTCTTAGTTTCCTGGACCAGTGTTTAGCCTGGTCTTTATTTAGACACAGGCAGAAGCAGATGCTTGGGTATCAGAAGTTTATCATTCAAAGTAGTCAAATCTTAAAAATCAAAAAGATTTGTTCTTTCAAACTTCAAACAATAGAAAATTTCATTTAATTCCCAGGCTCAGGATATTGGGTCCCTCCATGCAGAATAAGCATATTACATAAAAATGCAACCATGCCTTTTCCGTGGAAAGGGGGGGGTATCCCTAAAAAAAATAAAGTGCACGATGATTGAGAGTCTTCAGAAATGGTTGCGTGAGAATATTAAAGGCACAGCTATTCAAGTGGACTCATCATGGAATAAAAAGTTCAAGTATCAGAGGGAGTGATTTCAATATGAATGTTGGGTGTTGTAGTCACACACAAGAGTCTCTCGTCTACACAGAGAACCAAGTCACATCAAGCAAGTCAGGGAACTGTGAGTGACAAGGTATAGAGAGGGCTGTTCAGACAGGGGACAGACATTACTGGACCCTTTCTCAAAGAAAACTTTGAAGATTTTGTTAGGCTTTCTTCGTGGAACTGTCACAAGATAACAATACAGTTGCAAATGAGTGGTGTTCAGTGGTCACATCACTGCCTTTTGCAGACCAGCTGCCAATGGCTGCCTATGATGGGAAATTAGCATTAAAGAAGAGACTCTCTAGAGGTTACTGGGCTGACACACAGCCCAAAGAGAAATGCTCAAATAAAGTACAGCACCCAACACAGCCACATGAACCAAAAGCAAAATAAAACTGCTGTCTGGAAAGAAAAACAGCAAAAGACAAAATAGAAAAAACAAACAAAAAAAAAACCACCTTCTTACTTCTTCCTGCATCTTCCTCAATCTCCCCCTTCTCCAAAGAGTATCTAGATCCCTAGAGTAAAAATAAACAAAAAACCATGTGTTTCCAGTAGTATATACAGACTAGGAGAAGTAAAACTGGCAGGAGAGGTAGGAGAATAACACAATTCATCCTCCTGTTTTCTAAACAAAAGCAGAAGAAGGAACCAAAGCTGGAAAGCATGGCACCCCAGGCAGGAGCACCAGACCCAGAGTCAGGAGGTCCAAATCCTTAACTATGCTAGTGTCTACCATGAGCTGTTTTGAAAAGTACATTAACTTCATGACTTTTCTTGTCCTCATCTGAAAAGGAAGGATTCATCTAGATCAGCAGTGGTCACACTGTATTGAGTCCTAGGGTTGCCTCTAAGATGACCACAGCAACATGGTGGGTAAAGCAAAGGGAGTGGGGCCCCATGCATGCTCTCAAACCTAAACGGTTCATGGTTGATCCATTTTACATACTGAGGTTTTGAGTCTTTTTTAAAATTTTTTTAAAGATTTATTTATTTATTCATTCATTCATAAAAGACACACGGAGAGAGGCAGAAACATAGGCAGAAGGAGAAGCAGGCTCCCTGCGGGGAGCCTGATGTGGGACTCATCCCAGGACCCCAGATCACGACCTGAGCAGAGGCAGATGTTCATCCACTGAGCCACCGAGGTGCTGTCAAGTGTTTTGTTTAAAGAGTTCTATTACCAAGACACTTCACAAGTGAGATGGCTTAAAAGCACTAGACCCACATACCTTGTGATTTTTATCTTGATAATTAGTGGTTTCAATGTGCCTCTTTGCATCACTATTATTAGAATCAATGAATAGATAGTCTCGTTAATATTGATCCTCCAATCTGTGTGTACAATTCTCTTATTCCTAAAGGGTGAGGGAACTGAAGGTAAGGCAAGGTTACCAAAATCACAGGGCTCAGCAGCCGACAGGATTCAAACTCAGAAATGTCTGACATTAAAGCGGGTAAGCCCAGTGCTGTCCTTAAAGAATAAACTTCACTGTAAAAAAACAACTGGTGACCTCATTATTATTGCAATTCTTTCTCCACAGAACATCAGGTTCTTCATTTGTATTCTCTGAGAGTAAACACTTACCCTGGTGAGATGAAATGAATAGCCACAAGTTCTGCCCAACAAGCAAATCTGTTGGGTACAGGAAAGCCCAAAATGTTGGCAAAGCCTCCAGGGCAATAATGGTTGTTAAGAACTTTCAAAGCAAACAAAACTCCTAGAAGAGAAGAAAGAACATACAAATATCAACAATCCAACTGTGCAGATAATCAACATCTACGAAGAAAACTAACTGAAAGTGAAAATGATTGACTGTAATCAACTTCTTGCTTTGAAACACTCTATTCTTTACAAGTCAACCAGGCTTTTGGTAGAAAGACAATGTTCACGGTAATCGTCCTTTGGATGTTTCTTAACACAAGTTCACACTGACTTTCAGTTGCCAGAAAATACATAACACGTAAAATGTGAATAAAATACATGAAACGGTACTAAATGCCACTGAACTGTTCACTTGAGAATTGTTAATTTTCTGCTATGTGGTTTTTAACCCCATAAAAAAAATTAGCAGTAACGTGTATTTTTCAAACCTCTATGGAAAGACACGTTGAGGGCAGGGCATGTTTCCTTTCTTCTCCCACAACTAGCTGCATGAAGATATATCTTAAAGGGAAGGGGGACAGATGGAAGGAGACGTAGAGGGAAGAGTCAAATTTCCTTCTGTTGCAGGACTATTTCCCTCCTCCTCTCACATCTAACTCTTAGAACACTTAATTTTGGCCCTGATGGCAATTTCAGTTCTGTGAGATATGTATAGAATGACTATCATAGTTTCTGAAACATAGTGAGCATGCCATGGTAGTGTGCGGTGCATATATTTTAATGAAGTTATGGAGAGGCTTACTCATCATTTTAGGGCATTCCTTATCACAGATACACACCAGTGGGTCTTTCTACCAGGAAGGAGCCAGTGTGTATTTCTAGAACTAGATCTCCTACAAAGCTACTTTGGAGCAGACCCTGGTGCAAATTGTCCAAGAGTGAATGATGCAGCATTAATGTAGGTCTATGCAAGGTCTATGCCCTTCCTGTGCTCCAATCAACCGTCTCTCCAAAATCCAAGCCCAGCAATCCTGACCCCTCACCAAATGGAGACCCTCGCTTCATAAAATGACGACAGCCACACCTCCCTTACTGTCTTCACCCAGGCTACCTTAAAAATTTGTCTGCCCTACCTGAGAAACCTACAGCACAGTTCCTTCTGAAGCCAGGTTCATCCGTAAATTCTGCAAGAGCAAATTCCAAGAATAGGTACACCACTCCAGTGAGTAGGGAGAAGGTGACGATGATGTAGGCAAACCATCTACTTCCTAGCCTTCTTTCCAGATTTATTCCTTTCCAGAGCATGGATGCCATATTGAAATACAAATGCCAATCATCTGCATGGTGAAGAGGAGAAAGCAGTAAGCGCTGCCAGTCTTTTTGCTGGTAACACTTCTCCACGCTAAGGCAGGACTCATACAGTGGTTTCAGAGGATTCAAGAAGAACCAGACGTTGAGAGCCAAAGTTGCTAGGGTGACAGGTGGAATATTGTTGATTCCAACATGGAAGATTTGAGAGAGAAGCAGAATAAGTCCAGCATTAATTCCCCTTGATCTCCGCTGCATGGTTTATCAACCCAGTGATGGGAAAATGTGGTCAGGCTTTAGGAATCTGGAAAGATGTACCGGCAGTTGAAACTAAAACATAAAATGCACACGAAAATTTATCAATTAAGACTTAATACACCATAAGGCCTACTCATTTAAAGATGAGCTTACATTATACACATATCCCACCTCCCATCTGACAGAAACATTGATTTGCAGTGTCTTCCAGGGTAACATCAGGATGCTGGCTGCCATCCTTCCTCATTTTACGTTCTAAAATAAAAATTTTCTCCCAAATCCCAAATGGATCAGTTAATGGATGGGTATACTTTCACTGACAAATATGCCATGTAAAAAAAAAAAAAAATTGTCTTCTTTAGAAATAAACTTGTAACATCATTAAAAACCTACAAAGATAGTGTGTAAATATTTAATAATGATTTCTATTCAGAACACTGAACAGGATTCTTTACCGTCTTAATTTTTTTTAAAGAAATATTCAATTTTGATATATTCAATAGAGTCTGCCCCAAGTTTTTAAACTTCCACAGGCATGTTTTGAAATGCAAGCATTTAGTATCTTTTACTTCATATTGTCAGTTACCGACTGCTACGATGCTTTATCTTCACAAAAACTTCCACCTTTCGAAGTTACTTGGTATATGCCAAATCCTAGATTGCACAGTCACCGTGTTCAAGGAGCTCATTTCCTACGAAGAAGTAAGCTAACAACTGTCGCACTATGTTCTAAATACAGTGACAGAGGAAGCCCAAATCCAAAGTACACAGGTAAGCCTAGGATGGTGACAGGACTGTGGTCTTACAGAGTAAAATGGAGTTAGCAACGAGAAAGAGAGTCAAGTTCAGCGGTACTTCTCCGTCCCCTGAACCTGGGCTGTCCTTGTGACTTGTTTGGCTGACAGAATATAGACGAGAGGACACTATTTCTGAATGTGGGCCTTGAGATGATCCACAAGTTTCTGCTCTCTCTCAAGACCCTCTCAAGCAACCAAGTGGACAAGTATGGGCTAGCCTACTGGATGAGGAAAGACACAAGCTCCAGTCACCCTAATGGCCCTGGTCACTAGCTAGCTAATGCCTCAGAAGCAAAGCTGTCTAGCTGACCAGCTGCTGACCAAAGACACAGAAGTGAGTCCAGCAGAGCCAAGCCTAATTTGCTGACCCACAGAATAGTGAGCCAAATAAATCACATTTTAGCTTTGCCAAGCATTAGAGTGGTATGTTATGCTGCAATTACTAACTACCATAGAAGGTATTTGATTTGGTGAGGGCCTCGGTTATGCTTATGGGAAGAAGCTAGTGAAGAAAGAGACATAGACTAAAGATGCAAAAGATACACAAAAAGAATTAAGTCCTTGAGAAAAAGTCCTAGGAGAAAGGCCTTGTCCAGTCCATCGTAACAAGAAGGAAGAAGAAAAATATGAGTAGGCATATTTTTAGGGCAGAGGAGGGCCAGGATGCTGGAAAAAGTTCTTATCTAGTGGTTTTTATCTGTGGAGCTTCTTGGGCTCCCAACCAAATATGAGACTTACTCTGATATCCTAAAGATTCTCATTCAGACAGGGCACTAGAAGGTACATGGGCTTTGGGGTAAAGATAGGTATAGTTTTTTAGAAGTTGTGACTTAAGGCAAATTACTTAAACTCTCTGAACTTCACTTTCTTCTCTTTAAATTAGAAATGATAATACCTGCTTCCCAAGATTACTGTAACATGTCTGAAATGAAGCAGATGTTGAATATACAGTCACTACATTTTTTCATTACTCTAAGGTAATCTCACCTATGCAAAAAAGCTTTGCAAATGGTAGCATCCTAATAAGGCTCAAATATACTCCCCCCTCCCATCCTCTTCCCTTATGCATTCTAAGAAATCACCAAGAAAAAATTATACATTAATGTGTGCATGTTTATATGTATATGCCCCTCTTATAGCACAAATCTAGTTTTTTTTTTTAAATTATTCCTATGGGCTTATTATTATAGTTCTGTCCCAGTCTCATGAACTAGAGAACTTAATAAAATTTCAACTGAGGAGCTCAGAGCTCCTGGGTTATTTTAGAGAAATGGTCTATATTTTTCACACTGACATTCAAATCGATTTTCAAATCTCCAATTATTGTGTCTTTTTTGCAGTATTACCTAAATAAGTTTAGTATCAAACCTCAATACCTATAACAGGAGCAATGGAAAAATACAACCTTGATCATTAAATAATCAGCTTACAAGTAATCACAAAATGAACCCTTCAATCTCAGGATAAATAGTGTCCTATGATGCCAGTGTATGCACAGCACAAAATCAAAACCATTTATGTCTTTGCTTAAGAAAAATCCCTACCCCTTCCACCCAGACTGGAATCAGCAGTGACAAAGAGTATATACTTGAAACTTCCCCAGTTTTATCTCACACTGCACCTAGGCTCATTATGCATTTGCTTGACTTCTGCTCAAGCCCAACGGTTCCTCTCCATGGGCATCCCTTCTCACCACCACCTCCTGCTGGTGAAGGCCTCTGCCTCCCTGGGACACTCTGCTCTCCTGCACCACCTCTCCTCTGCTTTTCACTTTTCCTCTGACCCTACTTGCTTCTGCATGAATTCATGGAATTCCACTCTCCTGCATGGTTTCTAGAATTCTTTTTGTCATTTTGATTCCCAAATTACTATTTTGCAGCCTTGATTTTGCAGTAGGTCTCAGAGGGTATAATCTTATAGGAAGAATACAGCCTGTCTGATCTCTTGGTTTCCAAAAACTGAATTAGCCCTCCTTCTCACAAAATGTCTACTTAGCCATTCCTTAGGTCACTGATTTACTTCATAAATATCAAGTGCCAAACACATGCCAGTCTCCATGCCAGACAGTAGAGGTATAGCAAAGAACAAAACTCTTATAATCTCAGCCCCTAAATAGCCCATTTCTATTTGCTGAAAAATAGAAAAATACTGGCTGTAGAAAATCAAAGGATGAATAGAAAGATGTGGTTCATATTTGCAACAAATGTATATGTAATGGGAAGGCAGATATAACCAAAGCCAAAGTGAGAAGTACAGACCATACATTGGGTTCCATGTTTACAAATAGAGGCCACTCCAGTACCGGTGTGGGGAGAACATTAAGTCTGGGGTTTTAAGTGGCAAAGATAAATGGGCATATTTCATACCATTTCACTTTCCTTCCAAATAAAGCTAACAAGTCAGCCTTCGAAAGTGACGGATGCGGCCTCTAACAAGGTAACAGAAAATGCATGTGGTCTACAGGAAGACCAAATCTGTAACTTGACCATATGGGCCAGGTAGGCATAGTTCAAAGAATACCAAGGAGAAGAGATTACAATAAGTGAGCACTGATGATAAATGAATGTTGTTTTGTCCTGTTCATCAATATATAAAAATTTTCAGACTGCTGAGCCAGAAGAGAGACCACAGAGGCATGATCAGTTACAGCAACTCATCTATAAGCTGGAAACCAGTTCAGTGTGTTTGGTTTGGAAGTGATTTATTTATTCTAACTTGTACCCAGACCATAAAGCAGTTACCACAGCCCAAGGAAGAGCAGGCTAGTCTCTGCCCTCCCTCACCTCATAAACACATCCTTCCCCTCACCTTCAACCTGCCCCAAGCTGAACGTTGGACCATCCCAATTCTGCTCCTTTTCATTTGTTTTTTTTTAAGATTGTATTTATTTATTTGACAGAGAGAGAGCACAAGCAGGGGGAGCAGTAGAGGGAGCAGCAGAGGGAGAAGCACTCTCCCCACTGAGCAGGGAGCCCCATGTGGGGCTCGATCTAGGACTCTGGGATCATGACCTGAGCTGAAGGCAGACGCTCAACCGAATGAGACACCTAGGTGCCCCAATTCTGCTCCTCCTCCATGTTCTACATCTCAGGACACAGAAACTCCCGCTCCCCTGCTGTTCAAGGCAGAGATGCAGGAAACATTTTTGACTGGCCCTTTGTCCTCACAATCCTACTATCCCCACATCCCATCCACCACACTCTGTTAATTCTTCCACAGTTTGTGTAGATCTATTTCTTTCTAGCTCTTGAGCCCTACTCCAGTCTAAGCCACAATCACACCTTGCCTGGATTATAACCAACCCCCTAACTGGATTCTCTGCTTATCCTCTTAAACCTACCTGCCATTTTCCACCAACACCCAGAGCAATCTCTGTAAAACTGAAATCAGATTCACCTGCCGTAAGCCTGCAATGGCTTATCATTACGGTCAGTATAAAGTCCAAACTCTTTACAATAACCACACACTTGTGACAACCACTACCCTGCCCAGCTACTCTGGTCTCGGGCGCAGTCATGGTGTTCCCACCACAAGGCGCTCCCACCCCGGGAGCTCTGTGACTGCAGCGGAAATGGCCAAGGGCAGAATTACCTTATCTGTTTTGTTCACCCCTAATTACCCAGAGCCCAGTACAATGAATGGCATAGAGTCAGCGCTGTATAAGTTATTTGCCCAAGGACTCAAGATTAGTATTTTTTAATATATCCACATTATATAATAAGTAACACGAACTGAAAAGACCATGATCTGTTCATCTTCTAAGTATTTTTCCTGCACTTGGAGCGACCTTCCCCATAGCACTATGCGTATTATTCCATTTACATTTTGGTTCCAGAACAGTCTTTATAACATTTATCTCAACTTTACAGAAATAAACCTCTGATCCATGTAAAATGTATTAATAGGTTGTTTTGCCAGAACTATTTGATTAAAAAATGGCATTTTAATTATGTAGTAATACACACTAGTCAGCACTATATCAAAGTTGTGACAGAGAGAAATGGAAGACTTCCTGAAATATTGAAAGGAAAATTAGCCATATTTACTTTTAATGAGAAATTAAAAATTAAACAGATATGTAATAAGAAAAACTAAGTGGCTAGAACAAACAAAAGAAACTGAATTCGTAACTTGGGAAACCAATGAGTCTCAAGGGAGAAAGGGGTTTTATAAAAAGGAGGAAAAAATCTAATTACAGTGATCCTCTGTTCTACTTACAAAGCAGAAAATATTTCATCATTATCATTTACTAGGGTGGTAAATGTCTCAATTTTCAGTTAAAATGTTCTAGAAGAATTCAAAACACAGAACTGCAAGAACAACTACCAGTTACAAATTATATCCCCAATGTGTTCATTTGTTTGCCAGTTGATAGACATTGGGTTGTTTCTGCTTCTTGACTTGAATAATGCTGCTAGGAATATTTATGTATAATTTTTTGGTAGTCACACGTTTTCAGTTCTCTCACATATACACCTCGGAGAATTGCTGGGTCATATGGTAACTCTATGTTTAACTTTTTGAGGAAATGCAAACTGTTTTCCAAATTTCTGCACCATTTTGTATTCCTTCCAGCAGCATTTGAGGATTCCAATGTTTTCATATCCTCAACAAAACTTGTTTTTATCCACCTTTTTCATTTTAGCCATCTGACTGGGTAGGAAATAGTACTTAGACTTCCCTAACAACTAATGACATTGAGCAAATGCCTAAATTTCATTGCTTAAAATGTAATATAAGCATGCATGTTGATAGGTACGCATAACCATACAGAAAAGTTCACGCCCCCTCTCTCCCGGTCCTTCTCTCTCTCCAAGAAACAGTCTAACAAGCTCAGGTCAAAAGAAGTCTTGGAAAGAAAGATGGAACCACAAAGAAATTGTTCTGGTTAGCCTGCCAGGATTTTAGCACTGCTATGCCCCTGGATGTGACGTGTTGAGAGGGAATATGAATGTACTTCACTAGCAGGGGCATGGCTCAGGCCAATTCACTCGACAATAAATATTGTAAAATTGTTTGAAAGAAACCGAGGATTAGTATGCTTTATTGCTTCAAACAAAGCAAAAATGCAATGGCAACAGCAGATTATACTAAACATAAGAGAAGCTTCCTCTGCTTTTTAAATTATAAGAGCTGTATAACAAATTAGCACATCATAAATATGACATTTTTTGGTCAAAATATACACAAAACACAATGCATTTTTTTTGTTTCTCAAGAAATGAAACTTTTCTAGGAATAAACTGGACTGGACCATTTCTTCTCACTCCCTGTCTCAGGCATCCTATCACTCATGCTTTTCTAATCCAAACTCAAGAAATTGTTTTCTCTAGTTCTTAGTTCTTACTATAGGGCCAATAGATGGAAGCATTTTAATCTGGCACAAAAAATTAAAATTCTTTGTTTTTCCAATGAAACTTCTTAGCATACTTTAATTTTTCCTAAAAGGTATAAGCTTCCTTAGGTCCCAAAAGAAAATACGCATTTCCAAAATATTTTTGGAAAAATAAGAAAAAAAGAAAATAGTATATTGTGATATGTTACTGCATTTAGCAAAAAACAAGAATTTATTAACTAAATGTTAGCAAAGTAATTTGTTTCCTCTTTTCAAATACATGAATGCATTTCAAAAAGCCCTACACAGCCTATAGGCAATATATGGCTGTTAAATGCAATACATAGTTGTATGAGTAACACATAAATTATGCTTTTAAAACTTAATATTTAAATATTAACTGTAATAGCAAATGGTATGACTTCACATCACTACACCATGTTCAATTTACCAGAATGCATCATCTACCTGAGCTAATTAGTAAATGGGGAGTCCTGGCAGTACTGGGTGGAATCTTTGTCAGAGTACCATAATTGTTTAATGGCAAGTGGCACATAAATGACAAATTCTTCTGGCCATCTAGATGTGTTAAGTGGCATCATGAACCACAATGTTAAGGTCAAAGAATCAGAGTAGGACTCTGTTTTCTTATTTCATATTAAAGGCAGAGAGATCCAAAGAAATGAAAACACTCAAGTGAATGAAAATTGACTTCATGAATAAAAAATGAAAACAGGAATCGAATTCTATTAAGAAGGTAATGGGATCCAGTCATGAACATTGTGACACTCTCAGTAATTACATCCTATTTATGGAAATATCTACACCTTGGTCTCTTTCAGAAGAAACTGGGAATTGAAAGCACTCTTCCTTTTTGAGGGCTTCTGATAATTCCATTTATTCAATGATTCTCCAACCTCATATGCTTCGCTGTCATTACAACCACATGAGAAACTGTCTTACCTAGCTCTATAAAACCATTAGACTATCACCCAAAAGCCAACTGGCTAAATCGCTTTGATTTTAAGCTACCAGTTTTTTAAAAACTTTAAAAAGAGTTTTTAAGACATGAGATCTCCTCATTCCTCTTTTTCCTCATCTATCATCTCTCCAAATGAAAACAAATACAAGATTTCTCACAGCTTAATAAGGTGATGCCCAACTGTTGTTTATAATAGCCTGACTTGAGTATGAATGTCATTTATGTGGAAGACAGAATCCTTGACCTCTGAAGGGGATGGGATTTAAGACTACTAAAACAACATAAGAATTAACAAAATGCTCCAGATAAGTAAGAAATCATGGATAAGGGCATATATTATATGGTGACAGACCTCACCAAAAGTCAGGCCCTAATTACTAGACACTCTTCCCCCAATCCACTTACTTATACAATGCCTAACTAATTTGCTAAAAATCCAATCTCATCACGTTATCCCCTGCCCTCAATCCATCTTGTTTCTCACATATGATGGCATTCTCTACATCATCATCATAAGACTGAAGAGTATCATAGTTAACAGAGTGGACTCCGAAATCTAATGGCTTGCATTCAAATCCTAACTCAATTGCTTGGAATTGTATGATCTTGGTCAAATTCTCATTTGCTCAAGTTCCCTTGTCTGTAAAATATATACTAAATAAGACTTGCTTCAGAATTGTTGATGAGTTAATATTCATCAACCATGCAGGACAAGGCCTGAAGCATAATAAGCCCTCTACCAGTATTAGCAGATATTAAATTTTTACCCTTGTCATCTAATCAACTACAAGTATTTCAGCCTAGGATTCAAAGTCTTATAATATTTACGTACTTCCCCAATAAGAACTAATATCTAATATATTTATTTACAGTTTTCAAAGTAGTTACATAGAATTTGTTTCATATAGTTCTCAAAATCATTGGAAGACAAACTTGGTTCCATGCTATCCACTAGATCTACCCAGCACTTGCCAAGAAAAATCACCTAATGTCCTGCTACCCATTCTGAAGCACATTCTATAGAGCTATCCTTGTGTACTGCAGCTCAGTGGTGCTTCTGCCCTTGAGACTTTCTAGGGATGTTCAGAGGTCAGCCCTTGGCTTTCTCTGTCCAAGGTGCTTAGTTAGTGGCCACCTCCACCGAGGGACGGTCGGTCACGTGGGGCACTCTCACCGCTAGAGGTCGCCAAAGCGAATTTCACACACATCCCATGGCCTACATTTTAAGTCTGCCCATTCCAAACACAACTGCCTGATTTAGTAGGAATCCTTTCAGCAGTTTTGGTGGGAAACCATGAAACAGAGAAAGAAATTCCGTTTTTCTTACACAGATAAGCCAAGATGGCAATGCTTATAAACTAGACTATGAGGACTCAAATCCAGTCCTTCCTACCAGATGGTACTGCTTATCTGGCTATCTCTGTCTCTCACTACTGCAACACTTACTACCATCTATTCCTGAGAAGCTGTCCCAAAGTCTGCATGTCCACAGCATATAACAAATGCCTTGAATGTCTGCAAGTAGTTAAACAGAAATCTTTGGAAATTCTAGGCTGGGATCTAGAGGCAAGGCAGAAAATAGTTCAAAGTTCTGCTTCATAACCAATATTTTTTAACTTAACTCACTAGATTAGGAACCCTGAAAAACGTCAGCTACGTTTCTTTCACATAAATGCTTCTCGGAGGGTAAACTCAAGTTTGGGAGAACTCTTTGAAAGTACGAAAAGAGAATAAAACAATGTTTTATGTTTAGTTCAATCCCTACTCACATGGTGTAAAATTTTATTAGAACTAGTTTAAGCAGTAATGAGGAAAAGAGTGGTTAAAAGTGTGAAGATTTCAATACTTAACCATTCAGCAAAGGGCTTCCTTTTATGAAAAGATCTCACCAAGAGAGATAAAGCAGAACAATATATTTTAAGTTATATATTGCTTTCAGCGATAATAAGGGTCACTGGAATACAATGTCTATTTAAAAAAAGTTATTACAAGGAGAGAATTACATTTTTAACACTTCAAAAGACATAAAAGGCATCTTAGAATAAAATCCCTAGAAAACAAACCAATATGAAGAAATTCTGGGATTTAAACAGTAAAGTTGCTGAGGGCAAAAGGGTATGCTAGCAAGATTGAGAAAAAATGGGTAAGACTTGCATAGTTCATAAATACACAGAGGGTGTCCATCGGGGGAGATGGTTAATCTTCATGACCATCCCCTCAAATACCCCAAATTAACACACAATCTAATTAAAAAGGACATGTATGCTATGCAAACACAGCTTCAAGGCATCCCCTAGCTACCAGCCCCCAACCCTGTACCCCACTTCCAATCAGATTTCTACCTGAGACCCTTAGATGTAGAAATTCTAGAGCCATCAGAATTCCTGGAGTCATTGCATGCAGATGTTTTAATAAAATTTATTTTGTACACACAAAAACAACTGAGGCAGAACCATGGTGGCAGCTATGAGAAGAGAAGTTTCAATTAAATATGGGAAGGTGACTTCAAATAACACAATAATCTACTCTGAGCCACAGAAATACGTGCCCACGGCAATAAATGAAATCACCAAAAGAAACTGTCAAGTCAGGACCTGATAATCCATTCTATCCTGTGGATTCTTAACAATATTCAGGAAGTGATAAGATTCAGAGTGCTTAGTGTGAAGGTTCAATCAACTTCATCTAAGAGACAATATGGTGCAATAGAAAGTCCACAAGGTTACACAGAAGACATCAGCTTCCATCCTGGCCCCACCATTAAGAAAGTAGATAGAGGGACACCTGGGTGACTCAGCAGTTGAGCATCTTCCTCCTGCCCAAGGCACGATCCTGGAGTCGGGGATCGAGTCCCACATCAGGCTCCCTGCATGGACCCTGCTTCTCCCTCTGCCTATGTCTCTGCCTCTCTCTTTTTGTGTCCCTCATGAAAAAATAAAATCTTAAAAAAAATAAAAAGAGGGCAGAAAGGCCGAATATGCAAAAGATAAAACAAGAAAACAAAAAGCCACCGACACTACTACAACAAAAACCAAGTGTTCCTACTTCACTAAGGACTGACTGGGGATGGGAAAGGCTTCATCCAGGGCTGAAGGTGTTGGCACTCATGGATTATCGTGATGGGTTACTGGGTCCCTGCCCTGCCCTCACTGTCTACCACAGCTTGGCGCTCCTCTACTGTTGCGTCTGACTCAGTGATCTTGGTTACAGAGATACTCTTGAAGTAGTACTTGGGCTGGGGCTGCGGAACTGGGCCAAGCCCTTCTAGGAACCAGAAAACCAATATCATTGTCTTCTTTGGCCCTATAATGAGGTCACATGTCATCAAACCTGTTGAAAAGTCTCTGGTTTGGGGAATAATGAGCTGGCTTCCCATAAAGGCAACACACTCTGGAAAGAACTGCAGATTTAGGAAATGCTTTAAGTTAGTTTCAACAACAATAACAACAGAAGAGCTATGTGTGTCAGTTTATTTATACAGAGCAGAGGAAATTAAGATTCATGATACATTCCAAGGACCCAGGGATTTTGTCAAAGTGAAAGGAAAAGACAAAGCCTTGGTAGTGCTAAGCAATATGCTGGGGATTCCCTCAGCAATTTGAAAACTTTAGGTAAAAAGCATAAAGAAGATTAAAATGAACCAGAGAAACTATTCTCGGTGAGATGGCACTTCTTCTCCCAGTTCCGCCAGCTGTTCTCGTTCTGCTCATCCTAGGTCTGCTCACTGCTTTGGGGGTCCTCAATGTTCAAGAACACCAACTTCTGGAATGGTCCATTTCTTTGGGCTGAGTTGGATCATTAAGTTGCCTTGTGGTACATAAAGCTCAGAAAGTTTGAGTCTAGTCACAAGACGGAACTATCTTCCCCAAACACAGAGACTGATATACAGATGGAGCAAGAGACACAGAGATGCACACAGAGAAATCCATCATTAGCCATCAACAAACAACATACTGACCATCTATCACAGGGGAGGCAGAGTTACTAGGCTCAGAGAAAGAAAAAGACGAAGTGTGTATATATAGCTTTCTTGTTTCAAGTGAGTTAAGAGGTTGCTCTGGGGTGCCTGGGTGGAGCAGTCAATTGATGTCGAACTGTTGGTTTCACCTCGGGTCATGATCTTGGGGTCATGGGACCGAGCCCTGAGTTGGGCTCCAAGCTCAGTGTGGAGTCTGCTTGAGATTCTCTCTCCCTCTCCCTCTGCCCCACCCCCTGCCCCACTCTCTCTAAAATAAATAAATCTTAAAAAAAAAAAAAAAAAAAAGGGAGAGTTGCTCTGATTATTCCCTGCATAATGAGGCAGGTAACTGTGTTTCACCCCCAGGGGGTGATCAAAGATGTAGATTTAGTGAAACACAAAATAGTTCCACAGAATAATCCTACTTTTGTTCTATCATGGTCTCAGCAGAAGAGTCTGACTAGATGATTCTGTAGTAAGGAGGAGTCCCAATACGCACAGATACTTTTACTCCTTTACTACTGCACATTTGCTAGATGGCTTTCAAACATTTTTCACTGGAATCAGGGAGAGCCATTCAGAAAATCACACACACACACACACATACAGAGTCTCTTACATCACCTTGCCTTGGATTTCTCAGGGATAAGATCATCAGGAAAGGTCCCCTCCACTATAACCCGCCCAGAATGTGCAAGACCAGGATGGTAGCCCCTTAGAAGAAAAATCAGGCCTTGTTCCTCTCTGTACTTCCCCAAGTCTGGGAAAAACACCAATGTGCAAAAGTCTAGATGAGGTGGGGGCCTTCTGATTTCATAAATCCAACCCCAGCAACCACGAAAAGGAAGAAATTCATTTGTGCTTCTTTGTAACAACAGAACAAGAGACCCTGCTAAGAGCCTCCCCTGAAGCCCCTGTAATTGTTAGACTTAAAACACTAAGTACCTGACTTATTTTCTGTTACTCTTCTATGCCTAGTTTCCTGATCAGGTCATGCTTGTCTCGAGGTCTTTGCTCAGCAAAAGCAGTGATTACGATGGCTGCAGTGGATCAGATCACCCAACTATTCTGTTTATGAGCTGTCTTAGTTACCTTGAGCAAATTCTCTTCAATCCATGCTTTGGTTTCCCCACCTGTAAAAGGAGTTGGTATGAGGATTTAATTGGCATACTCTGGATGATTAGAGCAATTTGTTTTGGTATTATTATGCACTGGGCTTCGCCCAGAAGCAGACATTGAAACAAGGGTCTCTGTGCAAGTAATTTATTTGGGAGGTGACACGCTTGGAAAATATAATTTGGGACACAAATGACTAGCAGGGGAGTGGGAAAACAAAACAGGGAAGGCAAAGCAGCCACAAATGTATGCATTATCAAGCAAGCCATCATGATGGGTGCCTGGGGCTTAATCTCACTGGGAAATCTGAGAGCTAGTACAGATATGCCCCAGTGCTATCTATCCCTCAAAGGGCTAAGGGTCTGCCTTAACTCCCTGTCACTTGTGGCTTGCCACAGCAGGCAAACCAAATGACAGGGGCCAGAGAAAACACTCAGGCAAAGACCTACAGGTCTTGGAGGTTAGAAATCTGTCAGAAGGCATGAAGGGGATGTGGGCAGGGCCCTACTAGCATCACTCCCTGACCCAACACACATTCCCTCTCTCTCCTCCCAACCCATTAGTTTCTCCTCAACTGCAGAACCCAGCTCTTGTGCAGGCTCCTCACTACACTCCCTGACCACAGTGCTAATGTCCCACAACGCTCTCTGAATAGATGGCACACCACTGTCAATAGGATGTCACCAGACCCTATTATCATGTCCTCCAAACTGCATGTTTTCAGTGTCTTGGGGTTTGAGAGCACACACTCTGGAGTCCAAACTGGTCCCACTGATTGGCTTTAGGATCAAGTGCTGTGTGAACTATGCAAGTCACCTAAACTAAGCCTCAGCTTCTTGCTATGAAAATGGGGAAGTAATAACAGCTAAACACAATCCTGGGATTCTTGTAAAGGTTAAATGGATGAAAACATCGAAGTGATTACAATAATGCCAAGTACACAGCAAGCACTCATTAAATCTCAGCTATTGCTTTAATGACTTAAACAGAAATACTCATTTTCTCCCAACTGAGTTTTTCTAAAATGCAAGTCTACAATTACACTTCTTACTAGTTCATCTTTGGGAGGACTGCTCTCAAACCTTACATCTGCCTAATATCTGATGGGAGTTAATTTGTAGATCACAACCCAGAGATGGCAGGCTGTGCCAGTGGTCCGGCCCACATCACAAACCTAAACCTCATTCCATTTGCACTTATGAGAAAGGCCTTGCTGTTAAGGAAACCTAGACACCAATACGAATCCTCCATCTTTGGCTCTAGCTAGCTTATCTTACTCTAGAAAACAGGACCTGTCATCCTCAGAAGGAAATCCCCCACCCCCTAGCCAACTATGCTGTTTCCACACTGCCTCTTCTAATATCCTATAACTTTCACCCTTACTCAAAATCTCCAGGGAAGAGTACTCCATTGCTTGATGGGCACGCATCCACATCCCACCCCAAATCAATGGACTGTTTCCCTTTGGATAAAGACTCCAAACTCATTACCAAATTGTTTATTTCACATGTCCCATTTAATCCTCTAAACTTTATGAAACAGGTGTTATTACTTCCCCATTTTATAGATGAGCAGAAATTGTAACCATGATAAAACCTGGCTCCAGAGTCTCTGTTCTTCAAATGACGAACAAGTCAGATTTTTCTCTGCAGAAAAGTTGAGTTTTTTTAACACCCAAGGTAGTCTATACTTAGACTTCAGCAAGTCACTGAAATTACCATTTAAATGGTCCTACTAGTTACTACCTTCAGTTGGCTCAGTTCCAGGTAAGCTAACTGCAGGGGAGGAGAATATGCCACCAAAACATGTCATGTGGTATAAACTTTTTTTTTTTTTTTTTTTTTTTTTTGCAGAAGGCAATTGAGAGGCAGCAGTTATAAGTTCTTTGCCCTCCCCTATTTACCTACAAGTAGGACATGAAATTATGTGTCCCCCTCCCTATCTACCAGGAAGGACAAAGTTAATTACTAGACAACCTTTGATCTGGCACCCGTGGAATCTACATAAACTTTACTAACTAACCCATATCCAGTAGTTCCCCCACATATCTGCCTCCTATAGAAAGTCAGTCTTTCTCCTTTGTCTTGTCACTTCTCCAAAAAATGTACTTCTCTTTTGTAAAGATGCTATATAAGACCAAGTTCTAACCATCGTTTTGAGTTAATCATCTCTGTGTACTCCCAAGTGTAGGTATCACATGCATGCTAATAAAGTTGTTTTCCTCTTGTTGATCTGTCTTTTGTTAGTCTGGGTTACAGGGCTCCCAACTGGAGAACCCAGGAGCACAGAAGGGAAAAGAAATTTTTCCTCTCCTACATGAACTTGGCTACGATTCTGAGCCTCTTCAAAGTTGGGAGTGACAATTTGCCTTATGTCCTCAGTTCTCTGATGGATCTAAGAAATCTTGATTTTCAGTTTGTTCAGCTTCTGTCCTGTTGTAAGGTCAAGGGAGACAACTTCCAAACTCTTTACATGTCAGAGCTGAAACAAGAAGTCACCGCACGTTTGATAAGAGATACGATACCTTAACCACCAAAAAAATTAGGAAGGACATAACCTCAATCTAAAGAACAGTCTAACAGTCTTTCCCAAGAAAGGGTGGTTGGTGGCTTCCATTACACATGTCAAAATGTATACATATTTTGAAAATGTTTCAAATACAGAAAATCTTACTAAAGAAAACTTTAACAAATCTAATCATTTTCTTGATACAAGTCAACTTGTAGATCTGTATTTAAGACAGTAGTACAAAGTAACATTCAATTATCTCACCTCTTTTGGTAATTACCAATAAAAGCCAATAAAAGAATAGCCAATAAAAGAATAAAAAATCAATTTTAAGAATCGAGTTAAAAACAAAAGAGTAACAACCCACATGTAATTTTTTCTCATTTTGGAATATATACCCTATACAAACAGGCTGAGAAACAAAAGCCTCCATGCATTCTCTGACTTCTTACCACAAGACTCTGGAAAGTGTGGGTCCACGGGAGGGAGACGTATGAAGTGTACCCTCTGTGGCATTCTTTCACATATGGCTCCCCACGTCCTGTCCCATAAAGTAAGGTTTAATCTGAGAATGAAGCCACAGAGAGAGAAAAATATCTTTTCTACCTTTTAAGAATTGCTGGAATAAAGGATCACTATCCTGACTTTTAGCCTTGTGCTTTGCCAACTCTCCAAGAGCTGCCTGGTCACATCATGTCACTTTGCCTTTGAATAGTGGTTCTTGTAGAATGCACCTCATATTATTAAAAGCCTTGACAGCAGCCTCACCCAAAGGACTGTCACATAGGAATCATCTTCACATTATATAATCAAACTTACTATTCCTTGTGCAAAATCCCATCAGAACTAGGAAAAACTTAATTTCTCCTACTAAATGAATATGCTTTCTTCTGCTAAAAACCACTCAGCCATTTGGTTGTTCATCCCCTCTTTACTTGTGTTTTGTGTCATTTCTATACCCAACACTTTTTGGAAATAGGCAAATAATGTACAAATATGTGACAATTATCAAAATGTTAAATCAGTCCAATCCAGAATACCTTAATGACGCTTCCTCACTTGCAGCAGGCTTTGTTTTTTTGTTTTTTAAGATTTTATTTATTTATTCATGAGAGGCAGAGAGAGAGAGAGAGAGAGAGAGAGAGGCAGAGACACAGGCAGAGGGAGAAGCAGGCTCCATGGAGGGAGCCTGACGTGGGACTCGATCCCGGGTCTCCAGGATCAGACCCTGGGCTGAAGGCGGTGCTAAACAGCTAAGCCACTCGGGTGGCCCCACAGCAGGTTTGAAAGACAAAAAGTGAATAAGAGAAGGGAAGATTTCTTAGAAATATCTTTGTTAGAAGTATCTAAGATATTTCACAGCATGCATGTGCTGTTGGCATAAATGCTTGAACTACATTAGAGAAATATAAGTTAATTAGTGTGGTCAGTTCTGCTACAGTGCTTGTTTTGTAACAAGCAAATTTGTTCAAATGCAATTAATGTATCAGAGAACAACTGGAGCATAATGCAAATTTCCCATTTGATTATGTGCAATTTCATCTGCAAGAAACATTAGGTGAGAGCAGAAAACTGCACCCAGCTGAGGCAAGCTACACAGAAAGTCACCAAATGCACACATTTGTATACCTCAAACATCTACCAGCTACCTATGTTTAGAGAATAGGAGTTACACCCACTCCTATCTACAGTCACAACTTACCTCCCAACTCCAGATAATCCTTATTCTAGCACTTGACAATAATTCACAAGCTGCAATCCTCTGACAGCCACTTTCACAAGCAAAGCTCAGGAATTTTGGAAGGCAACGTGTCGTATTTATTATAGTATTTATGTATTTCTTAACCACTTAATGTGTAACTGTGCTATTTTGTTAGGTTCTTTTTTTTTTGTTTTTAACGTAGCACTAATAAAATTTTGTGTTTTACTCCTGCCATGATTTGCACCATAAGCTCAGTGGTTTTATTGCATGATTTTGCACAGGATGGTGATTTCAGGAATGCCCACGTCCCATCCTAGCAGAGCTGACTGTAAAGCTAGTGTGAAGTGTGTGAGAGGCAGGGCAGCTAACCTAAGAACTGCTGCTTCTCAGTCAATATTAGCCCACTTCACTCCACATTTCACTCCTACAATCCTACCTTTTAACCAAACTCACCGAAGTTAGATGCTCCCATCACCCAAAGATGTGGAATACTGTATGCCCTGACCTTTCTCGGACAAATTAGAGTAAGAGAGGACAAACTCTCTCTTAACCTATCAAATATGCCCCTCTCTTTCCCCTTGATATCTTCACTACCAAAAGTGATTTTACCTTCCTTCACATGGAACTTAAAATCAAGATTCCTTTAATTTTGGCATTTGTTTACTTAACCACATGTCTTTAAGGTACCAGGGTTTATCTCTGATTAAAATTACTCAAGGAAATAGACCACATTTGTGTTTGGCCAGATGCTTTCAGTGAGAGAAATCGGTTATAATAACACTGTTCGAGTGTACCAATTTCAGCAAAGAAGGGAAGAGGTAAAGCTGAAACCCAAGATCAGAGGCTCTGACAATACATGCAGCTCAATGAAAAAAACTGCATTTACATGCATTGTGCGTGTTTCACTTCTAGACAGCATACAAGGTCAAACCACTAACTGTCAGTGACAATACACTTACAAACTTCTGGTCAATTACCTGGTTAATAACAAAAGGCAAGGCTATGACATCATTACAGTTATAATTAATTTACACAGATCGGCTCCCAGTTAATCAAATACATCTTTTAAAACCGTTTAATTATTTTTCACCTAGAAAGCAACACTCAGCTTTGCTAAATGAAAAGCAATCTTGCTGAATTCAACATGAAAGGCTGTCAGGCTACTCTCAGACATAAAGGACAAAAGGCTTCACAGGGCACACCACTGCAAGGTAGGAGCACTCACAGCAAGCAGAAGCAGCACAAGGTGATGGCTAATAGAACACGTTTGAACAGTTTCCGAACATAAAGAAGTTGTCAAGAAATGGGATAAACAGATAGGCTGTGGGAAAAGAAACGTCCCAATGCTTTTTGTCAAAAACATACATGGGGCCAGCAATGTTAATGTATGTAGTATTATACGCTAGTCAAGGGCATGGTCTTTGCTAAGAACTCTACAACATGCCTTAGAAAATTTGGCTGCCAGTTTCTCACCTGTAAAAGGACAATGAGGCAGGCTCATTTGGTTTTGCAAGGATCAAATGAGATTACATACATAAAATCTTAAGTTAGTTAATAATAGGGTTTTTCATCCATATAAACAAGTGAATTAAAATAAGACCTAAGATTAAGGATTTTAAATAGCTTTAAAGTATTTTTACAACTTAGTAACCAATTAGCATTTTTCTGGGCTTTCTATGATCCATTATTTTTAAACTGCATCATATGATTCAGGCACACATACATTTTAAAAGCAATATGATGGGGTATGCGGAAGGCCCATGAAAACAGAAATCATTTTCAATTAAAATAAATTTTATAATAAAGTCTCAAACCAGAGCTTCTGTCAACATTGCCTGATAATTTGAGAATTTAATGAGCCTCCACTTTAGGATTAAAAAAAAGTCTCACTATGTCAGATGACAAAATTTTTATTTTTTTCTACCTTTTTAGAGTGTTAGGGTCTTAACAGAAATGATTACCTTTATACATGAAAAATGAAACTACAGGGTTTTGTATATAATCTTGACTTTTGCTCCATGGTGAAGTGAATTAGTGCCAACTCCAATTCTGATCCATCACCACTTATGATTTCCAATATCAATCATGAGCCAGTTCCTTCTCTCACAGACTACATGTCTTAGTGTAATGAGGGCTCATTAAGTTTCTCCAACTGACAGCCCTTCAGACACAGGTCCTTCACCAGGAGACACATGGGAAGCAGCAATGCTAGCATCCACCAGTACTCCCTTCAAGAAGATTCAAGTAATTCCACGTTCACTTTTGCTCCACACCAGAGTTCTTTGTATATTTGCCTAAAGTCAAGGAAAAAGTGAGAGCCATCCCGCTCCCCCTCATGTAGTCTCTGTGTAAGAATGGTTAGTGAATTATTTATGTGACTGAAATCCTCCCAGCACAAGAACTAGTCGAGAGGGAGAAGAGCGTGCCTGACTTCAGAGATGTTGTTTATGTTCCCACAAAGCACATGGGACATCCACTAACTGTTGGATGGTGGGGAGCAGCATGGAGTTTTGGCCTTCCCAGCCAGCAACAATACCTCATTCCTTTAGGAACGGGAAGCTGCCTCCCACCCTCCCTGGATATGGTCCTGGGAAGACCAACAATCAAGGGTGCCCTTTCTCACACTGATTCAAGGGTGACAGCAACCAGAGTAAAACTTGTGCAGGGACCCTAGGACCAACAACATCTGGAATTGATAATGAGAGCTTTAAGTAAAAAAACGGTTCAAGTTCACCAAGTCTACCAAACCCCTGAGAGCTCACCTAGCTAGTTTCCAAGGGTGGTTGGTTGGTTGGTTTTCTATCAATTCTCTGAGCTTATCCATAGACTTCCAATAAATGTCTTGCTCTTCAATAAGCTACCTAGATACCACAGTTAACTTACTTTCTGTTGTTTTCAAAGAACACTACCTAAAACACTACATCTGCCAAGAGCTGGCAAGCAGATCCTACTCTATTACAAGCAGCACTAACTCTCACCATCTCCTGGTACAGCACTCTAGCCTATGGAAGAACCAAAATCATGGTGCGTGTATAAGTGGTTATCTCAAATGTCGGCTAAGTCCATGCTATTGTTAGAGAAAAAAGAAGGCACCCAGCTAAGGATGTGAGCACAAAAGCAACTTCGTCATACATAAGGTAAAGTCCTCTTAAAACCACGTACTAGTGTCTAAATTTGAACACTAGATGAGGGCAGCCCGGGTGGCTCAGCGGTTTAGCACCGCCTTCGGCCCAGGGAGTGATCCTGGAGACTCAGGATCGAGTCCCATGTCGGACTCCCTGCGTGGAGCCTGCTTCTCCCTCTGCCTGTGTCTCTGCCTCTCTCTCTCTCTCTCTTTCTCTCTCCCTGTTCCTCATGAATAAATAAATAAAATCTTAAAAAAGTAATAATAATAATGAACACTAGATGAAGAATGTAATCATAAAATGAAAAAATGGATGGTCTAAATTTGTCTTATTTATATAAGGTCGATGTTTTAAAAGAATACATCTAATTATTGATTTTCAAAACATACTCCTTGCCTTTGTTCTTCACTGAAAACTACTCTCCACATTTAGTAAAATGTTATCACTTGATGAACTCTTCTGACTAGAACTTTGAGACAATGAATCATTTAGTTTCACCAACCAATAAAAAAAAAAAAAAAAAAGGAAAGAAGGAAGAAAGAAACAGAGTAAGAGGCTTCTTCTTCAACCTGATAGCCTTCAGGAAGGAGGATCATGGAATTATCCTGCATGTGTTTCTGTGGCTTTACTGCTTTGTCCCCATCTTGTAATTCATTAACAGACATAAATCATCACATTTCTCTAATTATGAGCCTGGAGAAGGAAACCAATAAATGTGAAACTATAGCAGTAAAAGCATTATGCAGATAATTTTATACCTCACTGTCTGTATTCCTTCATTTAATAAATATTTGAGTGCCTATGAAGGGAGAGGTACTGTCCTTTCAGGCAACAACAGCCTAGAGAGCAGAAATACAAACAGAGACATGGTGCGATAAAGAATGAAAAAAGGAATGCATATAAAGGTGTGAGAAATGTTTGGAAAATAGCAAAAATAAGTTTTAAGGTTTTGTATGTGGGGTAGGGTAAAGAAAGAAAATAGTGGGCAGGCATTTTCCTGTGGGCTATACAGAGGAAGAGGAAATGATCCACGAAACTCAGAATCAAAATAAATAAAAGGATTTGTCATCATTTGGGGGACACAATAGCTACAAGCTAAAAATCTGGAAAGCCAAAGGTCCCTTATTAATACAAAATTAACATACCTTGAAAGAAACTAGTAAATCTAGAATACTCTGGTAGGAAGGGACTACATGGGCAGTATGTACAGTATTTATTACTACATTGGTTCAAACATAGAATCAAATCGATTCATTACAAAGACATGATTGCAAATGGCTGGTATTTGTAACATAAAAAAATATATAGCAAAGTTTCCTTCGTGTTGCTCAAGTGAATTCCTCAAGGAAAACAAATCCAAAATTAGAAGTAGCTGTCAACACACACAAACACACCCCCTATATTATTTATATAAGGCTGAAGTCATTGTAATATGTAGATAAATTTCATTCATAACTATCCTGATATGCTGACTCTGAATTAAAAATGCATAAGCAAGTTTACTCCATGCAGAAACAGCTTCTGGTATAATGAGAACATTTCTGGAACTGAAGCCAGATTTGGGGTCAAATATGGATGCCATCATTTACTAGTATGTGGCCTTGGGCAAATGATATAATCAATCCTGCTGAGCTTATCCTGCTTCTTTATCCATAGATGAGAAAAATTCCACTTACTTACTGGAGTCATTGTGAAGAATAAATGAAATAGCATATTATGTGAAAGCACGTAGCACACTCCCAAAGTTTGTTTTCCAATCTCCCTTCCTCTCCATAAAGTAATGAGCCTTTCCCCCCATGGAACTAGACTTTATTGCTTTATAATTATGATGTGCATGTAACAATGTCCAAGAAACTAGATGGTAAAATAAAACCAACACGCAAACCTGAATGCACACATTGTTAGTTGACTATCAACTAGATCCCAAAGGGCTCTTATACAGCTCTTGTATACTATCTATTGCTTCCCAGAAATTTGACACATTTTCTTTTCTGAATACAGCCAAAATTATCCCACAGGCTTTGAAATATCGCCATCATGATGTTGCACAGAGCAGCTGGCTGATTGAAAGTGACTCCCCCTCCCCCATACTCCAGCTGTCACCAGGAAACCCTCCTCAGTGTGTGAAAAAAGACAATGTGATATTACTACTATCCCTAATAATAATGATCTAACAAATACTTGGCATTTGAGATTACTTTTCTTATGAAAGCTCACTATTAACTAAAAATTAACTTTAAGAAAAGCCCTTTACCATACAAATTGCAAACCAGCTGCTTTCATACAACAAAAAACAGAGGGACGGTAAACACAAGTAATATATTTCCACTGACTTGTTGTTTCTTTTTCCTGGAGTCATCTGTAATGCTAAACAACAGCCAGTTAAAATATTAAATAGCTTTAACAGTGATACAGCTGTCATGGCCTAAGAGGGATCAAAAAAAAAAAAAAAAACTGACATGATTTCTCAAAAAGCATGCACAGACTCCTATTTTTTGTAAAATGTGGGTCAGACTGAAGGCTGCATCTTTTCCTTTTTTTTTTTTTTTTAATAATCCCATTCCTCTGCATGAGAAGTTATATATACATTTGACATTGCTGAAAACCCTCGGAATGGTCTTCAGAACAAGTCTGTGAATCCTACTCACA
Source organism: Canis lupus familiaris (assembly GCF_011100685.1). Taxonomy (NCBI): domain Eukaryota; kingdom Metazoa; phylum Chordata; class Mammalia; order Carnivora; family Canidae; genus Canis; species Canis lupus. The sequence continues at coordinate 39,923,076 of NC_049246.1, read as the reverse complement.
ATAATCCTTAATGCATGACTTTTCAGATATGTAACTGCCTCTTGAGGATTTCTATCCCACAGATGAAGAGTTACACACCCAGTGCCCTGGTCTCCAGGGTTCCATTGACGTGCCTTGGAGCATCACTGCAAAAAGTTCAAGATGAGCACCAGCAAGCAGAACTGTGCCCTTTAACATCTCTTAAAGCCTCTCAGCTCCTGAGCTTTTCAGGTAAGATTCTGCTGAAGAGGGTTCCCTGCTAGAAAAAAAAAAAAAAAAAAAAAAAAAAAAACCTAAGGATCACTGCTTGAAGAACTGAAGCATAAAAGGAAATCTAGGTTTTTAAAGTATCATTTCTATCCTTTACATGTTTTTTTAAAAGAATGTTTAGGGGGTGCCTGGGTGGCTCAGTTGGTTAAGTGTCAGATTCTTGAGTTCTGCTCAGGTCAGGATCTCATGATTGTGAAATCGAGCCCTGTTGTCAGGCTCCCTGCTCCGCATGGACTCTCCTGGATTCTATCTCTCCCTCTCTCTCTCTCCCACTCCCTCCTTGCTTGCTCACTCACTTCTCTCTCAAATAAATAAAATCTTAACAATAAATAAATAAAAAGAATGTTTAGGGGTGCCTGGGTAGCACAGCTGGTTGAGCATCCAGCTCTTGGCTTCAGCTCAGGGTCATGAGACTGAGCCCAGTGTTTGGGTCCATACCCGAAGTGGAGCCTGCTTGAGGTTCTCTCTCCCTCTCCTGCTCATGCTCCCTTTCTATCTAAAATAAATAGATCTTGGGACACCTGGGTGGCTCAGCAGTTGAGCATCTGTCTCCGGCTCAGGGTGTGATCCCAGGATCCGGGTTCAAGTCCCACATTCAACTCCTTGAGGGAAGCCTGCTTCTCCCTCTGTCTGTGTCTCTGCCTCTTTTCTGTGTCTCACATGAATAAATTAAAAAAAAATCTTTAAAAATAATAAATATTAAAAAAAGAATGTTTATATATGTGTGCATGTATATAACTTTACATAAATGTACAGATTTATCCCCATCTCCATATTATAACGCATTGCCAAGTAAACAAAAGTATGACCTGGTATGACTCTTTTCAAGTATTTTCCATGCTCATACATTCATGTTTTATATATATACGAAAAAATGACATGAAATATTTCATTTTTTAAATAATGGAACATAATGCATAGTGCATGTTTTCAATGAAGTCTCACCTCCTAGAATAGTGTCCCCTCTATAGCAGACTGTTGTGGTAAACCAAATGAAGATACTTAAATATTAATTACCCCCTGACCTTGCCCTTTCAGTAAACACCCAGAACAATTTTATGGAAGTTTGCTCCATTACAGTGATAAAATCGAAGATAGTGTTTTTCTACCAGGTTTTAGAGTTTTAACTTTTTCCATGTGTGTGCTTTCTCTCAAAATAATGTGAAAGTTCTGACTCTTCGGGATTTTACCACTTAAAAGGAAAAGTAGCGCAGTTAGGCGATAACAAAATTACCTCATTTATAAAAGTAGGATGAAGAAATGAAATGCAGTAAGGTTATTTGTGGAGTGATAACTACTTTCTTCCCCCTGTCCAACTGCAGCATTTATTGGGTCTCTCCGCCTTCACGTGGTAGACAGGCTTTGCACTTTATTTCATTTAATTCAATGTCCTGAAGGAGGAGCAAGCACACCATGACTCCTACTTTAAAGAGGAAATTAAGGCCAAGGGGATGTTACTTTGTCTAATGAACCCAATAAGGGAGGGTTCAAAGCAAGGTCTGACCAAAACCACTGCTAGAGACCTGCCTCTCTGACACAGAGAACAAGAAAATTATTTAGGACCCTTGGAAAATGAATGTTTCATGATGGGACAGTGCTAATTTGATGGTAGTATTAACAAAATTATTTATAGAAGCTAATATGCAAAGTGACTCATGTTTATCTGAAAACTCTCACCCACAGTATACAAGAGTCATAGTGTGGCTCAGGAACAGTGTGCCCTAATCAAAGTGACATGTTGTTTAAGCCATGGTGTGGCAATGACCTTTTCAACATTGGAATGAGTCTAGGTCTTATGGCAACTGCTTCAAATCCTACATTTTTCTTTTCTTCCCACCACCCTGGCCCCCTGAAAAGGGAAGGGAAAAGTTGTAAGTAAACACTGCAACTGGCAATCTGAAAAAAAAACAGCAGGTGAAAGGCACTGCCAACTTAGCTGCTGCAATGCTTCCAAAAAACAGATGTATAGGGAACAGTTATGACAAGGCGACGTTGGCTTCCTGGACCTATGTGACACATGGGGAAGAAAGATAAGGATGGCAACATCTTCAGCTTGGGCTTCTGCACGCCAAGTCATTAACACCCTCAGCTTTATGGCTAAGGCTTATCTCTGGTTATCCCCCCTACTTTGTTACCAAGGCCTGGGTCAAAAAGGTATAATTAAGCTGAAAAAACCAAAAGACCAAAGAATTAAAAACTATTCTTTAACACAATTATTTAGGTCTTTCTTAAAAATACTATAGTTCCAGGGGTCCTGGCTGGCTCAGCCAGTAGAGCCTGAGACTCTTGATCCTCAGAGTGGTGAGTTCAAGCCCCACATTGGGCATAGAGCCTTCTTATCCATTCATCTTTCGATGGACACTGAGGCTCCTTCCACAGTTTGGCTATTGTGGACATTGCTGCTAGAAACATCGGGGTGCAGGTGTCCCGGCGTATAAGGGAAGGGAGAAGAAATGTGTGGGGAAATATCAGAAAGGGAGACAGAACAGAAAGACTCCTAACTCCGGGATACGAACTAGGGTGGTGGAAGGGGAGGCGGGTGGGGGTGGGGGTGAATGGGTGACAGGCACTGAGGGGGGGGGGGCACTTGACGGGATGAGCACTGGGTGTTATTCTGTATGTTGGTAAATTGAACACCAATAAAAAATAAATTTATTATAATAAATAAATAAATAAATAAATGTTAAAAAGAAAAACAAAACAAAATAAAACTATTTCTTTCAAAAAATAAAAATACTACAGGCCCAATACGGTGGTATTAGCACACACTGCTATAACTTTCAATGGAATATCCTGATCCAACAATCTTGATTATACAAACTATACAACTAGAATCCAGAAATAAACAAGTAAAATGCCCTCTAAGGCATGGTCACAATATTCATGCACTGCAACTCACATCCAACCTGGTGAAAACCCTTCCAGCACAATCCAGGTACTTAACTCTATGCAGTTCCAACAAGCTATTAAATAATATCTCATCTTCGAATGTTTTATGTGTGCTAGTGTTAAATTTATTTCCCCTGTATTTTCACACTGAATATTTACGGCCCTATAAAGGCGCCTTTAAATAACCTGTCCAAGGCCATACACCTAGGAAAGGCTTCACCGCGATCCACATTCCATTCTGTGATTTCTCCTCCTTATAAACACAGCAGTAATTCACAACATTAGCTCCCAAGTGCACGGGGATCATGTGGAAGTCTTGTTAAAATAGATTTGATTCATTTAAGTCTGGGATAAGACCCCCCCCCCCAACCAAAAAAAAAAAAAAAATTCGCATCTCCAGCGAAGTTCCCAGGTGATGCCGATGCTAGCAGTCCTGGGACAATTAGGAACGGTATTGCTATTCTTCTTTATAAAACTACTTGCTGCCCCCAAGCTGCCACTTGAGTAGCAAATTAGAAGTCTTTAGACTTTTTTTTAAAAGATTTTACTTACTTATTCATGAGAGAGAGAGAGAGAGGCAGAGACACAGGCAGAGGGAGAAGCAGGCTCCATGCAGGGAGCCCGACGTGAGTGAGACTCGATCCCGGGTGTCCAGTTTCACGCCCTGGGCTGAAGGCAGGTGCTAAACCTAGCTGAGCCACCCGGGCTGCCCAGAAGTCTTTAGATTTAAGGGCACTTGGGTGGCTCAGTGGTTGAGCATCTATCTTTGGGGCTCAGGTCCCGATCTCGGGGACCTGGGATCTTTGGCTCAGGTCCTGATCTCGGGGACCTGAGATCGAGTCCCGCTTCACGCCTTGCCTCTGCCCATCTCTCTGGGTCTCTCATGAGTCAATAAAATCTTAAAAAAAGTAATAATAATAATAATTCTTTAGATGTATAGTTTGGTGGAATTGACTAAATAAATAGATGCCAGACATTACACTTTCAAGAAGCAACTGCCAAGAACTAAAATAAAAAAAAAAATAAAAAAATAAAAAAGGCAGGACAGCCCAGCCGTCACCGAGTTTCCTGCAGAGGCCCACCGCACTCCGCGACTGAATCGTGACAATGCCCATTAATTCCTTCTAACAGCCATCGCGAGTCTTCAAAAGTCCGTGCGCGGTTTGGAAGAGGGAAGGCATGTGGTCCGTTTCTGGACGGGCTTCTAAGGCGGGACGAGAACACGGGGTTAAATGCACGGGCGGGCGGGCGGGCTTCCCATCCCCCCACTAAGGGGAGCCCCACCTCTTGCATCAGGGTCGCGCGGGCCGCAGCCTGCCCAGGGCAGCGGAGTTACTCTTCCAGCACCTCAAAGTGCAAGTTGCTGCTGATGCAACCTCACTTTCCACGTCCTGCTCTCGGACGGAATCTTCTACGGCTCCCAGCGAGCCCCCTCGCCGCCCCCATCCTCTGAGCACGTCGTTCCCCGCACGGTCGGCCCCACGGAGACACCCGGGTGCGGCCCGCGGGGCCCCCGCTCCACTGGCCTCCGGAAGCACCCGCCCGGCCCTCGGACTTGCCCCGGGGCGCCGGGGATGCGGCAGCGCGCCTCCAACCCGGCCCCCGGCCCGGCCCCGCCCGCCCCCGGCAGGTGCCGCCCGGCGCCCCGCCTCCCCTCCCCGCCCGGCGCCGCCGCCCGAGACGCACCGGGCAGCACCGACGACGCGAGGGGCCCCAAACAGACGCGGAAACTCACGCTCTCTACGGCCCGCCTGCGTCCCCACGTCTTGGCGCGTGTGTGCGTCATCACGCACGGGCGCCGGATACGGAGCGCTCCAAGTCCCCGGGGCCTGAGGGGCGGGGCGGTGGTGACGTGGCCGGCGCAGCGGGGCTTGCAGGGCGGGGATTGGAGGGGGACGTAAAGTGGGCGGGCCGGGCTCCCTCCGCGCATGCGCAGGGGCGCGCCCGCGCTCCGCTCCCCGCTGCTGGCTGGGCGTGCGCCCCGCGTGCGGCGACGGCGGTGGCTCTCGGGAGGTTCCCGCGCGGCGCGGTGTGCGGAGCCTGTACCATCCCCGAGCGACACGCGGATAAAATTCCTTCGTGCCGTAGATGTTGGTCGCCTACGCACGCGTGAAGCCAAGGAGCGGCGTGGGGCTGGACGTGGGGACGAGCGGAGAGGACCCGCTGCGGCCAAGGAGCCGGCCTTCCGGTTGCATCTGCGCCGCGAGGTCCTGCTGCTGCGCGGGGCGCTGGCGGAGCCCGGGTTGCAAAGCAGGCCCTGCAAACGGGGTCGTGGGTGTGCTGCTCACTCCCCAACGCTTAGGCTGCAGCCCGCGTTTATTGGTCCGTTTGCCCGTTTAAGGGCTTCGGGTGTGAAGCTTTGCAGCGGAGGTATCCCTTTGATGCTATTTTAATTAGAGGCGGTGCTTCTACCGTGAAACAGGTTTTCTGTCCAGTCGGAGTCCGGCTAAGTTAAATGCGGTAATGCTGTCCATTTACACCCTGCAATAGGAGGAAGCTATCCTACTAGCCTGTACGGTGTGGAATTTTCTGGTAACAAGGAGGAAGACAACGCATTTTTCACGGAGGAATCCAAATGCAGGTGGTCGTACGCTGTTCTGTGTGTATTGGAAGTTGTGGCAGCTGTGTTTAGCGAGGCTACGGAAAAACTGCCCGAATCAGAAGAGTTTTGATGGTCTTTTGTTACCGGTTACTGCAAGGACTCTCCGTGGAAATGTTCATTTTGGAGTTTGAGATTTCAGTGAAAATTTGGCTCACGTACCGGGGACCGTAACAGATTTTTCTAGTGAGAGAAAAGATTCTTAGGAAAATGCAAGCATATATTCTTTGAGTCTTACAAGTTATCCCTTTCTTCTGAAAGCAATATGCTGATCAGAAAGCTTGGCTGATGATGAGAAACTGCCTTCCTCGAAAGCCAACTGAAGGAGGATGAGGAGTAGATGAATTGCATATAGAAGTATTTTATATACTTTTCTGCAAAAAAAAAAAAAAAAAAAACCAAAAACGTAATTCTTCAAAAAGAAGAGGTCTCCATTTATCCTTCTGATCATGATCATGTGCATCAATTCAATTAATACCAATCCCATCTTCAGTTCCCTCACATCTCTTACATCTTCCTATAATTGCATCATTTTTCTTGTTCTTATCTTAATCCATCAAATACGGAAGTAATTTTAAGGGAGCCACAAGTTAAGAAGTCCCAAGATTAGAGTAATCTCAAAAATGTTATATAGAGAGGTTAAGAATATACTTAGGCAAATACGTTCCATTTCAGATATTATCAGTGAAAAATTTCATAGACACTTAAGAGGACAGAAAAAGTCTATCTTTTTAAAAATGACCTTTTTTTGTCCTATATGATTCAGCGGACCAGAACTTTAACTCCTTTTGAAATCATGTTGTATACTTGCATCCTATCTAAATTGGCAAACATCATTTAGATAATAATTGTACATCTTAAACATTAACATGAGACAGTCCTGCGTCCTTTCACTGTGGTAGGGCTTTCATAACAAATAGAACAAAATACAAAGATTCAGTCCCAGAAGAAGACCTTTAACATTAAATTTATATAGTCATTACATTACTTTGTAAGATGATTCCTAAACACTCAAAGTACTCATCTTAATCATGAGAAAAAGCAGCATTGTACACATTGCATATAATATTCCAGACCCATCTAATGATCTGAACAATTTTCTAATTTTATAAAAGGTTTAAGAGCAGCAATACCTGGGATTAAGCCATTTGATGCAAATGACTGTTCCTAAAATGTGGTCCCTGCACACAAATAGAGGAGTTGCGGTAACAGCCTTTGTACAGTTCATAAATCTAGGATGGGAACTGGCAGGAAAGCAGATGAGTCATTTTCAGCTTCAAAGCCTGGCCTGAAGAGAGAAGACGCCAAGCAACAACACCATGAGCAAATAACACAACTGCATTATTTTTTTTTTTTAAAGAGGAGCTTGTTTGGTATCCAATTGCTTTTAATGGAGCATTTAGTGTTATACCCAACACTACCAAAAGATGTATAAAACTTGTCAAGGAATTTATAGCTTATTATGAAAAAGCTTGCAAATAAATTCAAGAACAATTTAAGAACCATAAAAATAAGTACAAAATTGCATCATGTATTATGATGATAAGACCAACAATTAAATAGTGCTAAACCATGCAAACAGTAACCTTGAGAAATTTGCAATGGCTTTGCTGATAATCTAACATAATAGACTTTAAGACAAATACTTCTAAAGACACATGTCATACAGAGTCAATACATCAAGAAGATATAACAGTTAGAAATGTACATGTGTCCACCAACAGAACCCTAAATACATGAAGCAAAAATGGTTAGAGTTGAATGGAAAAATAGACAATAATAGTTTGATACTTCTATATCCTATTCTCAATGGGTAGAGGGTGTAGACAGAAAGCCACTAAGGATGTAGAAGCCTTGAACGACACTACCAACCTGATACATATATAGATCTTAATGATCACAAGATTTATATTCTTTTTAAGTATATCCTTCAGGATAGTCAATATGCTAGGTCATAAAACAAGTGTCAATAAATTTAAAAGGATTGGGATCACATTCTATAATGGAACCATATCCTATGGCTACAATGAAATTAGAAATAAACAATAGGAAAAAAAAAAAACAGAAAATCTCCAAATATTTGGAAATTAAATCACTCAAGAGCCAAAGAAGTCACAAAGGAAATTAGGAAATATTTTTAACTGAATGTAAATGAAAACACTGAGTTTTGTGAGGCAGCCAAAACAGTGATTTGAAGGGTATTTACTACTTTAAACACCTATATTAGAAAAGAGAATGGATTTTAATAATCAAGACTCTCATCTTAAGAACTAGGAAAATAAGAGCAACTCAATAAACCCATAGCAAGCAAGTGGGAGGGAATATTGTTCCTATTAGAAACCAGTGAAACAGAAGAGAAAAATAAAATGAAAATAAAAACTGGCTCTTTGAAAAGTTCAATAAAATTGTCAAAACTTTATTTGGTAGCCCACCCCACCCCTGCAAAAAAGAGAAGACAGAGATTGCCAACATTAGGAATGAAACCAAAAAAAAAAAAAAAAAAAAAAGGAATGAAAGCAGTATATCACTCCCCACCCTTCCAAAATTTTAAAAGGCTATGCCAACAAATTGGACAATGTAGTTGAGTTGGACAAATGCCTACAAAGATACAAACTGCCAAAACTGAATCAAGAAAACAGAAAATCTGGAGTTTGCATTCATGTCCTAGGGCTACCACAACAAAGTACCACAAACTGGGTGGCTTAAACAACGGAAATTTATGTCTCATATTTCTGGAAGCCAGAAGTGCAAGACTGAGGTAGCAGCAGGGACACACTTGCTCTGAAACCTGTAGGAGAGAATCCTTCCTTGACTGTGTTCTAATGGTTTGCTGGCAGTCCAAAGCCCTACATGGCTTGCAACTGCATCACATCTGTCTCCACCTCCATCACCACATGGCCTTTTCCCTTCATGTACCAGTTTCCCCTTCTTATTAGGACACTAGGAATCCCATCCCCAGTATGACCTTACCTTGACTAGTTACATCTGCAATGGCCTGTTGCCAAATAATACATTCTGAGGTACTGGAGGTTAGGACTTAAACATAGCTCTTTGGGTGATTGCAATTCAACCCATAACAGATGTGTAACAAGTAAAATTATTATAGTTGGCCCTTGGGCAACATGAGTGTGAACTGTATGGGTCCACATATATAAAGATTTTTTTTTCTGATAGAGTACTGTAAATAAATTTTTCTTATGATTTTCTTAAGATCATTTTTTTCTCTAGCTTTATAGCAAGAATACAGTATGCAATACTTATACAAACTATGTATTAATCCCTGTTTGTGTTACTGGTAAGGCTTCTGGTCAACACAGACTCTCAGTAGTTTTGGGAGAGTCAAAAGTTATGGATTTTAACTGTGCAGGGGGTTTGGTGCCACTAACTCCCATGGTGTTAGAGAGTTGACTGTACATTAAAATCCTTCTACAGGAACACTCTGCTGGCTGTCAGAAGATCATGTGACTCTTGATCTTGGGGTTGTAAGTTTGAGTCCCCATGTTGGGTGTAGAAATTACTTTAAAATGAAATCTAAAAAGAAATTAAACTAAAATCTTTCTACAAAGAAAAGCCCAGGCCCAAATGGATTCACTGGTGAATTCAAATACTTAAGTAGAAGCAATGCAATACAAAACATAAGAGAAAATCTCTGCACTTTTAGGTTAGGTGAACACTTCTTAGCTATGAAGCCAAAAGCTCAAAATGAAAGGAAAAAAAAAACTGATAAGCTGGATGGCCTCAAATTTTTTAAATATTTGCTTTTTGAAAAGACATCATTAAGAAAATGAAAATCAAGCTACAGATTAAAAGAAAATGTTTTGTATCTTATAAGGATTTGTATCTGGTTATTTAAAGTACTCATAACTCAAAAGGAAAATAAGCTATTCAATTAAAAAATGAGCGAAAAATCTGAACAGATCCTTCACCAAGGAGGATGTAAGAATAGCTAAAAACCATTAAAATATTCCCAACATCATTAGTCATTAGGAGAAAGCCAATTAAAACTATTGCAGAGCCCCTGGAGTGACAATACTAAAGAAGACAAGCAACTATGTACAGAAACTGGAAACTATGTACAGCACTGGTTTACTGCTGGTGGGAATGTAAAATGGTGTGGCCATTTTGGAAAATAGGTATATTTTTAAAAGTTAAACATACATTTATGATACAACCCAGCAATTCCACTGTTAAGAATCTACCTAAGAGAAATGAAACATGTCCACAAAAGACTTGACTGCAAATTTCACAGCAATATTATTCATAATAGCTAAAACCTGCAAACAATCCAAATGCTTATCAACTATCATTGGATAAAGCAATAAAGATACAAACTACAGATTCATCCTACAACATGGATAAACCTCAAAAGCAGTATGCTGAGAGAAAGCAGACCCAAAATATTATATATTTAGAATTCTATTCATATGATTTTCCCAGAAAAGACCAATCTCTCCAGACATGAAACAGATCAGTGATTGACTGGGACTGGATGTGAGAGTTGGGTTAACAAAATGGACGGGAGGGAACTTTGGGGGATAATGAAATGCTCTAAGACTGGATTGTGAAGATGATTTTCCAGCTTTATAAATGTATTAGGGGCACCTGGACGGCTCAGTGGTTGAGAGATTGCCTCCGGCTCAGATCTCAAGTCGTGATCCCAGAGTTCTGGGATCAAGTCCTGCATCTGGAGCCTGCTTCTCCCTCTGCCTGTGTCTCTGCCTCTCTCTGTGTCTCTCATGAATAAATAAATAAAAACTTTAAAAATTAAATAAATAAAAATTACATAGGGACACTATACACATACAACGGGTGAATTTTATGGTATGTAAATTCCATCTCAACGAAGCTGTTTAAAGAGAAAGGATAACTAGTCTGTTGACACATGGGGCCAGTCATCTACAAGACCTAGTAAAGACTAGGCATGGCAAACTACACAGGTCCTACCCATCCACATGCTATGTTCAGGGCATTATTCTTGAGTCAGGGGATACCAATCAGATGCAGATGCCATTCTCTAGGAACTTCTAGTCCTAAAAAGGAGCCAAGGGATCTATGTAAATTTCAATGAAGCCACATAGAAATTGCTAACTGTTCCTACTAATGTGTAAGTCAATTAATTTGGAACTTCAAAGGAAGCGAATATTAAAAGCAGCTGGAGAGATGAGGGAGTGCTTTGTGGAGCTGACATTTGAATAGTATCCTGGATACGAAGTAGGATTGGACCCATGAGCATGAATGGAATGGAACATTCTAAACCAAAAAGAGAACAATAAAATAACAATATTATGAGGGGGGCTCCTGGGTGGTTCAGTTGGTTAAGTGTCTGCCTTGGGTTCATGTCATGATCCCAGGGTCCTGGGATACAGCCCTACAATGGGGGGGAAGGACGGGTCCCTGCTCAGCAGGGAGCCAGCTTCTCCCTCTGCCTACCACTCCCCCTGCTTAAACATTCTCCTCCTCTCTCTCTCTGTCAAATAAATAAAATCTTTTTTAAAAAGAACAATATTGGGAGAAATCATTAGGGTGATTTATTCTTTATGTATTATTTGAACCAGGGCATTATTTTGATCAGTAGTAACAGATGAAATGGGTATGTCATGATGTCCAATATTCTTGGTGTATGAGCATTACAATGTAGATGCTGGACTAAACAGGATGGAGAATTTATTTAGAAGAATATTGGGAAAGGATAGGTATAGATAATGGATGTAAGATAGAGAATGTGAAATCTTCTTGAAAAAAAACTAATAATAAAAATATAGTCAATTAACATGTTTTAGAAATTCTTATAATGATCTTGTCTTTGAGTCTTTATGTGGAAAAGTGTGCTTTGGAATTCAAATGTTTTTTTTTTATTGGTTAAAAAGAAGAATGTAGAATTAGGGATCTATCATGATTGAGTTTACTCTACCGCCAATGAGAAAATTTCTTGTGGTAAGAAGGTATACTAAAACTACAAATAACAATGGACTCGCCATAGGTCTGTGATGGTTAATTATCCTGACATTATAATGGACATTATTGTAATTGCATATGAATTTTCACTAATCAACTCTCAAATAGTCTACTATAACTGAGAAGAGCTGATAACACTAAAATAATTCATATTACTTTGCAGGTATTTTAATGCTTAAACTCCTGCCCGTAGATCAGTCACTTCCTGATTTCCAATCATACCATAAACAGATAATTTTGTTTCTTCTATTGGGGCATTAAACCTATACAACTTCATTCTCTCTTCCTCTATTGTCTAATTTTTTTGTCTAAGAAGTAATCCCCTCCCTCCATAAATGATGAATGAATAAACCTTAATTTCCTTGTCCCTACCCCAGTAACCACTAGAGAACAGGAATATAACATGAAATCTGTTAGTCAAAGGTTTTCTCTTGGGACTTGGATTCTTAGGGGATCTGGAAATGGTAGGAGGCCATCCTCGTCTCAGCACCAGGAATGACAGTGCTTTAGTGGAAGAGCGGGAGGCTGAGTACTCTTTAAAACAACTTCAGTATGACTATCTCAAGATACCCCAAACTTTGGGGCACCTGCGTGGCTCAGTTCGTTTAGTGGTTGAGCATCAGATTCTTGGTTTTGGCTGGGGTCATGATCTTGGGGTTGTGGGATTGTGCCTATGCCTGGCTCCTCAGTCAGCATGGAGTCTGCTTGTCCCTCTCCCTCTTCCACTGGCTCTTCCCCTGCTCTTTCTCTCTTTCTCTCTCTTAAAAAAAAAAAAAAAAAAAAAAAAAAGATACCCTGAACTTTAACTCAACCCTTTATCTACTCTTGCTAAGACCTTCAGATACAGATTTTATTTTCTCACAACTCAATATTATTTTGGTAAATCGTAAAATTGTTTTCTTAATCTAACATCCTACAAAATTACCACTATTACCACCACTATGACCTCTACTTGTGAAGTAAGTTATTGCATTTGATTATCAAAGTGCCTGTTACACAATAAATACACAATACATGTTCACTGTTATTATAACTACTATTAGCTACCACTGCTGAGTGTCTGTCACATGTCAGGCACCTCTATTTTAAAAATGAGGAGGGATGCCTGGGTGGCTCAGTAGTTTGAGTGTCCCACTCTTGGTTTTGGCTCAGGTCATGATCTCAGGGTCCTAAGGTCGACCCCATGTCAGGCTCCACACTCAGCAGGAATCTGTTTGAGATTCTCTCCCTCTTCCTCTGCCTCTCCTCCCAATGGTGTGTGCTCTCTCTTTCTCTCAAATCAATCAATCAATCAATCAATCAATCAATCAATCTTTAAAAATAATGATAATAAAGCAAAATGAGGAAACAGAGGGTCAGAGAATCTAAGCAATTTATCAAAGCTCACATACCTAGTGGGTAGAAGGGATGATGAATCAAACTTTCTAATACATTATTTCTACTTTTAAATATTAAATATCCAGTTCTGGTCACCAGATACAGAATAACACATGTAAGAGGTAATTTTGTTTTTATTCATGGACATGGTTAAAGCTTTCATGGTTTCATTATCTAAACCGTTAAAAATGGAAATAACCATTCACTATCCACTTCAGAATTAATTTTGAATGATTGTATTTCTTTCAATTTTCCATATTTTTCTACTTTGAAAAGTAGTTTTTCTATTATTTTGAAGAAATCTTCCTGAATCTGGTTTTCACTCATTATGACTATTATCTAAAAATTAAATTGGGTTTATAGATGTTCCATTATTTGTATATTTAATAGTAGAATATTGTTTGAAAGTTCCTGTTTCTTTCAAACAACGAATCCTTAAAAAGTAATTTATTTTAATAATTATTTTTAATAGTGTTTTTCTTTTACATCTGCAAATGCCCCTTCTGTTTTTATATCAACTGAAACCCTGATGCCTCCATGACTACAATGAATGACTTGACTCTGATCTGCCAAATTGTATTTTCTACATGCCATCTGGGACTTCACAGGAGACCCCCCTAAACCACATCTCCTCAAATCTAGCAGAATGGCATGTGCTTTATGAAAAACTCAAGACAATGAATTCTTAGAATAGGAAGAACTGTTCATTTTCTTCTAGGAAAAAAAATGTCCAAAAAAGAACTTGCATGAAAATATCGGACATGTGGCTATGATCATAGCAGTAGTAGGTGACTCAGGTATTTGGGCCAACTTCCATCTGCCTGTAGCCCAAGTGATTGCGACCTTCACAAGCCTGTCCACACCCACATACACACAGCTGTACCTCCAACACTGCTTGCTAAGAACAAAAGGCACTTGGAAAAGTGCTCCAACCATACTCAACCATAACATGTTTAAAATGGAGCTCTACTGAGGGAACAATTAGAAGAGAAAGTCAGTGAAAGGTCAATGGGTCAACCTGTCTGTCAGCATATGGCAGTCCCAAGCAGTGCCTGGGGGAAATGCACAGAGGAATTATAGGTAGAGGGAACCAGGGACCAAAGACACAGTTGAAAACTTGCAAAATTATTGCTAAGGTTCTACCCAACTTATTACAAAAGGCTAAGAAAAATAGAAATCATGGGGCAGAGCATGGGGTGGGAGGAGTTCTCAATAACACCTATAATGACAGAGAGCTCCACTTCCCGTAATTTAGATTTGTCTTTTTGAGTTTTAATTTAACACACTTGCTTTCTAATCAAAACAGTTCTTTTCCAGGGGATATGTGTTTTTGAATGCTAACCACATAAGATTGTCACTTATCTGTGAACGTTAGCTCTATGTAAGTGGAAAAGGTTTTTCACAGGTAACTGTTTTATTTTTCTTAAATTATAAGCATGCTAGCCATAAGGTGGATGTCAGATCGTAAAAGGTTTTATGCTGTCAATTATTTTTTTAACTTTTTTTTGAAATAATTACAGACTTTATAGAAAAGTTGCAAAAATAGTACAGAGAATTTCTGTGTATTCACAAAATCTCCTAAATGTTAATGTTTGCTTTTCTCTCTTCCTCTCCTTGTTTTTATATATAAATTAGTATTCACATTAGTACATTAATATATGTGCACATACAATAATTCTTTATTTATTCATGAGAGACATAGAGAGAGGCAGAGACATAGGCAGAGAGAGAAGCAGGCTCCATGCAGTGACCCCCATGTAGACTCCATCCTGGGCTTCCAGGATCATGCCCTGGGCTGAAGGCTAGCGCTTAACCACTGAGCCACCCAGGAGTCCCAAATTTTTCTTAATTATTTTAATGTAAATTGTAGACAAGATGCTCCTTTGCTTCAGTTCGCATTTCCAAGAACAAGATTTGTTTTTAGGAGAAAAGTTTTTAAATTTTCAGGATAAATCTAGCACACTGTTGTATCCATTTTATGTTGCAAACAACCAAGTGCCATGAGGCTCAGTTGTGAGGAAATGTTGACATCCATTCTATTCTAGCCCATACATTTAAGTATTAAGTAGACCACAACCTGAATTTTAAAAATATGAAATGCAAATTGAGCCTTTGGGCTGAACTACCAACATGACTCCTAAACATTTCTTTCTACATGTGCACAAAGGAACAAACATTCCAACAAAATTTAATTCAATTGACAAAGTAATAGCCTAGAACCTTAAAATTAACTGATAGAATGAGTATAATATAATCCATAAGGAATGAGATATCAAGGATGGGGCAAGGTGGGGTGGGTAGGAGTCTAACAGGCTATAATATAAATTATTGGTATGTAAAATTTTAAAGCTATTTAAGGCCCAATACAGGTTTTTCCTTTTTTTTAATTTTTAAAGATTTATTATTTATTTAAGTGGAGTAGGGGCAGGGGGGAGAGAGAGAGTCTTAAGCAGACTCCACACTGAGCATGGAGACTATTGTAGGGCTCCATTTCACAACCTTGAGATCACCACCTGAGCAGAAACTAAGAGTCAGATGCTGAACCAACTGAGCCACCCAGGCACCCCCAGGTTTTTGTTTCTAATGTTTCTGACTTAAAATGAGCAAGAAGGCATAGAAAATTGGAAAGTGCATGGAGTATGATTTTCAGCTGTGCTGCTGCTATGGGGCCTTGAGTTAGCCATTTGGATCCTCTGAAACTTCCTTTTCTCCAGTGCAAGATGAGGAAATCACATGAAATTATTTCTAAGTTCTCCTTCAGCTTAAATAGCTTAAGATTCTAGAAAAAAATAAATAGCATGCTAGAAAAAAAAAACCCAAAATACAATAAGATATAGAATGTGACTAAAAGTAAAAGTTGCTGAGCCAAAGAAAAGTTTTAAGATATAGATAAAAAATCACCATAATATTCAAGACTTAAAAATTCATGAGTTTAAACTAAAACTTTGATAGTGAAGGAAAATGAAAGGAATAAAACATATGGTTTTGCTATATTTTAGAATGAACCAAGAACAGTCACTAAACTAAATACAACTCACAATTACTTAATAAATATATCTTGTGTTATAATGTCAATGAGGGGCAATTACAGCTCTGGACAAAGAAACTCCTGCTGTAGAATAACACATCACTCGAAAAAAATAAAGGAACATCAATTTAAAACATTTCTATCTATTGAGAGCCTTTAAGTCATAAGGAAAAAAAAAAAGAAAATATATATAAGCAAAGTCAACAAAAGCAAAGAAAAAACTGATTATTTTTAATGTGATAGGAAAAAATATCAAAAATGGTTTCATTGACTTTAAAAAGTCCAGAAAACACTAGTAATCATCACTGCATTCGTAAGTAGCTTGGATTCGGACAAACCAAACTTCAGTCCCAACCCTAGCCAAGGGCCTGCACGATCTGACCAACCTTTTACCTCAGGCAATAATTCCTTCCTCTGTGACGCCTTGCCACTCTTACCTGAGATAAGGCACGTAAGATGTACAGCTCAGTGACGGGCACATAGTGAAGGGCCAAAAAAATATATATTAACTGGAATAGCAACCTTTCCATAATTCATATTCAATTGTCTGCTTTGAGGAGGACAAGCAGAAAAGATCTGACTTTTCTGATGCTGGGGATGCTGGGTGCCTACCTTCCTGGACCAGTTAACAGCCCTCATTTGTTCCACACTGTTCTTTGGAACGCCAGCTAGCTTTGTGGCAACTCCTTTTTCTGTCTGTGTTAATAGCTTTTCTGATCTAACTTTCAAAAATAAGAATTGATTTTTAAAACAAATATTTACTTCTCTGTGGACTTCTTTAGAACATGCATGTGAGAAATATAAGATTCATCAAGAGCCTTGAGAGGGATGACTAGCTATTAGCTGAAACAATGCTCTCTTGTAGGTAATATGTTCATTTGCCCTTTTCTTTTGTTGAGTGAATAAAGCTCCTTAAGAGAAAACTTGAAACAAGGGTTGACCAGGTACTTTGTTAGGGAGTTTTTCCTAGGTTTTAGGAAATATTGCTTAGTCGGTATCAAAAAAAGAATCACTGATTAAAATAAAAGCTCTCATTTATTGAACCTATGCCATGCACTTTACTCATCAAACTGCATTTCTCCTTTTAATGAGTTTATGAAGTAGGACCATTATCTCCTTTTATAGACACGGAGCTCTGACACAAAATGACTAGTGCAGGTTCACAAAGACAAAAAGTGAGAGACTTGGCACCGAAACCTAAATCACCATAAATTCATCCACAAATCTTCTGCTGTCATCACTACAAGGGGGACCTGATTGGTAGGCGAAAAATACCAGTTTAAGTAGTTTTCTCACTCACAGCTCAACTTGATATTTTATTAGCAGGTTTCTACTTTGAATTTTGAGACTTATTTTCAGTGTACATAATCAAGGGACGAAGAAATAATGAAGGAAAAGGCCGATTTTTCCAGTGCCAGGTTATATCTAATCTTGGGGAAAGGCAACATGTTTAATTTTCAAGTCCCTATGAGAAATAACATGACATATTTTAACTATATTTTTATAAAGGAAATATAAGACAGGTTGCTTACTGAATATTCTTGGGCTTTTTACCACATGTGATTGATTTAAGGTGAATTTTTAAGAGTAGTTTTTAATTTTGTTTATTTTTTGGTGAACTATGTAACCAACTGTGTTTCCTATAAAACGCCAAGTCTCGATAAGCAGTATCTTTCTTTTGACTCTAAAAACTATTCACAAAATAAAATATGCACATCAATTAGATGCGGCAAATTGTGTAGCCTCTTAGAAAGACTTAAGTTAGATTAGACTTTCTTTTGATGAATGGGTGTTCTTTAAATGAATTAGCCCAGATTCTGCCCAGGAGCATAGTCTGGGCATCCCAGGGGAAGGCACTAGAACAAGTAGGGATGTGGAGTATCTGTCTTCATCATCAAATACTGCTCAAAAGCAATTGGTTTTGAAGTACTCTCCAGACAGAGGTCGCAAACCTCAGTGCCTGGAGGGGGTAAGCAGGTGATACAGAGTCAAGTGGGCTGGGTGGAGGAAAGAGCCTGACACATGATGGTGACAAATGGCACCTGACAGTTGGCCATGGTGTCAGGGCGATGATCTGGAGCCATGAGACTATGGCAAACTGGCCGTCGAAAGGGGCAGCTGCTTTTCAATTTTGGCTAACTGAGGCCATTTGGGAATCAGGGCTCAATGCTTTCAGATCATTTGATTTTTAAAGAGAAATTCGAATTTCAAATTTTAATTGATCATCTTCTAATGTTTAATGTTGACAATTAATTTTTAAAATGCTATTTGGGCCAATTAAAAAAAAAAAAAAACCACCCCGGACCACATCTGGCCAACAAGCTTCCAGGATGCCACCTCTGATTTAAGGAAATAAGACAAATAGTAATAGAAATAATACCTGAAAATGATCTCATGGTTCTGAATTCTTATATCGCTTTACTAGCCATTAGATAGCATTAAAAATGCACTTAAGTCATACTTCACCAAAACAAACAGGAAAGATGGTGTAGGCCTAGCATTCTATAGGAAACCATATGGTGTGTTTCTTGATATGTGAACTATACACCACTTCCTTTAGAATTAACTGAAGAGATTATTTAAAATGCACATGCTGGATTTACATTAATTAGGTCTCAGGTGGCTCCTACAAATCTGACTTTGTGCAAGCACCTCAATCCCCAGATGATTCTAACAGCCATTAATGGAGTTCCCCCACTTTGAGAATATGCAGGCTATGTGGTCACTTCACTGCCATCCCTCATGATTGTATCTTCTCTAGTCTCCCAGGCAGAGAGAGCTCTGATCTAAAGAGGGTTAAGTTTCGGATGCTTTGGATCTCTGCTTGGTTGGGTGATCCAGAACACATCTGTGCTTTTGGGTTATTTATTCAATTCCATAGTTACAGGTTGATACTTCATTATGACAAATGTCTACCTCATTAGCTTGCAGCTTATGGTTGCTCAGTATACATCTTCATTTAGCTAATGTCTTAGTGGGTTATTTCCTCTTGGCTCCCTACAGAGTATCGGTGTAATTATATCCGATCGGTGCCCAGTAAGTAATTTTTGATTAACTACTATAATGTATTAATTAGAGCACTGTCAACTAGGCACACTGTCTGTGCCTGAACCAAGTAATCATTTGCTTTAACCCACTAGGCATTTTAGTTAAGCCAGTAATTTGACTAACTTTTAGCTCTCAGAAAATTATTTGATGACATTGACCAAATGAGTCCATTGCCAAATAATACAACTTCTGACCTCACCTGCTTTTAAATTCAGGAAGTAAACATATTATTAGAAGTACATAACTCATTAGGTGCTCTTACCCAGGACAAAAATAGTATCATGAAAGCGTTAGAGTCACACCATTTTAGACACTGGAAACATTAGCTGTAGAAAATGCTGATAGACTGACTCGTTCTAGTGTGTCTAGGGAAAACCACAATTGAAATGTAAATTGTTATTTTGCTTCAGTGAAAAATGAACCAACATGCAAGTTGTGTTTTAAAAACATTGAGGTCAGAAAAATGCATCAGACCTGTGTTTTCTTTCTGGTGTTCATACCCTGTAGACAACAGAACCTAGGTATGGGGCACAGTTAAGAGATTATTCATCACTTAGCTTAGACCATTAATAAGCTGCTTCTTAAACCATTCCATGCATTGTTCAACAATAGAAATTTGGGGCCTCCAAGGTAACCCTCTTCAGAAGATAAACTGATAATTTCTGGCACAGCTTGTCTTTTTTCCATCATTTCCATGCTATTCTAGTTAATGCAACCAGCCTTGCAGTTCAGAATATCCAAATATGCTATTAGGGTCCTGGACCCAGTGATGGGTCTTGGGTTCACCCCTGCAGAGGTGAAGTAACATTAAATTTGTCACTGCCTCCTCTAAGTCAGCACTGTATAATCTCTTTAGAAATAACTAAGTTAAGTCCATGGGGAAGAAGGTGAAAAGAAGGTTAGCTACAGACATAAAATCGTGCACCGGATGTGATGACTCTTCATCAGAGGCTTTGTAGCCTGCAAGTCAGCATAATGTTATCGAATTCACCTCCTAGCTGAAGCCAGACGCATTGACAAAGGCTGCCCCACCTGCACACTAATAGATAAGCCATCAGCATCCCCTCACAAACTAGAGACACAGAGCAGGGGCAATTCATACGGAGGACTTAAAGCTATAAATAGTCTCTTTTATTTTCTATTCCCCTCACCCTAAAGAATTGACCTTTTATTTTAATGTCTGAAGAACCCATGAATCTCACTTAAAGAGACATAGAAATTAACCTTTGGTAGCCAGAATCCTGAAAATCATACTTTGAAGAACGTAGGGAAAACTCAGTCTTCCATTTGTTGAGCAACTGGGAT
This sequence comes from Canis lupus familiaris, assembly GCF_011100685.1. NCBI lineage: Eukaryota > Metazoa > Chordata > Mammalia > Carnivora > Canidae > Canis > Canis lupus. Next base: position 39,902,626 of record NC_049246.1, on the reverse strand, counting down.
AAAAAGAGGAACAAATAGAGTGACAAGTCTTCAAAGAAGCTTTTTCCTTTCACAGAACACACATAGCAGAAATAACTTCAACTAGAACTAATGAAGTGGAATAGAAATCCCAAGTTCTATTTTTTACTTTTGCTTTCTATTATGTAGGTAAAGTTCATGGTCTTGGAATCAATCAGCCTTTATATGCTTTGATTAATACAATATAAAAGTTTCCAAAAAGAGTTCAGTGTTACCTAGAGGAATTAAAAGTAAAATATTCAATGAATTTTTAAAGCTTGGATGAAATGTATAGTAACTGTATTATCTGATATGCTGATCTTTATTTTAGAAAAGAGAATCCCCAAATTGGATGAGAAGTGGGATTCCAGAAGGCAGATTCTAGGAAATTGTTCATGATGAAATGTGATTTTAGAAGTTAGAAAAATAATTTCAAATGTGCCCATCACAGAAATTAACTTGTCACATAATTACTGATGGGAAATTACATGAAGACAACCAATGCCTTCAAAGTAACTAACAATTAGAGTTCCTGAATAAGGATCATGGGAAGACAAAATTAATTGGGTTGAGTTTGGGCAAAGAAAAGAAAATAAATTCAAGCCAGTTATACCTAATAAATAATCAAATGTATGCACTCTAAAAGTATGGTGTTGGGAGAGGCATCTGCTACTGGCAAGCAGAAGTCTTGGAAAATTCTTTATGAATGGTCAGCTTGCAGTCTTCTTCAATTCCTGATGCTGAACAGATTCTATAGCTAGTCACAGAGGCAACCACGTAGATAAAGCATGACACAGCATGACAACCCTAACTGCCCATTTCGGGGCATAGCAAGGATGGGAGGGTGGCTTGTTTGCTGCTTGCTGGGCTGAGGGCCTGGCCTCCTTTCCTGTCCCAAACCCCCTTTTTTGTGCAACATCCATCTCAACCACCTGGGTTCTCCTGGTGGATTTGGGGGATAGGGAACTGGCAGAAACATGCTGACTTCTGGCTCCTGCGTTTTCTAGGAGTGATAACCATCTTTCACCTCCGAGGAAAAAAAACAGTGACCAGATGTCCCATCAGCCTCCAAATCATTTGGGATTAAAATTCCAGTCATTTGGGGATCCCTGGGTGGCTCAGTGGTTTAGCGCCTGCCTTTGGCCCAGGGCACGATCCTGGAGTCCCTGGGATCGAGTCCTGCGTCGGGCTCCCTGCATGGAGCTTGCTTCTCCCTCTGCCTGTGTCTCTGCCTCTCTCTCTCTCTCTCTCTCTCTCTCTCTCTCTATCATGAATAAATAAATAAATAAAATTTAAAAAAAAGAGACTACCAAAATTCCAGTCATCTTTGACTTCTCGCACAATTGCTCCCAGACATCCAATCTGTTTTCAAAGCCCACTGCCACCACTTCTGATTTTTTTCTGTCTCTGTTCCTTTCTCTTTATTTCTACCACCACAGACCCAAAACACCATCTCATTAGGTCTGTTGAAATGGACTCCTAACTAGCCTACCCCTGCCAATTTTATTCTATTTCCTGGATCTGCTCATGTCACTTCACCCATTTATCATACCCAGCGCTCTTCATTATGCATGAAATGAAAGCCCAAACTCTTTGATCTGCATTCACAGTCATCTCTGTCATCCTCAAGGTTATGTAATGGCATTCTGTTCTACAATTGAGTTTCGAGTGCCTGGTGTATCACAAGGACATGGCACCAGATGTCCTGAATGATTATCAGATGAAGAGGACATTCTTCTTCTCAAAGACTTTGTAGTTGCCACTTCTTATCATGGTTAGCATGATGGTTAACAGGTGCTAAATACTTTACACGTAGGATCTCATTCATAGACAGGTCACATGCTCCCCTAACTCCAGTCCGCATGGAATGCCCGTGTTTCTTCATGACTTTCCCACCATTGTTCACATAGTCCCCTGCCAGGAATGCTTTCTTCAGTCACCAATATTGCTCACCCAAAGACAGCAGTGAACAAAATCACACGCATTTTCTACTTTTTGAGAATAAGTAAGTATAAAATGTGTCTGATGATATTTAAGAAAAATAAAGTAAATTTAGATGTCAAACTGACAAAGGCTTGCCTCTTCTTTAAGCACAGGATTTCTGGGCACCTGGGTGGCTCAGTCCGTTAAGTGTCGGCTCAGATCATGACCCCAGGGTCCTGGGGTTGAGCCTCATGTCAGGCTCCCTGCTCAGCAAGGAGTTTGTTTCTCCCCTTGCGTGCTGCCTCCCATGCTCACTCTCTATTTCTCATAAATAAAATCTTCTTCTTTTTTTTTCTAAAGGACAGGATTTCTGTGATCCTTACCACTCTAGGGTAGGCTCTGTTCTGCAGCAGGGTGGGGATTAAGGGTGGGGGAGATGAGGAGTGGTGGGACTAATCCCGTTAAAAACATACGGTTGAAGACAACAATAACAATGCTGCTGATGACTAATATTTATGAGCACTGAAATTATAAGTGCTATCTGCTTAAAATCTCACAAGGATTCAGTGAAATACTAATTTATTTCCATGCTATTGATACTTGAAACATAAGAGAGACTGAATAAATTGTTGACATTTATAATTATGGTAAGTGGCAGAGCCTGTTGACCTGAGGAAGTCCAGATCTGAGAGCTAAACTAATAGTCATTCTATGAATTGACCCACAGAAAATGAGGATGTTCTTGGCAGAAGATGGAGAAATGTAATGCTGAGTAGATGCCCAGCAAACTTCCATGTCAACTACCTCTGTGCTTCCAATCTTCTCTTTTCTAAACCCATCCTTCAAAACTGTAAGAGTGACCTATATTCAACATGAAAATTCAGCTTTGTCATTATCCTGATTAAACAATTGAATGTCTTTCACTGGTGGAGAGAGAAACCATTATTATATATTGTTCTCTAATAAAATTTATGAGGTAGTGTATACCTTGGCTGTCAGTTTAAGAAAATCTCTACACCACATCTAAGCACCTGGTACAGAAGGAAAAGTTTATTTAGTGATTTGTTTTATTTGCCATTATGAAAAGAATCCTTATTGGATATCACTGATAGACTGCAGGGAGATTTAGTTTTTATCCACATTAATATGTCCTCGTGGGTAAAACAGCAAAGTCAGAGATGGTTCAGGGTGGCAAAAGGAAGAATAAATACAAGGGCTTTGCAGCCAGAGTTTGCAATCGTGGTGTGATGACACTTAGAGCTACAGCAGCTTTATCTGCAGCATACTCGAGTGCAATTTGTGGAAATGTTTTCTTCTTTATAAGGTTGCTGTGAGGATCGCATGAGATAATATATTAATGGCTTAAAACAATGCCTACAGGGGCAGCCCGGGTGGCTCAGCGGTTTAGGGCCGCCTTCAGCCCAGGGCGTGACCCTGGAGACCCGGGATCAAATCCCACGTTGGGCTCCCTGCATGGAGCCTGCTTCTCCCTCTGCCTGTCTCTGCCTCTCTCTCTCTCTCTCTCTCTCTCTGTCTCTCATGAATAAATAAATAAAATCTTAAAAAAAAATGCCTACATAGAAATTCCTAAGCATGAGATAACCATTATATATCATCAAAATTTTCATTGTTCCACCCTTCTTATATTTAGTTATAGTAGTTTAATTCAAGTGGTAATACGTGAAAGTAGTTTCAAAGACAAGTAAGCAATCTTATATTGCTTGAGCATGGGATAAAAAGTCTTCCAGCGAAAATCATTGCTAAGATTTCTTATTTGCCCTTCTAGAATTCTTCTGTATATATAAAAATATACATGTGCTCTTTAAAAAAAATAAATGATAGCATTTATTATTCTGTTTGCATCTTATCTTTTCTTTTTTTCCCTGCAAGGATGATTCTATAATGGCACTTATAGATCTACTGAATAATCTTCAATGGCTAGGCAGCATTTCAATATGTAAATTTAAGAAATTGTCTACTGATGGACATGTATGTTGTTTTCAGTTATTTTCGATGACAAAAGAATATTTCAATGAATATCCTTGTATACATTTTTTATAGAATTTGTTTCTAGAAGTGGAATTGCTGGGTCAAATTGTATATGCATTTGAAATTCATATAGCTCTTGTCCAACTGCCTTCTGAAGAAGCTGAAGGAATTCATACTCCTACTCGATTTAGTATAAAGAAGCTATTTAAATACATTCCTTAGAAAACACTCAATATTCTTAAGCCAATTTTCTCACTGTCCCAGAAAACCACAAGCTATATTCCTACCTCCTTTCCCGTAATCTTCTTTGCTTCTAGCCTAGAATTATCCTTCTTCTCATTTGTCTGTCTAAATCTTACCTATCTACATTAGTTGGCCACAGCCAGTTGCAAGTAAGAAAACTCAAGTGGAACTAGATTCAGGAAAACTATAAGAGAGAGGAGGATAATAATTGAGTGGATTCCAAGTAGTTCACACAATTGAAAGATAAGCTGCAGGTTCTAGAGCATTTCAGATACCTAGGACCAGACCCTGCACACACGGCTTTAACTAGTCATTTACAACACTGTGAATTTCTCTATGATTTAATTCTCTTCAATGGCAGGCCAATGGGCCAAAAATGTGAAAAGGTAGCAAAGTATAAACACAAAACTTCAAAAGATGTTTTGCACTGGCAATTCTAGGTATCCATACTTTTGGTATCTTCTCTTTAGGTGGAATTCAAATGAGAAGTTTAGAAAGCACTAGTAGAATGTCCAGAAAAATTATTCCTCCTAAATATCAGGGAGTCAGAATTTCACTGTTATTCTTTATAATAACGTCCCTTAAGTGCAAGTTGCCCAGCAACAATTCCGGAATCCTATCTTCCCCCACCTACATGACTAGAATATTTTGGAAGCGCCCCCTTGGTCACGCTCTCCGTGGTCCTGAACTACCACGTAGTACACTGTTTTAGAGTCTGTTGAAATATGATAGGAGGAGGAAAAGGGAATAGAAAAAGTGAAGAAGCTGTTGAGAGAGAATAGAAAATATTTTTGTTTTATAATTTTTAAATACTCTCAGTAAGCAACAAAGAAACCCCGATCAACCTTGGTCAAACAGAAAGAGAGCAAGCATTTTTGTGGGAAGCATGGTCGATCTGTGCAAATGTCCACCTGCAGAAGCAAGGTCATGTGGCGGAGTCCGCAGATCATCATTGGGTAGAGGTAGGGTGGCTCTGCTGTCATTCACAGTGGACATATAACAAATTACATGGATTTTCTTTATTTTTACTTTTAAATTATGGTGGGAAAATTGCAGAACTAAAATAATAATAAAGTCCCACAATTCACAGAGCTGTGTTTAAGTATATTCTGTAGCTTTAGAAAGATTCCAAGAGGCATGGTTTCTACTCTTTGGTAAATTGTGTGCTTAACAATGACACAGCCATTTTTATTTTACATAATTCTATTGTTGCTATTGGTTTATTTTACATAAGATTTTATTTCTTATTTTTCCAGCTTAAAAGTAAGTGCTAGTATTAATATTTGTCTTTTAGATGCGCTGTATTACTTTCCATCAATCTTTAACAGTAATTCAAAATAAACGGGAAAGCTATCATTTATTTGCAGAAATTTTTAAAACATTAAAGTTTGATTAATCTAGAAATAAATTTCTAGAAATAAACTTTCATCTAAAAATATTATTTAAAAATTTGGTAAAAAAATATTAGGGCATACTATCTTGGAAATTTTTTCTATGACTCTCTCTCCCTCTGCTCCCTTCTCCCTTCCCTCCTTCTGTCCGAATTTTAAGAAATACCGAGAAGTCTAGGTTTCAGAGACAAGAAGGTAAAAGTCCTTGGTGAGAATTACCTAATATAATATCAGACATATTTCAATACCTTTATCCTTATGGCAATTTTTCAAGTTAGAATTATTTAGGAAATATGAAATATGTTGCCATAATTAACCATGTAAGCACTACAGATTTTACTATACACATTTACTGTACTATATACATGTGAGGAGTGGGTTGAACTCTAGTGATTTCCCTGAAGAATCAAATCATACCCCAAGCATGTTGTGTACACCTGAGATCAATACTGGTTGGTCTTACATAAGACACAAACACAATAAGGCTAAAGCCAGTGCCAATTCCAAAGTTCCCTCTGATTTACCATCACCAGCATCAACTCAATAGTTGATTTTCTGCTCCCTGATACAGTGTCTTCCTTTCTCCTTAAAGAGTACAACCTTAGTAGCTGTCCTTCCCACTCTTCTTTGCTGGTTCCTTTCTGCTATTCTGTTCTCTACTTTCTGTCTCTTAATGATTTTGTCCAGTATCATGGGCTTTCAGTTCCACAGATGCTGACAACCTTCACATTTACATCTTCTGCCCAGACCAGTTTTTCAACTCCAACATTATGTAACAAATGCCTACTTGATAAGCAGATGCTTAACTGACTGAGTCACCCAGGTGCTCCTCTTTTTTAGAAAATATTTTATTCATTTATCTGAGAAAGAGAGAGTGTCAAGGTTATATTCTTGAATGAGACTTACCTAGACCATCTACTTATAAATGCAACCCTCTGCTACTACTAGCACTCCCAATCCTCCTAATCTTGATTTATTTATTTATTTTTCCTCCATGGCACTTATCACTTTCTAACATACTAGATATTTTAATCATTTAGAATAGTTAGTTTTATTGCTATCTGTCTTCTCTTACCAAAATGTAAGCTCAATGAAAGTAGATACCTGTCTGCTTTGTGCTATAAATACCTCAGGCACTTGAAATAGTGACTGACAAATAGTAAATTCTCAATAAATATTTGTTGAGTGAATGAATGAGAATTAGCCTTTAAAAATGGAATTTCCAGGGTGCCTGGGATCAGTCAGTTAAGCATCTGCCTTCGGCTCAGGCTATGATCCCAGGGTCCTGGGATGGAGCTCAGCATCCAGCTGTCTGCTCTACAGGGAGCCTACTTCTCCCTCTCCCTCTGCCTCCCACTTCCTGTGCCCCTCCCCCCATCAAATAAATAAATAAAATCTTTTAAAAAATTGAATTTCCTAGTACTTGAAGAAATTTATGTCGGTAAATTGGGTACAGAATGGCATTAACATTTTAGTTAAACAACTAGTTTAATTTAAACTACTTTAAACAACTAGTTTAATGAAACTAATGTCAAGAAAGCTAATTTAAATTACTAACAAGTAATTCATTTTTAAATACATCTCCTTTACAAAAAAGGCCCATCCCTTTGCTATGTAGCCTCAATCCAAAACTAGTGGAAAATAAAATGTAAATTTACATGAGTATATTTTACATGCATTTCTGTCTACTTCACCTCTTTCCCCTAAATGCTTTATACATAGTGCAAGATAAATGACATTAACTCAGTATTACAATAGAATAAAATTGGGAAATGATAATAAATGTCTGTTATCTTCAAGAAAATAGTATCTCAATTACATTGTGTTCTTAATTTGCCTTTTGCCTGTATTTAGATTTCCATTGTTAAGATACATGGGAAATTTAAGTGCAGCAGATTTCATTGCTTAGCAGGTAAAGATTGGCTTCAGCTTAAGAAAAAAAGCAGTGGAAAAATCATATTTGATTCTTACTAAAAATAGTATAATTTAAATGAACTAGAATTCATTGGAAGCACAATGTGCATTTTGTCCTTGAGAGACTTCATGGTTAGCACACCAAGGAACACCAAGGAACTAGAGGTGGTGGTGGTTTTGTTTTTGAATTCAGACATACTCATCTAGTGAGGCAAACTACAGATCGTGATGCCTTAATGTGCTCTGGAATTAATTTAGTGGGCTTTAGAAAGCATTAAAAGAAGAAGAGCATGAGAAGGAGAGAGAGAGAAAGAAGAATAAAAGGATCTCAGTGCATTACAGTGCATAAGGGTAGTTTGTATTTTAGTTGCATACCTGCGTGTGAACAGAACTTGATATACAATGTGTTTGTAAATATTTTTACTCTGGGTTATGGTCAAAAGTTTTTGAGTCACTGCAGAATAAAACTATTAACCAAAGGTCAATTGTTAGGTCAACAATTGTCAATTGTTATTTCATAATGTTTTCATTTAAAAATATATGGTTTCAGACATAAGCTGATGAGTGGTTTTCAAAACCTAGCACACATAAGCACATTAACCTAGAGAGCATCTGATGTAGTAGATTCAGGGGTAGGATAGAAAAAGCTGCACATTTCATAAGCGCCCAGGTGATTCTGATGTGGGTGACCCTCTGCCCATGAATAGAGCAGCACCAACAACACCACAGGTATCGATGTAATTACAAATGTCCTGAGCTCAAATTAATTCATATGTTCCTAATCCACACATGTTCCTAACCTTCTAATCAGTTGTGTAGTTGTGGGTTATTTTTTAATATTTTATTTATTTATTTAAGAGAGAGAAAGAGACAGAAAATGAGCAGGGGGAGGAGCAGAGGGAAAGGGACAAACCAGACTCCCTACTGAGCAGGGAGCTTGTGTGGGGGCTCTATCCCAGGACCTGAGCTGAAGGCAGACACTCAGCCAACTGAGCCAACTAGGTGCCCCTGTTTTTTTGTTTTGAAATAAAGGACCTTGAAATCATGAGCCCCAGTTTGAGGAGTTACTTCAAAAGAAGAAGAAGAAGAAAGAAAGTAAGAAGAAGAAGAAGAAGAAGAAGAAGAAGAAGAAGAAGAAGAAGAAGAAAAGAAAGAGAAAAGAGAAAGAAAGAAAGAAAAAGAAAAAGAGAAAGAAAGAAAAGATATGATTATTGACCCTTTCCATTAAGTGGGGATGGGTGATGCAGGGATTCTTTGTTAGGAAAACCAACTTATTTTATCTCCAGCCCCTGACTACTGAATAAAAGGCATTGCAAGGGGGCACCTGGGTGGTTCAGTGGTTGAGCATCTGCTTTTGGCTCAGGTCATAATCCCGGGGTCCTGGGATCAAGTTCTGCATCAGGCTTACTGCGGGGAGCCTACTTTTCCCTCTGCCTATGTCTCTGCCTCTCTGTGTCTCTCATGAATAAATAAAATCTTTAAAAAACATAAATAAAATAAAAGGCACTGAGAATTTGCCATTACTGAAAATCTTATTTAAAAACAAATAAAGTTCCAGAATTATTTTGAAAACATTTTTTTGTTGTCAAAATTTAGGCTGAGTGCGCTGCACCAAAAAGACAACTTTAAGATGAATCACGGGGCAAACCAACCAGAGGTGTTGTAAAGTCTCTAAATCCTTCTAGACACATGCTTTTCTAGATACAACTGATGTCTCTTTGGATACAAGAAACAGCTGGGGGTTCACTTCCTTGGGTTTAATGACCAAAAGAGTTGGGAGCATTATCTAAGATGACAAATTGGCAAACCTCCGGTCCTAACCAAAAAATCTAGAAAATGGGAATATAGTAAATCAATAACATTTTTAAAAAGATGAATCAAATCTTTTAGATAGGGGCCTTTGATTTAGAAAATCACCAATCAGCAAAATTTCCGAAATGGAAAAAGTAAATAGTAACAGAGTTTTCACCTTCTCCCTCTCTCTTCCAACCTCAATCATCTGTTTACTTATTGCTTTGTTTATACCAAAAATAACAAAAGGCTTGAAATCGTCTGTGAGGGTGTTAGTGCCTTTCTGAAATCCTGTGTTAGCTCTCGGTGCATTTATCTTCTCTGAGTTCTCTAGGATAGATGGAGGATGAAATCGAGACCAGAGCAGAACTGGATTCTTATTGGCTGACTGCCTCTAATTGATTTTTCTCAAAGACTCAGAGACTTACCAGGCCTGGGTCACCACCTTGCTCCACCCTACTATAGTAAACAGCCCACAGGTAGACACTTTTGTTTACTGGTTAAGATGCGTTCACTTGTTCCCAAGATCCTGAATTAAACATCTTCCTTTGTACCTAAGGCACTGATTCTTAAATTTTAGTGTAAATAAGAATCTCTTGGAATGCTGTTTCAAATGCAGATGATGGGGGTCAGTGTTCTCTAAGAGATTCTGGTTCAGTAGGACTTGGATGTAGCCAGAACTCTACATTTTTAATTACACCTTGGAAAACCCTCACACAAGTGTTTAGGAGGCACAATGGCTCTCCACACTTGTCCGAAAGATTTGATACCTATGAATGAAAAGAGAGAAGCCCCAATGCATAACGCCTCAGTTAAGTAGAATTTTTATTGCTGTTGTTCTCTTGGAATGCATATAATACTGAAATGTCAGTACTCTGCTTGCATTTCACAGCAGCATATTATCATGCCTTCAGCCAATCATTGGTCATCTGAAATTGCCACGGAAAAGATGGTGCCCACATGTACCCAGAAGAATCAGTGTCACTGCGTATGCGTCAGAAATGCAGGACATCAGCCTGCCCTAGACCTTCTGTGTCGGAACTTGTACTCCAATAACATTCTCAGGTTTGAGAAGCCTTGCTCCAGCAGATTCTTGAGCCAAATATGACTTTCTAGCTCACTTCTATTTCCCTACTTCCAGTTTTTTTTTTTTAATCTGAAAGGATTAGAGATTTTAATTATAAGAGAGAACTAAGATTGGAATGTTTGGGTGGTTCAGTTGGTTAAGTGTCTGACTCTTGGTTTCAGCTCAGGCCATGATCTCATGGGTCATGGAACTGATCCCCACATTGGGCTCCGTGCCCCCACCCACACACCCGGAGTCTGCTTGGGGATTTTCTCCCTCTAATTGTGAGGTCTCTCTCTAAAATAAACAAGTAAATAAATCTTAGAGAGAGACAGATAGACAGATAGAGAGAGAACAAGGTTATTAAGGGGAGGGGCATCTCCACGCTGCCCAATCATATTGTGACTGATGACATTTAAATTAGAAGCTAATAAATAGGTTGTTATGGAATCTCATTTGTGCTATGCCTACTTTTTTTTTTTTTTCCAAGAGAGATCACAGTGCTCTGTAACTGTATTCATTTCCCTTTACTGTAAACTTCCTGTGGGCAGGATCATATGTCAATCTGAATTCTCAGTGCCCAGCTTCATACCTGACAAAGGAGGTGCTCCACAGCACCTAATGCGGAAAAATATTGTCTATCACTTATGTGAGTGATAGCATTCAAGTTCAACTTTGAGGCTTCTCTCTTCCACAAAGATGTCTTTAGTTATTTCATCTGCCATGATCCCCACCTGCTCTCAGTAGATACCCTCTATTGGACACTTAACACACACACACACACACACACACACACACACAACTTTGGGTATCATTCATCTTTATTTTTTATCTCTTATTATCCCATCAAAGCTGTAAGAAGCTGTCTCTATATATTTCATACTGCCTTGCAGAGTAGACATTCAGAAATTTGTTACTATGAAGCTATCTTAAAATAGAAAATAGACAATTGAAAAAATGAGAAAATTGGCAAGTGTTTCCTTCCCTTCAAGCATCATGTTAAATTGCCACAATTTCAGAGATGACACTATTTAAACAACTCCTCCAGGTATGAGCTATTTATCCTAAGTAGAACATCTTTTGACATAAGAAATACTTCCTAATTGTCAAATGCTTGGTTCTACTTTCAGCCAAGGCAAATCTAACTTGTTATTTTTTTTAATTTTTTTAAATTAATTAATTTATTTATTTATGATAGTCACACAGAGAGAAAGAGAGAGGCAGAGACACAGGCAGAGGGAGAAGCAGACTCCATGCACCGGGAGCCCGACGTGGGATTCGATCCCGGGTCTCCAGGATCAGCGCCCTGGGCCAAAGGCAGGCGCCAAACCGCTGCGCCACCCAGGGATCCCCTAACTTGTTATTTTTGACGGTAGTTTATACTTCTCTACGTTGACAATATATACAATGTTCAATTTGTAGCAGATTAATTCGTAACCAGAATAAGTTTATAGTTAGGGATCACTTTAAGGACATATGTAATAATTGATAAAGTTTGTGTGATGTTCCTGATAACATTACACACCAATATTTCCATTTCCAAACTAATTGCAGGCATATTGCCCAATAACGCACCCATGCCATGGCAAAGTCTTAGCTTCTGGAATCGAAATTGCATTTGGGAATCTCAACATAACTGTCCCAGTGTTCTGATGAACCATTTCAGCTGTTGCAGTTTTAAAACGCGCTTTAGTCTATTACACAGACCATCCCTATCCTATAGATGGCAGCATTGAGCAATATATTAGGTAATAGGTTGCTTTTCGGTTTCCGTGAATTTTCAGCTAGGACTGCATGTTTTATACAGTGTATTTCATTACAGTATGCCACAAGACTAATTTAGCGTACGGTGACAGGATAATACTTGTACCTGCTCCAAATTACTTTAGATTCCACAAAAGCATCTCTTTCTAGTCTGTATCTTATATGAACCGAATGTGCATTTCCAGAGTTATCTTAACCCATTAATAAAAAAAAAAATGTGAAGAACAAATGAACTTACTATAGTGCAATTAGAATAAATATTAACCACCTTTAACGTTGGTAGTAAAACATCAGCAAGTAGGAAGAAATGGCAGTAACGTCCCATGATCAGCAATTACCCTCCGCCCTAAACCCACTGGTCTGAACAGAATTTGTCGCAGCAATCTGGCTTATTTCTATAGAACCTTTTAGCCACTGAAATTGAATTTTTAAGGCAGAAATCCTTTCCCAATGCGATTTTTTTTAAAAAAAAGCTTTTATATCATGTAATAATTTGTTTTATATGATTAAAATCCAAACCTTTCTGCGACAGTAATTGCAGAATATTGACACATTACACTGATCTTCCTGCCTTCACCTCCTTTTAGGAAAGAGTATTTTGTTTTCCATAGAGGTATATTCCCTTTAGCTTTTGGGGGAGGTGAGGGAAAGGGAGAGGCTCATTTGAAAAGTGAGTCTATGGATTTGGACTGTTTTCCTACAAAAACGCGAAATAACCTCCACTCCCACCCGCGCTAACCATCAAACCTGTCAAAAACCCTTTGGCCTTAGATGACGTTGTTACTTGCAAACAACCCTTTCATCTTGCCTTTTTTTTTTTTTTTTCTTGCCAAGGGCAAAACCCCACACAATTACACTTTACTACTAACTTCGGGCTCCCCTGCTTCTCATCCCCCTCCCCGGCTCCCCATAAAGCAAGCTGTGCCCCCAGAATCCCGGTCACTGTTGCTACCAGCCTCGTTATCGGCTCCAAATATCTGCTATTTATAGCTTAGCTGTAGTGGGCACGTGTGCCCTCATCCCCAAGCTGTCAGAGGGAGAGAAGGGCGGGCTCGCAATTCAACAGTGTGCACACAAATTAGACATTAACCAGCTTCAGATGAGCCTGCGTGATGTTCGGGAACCCGAAGGTGAGAGCAGAGAGGAGAAGCTCCAGGCTTCCGCAGGTGCCAGGTCCCCCAATTCACGCATCACACGCCACTGAATGGCGCCTTTGGTTCTTCTCTTTTATTTATTTATTTTTTTTACTACGCTTCGCAACCTACCTTGGTACCCTCACCCTCTGTCCCCACCTCCCCTCCTGCAATGCAAGGCTTGAAAGACAGGCAGCTCCACCAATCAGCAGGCTTCCCCGAGAAGCAGCCCCCGCCCCTCACCCCCGCTCCAGGCCCAGCCGGCGCCTCCACGGCTGCGTTTCCCCGCGAGCATCCCGCAGTGTCCAGAGCTGGAGGCCGGGGTGTGTGTGTATGTGTGTGGGGGGTCCTCCCCGGCGTGGAGAGGGGGCGGAAACCCCAAACCCGCCCGGAATGGGGTGGGTAACCAAGACAGCCTTACACCGAACGACAAACGTCATCTTCGTAGGGTCCTTAGTGCCAGCCGGGCAAGCCAAGGACAAACTGCTTGTTTATAGGTCAGCTTAAAAAGAAAAAAAAAAAAAAAAAAAACTTTGGGGAGCGTTTGCTTGTGTTACGACTGATACCCCGAGGTAACTGTAAGAGTCTGTTCAGGTAGATCCAGGATGCTGACCTGTTCTAACTCGTGGACATGCCCATTTTCCCATAGCGTCCAGCCGGTAGGATCCCTGTCCGCCCCCCAACCCCCCGCCCCCGATTATCCTTGAGGTCAAGGGTAGAGATTTTATGGGGTGGTTCAATGGGTGTGGAAGCTGCGCGTGAAACAAACACCGAAGCCAATATTTACATAGTAGGGTTTTGGCCTTACGAACCCTCTGTAGGTCCCTAACATCCTTTAAAAAACACAGATAGATCCCGGAGTATGATAAGGGGCATCTCATTTTCTCGCCAGGCCTTAAACCCCTGTGGATACCCGCCCCTTCGCTAGGAAGAGGGGCGGGGGTGGGGGGTGGGGGGGCTGATATTTACATTTTCTCCCTAATTGCTCAGCAGCTGGCCCCACAGCCGCGGACAGAGGACACTCTTTACCGGATCCTCTCTTTCATTTTGGAGTGACCACAACACCCCCCACCCCACCCCCCATATATGCCCTTGGGCGTCCCTCTGTCCCTTCGAGGTACCTCCCTGCAGTGATTTCGGGGCTTCCAAGGTGGAAGGCTGGCCCAGAAGTCCCTTAGTAGACCTTACAGAAATACACATCTCCTCACTGTGGCCTATTACCCTGAAACTGCAATCTCGCCTTCCTATTTTCCGGGAGAAAAAGGCTCGACTAGAAACCTCCTTCTGGAGGGGTCGAGCTTACCTGTTAGGTAAGAGCTAGCCCGGCTCGCGCGCCCCCTCCTCCCTGGGCCCTCCCACTCAGGGCTCCGCAGCCGCAGTGCCCCCCCGCCGCCCCCCACCCTCACTCCTGCGTCTTCCCGGCTCGCCCCCGCCCCCGCCCCCGCCCCGCCGCCGCCGTTTTCCCAGACTCCCCTCGTGCTTTCGGGTAGCCACCCAAACACACCCGCCCGCACCCGCGGCGGGGATTCCTGCGGGCCGGGGGCGCCCTGGGTGGCGCGCGGGGAGGACGGCTCCGCGCCGGGGCGGGTGGCCGCGCAGGGGCGCTGCCCGAGCGCTGCTCCGGGGCCCAGCTCGGGCGCCGCTGCGGCACGGCCGGGGGGCGGAGAGGGGCGGGCGCGGGGCGGGCTCGGCCGGGAATGTAGAGACCCGGGCGGGAGCCTCCCGGCGGCGGCGGCGGCGGCGGCGGCCGGGCTGCGGGGCGCGGAGGCTCCGTCACGTGTTGTTCTCCTCCGAGTGAGACGGCGGCGCGGTCGGCGGGGGCCGGCGCGCAGAGCCAGACGCCGCCGCTTGTTTTGGTTGGGGCTCTCGGCAACTCTCCGAGGAGGAGGAGGAGGAGGAGGAGGAGGAGGGGAGAAGTAACTGCAGAGGCAGCGCCTCCCGGGGAAGAGGCTTCTTCCCCGACTCCTTCCCAAACCTCCCCCTTTGCCTCCCGCCCTCGTCCCCTCCCCTCCTCCCCTGCCGACTGGAGCGAGGGGCAGGGATGAGCCTGCCCCTCCGGCGCGTCCCCAGCTCCCTCGGCTGCCTAGTGGCGTTTTGCGTGGAAAAGGCACTTTCTCCGCCCGCCGAGATGGGCCCGAACGGGGGCTGCAGCGGAGCGGTCCGCGGGCGGCGGCGGCAGCAGCAGCAGCAGCAGCAGCAACAGCCGCAGCGCCGCGGTCTCTGCGACTGAGCTGGTATTTGGGCGGCTGGTGGCGGCGGGGCGGCTGGGGGGGTGGGAGGAGGCGGAGGAGGAGGCGAAGGAGGAGGAGGAGGAGGAGGAGGGAGAGCCCCGTGCAACGTTGGGACTTGGCAGCTCGCCTCCCCCTGCCCAAGGATATTTAATTTGCCTCGGGAATCGCTACTTCCAGAGGGGAACTCAGGAGGGAAGGCGCGCGCGCCTGGAGGGGCAACGCGGGGACCCCCGGCCGCCGCCGCCGCCGCCGCCGCCGCCCGCCTGCGCCACACTCCAGCCCGGGCGGCGAGAGATGCATCTTCGTCCCTTCCCGGCCGCGGCGGCTGCGCGGAGCCTGGGCTCTCGGAGGATCGGGGCCGCACTCACGCCGGACGCGCTGCCTCCCCCTCAGCGCACGAAGCGCCCGTAAAGTCCGGCCCAGGCCGTCTCCGCGGCGCGGCAGCTGCGTCCCCCTCCGGCCGCCCCTCCCCGGCGCAGGGGGGCGGCGTGGCTTTCGGAGTCCGGGGCTCGGCCGCCTGCAGCCCTGTTTGCATGTGCGGGGCCGCGGCGCGGAGCCTCCGCCCCCCACCCGGTTGTTTTTCGGCGCCTCCCTCTGCTCGGCGGCGGCGGCGGTGGCGGCGGCAGCATGGCGAGCCCTCCGGAGACCGACGGCTTCTCGGACGTGCGCAAGGTGGGCTACCTGCGCAAACCCAAGAGCATGCACAAGCGCTTCTTCGTGCTGCGGGCGGCCAGCGAGGCGGGGGGCCCGGCGCGCCTCGAGTACTACGAGAACGAGAAGAAGTGGCGGCACAAGTCGAGCGCCCCCAAACGCTCGATCCCCCTCGAGAGCTGCTTCAACATCAACAAGCGGGCGGACTCCAAGAACAAGCACCTGGTGGCCCTTTACACCCGGGACGAGCACTTTGCCATCGCGGCGGACAGCGAGGCCGAGCAGGACAGCTGGTACCAGGCCCTCCTGCAGCTGCACAACCGGGCCAAGGGCCACCACGACGGCGCCTCGGCCCCCGGGGCGGGAGGCGGCGGGGGCAGCTGCAGCGGCAGCTCGGGCCTCGGGGAGGCCGGCGAGGACTTGAGCTACGGGGACGTGCCCCCGGGACCTGCGTTCAAGGAGGTCTGGCAGGTGATCCTGAAACCCAAGGGCCTGGGGCAGACAAAGAACCTGATTGGCATCTACCGCCTCTGCCTGACCAGCAAGACCATCAGCTTCGTGAAGCTGAACTCCGAGGCGGCGGCCGTGGTGCTGCAGCTGATGAACATCCGACGTTGCGGCCACTCGGAGAACTTCTTCTTCATCGAAGTGGGCCGTTCCGCAGTGACGGGACCCGGCGAGTTCTGGATGCAGGTGGATGACTCCGTGGTGGCCCAGAACATGCACGAGACCATCCTGGAGGCCATGCGGGCCATGAGCGACGAGTTCCGCCCTCGGAGTAAGAGCCAGTCCTCCTCCAACTGCTCCAACCCCATCAGCGTCCCCCTGCGCCGGCACCACCTCAACAACCCCCCTCCCAGCCAGGTGGGGCTGACGCGCCGCTCGCGCACCGAGAGCATCACCGCCACCTCTCCGGCCAGCATGGTGGGCGGGAAGCAGGGCTCCTTCCGTGTGCGCGCGTCCAGCGACGGCGAGGGCACCATGTCCCGCCCGGCCTCGGTGGACGGCAGCCCCGTGAGCCCGAGCACCACCAGGACCCACGCGCACCGGCATCGCGGCAGCTCCCGGCTGCACCCCCCGCTCAACCACAGCCGCTCCATCCCCATGCCTTCCTCTCGCTGCTCGCCTTCCGCCACCAGCCCGGTCAGCCTGTCGTCCAGCAGCACCAGTGGCCACGGCTCCACCTCGGACTGCCTCTTCCCCCGGCGCTCTAGTGCCTCTGTGTCGGGTTCCCCCAGCGACGGTGGTTTCATCTCCTCTGACGAGTACGGCTCGAGTCCCTGCGATTTCCGAAGTTCCTTCCGCAGTGTCACCCCGGATTCCCTGGGCCACACCCCCCCGGCCCGCGGCGAGGAGGAGCTGAGCAACTACATCTGCATGGGAGGCAAAGGGTCCTCCACCCTCACCGCCCCCAACGGTCACTACATTTTGCCTCGGGGTGGCAATGGCCACCGCTACATCCCGGGGGCTGGCTTGGGCACCAGCCCGGCCCTGGCTGCGGATGAAGCGGCCGCTGCGGCCGACCTGGATAACCGGTTCCGAAAGCGGACTCACTCCGCGGGCACATCCCCTACCATTTCCCACCAGAAGACCCCGTCCCAGTCTTCTGTGGCTTCCATTGAGGAGTACACGGAGATGATGCCTGCCTACCCGCCAGGAGGTGGCAGTGGAGGCCGACTGCCTGGCTACCGGCACTCTGCCTTCGTGCCCACCCACTCCTACCCCGAGGAGGGTCTGGAAATGCACCCTCTGGACAGGCGTGGGGGCCACCACCGGCCGGACGCCGCCGCCCTCCACACGGATGATGGCTACATGCCCATGTCCCCGGGAGTGGCACCGGTGCCCAGCAGCCGGAAGGGCAGTGGGGACTATATGCCCATGAGCCCCAAGAGCGTGTCCGCGCCGCAGCAGATCATCAACCCCATTAGACGCCATCCCCAGAGGGTGGACCCCAATGGCTACATGATGATGTCCCCAAGCGGCAGCTGCTCTCCTGACATTGGAGGTGGGCCCGGCAGCAGCAGCAGCGGCAGCGCCGCCCCTTCTGGGAGCAGCTATGGCAAGCTGTGGACAAACGGGGTAGGGGGCCACCACCCTCACGCCCTGCCGCACCCCAAACTCCCCGTGGAGAGCGGGAGTGGCAAGCTCCTGTCTTGTACCGGCGACTACATGAACATGTCGCCGGTGGGGGACTCCAACACCAGCAGCCCCTCCGACGGCTACTACGGCCCAGAGGACCCCCAGCACAAGCCAGTTCTCTCCTACTACTCATTGCCAAGGTCCTTTAAGCACACCCAGCGCCCTGGGGAGCTGGAGGAGAGCGCCCGGCACCAGCACCTCCGCCTCTCCTCCAGCTCGGGTCGTCTTCTCTACGCCGCGACGGCGGAAGATTCCTCCTCCTCCACCAGCAGCGACAGCCTGGGCCCAGGGGGATACTGTGGGGTCAGGCCGGATCCCGGCCTCCCGCATATCCACCATCAGGTCCTGCAGCCTCACCTGCCTCGGAAGGTGGACACGGCCGCGCAGACCAACAGCCGCCTGGCTCGGCCCACGAGGCTGTCCCTGGGGGACCCCAAGGCCAGCACCTTACCTCGGGTTCGAGAGCAGCAGCACCCGCCGCCCCTGCTGCACCCTCCGGAGCCCAAGAGCCCCGGGGAATATGTGAATATTGAGTTCGGGAGCGATCAGCCGGGCTACTTATCGGGGCCGGTGGCTGCCCGCAGCTCGCCTTCTGTCAGGTGCCCACCCCAGCTCCAGCCAGCTCCCCGCGAGGAAGAGACTGGCACCGAGGAGTACATGAACATGGACCTGGGGCCTGGCCGGAGGGCAGCCTGGCAGGAGGGTGCTGGGGTCCAGCCCGGCAGGGTGGGCCCCGCGCCCCCCGGGGCCGCTAGCGTGTGCAGGCCCACCCGGGCAGTGCCCAGCAGCCGGGGCGACTACATGACCATGCAGGTGGGCTGTCCCGGCCAGGGCTACGTGGACACCTCGCCAGTGGCCCCCATCAGCTACGCTGACATGCGGACAGGCATTGTCGTGGAGGAGGCCAGCCTGCCGGGGGCCACAGCGGCCGCCCCCTCCTCGGCCTCGGCAGCCTCGGCTTCCCCCACGGCGCCTCCAAAAGCGGGGGAGCTGGTGGCCCGCTCCTCCCTGCTGGGGGGCCCGCAGGGACCCGGGGGCATGAGCGCCTTCACCCGGGTGAACCTCAGCCCCAACCGCAACCAGAGTGCCAAAGTGATCCGCGCCGACCCGCAGGGGTGCCGGAGGCGGCATAGCTCTGAGACCTTCTCCTCCACGCCCAGTGCCACCCGGGCGGGCAACGCAGTGCCCTTCGGCGGGGGGGCGGCCCTGGGGGGCAGCGGTGGCGGCAGCAGCGCGGAGGATATGAAACGCCACAGTTCGGCTTCCTTTGAGAACGTGTGGCTGAGGCCTGGGGAGCTCGGGGGAGCCCCCAAGGAGCCGGCCCCGCACGCTGGGGCCGCCGGGGGTTTGGAGAATGGGCTTAACTACATAGACCTGGATTTGGTCAAGGACTTCAAACAGTGCTCTCAGGAGCGCCCCCCTCAACCGCAGCCGCCCCCGCCCCCGGCCCCTCATCAGCCTCTGGGCAGCAGTGAGAGCAGTTCAACCAGCCGCTCCAGCGAGGATCTAAGCGCCTATGCCAGCATCAGTTTCCAGAAGCAGCCAGAGGACCTCCAGTAGCTCAACTGGACATCACAGCAGGTGCGTGTCATGGTGACAAAGTCAGAAGACAAAACTGCTTTTCACCTTGTGCTGGAATCCTCTTCCTCTTTGCCTGGGCCCTTAGGGGGTGCTTTCACGGGGTGGGGGAGGGGAGGGCGCCCAGGGTGCTCACCCCACCGTGACACTTGGCTGACAGTCCTATGAACCTGTGGGAGCAGCGGCCCACGAGGCCTTCCATTGGAGGTTCCCAAGTGAAGTCCCTGTTGGAGTGTTTTCAGAATCTCTATCCCATACCGGCTCCGAGGCTTGTCAAGTTCATATAGAAGAACCTTGTTGTCTTTACTGAAGTTTTCTTTGAACTATATATTTAGGTCAGTCCCTAGAAAGAACAGTTCTACAAAAACATTTGTTAGCACAGGGGCTAAACCAAACCCTTCCTTTCAGATAGTTTCTTGGAGCTCTTAAAGGGTGATCTTATCAAGTTGCTCTGTGTACTTTAATTCTGTGATTTCACAATACCAAGGCAACATAAATAGCAGTGGAAACATCAATTTTTTATTCCTGCTGCCCTAAAAAGATTCAGGAGTAAGAGCTTGTTTAGGCTTACATGTTTAGGGAGAAATACCTGTCTGTTTATGTCTCTGTTGAAAGTAACTATGGGTGACATTCTGTTTTTGTTCCTGAACGAGGATTTGTGAATTATTATTCACTTACGACCCACCACCTCACAGGCATGATGGCTGCTTTTTTGCACAGGGCATGCAGTAAAGTCTGCATGTGTCTGGGACCCATTATTAGTTAAGAGTTATGGAAATTCATCCCAGCGTGTCTGCCTTGCAGTTGTCTGTTCTTGCAAAGGCCTGCAGGCAGACATCACACAGATCATTTGGGGGCTACTGTATGTCTTCTGTAAAATTACTTAACATTTTTACGTTGAAAAGGGAGTGTTAAGGTAGGGAAATGCAGGGGTTTGGTTTGGTTTTGCATTTAATGGAAAGGCTTAGGAGTACTCTTCCATCCTTAGAGAATTCATTGTTTGCCTTTAAGTGCAGGAGGAGACACCTCAGTAAATGTTGAAAGTTGGCTTTACTTCTGTGGCTGAGGCTCTATTGAAAATGAAAAACATTTGTAATAGGAAATTTGCCTGTCCTTCATTCTGTTGAGCCTATTTTCTGGTGGTCATAATTGTGGGAAGAAGAGAGGAGGATAGTTTGCAAATAATGTGATGAGTTGGCAATGCAGAAGTTTCCAGCCATTTGAAAACACTTTATTCTGACAAACTGATGAACTTGTGATAGTCTTTTTGATATACGCTTCATAGAATGAGCTTTTAAAAGCATTATTCTTCATAATACGTGCCCATGCATAAGAATTTGTGCATTGGGTTCCTATGGGTAGGTATTTGCTTCTTATGTGATCTCAGTCTCCTAGATTCTAGGTTTCTGATATTTGACCCATATCATTTGCTGTTTTCTAGAACAAGATACAGGTACACAAACATTCAGACTACGATTTTAGGTGGTATGATATCTTACACAAAGCATTATTTAGTTTAGCATTCAACGTTTATTTTTGTGATTCACTAGGAGAGAGGTTTCATTGTATTTATCAACATCGACAGTTAAAAACTTTGGTTATTTTTAGATGATAAAAGAAGTGTTTTTGGGAGTGTGAATCCCTCCACTACTTTAACCATTTACGTTGCAAAGCATTTATTGCATTTATAAAGTAATAAGGACTTGAAGGAAAAAGCCCAGGAGAACCAGAATCTTTGTTTTAGAGGAGATGAAAGAAGAGGCTAGGAAACAATAAATTGTCCTCACCTGTTTTCTTAGTTTGAACAGGTTTCTTTCTATATAGAGTAGAAGAAATAATATTTGCTCTAAAAGAAATTGATGACCAAATAGTTTTTGTCTTATAAAGGGGCTTTAAAAGAAGATCCTCTTTATAGGGAGGATACATTAAAAACAAACAAACCAAAGCAAAATGATCTTCTATTCTTAGCTTTCTTAGGGAGAGTGTAATACTCTGGCATAATCATCTCTCTAATAATCTTGGAGAAGCAATACACCATGCTTTGACAGCACCCTGCCAGAAAAATTCTACAGTGTGTATTTTGTAAGATGTAAATGGAGAGATGAGAGGTGCGCGCGGGTGTGTTTTAAGTGAGGCACCAAATGCTACTTGGCACACTTAATCCTGAATTCTGCTCGCTTGCCTTTGCCCTGTTGAATTTAAAGATGTGATCTGATCCTCGATTATCATCTGAAACAAAAAATCCGACCTGCCTTGGCAAATGACTTTTCCCAGGAGAGTATTTTGGCTGTGAAAACATCCCTTCCCTATAGTCTTCACCCAATTCCTATCTTTGCCTCTTGCCCATTGCTCAGGTGCAGGAAAGGAAATGAGGTGCTGTAGGGGGTGTGCGCTCTCTCCCAGCCCCTCATTTGAAACATTGAGGCTTGTCTGATATTTTTTCACCGTCAGTTCAAAGAGGACATTTATGGGGCAGCCCAGGTGCTCAGGACTGGTGGTTGTCCTTCTGGTTGACCTCAGGTCCAGGCAGCAATTTTTCTCAACCTCTTCTAACTTAGTTCTGACTGCGAGGTCTTGTTTTTTCCAGCATCCCGTCTCCCCTTCCCTTTGTTTCACACCTCCTAGTTCATGTTTCTGGCGTTGTCTTTTTTTTTTTTCTTCCCTCTTTTTCTCCATTTCGGAATTTCACCGTCCTTGTGGCCTACTCTCTGCAGAGTGGCCCGAGAGCCCAAGAAAGAGGGCAGAAAAGGACACAGCAGCCCGCTTATCTTTAACCACCTTTTACCTTAAATTTGTTTTTCAGTTTTCAAACTGCAGCTCGGGCACATAGAGCTTTGGCAAAGGCGCAGACCCAGGGCGCCCCTTTTAAGTCCCCCCCCCTTTTTTTGGAGGGGGGGGTCATTTTGTTAGGCCCCCCTCCCTTCCCCCAAAGGGGGGTGGGTGGGCATTTCTCTTCCTTTCACTCCGTTTCCCTGTTGTGATTTCAAGGATTCCGTACCTCCAGGACTACCTCCCGTGTCTCCCTCCTCCTCCTCCCTCCTTCCCTTCCCCTCCCTGTGTGGCCTTTTTTGTCTGGCGCGTACGGTCTCAGCGCTGGCACTTCCCCGTTTCCCGGGTCACCTCCGCTTCCTGCATTCCTCCCTATTTATTTGGCACTTGGCTCCCCTCCCTCCTGCAAGCCCCTGCGGCCGGGGGTTGGGGACTCTGCGGCAGGGCTGAGGCCGCCCTCCCGAGCCTCCCACCCGAGCCTCCCACCCCGCCCACCTCCGCTCGCCCGGGGGGCGCCGGGCTGCCGGGGGGGCCCCCCCTGCCCCGCCCCGCCCCGCCGCGTGGTCCGCGGAGCCTGCAGAGCCCGGGCCCCTCGCTGCGGGCCTGGCTCCGGGTGGGCGGGGCGGAGGGCCCTGATTGGCTCCCGCCAGAGCCAATCAGCGCGAGCATCTGCCTCTCTGCGGCGGGCGCGGGGGGCGGGGGCCTCGAGCCGGGGCGGGGTCCCGGGGCCCCGGAGCCCCCCCTTCCCCGGGCTGGGCGTCGGGGGCAGCAGCCCCCCCACTCCCCCCTCCACCTCGTCCCTCGAGAGCCCGCGGAACTGAGCCAGATGCGCGCCCCCTCCCGCCCCCCTCCCAGAGGATGTTCTGCGCTCAGCCTCCTTCGTGCATCGCAGCGCAGAATCCCAAGAATGAGAAAGTCCAACCAGCCCACTGACAGAGGCCGGAAACACACACTTCCTCTTATTTTTAATTGAGAAAAATCCAGGCCACGACCATGTGACATGCCCCATTTTGTTTCCCTCCTCTCTTTACTACGGTTTACTACGACGCCGCGTTCCTTCATCTTCCTGTCTGCAAACCCTCGAGCACGTGGTTGTAGGATTGATGGGGTTGGCTCAAGATCCTAACATTTACTAATGGGAAGGAGGAGGAGGAGGAAAGAAAGAAAAGAAAAGAAAAGAAAAAAAAAACCGGAGAAGGAAACACAAGCGCTGTGGCTGGCACTGTTTGGGGATCATTCAGGAAAAACTCATTTGGCTGGAAATTGTTTTAGGGTCAACACTATATATCGAGCGGCTGCAGTTTGCAAAGCGTGGAGCCAGATAAGATCAACAAAAACTGACCCTTCTAGGCCCTGGGGAGCTCACAGTGAGATGAAAACGCCGGATATAGCTTGCAAATCATGAGAATCTAGAGATTCATCGCAAGGGCCTGGGTAGGGTTTGGTATTGAGGGTGGAGGAAACGCTGCTTAAGCTCTCAGAATCGGATTTGTGTTTTTGACCAGTGACAGCCCAAGTGAAAGCTCATCGGGGCAGGCTGGGCTAACTTTCTGAAAGCTTGCTAGATTTGTGTTGTGGCCCTCACGTCACCGACATTATGTGGGATGGAAAGTTTGTTCCCATTTTCCGTCCTAAAATAAAGGAAAATAAGAGAGGAATTCATGGAAGTGTTCCCCCTCCCCTCTCTAAGAAGTCTTTCTCACCAGCCAGTATGCCTCATGCATCACTGAATCATAAGCCCCAAAGGCAGCATTTTTTCCTGAGGGATAAATATCAGGAAGAAGGACTGCCCTGGTGTGAATGCTATGCCTTCATGCTGCTTCTGAGCTGAGGCAGAGAATTTCTCTCTGTTGTTAGTGAAAATTTGGAGCATCTAATAATCTTAATCCCTGCCGTTGTTTTATGTTCAAAACTAAACCGATAATAATTCCACATACTGTCTTTTCTCTGATTGATCCCCAAATAAATACTATCTATAATATTGCCTACCGCAGTAAGGGACTTGGAATTTAAAAGTTCATGGCTTCCCTGCTTCCTGCAGTTTGGTTTATTGTTTTGTCCCCCCCCCCCCCTTTTTTTTTTGGTTTATCAAAACTCCTGGAAAATGGCTTTATGCTATCTGAAATGATGCAATGGAAACAGCAGCTCCTGGGAGCCAGAGATCTTGAGTTGTAACACAGCTTGTGCCCTTCACTAGCTAAGTGACCTTGGGCAAGTCCCTTAATTTCTCTGAACCTATTTCCTCATCAGTAACTTGAGAGCTTTGTTCTAAATTATTCTGACCTCCTTTGCAGCACTAAACATAGGAATATTTTGGAGAGAATGACTGATATTCTTTAATGGGTCAGTTGTAATGAGGATTCTTTCTGAAGAAGCTGTTGATGGGCTCATAATGAAGTGCTTTAGAATGTTCTTTTTTGTCCTATTCTAACTTTTGGATCACTCTTTTGATTCAGGACTTATTTTAACCTTGGTGGTTTGGAGGGGAGCAGATTTTAACAGACCTTAAGACCAACCCTCCAGACTGCATAAGTCTAAATTTTTGGAACCTTCTCTAGACTGAACTGGGCTCCTCCCCCTCCTTCCTTTTTAAAACATCAAATGTGTGTGGAATGCAAGTCAACTGCTAGTGCCTTGCCTCCTAAGGTCAACTCTTGGAAGCATCCCACCCTCCCATACAGATCAAACTTTAACCACTCCATGTCTATGACATTATTCTGTTTGTTCTATTGGAAATCAGCCCTTGGCCAGGTGGTCTTTTTATGGATAATGTTTCTTGTTCGTACCCTCAGAATCCTTCCTTCAGTGAGGTACATCCACTTGAATGAATAGAATGGAAATCTGAGAGGCCAACTGAGGACTATAGGAAGTCTTCCATAATTTTTTGTTGGTTTCAGTTTTCTCTGTCGGGTGTGGGGAAGAGCTCATTATTTCTCTTGCCCACAGCATGACTGTTGTCTGGCCTTTATGTGTTTTAGGATTTTTGATTCGTTAGTTGAGCTGTACGCTGCTTTGCTGACCTAGTATTATCTTGGCTGTCAAGTTGCCAGTGTATTCAGAAGTTCTGACCCTTTGGGTACCTCTGTGTGGATTGCATAAATCATTAGAATAGTCTATTGACTCTTTCATTCAGAACTTCATTCACTTGACTCTTTTCCAATCCTGCTACAACCATATATATCTCTTAGCTGTATAGTATATAAATGGTTCCTTTTATTCTGGTGGGTTGGTGATTTTAAGATACTAGAACACGATTGTAAGGTTTTGTTTTTTTTTAAAAAGTTATTTTCTCAATGATTTCTTCATGGTACAGAGTTACTGGAAATTGTATTCAAGGAAAATAGTGTCTCATGAGTTCAGTTTGGAGTCAGTTTTACACTAAAGATGCTGTTACTTTCTTTACCACATTTACAATTATATTCTTGATTTATTATTGATTATTCCTTGCCTTGTGAGTCCATAGCTATGCAGCAAACTCCAAAAAGCACTTTTAAAAATGTTATTAAAACACGTTTAGAAGTTGTAAGCACTTTTGAGTTTTAGTTTACCAGAATTATGTTCTAATATTTACGTGGTATAATAGTATGCAAATTTCTGACTAATACGAAATCGTTGCAAAAAAGTTCTTGTAAAACTTGTTTTAAATCATGGTCAGGAAATGTCTACTTCTGTTCTTGTCTTACATCGTGGAAATGGTAACCTCCCCCCCATTCCTGACTCCCAGAAAAAAAAGGAGAAGATGGATTAGATGAGTATAAGGTACTGTCATCTATGGGGAAAGGAACATTTTCCCTCTATATAATATTCTTGCTACAGGCTCTGCTATAATCTATTTGGTAAAATAAAATTGGTTAGATAAATGTTATTTGTGCTTCCTCAATGAGCCACTTAGCTTTGAATAATAGAGCTTTTAAAAATGATGTGTTTATATTGAAAAGGCTGCTTTTCTTTTTCAAGCCCCTTTCTGCATTTTCATTCATGATGGCAGTAGAATTGAACGTGTAGGTCAGGCTATAATTTTAATTGGATCATCCTATTTACTTCAAGCAGAGTGGAAATTTTGTGGTTTTATAACCCCCACCCTGAATGTTTTGTTGAGGAATGTTTTACTAAGTAAGTATTCACTGTTTTCCCTTTGCTCTTCCGTGTTTGTTCCTTTGCTCCCCACACCGTGTCACTTTCTGCCATCTACCCCAGTCCTGTTTGAACCAAACCCACATGCATTGGATACTAATTGGTTGGGCTAAGGAAGATGCCAGTAAACCCAAGTTCATAAACTTTTCCCCCCTTGTTTTCTGTTGACCAAAAAATACTTTGATGCAAGTTCTCTGATCTGCCCTGACATATTTAGGTCATGTTGCTGAACAGTATCACTTAATCTTGAGAAATTGATAGTTGTGTTATGTTTGTTGAAATGATTAAAGAAACATTCTCCCTTTTTTTCTTTGAACATATATAACGTGGCAAACAAATTCTATTTTGCACAGAAAGTCATGATTCTTACTTTTACGAAGGTTACAATCCATGTGAAACAGGTAAAAATTAAAGAAAAGACATTTATAAAAATAAAGCAGTTTAAGGTCTTCGAAATATTCAGTAATTACTCTGCCTTCAACTGTTACTCATCTGTTATCCTCTAATGATCATGTTCTGTTTATTTTAAAATTATTTGAAGGGCTCCCTAGAATACCAGAAATAATCATACTTACCCTTGGATTTTAGAGATTGTGGGAATAATCAGAACGTTAGTTTCTCTGGTACAAGATCAGAGGCCACCTGCCTCCCACCCTCAACATAAGTGGTCTGCCCTTGGCCAGCTAGGCCCCAGACCTCAGCTGCTTATTGGTCTCTTTCCCTCTTCGATAAACATTGAACACCTATCATATTCCAATAACATAGATTTTGTTGTAAGAGAATGGGAGTGGATACACAGAAATGGAGGAGGGAAAAACTTAGTGAAGGGAGTTCATCCAAGTAATTACCAAATTTCTTATGGCACCACTTATCTGGGGGGAAAAAAATCCAGAATCAGGATACGCAATCCATAAAAGTCAGCAGTTTTCATGTACTTACTGGGTGAAAGTGCTCATCTACCTCAAAGTATTATGCTTTGCTTAATCATTCTAACCCCGGCTTCCTGGCTGGCAATAACACCAGCTTACTTAAATAGTTTATAAGGCTGTTGAAACTCTTTGGAAGAGGGGCCCTTTTTTTGGATGCTCAGCTGGCAAACATATTGTTAGCAAGAAGCAAGAAAAAGATATCTTTGGCCCTTTTGTCCAAGCAAAGCCACCGGGAGAGGGGTCCAGGTGTTAAATGAACAGGAGTTCATGAGTAGGAAGTGTGGGGTAAAGGGGGGGCTGCAAAGGAAATTATAGTCTTTCTATCCTAGAAGCTCTATCATTCGGGAACTTTTTTCCCCTTTGGGTGGGTGGTTTTTTATTTTTAGCAGTGAAAGGCTTTAACCCCCTGACCTCTGGTTCCTGTGCTTGCTTCTGGCTGGAAGTATAACCTCCTTTGAGATTTTGTCATTGCTATTTCTTAAGTGTGCTCACTTGCACTCTCTCTGCTTTGATGATGTGCAGTCATATTTGTTTTTAAGCTTAAAGCAGTTTCTTACAGCCACCTAAAAAGGCAGTTTTTTAAAGACTGCCTAGTTTTATGATAGCTTGCTGGGTCTATTCACACTATTTTTTTTTCTTTAATTTTTTGGTGTGGGCAATTCATGCACATGCCAGAAGTTTCAAGTAGTCTAATTTTTTTTAAAGGTATAAAGTGAAAAATAAGATTTTTAAAATTTATTTATTTATTTTTAAAGAGTTTATGTATTCATGAACGACACAGAGACATAGACAGAGGGAGAAGCAGGCTCCCTTGTGGGGAGCCCAATGGGGGACTCCACCCCAGGGATCAGGACTGAGCTTAAGGCAGATGCTCAACCACTGAGCCACCCAGGCATCCTCAAAATAAGATTTTATTTTAAAAGTATTAAGTGAAAAATAAGATTTTCTCCCACTCTTGTTCCCCAGCTTCTCTTCTCATAGGCCACCATCCATGCTGGATTTTATTTATGTTTCCAGAGATGAACTGCTCATAAATTTTGAAGCTTAGTAATAGAGAGTTGGTTAAACGCCCAACTGCTTAAAGTCTTCCGTGGAAGAAGCTCAGATCCCCACGTTTTGCACTGAAGGAACACAGCAGACAATGTACCTCTTACAGTAGACTCACTGCTTTTTTTTGCTAAAAGGAAAGAGAAGAGTACTCTTTACTTTCCATGCCTTCTTGTGACTCTTCAGGTTATAAAAAAAAAAGCATCATTTAGTATAACCCAGTGATAGGGGAGGGAAGCATTAGTTAGGAAATGATCTGCTTTTCTAATTTTGAAGCATTCGTGCAAATTGATTATGAAGGGAAAGGCATCTAAGTGTGAGTCTTTATTACTCCGTTTTCTCCTCTGTTCCTTCTGTGGTTGCATGCCAGCACTTCCCTGCCCCTCCACGTGAATAACTAGTTCTTAATATAGTGTGGCAGGATTAACTATAAAGGTTAGGGAGCCTTTTGAAGACGTTCTAGTCACCAAGGTCTTATATTTTTGAGTGTTCAGAAGAATTAAAACTTTCTATTGGAATAAGCAGAAAGATTGGCAAAACCATTTCAAATTCTGGGAGCAGGTTACTTTAGACATAATAATTGCATGTAAATAATATTATAAATTGTTTAGTGATTTCCTCTCACTCAGAGTATTAATAACTTTGGGGGAAATAAGTGGAATTTAGAGAATCTGTTCCATCTCCTAAGGAAATGTATATTATAGTAGGTATGACTGAGATAATCTCTACTTTGAATCTAATGCTTAAAAACATTTATAACTGATGCCCTGATGTTCCTGCTGATGGTGGTCCAAGCACAGTGTGAATAGGATGGGGTGGTTATGGAATATGATAGCAGATGACATTTAAATCACAATTATCAATATTTTTTTTATAATTCTTGGTGCCTTGTCAAGAAGAATATGCTAAAAGAGTAACATCCATTTTCTTTCAGATCATCTGGAGTGAGGAACAAAACTCAGCAACATGCAGAAACTTTTAAGAAAGCTGTTAAAGAATTTAAAATATATGCATCAAGCTAGTTTCTTAGGTGGATGCAGCATCTAGCTCTGATCTGTAACAAACCACCCCCAAACCGAGGGCCTTAAAACATCAGTCGTTTGTTAGATCACATTTCTGAGGTTTGGAGATTTAGGCTGCGTTCAGTGGGGCAGTTCCTGTCTCACCTGGATAAACTCGTGCGGACAAGTGGATGGTTGGCTGAGGACCGGTTGCTTTAGAAAGGTTTCCCTCACTCTTTTGGTGGATGATGCTAGCTGTCAGTTGGTGCTTGCTGCTGATTGAGCCAGACCAGGCTGGGTTAGTAAAAAAGAGGCCAGTTACTCCGTGTGTGATTTGGAGAGTCCCTTTCTAGTTTGTTCCCTATACTTCACATAGTATTTGGGTGAGCAACCAGCAGCAGTGAGGTGGCGGGGTAGGGGGGATAGGCATGCACAAGTACTTTTCAAGCTTCTGCTTACATCACATTTGCTATGATCCCGTTGTCCAGAGCAAGTCACAAAGACATGCCCAGTTTCAAGGGACAGAAAAATAGATACTACTGTTTGATTGATGGGAGAAGCAGTTGTTTCGGATTTATACGTTGTATAAGCGTATTTGTAAACGCAGCTGTTTATACCACCACTGACCATTTATCAGTTGCATGTTGACCATTTAGAATAAAGTTCTTCTTAAATGTTTGTAATGAATATTCCTAGCTTTGGGTGCAATATCAATGATTTCCTTTTGTATTGGTGGTATCACTTTTTTCCTTTTAATTTTTCCTTGAAAACCATGAAAGCTTATATTGTCTCAATAAACTTCTGTTGAGTTCAAACTCTAAGCCAGGCCCTGGGGACCGAAATAGGTGTGCCCCTGTCTTTCCAGTGCTCTTAGGAGGCAGAGAACAAAGAAGTAAACAATGAATTGCATTCCTGCAAAATGTGATATGGGGAGGAAGAAAGGCAGGGTGTTATAAGTGGAATAATGGGAACTGCTTTAAATGTGGGGACAGGAAATGATTGGAGGAAATAGCAAGTAGTGTGGCTCTATCATTTAGGTTTGTGAAGGGATAGGAAAAATTTTTATATCACATGTTCATTAGGCCAGGTATAGATTCAAATCTTTCTTTAGGAGTTTGATTCCCTCTGGAGGTATGCCTCTCTTAGAATGAGTGAAAGCTGGAAGTTCATCTTTAAGAAAAACAGGAAAAATGACTCCTAAGATTTCTTACCAGAGACTCTCATCTATATTTTTCAGGCCATTGGTGGTTGGTGAAAATATTTATGCTATCTGCCCTAGGCCAAAAGGGCTACACTGCCAACAAGTCCTCAGGCAGCTCACACAGACCTGGAGATGAAATGTGGTGCTAGAAAGGAACCCAGGGCCACAGGACATCAGGCATCTTGGCACCCCCCTCCCTCCATCCCTTCACCAAGAGTGCCCTTTCCTCCATACCCAGCAAGCTGAAGCAGAGCAGAGCTTGCTCAGAGAATGAGGCTGTTAGTGGGGAGCGCTGGGGAGCCACGGGTGAAATGGAATCAAAGGCTTGAAAGAGGTGTTCCCACCTGAGCACAGATAAGACACAGGCTCTGGAAACGCAGAGCTGCTGGTTCTTGGGCAGCAAATGCAGCTGGTTGGCAGTACCCCACTCAACGCCACGGCAGTGCTTTCTTGAACCTTGTCCCAGATCTCTTACCAGGCAGTATTTACATTTTTCTTACACCAGAACCTCTAATGCCTTAATGTTCCTGAGGTTACAGAACAAAACAAAATTGGGACACTGGGTAACCTACGTCATATTGGGAGTAGGAGGGGAGTTGAGGGGTCGGTTGAGTAGCATATTTATATCCTGATCTTGACAGCTCCCACCCACCCCCCAGCTCCTCCTTGGCTTGCCCTTTCTGCTCCTTCCCAATTCCAGCGCACTCTTTGAACCACAGTTAACAATACCTTCCTTTCAAAACTGATCCCATTCCCTCTGGTTAGATTAAGGAATATAAATATTACATGTTTTTCTAAAGAATGGGTAATGACTTTACTTCTGAAAATATTTTACTTCCATTGGTAGGATACCCTGGAAGTCATTGGGATTATAATGAAAGCTTTCCCTTTTTGCCTAAGCTTGTCCTGTGTGTGGTATGTGTGTGTGTGTATGTGTGTGTGTGCTTGCACACGCACACGTTTGGAGGTGAGGAGAGTTAGGTAGTGGAAACTACATTCCAGTAAAAAAAGGTTACATTCCTAAAACTAGGTCTTTAAAAATATTTTGCAGCTTGAGCCTTTGGTCCTTCACAAGTTTCTACAAGGGACAACCTTCAGACAGTGTACAGGCTTGTAGATTCTCAGGCCTTTGAACTGGGTGAGGAATGTGTCTCAAGTCAGAAAAAGGGAATGGCTCGTGCTTTTAGCCTCTAGCTTGAAAGCTGGAAGAATGTTATTGTGTCTTCAAAGCCTCTTTCCCACCACGCTGTATTAGATGGGCTCTTGGAAAGCGTCTTTGCATTATTGAGTCCACAACAAAAACCCATGCCACCCAATTCGATCTAATTCAGTGATGACTTTTAGGTGGATTTTAAATTAATGTGTCTCTTCTGTAAGAATAGAGCCCCCATTCCACTCCTCCCTTGTTACCCCAGTTGAGGCGATTTATAGTTATTCACTAGATAAGGAAACTTTGGTCTTTCTTTTCTTGTGGGGAGGGGAACTTGGGGAATATTATTTTAAAAAATAGTGGCCGAGGTATTTAGGAAGAGTTCTTAGCTCTGTAGAATGAGAATGCATCTCCGTGGGAAGTCAGATTGCATTTGCAGTATAAAACCAATACATGCAGATGATCACAGAAAACATCTAGAGTGTGTTGTTGGCTGGGTTCAAGTGCATCTACCATCCTGTCTCCTCCTTGCTTTCCAAAAGTTTACCCCTTCCTGCGGTGTTGGAAACCCCTCTCATTGTTCTAATTACTCCTTTCCCGGCACTCTTTCCTACTGAAACTTGTGAGCATGTTGAGAGCAGTGCCAGTGTCTGAGGAGGAGAGGACCCAGAGAGCCCTTGCCAATTTAAGAACTTGTTTATCAGCAGTTCAGAGGACAGTTGTTGAATAATAGCTTTAGAAAAAGCCCCACGCAGAAACAATGCCGTGGATATATCTTGGGTACCTCAAACCATTTCATTCATTGGGTATTTTAAAAATCAAATTTAAGGGGTGCTTGGGTGGCTCAGTCGGATAAGCATCTGCCTTTGGCTCAGGTCATGAACTCAGGGTCCTGGGATCAGAGCCCCCAGGCTCCCTGCTCAGCGGGGAGTCTGCTTCTCCCTCTCCCTTTGCCCCTCCCCCTGCTTGTGTGCTCTCTCTCTCTTTCTCTCAAATAAATAAAGTCTTTAAAAAGAATACAAATCAAATTCAGATTTCACATGATATTATACATAATCAAACAGAATGACAGGAGTTCTTGTCATCCGATAGGACTGGATATGCAAGCTCCAGTGAAATTAGTTACAAGAGCATCCTTCGTATGTCTGAAATCCTGGGGTACTTCCTCTGTTTCCCCTAAACCATTCTTCTAAAGAAGGACAGAAACTTTGCTTTGTTTTGAGGAGATTTGTTTCCCTGCGTCCAACAGTCCTTTACCAACTTTCCTTCTCCTAATAGAGTTCTGATGTGAATTGCAGTTTGTTCATGTAGGTCCAAGCTTCACGTTTTCACTGAGGTTTAAAGATACCAAAAGCGATGAGAAAATGATTTGAAAAATAATTATAGTATCATAGTTACCTCTGTTTTCAAAAAGAGACCAGTTACTCAGTGTGTGATTTGGAGAGTCCCTTTCTAGTTTGTTCCCTATGCTTGTGCCTTTTCTTCCTCTTGAGTATATGACTGCTAGTTGGCCCCTCTACTAAAGTACTGGTAAGATCTGGGAAAAGGAATTAAATTTATGTGAGTGCCATTTGCCACTGTGGCATTTGTTAGCCACGACGTTAACCTTGATCTGGGAAGTTGAACCTAATTGCCAAGATAGGAGACTGTTTGCCTGTGTTCTGTTCCCATACCTCATGGAGGCTGGGCTGTTTGGATGGCCACAGTGATCGAATGCATCTTCTAAACTAGTTTATCACCTATTATAGCAATCCTTCTTAAACATTGCTTGATATTTCAAGTACTAAGCTAAAACTTGGGATCCAAGCAATGTACACAGAGCAAAACATTTGTCACCCTTTGTTCTTAAATCCCGCAACTGCCCAAGATCTGTGATATAAATGTGTCCTATTGTATTTTAAGGAGGATTTTGGTTTTCCTGGCCCTTTAGAGTGATTTGATGTTTATGCTACTTTCTAAAACCTGGGAGTGTTTTCTAGCAGGTATGTGTCTGTCTGTTCTGGAGCTAGGCTATTTCTCTTTCTGCCAGCGTGGTTGACTAAGTTTGAATGCCTGGTGCAGTGAGTTTGGCATTTGGTTGATACTGTTTGTTGTAGATACTGAATGAATGAATGTGGGACCATATGTTTTTAAACCACAGTATGGGAAGTATGCCAGCACTTCGTTTATCTGTAGACCAGAATCCTATTCTAGTCAGGAGGACAGAGAGTTTTTCTTGATGACACTACCGCTGCCTCACACTTGGTGGGTGCTTGTCGTAGATTTTTCCATTCATTCCATAATGAAGCTGTTGTAATTATTGAACCTGGACATGGGAAGAAATCGTAAAAAAAAAAAAAAAAAAAAGAAATCGTAACTGGTCATAAAGATAGTGGTGGGGAATTGCCAAAGATGCAAATGTTTAAAGACCAGACGTGAGAGAATGTTCTGGTTAATTAATGCAACAAGGATTTAGTGAGTTGTTGCTGAGTGCCAGGCATATTCCTAAGTTCTGGAGTTACAAATGTAAAGAAAACAGACAATAATTCAGGCTCTCATAGAGCTTCTTTTCTTGAGGACTGGTTGAGGGAAAGGCTGTCAGGATAGATCAGCTTACCCAGGGG
The DNA here is from genome assembly GCF_011100685.1 of Canis lupus familiaris. Taxonomy (NCBI): domain Eukaryota; kingdom Metazoa; phylum Chordata; class Mammalia; order Carnivora; family Canidae; genus Canis; species Canis lupus. The sequence continues at coordinate 39,867,982 of NC_049246.1, read as the reverse complement.
GCAAATGAGATGCTCCCAGGGAGACATGGCAAGGGCTTCTGGCCCACTTTATGAACTGGAGAGCTTGACAGCATTGATTTGTACACACACATTTACCTTAAAGCTCATCACAGTCGTTTTGCCTGGATGTAAGTGCGTCATTTGTACTCTTCACAGCTTATCATGATCAAGTTTACCTTGTGACTCATAAATGGAGCAAAGTCAGATTTTTTTTCTGCTGTAATAGGGCAGTATATGAAAGAGAAGGAAGTGAGAGTTGAAATTGATATGTGTCTGCTGGAAGAGATTGTCTTACATGTAAATTCAAGATTCGGAACAGATGACAGCTAGGGAAAGAGGGTGAGGAATATGTGATAACCTCTGGGGGGCCCTGGAAGAGATGGGATTGGCCACAAGTATGGCCACCATTGTGTGTTGGGTCACATGTGCATCTTGGTGCCATGAGCCATAGCTTAAGTTGCAGTGTTAAGGTTAGTAATGTTTGCTGGGTATTAAGGCTTTTCTTTTCAACATTATTATGCAAAACACATAATGTGTAATACCCATCCTGTTGGAAAAGTATTTAGTATGTTTGCTTTTCTCTACATTTATTCCTTGTACAGAATGATTGGGAAGAAAGAAAGTCTTGAACCTACTCTTATGTCAAAAGCTTTTCTTTCAATACTGTTGTATATTTTGCTAATAAGGATCTTCAGGTATATTCCTCTTGGATCCATATGTAACAAGAGGAAATCCCACAGTTTGAGGTAACTTTTTCTAGTGGTTTAAAGCTTTTATGATGAAGAAATTTCTTTATAGCTAACTTAAATTCCTTATTCTCAAGGGAGAGTGTTTTCCTCATTCTGATTTTAGCAGTGGTGACAAGTGATGGGCCGTGTCCCTTTTTTTTTTAATTGAGTATATAAATTTTTATTTTTATCTGAAGATTTAAATACATACATAAAATCAGCTGTAAGGTACAGTAAGGTTGTAAAAACAAATTAAAAAATAAAACATAATGACTATATTTAAGTGTGCAGAAGATAAAACAGGAAACCATAACCTTGGTATTGTTACTAGTCAGTTTGCTAAAAGACGAAATAAGGATCGAAATGAATTTAAACAAATTCTTACAAGGAATAGCCATAAACATAAAATGTTTCATAAGTGATTGGAAATGCTAATTAAACTGGATATGACTTTCTGGGTTTCAAATGCAATATACATTCATTGGCCGAAATTGTAGAGTCAAGTTCCTCTAAAAGAAATTTCGTATCATCCAACTTTTAGATAAAAGACAACAGTGCACCCAATACAACTATAATTTGGGTTCTTTTTTAAGATTTTATTTATTTATTTGAGAGTGAGAGAGAGAGAGCATGAGCAAGATGAGGGGCAGAGGGTGAAGCAGACTCCCTGCTGAGCAGGGAGCCAGATACGGGGCTTGATCCCAGGACTCCAGGATCATGACCTGAACCAAAGGCAGATCTAGCTGAGCCACCTAGGCACCCCACAATTTGGAGTTCTTTAAATATTGTATTTTTCAGTAATCTCTACACCCAATGTGGGGCCTGAACTTGCAGCCCCAAGATAAAGGGTCATCTGTTCTACCAACTAAGCCAGCCAGGTGCCCCCAATTTGGAGTTCTCTAAGTGGCCAGGAAGTTTAAAGGTGTTTGAAAACCAGTTAGCAAAGTCCTGAATATTTAGAGAATTTGTTTTTTTTCAAGCAAACTTGTTTTGTCGTTCATTTTTTAAAGATTTATTTATTTATTTGAGAGGGAGAGAGAGAGAGCACGACAGCCAGCATACAAGCAGGGGGAGTAGCAGAGGGAGAACAGAGAGAGAATCTCAAGCAGACTCAGTGCTGAGCACAGAGCCCTACAATGGCTGGATCCCTTGACCCTGAGATTACCATCTGAGCCGAAACCAAGAGTCAGTTGCTTCACCCATTACACCACTCAGGTGCCCCTCTTACATTTTTAATTCAGTAGTATTTTTTTTTTTAAGCATTTCCTTACTTTCTGACACTATAAGATGCTTCAGGATCATCTTATTTATTTCCTGCCCCACTCCTGGAATCATCTGTTTCTGAAAGAGGCCCTGGTTCCTTTTATTGGAGAATTGTATTAGACACCCACATATTGGCACTAGTTGTGTTTGTTGCCACGGGGGTGTCATTTATTTTCTGCCCTCTCAGTTGCCAGAGCAAGGAAATACATGTGTGTATACTACGCCATATATATATACACACGTGTCTATAAATATTTCTATATGTAACCATCTGTATCTATACTAAGCTAAACATAAGTTCATACTGATGTCTCTTAACTCTAATGGATTTCCATATGGATTATTCTAGCGTTTTTCCTTGTTTATATGTCACCTCCCACTCCAACAGTGAGAAACTTGGCTGTCACCGTCCTCCATCCATTTCCTTACTTGCTCAATTCTACTGCTTGAGTACATATAACACTCTCAGACTTGTTATCCTGTGCCCTGTAGGAAACAACTTTATCAACCAGAGCATGGTGCTTAGGTACAGTTTCTTTTGCCTTAGTCTTGCAGAGTCACCTCATTTCCAACGTTCTACTTTGGTCAGCACCTTATTTCTTCTGCCCCCTGCAGGGAGGTAGTTTTGCGCATTTGTGATACATTTCGATTCTCTGTCACATTCTGCATTCCACCGTGATCACTGACCTCTTAATGAGTTTTTAAAATTTGCATACATGTAAGTTTAGCCTTTGTTTCAAGTAAAGTGCTGTGTTTTGACAAAGGCTTAGATCTTGTGTGTATGGGGCGCCTGGGTGGCTCAGTCGGCTAAATGTCTGCCTTTGGCTTAGGTCATGATCCCAGGGTCCTGGGATTGAGCCTTGCAGTGGGAGGAGCTTGCTGCTTCTTCTCCCAGTCTCCCTGCTTATGTGTGCATGCGTGTGCTCTCTCTCTCTCTCTCTGTCAAATAAATAAATAAATAAATAAATAAATAAATAAATAAATAAATAAATAAATCTTTTTTAAAAAAATCTTGTGTTTGCTACTACAGTGTCATGCAGAATAGTTTCCCCACACAAAACATCACCTATGCTTCCCTATGTAGCCCTCCTTCCCTCTTCCCTGCCTCTGGCAACCACTGACCCCTTTATCATCTCTGTAGCTTTGTCTCTTCCTGAATAGCATATATTTGAAATCATACTTAAGTACATTTATCAGGCTGGCTTCTTTTACTTAGCAGTATGCACTTCAGATTCATCCAAGTTTTTATGTGGCTTGATAAGCTCCTTTCTCTTTATTGCTGAATAATATTCCATTGTGTGGCTGTACCATGATTTGTTTATCCAGGCCACGGACCTTTTATGGGATGTTTCCCTACATGTGTTCGAAGACCTTCATGAAGTGAGCTCTCAGTTTTTCCTTAATATTAACCATTTTTAGGTTTTACTCATCATTCTGATTTCTCAAACCTACAATCAGTCTTGTGGTTCTTTCCAAGACCTATAAAATTTTCCACAATTTTTCCTGCTCGGAATTGGCCAATTTCAGATCAGCCCAGGGGACAGTTAGAGATCTGCTTCCTGATTTCTCCACATTTCTTCCCATTTTAACCTGCTCTATATCAGTATTTGTTTGTGTAGTAATAGCAGAACGTTACAGATTTTTGTGCCACCTTGTAGCCACTGTGATCATCAGAGCCCATTTCAGCTGTCTTCCTTGAAGGGCCTAGCTATTTGGATGTTTTGAAACCGTGTTATTTGAATCCTTCTATTGGCAGTCTTTTTAAAAAGTTATCTTGTAATTTTTCCTCCCTGTAGTTATTTATAAAATCTTCATTTTACCTCTCCATAATTGATTTCCTGGTCTCCAGGAATCAAGTTAATACAGTTAATTTGAGTCTGGTCCTCATCAGTTCTAGACACCCAGTGGGAATCTGGAACTGGCGACACACTCCTGCCAGGACTGGGCCCTGCATGGGTCGCATGAGGCAGCCACAGGGTTCATCACCATCTGAATTTGTCATCTGGGAACAGGGTTTTCCTTGCTGGACCTTAGGAAATTGTTCTAGGCCTTATGAAGGGGTCACTCTGTTGAATTCATGCTTATCATCTTTACATGATAAAAGGCAGCTACTTAGCAATTTCAACAGTCTGCGAGGTTTTTTGAGCATTTACTACATACAAAGTGTAATCAACCTTAGGCTACTCTCTCCTGAGGTGGCTGCCATCGACCATGACAAAATGCCTTCCTAGCCACTGGGGAGTGCATGTGCTGTGGGGCAGGTAACCAGAGGAGGGAGTGACAAGGGGACCGGCTATAAAGGCACAGATGTTTCGTTCAAATACTAGGACACAAAAAACAAATAAATGCAGGCCATTTGTGCTCCATAGTCTCATTCCATGCAGTCTTTTTTTTTTTTTCCTTTAAAAACACAGACATTGATTTTTTTTTTCCTCTCTCTCTGAAATTGTCTCAACTTGTGTTCCTGTCAGAATTCCTGACATACTAGATCATAAAGATTACAGCAAGGCATCTTTTATATCTGTGTGTGTGTGTGTGTGTGTGTGTGTGTGTGTGTGTGTGTTTTCTCCATATATTTAACCTTGGGTTACATGTGTAATTTTTCAAACATTCCCTTATAATCAGTTTTGTTGTCTGTACTTGTTGGCTGTGAAGGCCTCTGGAAAAGTTGTTTAAAACACAGGACTCAGGGGTTTCTTGATACATATCCTTTTCACCCAAATGAATCTCTGGATAAAAGTTATTTTTAAAACTGTTTAAAAATTAAGTGACCTAAAGCAAATCTTATGTTCTTTTTGAACCTTATGTTAAAAGTAGGAATGTATATCTGCTAATGGCCAGGATTTCAGAATATCCAGAAATATCCAAGCAGTGTTCCGTAGGTCATTGACTAGAGACATTCATGGTATCCTCCATAGAGTTTCTGAGGCTGCTTGATTTTGCACATTCCAGATTGTCACCAAAGTCTAAAAAGAATTAGTATGACTGGACTATATTTGCATTTAGAGTGTTAGCAACCCTCCAGAGTATACACACTGGGCTATTTATGAAGCAACTTCAGCTGACAGCTGAAGATCAGAAGATTCTATTTTGGGAAGTGTCCTAAATGTGAGGTTCTGTGGTGAAAAAATTTAGTGCCCTACAGATAAGAATACTTCAAACAGGAAGCAGTGGTAATTTATTGCTTCCTGTGTAAGTATTCTTATCACTATGATAAGCTTTAGGTTTCAGTTCTGTTTTCCTGATCCCAAGATTTCTTTTCTTGTAATCAGCACCTATAAGAGGATTAAAAATGAAAAAGAAGAAGAAGAAGAAGAAGACAATGACAGCAAATGTAGGGGGATGGGTAGAGAATTTACTAGCATGATTTTTCCTATCTGGAGAAGACTCTTATATTTCCTACCACTCAAAAGTATTTGGTAGGCTAAGAGAAAAACTGTTTACTACTGTTGGCTCATTTACTTGGCTCCATCTGTTATGTGTGTGCATATGGCATCAATTCCATGTTAGTGTAATGCAAGGCTGGGTTGACTATTGCTCATGGAAGGTCGAATAATGCACATGACTATTGTACATGATAGAACCAGCATGGATAAGAAAAGAGGAGATGGGAATTTTATTCCTGATTCTGACATTCCCTGGGATCTACCATTCTTTGACCTGGTTTTCTGGCTCAGAAAATGAGAGGTAGTACTGTTTCCCCAGTCTGTCTAATAGTGTTGTTCCAAGGAGCAAGTGTGGGAATATATGGAAGTGCAGTTATAAACTGTGAATTTCGGGATCCCTGGGTGGCGCAGCGGTTTGGCGCCTGTCTTTGGCCCAGGGCGCGATCCTGGAGACCCGGGATCGAATCCCACATCGGGCTCCCGGTGCATGGAGCCTGCTTCTCCCTCTGCCTGTGTCTCTGCCTCTCTCTCTCTCTCTCTGTGACTATCATAAATAAATAAAAATTAAAAAAAAAATAAACTGTGAATTTCATCTTGAGCCTGAAGCTTAGAGTGGTTTCACTCAATTCCGACCACTCCCCTTTCGGCCTTAGAAAATAAGGGTGCTTTTGGTTCATGTTCTTTCCTTATTAAAAATATTTTTCAAATTCAGTCAGCTTCCTAGATTTCTTGGCTGGACGACTATATCGTGATTGAGTGCCTGAAGAGAAAGATGCATCAACATTGACTCTCTATTTCAGATATGTGTTTCGTGAATTAGGAGTGTGTCCTACTGTTAAATTCAAGGGAACTGGGTTGCGTTTATTAGCTTGGCATAGAAAAATCAAAGTTCTACACATGGGCTAAATTATTTTATAAGCTGTAAGTATAAATCAGGATTAAAGACTGAAATGTATTTATTAAATTTTAAAAGGAAGTACGCACATGCATTTTATAGTTCCTATGGATTTAATTATATACTAAATGCAGAAAATAAAAGTATTACTGGGTAGCACTGAATGTTTTCTTCCAAAATTTTTGTTGAAAAGTGTCTTTACTCTTAAGTCTGTGCCCTCTTTGTTAAATCATAACATCTCTTAGTTTACTCTTGCTCTTACAAAGTGACTTTGGTAGTGTTGCCTGCGTTGTGATTTTAAAGGGTACCATGTTTCTATGTGAATATTCAGCTGTGAGCTCATTCTTGGTCCTGACTTGGCATTTGTCAAGGTCACAGCTTTATGGCAAGGATGATAATAGGGTGTATGCATGGCTTGTAGAGGAGTTCCCAGTTGGGTCCACTTGTCTGTGCTCAAGTGTGTGATATTAGCCAGCTATCCAAAACAATTATTTCAGTGGCTCGCTAGGCTCATTTGTGTTCCAGAATTATTTCAGAGCACTGGCTCCTTGCTCAAGGAAAAAAAAAAATAGAGATAAGATGAGAAGAACAAACGGGGGTGGGTTGGAGGAGGAGTAAAATTCATATGACAGTTTAGTAGATAGCCATTGATGATAGCTAATTAATGATTTGTAATTACCCAGGGGTCAGAAGTTAGACTATTAGTTATTTTGCTATTTTGCTTTCCAGGTGGAATGGATTATGTGAACCTTAGATGAATCTTTGAATTTATTATGAAAAATATTAGGCCTACATGTGGCCTTAAAAATGGTAACACTTAAAACATTCATTCTGTAGATAAATAAATTCAGGTCCAGAGAAGTTAAGCAAATTGCTCAAGATGATACAGCTGTCTTACGGTAGAATCAGCAAAGAATCCTAATATCTCTTCAGCTTGATGTTTTTCCCCCTACGCTATACTGCGTAAAGATGTTTATTCATAAATGCTTTGTCAATTTTATATTTTTGTATAAAGTGTTTTTCATGTTACATACATATATATGTGTACAGAGAGTATGTGTGTAGATTTAATTGTTTATTTATTTGTTCCTCAAATAGTTAAATGATGCCAGGCACTGTTTTGGGTGCTAGGAGTATAGCTAGGAATAAGAGTCAGTGTCTGCCCTCATGGAGTGTATATTCGAGCGAGACTGACAATAAACAGACACATTTATTTCAGATAGTGGTTTAGTTTTTGCTTTTGAAGTAGTTTTGAAAAATTGTATTGGACAAGAAGCATCCGGATTTTCAAAGATATGTTTGGAAAAAGAATTGTAAATTTATGAGAATAATTAAAGGATTTAAAAGATTGCTTGTTAAATGCAGCTTCCTCTTTTATATGCAGAGTGTTTGATTATTAGCCCTCCATGAAAATAATTTATAAGCACTGGTAATTAACTGCCTGTATCCATGACTTAGTCAACCCTATCCATAAAGTTTTAAAAATGTATTTATGACTACTAGGACTTTATTAGTGCTCTTTTTTCAAACCTCCTGTTTCCTTTCTGAGGGTGGAAGTCCTTGCCTGCTCTGCTCATGTAGAAGAGCAGATAGGAGAGCCCTGAAAATGAGGATGCTGTTTTATATAACTTGGAAGGCCATACCTTAAGTAATAGTAAGGCAATCAATGAATGATATGTCTTAACGAAGACAAATATCTGCTTGTTATCAGTGAATAGCCCTAGTTCATTCTGAAAAGTTGGAAGAATCTTATTTCATTGGTTTATGACTTATTTTTATATGTACCTGTTTTCCTGCAGTCATAGATAAAAAGTTTTCTGAAAATAATGACATAGGAAGGCTTCCCTACTATCTCCCTGTAGCAAAGATCCCTTTGCTAAACTACTTTGATGTTGTAATAATAGGTTGATAAGCTATTACTTTTAAAATGGAAGTTAAGTCTTGAGCCTCCTGTGAAACTCTCAGGAAGCCTAACATGGCATGTCCTACATTCTAGGTCATCCATCCATAAACTGGGTGGCTGGAAGGACAGGCCTAGAAATGGCTTTCTGGTCCCATGAGGTTCTGGGGGCCTGTATTGTTTGATGTGGCGTTTGGACCTTCTGAAGATCTTCTGGGCAGCTTGGCTTGAGCTTCCTTTTCTTTTTGGTTACTGATCACTTGAACCTGGACTGTCCTGATCTCAGTGCCCATGTCTTGCATGGCCAGTGTCCATTCTTGGCTGGGCAAGAGCTGCCATCCTAATTGTCTTGTTTCATTGTTTGTTCACGACTCTTCTGAGTATGCTCAGGTGATTGCAATCTTTGGCATGTCTTCTGTGTGTGCTTTAAGAGCATACTTGTGGCCACAGAGCAATTTGGTGATAGCGATCGTGTTGAATTAGAATTCTAGGATCAGTTTCTAGGTTCTGATCGTCTTTATACTTGCATGAACAATTTTGAAATATATTGCATACAGAATGTGAGTGGTCCCATCATGCAAACAAGTGTTACGACATTGTTGGAAAATAGGTTATGGATAGGTGCATCTATCCTGCCTCAGTCAGTTCTGGTAACTTTAAAGAAGAATCAGAATTTTGGTGAATTTCTGAAGCCATCCATATTGATCTGATAACAGCCAAAGCCCAGTTTCAAATGGATTTTAAGGTCAGCAAATATAGAGGAGTACTCAAGGCAATCTTACCTATCAGCTCTTGACATACTCTGTAATACACAAACACCTAAATCTTTGATTAGCCCTTTGGCTTTGGTTTGGTTTGGTTTATTTTCATCTTATCAGTGGTTATTTGCTTATTATATTCATATTATTTCATAAAATATATTTGTATCAATGCAACAAACATATGCCCATTCATTCATTTCATAGGTGTTTCTTTGGTCAGCACCTACTGTGAACCCAGCTACTTTTTTTTGAAGATGAAGAGTCTAGAAAATTAGGCAGAGTTAGGTTTTTATCATCACGGAATATAATATTATCCTAGTGGAAGTGACAAATGACAAGTAACAAAAGTGTCTGATTGCGGGGAGTAACAACTACCGGGACAATTAAGTAATATAAAGTGATGGAGAAGAAGGGGTAGGCTGGGCTCTTTCTGAGAAGGGTAGTCAAAAAGGAAGAGTTTGAGCAAACATCTTTGTGAAGGAGAAGACCCTGTAAGGATGTGCTGGTGAAGGGTGTTCTTAGGAGCAGCGGACACAGTCCTACAAAGGGACTACAAAGGCATATGTGGAACAATAGAGAGAGGGGTAGCAGATGCAATTGGAGTAGTAGGTTAGGGCTGGACCTTGGAGAGCTTGAGAGGTCATGCTGAGTCGTTTTCATGGATTCATTCTAAGTGAGATGGGAAGCCCAGTTAGAAGGTTAGCTCATGTGCCGGGACCACCCTGCAGGCCTACCGGGGTTTACCCCGGAGAGACATGGAATTCTTCTGTATAATCGCTTCCTCCCCACATCTTCACTTTTGATTGAAGCCAGTCACCTACCTGGGGCCTCTTGTATGAACTAAAGCCACCTCTGACCCAGATTTTCAGATTCATTCCTAGCATCACTCAGGCAGGCATATTTTAGGGATACCTCAAGGAGATTTCATCTTTAGTCTTGCCATGGCAACACCTTGCCCAAGCCGCTGGGATGCTCGTGGACCAAACCAGGCCCTTCGGATATTGTGACTACAACTCAGTCCTCATTCCAGGACCGTCTGGATGCTTGGCCACCCACCTAATGATTGTTGACACATCCTTGCAAGACATGCCTACTCTGGTTTCTTTCCAGACAGATCACGATTATTCTATAAAGAATGGCAAGGGCCCAGCCTTCTGGGGTAGGATCCTTGGTTTAAGCCTCCAACAAGGATTCTAGCTGTAAACAATAGCACCCAGTTTTTTATCTATCTAGATTTGGTCGTTTTGTTTTGGAATCCACATCACCTGACATGACCTGTTTGCATATTGGCCCTGTTAGTGTTCACACTTATTTCAGCCCTCTTTTTATCTTAAGTGGTTTTTAGGTTATGAGATCCAAATTTAGACTTGGTGATAACACTTGGCTTCCAGTGGACTGGCACTGAGTGGAAGTCTGTATGTTTTAGGAAGTACAGTATTAGTTCATTTTAATCCTTTAATCTTCCCGTATGCCAGATACTTGTCTGCTCTAACACCTACATTTAGAGCATTTTTTCTGTGACATTTAAAAGCTATACTGGAAACATATGGCACCAATCAGGTAGAGTGAGTTAGCTTTGACTTTTATTGCTTTTTTCGTTTTTTAACTGGTTTTTACCTACTTCCTGGAAAATGTTGGCAGAGTTCACTTTTAATGATGTTTTTGATATGCCATTTGCTTTTAGGTGTTAATTCTGTGATCATTCTTGTTTTGAGCTACTCTGGACAGCTGGCTCTGGTGGTTTCATGGGGACACGCTCGTGGGTTGATGATACCCTAAATATGTGCACAGCAGGGGGAGAGTGATCTTCATTATCTGAGGTCCTGCAATTGTGAGGATTTAGTAGGGAAGTAGGTGCTATAACCATATTCACTAATGAACTAACCACTTCTATAATCTCTCCTTGCTTATTATCTTTCGATACTTACTACTAGGGACTGCTCCTCCCTCCATTTCATTCAACATTGAAAAATGTACATTTTGCAAAAGATGCAGGATTTCATAAATCCGGTGAACATGATGTTGAAGAATTGCTGGGATTCCCAAGTAGCCCATGCCTAGTATAGATCTAGCAGATGAAGATGAGTCAACTGTTGAAGAAACAAATCAAAAACGATGACTCCTGAGGCTGCTGGGTGGCTCAGTTGGTTGAGTGGCCACCTCCTGATTTCAGCTCAGGTCATGATCTCAGTCTCAGGGTTGTGAGATCGAGCCCTGCCTCAGGCTCCCTGCGCAGCTCAGAGTCTGCTTGAGATTCTCTCCCTCTCCCTCTGCCCTTCCCCCTACTCATGTGCGCATTATCTCAAACAAATCTTTTTTTTCTTAAGATTTTATTTATTCATCCATGAGATACAGAGAGAGAGAGAGAGAGAGAGAGAGGCAGAGGGAGAAGCAGGCTCCATGCAGGGAGCCGGACGTGAAACTCGATCCCGGGTCTCCAGGATCAGGCCCTGGGCTGAAGGTGGCGCTAACCCGCTGAGGCACCCGGGCTGCCCCACAAATCTTAAGAAAAAAAAACAGAAACAAAGATGATGACTCCTTTAGGGAATGGCAAGGGGAAAGGGATAAAGATTTGAATAATTCTTTCTTTCTTTTTTTAAAGATTTATATATTTAAAGATTTGAATATTTCTATAGTTATGATCTTTTTTATGATTTTCCTATGAAAACCAAATAACTCAAAGATGAATTATGCAGGAAAGTATTCCAGAAAGTGAACACTTTGATCACACTTTTACATTCTAAGACTCTGCCAGTAGATGCAACTGACTTATATTTTGTTAAATATAGGTAAAATAGCTTGTCCCATATATTTTAGCTTTAATATTTTTTTAGCTTTAATATTTATAGTATTTTAGTTTTCTGATATAAAATTCCATCAAATGCTTTTTACTATAAAAATGGGCTCCCTCTTTTAGGTGGATTTTACTTTTTTTTTTTTTTTTTTTTTATTTATTCATGATAGGCACACAGTGAGAGAGAGAGAGGCAGAGACACAGGCAGAGGGAGAAGCAGGCTCCATGCACCGGGAGCCTGACGTGGGATTCGATCCCGGATCTCCAGGATCGCGCCCTGGGCCAAAGGCAGGCGCCAAACCGCTGCGCCACCCAGGGATCCCTAGGATTTTACTTTTTTAAATGGACTTTTTCTGGTGCCAGTTACATTCAGCTGATAAAGACATTCTTGTATTTCTTTTACGCATGTGACATAAGAGAGTCATGGGAGCCCTTCCCTTTTCCTACTTAAATTCTGCAAAATAGAACTTGGAGTTTTTCAATGTTGGGTAGGCAGGTAGTAGAACCCCAGGGATACTACACTCTTGTGAGCCCAAGAAAGACCATTCATTAGTACTCATGGGTTGTTTTTAAAAACTCATTGGAGCAGAATGATGCTAAACAACTTTTTATAGAAAACACCAATAAGTTGTCAATCCTACAGGGTCCAAATAAAAATTCTTCCTGGCCCTTCCAGCTGGATGTGGATCATCCTGAAGACGTCCCCAATTAGAAAGGACCCTTTAAAGAAGTTTGTCTGACAACAAACAGCCGTTCATGAAAAGCTTGCTACTTGCTAGTCAATAAAATTTTAAATTTTAAGGCTATTATGTCATGTCTAATTCACATTTCAGCTCATGTGTGTATGTCCTGAAGGAGGTAAGTTAGAGGAGATTTTTTTTTTTTCTTCCTAAGAAAGGAGTATGAATCAATAGTGTGAAGTCAGGCTAGATAGGGATATAATCCAAGAGGAGGGGAATGAAAATATAAACAGATTTTCTTGGCTCTGAAGGGAATTACCAAGAAACCAAGTTTGTTTGGTAGAGTTCTAAGCACTGTATTGATGGCGTTCCTATAACCACCACTTCAGTGTGATTATGTGCTGTTATGTCTTCAGGGAGCACTTAGTGTCCCGTAGAAAAAAAACAGTTAGGCAGCTGACCAGTTTCTGATATGCTCACACATAAATAAGCATTAAGACCTTAAGACTGCAACACAAAGGATAAATTGTGATACCATTTTGTACAGAGATGATGCTGCAGATGGCCACCATGATCTTCTGGATTCATCACATTACCCTCAATTATTCTTTCTCTTTTTCCTGGCCTTCATGTTTCAGGCTTATGGAGTACTTTTCCAGAGCAATTTAAAAACCTGTATTTTAAAATCTGATTCTTGGGCACCTGGCTGGCTCGGTTGGTTCAGCATCTGCCTTCAGCTCAGGTCATGATCCCGGGGTCCTGCGATGGAGCCCCGAGTGAGGCTCCCTGCTCAGCTCCTTCTGCCCATCACTCTGTGTGCATGTGTGCTTTCTCTCTCTCTCTCACACAAATAAATAAAACCTTAAAATAAAATCCAATTTTTTCGCATTCTTTTGGTGATTCTTCATTACTGCCAAACAAACATACTTTTATTAGTGAAGTGAAAGCAAAGGCAAAATATTGTTTAGAAAATCTAGATTTCTCTCTATAGAAATCATAAAATTTATTTTCAGATGGAATAGAAATGATATTGGATTATGTGCTGTTAAAGTTTATCCATACTCTCTATCTTTCATCATTTGGCATGAACTACAGTTATGAATAGGGATTTTCATTTTATTGCTATTTGAAGTTCATTTACTGTGAAACATTGATACAAATGTGTTTTGAAGCCCTGATGACTAAGTGATCGGCCTAAAGATTATCATATGAAATAGGACATATTAATGCCCTGAGACTCCTTGTTGGTATTGACAACAACAACAAAAAAACAGTAGCGTGGGTATTGCTCAAGAGAAATTTGATTCAAACGTCAACGTTTTTGTGAATGGAGGATTTATGTAGGGTCATTTTTTATGGCATTTGAAGTTGATCTGGAATTATTGGGAAGATAATGGATAATTCCAGATGGAGTGAAACTTGACTTATATCGTAGAAACCCAGACAGACCACAAAAGTCTTGATACCTTGGCCATTAGAAATCAAATGCACTATGATCTAATATTTTGGATTGCTGGTACTAGAGAAGAAGAAAGCTATTTCTCTTGCTGTTTTACTTTTGGGAAGCAGATGGCATCTTTTTTAAAAATACCCTTGAAATTCAAGCTCTCTGGATTGCTCATTTCATTTTCACGTTGGCATTCAAGGGGGTAACCACGGGGATCTGAGATGTGGCACCTATGGCACTTCTTGTGGATTTTGTTTGTAATATTTTTGTCAGAAATGTGGATAGCAGCCTTCCAGAGAGCCTTAATGCAGGACTCTCAGTCTTGACTAATTTCAGGACCAAAGAAACCACACCATGGTATAAAAAGAAAAACCCCAAAAATGTAGCAATTTGAATAAAAAGTAACCCAAAATAGGATGGTATGGGAAATGTCTAGGGAATGACGAGTTAAAACTAACAAGACCCTCCAGTGCAAGGCTGGCAGCCATGCATTCTCTCCACTTACTGTATTTCTTACGCTAGCCATTTTCCCCCCCTTGCCTTCGGGGGTGTTGTCTCTTTTCCTTTTGGCTTTCCATCCAGAAAATTACTGTACATTCTTTACTATGAAAGCATTTAAGGCACCTGGGTGGCTCAGTGGTTGAGCATCTGCTTTTGGTTCAGGATGTGATCCCAGGGTTCTGGGATCGAGTCCCACGTCGGGCTCCCTGCATGGAGCCTGCTTCTCCCTCTGCCTGTGTCTCTGCCTCTCTCTCTCTCTCTCTGTCTCATGAATAAATAAATAAAATCTTAAAAAAAATAAAAAGAGCATTTAAAAGAAGAAGGCCTGCTGGGTGGCTCAGGCAGTTCAGCGTCTGACTCTTGATTTTGGCTCAGGTCATGATCTCAGGCTCTTGAGATGGAGCCCCCCATTGGGCTCCCTGCTCAGCAGGGAGTCTGCTTGAGATTCTCTCTCTTCCTCTGTCTCTCCCCCCACTAGCTCACTCTGTCTTTCTCTAAACCAATAAATAAATCCTCCCAAATAAAAAAGCATCTCAAAGAAGGTAATGACACAGAGTGTTCTAAGTTTGTCTTGTTCTCTTCTGGGTGATCACAATAGTACTATCATATTTTGTAACAATAACAAATACATATTTATCCTTGGCAGACTGCTCATTAGCTATTTCTTGCCCGATTCCTTGCCTTTTCTAGAAAGGTGTTTATACTCGTCGGGTTGTTACTCTGAGCTGATTTGGGTTTTATGGGTAGTCCTCTTTGTATTTTCCTTCCTGATTTACAGTAAAATATGTAATTCTACTTTACACTAGAATAGAAATTGATGAACTAGAGCCTGTGGGCTAAAATCTGGCTGTCATTTGTCTCTTATAGTTTGATGGGGATGCAGCCACCCTATTTCCTTATGTATTGTCTGGCTGCTTTTGAGCTCTAAGAGCAGAAGTGAGTTGTTTCAATAGAGCTTGTAGGTAGAGATGGTCGGTAAAACTTATACTGTGGTTGCTCTTTAGCCATTTTGTGTATTTCTATGGTCTCCTGTTTTAGACGTTTGTACCACAGGAGGCATGACTTATGTGTCTTTAATGTGACATCTGTAATGACTTTCCAAAGAATCCCGGACCATGGTTCCAAGTCAGGATGCCACATTCAAATGGTGATAGTGCCTATTTATGGTCACTAAGAACAAGATTTTTAAAAACTTAACTAAGTGAATAAACCATACCAAATTTGAATGTGTCGTTTCTGGAAAGTAATGATTGCCAGTTGTTGAAAGAAAGAGAACTTTAGGGAGGCTTCTAGTTTGTATTTAGAGTGCTTCTGTAGTGAGCAAGGCCTGGCTAAATAGAGGGCTAACCGTCCCACCCTTTGTATTGATTAATCATCTGAGTCCTGTTTTACATGCTTCTTGGATAATCAGGATGAAGTCCTTGGGTGATCCAGTACAGGGATCTTTGCTAAAATTAATGAGAAACTTTAATTTTCCTTTAGTTTGTGACAAAGTAATGGCACTAGGCAACCTCTCTTCATAACCCTGCTTTCTGCTCTGTCATAATTTCTAGATTACACTCATGAAACAGATATTCAAGATTAAAGATTCACAGTTTGTAGTTTCATCAGGTTAGACAACGCTTCCTTGGGCAGATTCCTTGGGTTTGGAGAGTTTCAGGTTTATCGGAATACTTATAAAATCTTAGTTCAACTGTTAGGACCTGTATCGTCACAGTTCGGATTCTTTGTGGGAAGAAGGCTCTTAGAAGCCTCAACCAGCCTGTGTTCAGTATAAGGTTTGATAAGAAGCAAAAACTTCATCACTGTGAGTGACAGTTGACCAGTGTGGGGAAGGTGGTGGTGAAGAACTACATAGGAAAGTATCAGGGATAAGATGGATAATTTCCAGCCTTTTTGGAGGCAGAGCCCTTGGTAACTGGTTTAGAATGACTTAATAAACTAAGAACCTCCGGCTTGTGTCTGGTGCCATTCACAGGACCGTTTTCACACCACAGTGTAAGTAGCGCCCCCTATAGTTGTACTCTCCTAACTTCAGTTACAACAAAAGCCAAATTAATGCCAAAACACATTCCAAAGCCATTATGTTGTTGTTTTAGTTGCATTACCTGGAGAGTTGGGTTTTATTGCCCTGCTTTTGCTCATTAAAACTGAGAGTTAAGGGGCCCTCCGTTAAGCGTTGGACTCAGTTTCGGCTCAGGTCACCATCTCATGGGGTCCTGGGATCAAGCCCTTCGTGGGGCTCTGCACTCAGTGGGGAGCCTGCTTGCAAGATTCTCTCCCTCTGCCCCTCCCCCACTTCATGCTCTCTCTGGCTCTAAAATAAATAAGTAAATCTTTAAAAATAAATCAGTAAAATAAAACTGAAGGTTGAGGATGGGAGTTGCCTGTAGGCTCAAACTCCTGCTAGTTAGGTGGTATAGCTTGCTGCAGGACTCAGCTTGATTCTAAGTATAACTTCGCATCCTGAGCCAGCAGTGAAACCTAGAAGTATTGGTTTTCAGGGAAGCGGTGTAGAAAACCTCAGCAATTCCTGCCTCTCTGCCGAAACGCACATGTGTGAGTCTGCTGCTCTGAGGAGGGCCGGGCTGCAAGGTGAGGACTCGCAGGGCTGCTGTCACCAGGTCGGCCTCAGCGTTCTGCATCTTTGCTCCCAAGGCATCTAGGGGTAGTAGAAGACCTCACCTTGGGCTTCTGGTAGCTTCGATGGCAAGTTTTCAAGCTTCGTTCTTGCAACATCTATTCACCAAGGAATTATTTGCTGTCTGATAAAAGTACAGAATTTAATTTAAAAAAATACCAACTCTTTTTTTTTTTTTTGGTTGTTGTCATTGTTGTTAGCTTCATCCAAAATGGGAAGTAGAGGGTGCTGGAGGGATTAATCATTTAGCCAGTGTCTGCAGGCACATGAGTGGGTTCCTTCCTACGTGCCCAGATCTCTACCAGCTGTGTACTTGTTCATCTTTCACAGGGGTGAGGGTTTTCCTTTGACGTAGAGACATTCCAGATGGACAAGAGTGTAAATGCCAGGTTACATTTTTAGGGGCTTACTAATGGAGCCACAGCAGATTAAGAGGGGGGAAAAAAGTATGACTGCATTTATTTGTAGGGAAGTGTGGACTGAACACCGTTAGATTGGCTATTCAGGAGATCCTCTTTTATTGACATTTTATAAACTCATCAGGTATTTTCAGCTCTCTCCAGGGAACAGAAAGTAGATTCTTAGTGTCACCTTTTCTTGAAAGAATATTTCAGGCAACCTTTTAGGAAAGGCACTTATTGAATCTTGGTTTTAAAATTAATTGTTAATCTTGTCTCAGGGCAAAAGACAACAATGCAAGGGGGAAAAAAAAACCCACACATTTAATTTGTGTGCATAAATTAAAAGACTTGTTTGAAGGGTGGGCTTATTCTGTGAATGACTTTTCTTTCTCATCCAAGCCTGTGGACACGTTCTAACAGCAAGAGGTCAAAGCATTTCAGTGCATTTTCATGGTTTCGCTATTCATGGCACTCGTGCCAGATTTACATTTTATTGAGTTATCGCTAGTGTTAAAGAAAGTGCCATGTTTTAAAGGACAGTCAAAAAATGGATTTTGTTTGCCTTTGCCTGATTTTTGAAAAAAGAGTTTCTGTGTTGCTTTCATTCAGTTTTTAAATACATTTGAAAATGTAGATCTGCTTTGATCATAATAGTCCTTTTCTGCTTGCATCATGTCATTCAGCCTTGGTGAGGAAATAAATTTCACTGCACATCAACATTTTACTATATTATAGGAAGTGCTACAGAGTTTTGGAATGTGACTTGCTTCAGCTGCTGTTGGTGGTTAATGGTTCAGGACATTTGCCAGCTGCCATGGTTTGCTGGCTATGTCAAAACCTTTGTAACTTCAGACCCAAGAGCCCAGTAGTTATTTGTCTCTTTATTAAACGCAGGTGCCATGTTTAGAAGTTCCTTTGCTCCAGACCTCCATAAAAGTTTTCTCTGGACAAAATATTTTGCTTTGTAGAAAGAACTTTTTCCATTTACCAACATGGCATTGTAAAAATACGGCAACTTTATCTCACATTTATAAATAAGCATTTGGATTTGGCTTTCAAAACCACATGGATGCCTAATGAATATTACTTGCTAGTTGTGACTTTTATTTGTGCTTTGAGCCTTGTGTAATATTTTTTCCCCCTGAAACAGGCAATTTTGGGTATTAGGGCTTATTTTTTCATTATCCCCCATTGGGCCTCGATGAGTCATATTCTGGGCACAAACAAGTGAATGTATAATTGCAGAGCCTCTCTTATTCCACAGTTACTGGATAAAATAATTTGCAATGTGCACTGACTGTCTTTGTTAGAGGAATTTGCAAAAACGACTTCCAGACAATCCCCGTATCTATCTGTAGTTTCAAAAATTCCATATCCTGGGATGTTTTAAGAATCTTGGATTGTGTCGTATCTGGCTAATTATGGGGTTGTTCTCATTTGTGTCTCATCATTGAAGGTCATCTCTTCCCTGCCACCTTTTCCTTTTTACTCCCTATAAACATCATGTTCTTTGTTTCCTTTCCATATTTCTGGCTGTATATGATCTATACACATAGAGATATTTTAGAAAATATGTAAATCATTACAGACTTTTGGAGAGGAAGAAAGGGATGCAAGTAATAATCTGCTGCATTGTGATTATTTCTGTATTACAGCAGAGTTTAACCCCATATGGTAAAACTTCTACTGCTCAAGTCTAAATATTCACAGACATTCAAGCGTCACATGTTCCCAGTATCCATAGCTATATACTGAGAAAATATTTAGGCTAACAGAAAAGATAGCATTCTGTTTCATATTTTGAAAAAGTACAGCATTTTCATTTATGATGTTTTTTGTAACTTTAAAGTATTCATTGTGTGTTTTGGTCATGGTGGCAGGACTAATGGTAGAGCTGGTTTTCCTAGCAATGTAAAATAGTTTTACATTTGTCTATGCTTCTCAAGTGGTATTTAAAAAGTATTTCTGTAGTAATAAACCATTTCACTTCTATGACGTCCATCCTCTAGTGCCATGAAAAGAAAAATAAAACCGCTTTCATACATGAGCCCTGAAAACTGAAGAATGGTTTTCTGAATTCAGATTGAGTCTGAATAATGAGGGGACGAAGCTGGCTATCTCCACTTTTCATTTCTCTCCCTACCCATAAATAAATAAACAAACAAATAAATCCATTTTCCTTCAAATCTGAGCAGCCAGCAATTCTTTTTGACATATAAATTGTATGCCAAATGTATTGATACATTAACATCTTATGGACTACAAAACATATTAGGTATTTAAGAATTAAAAATCAGGGATGCCTGGGTGGCTTAGCCGTTGGGCGCCTGCCTTCCGCTCAGGTGGTGATCCCGGGATCCAGGATCAAGTTGTGCATCGGGCTCCCTGTGAGGAGCCTGCTTCTCCCTCCGCCTATGTCTCTGCCTCTCTCAGCCAGTATCTCTCATGAATGAATAAATAAATCTTTAAAAAAAAAGAATTAAAAATCAAATACAGTATTCACAAAGTCTATTTTTGTGTGTGTTTAGTTTTTATCAACTTTTCCATCCTAAAATTACTTATGTTTATACATACGTGTATTTTGCCCAGGATTTTATCAGAATGCTTTTTGACTGGCCAAGTTCAGGGGGAAATGACTTGGGGAGAAAACTTCTGCTGTCTTTCCCAAAGTGTGCTTCACAAGATGTTGGGAGTTGTTAGTATGAAATAAGATCTATGTGTTTTCTGATCATAAGTTTGGGAAACATGGGGTTTGACAAAATGCAAAGGCTCTACTGTCAAGTGGGAGATATTTTTCCTAAAGGTCATTGGCCACAGAACCTTCTTTCTCATGGAGCTCATGTGTTAGAGAACATGTTTGGTCCTGCCAGCTTACGGCCTGCCCAGAACTGGGTCTATAGGAGTGCACAAATTTGGGGGCACCACCCATGGAAGCTTCTTACTTTGTTATATTACAGGTTCCCCCAAATGTCGGTATGACTTGGAGTCATTGTCATGACCCATTAATTGTAGGGCTTTATAAGTAGACTAATATATTTGTGCTTCTTACATGTGCCCTTCATCATTGAGAGTAAGTACACAGGCATTTCTTGGGGGCTTTACGTATCTATATGGCTGCCTTCTCAGAAACCCATTAAGGAAAGGAGGAATCATTATATTTTAAAGGAGACAATTAAGGGGCTTCCCTATAATTCTGTCCCCATTGTGTGTGGTCTGGACCATCGCATTTGAATTCACACTGCTCATCGGTGAGGGTGTAATTGATCGATAGGTCAACGAATTTCTAAAATTATCTCCTCTACATGTATTTTCAAGGCAAAATATATTGGTTCTGTGTATTCATCCTCAAAACCCTTCAGATGTGTGTTAACACTTAGAGCTTTGGATGTCAAGACATTGGCTTCTAGTCGTATGGTTAACACAAACAGTGCCTGGTAACTTTTGGGCGATGGATTCACTGACAGGAGGCATATCCAGGGCTGTTTCACCACCTTCCGTGGAGCATATGTTTTGATTCAGTGAGGTCACTGATGCTAGATTTTAACATCAGAATCTTCTCAGTGAGATGAAATTGGTGATTCACCTTGGCTCGTACCTCAGACATGTGGGTATAGGATAAATGCTTTCTTAATGGTAGTTCAGGGCAGCCAATTCTTTGATCTGCCTGAACTTATTGGCTCTCTTACCATTGATATTAATTGGCTGCTCCTGATGGAAGTGAGTTTGCATCCCAATTTTAAAGATACTTAAAATGAATTCTCTCCCCTTCTGTGGACGATTGAAAGTAAACGCATTGAGGTCTGTTGATGGACATTGTGTTCTCAAGAGTTTTTTGCCAACTGCCGATCTCTGGAAAATGTAACATATTGTTAGAGATTTGGGACACCTGGGTGGCTCAGTGGTTGAGCGTCTGCCTTTGGCTCAGGTCTCTGACTATGGTCTTTGCCTCTCTTTCTGTGTCTCTCATGAATAAATAAATAAAATCTTTTTGTTGTTGTTTTTTAAAAGAATATCAGAGTTTTGACTTCTCCCTCCCTGCTCCTCTTTCACCTATAAGATGTTGGGACCGGGAGATCCATGCTTTTCGGGTTAGCTTTTTGGTGGCATTCGTGCTGTGATGCTCGAAGGCAAGGATTTAAAAACAGGTTGTTGGGACGTGGCCACTCTGTTTTCTAAGCCTGAGTACCAGTGATAAGGCTGATAAGTATTTATGGGTGGCACTAAGGGATAGGGAGAAGCTATTAAGGGAAAGTTAAAAAAAAAAAAAAAGTTGGGAGGAGGAGGGAGGGAACCAAGGGATGAAGGAGTCGAGTGTCTGCAGTATTGGCATCCACGGTCACCACTGAAGTTCAATTTTGGATTGTTTTGATTTGTTAAGCCACTTGTATCCCACGCCATGTAATAGGGAATATACACTCGAGCTAGATGCCATTTTAAAAGGTTACATATATATTTTAGAGTTTTCTGTAGACAGAGATAATTAACACAATTACAGCCCTCCGCTTGAGCCATTGAGATCAGTTGCTGCCAACTAGAATAATGACACTGAGGCTCTGTTTATATGTAAACTGTGTAATATCTTAAAGCTCACGTCATTGTTTTTCTCTTCTCAAGTACAGCATGTTTTGATCTACATAGGGAATATTTTTAAAAAGTGGATGTCTAAGAATGTAAACAGTTGGAAAGGGAGATGCAGCTGTTTATGATTTACTTTTTAATCTTCTGTTC
This sequence comes from Canis lupus familiaris, assembly GCF_011100685.1. Lineage (NCBI taxonomy): Eukaryota > Metazoa > Chordata > Mammalia > Carnivora > Canidae > Canis > Canis lupus. Next base: position 39,845,857 of record NC_049246.1, on the reverse strand, counting down.
TTTGGTGGCTTCTAATGTCAAAGGACTTTTCTTTACATATTATAGTGTATGGGTTATGACGATAAGTATGCTCTTTCTGGGTTTTATTTTGGCTTTCTAAATAAAGGACGGAAGGACCGACCGAAGGAAAAGTAGTGGGATAAAAATATCCCCCCGCAGACTGGATCCTGCCCTGGAAGCAATGGGCCAGAAGAGCCTACGGTCTTAGAGTGGAAAGGGTTTCTCTTTTATGGGGCCAATAAATGTCAGGCCTTGTGCTTTACCTTTCGGCTCTGTTTGTGTGTGTTTGTCAGAATCTATTAGTCACACCCAGTTGCTTGCGTCTACCGCTGTCTAGACTCTTCGAGAAATGAGCGATTTCGTATTTAGTGTTTTTACAGGAGGGCACATAATAAGGGATGGGTGTGCTTCTGTGATGGCAATCTCTTTTGCAGACTGTTTTCCAGGAGTGGAGGTGGTTCTGGTATCCAGGTGCCTATTGTGTGAAATGGTGTTTTCGCTGATTTTGGTTTAGATTTATCAGAATGGCATTTCACTATGTAATTTCTCATTACCCGTTGTAAACAACGAAGGTCACCCCCATTTCCTGTTATAAAAATAACTTTGTATATTCCGGTGGACTGTGTTTAGATGAGAGGTTTGCCAGTATTTCCACCCATGCTTTTTCTAGCATTGTCTATAAATGTGTGGTCACGAGCAGGGATTTTGAATTCTAGTGGCCCCGTTTACTGGCTTTGAGATCTTGAGGAATTTACTCTCTGTTCCAAACCTCAGTTTCTCAGTTTTAAGACAGGAATAGTAATACAATCTCAGGATGGCCATGAGGATTAGATGAAATAATGCACATTCAAACTCATAACATATAGTGGTTGGCGTGGAGCAAAAGTTGGCTATCTTGCTAGTGGGGACTGTGTGTGTGTGTGTGTGTGTGTGTGTGTGTGTGTGTGCGTGCGAGAGAGAGAGAGAGAGAGAGAGAGAGAGACGTGTTTACATATAACATCCTCATCCCACGAGTGCTTTGCTCAAATATTCAGGGAGGGAGGTGGACACAAGAGAAATTTGAAAACTATTATAATCAATATAAAAGTCACTTTATATGTGTAGTCATATTTAATTTGTAGTATTAAAAAATAGATTGAGCTTTTTAAAGAAAATATTTATTAAAAGAGGAATAATACTATTAAAAGGTTAACAAATCCCTACTTATAAATGTAAGGGAAACCACAAAAACTTAAGAGCCTATTTTTCTTTGCCTAAAATTACTCTTTTTAAAAGAGATTTATTTATTTGAGAGAGGAGGGGAAGGGCAGAGAAAGAGGGAGGGAGACTCTCAAGCCGACTCGGTGCTGAGCACTGAGCCCGAGGCTGGGCTCGATCTCATGACTCTGAGATCATGACCTGAGCTGAAACCAAGATTTGGATGCTTAACTGACTGAGCCACTCAGGCACCGCTAAAATCATTCTTAATCTAAGTCATATGGACATATGTGTGTGTGTGCATCTGATTTTCTTATATAGACATTTTTATATCTATAGATGGTTCTTCATTGAGTACCGATTATGTATGAAACACAATGATAAGTCAGGTGGGGTTGGAGGTGACAACCCTACCTGAGAGTGAGCCCCTCATTAGGCTCCAACACAGTGTCTGCTTGTCCCTCTCCCTCTGCTCCTCCTTGCCCCCCTCCCCCACTTGCACACGGTCTTTTTCTCTCTTTCTCTCAAATGAATAAATAAATACAATCTTAAAGTTTGGGGTGCTTTAGAATTGCTAAGGAGAATCCATTTTAAATCACGGATCAACTATTAAAATTATAACCTTAGAGCAAAACAAGAAGTACCTTCAATACCCAGTGATAAAAACAGTGGGACAATATCCCTTATTGATGACGAGTGTCCTCGTCAGGGTTTTACTGACACCATGTTTTGAGGTGCTCCTCTCTGCCAGCACCCCAGCAGTATTGCAAAGAGCAAGGAGCTTCCTCGTCCTTTGAATTCCTGTTTCCCCAGCCCCCTCCCTTGGCTTCTTGCTACTGAATGAGACGAATTAATTGTTCTATAATTATTTCATTGTCGGGGTCTGTGCCACATGCTTTACAGTCACCATCTCATTTAACCCTCACAACAACCCGATGAGCTAAGTAGGCACTTTTATCACCATTTTACCAGGAACAACAGCTCAGCGATGTTGCTCAAGGGCCTGAGTGCTGGGGGCGGGGGGTGCTAGGGTCTTACCACCATCAGGCAGCCACAAAGGGTAAGTGCCTTGCAGACAGTTTCCATTCCTGCTGGATCCCATAACCGTTGATGAAATGTATTTTCATTCTGTCCCCACTGGTTAGGAAAAATAACTCACGTGAATCGCATAGCATGCGAATTGCACTACCCAGCCGTGGTTTTAGAATGAGCTCTTGGGGAGTATCTCTGGCCACCCCATTTTCCTTCCATTTCCTAAAGCCATTAGAAACCTACGCTTGCCTTGTTCGGGCTTCTCTTCCAGACCAGTAAAGCTGCACCTCCTGGTCAGAGCACTGAGTCAGGCCCGGTGAATGAAATTGCTATCAAAGAATGAAGACTTTGGGGCGCCTGGGTGGCTCAGTCGGTGAAGCATCTGCCTTTGGCTCAGGTCATGATCCCAGGGTCTTGGGATCAAGCCCCGCATTGGGCTCCTTGCTTAGCTGGGAGCCTGCTTCTCTTTCTCCCTCTGTCTGCTCCTCCCCCTGCTTGTGCACTGGCTCGCTCTGTCAAATAAATACATAAATCTTTAAAAAGAAATAATGAAGACCTTTGCACTGCTGTAAAACTTCATTGATGTAGAAACAGAACCTTGTAATAACTAACTTGCTAATAAGTTGTACTGAAGGGCCTGCTCTTGCCTTTTAGAAATCAGACCAGTTCACTACCATCCATTGATGTGAATGGAAGTTACTAGAACCCACAGAGCATCCCTCTGTGCTTAATTTGTAGTCTTTCCCACATTTTGATACCTTTGAGCATTATGGTTTTGGGCTTCCCCAGATGCAAAAAGTGCTGCTTCTGGATCTTCCCCTGCATGCATCCTGTGGTTCTGGAGATGAGATACCTGCGCACAGAGTCATCCCTTTTCCACCAAAACATTATGGAGGATAAATTAAGGTGCAATGGAAAAATGGGAGCCTCTTTGATATTGGTACTTTCGATGCTTCAAAGTTGAGAGTGTTGTAGATTGCTATTATCATTTAATTGTTGATGTTGATTCTACTCTTCGAGATGAGATCTGAGTTGGCAATTTGGGGACTTTTACCACCTGCTGGTCCCCTCAAATAATAAAGACAGGGAGTTAAGAACTAACCTCTGGTTTGTGCCTTGAGGTTTATTTAGTAAAAGACACTGGAGGGCGGGGTGTTAGGCGGTCCATGTTCCTTTGAGTTGTGCCGAATGCTTGTTTATTTGGGTTCCATCATCTGTGAGCTAACGCACATGGCCCCACTCCCTTCCTCTTGACCGGGACCTCTAGACATCAAAGTAACCGGCATCCGTGTTTTAAAGCGATAGAAATGTACTGGATCCCAGTTTCCAGCCCTCTTTTCCCAGTCCAGCTGTCTTGAGTCTCCCGTGGCCTGAACACTAAGCAGGTAAAGACCTATCAGTGCTGTCTCAGTATTGGGGTCTTTCCCAGTGTCGTCTTTGTAGTCATCCAGATGTTTGTTTTTTCAGGAGCCCTGAGACAGAGGTTTCTCATTCTTGTCCAGTTAACTCTTTTAGAACCTTTCTGCCTGGAAATTTTTCTTTGCGTTTCAGTTCAAAAAAACTATGTAATTTAAGCTCATTTACCCTACTAAGCCTGAGAACAGATGGCTTATCACGTAGCCTTCCTTAACATCCCCCGTTAAGCCCTCTTATTATTCCTTTACTGAAATTAAATAGAAATCTCAACTTTTCTTCAGGGTTCTTTACTCCTTTGCTCCTCAGAGTGTGGTCCTCAGACCAGCAACACTGGGGTCCCTTGGTGGCAGGCTAGACATGCAGAATCGTGGGCCCTACCACAAACCTCAAGAATCACAATGTGCATTTTAACCAAACCCCCAAGAGATCCTAAGCACATTCAAGTTTGAGAAGCTCTGCTTTATTTTATCCCTTCATAGCTTAGTTATTATTTCCTCTGTACTTTTCTCTAGCATGCCTGAAGCATAGAGACCAATGGTCTTGTAATAAGAGCAAAAACCTAATACTTATCTGACTCAAATCCCTATTAATGTAATACCTATGATATTATAATAATTTTGAACTAAATTGATGTGTATTTTTCATTTATAATAAATTGGTAGTCTTCAGAGACTTTGGGGGGGTCTTTTTTTGCTATATGTTTGCCCCTTTTACCTACTCCTACTGGACGTCTCCATTGTATAGCTGAACGACTTTGCTAAGAATCTGGCTTTGCATTTATATTGGGTACCACCTTGTTTTTCCTCTTTGGGGGATTTTTTTAGGGGGGTCTTTTCTTTTCTGTATAATTGGGCTATTAAGATTTTAATGACTCATGACTAGAAAGAGTACTGTTGGAGGTGAGAAGACCCCAAATCTTACCTCAGTGCTGCTCTTCACCAGTTTCATGGGCTCATGATTCTAACTCTTAACAATAACCATATGATCTGGGAAGTCCCCGTAATACCGGGTATAGAACTACTTCGATTGTTCTGTTTGTATTAATCCAAGAACCCTGTCTACGATGACTTGGTCACACAGTGGAAGTCACCTGGTAAAAAGGGAATGGAGCCTCTAAAACAAAAGTTGGAATAATTACTCACATCCAGATGTATATTTTGGTTAGTCCTTATACTCCCCTTCCCACCAGGTTATTTCCTTATGTCATGGTTCTCAAGTCACCTTCCTGTTGATTCCTTCTAGCCATGCATTAAGAGGGGGACATTAGCAAGGATATGGCTGCTCTTAATCCTTGCACCTCCGTCTGGAAGCCTCTGGGAAGGCCTTTGTTTCTACTGGACGTTCTGTGGGGAGGATCCAGCATAAAGATATGTGTGAAGTCAGTGGCTGTGTTCAGAAGCTGTTTGGTGCTGCTGATGGTCGAGAGTGAGGAGAGCTCAGGGTGGAAGGACAGGAAGGAAGAGAGGCATATCTTAAGAATGAGATTTGACGTGGACGCTTACGCAGTCATGCTCTTCCTTATACTGTTCAGGAAGGAAAGTGGGAGTAACTAAACGAAGAGGTAGACCATTGCCCATTTGCAACATGGTTTTATGGGAAAAACATAAGGCAGTTTTTGAGCAGAATTAAGCAAAGTGCCTCATAGGGATGTAAATTCAATGTTAATTATAGCCTGTCGCTTTTGGGTAGTAATGGTGAAATTGTGTGGTTGGGTTTTACTCTGAAGGCATTGTGTCAGCTTCAGCCACAGTGTGGAAAGAATAGAAGCTATTGTTTTCTTTATGAACTTCAGCACCACAGTAGCTTCTGTGGCATTATTTCAGGAGGATATGTTCTTCTTACCATTACCTTCGGGTTCCATCGGAAAAGCTTCATACCTAACCACCTGGAAATCAACTTGTTCTTTCTGGTCACTGTTTAAGTCTTAGAATTTGTTTTTTTTTTTTTTTTTTTTTTTTTTTTTTTTAAGTCTTAGAATTTGGAACGCTGTGTACTCTCATCGATGATGGTCTATGTCCCCTGCCCCTCACCCAGCTCTTTTTCAAGCTTAAAGTTTCAGGGAAAACAGACCTGAAAAGTATCATCCTGGAAAGACATCCCAGAAACAGCAGCTGAAATTTCCATCTTTCTAACTTTGACTTTTTTTGTAATAAATCATCTTCCAAGGTATTTATCTCATAAAGTAAAAAAAAAAAAAAATCTCTAGGAAATACTATTCTGACTTGGGAGTCGCCTCTTAGCGAAGTTAGTGGATTTATTTTAAAAAGTTGACTAATTCTGGAACAGAAGGGACCTAATTCTTAACTTCCTTTTACTCCCAGTTATTTCAGGACAATGAGCGTGACTAATGGTCACAAATACCAAAAGGAAAGTTCTCTTCTTTCTCACCGAGTTTTACAAATGATTGTGAGGACTAGATATTTTCTCCATTTCGTTAAATTGTGGAGGCAAAGCAAGGTCAAGTGACTTGTCCAAGACCATCCACAAAGTACGGGCTCAGTTGGATGAGATACAAGCCTGGGCATGATACAGGGTATCTCCTCTTGGGGTCGATCTTTATGTCATGGTCATGGAGGTGGCGCAGCATCACACCTGCTAGTCTTCCCCAGGCTCTGTTGCTTTGGCCTCCACAGTGCCTGGTACTCTACCTTCTTTAGTCATTGCTTTTGCATTGCCCCCAGACATTCTTGTGTTCCTTTGGAGGAGGAACGTATGGAAACATGGGCCTGGGCTGGTTAATCAGATCAGCTGTCTTTTAGCGGAAGAGGGAGGGAATGGGATGCAGGTGAACTAAGCTTCCAGCAGTGATGAATTGGGAAAGGCTGAGAGCATGGACACACCCACTGGGATTCTGAAGTGTGGAGTCGTAAACAAAGCAAGGCCTTGGAACAGGAACGTACCTCTTCCCTCATTCTGTTCCATAGAACCGGTGTGGACCCCAGCAACGGGTAACAGGTGCATTTGGTGGCTTCGGCAACAGTTCTAGAGCATATGGTGTCTCAGCCTCAGAACTAATGACACAGTTCTTTGCTACTGGTGGCCATCCTGTGTGTTGTGGGAGGTTTCGTAGTCCTGGCCTCCACCCACTAGATGCCAACAGCTTCTCCCCACCTCATCCTAACCCCAGTTGTGACAACCAAGAATGTTTCCAGACTTTTCCAAATAGCTCTTGCAGGGAGAAATTATTCCTGCCCACCCAAACTGAGAACTAGAGATTTAGTGAAATGCTTGGAGGCTAGAAGGTCTCCGCAGAGAAAAGTGGTTTAGCCCCACGAGTATGTTTCAGGCAGAGTCCTGGCACACCAGTGGGCCTGAGGATCACCTTCACAGATCTCCCTTCTATCACCCCTGGGGCTGCGATCCCCTCAGGGTCACTGATACATTTTTTTTAAGAATAATTTTTTTTATTTGAAAGAGAGAGAGAGCACGTGCAGGTGGGCGGGGGGCGGGGGGGGGGAGGGAGGAGCAGAGGGAGAGGGAGAAACAGACTCTGTGCTGAGCATGGAGCCTGACGTGGGGCTCGATCCCACGATCCTGAGATCATGACCTGAGCCAGAATCAAGAGTCAGACGCTCACCAGACTGAGCCGCCCCTGATAAATACCCTTAATAAGGATCCTTTCAAGTTGCCACTACCTTGTAATTAAGAATTTGGCACCACTGTCCTCAGGAGGCCTCTGTTCAACCAGGCTCAGGACCTGATGCGGTTCAGTTCAGCTTGCTGTCGCAGGGAACGACTCAGCAGACGCTACTGAGACGCTACGCTCCAAATTAAAAAGCAAAAGGCCGAGATGTCAGATAATGGGGGAAAGCAAGAGGAACAAGAGCAAAGTGGAAGTGAGACTTGAGAGATGAAAGCAAAGGCCCACAAACTCTAGGGTCAGTGGGTTGAAAGGTCAGCCGCTCCTTGTCAACTGGAAGAATTTTGCCTCTTTATCCTGGACAATAGAGAAGTGTTTGCAGTCACTTAGAAATCTGCACCATTGTCTGCTTCAAAGACCTTTGAGATGCAAGCAATGTATACATTATCAATTATTTCAGATTATCTTTCCAGTTTTTCCTCCCTCCTCTTCCAGCTGCCAACCATTAGATGTGTGCATCTGGCAGCAATTTCGGTTTTTCGTCAAGTAAGTCAGGCAGCGTTGACTGGCTGTGTCACACTCCTGTTCAATTCCTTCAGATCAAGACTGGGGACAAGAATTTGGAAACAAAAGCCATCCATTTCCTCCCCCAACAATTAGAAACATGCTTCAGAACCTGGAAATAGTGCAGAAGAATCTCACTGAACATCCATTTAAGCCTATTCATGAGAATTCTTTGTGAATCCTTTCATGGAGCATTATAAGTCTTTTCATTAGACTTATAATGAAGTCTAGAAAGCCTGAAGCCCCAGCTTAGAAAGGGTGGGGGCTTCAGGCTTCTAATTTCTTCTGAGAAAGCACTAGAAGTGGGCTTTCAGCAGTGTTTCTGTAGATAGCATTAATTTAAGATCCGCTCAAAGATACGCTAATGCTATCTGTCCTAATATTTAACCTCTGCTGTTCCCCGTGTAGGTAGACAGGTCTTTGTCTAAAATCCTATCCGAGGGTCTTATTTTTAGCTTCACCACTATTACTTTTACCTTTTCTTTTTGTTCTGGCGCGTCCTCCATACCACCTCATGTCTCAAATAATTTTGTCTCCCTTCCCAAGCAAGACACATCCTGATCTTGGTTGGCTTCAGCCTCAACCCTTGGCTCTGGCATCTGGCCTGTGGACTCATTCTTGCTTGTTATTTCCACCAATGCATTTGTGGTTGGTGTGTGTTTTCAGGTATCAGGAGAAAATTGGAGAGCCAGGGATACCTAGTTCTTAATAAGAATTCTTCATTAAGAGCTAATGTTTGAGGGCTCATTGTGTGTCAGGCACTACGATGAGAACTTGAGAACTTTTCATGGATTATCTCATTTTACCTCAAGGGCTAACCCTGTGAAATGGGTACTGTTCTCCCCGTGTTACAAATGAACACATTGAGATTTAAGAGAGCAAATGACTTGCCCAAAATCACAGAAGAATGAGAGGAGATTATGTAAGTGGTCTTAGTTAGTCTCCTTTTAAATTTTAACTTGGAAATAAGTTTTGAGTTAAAATTGGTCAGTCTTTAAAAAGCATAACAGTGAGGTGCCTGGGTGGCTCAGTCAGTTAAGTGACTGCCTTTGGCTTGGGTCATGATCCCCGGGTCTTGGGGGTCAAGTCTCACATTGGGCTCCTTGCTCAACAGAGAGTCTGCTTCTCTCTTTCTCTCTCTGTCTCAAATAAATAAATAAATGCATAACAGCCATGTGTTAGGAACCTCCTCTTCCTCAAAGTGACCTTTTTTTTTTTCTTAAAGATTTTATTTGTTTATTCATGAGAGACACAGAGAAAGAGTCAGAGACATAGGCAGAGGGAGAAGCAGGCTCCCTGCGGGGAGCCCATGCAGGATTTGATCCCAGGACCCTGGGATCATGACCTGAGCCAAAGACAGATGCTCAACCACTGAGCCACCCAGGTGCCCCTCAAAGTAACCTTTTTTGGAATGAATTCCCTAAATTACATTTTAGGATTCAGAATTCCATACAGGATACTCCTCAGGTAGTGGCAACTCAAGGAAAGCACACTCTTGGTTGCATTACTTTATTGCAAGCAGTGTTACAACTTCTCCTGAACATAATCCAGTTACATAGAGGTCCCACCTGGGGCCTTCTGTAGCCTAGGGTGGATGGGACAGTTTTTTCCATCCTTTGAACATTGACTTTTAAGACTAGCTTTCATAACTCAGAAACCTTTATGACTTGCATTTCTTTAACAAGAATTCTTAAGTTAAAACAACTTACACTTGAGCACTGAATACGTTTGAAACATGCTGCCCTGTGCTTCTGTATTGATGACCAGTTTCGATTGGTTTCATTCATCCTTCGACAGTTTTCATTCATCACTTAGACCCCAGAAATAACGACCACAGCCCACTTAGCTTTGAAGACTCTGGATTAAATTCTTCCCTGCAGGTTCCTCTTAGCCTTCTCAAAGCAAAGAGGAAGACAAAGGGTAAAACCTTTGTGTTTGTGATTCATGAAGATGGCCTCCAGTTGATGTTAATTAGATGTGTGCAGTAGGGAAAGCCTACTGAGCTTGACCTTGCTGGGAACAGTTGGGAATGGCCCTGCCCTCCGTTAGGCCCGTCTCATGACCAGAATACCTACAGAAGATCAGGGCCACACAGCCGAGGTACCTCGTGGTTCCTTTTAAAGATGCCTGTTCAGTTCAGTACATTTTTCTTGCATTACCAAATTCTTCCATAAAGTCAACCGCAACCCATATTATCGGGGACTCCGGCTAAAACTTGTGGTGAGTAGGAAGTAGATTAAACACAGGTTTTCCCTTTTCTCCGGCTGCCAAGAGTGATGTCAGTGGTGTTAATGATCCTTACCTCAGCCCGCTGCAGACCCTGTGTGAACGCTTGTTCTGTGCTCTAGTTCCTAGGCTATTACGGAAAAGCTGCTGATGCTTGATAAGAGACAATTGGGTAGTCAGACAATTCCTCAAATGTAAAATCAGGCCCTTGCTTTCTTGAAGCAATTTCTGATATGACTCTGGGGAGAGTGCAGAGAATGCAAAATCTATTTAGTGTTTAGCAGAAAAATTAAAGCAGTACGACTGGGCTGAGCCCACTTGATTCCCTTTTGCCTAATTACAGAAGTGGTATTGCAAACACTTTTTTTTTTTTTTTTTTTTTTACCATCTCTGCACCACATTGTAAACTAAGTTGTGATTTTAATTTAGGTCTACTGGTTTGTATCAAAGCCAGACCAATAAAACCTATATCCTGTATTTCTGAACACCAAAAAAACAAACAAAACAACAAACTGAGGTGAAATGACAATAAAAACTATAAACCTCAGAACTGGAATTTAATTCCTGGGGGAGAGCAGCATATCCTGCAGAAATAGCTCCCATGAAAGCAGAAGAAAGACTTGACTTTTATGACTTGCTTTCTCAGGTAGGGAAGAAGGTATCCTATTACTTTGATGTCTTCAAGCAACAGGTTTTTTTTTTTTTTTTGGTTGAGCTCCGTTAAAATTAAAGCTTCCTGCCCCACATTATGTGGTCTGACTCGTAATGTAGATGGACTATTTTTCTGAGTTCCCCTACCTGGACTGTCATGTACATGTCCCGCATTCTAATTTTGTTAGAAGACAGATTTGAGACATTTTGGGTTACGTTGTGGGGGGTGGGAGGTGGGGAAAGGGCTCTTATCTCTTGCTTTATCAGCATGCTCTCTATTAATTACAAGAATGGGAAATGACTGAAATGACCAAGATTGGGAAGTAACTGAAATGACTATTCTGCAGCTTAGAAGATTTCTGAATGCTTAGTCAGATTGCCTTAATTAATATACCTTATTTAAAAAAATATTTTTAAGTCATCTCCACACCCAACGTGGGGCTCGAACTTAGAACCCCAAGATCAAGAGTCACACGCTCCACCGACTGAGCCAGCCAGGCCCCTGCTGTGTGTTGCTGTTGCCTTCATCTGGCTTCCCCATAAATCTCTAACCCTCTGGAAGTGTCCTGGTCCAGCCCCTGCCCCTTGTGGGTGACCACCCCTGGACCACAGTGCAGGCTCCAGGCTGGGTGGCCAGCTCCAGGGTCAGCCCCTCTCTTCTTTTCATGATACAGGTGCCTTTCTTCCCCAGGGGGTCTCCCAAAGTCACCAGCCCCACCAGAAGGACTTTCACTGGGACAAAAGGGGAACTGGAGCCCGGGTGGCCTCTCACACGTTGTCCCCAGATGCTCCTCCCTGGCAGCCCTGTGTGCTCCCAGGCCCGGCCAGCGACCTTGTCATCTTCACCCGCCCACGCCCATGTGACTCGCACCAGGCAAAAGTGCTCTTTAAGCAGCTCCGTTAAAGCCCTGGCCCGGCCACTTACCCTTCGCCTTTTAAGACCACGAAACCAAGTCTTTCCAGCCCTGTTCTGGCCTATTTTCAAAGATGTTGGTTTCCTTTCTTTAGCTTCTTGTCAACATAAAGGAGCAAATGTCTTGTGGTCTTACCTCTCATTTTAATTCTTTAGTTCCATCCTACCTTGATTTTTCTTTTTTTTTTTTTCTTTAAGATTTTATTTATTTATTCCTGAAAGACACAGATAGAGAGGCAGAGACACAGGCAGAGGGAGAAGCAGGCTCCATGCAGGGAGCCCAATGTGGGACTCGATCCTAGGACCCCAGGATCATGACCTGAGCTGAAGGCAGATGCTCAACCACTGAGCCACCCAGGTGCCCCACATTGATTTTTCTTTTCTCTTTCTTTCTTTCCTTCCTTTTTTTAAAAAGTATTTTATTTATTTACTTGAGAGAGAGCACAAGTAGAGGGGGTGGCAGGCAGAGGGAGAGGGAGAAGCAGGCTACCCACCAAGCACGAAGCCTAGTGCAGGGCTTGATCCCAGGACCCTGGGATCATGACCTGAGCCGAAGCAGATGCTTAACCTACTGAGCCACCCAGGATCCCCATCTTCCTCCCTCTCTCCCTCCATCCCTCTCTCTTTTTCTCTCTCTCCCTCCTTCCCTCCCTCCACTTAGGTCTGTCCTTTGCCAAGGTCTCATCCTGTACTGACACTTCCCAGGTCTACCTTGTAAAGAGTAGAAAGATTCTCCCTGTGTCCCGAACTTGAAGTCCTCCAGAATTAGCTTTTCTTCTCTTTTCGCTTGGGTGATTACCATAGCTAACAGGACAACAGGACAGGGCTGATAATTCTGGGTCCTCCCTAAATGCTTCCATCCACCACCCTAGTTGGTAGAACCAAATTCTAAGCCAGGAAATTTCTCTAATAAGGGTTTCACAGCCCATCAAATGGAACAGTGGCCTCCTTTGTCCATCGGAGATGGAGTAGTGTGGATGTTAAAAGGCAGCGCCCCTATACACTCCCAGAACTATGAGTCTGTGTAACACTGATAGGGGTTGTTTTCCTGTTTTTTGTTTTGTTTTGTTTTGTTTTTGTTTTTTTCAATTTACTGGCCTGTTTGGCAGAATCAGGTAGGCTTAAAACCAGGATACTTTTGCAGTGTTTTATAAGGTGCCTTATTAATGTGTATGCATTCTGGAAGACTTGATCTTCTCTGAGTGGTAGTGTGAATTATTGCATCAGCATCAACCAGGTGGCTAAAGAAATGAATTGTGGTCATGGTAGTGGTGTGCAGTTGAATATAATTGTGTCAAATGAGAAATCAACAGGCTTGGGAAGACAAGCTTGAGAGAGGGGTCGCAGGTGCTACGTTCAGCATCCTGCTGGGTGTGGAGCTCCACACCACACCCACCATTTCGCTCTTTATTTCCAGCCAAAGGGAACTGGTTTCTCTTCTGGGAGGAATCCTCACCCCTGTTCTTCTAACTGCTCGGCCTGTGCCATTTCCTGAAGGACTTGGACTTTTGGACATCAAAGCCAAGCCAGAGGCTTTTTCTACTTTCAAACTGCCATATTCCTCCCCAAAATCATGAATTGGAAGGAGGGAAAGGGACAGCATACCAAGAAGGTTTAAAAGTTGGTTAAGAGGGACATCTGGGTGGCTCAGTGGTTGAGCGTCTGCCTTTGGCTCAGGGCGTGATCCCAGGGTCCTGGGATCGAGTCCCACATCAGGTTCCCTGCAGGGAGCCTGCTTCTCCCTCTGCCTGTGTCTCTGCCTCTCTCTCTGTGTCTCTCATGAATAAATAAATAAAATCTTAAAAAGAAAACAGTTGGTTAGCATTTCAAATATCTTCTCATCACAGTTATTTTAAGAATGGGAAAAAAATCTAAATATGATGGAAATGTGATTTTCCTGTCCTATTGAAACATTTGTGATATCGAATGCAGAATTTTAAAAGTTTAAGTCCTTTAAGCAAATAGTGGATTTAGAACCACAGCTGAATCGTGGCTTTCCCTGGGTGACAAGAATTCAAGAAATGTTTATTCCTTCTTTACATTTTCCTGTGGTGCATAAAATTTCTATATTATAGTCAAGAATTTTTTTTTTGACTCACAGCTGTTTATTTTAAGTGAAAGAGAAATGTGCTGTTTTGACACATTTCTTTAAGTGGAGGAATTTATTTATACAAATTTTTCTAGTTGAATCTACAATATAAGATTTCAAACAATGGTCTCCATTGAAGAAAAGTCATTACGATAGTCATTTTTTTTTTTTTTTTTTCAATCATAGTCGGGTGAGGAAGAGTTACTTTCTGGCTACATTTTGGTATATGAAAATAGCCAAGGAACTTCTATTTCACTCCTGTTTCCTTAGTAGAAGTAGAAACTGCTGGTAATGGTTTGACTAGGTATTTATAACTGTGTTGCACTTGACTCAACAAATTGGCAGGTTTCGAGCCATTTGAATACAAGATAAATATGTTAGTCGATGGGTTGGGCCAAAACTTCATTGTTGAAAGGATATGGATCCTTCATTGTACACATATCATAACCTTATGCTGTTCTCAGCTGCTTTATAGCGCAGCCTGGTCAATAGGCTGAGTGTGAAAGGGAGCAGAAGCTTTCTCTGTTTTTCAGCTCTCCGTAGGCATAGTTTAAGTGGGTCGAGGCCAGAAGATGTAAATTCCTATTGGATGCAATAATGCAGTAATCCATAGGTCTCAAGTAGCATCGCCCAAGTGTTGACTTATTTGATAATGCTTTAAAAATTACATTTTTCATTACTGGCAATAGGATTAGGTGGGTTTTATCTTACACGAAGACACACGGAAGGGGACAAGAGATGCTGGTGTGGTGATGAAATTTTGTCAAAAAGTAATTTCCTGCTGCTAAATCTCGTGACAGGTGCAGCGTCTTTCTGGGTCCAGGAGTTACTCCCCAGTGAGGTAACCAGAGAGGATGTATCCTAGGAACATCACCATTTGATATTTGCCCAGCTCTAATCCGAGGAAATATTTTGCTTCTTTTGTTTCCACTTCATGGGTGTTACAAATGAGTTTTTGTATTTGTATTTGTAAAACATCGTTGAAATATTTGCCTCCTATGGTTGGTGTGAGTCAGTCCGGGTTGTATATATAAAGAGCATCGAACATACCTATACCGGTGTCTTCCCTTGTAGTGCTTGTTACAGTCCTTATCACTGCCTTCTCATTTGTCACAGATATTTCTTGAATTGACTGACTGTGGGAGCCCAGTACGGGTATTGGTTTTTTAAAAACATGCTCTCAAAATGTCTGATATACATGTTGGCCTTTCTTCAAGTGAGTTGCTTTGGTGAAGATCACCCTTCTTGACTGCAGTTCTGGAGAGGCTGGGATCAAGGCAAATGAACTTTAGTCCCATGAACATCCACTGAGGTCTGTCTATAATGTCCTCAGGGTTCATTTCCATCAAAACTCAGCAGGGCAATTGTGAACAGCTGTGTTTTGGGAACTTTAGTTTTGGGGTCTTTGGCTTTCCATAAGGCCTCACTGGGGAACCGTTACCTGGCTTGATCAGCCCCTTCTTTCACCATATTTGGCTCTCAAGGCTTTTTGGCCATCCCCAAGGATCAAAGGTGCCCTCAGAGGGCTGAGACTGGCTGCTCTAGAGACCATTCCAAAGAATATGCCCAAGGCTGAGAAGGCCATCGCCAGAAAGAAATGAGAACTTGAGGAAGCATTCCAGAAATGCTTCCAACAATGGCTGCATGATTGGCATAGCTGTGCAGACCTCAAAGTGGCTGCAGTGAAGGACCAGTCTCACTCAGGGATGGCTGTTAAATATCTGTACCATTGGCTCAGGAGCTAAATTTTCTGTACGTACACACAGAAACACAGACACACGTACAAACACACACACACACACACACACACACTCTCACACCCTTGAACAAAGATAAACAGATGTGAACTTCAGACTTTCCCTTGAAGGTTTTCCGGGCCTCTGCGGCCTGTTTATCGGGTCTGTACCCAGCCCCTCCCCGTCAGCATAACCTCCCTCATTCCTTGTTTTCACTTTTTCAGAGATCCCCAAGGTGATGGCACCAGTAGGTAAGCATTAGTGCCTGAGACATGTGCTGATCAGGGTTTATGATAAAGGACTTTGAAATGTAGAGTGCTGAGACTTTAGAGGGCAAGTTTATGGTGCAATTGATGGATCCTTTTATTTCCTGCTCTTTGAACATACATACTTGTGGGAAATTACAGGGAGGGGTTCAGCGTGGCCCAAAGCAATAGACTTCAGCATCTGGCGAAGCCAGAGTGTTTTCCCTCCTCAGGGAGGCCCCCGATCTCTGCCCCCCACTGCATCCGTGCAGGTTGTCACATGTGACAACAAAACTGGATGCAGTTTATTCCTGGGCAGAGCTCTTCATTCAGCCTGTTCTGGATGTGAGCCAGGTGTAAAATGAAAAGCAGACCGTGTGCCCTTTGCTCCCCCCACTCCCTCCCCCATTTCCTATAAATGAGCAAGCAGTTCGTTTGTTTGTTGCAAGTGTTTTAATAAAAGTGTGGCCTTCCCACTTCATTTTAGGACCAGAGCTGTGAAGCCGTGCTAAGCGGTGTCTAGATATTCTTGTAGGAACATTCTGATAGATTGCAGTGTGAGTTCAGGAGAAACTTGAAAGTAAACAAGAGATCTGGAGAACGGTCTCCCGGGTTTTTGAAGGGATGGGTTTTCCTTTCACTCGTAGGAGCCACGCGAAGTAAGTCCTGTTTCTCTGGCAATCAAAGGGATAAATAAGCCTGGGGTCCTTTTGTGTTTGAACATTGGTGTCTCCATGGAAAGTCTTTACTTGTATATAGAAAAACAGACTGTTTACCTGTTTTAGGGGTGGAGTCCATATTATAAAAACAGCAACAGAAATCTCATAAAACTAGAGTCCACGTTCAGTAAATTTCAGCTTACCTGAAATCCAAATAGTGAATGGTGACTTGTCCCAGCCATATTCTCCTTCAAGAGAAGAGAGAGGAAAACAGTTATGTTGGTCAGCATGTCCATTGGATGAATTGTAGAGTCTGTTCCTTTCCTTGTGGCTGGTGTGGGTTATGACTACTGTATCTACTACATCTGGGCGCATCATGAAACATGTCCTGTTGTCCCTGTCCTTAGATAAAGATACCTGAGCCTTTCATTTGAGATTCTTCACCCTCTGTCCCAGCTATATTTGCAGATTTACCTTCTTCGACCCCTTTTCACATACCTTGGGACCCAACCCAACAACCCAACACAACCCTTTCGCTTGGTCTGCCTTTGGCCATCCTTCTTCCCCGGGCCTTGTTTTATGGGAACTGGGCTTGTGTCCCTTTGATTCCTTCCACTTATATTTAGTGAGTACTTAACTATGCACTAGCCCTTGTGCTCGGCTCTGGGGATGCAACCCTGATGCAACAAAGATGCGATCCCATTTCCATATCCCCAAACTATTCCTTTTCTTCCAGACCAAGGTGAATGTGTCAGTGAGGTATTTCCTTTCTCTTCCC
This sequence comes from Canis lupus familiaris, assembly GCF_011100685.1. Classification (NCBI taxonomy): domain Eukaryota; kingdom Metazoa; phylum Chordata; class Mammalia; order Carnivora; family Canidae; genus Canis; species Canis lupus. Next base: position 39,828,771 of record NC_049246.1, on the reverse strand, counting down.
AGCTAGAAGCATCCTTCCCTCCCTCCCTGCAGTGAAAGCATCTTTTCCTGTCCATCTGCCGTGGGATTTACTCCCTTTTTCCTTTGCATTCTCTGTTCATGAACGGAGCTTACCTTCCTTGCCCGACTTTCTAGAAAGCAGGGCCTGTAGCACAATTCAGCTTCACGTTCCCCATAGTGTTTAGTGCAACCAGTTACCCGTTTGGCAATATTTATTATCTACTCTGTGCCACATACTGTTCAGGACATTCTGTAAGTACTGGTATTTTATAGATAACTTTGGAATGCATGAAAAATGTGGGCCTCGGAAGGACTGTCTGATGTTAATGCTAGAGAGCAAAAGAGGGCTGAGGTTGAAAAAGGTGTCTCCTCTTTGCAAGGGAATGGGTAATGCCCCATGAGGTCTGCTTTCTGGAATCACATAGAAGCAATGTGCTTCTGCCAGAATAACATTTCTATTAGATCTAAATCAGAATCCCTTTCTTTTTTAATTTAATGATTAACTACGTCTGTTTCACCTGGGCCTCCTTTTGCATCAAAAATCCTCATGTCAAGCAACGTCACGTTACAAACTGATTTCAGATTTTGTAATATTGGGGCTCGCGACTTCAAATTCTAAAACCTGCAGTTGACTTTAAACCAAAAGAAGTTGAAGCGTAGCCTGACCATAACCTGCTTACCAGATTTTACAGTCCTCTTTACATGACAACTATAACTTACATTTTTGTTTTGATCCTAAGAACATCAAAGTATTTTGCGTGTTTGTGTTACTGAACTCTGAAACCTCCAAATCACATCGATCTGTTGACTGATTTAATATTGACTATTTTGGGTTTATATTTGCTTTAGACTCTTGCATTTTGAAAGGGGGGAAAAGTTAAATACAGTTTGTTGATTTTATTTAAGTACACAGTACTGTTTGTGCCCGTAACTTCCGCTTATCTGATATTGCCTCTTTTTTAAAGAAAAAAAAAAAAAACCTCAGAAACTGATGGAGCATGCATTTTGAGAAGCCTGTGGTGATGAACCCTTTCGTTTTCCTTTTCAGAATGAAGACCTGAATGACCTCAGCAAATCCTCCCTTTACTCATGGGTACCCAGACTCTGAATATTTCATGATTCACAACCAGGACCTCACATCTTTCTCCTCAGTAGATGGTACGATGCATCCATTTCAGTTTGTTTACTTTCTACAATCCTCAGGAGTTCCTTGACTGAACTGCACGTACTATATTGTGCCAAGCAAAAAAGCACTGTGACACCAGAACAATGAGTCTGCATAAACTTCATCTTCAACCTTAAGGACTTAGCTGGCCACGTGAGCTGATGTGCCCACCACCATGCCACGAGAGAATGGGTTTACTCTCATTGCATTTGCAAGATCCATTTCATCTGCTGCTGAAACTGTGTACGACAAAGCATCGTTGTAAATTATTTCCTACAGAACTGTTCGCGTTGGGTGGAGAGAGTATTAAATATTTAACATAGGTTTTGATTTATATGTGTAATTTTTTTAATTAAAATGTAACTTTTCTTACAGCACATCTTTTTTTTGGATGTGGAACTGAGGTATACAATGTTCTGTTGTAAAGAGTGGAGCAAATACTTAAAACAAGGCTAACAAGAGTAGAATAGGGTACGATCCTTGTTTTAAGGTTGTAATTCAGAAAAATAATATAATAAGAATCATAGTGCCATTAGATGGTTCTCAATTGTATAGTTATATTTGCGGATACTATCTCTTGTAATATAGCCCTGATGTTGAGCTGAGATCCTTACAAGAATTGATCTTAATTTTGTATTTTTCCTGTAAGGCAATAGGCCACGTTAATTAAACTGAAGAAAGATATATTCTACTGGGTATTTTCAAGTGTCAGCTTAAAATTGGCAATTGAATGGAAGCAAAATTACAGGCAAATGAAATCAAAGTCTTCCATTGTATATACTGTAAAGAGGAGGAGACTTGGGTGATCCCTTTAAATCAAAAGCTCTCTTTGGAATGAACAATGTGGGTGTTTGTAAATTCTGGAAATTTCTTTCTATTCATAATAAACTAGAGACTGTTGATCTTTTCTTCTCCCCCTCCCCCCACTTTTGTAAGCTTCCTGCTCCATGGCTACCAGTTTTTTTCCGTGCACACATTAGGATATTTTATTTATTTCTGGCATTGTTTCGAGAAAGGTGGTAAGGCAAGTGAGTACTTGTCTCTAATTTCCAAGCAGAAGTTAAAATTCCAGAAGAATGGTTTTTATCATGACCAGGGCTACATGTCACTTTCCGCAAGACCCTTATCTCTTATTTTCTGAGAACATCCCGTGTTACAATATTTGACTGAATGTAGTTGGTCCCATTTGCCCTGGTCGGTGCTGGCCTCTTAGTGATTAGTTAATAAAACCCAGTGTACAGAGAGCATGTCAAAACATAATGACCGGCTATGGAAACATCTAGCCAGCAGTGAAGATGTTAATCCTCCTCTTGTTTGGAAAGTACACACATCTTGCAGTTTTTCCTTGTGAAAAAGAAAAGGCAGTGGACACACTTAAAAGATACTGCCTACAGTGTTTTTAAATCTTTTTTTGCCAGGAAACTTCCTAAAGGTTAAGTGAATTAATGCCAAGGTCAGGCTCCCTCAGAGTCCGTGTAAACTCTCTATCAGAAATTTCCACCCCCACTGTTGAGAGGAACAACATTTCATTTCTCTGATAGGTTGAGCTCCCTGGGTTGGGGAGGGGCAACAAGGAAGGGGCCAGGGTCGGGGGCCATTGCAGAGGCTGCTGCCCCTCATTCAACCAATCGGGGGGACCCCTACTCTACTCAAAAGGGAGTGGAGCTAAATGGAACCCCTCACGCTGCTGAGGCCTGTGTTACTGTTAATTCAACCGGATGGCATGTACCTCACAGATTGTTGTACGATGTTCATTGTTGCAGATTCTAATCATTTGCATGCTCATCAATTTCTAAGATGAATAGGTCTGTAGTCATAAGAATCCATTGTTTTCAAGGAACTTGCTGAATTACATCATTTCCTATGAGGAGAGAACACTACCGATTTTAAAAATCTGCTATGAAATTTTTTTTATACTTTTATAAAAAAGACTTCCTCGGTCAAACTAATTTAAATGTTTTCAAGTCTTCTGACTCCTACTCCTGCTAGGGTAAGAAGAAAGCAAGCTGTCATGCTTTCTTCCATTGAAGATATAAGTGGTTAGACATCAATGAGCAAAGTCAGCCCAAACCGTTTTCCTGTAAAGCTGGTTATTATTTCTCAAGAAAACTATACTTGGAATATGTATTACCAAGATACCTCTGCGTGTGGAGTATTAACATGTTTTGGGTGAGAGCAGAAATGAACAGACTGGAAAAGCCATCTCTTGGTTAATTTCTCTGATGTTTTGAGTCAAGTAGCAGAAAGGTAGAAATTTTTATTTAAGCTGCTTCTAGCGGTCCCTGATTTGGGTTTCATGGTGGTATCGAACTTCACCAATTTAAAACTGGAAGTTGCAGGCATTTAAGGCAAAAAAAACCTCATGCTTTGACTACAGAGGGGTTGACCTTGAGCAACATCAGCTGCTAAATCCTTGTGTTCAGTTCCTATTGAAAGCTGGCTTTTATCCATTTCCAAGTATTTGTAGGCCAGCCAAGGAATTACATTAATGGGGCTTCTAGTGGCCTCTGGTTAACCTATAAGTTAGTGGCTTTTTCCTCATGAGACCAACCTTTTATAGTGTTCTTTCTTAGAGACCTAGGCAGAGTTTTAAAATTCTCCTTTGTGGAAAGAACAAATATAGTTCATGACTTTGATGATATCTTCATTCTGGGCGGAAAAAAAAAAAAGAAAAAAGAAAAAAAAAGGTCCTAGAACCAGCTAGAAGTGAAGAGAATCCATTAATGATCAACCATGTGAGTCAATAATGACAATTTGGTACTGATGTTACGTTTGTGGCTATTTCTTGCTAACTTTCAAAGGTCAGGGACTCTTAACTAATCTAGGTTGCCTGCAAAAATGGGTTTACTAAAAATCATCTAGCCAAAAATAGAGATTTTTTAATCTTTTTCCCCCCATTGTCTTCTAGCTTTAAATTTGAAACATTTAAAGTATTAAGAAACAGTCTTACTATACTGTAAGAAACAGTAATTTATGATACTGAAGCCCTGTTTTGTTCCATCTTGCATCCTGAATGCAATATGCCAGGTATTTGAAAACTTTATTTACTGCAGGTGGTTAAAAAATGGGAGGGGAGCTCATCATCCACTGACAATAGAGCCATGAAAAATGGGAGAGATGTGAAGTGCTCTGTGTACTTTGGCAAAGCTCTGTGAGTCAGTCCCTCACGCAGAGAGGCACTGGGGAATTAAGACCTTGATCCGGGAGAGACAGGAGGACCCTTTGGAAGGCATGCGAAGGAGAATGGATGGAATCCGCAAATGAAATCACTCCCTTGCAGTGAAAACTTGATAGGGGAGTTTGTGTTCCTAGGACATCGTGTGTGTGTGTGTGTGTGTGTGTGTGTGTGTGTGTGTGTGTGTGTGTTGGAGGTAATGCTGCATTCATAAAAGTGGCTGAAAAACTTTAGGGGAAGAAGCATGTACTTCTTGGGATGTGAGGAAATAATGGCCTTGCCCAACTAAGAGAAAGACCTCCAGTCTGTGAGCTTAGTTCTGGAGAGCAAAATAGTCTTCTTGTAGTCAGTAGAACACCAAGGGTTAGACACTCGTACCTTTGATCATTTCCAAAGCCAAGCCAGATAAGATCTTGGAGGTCCCACCATAGCTCTGTACATCCGTGTCCTAAGCATGGGTAGAGAATGTGTGTGGGTCAGATGGCATGTTGGTTTTCCCACTGCTTGTAACCAGAGCATCCAGTTAGGTGCTGAGAGGAGGTGGAAAGATAGTGGCGGAGTTTCACCCTATTCTTAAGGAATTCATCAGTAATAAAGAGCTTACAATTAGCTAATAGGATTAGAAAACATGACTTAGCTGGAGACTTGTCTTCCTTTCATCGTTCGTTGATGACTTGGCATTGGTGGTGTCCACCAAGAGCTCTGGGGTTTTTTTGGATTTTTGCCATTCACCTGGCATTTAAATCTCCCTTGGCTTACGTTGTTAATTTCCCCAGTGTTAACCTGGTATGTCACATGATAGGACAAATTCAGTAAACAGGAAAACTTGTCTGTATTTGTATAGACCCCTTTAGTGCTGTTTTGGCTTTGTTTGTTTTGTTTGTTGGTTGAATCTTAGAACCTTGCTATTGGCTTAAGAATGTCGTTCCCAGAACAATTTTTCTCACAAAGTTCTTTCCTTACACCTCTTGGCTGCAGGGTGGGCCAAATTAAGTACATATATATTTTTTCATTTAATGTATGTGCGGTTTGGTTTATCATCTTAAGATGGTGGTGCTGCCCATGGTGCTACTTCATCTGTGTACAAAAGGACCAATGCATGGTCTGTATTGCTACCAAAACATTTATTGTATATATGTGTATAACATATGTATTATGTATATATGTAATGGGTACCAGGCCAGGTATATATTTTTATTTAGAAGTGTTTCACTTTTCCGAGTTTTCTTTATAGTGTTATGCTTATTTTCAGGTCCCCCCACCCCCACCCCACCCCTGATTCTGTCTCTGGTACTTAGAACTGTAGTGTCTTCATCGTTAATTAAAGAAAACTGTCTAAATGAATTCACGGATGTGAATGCTAGTGATCCTTCATGTTTTTGGTTATGGGACATGAAACAGAAATGGCCAACTCGAAGTTTGCCGGGCGGGGCATTTGGGTAAGAGCAGTGTACACCACTTAACAAACTCTAATAAATGGTTTTGGAATGGAGAGGTTTGCTGAATCCTATCCCTCTTCGGTTGGCTTTCAGCAGCCAAGAGGATAAAGAAAAAGACCTCTGGAAAAATTTTAAGCTGCTTTTGGTGGTGGTAGTAGAATGGGAAGAGAGAGAGGGGACCAACAATCCGTCCTTCTCGGGATGAGAAGATAGATGTTCTGTTGATAGGCCGGCGAACAGTCTTGTCAAACCTCCAGTGGGCACAAGGGCACCCCCACCAAGAGGTTGTTCAGACGCACATTGCCGTTGAGGGGTTGTGAGGACAGGGCCTGAGACGCGCTGGCTACACCTTACCATCATCTGGATAGCTTTGGAAAAACCGCAGTGGCCAAGCCAAGTCCAGAGGTGCTGGTTCACTTTGAGCTGGAGGCGAGCATCAGTCATGGCTATGGACGGACCGCCGCTCTTTACGCTCTCCAGGAGACAGTACAGGGTCAGGGCTGAGAACCACAGGGGACAAGTGTTGCCCAAACTTGTCTGATTACCAGTCACTTAGAAATGCTGATTCCCTGGAGCTGTCTAGGAATGTGTGTTTCAACAGGCGACTTGTGGTGGGCGAGTTGGGAAATCCTGATTTCTGTGCAAGTGGAACCTTCTGGATCATTTCACCACTAGAAGGGATAGGACACCAAAGATTTTTTAAAAATATTTTACTTATTCACTCATGAGAGACAGAGGCAGAGACCAAGACAGAGGGAGAAGAAGGCTCCCCGTGGGGAGCCTGATGTGAGACTCAATCCCAGAACCCTGGGGTCACGACCTGAGCCAAAGGCAGACGCTCAATCACTGAGCCACCCAGGTGCCCCCAGACACCGAAGATTTCAGAAAATAAGAAACCACTTTACCAATATAGAAAGAGCCAACTTACCCCCCCTTCTCCCAAACTGAGCTTTCTCGCTCAAACAATTTAAGTAGATGATCGTTGTGTTTTACACCGTTAGGGCAAACTCAAATTACTGAACATTGTGGAAACAGATTGGGGATTAATCTTTTTAATTTAATTTTTTAATGAGCTTAATCCTTCAAGGAGAATAAGAAGCCTGAGTTTTCTTGGAGCACCAGGCTAGAGGAGTCTTCCGTCTGGCCAGCGTTGTAAATGACATCTTCATTGTTCACAGGAAGCACAGAACAGGATTGGATAAATGCTTGAAGTCATCATTTCCTCTTCACTGTATCTTGACTGTGCCCATCTACTTTGAAAAGAAAAACAATGACAACAACTGATGTGTCCCTCCCAGTGGTACCACACAGCAGACGCCACTCTAACCGCTATTGAAATTACACGTAGACGTCACTATTCAGCAGCAAGTTGAGGGCAATCTGATTGGAACGAATTGATGGTGCAATTTATAGCAGAATTGTCTGATCTGCCTTTTGCACAGAAACAAACTATATCAAGTGGAATGTCAAGAAAGGGTCTGCGAGAATGAATAATTGAGAATTTAGGATTATCGCTCTAATTCTGTTATAAACAATAGCAACATTTATTCTGCACTCATTCTAGGTTAGCTACCACGATTCACATCAATTATCTCATTTCATCCTTCCAGTGACCCAGAGGTAGGTCTTAATCCCTGTTCCCAGATGTGTAAGCAGAGGTGAAAAGGGGCGTGTCTGTGCCTCCAGCTCTGAGGCAATAGAGCAGCTTCTCCAGCGAGGGTGGCTTGCTGGCCAAGTCTGGATTCTCATCGACGCCACTGCAAGCCTCTGGGTTCCAAGTACTTACACTAAAATTAAGTTCTGTACATGAAAAAGCATTTATCGCTCCAGCTGCCTTGTGTTACTAATTTGCTGAGCAAGTATGATCTCACAGGAGCCCAAAAGTGAAGCCCTGTCCAACTTAACAACTTTCACTCTACGAAGTAATAGGATCTTCTTAGGTTTGTTTCCGTTTGTTATCTTTGTGTCCAGCATGGCTTATTTGTGTCAAAAGTCTCTTTCTGGTTCCCAGTTGTTCTTCTTAATAAATATATTCCTTTTTTGGCATCAGAAGAGAAATACTCAGCTTTATTTGAGGAACAAACCTGGGCAGCAGGTGAAATGTGAAAGGCACAGAAAATCCAAACCCCTGTGTTTTCAGACATTAGGTTTTACATATTGTCTCTGTAAACAGAAGTAAAGCAGAACTTCTTAAATTCTGTTAGAGATATGGATGATTAGGTAAATGACCGAGATCGGCTAGAGGAAAAACTTGAGGAGGTGGAAGTCTGAGTCTCTAGGGAATCAAAGAATGAGACCTGAAGTCAAAGAATGGTGGGAGCTCCTCCAGTCCAGGAATCCCTTCTCTGATCGACCCTGCAGAGGAGGAAAGAGTTTTCCTCCACTCTTCAGGTCTCTGGCTAGGTCTGGAAATTAAACTAAGGCAGATTAACAGGAGGGGGAGCATACAAACGTATTCAGTGCAAGGTTTGCATGACATGGGAGCTCTACTAAGGATATGAAGACCCAAAGCCACAGATGAGGATATTTAGACGTGGTTCGATGAAAAGTGGGCAATTGTGGAGGAAGGCAAAAGGGTTAAGGAGTATGAGGCTATGGTACTACACAGGGAAACAGCAAAGCCTGCTTATTGGATCCTTCTCAGACACCCCTTTGTCTTTGGAGAGAAGTATGCTCTTTTTCTGTGGGTGTTATGACCTGGTCCAGGGGAGAAGGTCAGAGTGATCTTCCTGCTTCTGCTGTTTTCTTAAACTTCTTCAGCTTAATATATTTAATATGACAAGGTGTCCTGTTTTGGGGTTGCATGTCCTGAACCCCACCAATCCACAGTGCTTCTCAAAGCTTGGACTGTACATGAACTACACAGAATTTCCTGAAGAGCTTGTACCAAGTAGGTTTTAACAAAGACCTCATGAGACTGTATTAGCAATCAATTGTTTCCCCCGGAACACACAGCTCTCCAGGGTTATTTTATACCCTGACCTTAGAGGAATGTGTTGCTGGTGTTCACCAGACATTATCCTTTCTGCTCTCTTCTGTATGTGTATTGCTCCAAATCTCAAGCCTCACATGTTTAGTTATAAATGTGAGAGAAGAAATAATATTGCTGGAGATCTTCACTGCTTCTGGAAAAAGCAATCTCTATAAATTAGAAATTAGTAAAATTGACCTAAACTTAGGTAGGAAAGAGCATAAATAGTCAAGGAATTAGGGAACCTTGCACTTATAGTGTTATACAGCATTATCCTGATTCTACAGAACAAAATCCTAAATAAAACAAAATATCCCCAAATAATAAGTAGTATGTCTGATTGCATTATATCCCATTATAAATTCTTTTAGTTTCAGCTTTTCTATTTTTCCATAAGTTTTTACGATGATCGTGTCATTTCCATAACGCAAGACAAACAAAATACTATTTAAATAACACAAAGACGGTTGGATGGGCATCTCAGTGATTTATTACCATATATCACACTATGCCGTGATCAGTCAGGCAGGTATCAGACAACAGTGGCCTGTAAGCTAAATCCAGCCAGCTGCCTGTTTGTGTAAATAAAGTTTTATCGGAACACAGTCCTGCTCATTCATTTACGTATTGCCTGCAACACTATCCCAGCAGAGCTGAGTAGTTGAGACCAAGGCCAGATGGCCCCTCAAATAAAACACGATCCGGCCTTTATAGGAAATGTTTGCTGATCCTTCCCTATGACTGATGTTTTTCAAGAGAGATATTTGGGCTGAGGCAAAGTTTTGTGCCCTGGGATTCTGAAATTCATACCAGTGTGCTGAAAGAGTTTCATGAAGCTCCGCGGCCACCATTATATTGCTGTTGGACAGAGTTTATGATCAAATGTATCAGAGTTTATTTATTAGTCCCTGTACAGTTGATCACTGAGGTACCAAAAGGACTTATTTAAATCTCATTTACAAACATTGAAGTATTTTTATAGTTAGGCATTGAGAGTTGAATTAGAGCAAATCTAAGATAATACTTTTTCTTGGTATTTCTAGATTAACAGCAAGAAAAAGAAAGGAAGAAAGAAAGAAGAAAGAAAGAAAGAAAGAAAGAAAGAAAGAAAGAAAGAAAGAAAGAAAGAAAGAGAAACCAATTAAAGTTTGTCCTTTTCTAAGAAGGGTTGAGCTTCCTCAAAAAATTACAAAAGGAGTTCAAAGTAGATTGTAGTATCCTCAACCCATCACAGAGACAACAAACAGGCGTCCTTTTCTAGTCTCCCTTTCTAACTTGTCATCAACTGCCATGCTGAGAATGGAAATCAGTGCCAAGAGCATGAAGATAAAACCTGGTAAGCTATAAGACAAAGATAAGATATTTTAGGATTATTGGATTGAAAAAGAAAAAGAAGAGCCACTGTCATGAATTGAGTCATTAGCTAGGAAGGCAAATTCTTGGGTATTTTTTTATTATTATTATAGACTATCAATATTTATTCATTTATCACACCCAGAATATTATTTTTTAAAATAATTTATTTATTTATTGATGAAAGACACAGAGAGAGAGGTAGAGACATAGACAAAGGGAAAAGCAGGCTCCCTGCAGGGAGCCTGATGCGGGACTTGATCCCAGGACCCCAGGATCACAACCTGAGCCAAAGGCAGACGCTCAACCACTGAGCCACCCAGGTGTCCCACACCCACAATATTATTGAGGATCTCTTCTGTGCTATGTGTGAGAGATACTCTCATAATGACCTAGTTCTTGCCTCCTTGGGGCTCCCATTTCAAGTAATCTCAGATCTGGACCGCTTGTTTTATATATAAGGAAATTGTATTTTAGTCCCCCTCTCATTGAGTGGGACTTTATTTTAAAATTGATTTTATACCAGGTTGATTAAATTCCTTGATGCCCCCCCCCCAACTCCTGGCCAGTTTTGGGGGATTGTTTCAGGGTCCCAGTCAGTATGCAAGTGTGTGAAGCTTCTGCATGGATTTAAGAAGTCATGACTTTTTGAAGAGACCAGAAAGCATCCTAGAATCACAAAGAGTTGCTGCTAGATGGAGTCCTTGATCGGTCATCTGGTGCAACTCCTTATGCTCAGGTAAAGTCAAGGAGCGAAGGTCCCCAGATTCTAGCCCCAGAATTTACAACTTCTGGATCAGATATAGTGAAAACCCAAGTAACGCCCCCAGCTCACTTTTACATGTGCCCATGTAAACTTTCATCTCCAAGGTTTGTAGATATAAAACATCATTTTAGAGAGTAAAAACTCTGTAGATATAAAACATCATTTTAGAGAGTAAAAAATCTGGGACGCCTAGGTGGCTCAGTGGTTGGGTGCCTGCCTTTGGCCTAGCGGCATGATCCTGGAGTCCCAGGATCGAGTCCCACATCAGGCTCCCTGCATGGAGCCTGCTTCTCTCTCTGCCTATGTCTCTGCCTCTGTGTGTGTGTTTCTCATGAATAAATAAATGAAATCTTAAAAAAAAAAAAAAAAAAAGAGAGAGAGAGAGTAAAAAAATCAAAAGCCTAGGGAAAGAACTTGTGGATTAGACCACTCAGTGGGCAAGTATAGAGCTAGAATCCTGACTCCGTTCCAGTTAACTCCAGAGCTTTGTTTTTAAAATTTAATAATTGAAAGACATGGAGACAAGAACAAAAATCCATGTTCTTTGAAATCCTCGTTTACATTTATGACCATAGATTGTCAGAAAATGCCATGTGGAAAGTTTTTGATTTACAGTTCAATACTTCAGACACAACCTGCACTCCCTCTGCATCACCCCCCCCCCCCCCCAACAAGTCTAACTTTCTCTGGTGCTTTTGAGGGTTTCTGGTTGAGTCAGGATGAAAGTGTTCCTTGGCTTTCTCTTATTAGCTTCCTAAAACTCCATTCTTAATTAAGCGATTTTCCTCACCAAGTGAAATGCAGCTTCTAGTCTGCTTGTCACAGAAGATGGCAGCCAAATGCACACACATATGCACACCACACCACTCACATGTGCCCACACACACACACACACACACACACACAGCCTCCGCCTTCCCCCTACCCCAAGTCAAGGAGGAAATGTTAATGAGGCGTCCAAAACAACCAACTTATTTTTTACACCAGCAGCATGTTTCTGTTTAAATTCGAATCGTTCATTTAATTTTACATCCCTCTCCCACCCCCACCCCACACCAACTATTCCAGTTAGCAGGGGTCCATGGCCCCTATGTGAAAAAAAGTATAGACTTCGGAATCTGCTTTACTTCATCTGTTGAAAAATAAAATGAGTTTGGCTGAGCTAAACAAACTTCTTCCTGAATAGAGTAACCCTACTATTTGTGTTTGCTGAAATGTTTGACAGATGGGAATCTGATGGGGGGGCATTTCTTTTAATGACTGTGTGAACACTTCAGTTCCTGTCTTTCCCTTGCCATACCTGTGTGACTTTGGGCAAAGCGCTTCTCTCTGGCCCTCCGATTCTTTATTTATAAAATATGAGGGTTACTTAATCATAACATGGGGTTCAGAAACTTGTCAATGCTAAAATCTGACGCAATGTTTTTCATGGGGTTGGCAGTGTTCTTTTTTTTTTTTTTTTTTTTCCCTCCACCTGGGGAGAAGGGACTGTGATTTCTAGTGGATTCACCAAAGATTCGAATCAAAAAGATAGTTCCTTGGAGTCAAAAATTTTACAGTTTTTGTGATGCCCTAGCAAGTTGTATAGAATTAGGGACTGGCCTAGGGCAAAAATATTAGGTCAGCAAAGTTCCCCTCAGGGGCTTTTTCCCCTCGACTCTACACATTGGTCAAAGCTGGGTTCCCCCTCCCATCGCCAAATGTTTTCATGGGGTCCGGGGTCTTTCTGGAGTGGAGAAAACAACTGATAAGCTATTTTTTTCTGGAGGTAAATGAAATTAATGTATTGGTTCCAGGGCATTTGGCTCCAAAAAAGAAAACATACTTAGAAGGAAGAGAACACTTCGGCAAACAGTGGGATTTTTAGGTACCCATGTGGGGAGATGCTTAATAGGGGTTGTTTGGTTTAGTTGAAGAAGATTTAATATTTTATAGGCACTGAACCTTGAAAAGGAGTGTGATGATCCCTTTCTCCTCCATGTAACTAAAATAAAACTTTACTTTGACAATGACACAATTCTTGCATGTTTGCTAAATTAATGATAACATCAATTTCTAGATTTTCGGAATCATTTCGATTCTGAGTTCATCAAAGCTGAACGTTTTCTCTCCTTTGTTTTTGGGGGCTGGAGAGGGAGGCGGTCCTTGCCTGGTTGGTGCTCTCAAATCTTTTCTGGGTTCAACATCCTTGTCTTCACATCTCTGAGGTCATTGTGGTAGGTGACCACCTAGGCCACCCGTTCGTGAAGTTGGCTCCGACCCACTCGATGATGAACCTTGCTTAATTGTTGGCAGAAGAACAACTGAAGCAGGAAAAGAATGAAAGAATTTCCTTCTGGCAGACAAACAACTCCTACTTGTTGCTACTAACGGGAAATCTATTTTTACTCTTCCGTGCCCCAGCAAAGGAGTTGATCTTCATGACACAAAGGAACCCTCAGCCAAAAATTGAAAAAGAGCATTTCTCTTTGGAAATTACAAACTCAACATAGGAAAGCACACTCTAGTATCGCAAGTAAGAAGATGATGCCCACCGTGTGTGTTCCATACAAATGTTGAGCCCCCAGTGAAAATGTTACCAACGACCAAAGATTTTCAACAAAGATGACCGCACAGTTGAAATCTGCCATTCAGTTTTTCCTTTTGTGGTTACAGATAAATTTTTATTCTAGGAAAGGGCTGCAGTGTTGGAATTAGATAGTTCTAGGTCAACCAGGAAATCCTGTTTCCTAGCTAAGAGACCATGAGAAAATTACTTAGCGTCTCAGAGCCATAGTTGCACCATTATAACGTGGGGACGATGCTATTTACTCTTCAGAGGCTTGGTACGCATTGCCAGGTACTCCTGCCATACCCAGCGCATCTGGGGCTTTGCCCATAGCTGACACCCTGTATGGTCATTTTGATTCTAAACATTTTCACAACTTTTGGAAGATAGCTCTTCCTTCATGCCCAAACGGTTTGGTCTATCTTCTCATATGTGTAAAGTTTAAAAGGCCTTAGACACAAGGAGCCTTCCTTGCTTGGTTTTTATTCTGCATTTCTGGAAAAAATAAAATAAAATAAAAAAAAAAATAAAGCAAGCCTGTGCTCCAGGGAGAGTTGATGATGGAGCCACAGGTAGAATTTTGCGATCACCGCGTCGCTTCTCAGAAATGCACTCGTGCAGAGCTTTCTGAGCCCAAGACTGGCACCCATGAGGCAAGTGGGCATGAGAACAACAAACACGTTAGTCAGTTCTAGCTTTCCTTCCAGCTAATGCATTGTTCTTCTCAAGATACAAGCCGGGACTGGATACCCTCCCCCAACCCGGGCCCCTTTCCATTGGATTCAAATATGGTCCCCAAGTGTCACCCTCGCACACTTCTGGCTCACCCACACGCTGCTGTCTCGTTCTAACTGTAGCATGCTTTTGGAGATGCTTGTCTATTAGCAAATGCTCCCCCCACCTGCCCCTGGCACCATTTGGCCCCCTTGCCTGCCCCTTTCCCACCCTGGGGTTGGCTTGAGTCAACTCTTTTCATGTTTAAGATCAAAATTCATGAAGAAAACTATGTAAGAGGAAGCTGTCACTTCTGCTTCACGTGTAGGGTAGGTTCCCCCTGCCACGATGCGCTCACGGAGGGGGGTATCGGGGGACCCCACCATGGAAGGAGCATCCTGGCCACGACAAAGCAGCCAGGCAGCCCTGAGCAGGCCCTGCCTCTGGCCCACTTCCTCTGATCCTGTCTCATCCCTTCTCCAGCCTCTCCCTTGTCTTTCCCTCCATTTTAGGGCCGGGCCAACCTCACCAGGCATTATTTTTAGTTCTCACATGGGAGCACTGACTTGTCTCTCTCCTGCTCTCTTTCCACCCCCCCCCCCCCCCCCCTTACCGAGGATGTGCGATTGTTTTTCTGCCCTGTGTTCAGGGGCTGGGGAACATCGTGTGCTGACGTTTAACCCCTTGCCTTTCCCCGAGGTGCTTTGTGCAGTCGCTCATGAACTTTTAATTTTTTCCAGGCTTGTGTGTTTTGTCCAGGCTGCAGCTTTTCTGGAGCTTGGCCGGCCCTCTTTGTTTTAGGGAAGCTTATTGCTTCACAGTGCGACCATCTGACAGTTGTTATCTGTGACCCGCAAGTCAGAGGCAGCCAGGAGCCTGTTCTTCTTGAAGGCCTCCTGGCTCCCCCGCCCCCACCGCCATCTGGGACCACCCCAGGAAAGAGACCAGTGTGACACCAAATGTTCACAGGAGGATGAAGTTTTCTCCACCTCCCCCAAGGCCGGCCTGGTCTGTCCTTGAGCCCCCGATAAGGGGGGCAGAGAACCATCAGATTCATCTGTGTGGGTGTCCTAGGGCCTTCTCTCCCGCTCTCTGTCTCTCTCTCTCCTTCCTTGTCTTCCTCCTTTCCCCCTTCCTTGATACCTTTCACAAAAATCTGTGGGCCAGCTGCAGGGTCACAGCTCTCCATGGCAGATATCACACGAGTACAAGCCAGTGAACTGTGTCTTCTAGGAGGTTCCCAATCACGCTGGGGAGAAAATCCATGCTCCTGACCAGGGCCCCTGCCTGTCCCTGCCCACCTGATCTCTAGCAGGCTCTCCTTCACTCACTCTCCTGTCACCTCACTCCCCTGCCTGGAGCCTTCTCATCCATTCTCATCTCTTCTGAAATGCCCTGGCTTCAAAACTTCTCATAGATGCTTCCCTCTCATTGACCAGGAGACCACTCCGCCCAAGCTCCCCTCCCAGATGGCCTTGCTCATCCCCCTGCCTCTCTTGCTTGATCCTCAATATTTTTAGTTCCTTCACAGGGCCATCTTCATCTGAAATTATCTTGGTATTTATCACTTTGCTTCTTGATCTTCTGCCTTTATCCTGCCTACTCTCTGTCTTTGGCTCCTCGGGGACCTCGAGTGCCTGACACACACTCGGTCTTCAGTAAATATCTGTTGAGTCAATGGATGCATAAATATTTTAGTAGGGGACATAAGGATTAACCAAAATAACCTCACAAATAAGGATAATAATGATGATGATCGACCTCCCTTGGTATTTTACCAAGTGCCGTGTTTTATGTGTGCTATCTCCAATCTTCAAAACAATTCGGAGAGAGAATATGATTTTTACATTTTGCACCCACCAACCCCACCCCCCAAAAAAGGGAGGCTTCCAAGAGTCGGTGTTTTCCCAAGGCCACCCACCTAGTGAAGGATGGACCTGGGATCCATCCTCAGACAGGTCTGACTCCACAGCCAGCAGTCCTTTCCTCTTGACCATGATGTCTAATACACGTAAACAACTATAATACAAGCCAGAAAGAGATAAGCCCCAGGAGAGGCACAGATAAAACATCATGGGAATTCAAAGAGGAAGAAGTGGCCCCTGGATGAGGGTAACAAGGAAAGGCTTGTGACAAGGTGATTTTGTTTTTCTGGATCTGTGCCCCTGACCACTCAAGGGAGGGAGGTGGGTTGGGGGTGGGGATTTAGACAGTTGGAGGTGGGATGTGAAATCCCAGGGCATGATGAAGTCAAACACCAGAGGGCTATGTGTGCACACGCTCATTATGGTTGAGGGCACAAAGGCAAGAACGACAAGAAGATTTTAAATTGAATTCAGAGAAAGCTGGGAGTTGTAATAAGGAATATTTTCATCCCGCATCCAGTTCTAACTCGGGTTATTATTTAAAGACAAAAGCACCCATCTGTATCTATTAGAGTAAGGGCTTCATATAAACATCTATTATCTCACATTTCTGTTTAAGCAAACCTCACTATTTATCTACTAAGAAATGTATTCTCCTACTGAGTCACATCTGAATTTCAGATGTAGTCTAAATGTTCCCAGGCCTATCTGGCCTGAGGGTCACATGTGACCATGTTGCCACTGAAACCCAAGTTTTCATGATTCAGTGTCCCCATCTACTTAGTAGGATTTATGTTCCCTGCAAAACCTCTGACCAGATTTTTCTTGAGTTTTCAGGGACACATCAACTGTGTTTATAGACAAGTCACTGCTGCTTGCTCTGCTTTGCCCTCTTTGTGCTGCTGGGCACTGTGGCCTCCACAGTCTCATGAACTCGATGCTTTGGGCCAAGCCCCTGCTTATGGCTCTAAACCTAGATTCCCAGTCTCCAAATCGGCTGCATTCCTCTCAGTCTTCCTGGCACTGGAGCTGTACACAGTGGTCCTCACAGGACAGGGACAAAGGCCTTCTCTCTTCTGAGGCTAAGACCTGTTGGCGGAAGGCTGGCAACCAGAATTGAAAGCACAGTGAAAGGCCTGGCGGACACAACAGATTCCATTTAGATCGATACCGATGTATTGTCATGGTACAGAATGTAAGTTATAAATCCTGATGATGTCAATGTAATCCTAATAGTGTGATGTAAAGGAGGTGTCATAGGTGCGCTGATTTCCTGATCTATCACGAGAAGAGAATGCATGATTTATAGTTGATGAATGGCAGAAGTAAAAGTATGTTCAAAGTGTAAAAATAAATATTATAAAGTAAAATTGATAGTGGAGGAAAGAGCTGTGGGGAGGAAATAGAACGATAATAATTCTGATCCACTGGTTGCCTTCATAACTATAATATATCACAGTTTAGTGTGATAAGGAGTAAAATTGAGAGCAAAGTTCTAACATGTTTGAATATACATAAGCCTAAGAATGAACGCTCAACATGCATAAAAAAAGAATTGAATATAGCAAATTATAGGCAAAATATTTTCTAGGAAGAGACTTGCATGTATTCTCCTAGTCCACGGTAGATCGAGGGAATAAAAAGTAATAAAAGCAGTAAAAGACCTTACACAACAAAATTAACAGTGGAAATGCAACTGCTGTATCTCATACTCTGTTCCATGAACACCTTCTTCCCTAAGTGTTCATGGAACATTGACAAAAAAAGACCGTATCTTAGAACACCGAGAAACTAAGCAAAGTTCAATCTGTACAAAAGTCATCTCCTGATCATAATGGAAAAAAAAAATTAGAAGAAAACAAACAACAAAAGCTCCACTCACCTGGATTTTTTTTTTTTTTTAATGTTTCTGAGGTAACTCTTGGGTCAAACAGGAATCAAAACCAAAATTGTGGAACATTTAGGAAATAATGAGCACGGAAATACTACCTATCAGAACTTGTATTATAGAATCATAAATTCTACTCTGTTCTCTTTATATGTAATAAAAAATGAAAATAAACTAACAAAGAGGAAAGAATAAGCCAAAGGAAAGTATGAGAAAGTATGAGAGAAAAGAACATACATTAATGGAGAAAAAAAGAGTAGAGTAAAAAAAAAAACAAAACCCAAATTTGTTTTTTGTTTGTTTTTTATTTTTTATTTTATTTTATTTTTTTAATTTTTTTTTAATTTTTTTTTATTTATTTATGATAGTCACACAGAGAGAGAGAGGCATAGACACAGGCAGAGGGAGAAGCAGGCTCCATGCACCGGGAGCCCGACGTGGGATTCGATCCCGGGTCTCCAGGATCGCGCCCTGGGCCAAAGGCAGGCGCCAAACCGCTGTGCCACCCAGGGTTCCCTGTTTGTTTTTTAAAAGAGAACAATGCAAAGCAAAATTATCAGCTCATCTAAATAAGTGAAAAAAGAAGACATCTTGTGAAAACTTATATGTAAACTAATAATAAGGAAATAATCACAGAGGGGGTGCCTGGCTGGCTCAGTCAGAGGAGCATGTGACTCTTGATCTCAGGGGTGTGAGTTTGAGCCCCACATTGGGTGTAGAGAGTACTTAAACTGTCTTAAAAAAGAAAAGAACTGCAGAGAAAAGAGAATTACAAGACTTGTAGGGAATGTAATGCATCCCTTCATAAAAATAAATGTGTGAACTTGGTTGTAATGGATAATTTTTCTAAGATAACAAGTTATACAAGAGATCCCAGAAGAGGTAGGAGTTGTAAATATTAGAAAATAACAAGAAGAAAGCTTAAAGCTCATATATGTGGAGGCTAAGTAACACAATCATATAACTCTCAAGTCAAAGTGGAAATTACAAAGAAAATGGGAAGTATTTAGTAGTGAACAATATGAGAAGACTATAGTTCCAAATGTGTGGGACAACACCAATATTTAAACTCAAATGTTCACAGAAGACTTACCTCCATTAACCCCAAGTTGGAAACAAGTCAAATGCTCATTAGCAGGTGAATGGCTAAACAAATTGTGGTGTATCTGTACCGTGGAATCATATGTAGGAATAATAAGGAATGGAGTATCGATTCGCACAACAGCAGGGATGGTCCCCAAAGACATTATATTGAGTAAAAAACACCGGGCATAAATCATGCCTTTTGTATGTTTCCATTTACGTAAAGTTTCAAAAGAGGCAAAACTGATTTATAGATGACTGGTTTCTTTGGTGAAGGGTCAGGAAAGATCGAGCGACAGGGGGCATGAGGCAACAGTTTGGAAGGGGGTGGAATTGTGACTGTGGCTGGTTACTCAATGGGATGCCTAAGTTAAAACAGCAACCTGTCCACTTAAAATGACTACATTTTATTTAACTTAAATTACATCTCAATAAAGTTGGTTTTTAAAATTGTGTGACAACAAAGAAGCAGTTTGAAATAAATTTACCTGGAAACAAGGAAGATTAAAAAATAAAGATGTCAATCAAAGAAATGGAGAGATAGTCGTGCTCTTGGTTGCAATGAATTTACCTATAATTTCGGTATAACCCTAATCGAAATTACATTTGGATTTTTGAAAGGAAACTTGATAAATTTATCCTAAAATATATGTGGAGTGAAGTTCTACAAATTGTTAAGTCAATCAACATTTTTGCCTTGAACGTGAAAATTCATAAATAATATCTGGAAAGACATTAAAGTGAAATCATGGGAAGCGGTGTGTGTGCGCATGTATGTGTTGCGAGGAAGTAGTTGGAACTGAATGGGTGAAGGACTCCTTTTTACATATACTTTTTCATACTCTCAGTTTTTGGATCATATGAATCTATAACCTATTCAAAATATTAAATAGATAATTTGAAAAAGATGTTACAATTTGTGCTACTATGGTTGTACTCTAAGCAAAAATTTTTTTTGAAGATTTTATTTTTATTTATGAGAGAGAGATAAGAGATGAGAGAGAGAGATGAGAGATATTTATGAGATGAGAGATATTTATGAGATGAGAGATAAGAGAGAGAGAGAGATGTGCATAAGTGAGGGGAGGGGCAGGTGGAGAAGAGACGCATACTTCCCATGGAGCAGGGAGCCTCATGCAGGGTTTGAACCCAGGACTCCAGGATCATGACCTGAGCTGAAAGCAGATGCTTAATGGACTGAGCCACCCAGGTGTCCTGTCCTTATAAATGTATTTATAAGTATTTATAAATAAATACTTTCAATGTTGCCTTCTGATCCAATCTTGGATCACACTGAAAATAAATGGTCACAATTGTTTTGGGAGTGTAACCACCTAGGGTTTTAAAATCTGGAGTGAACACTAATGGTCATCTGATGAAATCCAAAATCTCATTTGCAAAAGGTGAAACGTGTGACCCAGGGGAGTGAAGTTTTATCTACTGTCAGAACTAAGCGAGAACTAAGGCATCTTGCATTTTCCTGTGAATTCACTGGCAAATTTAGTTATCATTTATATAATACATTTTAAGCTATTTTCACTCCCCTCTTCCCATTTAGATGGTTCTTCCTTAGTATTAACCGTGTGGTTACTAAATTACTGCACCATGGTTCTTCCAAGTTTATTTTTCCCTACTAGGGAATTAGATCCCTGAAATTCATGGGCCAACACTGGAGTGATAACCACATTCATCTCTATACAGAAACATTTTGCTTGGGATCTTATTCTGAAGTTAGGTCTCATATAACTCCGAGGAACAGAAATTTGATTCTTAAAGTCAAGAATTTTCAATAATTTGGAGATGCTGTGCAACTTTTCTGTTTTCCTGAAGTAATAACAATAATAAATAATGAAGCTAACATTTATTGGGTTCTCTAAGCAAGGATACCAGTGATGTACTCTACCTGCATTAACTCATTTAACCTTTTTTACAATCTTATGAGACAGATACCATCATGAAACCTATTTCAGAGGAAGAAACTGAAGCTTGCAGAGGTGGAGTGCCTCAGGTTCACAGAACTGGTCAGTAATGGAACTGAATTGCAGACAAAGGAAGGCTAAGTCCTGAATCGGCATCCTTCATCGTTTCTCAGATGCCTCTGTCATAAGGTTTTTTTTTTTTTTTTTTTTTTTTTAACATCTCTGACTCTACATTCCTTCCCCACTTCTCTCACAGCCGCTGAGTTAGATATGTCTATATTTTCATGAATTTCTGAGTTCAGTGAGCTCTGATGTCCATCTACCAATTGTTCTGTTCTTTGATGCTTCATCTTATCTAAGATGTCATTTAAGACATCAGAATCCTGTAAGGTTATTTCTCTTTGTCAAGTACCTACCCTTTAGCAAGAGCAATTTTGAGTACTAATATGTTGTTAATATGTAGCTAATGTAGGTTATAGCCATAAGAGTAATATGTTAATTTGTAAAGTTTTTTTTCCATAAAGAAATCAGTCATTGAGTATTAGAATAAGTCAAATGCATTCAAAGTTATGCAGTAAAACTTTTAAAGGAATGCTGGGGGCACCTGGGTAGCTCAGTGGCGAGTCTGCTTCTCTCCTTCTGCCCTTCCCCCTGCTTGTGTGCACACACTCCCTCTTTCTCTCTCAAATGAATAAATAAAATCTTTTCAAAAAAAGGAATGCTGCTCTCATTGCTTTCAAATAAAAATAGTAAGTAAAATAAGATGAATAATTTGTTACCTAATAATGACATTAGGAAATCTCTTTTATATATTAGAATGATTTATTATGTACATTATATTTTTATGTACATACAATTATATTTTTTGTATTATATTTATTATATACATACCAATATATATTATAAGTTTTATAATAAATACATATTTTAAAGTAAATAGTTTTCTTTTATGGCATAGATTTTTTTTTTTTTTTATGGCATAGATTTTTTGCCACCTTTTATTTTCAAAAATATAGTTGACTTACTTATGTAACAGGATGCTGAGTTGGAGGTCCTCATGTGGTGTCAAGACACAATAAATGCTCACACCATATACAAAAGTTAACTCAACATGAATCAAAGATCTTAATGTAACAACTGAAATGATAAAACTCTTTTTTTTTTTTTTTTTTTTTAAATGATAAAACTCTTAAGAAAAAACGTGGTTACAAATCTTGGTGATCTTGAATTAGGCCATGATTTCTTAGATATAACTCCTAAAGCACAAGTAAACAAAGAAAAAAATATATAAATTAGATGTCACCAAAATGAAAAACCTCTTTTTTTGCCTCAAGGAACACTATCAAGAAATTGAAAAGCCAAACCATAGAATTGAATGTATTTGGAAACCATATGTCTGAGAAGAGTCTAGTATTGAGAAT
This sequence comes from Canis lupus familiaris, assembly GCF_011100685.1. Taxonomy (NCBI): domain Eukaryota; kingdom Metazoa; phylum Chordata; class Mammalia; order Carnivora; family Canidae; genus Canis; species Canis lupus. The sequence continues at coordinate 39,806,465 of NC_049246.1, read as the reverse complement.
ATATAAAGAACTCACATGGTAAAAGTCAACAGGAAAAAGCAAGTTGCTCAAAAGCTGGGCAAATATTTGAATAGACATTCCAAAGAAGATATACAAATGGCCAATAAGTGCATGAAAAGATGGTCAACATCAGTAGTCATTAGAGAAATGCAAATCAAAATCACAATGAGATCCCATTTCTCATCTACTTGGGTGGTTCCCATAAAAGACAGGCTGTAATAAGTGTTGAATAGAATGGAGAGAAATCAGAACCCTCACACATTTGGGACTGTAAAATTGTGTAACCATTTGAAACACAGGCTTGATGCTCTTCAAAAGGTTCAACATAGAGTCACCATGGGACACAGCAATATCACTCTTGGGTATACCTAAGAGAACTGAAAACAGGTGTCCACACAAAAACTTTTAGGTATTATTCATAATAGCTCCTCTCCCCCCCAAAAAATGACGACAGCCCAAATACTCATCAGCTGATGAATGGGTAAACACAATGTAGTATACCTATACAATAGTATTATTCAACTGGAATGGAGGTGGGTGGGGGGATGGGTGGAATAGGTGATGGGGATTATGGAACACACTTGTGATGAGTACCAGGTGTTGTTTGGAAGCATTAAGTCACCATATTGTACCCTGAAACTAATTATTATACTCTATGAGAGCTAACCGGATTTTTAAAAAAGATTTATTGTTTATTGAGAGAGAGAGCATGAGCAGGAGGGGTGGAGGAGGAGTGAGAGAGAATTTCGAGCAGACTTCATGCTGAGTGTGGAGACCCATGCAAGGATGCTGTCATGACCTTGGGATCACAACCTGAGCATAAGCCAAGATGCTTAACTGGCTGCACCACCCAGGTGCCGCATGAACTAACTGCAATTTAAATAAAAGCTTAAAACAAAGGAATGAAATAGTGATACATGCTACAATATGAATGATGCTTGAAAACACTATGCTAAGTAAAAGAAGCCACAAAGTGAATGATTCCCTGCATATGAAATGTCTGGAATAGGCAGATCATAGAGACAAAGTAAATTCGTAGTTGCTAGAGGCTGCAGAGACACTGCTAATGAATATAGGGTTCCTTTTGGGGGATGATGGTAGTGCTCTGGAATTAGTGGTGATAGTGCCACAACCTTATGAATATACTAATAACCACTGAATTGTATACGTTAGACCAATGAACTTTATGGTTTATAAATTACATCTCAATTTAAAAAAGATGTGATAAATGTCAGAACCAAATGGACCTATGAAAAGATGAACCATATGGACATTTCAAAAGATATATTTCAGATTCTCCTGGATTCCTGGTCCAAGTGACTCTCCTCTAGATGAAGGATATCAAGTGTGGCCCTGTGCAGACCTACGGGATCACTCACATCTCCCAAGTTTTCTGGGAAATGTTGAAATGTTCATTTGTGTGGAGGTTCTTGCAAACCTTCCAGCTTTGCCTTCCAGCAAATTAAATGCTTTCCTCTGAGAGGTGAAGACAAAGAGGTAGCCCCTGCAAAGTAAATAACACAGAGTTAACAGCCTGATGAGCTGCAAATGCATTTTCTTAGCAGGTTGATGATGGAAGAAAATATTCACCGATAAACACTTTCTCACCTAGGGCACCTATGGTACTGCATAAATTAATTTCTTTGTCGAGTAATGATCAGCACTTTCTACAGAGTGTCTTTGATTTTAGAGACTTCATAAGTTTATTTCAGAAGGTGCTTAAAGACAAAGTGTATGTTGTGATAAATTCTACTCATTTATATCATTCATTTAAATTCAGGAAAGGATCTAACAGCACAGACACATGTTTATACCCAGCATCAAGTAAGGGGCTTTGAAATATTATTTGGTTAAATAGCATAAAAGTCGATGATCACAAATATGAAAGTTATACTAGCCGGCATTATTTTGATTGCTCTCTTGAAATATTCCCTTCAAAAAAGCAGTCATTTCTATTGAGAATTTTAAAAGGATGCAGCTTATCTATACATTTTTATCTATGGAAGGAAAAATAATTTCCATTGTATTTATAATTAAAAAAAAAACAGTACTATTTCTAAGCAGTGTGTTGAGCCCTGATTTTAAACTATCTAACAACATAGATAAATGAAATCAATAAATAAGGGATTCTGGTGTGCATTGATCTAACTCGATCCTCACATTTTATAGATGAGGACATTGAGGTCCAGATGTGATATATCAAAGATGTCTGTCTAATTCTAAGACCAGCCTACTTCTACTACCCAAGGCTGATGGAAGATCAGAAGTGCCTGAATGTAGCCAAATATCATTCATCAAATGTCTTGAAGAGTTTCCTCAAAGCTCTTACTCAAAGTCAACTTGATCCAAACAATAGGAATGGAGCTACACTAGCTAAGTTCATGTTGTCCTGAAGCTTTGTTGTCTTCCTGTTGAGGATGAGATGGAGGAACTTTATACCTTGCCCTTGATCCCTGCACATCATTGCAACACTGTGATTTCTGCTTTTGTAGACCTAGAGGAGATGGAGTTGCAGGGTAGCAGTGGTTTGGGACTGTAGCATCATGATGATCGCTTTGAATTTGCAGTGTTTTATCTTGCCACCATTGTTGAGGAAAAGCAGATGATCTAAACAGAGTTTAGAACATGTGGATCCTACTGAAGCCTGCCATGTAATCACACCTTCCTCCAAGCTACCACACCAAAGACCAGAAGAAATGAGAAGTGAGTCTTTGAGCGGTCATCAGTGGCATGTGATTGACCAGCTGCTGCCCTTCTTTGTTCACGAATCATCTGATGACTGTTTGTTACTTATTTGATAAAAAGGAAAATGGGCATACTAAATGAATGCAGAACAAGCCAGTTATTCATTAATGAGCATGAGTCTATGTATTAGTTTCCTGTCCCCGCTGTAACAAAAGACCACTAACTTGATGGCTTAAAACAGCACGCATTTATTCTTTCATGGGTCTGGAGGTCAGAAGCCTGGACTCAGGTCCCTGAGTCACTGGGTCAAAATCAAAATGTCAGCAGGACTGTGTTCCCGTTGGAGTTTCTAGAGAGTGATCACATTTAGTGCCCACCTGGATAACCCAGGATAATCTCTCCATCTCAAGATTATTAGTTTAATCACACCTGCCAAGTCTTCTCTTTTGACATACAAGGTAACATGCACAGGTTCCAAAGATTGTGCCCTCAATATATTTGGGGACGCCATTATTCAGCTGACCATAGACCACAAGGTCAATATGCTTTCTCGAGGGTACACATGAGCCCTGCTTCCAAGCATAATTTTTAGCATAATTAATTCTTCAGGGCCATTGTGTACAGTCACTGTGCCAGAGTGGATTTCAGAAGCCTAAAGAAGTTCATATACTTTCCAAAAGGCCCAATTTATACCCAGGAAGGGGCTTTGGAACCAGATTAGATTTTTATCTGTAATAGCTACTACTCTTACTTTATACTCAGTCTGTACTACTATTAAGAGTAGACTGAATTTGCTTAAATTTGCAGATTTAGAGATAAGGAGAAGAAGAATTATTCCTTTCTCCTCTTGTGTTCCTCATTCTTCCCGATACAAGTCTAATCACCACACAGAAGTATTGACTGGAAACTCTGTTGGCTGGGATCCTCCTGGACCTCAGCTGGGATCTGGAAGGATCCTGTGTGAGGCCTTTGGTTTGGCTGCTTTCCACTCCACAATTGGGAGCTTCACCTATGACACTGGCCAATGACTTTTCTCTCTGTCTGCTTGATACAAACCAGTAGATTTAAGGTATGTGTGCCTGTAACCTCTGGAGGTAGGGATGCTATAGATGGAAGGGACGGTGAATGAATCTTATTGCTGGATACCACGAATAATCCAGATGATGTGAGAAGAAGAATCTGGTTTCAGACTTAAGGGCCCAAGCTCTGGAGTTAGACTGCCTGGATCTGAATCTGGTCTGTGTGACCCTGGGCAAGTTGAGAAATCTTTGGGACCCTCGGTTTTCTTAGCTATAAAATGGGGGACAATTGCAGTTCTTAGCTTCTAGGGTTGCTGGGAAGGTTTAATAATATATTATGAATCAAGCTTTTAGCACTGTGGCTGGCATCCAGAGGCACTGAATCCGTGGAAGTACTTGTGAATAATGTGTCCAGCCACGGAGACTTCCAGGGCGTGGATCTGCTCGTCAATTCACCAAAATTATGCTGAATATATGTATATGGAGGAGAATGGACTGTACCCTGAATCCTGTCTTTAGTCATATTTATGGAGACTCCTGACAGAATTTGGTAGCTGTGGGAAAGAAAAATGTATAAAATATAGAACTCAACATCTATAATAGAAAGTGACATAGATATAAAAGTTCTCATAAATGCCACAGGACTAAGGCAGCTAGGTCATACTCTAGGAATCTCGAGCAAGATAGAGGGACAGGGATAGAGAATTTGGTGCTCCAATCACTTGTAAATCTCTGCACACCATTCTCTTAATTCTCTAAATGTGTTTCCATTTATGATTATTGGGTGTCCATTTATAGTTAAGAGTGCTGCATGGAAGTATGATTGGAGTCTGTATGGGCAGAGCCTGTTGACTCATGGGCCCCACAGGAGAGAGTTCAGGAGCAGTAGCCAGGGCAGTTGGCTTCCCCAGGGAAACCTCTGCCAATCTCCTGCCTGGAAGCTGAGCCCTGGAGCTAAGTAGAAAAGCAGGCTGATGAAGGTATCTGACCTTTCCGCAAGTATTTTCCGTGTTACCTTCCTATATCCAGGAGATCCTTACACCTTCAACTCCCTGGGATGTCCTCTCCAGGTCAGGGTGACCATAATAGCTTCCCAGCGCTGTCATATAGCAAAGTATCACAAACTGGATGGCTTACAACAAAAGAAATTTATTTGCTCACGGTTCTGGGGGCCGTAAGACCTAAATGAAGGTGTTGGCAGGGCTGGTTCCTGCTGGAGGCTGTGAGGGAGAATCCATTCCATGCCTCTCTTCCAGTGGCTTCTGGTAATCTTTGGTATTCTTTGGCTTGTGGCACCATCACTCCATCTTTGCCTCCGGTTGTCACATGGCCCCTCCCCTGTGTCTCTTTCTTGTCCTGTCTTTAATAAGGGCTCTCCTCGTTAGATTTAGGATCCACCTTTATTCAAAACGGTCTCATTCTGAGATCTTCACTTTCACTACATCTGCAGAGATTACTCTAAATAAGGTCACATTCTGAGGTTGAAGATGGATATCTTTTGGGAGACATAATTCAACCTAATACAGTGACTATGTATTTTGTTGTTCAAGCCTAGACATTTTGGGATGGACAAATGCTAAACTGGATGGAATGCCAGTCAAGTATCCTTGCTTGGGCAGGCTGTATGACCACCATCTAGATAAGCATCCAGCATTTTCCCCTGGGAGGAGCATCTGTCAGGCCATGTGGGTTAGAAGAGGAAATGTGAGGATTGAATTATTCTTTTTTTTTTTAAAAGATTCATTTATTTATTTGAGAGAAAGAGAGCAAGTGAGAGAGGGTACAAGCAGGGGCAGAAGGAGAGGAAGAGAGAGAATCCACAAGCAGACTCCCCGCTGAGCCCAACAAAGGGCTCAATCTCAGGACCCTGAGATCATGACCTGAGCTGAAATCAGGAGTCCGCGCTTACCAGACTGAGCCACCCAGGACACCCTGGATTGAACTCTTCTTAATACAGACTTCTGAGTTTTTCCAGTATTCTTTGGCAAAAATTCACTTGCTTGTTGAGTCTTTCCCGTTAGGGAAACCGAAGTTGAAACCCACGTCACTTCCTGCTTGTCCATTACTTTCCCTCTTTCAGACTTTGTGGTGTTCTCTTTGCCTTCTCCCCTCTTCTTCTTATTAACCGTTGTATGTCACTTGAGTGGGACAAAAAGACATGGAAGAAAATAGACAGTTATTCACCCAGTTCCACCTCTAGGAAGTTATCTAGAAGAAAAACAAAAAAAGCGATTTGTTACAGACCTACATATGAGGAATACGCATCACAAACTATGTGTAAGTCAGAATCAGTGGAAGTCTTAGTATGGTAACAGTTAAATTAGAGGGCACCCCTATGATAGCATTGGACACAGCCACTAAGAATCATGTTTGAAAGAATGATGACATTGCCAAATGATCAGGATATGATTTAGAATTTAAGGGGCAGGTTACAAAGCAGTTTGCTCATAATGATTCCCAATTTTTTTTTTTTTTAGATTTTATTTATTTATTAATGAGAGACAGAGAGAGAGAGGCAGAGACACAGGCAGAGGGAGAAGCAGGCTCCATGCAGGGAGCCCGACGTGGGACTTGATCTTGGGTCTCCAGGATCAGGCCCTGGGCTGAAGGCGGCGCTAAACTGCCGAGTCACCTGGGCTGCCCTGATTCCTGATTTTAAAAACCCAAACAACTTTATATATTGTAAAAAAAAAAAAAAAAAAAAAAAAAAAATGACAGCTGGATGGATACATGTCAGAATGTTAAAATTCAGTCTCTCTGAATGATGAGATTACAAGTGACACTTATTTCTATTTTCGTGTTATTTCGCATCTCTATATTTCCTTCGGTAAACCTGTATTACTATGTATTGCTGTTATATTAAGAAATTAGCCCTAGAGAGCAAAGACAAATGGGGAAAAATGAACACAACAGAAAAACATAATCTGAGTCCCTGTCCATTCCCCTTCTACGGTGTTTACATGGGGCAGTGGCAAGCTATTTAGGGAATGGAATCTCTATATATCCATACCTATATCTATCTCCACATCTATATCTGTATACTCCTCAGGGACTGCTGGCCTCTTCCTACCACTTGTGCCTTTGGAATCCAGCCCTTGGTGGCCCTGTTTCGTTGAGATCTGACCCCCACATGATTTCTCTAAGCCTGCCTTGTCATATGTCATAGTTGGAAAACTCTTTAGACCTTGGGGATGAAAGGGATTGCTTTTCCTTTAGCTACCAATTTAGAGCAACATCCAGTCTTTTGTATCGCTTACTGTCTCTCCACGGTGACCCCTTTCTGCAAGTCACTGGCTCGGAACAGAATTGTCACTACTTAGTGTGCGAGTAGTGAAGTCCTTAAGGTGAGACTGCCGTTCCTCCCTTTCATGTAGTCATCAGCTTTACCTGACAGCTAGTCTTTTGGTTAGATAGATAATCTTGAACTTCTTCTGCCTTGGGTATTAGGAAAGCATTTGAGGCATTTTTTTTCCCCTTCGGAGGTATTTATTGGTCAGTTCCACAGACTTGAGAAAAATCTAACACATGCTCTCCCCGACCCCATATCCCACCTCCCCCAAATCCACTAAATCAGAGCTGAGATCCTATAATTTCTGATCTTTATATCATTGTCCTATTAGCCACTTTCACCTCATTTCTTCTGTTTTCAAAGCACCGTCTTTCTGCTCAGCATTGCTTTTTTCTCAATTTTGTGTGTGTGTACAACTTGCAGATTAAGAGCAAAATGACAGCTAAACAATTGGATGTGTTTGCACACATGTGATAACCGGTTTGGGATTAAAATTTGGGTTGCACCGTGAACACTGATATGCCACTCTGTGTTTTGGTGGCCTTAGATTCTGGAGCAAAAATTAGGACATATAATATAGTATTTTTTTCCTAGTGTTTAAATATCTATTCCATCAGTCTTACAGAGGGATAAAAATTAAAGAATGTTTATGTTAAAAGTAACCAGTATTGATAAAAGAAAATTCTATGACATTAAGACTGTTTTAGAAAATCTTCAGCATCTAGCCACTCTTGTATTTTACCCTTGGTTGTGTGTGTGTGTGTGTGTGTGCACGCACACGTGCACACGCATGTATGATGCTCACAGATGCTCAAACTACTTTGTATACAAGTAGTGTTATACAAATAATTCCATGGTATTAGAATATGCAATATCTCAAAATGCAGTTTACACTGACCCATCAGCTCGTTAACTTATCAGCCCCAAACACATTTAACACAGAGCAGCAATTGTTCATGGCAGGTTATTGCTTGCTCTTCTCGCCTGCCAGATGAAGGAATGCTAAAAATGGCTTTGTAGATTGGGAAACTTATACTTTAAAAGAGTGATATTACTTATTAGAAACACAGAGTGGGAATTTTTAGAGCAAGAGTTCCAGATTCCTGTGGCTCAGATGGGTGTGTTACTCATTGTCCAGCCTACTCCATTGTTTATCTGGCTCTAAAAGCTGTTTATTGAAAATAATTTTAAAAATTTTGAAATACAGAAAGGCATAAATAAAAACAACAATAACTCAATTTCAACACTCAGAGACAACTCCTATTAAGAATTTGACTTTTAAAATAATTTTCTGTGACCTTGGGACTATATGACTTCGTATCCTGCTTTTATTACCCAACAACATATGTTAAGCATGTTCTATATAACTAAAAATGCTTAAGAACATAGTTTTTAAATCATGTGAACTCTACCGTGATAGAGATGTTTAGATAGGGCCTGGACATAGTAGATACTTGATATCTATTGTACTCTGATTTACATGTTTGCTCTCTAGTTCTTTCTTTCTTTTATAAATTATATTACTATGGATGCTTTTAGACACACTATAAATCACAAGCCTTGGGAGTTATTTCCTAAAATTTGACGTCTTCAAGATATAACCACCAAGTCAACAGCACGAACATATTTATGGCCCTGGATAGAAATTGCTTTTCAGTTTTGGTGCCCAACTTCAAGAAGACTAGTAGAAATTATAGAATAAAATGATCTCTTTGGACAGAACATAGGTAACTAATTGATAGGAGAATCAAACTATGACTTTCCTGAGATCATTTAACCAAGATAGTTTACTAGTCATGGGTGATAGGGAACAGTGAAGGTAATATATCTAAATGTCGACCACCCTACAGTTAACCCTAGAAGGCTTTATTCTATATTCAATAACTGTGCATGGAGTGCTAATGATGAATTGTGTGCAAACCTTTACAGTCGACTTCATAGACCTCAGTCTATGAAGGTTTAACACCATCTGGGAGGGTTGAGTCAGAGAGAGATCTCAGAGCTCACGTCTTTGGGGGAAACTACATGTAATTTATTTCTTCACACATGCTGCTGCTCATTAGGTAGAGTTTAGAGGGAGAGGAGACTGAAAGTGAACCTTATAGAAGGCACGTGTGAGCCATGTATGAACCATGTGTGAACCATGTATGAAATATGGATGAGACATGGGTAGGCCATTATGAACCATGTGAACCATGTGCAAACCATGTATGAACCATGTGTGAAGCATGTGCAAGGCACGCATGAAGCTTGTGTGAACTCCAGCAGAGGTCTTGGGCTCACTATTTAACTTCCCAAGGTCTTGGTTTTTCACTTGTAAAATAAATAATTATAATTCCAAACCCAGCTCGTCTTTGAAATCTAAGCTACAAGGGTCTCTGCTCAGCAGTTTAGAGGTGATCTCTAGGCTACCAGATAATATCCATTGATCTCTAAAGGTAGAACTTTGTGTTCACAGACAAACATAAGATTTTGGAAGCTTCCTGAGATATCCTATGTGATTAGCTTTTCTTAAAAAAAATTTTTTTATACTAAAAATAGGCAAAATTGAATTGTCTGTCTTCTGCCTTACTGATCTTGACAGCACATCTTTTTTTTTTTTTTTTTTTTTTTGCCAATGTTGTGGCCCCATCCAGAGCCCAGAGCATCTAGGAGCCAGTATTGGTGCCTTTTACCCAATTCCTTGGCTTAAAATGTGTTTTGGCATGATAGGATGATAGATTTATATTGTTGCACAGATGTTGAGTACATGCTTTTTCTTTCATCTGTTTTATATTATTTTTCAGTGTGGGGTCCTGGATGATATTCCATCTATGTCCTTCCCTAGATGAGCAGGAGCCGAGACACTTACTGGATGGTCCTGAGGGGACCAGGAATGGCTGTCCCATGCCATTGAGGGCTAATAGTCACTGAAAGAACAGTCCAGAGAGGCAGCATCTAGGGCAGAAACTGAAAACAAAATCACATAAAATTATCCAGCTGGTTTGTCAATCTGAAAGATCCATTAGAGGAAGAAAGTCCTGTCAATGGAAGGGAAACCAGATGATTCCAGAGGGTTGGAAGTGGAAGGGCAATGGAGCCTAAGCCATGAGAATGGCTCTAGCAGCTTTTCGTAGGCACCTTGTCGCCTCTGGGGATCACAGAGAGTTACCACTAAGAGCAACATCTGGACGTGGCCAACTATTAAATGACTCGAACTGTACTAGTAAACAGGATCCTGGCTGGCAAGCAGCCAGCAGCAGATTTTGCTGGAACTGCCACACCAGCTCAGGGCCAAGGAACATATGGCAGGACCCCTGAGTCATCTGTGCTCTCTCTAAGCACTTCAAGAGCCACTGTGGAGTGCTCACAGTGGAGCACTGAGTGATACTGGATGCTTTTGTTTGGCTTGCATATTCACTTTAGTTACAGTGGATCTTAACTGATTGGAATAAACTTCCCCACGATGCTTTGTGACCAGAGAGCTCATCAACAGGTAAGTTGGTTTCAGCCTTCTGGGCTGCTCCATAAAGGACCTTTTTTTTTTGGATGAAGAGCCATTCAGACACATGACTGGAAACCAAAATGCTAGACTTCTCGGTGTTGGGGGCTTTAAGAGCCATAAGGGCTGAACTGAAGATGAGTGAAGAACTGAAGATGAGTGAAGAGAGAAAGAAAATGTCCCTTCCAGGAGGTACAGAGATCACAGTTGAGGAGAAATTGGCACCCCTCACAGTCCCTCCCCCAACTTGGAAGCAGTAAGACAGTTACATCTTTACACAACCACGGTTACGCCAAGGAGACTGATGGTCATCTTAGTCCTTGAGTATTCCGATGACTTGAACTTCACTTTTTCCTCATGTTAATAATTCTCAGGCTAAATTAGTACTGTGTGTGCTAGTTTAAAGTTTTCCTTTGGGAACCTGCATCATTGCTTCTGGTACTAGCTGTTCCTCTTTTATTGAACAGTAGCAAATGTGCTACCCAGTTTTAAATCCATATTTGGCAAGTTCTCCATGGTTCAGTGTCAAAAGAGGAGATGCGGCCAGCTTTCCTTGATTTTTATAAGAGATGTAATTCTTTATTTGAAAAGATGTTTGCCAACCGTTTACATTAAAAATAAATATATCTACACAAATGCTATTTGGCTCAAATTAGGATAAGCTATGCTTTGACTTTAGATGAGATGAATTGTTTGCTAGAATGGAGATTTATTCAATATTCAGCAAACACTTATTGACTTTTCACTATTGGCCAGGAATAGTATTAAATACCATGAGGTTTGTATTGATAAATGAGATAATCCCTGCCTTCAAATCACTCATAGTCTCTTGAGGGAGACATATAATAAAAGATCAATGGCTCGTTGTGGGGCGCTGTGGGGCTTAATCGCTTAAGCCTCTGACTCTTGTTTTCGGCTCAGGCCATGGTCTCAGGGCTGTGAGATTCAACCCTGTGTCAGGCTCAGTGCTGGGCTCGGAGCCTCCTTAAGATTCTCTCTCTCCTGCTCCCTCTACTTCCTCCACCCCTCTACCTGCCCAGTGCTCACCTGTGCTCTCTCTCTCACAAAATAATAATAATAATAATAGTAATAGTAATAATAATAATAATGGCACATTGTAATTAATATTTAGGTATACATAAGCACAGGAGGCTTTAAAGCCATTTTCAGGGATCCAGACATGGAACACCAGACTCAGAATATCAGCAATTACCTATGTGCATTCTTAGTTTTTTGAGTTTCCCAAGTGTTCTCTACATGTTACCAGGTTTGATAGCCTGTTCTCTTTAAGTCATTCCTCAAATATCACCTTCCTCCTGAGTCTTCCATGACCATCAGCTTTAAAATTGTATCTTCTGCCCACTTCTATCCCAGCTCCATCCCCTACCCTGTATTCTCTACTCTTCTTCTGGGCTTTCTTTCTTTCTCTCCAGCAACTATCACCATTGGATAGAATACATATTTCACTTTTTATTTCTGATTATTATTATTAATTAGCTCTTTTTCTGTTCCCTCACTAAAAATGTAAGCTCTGTCCTTATATAGTCATATTCTGAGCACCTAGAAGAGTGGCTGTCATATAGGGAGTGCTCAGTAAATATTTGTTGACCAAAATTAAGGATGAGGACTTTTATCATTTGTACAAAGTTAAGGATATATCTAATGGCCTGTCCATTGTATTTTTATTCTTTGCATAGCCAAAAACTTCTAAGGGGTACAATATTAGATAAAAGTCAGATGGGAAAGTTATCTTGCAATTAATTAATATTTATCGAGTTGCTGTTACACATTAGACACAGTGCTGGATAATGTAGTAAATACTGGAAGCTCAAGAGAGAGCTTTGCCTTCAAGTATCCTACAGTTTAATTGGGGAGGGAGATATGAAACCATGAACAAAAAGGTAAGAACAGGGGGATCTCTGGGTGCTGCAGCGGTTTGGCGCCTGCCTTTGGCCCAGGGCGCGATCCTGGAGACCCAGGATCGAATCCCACGTCGGGCTCCCGGTGCATGGAGCCTGCTTCTCCCTCTGCCTGTGTCTCTGCCTCTCTCTCTCTCTCTCTGTGACTATCATAAATAAATAAAAATTAAAAAAAAAAAGGTAAGAACACAGAAAAATCGTATCGGGCACATTAGGCAGAAAAAGAGGAAGAGCTAAGGGAAAGCCTAAGCAACCTTGGCTGAGTTGACGGAGGGTAGGCTGGTTGGTCAGGAAAATTTCCTGGAAAACATGGGACTTGATGTGGGGTGCAAGATTTAGGGAGAAACAAAGGAAGGCTATGGGGGAGGGGTGATGGAGGCAGAGAAATGTGCGACTCTACAAAGCTATGGCAATGGATGACATATTCTAGCATGAAAGAACCCTTAGATTTTTGCATGAGTGTTCTTTAGCAAAGTTATCTTGGGACACAGTAAACTTATTCCCGTAATGCTACCTTTGCTCCAACCATTGTGAAATGCCCCTTTGGAAATGATCTTTGGAGACTGTGACTTGTGTTTTTGAACTTTCTCACTGGGGACATCCTTCACTACTGGTGAAGCTATTTAATATTTTGAGAAAATCCAACAGTGGTTCCAGCTATAACAGTGGTTCAAGCTGGGTGCTATAGAATGAATGTTTGTGTCCCCCACACTCCCAAATTTACATGTGAAATTCTAGGACCCAAGATGATGGAATTAGGAGGTGGGGGCCTTTGAGGGCTCTCATTGGATTCATAATGGGATTAGTGCCTTTATAAAAGAGACTTCAGAGAACTCCCTCATTCCTTCCGCCATGTGAGGACAGAGAAAAGATGGCTGTGAAGCCTCTAGAACCATGAGAAATGAATCTTTGTTGCTTTTAAACCACCCAGTCCATGAGCACCTGGGTGGCTTTAGTCAGTTAAGCATCTGCCCCGGCTCAGGTCATGATCTTGCAGTTCTAGAGTTGAGCCTCCACCCCCTCCGCCCCCCCCCCCCCCCCCCGCCCCCCACCGCATCAGGATCCCTGCTCAGTGGGGAGTCTGCTTCTCTTTCTGCCCCTCCTCTCACTTGTGCTCACTCTTTCTCGCTCTCTTTCTCTCAAACAAATAAATAAATAAAAATAAAGAAATAAACCACCCAATCTATGGTATTTTGGTATAGAGCCTGGGTGAACTGAGATACTGGGTTAATAAAGTGACTGATCAAGCTGGAAAAGGCCATTTTGGCCTCCACCAAAGGATTTTAAAGTAATGGGCTAGATTTTCAGATGTGTCTCCTGCACTAGAGCTGAAGGCAACTCCCAAGTCGGGATTTAAAAACGTGTTGGGGAGAACTGTGCCTTTGTCATACATCAACTTCTAAGATGACTGTTTTGAAAGCCATTGCTCATTTGCATGAATAATTGCTTAAAAAAAGAAGCATTACTCCTTAAGAAGTCACTCTTCACTATTGTAAAAATGGATTCCTTTCTAGTTTCTCTGAATTCCTTCTACGAGCCCTTTGCGTATGGGAATGTTTTCTCTGCTTCTGTATTTATTGGAATTGAACCAACTTAACTGTGATGTTGAGAAATGACCTCTCAGGCTCAAGAAAATCATAGGGAAAAGAGCACAAACTTAGCTCTTATTTAATTGTTACATGAGCATTATTGGTGTAGGCGAAGGAGATAACTAACTTTGACTTTGTCCTTAATATAAAAGAGAAAAGTCAGGCAGTGGCTACATTGTGCGAACCAGACATGGTGCCCCCTTGGGGACACATGTGACCCATCCCACTTCTCCCTTTATGCTTTCCCATATCCAACTGTAAGCCTCAAACTCTGGCCTCAGGCCTCAGTCCTGAGATGCTCAGATGACTGGCTAGCTGTGAGCATGATCATCACTAAACTTTGCCTTGGCTTTCCTGAGTAGATGCCATTTCCATGTTCTTCAACGTTGGATTCTTTGGTGGTAGAGGGATTATAATCACCAAACCATTTCTATTTTATGTATACATGAGCAGACCAATAATCGCATTTGATATTTGGCATCTATAGAAATTATTCACGTATAGGAGCTTACAGATGACTTTGACAGGACCCTGTGCTGACGGAGAACATTCAAAAGGCTGATCTGGTCACTGTGGCTCTGAAAGTAACTCACCTCCCTGCATCTATCCCCACCATAGGGTGGACCATGGGAGAGAGAAGAGGTAAGTGTAGATATCCACTCGGCTAGAGTTTCACTAGCTGCTGACAAATAGATCCTAAGTGCGAGGGATCACTTGGGAAGAACCAGCCTTGTTTAAAAGGGGGCAAGGTCAAGTTTCAGGAATGGCAGTTCAATTGTCACCTCAGGTCTTAATATCCACAAGACTTCTAGCCTGAAAGGCCCACTGGAACCTCCTACTTACGCTGCCCTGGAATACATAGAGCATTGAAGTAGAAAGGGACTGGGGAGAAGAATTCATTTCCCCAAATTCATATGTAATTCATCTACAATTTGTCATTGTTGCTTAAGGTGAGTTAGACTTACCTCCCAGACTAGGTTGCATGTTTCTAGGGTATAACACAGAATATATGCCCTTAATCTGTCTCCACTTAGGTTAGCAAGCTGTCAGACTATTTGGAAACACACAGTTAAATATGTTGAGTTACTGTGAGGACTAACCACTTGTGATTGTGTTTGGGTTTCACAATATCTGTAGAAATACAGAGAGCGCAGAAATAAAGCAAGTGGGGCGGGGGTACAGTGCATTCTGTTACAGGCAAAGTGACAAGAGACAAATTATCTCAGGGCAGACTTTCCTACCCCTCCGTAGTCCCAGAGCTGTGTAAGTCACCTCGCTGTGTGGTTTTGGCTTTTTATTGGTGATCACTGTCAGACCTGTACTTCTAAAGGCAACGCACCAACCGGTGTTTAAGCAGGCAAAGAAAGACGACGGTATTTGCAACGAAATGCAGGAAGGACTGGAAAACACGAGCAAGTTGGCGCTTTGTGGATCATTACTGCCCTTGCTTAATAAAGTAATAGATGCTTCAAAATTACTTTGAAGTGGCTGCCAACTTCCTCCCAGCGCTGTGAAACCTGATACTTCTGCCTTTAAACCATGCGTGAAAGTGCAAACAGTAGTACTTGTGAATTCATTCAGCGACTTCCAAACTGTAGTCTAAGCAGGGGATGGGAACCCAAGGGGGGTGGGGGGAAGGAGGGAGAAAGGGCCTCTGCAAGGTTCAGTGGTTGGATGTCAGATTTGGCTGCCTGCGAGTTATGCAGACTTGAACTTTACCGAGATAAACATTGGTTTCCCCAAACGATCTCAAGGAATTAAAGGGAGGAACTTTGATCTTCTTAACAATCTTCTTTTAATTTAATAAGCTCATGGCAGAGTTAAGTGAAAGCCAGCTCAACCCATATTTAATCAAACGCTTATCCGACTACCAAATTTAATAGATGCGTTTCAGAAGGGGGAAATTAGAGTCCAAATAATAAAAGGGTGGGGGGCAGCAGCATATTTTCTGTGCTTGAACCGAGAGGACTAGTGCGAAGGCCTGGCTCCGTCCTCAGGCTGAGATGGTTTGTTCTGTTCTCGGCCCTCCCTCTCCGAGCAGGTGGTCCACGTGCTGAGGTTCTTGAGAATGTCCAGAGTCATTCTCTTTAAATGTCAATAAGGCCACATGGGAAATGGAGGTGTGTGGGGGGGGGGGAGCCTCATTTTCAGAACTCCATCATGGCCTTGGTTGCAGGCTCATATAATCTCTGTTGTCTTTGGGGAGAACATGCCAACGGAGTGCCGTCCTTGCCCAGTTTGCTTGCTAACCAAGGGGTTTAGAACAAAGGTTGACTCCTTGGCCGTTCGTTGCCAGATGGGTTGTGTAACAGATTCAGAAGTCTGAAATCTGTGACTTCAGCTCTTCCTGAGCAACCAGCCACTAAATCAGACAAGCAGAGAGACGATTTTCTTGTGCAACACGGTGGGAGTACCAAAGAGGCATGTGGTGAAATAGAGAAGTCTTTATGTGAACCCTGGGCCAGAACAGCACAGTTTCTCTCCCAAAAAATTCATCATCTGGCTATGGTGCAGATGTCCACGAAAACCCTGTGCTCCGCAGCAGCACTGTTCAATGGAAGACTTTCCGCAAGAAGGACCTGCTTCTATCTGTATTGTCCAGTATGGTAGTTACCAGCCACATGTGGGCTGGGGCACCTGGGGTGAGGTGCTCCGTGGCTGAGCCTCTGCCTCCAGCTTAGGTCGTGATCCCGGGGTCCTGGGATCGAGTCCCACATCAGACTCCCTGCAGGGAGCCTGCTTCTCCCTCTGCCCATTGTCTCTGCCTCTCTCTCTGTGTCTCTCATAAATAAAATCTTAAAAAAAAAAAAAAAAAGAAAGTGCAGTGAAAGTTACTTTTACTTAATTTTGATTCATTTTCATTTCAGTGGTCCCATGTGTCTAATGGATTCTGCATCGAACAGCATAGCTCTAGAGGGACCAGAGCAGAGATATTTGTGAACACCTGCTTCATGTGTTAATACAAAATTCATGGACACCATGTCTGGTGTAGGCTTTTAAACTTTAGGAACTTCCATTTATTTTTCTCATGAAGCCTGCAGTGCTGATCATAAAAACGAGACACATTCCTGCAATATGGTAAAGCCCTCCTTAAAAATAAGAAAGGAATGATGAAATGTAAAGGGGAAAAAATAAGCTGAAGTTACAGGTGTTTCTCGAGAAGGACTGATGATTATTTCTTGGCCAGACATTGCTGTGATGAAAAGCAGTAATACCTCAGCAAGCAGACCACTCTCGTACTGTCACCCCTTTCGGGATGCTGGGTTCCTGCACTTTTATGTGTTGGAGAGCTGTCTAACTCCTTTCCAAGCCACATCTTAGAAAAACAAAACAAAACAATAAAACAGAGAGAGGAAGATGTGCTAGGTGTGGGAAAATGCTTAACGACACAGGTTTCAACTTGCTATCAAGTCATACCATATGTGGCCGTAACTTACTGATTCGGAATCTGGAACACGCTGGCTGTGGAAGCACTTTTCTAATTTGCTAGCTTCCAAGGCTGAGCCCCGGTAGGCTATTTTACTGACCATGGAGTCCTATATGCCACTTCAAATATTTTATTTCAAAGATGATGGCTTTCCTTTTCTCGTCTGTGGGCATAGCAGTTTGTTGCTCTTAGAATCATCAAGGAGCCTTGTTTGGGTTTGTGACTGGAAGAAATTTCTGGAGAGCAAGAAAAATTGAGAGGGAAACAGACTGCCATGGAATGGATAGAAATTGAACGGAAGTGGAAGGATCAAGTCAAGGTTGAGGACGATTGTTGGAGGTGAAATTCATACAGTTGGGAATCCTAACTGTCCCCATTCACAGAGCATTTCCTTCTAGCACCTGGAACTGAGCTAGATTATGTATGTTAATAATTTCTTGTCATTTTCCTGACAACCCTCTGAAGTTGACCCTTTCCGCCTTCTGCCTCAGTGGGGAAACCAAAGTTGAGAGTTGAAACAACTCACTCAAGGTAGCCCCTCACCCTCTCCAGGTAAAAGTAGATGAGTCTGGATTTAAATGCAAGCCTGATGAGTGCCAAAGCCCCTGCCTCCCCTGACACTGATCCTGGTGTGAAATGGAAGATGTGGGTGGTCATGATGTGTACGACCCCTTGCAGAGAGATGAAAGGGCCCCCCAAAGAGGGTGTTGGGGTGGTGGTTCCTGCTGCTGGTCTGGAAATGGGTGATGAGCTGGCAAGGAGCAAAAGGGGATCAATCGTGGAGTGACCAGCTGGTCGAGGTATGAGAATTTTAAGGAGCCAGGAGATCAGGACCCGGGGATGCCTCTTGTCGCATCTGTGTGAGGGAAAGCTCTCTGGCACCGAGCAGCCTGCAGGCTCGGACTGTTGGCCCAATTGTTGGGAATGTTGGACCTTGGTGGGTTTGCAATGCTCACCTTTCCAGGGAATTCGCTTCAGAGACTCTTCTCTCTGGTCTCAAAGGGTGAACTATGCAAACCGGTACGTTCATTCCAGCAATCCACCTGTTTTGAATACCCAGTGCTCACTGCCAACCCTTCTACATGCCACAAACAAGGAACGGATGCCTCTTAGGAGTCACGTGCTCTTTGATGCCACCTAACGAGAACACCGACTCCACATAGTGGATAATGTATCTTAAAAGTCAAACTTTAATTTACTTAACCTCTTATTTTAAAACCTTTTTAATCCCCTCATGAGGCTTTATACCACAACACTGTGTGGCACTAACGTGGTCCTTAAATGAGAGCATTTTCCTTGCAAGTGTATTTATAACTTTCCTCTTGATTTAGGGCTTGACAGGGCTGAGTAGAAACTAAATATAACCAGCATTTGTATTTTTTCCCTCCGAAGCCTGTTGGGCATTGAAAAGGAAGGAGGAGAACACAAGCGTTGGGAAAAAGCCTTCCAGTGTTAATGAGCAGCTGTATGTATCTCAGGAAAACAGTTTGTAACTAAAAATAGAGTCTCTCTAACTATAGCAACTCAGAGCATTTAATACCCAGATTCTGCATGGGCAGAAATGAATTCCAAACAAGTGTGTGATTAAGGAGGGTGGAATGGTAGCGCTGAAGGGTCCGAAGAACCAGGGCCCCGAACCCAGGGGTGCATCAGTGCCCCTCACGAACTTCAATCAAATGTGCTTAGTGCATTCACAGGAGATTTTTCTGAGTCTCCAAGACAATTAGAAATCTGTTTGTAACAATGAAGCTGAAAGGAGAAACAGTGCACACAGGCTAATTTTAGCACACTTGGCCAAACTGGTTTTCCTCTTTCTTTCTTTCTTTCTTTCTTTCTTTCTTTCTTTCTTTCTTTTTTTTTTTTTGGCAAAGAGTAAGTAGAAAGAAAGAAATATAAATACTTCAAGGAAAAGGTAATTTAAGTTTCTTGGTATTTGGCTACAGTTTACTAAAGATTCCAGGTAGGTCCAGAGCATGGAGGACCTGAGTTTTAAAATGGCCATCTCTGTTATTTTATTAGTATTTGTTAAATTTGGATATCTCGAAAGTGCAGTCTAAGCCAAATTAGAAAATTAATTTTTATTTATTTTTTTAAATTTATTTATTCATGAGGACACAGAGAGAGAGGCAGAGACATAGGCAGAGGGAGAAGCAGGCTCCCCGCAGGGAGCTCGATCCCAGGACCCTGGGATCATGGCCTGAGCCTAAGGCAGACACTCAACCACTGAGCCACCAATAGGATTTAGAACTTTCAAGAGGTATTTGTTGTTGTAACCAGTGCTATGGACTGAATTATGCCCCACCCCCACCCCCATTCATAGGTTGAAACCCTAACCACCACCTGGTGCTGGCATTTGGAAGTGGAGCCTTTGCGGGGGCAGTGGGATCCAGGGGAGCTCATAAGGGCAGGGCTCTCCTGATGGGATTAGTGCCCCATTGGAGTGCTTGCTCTTTCTCTCCCTCTCTCCACTAGGTGAGAACACTGTGAAAGGAGGCCATCTGCGAGTCAGGAAGAGATCCTTCATCACGAACCAAATCTGCTGACCTCTTGATCTTGGACTTCCCAGGCGCCAGGACTATGGGAAATCAAGTCTATTGTTCCAGCCACCCAGTCTATGGTAGTCTATTATAGCAGCGTGTGCAGACTAGTACAACTAGCATTGCCATTGTTGTGTTGCTTGGCTATTGTTCAGTAACCAGGGGATGACCAATCAAGCATTTTGGTGCCTCTCCATATTCTTTTTTCCTTTCTCCATGATGAATGAAATCTTCTGGAAATGTCAACAGGTGAAGATATCTCCTAACACCTGTTCTGATCTGGGCTGGCTATCACTCAATAAAGCATTTCTATCATGTGTAGATTTGTAATTTTTAATTAAAGGCCAGACCTGCAAAGCTAAGCATTTTGGTGTCTTTGGCAGTTTAGTACTGGAAAGAAGAAGAGGGAGGCTGCCAATGTTCAAATGGCTGATAGCCACACCTTTGTTTTGAAATCATAATTGTTATGTTCTTGGCCCTGGAGGATGACCTGGTTCCATAAATACCTGTGAACTCATGAAGGAAAGAATACTTCCCACACTGAAGGATTTTGACCACAGTAATGCTTACTTAAAATACAGTTGGTGAGTTCCCTTCTTGCAACAACAACCGATTAACTTGAGAAATGAAAATATAACCGACTTTTTAAAAGGATACAATCGTTTTTAAATCCTTGACACACATGGTCTCATTTTTATTTGTATTTTGGAGTCAAGTCGCAGTGGCAGGTATCACGGTACCTTGCAACTGATGGAGAAACCCTGTCAGAGAAGCCCAAGTAAAAGGATAATTTGTTTCCCTCTGTGGGATACTTTCTCAGAAACTTTAAAATAATAGCTTTCCATTTCTAGAGGACTGAGACTGACCATTCTCAAACTGTTGATGCACTTTTTTTTTTTTTTTTTTTGCAGCGATGGGGGGGCCAGAGCCGAGGAAGAAATTCCACTGCTGTTCTCAGATGTATATTCCCAAACATGGGTAAAAACAAGGAGGCATTTCTCGCGCTCTGTATTGTTGAAGTCGTCTTGGGTAAAAATGGACCAAAACAAAACAAAATAAAAACATTGTGGGCAGCCTCCTTCCATGGCCTGCAGAGTCCTTGGGTAGGACTGGGTGATTCTTTCCAGTCTCTTCCCAGGTCATTTTAAGTGCAATGTGAATGCTAAACTGAACCATACAAAATAACCACAACTTTTGTGGGTCAGAAATGGTCAAGTACGGGCAATTTCTTATAGCCCTCCTTAGAACAGATATTTCTCAGTTTATATGGCACAGGTTGATTGTGACACTGCTCAGTAGTCGCTCAGGCATTTTCAGCTTCCTCCTCTCCCTCCTCCTTACTCCACTACAATGATTAGTTGGTGTTTCTGGGTGCTGTGCACTCACTGTGTATTCAGATTTTATTGAAACACCCAAATAGGAGGGGAGGAGAGGGAAGGACTAAGGACCATAATGGTTTCTAATCATCACAAGAAATAAGAGCCTCTGGCTTAGGTAACATAGGATGCATTTTATTCCAGAGCAGAAGTCCACACAGCTCTCTATGTCTCACAAAAGAAAGGGTGGATGAAGTTGTCACTGTTACAGGAATAACCTAGAATTGGCTCTGGCTCATTTAGGAGGTCAATCGTTTTCCAACATCGGTAATGAATGAGGCACACTCAGTGACTCATATACACAGTGTCCTGACCCCATGGGTGAGAACTCTTAGCATTGCCTGCGAGCCCGTGGGAACCAAAGGGTTAAACTCGAAAGTCTTGAGCCTGGGCCCCAGGGAGCACGTCAAATGGGCTGCCCAGGGACTATCAAGATGACCAGGAATGCCACATGTCTGGGAAACCTCATCCAGTCTGTAAGTTATAGTCAGTTGCTTTAAAAACCCTCCTTGGCCACTGAGGCTGCATGCGTGGAGCCTCGGTGGCCCGGATCATTCAAGGCACAGAGTAAGGGCAGAGCTGGAGGGCCTCACGAGCACAGCCAACGAGCCCGGGTCAAATAGGAGCCGACATTTCCAAGGGCACAGAATGAAGGCAATTGCAGCAGCACTAGGGTTGAGAGACCGTCCACCTAAAATCACCACTTCATGCATTGTGGACTGAGAACCATTTGCAGCTGACAGGAAATACCTTGCTACAGAGAAACAGTCCTCACAGGTTTAGAGCCCCTTGAGATGGTCTTCAGTTGACCGAATTAGGACTCAAATAGCTGGAGAGGATGCCAATGAGGCCAGGGACAGGCCAAGTCTTACCTGGCTAAGAATTTCCACCGATTTTTTAGTAAGAAAGGAATTCCCTTAGAAGAGAATACCAGAAGTTCACAAAACAGTATTCGTCCTTTATTTTCTGGGTGCGGTGGTAGTAGCTGTGGCCCACCTTGTGTGTGTGAGCACGTGCTTATATTAATGGCTAAGTCATCTGTCTCTAGTTTTTTAATTTCGTAGCACGGGTTTTATGGCTCTCAAGGGACTCTTTATAAAGGCTGGAGTTAAAGGGCCGTTCAGATATTTTTATAGACGTGTCTACACCAGGTGGAATCAACGGATGGGTTCTCAGGAGATTTTTAGATTCTCTGAGGAGGCCGACCAGACAGTTCTTACAGAGTGCCGAGAAGGCTTGTTGGAACCTGGCCATATCCCACCGTCCGCCAGGACAACAGCATGCTTGCTCATGCTCACCAACTCATTGCTTGTATTTGCCAGAGATAGGGAAGGAAGCCCATTTACATATTCTTTTTTTTTTTCTCCAATCAGAGTTTTGGGATAAAGATAATTAAATTTGAAGGGCTTCCAAAATAGGTGTATGGATGAAGAGAATTGGATATTGTGACAATGATTGTCAAAAGGGACAAAGGCTTGAGTCTTAGGAGCAAATATTTGTGCTATTAATTAAAAAAATAATAATAATAATAATGAAATTCCAAAAAAGAGGCTAGTATAAGACAATAAAATGCACATGAAAACTTTAAGACTAGGTCAGCATTAGATTATCAAGGTTTTTTTTTTTTTTTTTCCTCCCTCTCTTAATTTCAATTTCCTGGTTGAACAATAAGATTATAGTGAGGGGAAGAAAGTTTGAACTGTACTTGGTCATGGACACTTAGGGTATGCTGAGTCTGACCCCACCAAGAATTTTGCAAACACCCACACACTCTGAGCTGGATGGGGAAAAGATTTCCTTACATGAAGGTGCATATGAAGTGGTATCTGAAGTGAGAATTTCGAAATCTACTTTTTATCAGGTAGAGGTGAAGCACCCCGTATTGTTGGTGTCTGCAGTTTCTTACCTGTTTCTCTCGGAAGAACAGGCACTTTTCTCTATGTGGAAAGCAGAACTTGAAAGGGTGAATTCTAGGAAACGGTACTTGGGCATCAGTAAACCACAGAACTGCCAGTCACTATAATTAGGAATATTGGCTTGTGATGGTCCCAAAAGGCATGCATTTTAAAAATCCCTAAAAATATTTTTGGAAGAAGGCAAGGGCATACATACATAAAACAAAAGTGAAAATTTACATTTAACACTTTTGCCTAGTTTCAGAGAAATTAGGGTAGAAAGAAAACAAAATCTTCCAACCACCAGTCTGGTATAAGAGATTTCCATTCCATTTTTGAGGGATCTGGTGGACAGATGGGACTGGATTCATGGCAAGTAGGGAAGAGATATCAAACCTAGAGAAATAAGATTATTTAGTTATTTATGATTTATTTAAATGTCTTGGGGCAGGGCAGAGGTGGAGAGGGGCTTTGTTTCTACTGCTCTGGGTTTCTACATGGAGGCGTGTCATTTCAAGCAGAGATTCTTATATTTTGTTGTTGTTTTTTTTTTCTGGCAAAACTTACGAACCCTTCTCAAAATATTGTTTTTATTTTTATATATTTTTTAAAGATTGATTTTATTTATTAGAGAGAGAGAGAGAGAGAGAAAGGGAGAGAGAGAATCTCAGGTAGATTCCCTGCTCAGCACAGAGCCAGCCCCATGGGAGGCTTGATCCCACGACCCTGAGATCGTGACCTGAGCCAAAACCAAGAGGTGGAGGCTTAGCTGCCACCCAGGTGCCCCTCAGAATGTTTTTAAGTTATTTAATGCATATATTGTGTAACATACACATACGTTGTGTTAGTAGAGGAAATTATATCATATCATAGAGGAAATTAATTATGTCAAAATGCCCTTATCAAAATACTGAAACAAATGTATTATTATTTTTTTAAACTAGAAAAGGTTGTGTTATTTTTTAAATTTATTTTATTATTATTATTTTTTATTGGAGTTCAATTTGTCAACATATAGCATAACGCCCAGTGCTCATCCCCTCAAGTGCCCCCCTCAGTGCCCATCACCCAGTCACCCCAACCCCCCGCCCACTAAAACAAATTTAAATTTGTGATGTAACATGTTTCTTAATATCCTAAATATCAAGATCTAGCAGCGCATTGGAACTTCCTTAACTTTGAAGTACTGATGCACAGTAACGTGGTACGAACTTTTCGTAACGTGGTACGAAAGCATCTGAGACGTCTGTGGCCTAGAGTCACATGAGCTGCTCATGCAAGTCAGGCTTATTGCCTCCTTTCATAACTGAAGGAAATGCTAAATTTCAGCTAGAGGTGAGCAGGTCAGATAGAGTTCAATAACAATAAAGAAGTAATTTTTCCCCTGGCCAGTTTCTTAGCCCCCTGGATTTTCTCTGAGGACATCTTGTTAAGAACCACTGGTGGAGATCCCTGGGTGGCTCAGCAGCTTGGCGCCTGCCTTCAGCCTAGGGTGTGATCCTGGACACCCGGGATCGAGTCCCTGCATGGAGCCTGCTTCTCCCTCTGCCTGTGTCTCTGCCTCTCTCTCTCTCTCTCTCTCTCTCTCTCTCTGTGTCTCTCATTAATAAATAAATAAAATCTTAAAAAAAATAAAATAAAAAAAAAAGAACCTCTGGCTCTGCTTCCCTTACTTGCTTCCATGGGAGGAGGGATGGGTTACTTGCCCACTGACTTTGGGAAAAGAAATGCAGCCTGTTCCTCTCCAGTCAGCTTTTTGCAGGCTTCTCTGTGTCTTCCAGGGAGCCTGTCTGCACGACGCCTTCCTTCTCCCTTCTCTCTGTCCCACAGAAAGGCCGGCCCGGGAAGGGAGATGTGCAGTTGTTGAGCTGGCCCGCACCCTAAGTGGGCCACTCGGTCTTTTTCAGGGCTCCTGCACCCTCTCCTTTGCAATGGGACTGGGCCACGTCTTCTAATCCAATTTTTATCAGTGATAAAACTACCAATTTCTAAAAAATAATTTATTTATTTATTTATTTATTTATTTATTTATTTATTTATTTTTGAGAGAGAGAGAACAGGGAGAGAGACCGAGGGAGAAGGAGAAGCAGACTCTGCTGAGCAGGGAGCCCAATGTGAGGCTGGATCCCAGGACCCCAGAATCATGACCTGAGCCAAATGCTTAACCGGCTGAGCCACATAGGTCCCCAAAGCTAGTGTTTTGCGCTCCAGATACCTCATTGTGATTTGTTTCCTTTGCCAACCTCCCTTTGCACCCCCAGGCAGCCCGAGCGTGTGCCTGGAGCCCAGAGATTCTTGGAGGCAGACAGCTTGGGTGCTAAGCTCGCCTCTGCTACTACCTGCCGGGGACTTTTGGAAAGTGATTTCTTTCTCTGCCTCAGTTTCTTAATTTGTAAAATGGGGCCAATAGAACCCACCCCATAGGATTGTATGACAATGTAATGAGTTAATCCACATATGATGCCCTGAACTAGGTGCCTGTTTGATAAATGCCAGCCGTTCTGATTCTGATTGGAGACTAAGGGGGTATGCTACTGATTGAGCCCCTGACCCCAGCAGTTTCTAATCTGTAGCACCTAGTTGCTTGCTTGGGTTAAGTTACCTAGATACTTGCCAGATCGTACCTACTTGTGCTGGGTTGCCAGAGTATCAGACTTTGCTTATTTCGGAAGAGACATAACCTCTGTACATGCACTGATAATGGTGTCATGGTTATTAAAATAGCGAAGCTTTATGAAATAAATGGTTTTATAGGCCAGGAATAGTTATATATCAGTAATTTCATGTGATTTAACCTGATACTGGTTGTGAAAGAGCCTTGGTCTCCCAGTCTCCAATCTCCCTAGATTCCCTAGAACTCTCCAACCAAGGGGATCCCCGGGATCTTGCTATGGTGCCAAGGCTGACATCCCATCCTGGCTGTTTGGTGCCTTTCATTTTTTTTTTTTTAAGATTTTATTTATTATTTGAGAGAGAGAGACAGAGACAGAGAAAGAGAGAAAGAGTATGAGCAGGGGAGGGGCAGAGAGAGAGGGAGAAGCAGACTCCCTGCTGAGTAGGGAGCCAGCCATGGGGCTCCATTCCAGAACCCTGGGATCATGACGTGAGCTGAAGGCAGCTCATGACTTAACCAACTGAGTCACTCAGGCATCCTGTGCCCTTTCAGTTATGGGAAAGGTTCTTGTTTTCAGAATTTTTAAAAAGATTTTATTTACTTTTTCATGAGATTACAGAGAGGCAGAGACACATGCAGAGGGAGAAGCAGGCTCCTGGTGGGGAACCTGATGTGGGACTCAATCCCAGGATCCCGGGATCACACCCTGAGCCAAAGGCAGATGCTCAACCACTGAGCCACCCAGGTGCCCCAAGAGAGAGGTTTTTAAAAATCTATTATTTATTGAATATCTGAAGACTTGTGTTGGATGCTGAGACCATGTAAGGCCCTCAATGAATGGTTTGGACTTCAGTTTTCCAAAGCAATACCCCAAACCCACCCCCAAAACAAAAATCCAAACCATCCTCCCCAAAACAGACCCCAAAAACCAAACACACACACAAAACAACCAAGATTCAAAGCTTCTGATCGTCTACTTGAAAACACCCAGGCATCTGTGACATTTCTTGAACCTCTATGCTGTGTCCCTATAAGCCTAATTATCTCAGCTCTCAGACACAGAAGACTTAACGTCTAGTTCTCTTAGGAGAAGCATAGCATGAGGACTGATTAAACAGAAGCTCCTAAAAGGATTATCAGCAGGCACACGGCTCCCAGTGCCCACCAGCTGAGTACCGCCTCCTGGGGTGTGAAGAGGGATCCTGTTATGGTGTTACTTCCGGCCACTGTGTAAGTCAGCCCATGCACACAATCCCTCTGACATCCCAGCTAACCTGGGGGAGCAGACTGCGAAGGAATAATTACTTTGGCTTTTAAGAACTGCTAGGATTCAGCACTATTTCCTACCCCCTTTGCCAATAGGTTGTCCCACAGGGATTTTCACCTCGGTGTTTCTGGTTCCCCCTCCAGAAATATCCTTTTCTCTCACCATTCGCTGTGGAGACCTACAATCCGGCCCCAAAAGCCATTTCCTTTTCAAAGCCTCACTGGGCAGATTGCACAACGTGATGGTTTCTGGATCACATCAAGGCTGCACACAGGCTTCTTTCGCAGTGGGATACTCAGGTCAGAGCTTCCTTTTTCAAAGGCTGGAACAGTAGGAGGAAGAGGGTTGATGGAGATAAACACTAGTTGAGCTCTTGTTATGAATCAAATATTTCTGAGAACTATTGTTTGATCACTCATAGGGCAAATATTTATGTGCCAAGCGTGTTCTAGGCACTGGAGATAGAATGATAAGCAGGACCCAGTCCTTATATTACCCTTAAAATCTAGATCTTTCTATTTGTGAAGCGTGGCTTTTAGTAAGGTTGTGTGCTATTCTTGCTCTGTAAGATCGTGTACACAAACACACACATACATATGGAATGGGAACTAGGTCTATTTATTCCACTGTGAAATTTCCTTCCTTCTCCAAATTCAGCATTGCCATCACTATTTTTCTAACCTAACCCCTGTGGACACTAGTATAAAATAGAAAGGTCATTGAAACAAAGTGAAATAAAAAAGCTCAGGGTCTATGTGCCTATTTTCCCTTGTGACTAAAGACCCACTGATTCCTGCCCCGTCTCCATGGACTGCGGTGCGTAACAGCTCTGTAGCACCAAGCATTTGTCACTGGGCTACAAAGGCAGGGCATATGCAAGCCAGGCCACCTGCGTGCAGAGGCCTGCTGAATTTACCAGCCAGCGTGTGTAGATATGGAGAGGTCCAGACTGAACTCAGTGGCGAGCTCATGCTCAGATAAGCAAGGTCAGGCGTCCCTGGGGGCACAGGCAATTATACAAATGACAGCTCATTGCAGCCCCACAAATAGGTTGCCATTTGCTTCTTGCTTTGTTTTGGGCTTGGGGCCAATGTTATACAGGGAGAATTATATTGTAGTATTCACTTGCCAAAAAATAAAAAACAGCCTGTGCTTTTTTTTCCCTTTTTTTGGTAAATATAACAAATAATCTTGTTAATGTAACCCAGTTTGAATTTTACAGTTCTGCAGACCTCATTTTTCATTTTTAAGGTGAGTGATTTTTAAAAATAATTTGTTTGCCTTTTGCTTTTGCAAGCATTTTGTAGAGAGTAAAAAAAAATTATATGTGTGATCCACTGATGTATATAGTATTTGTTTAAATTAAAAAAAATTTTAGTGAAAGCAATGGAACTGCTGTATATTACCAGGTGAAGGTATTATATATAAAGTATTCAGTGGATATTTGTGTCCAAAGATACTTTTGATCAGGGAAGTTTCTCAGAGACGCTAGCATGAAGTTAGGGTTTGGATACAGATATTTACAAAGAGTTATGCATATTAATGTAGCAATTTCTAATTAGCAAAATGACTTCCAAATAAACAATCTAGCTAATGTGTCTAAGGAGCAATGTCTTTAATTGCTCTGTGATAAACTACTAACGAAACCCGCAGCTGGATAACAGATAGCAGTAAAATCTGTCAATAAAAACCAATATTGTTATGCTTCACCAGCTCTGCTCACTTGTTAGAGTGCGTTAAGCAGAATTTTAATGGAGAATTATTTGAAAGACATTTAGGCACGCTGGAACATATTTCTGCTCATATGATGTGATTTGGTGGAATGTACTATCCTTCAAAGCTAATCATAAAAATGCAAAACACATACAAAAACATTTAGGTAAAGGTTTCCTCCTTTTTTTTTTTTTTTTTTTCTTAAAGTTTCCTTCTTTAAAGACTTATGTGTCTAAACAGAAAACCTGGCCGGGATTACTGTCCCTGTATCCCATGTGTGAACACCGTGTGCTAGTCCAATGTGGTTACCTCTTAACTAGGCTAAACTTCACTTGAGCTTAGTAAACACTTTCATTACAGTAATATTCTCCGTTTGATGATGTTCATTATTAAATATTTAGTTATATTGGGGAGGGGGGCACAGTCAGTTAAGCGTCTGACTCTTGTTTTTGGCTCAGGTCGTGATCTCAGGGTCGTGAGATTGAGCCTTGTGTGGGGCTCCATCCACGCTCAGTGTGGCGTAGGCTTGATTCTCTTTCCCTCTCCTTCTGCCCTGCCTGGTCATGCTCTCTCTCTCTTTCTCCAGAGTAAATAAATAAAACTTAAAAACCCCCACATTTTGTTTGTATTAAATTTTCTGAACTCTTCATCTACTAAGTGATTTTTAAATAATCTGCTATGTGATTTTTTTAAATATGACTCTGATTTAGGTGGATGACAATTACCATGATTTTATATTCCAGGTGGGAGATTGCACATACTCTGATTCCCTTTCAGGAAGTCATAGAAGAAGATTAGGACCCAGCGAGCAGGTCAGCCTGTGGTAACCATGGCCTCTCATTGCCCTGCTTGCTTTTCCAGTGTTCTCCTGGCAACCCTTTGTTTTTCTTTCGGTGCCAATCCTGCCCATTCCGCATGAACTTTGTGGGGCTGGAGGTCACATTGCCTGCCCTCTTGTGACCACAGAAGTCAGACACATAATCCTGATCACCCTTTTGGCCTGGCTACGATGATTAATTCAGAGATTGGCACATGAACCAATCTGACCCCATCACTAATGACATTCTCTAAAATGTCTCAGAGTTACTTGTTTTCTGCTGGAGAATTTGGTAGGCAGCTCCTGTCATCTCAGAGAGACACTGGTTGAAGACTGAGGCCAACTGAGGTCAAAAGAGTTGAGGAATGGAGAAATGGGGCCTGGAGACATAATTTAGCTCCTGATACCACCTGTGCGTGAAATCAGGGATAATTCTAGAACTTCCAGAAATATGGGATTGCCTTTTTTTTTTTTTTTTTGGTAAGAGCTAGTTTCAGTTGAGTTTCCATTATTTGAAACTCTGAGTCATGATTAATACAGAAGGTTACTTGTCTGGGCGACATTCAAAGCAGACTTATCTTGATTAGAAAACCTAAGTATAATTGCTAACAAATCCCACCAAAACAGGGATTCTACTAAGGTGGAAGTTTGGAAGACAGTCATGCTAATTCCACAAAGTATCTTGATCAATGTTACTAGAGACCTCCAAGAACCATTCTACACTATTTTCCCACATAATTTCTGCTTCAATTAAACACTGTATATTTAAATATGACTGATTTATGTGGATGAGAATTACCATGATTTTATATTCCAGGTGGGAGATTGACATACTCTGATTCCCTTTCAGGAAGTCTTTCATAGAAGAAAGATTAAGACCCACAGAATAAGTCAGCCTGTGGTAACCAAGAGGGTCTCCACTTCGTGAGGTAATTTCTTTAGCTTGTTGATCTATATGTTGATATGATATATATGTTGGTCTATACTTTTTAAATGGTATAAAAAACAAAAAACTCACTGTACAGTAAAAGCAAAAGAGAACATATTTCTTTCTTTCTTGGTAGTCATAGATACTACCTCAGAATCGGCTGAGTCTTGTTTTTGTGGTTCCTCCAAGAAAGTCATAGCCCTCCCCTCATTTTGGTTCCAGTTCTCCAAGGTCAACTGTGGTTCAAAAGCAGATGATCCTCTTTCTGATGTGTTGGCTAAAGATCAGTAGTAGCCTAATCCTATGTCCTAATGTCAGCATCGTTAAGTCACTTCATCTCATCATAGGCATTTTGCTCATCTCATCTCTTCACAAGAAGAAAGGTTAATATAGTACAGTAAGATATTTTGAGAGAGAGAGAGACTATATTTACACAACTTTTTAAGAGTATATTATTATAATTGTTGTATTTTATTACTAGTTATTGTTGTTGATCTCTCACCATGCCTAATTTATAAATTGAACTTTATCATAGGTAGGTGTGTAGAGGGAAAAATATAGTATATAGAGGGTTCAGTACTATCTGCATTTCAGGCATCTGGTGGGCATCTTGGGATGTATCCCCTATGGAT
Organism: Canis lupus familiaris; assembly: GCF_011100685.1. NCBI lineage: Eukaryota > Metazoa > Chordata > Mammalia > Carnivora > Canidae > Canis > Canis lupus. The sequence continues at coordinate 39,775,277 of NC_049246.1, read as the reverse complement.
AAAGGGAGGTACTCTACCACTGATAGGCTTGCCCCGAAGACCTCATGTCCCCATGTTTTTCTGATTTAAGTCCCAAGTTTTCTGACCCCATTGGCTTCTTTTAGGGTTTCATACCTTCATCCTGTCTTTATTTTGCTATTTCTCAGCCTTGATCCAATTTCTGAGACCCCCATTTCCACCCCTACACTGTCATTCCTTCTGGGCTCTGTGTATTTTAAAAGATAGTTCTTTAGGTAAAACTCCTCCTGGATAAACCTATACTCCAGGGCTCTTTCTTTACTCACACTGACCTTGAGAAGTCTCCTTGCCTCCCCAGTCCCATCTGTTATTTCTAGCGTTTGATGTGAGAATCTTTAAGGGAGGTTTTTCTTTCATCATCAGGCCTCTGAAATTTAGATTTCAATATATCAAGAGATACATTCTCTTGCCTTGTTTCCTCCCTTGATAAAATGTCATCAATAGTGTTCTTGGGATGGGGGGGCTGTGTTAGACCTTGTGGCTGACTCCACGATGTCCATCCCACTGCCCCCACTCAGTGGGGATTGGGGGGTTGTGCCAGTTCCAGGGTGGGCGGGAACCTGATTAGTCTCAATCAATAATGGCCTTTCTTCCCCTTATCAGCAGTTGGTTCAGGAACTCAGAGCACAGCATTCCATGTATGACAGATTAGGGGTAAATGACATCGGTTGGTCTAACAGCCAGAAAAGAAGGCTTTGAGTCAATGGCCTGGGAGAGCGTCTCTCTGTTCTTCCTCTCCTGTCTCTCTTCACTTGTCCTTCTGGTAGACATGAAAGAAGAAGGCTATGGCTCGAAGTGACACATGTTACCATCCTATAACTAACAGGGAAAACAACTTTAGGATGAAGCTGACGTTGTGTTTAGCAGAGCAGAGAGATAGACAGAACCTGAGTGTTTTGTGACATTGTCCAGTCCGTGGCTCTCCCAATCCTTATCAACACTTCCAGATAAGTGAGTCATACATTCTGTATTCAAACCCTTAACTTTAAAAAAGCGAGTGTAACTAATACAATGGGTTTATTAGTGTTCTTTTCTGTGATCAGGTTTTGAATCCAGAAGAATAAAATAGAGCCCGGAAGGAGATCAAAGGAAAATATTTCCTAGAGGAGGATGGAATAGGGCCGAATATAGAGTGAGGGAGTGAGGAACACCAGAAATAAACTTGTCATACTTCTCAACGTGCCGGAGGTCAACTCTCTGTCCAAGTAGCCTGGAGATATGATTATTTTTTTTCCCATTAATCAGGGATAAAGGCTCCTTTTCAGAAATTTTCCTTGAAACCCTCTCCGTCTCACTACAGTGATGGAGAAGCGTGTCCAGTGTTTCCAGGCAAAGAACATAAGGTTGGGCCACAAGTCCAGCAAATAATAAGAGTGAATATTAACATTTACGAACCATTTCCTACTTTACAAAGGGCTGCCACTACCTGATTTCATTTGAGCCTGAGAACAATTCTCTGGAGTAAATGGTTATCATCCACATTGTACAAATGAGGCAACTAAGACGCACGGAGACCAACTAGATAAATGGCACAGAGCGACCTGACAGGAGATAAGAATCCAGGACCAAACGCTGGAGTTCTGACTCTGGGCTTCACTGCTGTGACCACCTCACACCACCTCTCTACCCTTCCACGTGGCTTCTCTTCCCTGGGTACACAGTGGCCGCCTCTACATTCAGAATTAGTTTTCCTTATTGGCATCTCTTTGGGAAGGCAGCCCCAGGGCCTTCCTTATCTGTTTGTGGTCGCTGGATTTCTCTTCCCATGAAAAGGGCTTTATTTCTTGGCATCTAATCTCCTTCCTTATCCACTGCCTCTTCTCCATTACTTCACTGGATTTCCTGTTGGTGTTGAGTTCTGAACCCAGTGGGTTGACAACTGGAGTCAATTTCTGCTTTTGATTCAAAGGATACTGGGTTGGATGCATTCCACACAATGCTGAACTTAGTGGCTCGTTACATCCGAAGTAATTCCCAGGAAATGTGACACAACTATAGAAAAGGTATCCTTAATCCCAAATAACGTGGGCTGAGGGTGAATAAGCTCTTTGGTTCCTAATAACACTCAGGAGACTATTGATGTCTGACTGTAAGTGTGGAAGAAAGAAAGAAGAAATGAATGAAAAGGAGTGAACAAGTTGAAGGAGAGGGAGAAAAATCAACATAGGTACAAACATTAGGAGTCAGTATGTATATGCAGTAATTTTCCAACCTCTGAGGTTTTTCTGCCATTTTTGAGTTAAAGGACACACTGCCTAGGAAGCATGCTTAGCCATTCTGTGGAAGCCCTTGAATACCACTGAACGCATTAAATCAGTAATTTGTGTGATGGGCTGATAGAGTTAGCAGCTGACAAAATGGCAGATGTAATCAATAACCTACTGACTCACAAAACGGTTGATTTGGCCCCCACATACCTATTATGTTTATTTGTGACTCTCATGTGCAGAATATAAATTACGAGACAGTGTTGATCATTTTCTAGAGTTGTTTATTTTTCTTTCCGTCAATAAGCCCTTACAAATTAAAATGCAAAGTAGAGGTTAGGAATTCGCAGGTCAAATCTTGTTTTGCTCATTTTTCCCGGTGCACATTTGCATTTTCGATGGCTAACATCTCTCCCTCCCTGCTTTAGCGAGGCATGTGGTTGTTTTATTCCGCCTTATAAATATTATGATTTAGCTAAGGTGAAACTTGGATAAGGATCAGAACATGTCAACCAGGAACTATTAGATTAAGAGAACTTTCAATCACATTTGTCCTAGACCTCTGGCCTCTCTCTGTGGCTCGTGATGTCTTTAAGTCCCTCGACGAGGGAGGTTTGGGTGCTGGGGTGTCTACACTCAAGAAAATGATAGGATGAGTTTCATATATACTTAAACTTTGTCTTTTATAACCAGGTGGCAGCCAATTTATTTAAAGCAGTGATGAATAAGAGCAACTCTGGAAGGGAACATTTGACTCATCCTTATCTTTACTTTTAGGATGATGATAATCCTTGGAATCAAGGAACATTCAAATAAACCATGTAATGCTGGAGCCATCTGATTAGCTTCATTAGTAGAACCGTGAGATTTATTGGAAATAATTAAAAGTTGGATTTGGCACCTATCTTAATTGTTAATATGCAGAAGGCAATATAAGAAAAGATTTTAAATATATCAGATGAGAGAGTTACAGTGTAGCTAAGTGTGGGAAAACATTTGCAAAGTTTATCCATATAACATTCCTTAAGTTGTCATACAGTATATTTGTGTAATAAAAAATGTTCAACAGACACCATGGGATGACCATCCTGAGGGTGTTTCTCTGTATCCATACGGGGGAACTTGGTAACTAGAGCAAAGCTACGAACTGTGCAATCATTCTGAATTTGTCTTCACTTAAGGAAAGACTTTTTTTAAAGATTTTATTTATTTATTCATGACAGACACACACACAGAGAGAGAGAGAGAGAGAGAGAGAGAGAGAGAGAGAGAGAGAGAGAGAGGCAGAGACACAGGCAGAGGGAGAAGCAGGCTCCATGCAGGGAGCCTGACATGGGATTCGATCCCGGGTCCCCAGGATCACACCCCGGGCCGAAGGTGGTGCTAAACCGCTGAGCCACCGGGGCTGCCCTTTTAATTTTTTATTTAATTTTTTTTTTAATGAAATATTTTGTTTATTGAAGAGAGAGAGACAGAGAGAGTACAAGCAGGGGGAGGGGCAAACGGAGAGGGAGAGAGACAAGCAGACTCCTTGCTGAACATGGAGCCCAATTTGGGGAGGCTCAAGATCCCAGGACCCTGAGAGCATGATCTGAGCAGAAATGAAGAGTCTGTGCTTAACTGACTGAACCACCCAGGAGCCTCTTAAGGAAGATTTGTAATGTTCTAAGTTTGTTTTACCTTTTCCGGACTTCATGATTCCTATCTCTTTGCCTTGGTGTGCATTTACATGGCATAGCTCAGCTGTGTGGTTTTTTTTTTTTTTTTTTCTACTTGTTAATTTTCTATCCAATTCACAGTGAAGCTTATGTGATGGATGCGGGCTAGATACTTCTAGGGAGTTACGAACAGGTCAAGGAATATGAGCAAGCCACACTCAGCCTCCATGCTATCCAACTACTCAACCTTCCCTCTCAAGATGTCTGATGAGTGTGTGTGTGTGTGTGTGGCAATGCTGAGAGATAAAAGGAGGTCCTCTTTCCAGTATCTCCTTCAGAGACAAGGGCTAGCACAATGGCCAGAGCAAATACCACCATAATTTAGTACACAGTAGAAGTGCTTTTATATCCATTGCCTCATTAGGTCCTCTCACTACCCAGGGAGGATGGTGATATTATTGCATTTGACAGATGAAGAAAAGGAGATGCAGAAAAATTAGGTAAATGGGCTTGCACTTTGCACAGCTGGTGGCTGAAAGTGTGAGTGTATAAATCCAACTTGGTGCCTGCTGAAGCCTCTGCTTCTATTACTGTGCCCTGTTGCATTTTTAGAGCGAGGCTTTGGGAAGGTAGAGGATGACATGGGCCGCTGGTTACGGGTCCTTCTACAATTGCCTTTCTTCTCTCCTGATTTCATTTCCCTCTTGCTTTTCTACCCACCACACCCAAGCAGGAAATAATGGGACAGAACCGAAAAGGAGACACTGGTAGTTGTTACTGATTTAGAAGGAAAAGAAGCTCGTCTTCTAAAGTAGACTTTAGAACGCAACTTGGCCATGTTCCCAAATTCTAAACTTGGAGGCTCAGCTCTTTCCATTGAGCAAATTATCAAGGAAATCATTTAGATAGGATTTCCTCTGAAATGTAGATAAATTTTCATTCAGACTTTTGGCTAAGAAAGGCCCATTATCATATATTTTCATTTCAGTCTTACTGTGTGGGTCTGATCTGGTGGTTCTCAGACTTTTGTATGAATAAGACTCATCCAGGAGTGAGTCAATTAGTGTTCTTTGGCTGTAAGAAACAGAAATCTTCACTGGTTCTTATAAGCACCAAGGATTTGGGAAGCTCTCGGAAATAAAGGGAAGCTGAGAGAACAGGTGCCAGAGAAAGCCCAGGCAAGTTGACATGTACAATTAACTGTAGTGCCCTGGTTCGTACATCCTGCGTAACCCCTTGAGTGTGGGTAAGATGATGGAAGAGGGGTATTCCTTCTGTCAACAGGTTACCCACTAATCATTGGACTTTGAGTTCATCAAAAGAAGGATTATCCTAGGCTCGCCTGATCTAATCAGATAAGGCCTTCAGTGAGCACTGGGCCCTTTCTGGGATGAGAGATTTTATGAGAATGAGATTCTCTTACTGATCCTGAAGCTGAAGAAGGCCACAGACAAGGCCATATGGCAGGGAGCTGCGGGCACCTCCGGGGGCTCAGAGTGACCCTGAGCAATAGCTAGCCAGAAAGCGGGACCTCAGTCCTAGAATTGCCAGGAGCTGCATCCTGCCATCAAACAGTTGGGCTGGGAGAGGACCAAAGTCTCACTGCAGCTCCAGCCAACACCTTGATTTCAGCCTGTGAGAGCCCAAGCAGAGGAGCCAGCCACACTGTGTCTGGACTTCTGACCTATGGAACTATGGAGATCAGAAATGGATATTATTTTAAGGTGCTCAGTCTGTGGCGACTGAATCTCGACCATCTGCGTGCTGATGACGCTCCAACCCAGACCTCTCTCCTAGCTTCTGTCTGATGTCCAACCACCTCCTTGATGTCTCTGTTTGGCTGTCTGGCACATGTGACGATCCTAACATGTCCCAAACTGAGCTCACCCTTTACCTTTCCCTCAACTCACTCTTCCTACAGCCCTTCTATGTCAAAAGTGACAACTCTATAGTTGCTCAAGTCAAAACACTTTGAATTATGTTTCATTTTCAATCCGTCAGTATTAACCTTTGACTCTCGTTTCTCAATCTTTCCAGAATTAACCACTTCTCACTAATGTCTCTGCTGTCACTCTGACGTACGCCACCCAGTGTGTTTCACATGGGACAGTGCAATAGCTTCTGACTGGCTTCTCAGATTTCACCCTGGCTCTCTTACAGTCTCTTTTTGACACACCAACCAGGGTGGTGTTGTTAAATGAAAGATCAGGTCAGTCATCTGCATCGAGCCTTCCATGGCTCTCCGGTAGACTGAGTTATGACTGAGTTCTTCCTCTCTCTGAACTATGTGGCTCCACTCCTTGACTCAGACTTGGCCATGGACTTGCTCTGAGTCAGTAGACAGAGTGGGGAGAGGTGTGTGGAAATGACAGTATCTCAGTTCTGAGTTTAGACCTTTAGTACCTGTTTTCACCTGCCCTCTCCACCCTACTGTTGCTGAGAGAACATACCAGGGCTAGTCTAGTTGTTCAAGGAGGATGAGAGGCATGTGGAGCAGACACAAACCTGGTCTCCCACTTAATGCTGTCCAGTTGAGCCCAGCCTAGATTTGGCTGGCTCTAAGCTGAACTGTAGGTATGTGAGCAAAATAAAAGCCAGTAGTAGGTTACCGAGAGCCTGTGATGGGTTCTTTCCAAGCAATCGCTGATGAGACAGACTCAGAAGAGAAGCCAAAGTAATTCCAGTGGCCTGTAAGCCTGTGCCCATTCATCCCCACAAGAGACCTCATCTCTCCCTATCATTCTCCCTCTCCCTTGCTGTACTCCAGCTACATTGGCCTCTTTGCTTGTTCTGGAACTTGCTAGGCCTGCTTTCAAGCAGGCCCTTGTATTTGTTTCCTCTCTTTGGAATCTGTCTGCCCCTGAGAACTTGTTGGCTTGCTCCTCTACTGCCTTCAGGTTTTCACTCAAATATCACCTTTGAGAGATGTTTGTGAGAGCTGGTTGGAGTTGTAACCCCAACCATTATCCTTCCCTGCCTCCCTTCCTTGGTCTGTTTTTCTCTACAGCACCTATTACACTACTACATAGTTTACTTTTTACTATTTGACAACCCCTCCCACCCCTGTTCTGCCCCAACCCCCACTCTAGAATGTTAGCTTCCCAAGGGTGGGAGTTTTTGTCTGATTTGTTCACTCCTGAATCTCTAGTTCTTGGAATGGAGCTCAATAATATTTATTGAATAAATGCAGGCATAAATGAATTCATTTCTGATAATTTTAACAGGGAGTCATTTTCTCATTCTCTATCATCCTGCCCAAGAACTAATGTCTCAGGCAGGATTAGACCTGGCTTAGATCTTGGTCCCACTCCTTGGCCGGGACAGAGCAGGACACCTTTACTCATAGTCCCTCCAGTTGGGAGGGAGGATTCCCACAAAGGAACCGGGCATGCTGTAACCTAAACCAGGGGAAACGGATGCCAGAAAGCTGAGTAATGGAGAATAGTCTGTAATATCTAGCTTGAGTTAACTAGGCCCACTCTCATACCATTCTAGAGCTTCTATCTCACAGTGTCTGCTGCTCATATTTTGAGGAACATCAGATGCAGTAAAACATCTTACAAAAGTCCTTTGAGAATTGCAAAGAGATATGGGGAGACCTGAAACTCTTTTCCATGTGCAAAGTGAAAGAGAGAGCTCCATTTGAAGCCCTTGGAAGAGGTAAGCCCTAGACACCTGGGAGAGGGGACTCATACAGAATAGGAAGTATCCCCAGGGACTTCTAGGAGCTCCCAGACTTCCTAGCTGTTGGCATCTGGAATCCCTGATGAGCCTATCAGTGTCCCCCTGGCCTTTTCTCCACCAGAGCACATCCCAGGCCTCAGAGGCTCAAGGAAACTCAGCTCCAACTTCCTGGTTAGCATGTAAGAGGTGAAAGGTGGCTCCCACCTGCAGCCAGGGCGGCAGCATGAGGGCTGCGCTCTTGCCCTCCTGGGTTGGAGTCCCAGCAGTTCTTTCCCCTGTTGACCATGGTGTGTGGTTGCAGGGCCTACAGTACACTTGAGTCATGTTGTGCATGTCACAGGCTTCTGTGGGGTGGCCCCAGATGTGACCTCACCGTCCAATGTGTGAGAAAGCATTGTGAGCAACAGACACAAAGTAGCTGACCTGTTTGTGGGATGCAGAATGTTTGTAAGTTGGACATTCTCTATACTTCTAGGGAAGGAATACTCCACAGTCTTTCTAGGTAAAGTACTCAGCATTTAATAACTTGCTGAGATTGACCTCCTTCCTTACCAATCTTCCTGTCATTTTCATGGACGCATCAGGTTACGATGTCCATTGTGGAGCTGGACTAAGCTCTTTGATTTGCATAGTTCCTTGTGTTCCAGCAGCTTCTTACCAGTGTGCCTGTATCATAGATTTTTGTAACTCAGTTATCCGTTTTCACGATTCCTGCCTAATGGGAATAAATATACTTCTCATCTCAACAGCTCGTGGAAAAATTGATTAAGGAAACGAAATTATGTGAATGACTGTGAGCCCTTTAGAGATAGTTGTTATTTAAATTCATTCATTTATTCATTTATGCGTTTTGATAATATGCCTATTGACTTGTTGCCGTTCTACTTCCTGTTATCAGTTTAAGGCATTTAAGGCTTCACTCACAATTTTTTTTTTAATTTTATTTATTTATTTATTTATGATAGAGAGAGAGAGAGAGAGGCACAGACACAGGCAGAGGGAGAAGCAGGCTCCATGCACCGGGAGCCCGATGTGGGATTCGATCCAGGGTCTCCAGGATCGCGCCCTGGGCCAAAGGCAGGCGCCAAACCGCTGCGCCACCCAGGGATCCCTTCACTCACAATTTTAACACCATAGGTATTTCTACGTCCTGCAAATTAGGCTTGAGGGATCAGAGTATTTGAATAATAATAAGAGCAGTAGTGGTAGTAGATATGATAGTAATAATGAAAACCATCATAATAATCATAGCAACTATCATTTTGAGGATTCAGTGTGTGCTATGGGCAATCCTGGCATATATATTATGTCACTAGAGCTTGCAAATCTCTTGATTCTTCTCATAGCAGGAAAATCCAGGTTCACTTAGGGAGTGCAGGGTTTAGAGTCAGATAAACGTGGCTGGCTGTGTGATATGGGGCCAGTGACTCCACCTCTCTGTAAAGTGGAGGGGCAATCCCTATCTCACGGGATCTTCCCGCAACTAACGCTAAATGCACCTCTGCGCATAAAAGACTAGGTATGGAGCCAAGTGGTCATCTCTTACTAGATGGTGGCTATTTGCAATAATGAATTTACCATGTGGTACACATAGCAAAGCTCCTCCTTGCAAAGAGTCAAAGAAGAGTGGCTGAACACAGAAGACTCCTACCACTTGGACTCCACGAGAGAAGGCACGCATTTCGATTTTGACTGATGATCACTATTTGCGAACCATTATTAAACGTGAAGATTAGAGGACCCTACAAGGACTCTGCCTGTAGCTACATCCCCGAATCTGAGCCAAGCCGACCATCATCAACCATTCCTTCTAAAACCCTTTATTACTTTCTCATTAAAGTCTCGGTCTTCGAGCTGTGAGCGCCATCAATAAAAAGTACAGTTTATGGGAGGCGGGGGTAGGGAAGCAGGAAAGCCTCCCTGTAAAGAATACTTTGCCCAGGATAATTATAACCACTGGAGAAGGACGCAGGCAAATTAGCATCATAATCTATGGGAGCAGAAGGCGCGGCAATGATTTTCCCATAAGAAATACATCTATTTTGGAATTCTCAGTAGTCTATCACTTTCTCTACCATGGGAGTCAACACAGTTTTGATTTACTGACTCACTGTCCCTGGAGTGTTTGTCTCTGAATTTTAAATCAAAAAAAAAAAAAAAAAAAGAGAGAGAGAGAGACAAAGATTTGTAGAAGAAATGCAAGGCAAGAAGGAGAAACAGTGAGGGGAAAAAAAGGAAATGAGAGACAAAGGGGAAAGGAGAGAAAATAAAACAATGGCTGTCACAGAGGTTTAGAGTCAAAACCTAACTTTTCACTTTGTTCTAATTGAGTAAAATACTGAAAATTAAAATTGAAAATCTCCTTCTGTTTATTGAAGCGTTACTAAACTATCAGTAGGTTCAGACTTTGAGTATTTACTGAATCTGGAAGCATCCCGTTAACCTAATTGCAAGTGTCTACAGAGTATTTGTTGGGGGGTCTAATCTTGCCAGGCTCTCGGGGGTGGGCAGTCTGGCCCCTTGATGGGTCAGTGTCTGCTCCTTAGCACTGGTTATAGGTTTAGAGATACCAAACTGTTAGAAAATTAGATATCCTATAATCAGGAAGCAAAACTGACAGAAAGCCAGTTTGTTTCAGTTCCACAAGCTCCTAGAAGGAAAAGAATAATAATAATAATAAAAAAAGGTGGCCCAGTCAAATACCTTTGGGAAAGTCTGCCACCTGACTGTTCTAGAAGAATCTCTGTGCATATTAGCATATTGACGTTTCCCTCTTCAGCAAAGTAACTTCTTAGCTCGGGTTCCCTCGGGCACAGAGGCTGCCAAAGCTGTGTGCAGAGAGTTTATTAGGGACTGTGAACCCAGACAGCAGGGCAAGGGGTAGAGAGGGGTGAGGAAGGGAAGGGCACGAAGGAGAGGAAGCCAACACAAGCATGTCACTGACCTTGAGTCAGCCAACATCAAGGGCACCTGGTACTTGACCCTGTGGGGCTTTCTGCTGGAAACTGAAACCAAAACATGGGAAAACAAGGCCAAAAGTTGAGAAAGAGTGAGCTGAATCTTGGGAACTCTTATTTCAGCTTCTGATGAGAGCCCTAGCAAATATGGCTCAGAACTGTCCTCCTAGGAGACCAGAGGGGGCTGTTTCTCCATGGGCTCTTGAACGCATTGGTCAAGGGCAACCCTCATGTGGATTGACTCCCTGGCCCTTTGGGTTGCACATCAATGATGGCTGAGCCGTTCCCACGGGGGAGTCATGCTCCACACCCAGTGGCTGGAGGAAGTGGTGGGCCCAGGAGGGTTTGGGGTGGTACGCAAGCACCGGCCAATCCAGATGCCCAGTAGAGCTTTAAATCTTGTATCTGCCATCCCATGGAGTTATTATTCTGCTGGATGCATTTTGGTAAATTCAGGAATGCTTTCTCTGACAGTAGGAAAAGGACCCAGTCCAACTTCAGGCATAGCTCTATCCAAGAGCTCAAATTCTGTTTCTCAGATTTTTTTTCCCCTCAGCTTTTGCCCTATTTTGCTATATTTGGGTTTCATTTTCTAGCAGGCTCCTTTTCCACATGGTAGGGAAGAGGGACCCTGGTAACTCATTCGTTCACTTGCCCATTCTTCCTGCTGCTCTGGGACACATAATTAGATGATTTTCCCGGCTTATTTTGCAATTTGGTGTGAATGCATGATGGGTTCCGGTGAGTGGAAGGTGGACAGAAGGGATGCATGGCACCTTTCCTCACAGGCCTTCTCTCTCTCTCTCTCTCTCTCTCTCTCTCTCTTTTACAGGCTTTTCTTGTAGGTAATGGGGGATGCAGAGAGGACTCCCCAGAAAGAGAGAGCCTGGCTTCCTGATTCTCTGTGTGGATGGTCACCTGCCAAACACCCCTAGGGGATTATTAGGTGAACAACAACAACAAAAAAAGGTCTATAATGTGAAGCCAATGCAATTTTGATGTGGTTTGTTACTGTAGTTGGCCTACCCTAATACAGCTCTCATGATGCCCATGTTTGTATAAGTTCCTAGAAAGAATTCTCATGATCTCCACTTAGGGTATTTGACCACACACTGGAGTAATCAGGGTTTCCAGGGGGAATGGGAAGAGGTAGAAACACTTGATTCCCACCAGAAGCACATGGGATGTATTTATATTTTATGAAGTGAAGAGAGGTGGGACAGAAAAAAAAAAAAAAAACGCTGTGACAATTGTTATAGAATCATATACAAGTTGGCACTGGATTCTACACTTGGTTTTACTATGACGTATATGTGTGGCTGGGGACATGCTGCCCAACCTTTCTAGGTCTTTTTTGCTCCCTCGGTACAGTGTGAGAATTGAGCTAGATGCTTCCTTCCTTCCTTCCTTCCTTCCTTGGAGGAGGACTAGGGGGAGAGACACAAAGAATCTCCAGCAGACCTGTGCTGAGCCCAAAGCCCCACACAGGGCTCCATCTCATGACCTTGAGATCATGACCCGAGCTGAAATCAAGAGTCGAACATTTAACCGACTGAGCCACCCAGGAGCCCCTGGGCCAGATGGTTTCTAATATCTTTTTCAACTTTGAGATGATTTGGTAGCAAAATAGGTAAAAAAAAAAATTAAACTGGACAGACTTCTCTTTGTTGATCGAGTGGCTTCTGCTCCTCTCATTTTCACAAGTGTTATAAAAAATACGGGCTGTGGCCTGCCGTTCTTGGCAATGCCTTCTACTGTGCTACAGAATCCAATGGAATCCAAGCTACGGCCATGGAAGTTGTAGACCAGGAGGGTCAGGGGCATCCACATATGGTAAAGAGGAAAACTCAGGCAACTCTTCTGGTGGTTCTGCCCCTGTAGGGACAGCATCGCCGAGGGTACTGCCTCATGCTTGAGAACTGGTGTTTGAAAGGAGGAAGTCAGGAAGTGCCAGGGGTACAGCTGTTTCCCTTGTGGTTGGTCTCCCTGGTGGTCCTGTCTTAAAGATCTGGATCTTTCTTCCATGCACTGCATATGACAAGAGAAGTAATTGCCTGCCCACTTGATAGATGCTTAGTTAAGAAAAAGATTGAGTATGGACTTAGAAATGGCCAAGGCAGGGTCAGTTCAGGGGCTGGCAGCCATGTGTGGTGGCCTTGTGGGCAGAACTGAGAACAGAGGGACCCAGTGAGAAAATGCAGAAGGAAAGAGAATGTTTCCAGGAGCATGTACAATGCCCTGAAGGGTGCAAGGCAGTAAGAAGTGACATTTATAAGGATATACAGGGCTAATAGCAAAGGACCAAAATAAACAGTAATAACCACATGCTGAGTCACTTCGGAACTTTAAGTTCTTAGCTGCCACCTTAAGAACACAGCAGAATGTAACAAAAGAGGAAAGGAGAAAAAAGAATCGAGATAGACTGGCTGAGATGTAGACCTAGTTAGTCCTGGCCAGAGGACATTTACCCTATTTCTATAAGGTGGGATCTGTGGTCATCGTTAGTACAATTCACTATATATACATATATTTATTTTATTTTATTTTATTTTATTTTATTTTATTTTATTTTATTATTATTATTATTATTATTATTTTTTTTTTTGAGAGAGAGAATGTACAAGCAGTGGAGAGGGAGAAGCAGTTGCTCACTGAGCAGGGAGCCTGATGGGGGCTCCATCCCTGCACCCTGGGATCATGACCTGAGCCAAAGGCAGTCATGATCTTCAGTCTTAACCGACAGAGCCACCCGGGTGTCCAGGTTATATTTTTAAAGTGAATTTTGAATCATGTCTGTTGCTTTTTCAAATACTACTCTCTTTTTTTGTGGCGAGTCCTTTTGCAGGACTGGAATCAGACACTGTTCCTATACCAGGGGCCCTATTTGGAATCTGAGCTGATGTCTTCGCAAGTTGGGAAGACTAATGAGGAGAGCCCAGACATCTTGTCATGAGGGACCAAGTTGTGTCCTTGGAGAGGGATAGCCCTTGAAAAAAGACCTGGGCTCACATTCTAGATTCAATTAAAAGCAACTCAGTGTTTGGGGACAGTTTGTGGAAACAATTGTAATGGTGATAGAACTTATAAGTGCACATCTGAGTTGGTGGGAGCTGTGAAACCAAAAACATGGTTCACTAAAACTGTCAGACACTCCTTCCTTTCTTGATCCAACAAATATTTGTTGAGCACTTACTGTGTCCCAGCAAGGGCACTGGGGTGTAGTGATACGTACCTGCCCTAGCTGGATTCACAGCGGGTAAGACCCCGGATGAGCAACTTAACCCAAGCAAATGGCAGCTGGCTGTTGAGGGAAATAATCAGATTAATGAAATGGGGAAGGATTATGGGCTTGTAGGCCTGGATTTCTTGGTGAAACCTGAAAGGTCTCAAGGAACCAGCCATGCAAGGAGCAGAGTGTTTCAGGCAGTGGGAATAACATTTGCAAAGGCCGCGAGGAGAGAAGGAATTGGCACGTTCTGTAACCTGAAAGGAGGCCAGTGTGACTGCAGCATAATGAACAGGGGTAGAGAGACAGGAAGTGAACTGGTCATTTAGAGCAGGATTTGTTAACCGCAGTGCTATTATTGTCATTTGGGACTGGAAAATTCTCTGTTGTTGGAGGCTGTCCTGTAGGTTGTAGGATGTTTTGCAGGCTCCCTGGCCTCTACCCACTAGATGCCAGTAGCAACCCCCACTTGTGACAGCCAATAATGTCTCCAGATTGCCACTGGAGACAATCTGGGGGGGGGTAGGTTTGGAGGTTTTGGGGGTTAGAACACCAAAGAGGGCTACCAGAATGTGAAATAAAGAGAAGGGCATTGGGATGGTGAATTGTATGCATCTCCTGGCTGGGCCATAGCGCTCAACCATTTGGTCAGATCGTATCCTAGCTGTTTCTGTGAAGGTATTTTTAAGATGAGATGAACATTGTAATCAGTGGACGTTGAGTCAAGCGTATTACCCTCCCTAATGTGGTGGGCCTCATCCAATCAGCTGAAGGTCTTAAGAGAACAAAGACGGACTTTCTCCTAAAAGGGAATTTTGCCAGCAGACTGCCTTTGGACTTGAGCTTCAACGTTGACTCTTCCTTGGGTCCTCAAGCCTGTGGATCCGCCCTGCAGACTTCGGACTTGCCAGCCTACACCATTTCAGGAGCTAATTCCTTAAAATAAATTTCTCTCTAACATATATGCACTACAGAATACATTGTATAATATATTCTATTTCATATATATGTGTGTCATATATAGAATATAGGATGTATAGAGACTCAAGCATCTGAGTCCCACTGCCTTGGAGTTTGGGGCTGAGGGATAGAGGAAATAGTGGGGGTGGCTGGAGCCCGACCAACAGCTTTGAGTACACCACAGAGAACAGCTGTTTTGTCAAGGAGGGCAGTTGTTTCCTGGGGCCAGAGCAGGACCAGCAGTAAGGCAGTCTCAGAGGGCCATGTGGTGGAGGGAGGCCTCGCCGAGAGCTTCTAGAAGACAGCCCTACCAGGGTAGGGCAGAGAAGCTTGTCTGTGGTGCACCTGAGGTCCCCCCAGGACCCTCCAACTAATGGGCAGGCAGGACTTTCTGTGGGGCTGGAGAAACCCGAGGAGAGGTGACAGTCAAGGACGTACGGCCACTGCTGCTTGGTGATGATATTTTAACTCCCAGGCTGGTGCTGCAAAATGGGGGATGTAGATGTATGAGAAACACCCCAATTTAGGTGCCATTTATTATCTGGTGATCTCAAAACAGTGCACAGGTATAGACAGACTCTCTGTTTGCAACCTGATTCAGAGGGAACAGCACCAGTGCCTGGGAAGCAGGGATAACTACATCCACACTGCCCGTCCCTGGGCGCGCCCTTCGAGAGGCACTTCCGTCGCCAAATGAACATACCTGACTTTTAATGGATGAAAGCAAAAGATCCCTCATCCCACAGAATATCTGGAAGTTGGATTCTTTCCCAAGAGAGGCCAGAGGGAAGAGGAAAAGTGGCTTCTTCTCTCCTTCCAGCTAGGAAAACACTTGGGTCTGCTGATTCGAAGGGGAGATTGAAGAGAAGCTTCTTTTTATAGATGGTTTTGGAGTGAGTTCCAGAAGTCAACGCAGGTATCCATCCTGTCTGCTCAGTAAACTTGCTGTGACCCGGCCGTAAGGGGAAGCTTTGGCGGCCTCCGCTCCTGGGCTATGTTGCTGACCCAACCTGAAATCCTTTAGGTTGACTCAGCAACATATCCCATGACTTTTGGGTGATAGGTTCTTTTATATAAGACCATAAAGCAGAGGGCCCTTTCTGCATCGTGTTGAATTTCGCAGAGGCTCTGATCAGGGATTAGACCGAGGTAAGGAAGTTTAAGGCACACTGCTAAAAAGCATTGAGGAATGCGTAACTTGGCTTACTCATGCCCTTCACGCGTTTGTGGAGAGTGAATAAGACCACGTGTAATTGTGAATAAAATGTGTTGCTTTTCACACGTTGGAATGGCTGAAGTGCAAATAAATCCCTTTAAACGTTTTAATTTCAATAAACTTCATATTATAAGACACACGCATACACAGTCACACTTTTTTATTTTTCTTTTTTTGGCTTGCATTGCTTTTGCTATGGATGTGGTTCTCCAAACCCAATGTTACATAAGCACAAAAAGGTTTTTCTTAAAAATTATCCAATTTATAATCTAAATATAAAAAAAAATCTCAAAAAAAAAAAAAAAAGGCTGTGTCAACACCTAACTAAGCAAACAGTTCCCATCTTTGCTCCTTCTGGCCTTTGTTTGTTTTGGCTTTTGTGATACTCATTCTCGGTCACTGGTTGCCCACTATGCTCAACCCCCCACCTCCCACCCCTGCACTGATGCTGCTCGCGGCTCACCTTGCTGTTGGTAATGGCAGCTCCCTCAAGGTGCTACATGGACTCTAATAGTTCTCCTTTCTCATGTATTGATCTCAGACCCTTCAACACCGTGGTGACCCAATGTCATGGTTGACAACTACTGGTCTAGGTTATAAGATGGTCAGCGTGATAGGACCGGGTGGTCTCAGACTCTACCCGGTGGGTTGGTATCATCCAAATCTGTTCATTTCAGCATTTTATTTAAATAGGAGGCAGAGTTTGGCCAAGCCTGAACAAAAAATAGACATTCCTTAATGAGGGAGAGTTTGTAGTAAAACAACAACAACAACAAAGTCCCTCCCCAAAACAATAAACCTGGCTCTTTTGTCCATAAGAAATCTGGTCATGGTCAAATCCAAGAGGTGACATGACTAGCTCTGTGACTGAGCAGACAGCTCTACTTATTTTGCATTTCAGTTTCCTTATCTATAAAGCAGAGCGAACAATAATCAGTCCTAGCTCACGTACAGGGTGGCAGTAATCACAGGCAGTGGGTGAGATTAGAGAGAGTGGTGGTGAGTTTGAAAGCATCAGGCTTATATAAGACTGCTTGCAGTCACTAATAATTATTAAGCATTTACTAACGGGCTGTTATCCTCTGTGTGCTAAACTTTAAGTTCAAGATCCAATATAGTATATAAGGACGCAAGACATGGTCCCCTTCTCCGCAGGGACTGCACTAGGGGAGACCCGTGAAATGAGAAGAAACTGCCATTCTCTAACATCACATAAACCTTGCATTACTAAGAGGTAATGCGGATTTAGACTCTGTGATTAATCAGTTTCACCAAGATTTCAATAGCATTGATTGGATTTTTGTGCTTTGGGTTCAATTTTGTTTTTTTAGTCAAGGGGGTGAGGGTGGACGCCTTCACTTCATTGATTAAAAGAGAACTTTCCTTCAAGTTACACAAAGAAGCTACACGCATTTAAACCAAAGCTACAGAATCGCAGAGAGTAGGTTCATAAAGATGAGTGCAAAATCTTGTGACAAGTATGAGAAAACTGATTTAGGGGGGTCCCTGGGTGGCTCAGCGGTTTAGCGCCTGCCTTTGGCCCAGGGCGCGATCCCGGAGTCCCGGGATCGAGTCCTGCGTCGGGCTCCCGGCATGGAGCCTGCTTCTCCCTCCTCCTGTGTCTCTGCCTCTCTCTCTCTCTCTATGTCTATCATAAATAAATAAATCTTAAAAAAAAAAAGAAAACTGATTTAAAAAGCTTAGGATGATATTGGATGGGTGTTTAATAAATGTGGGGTTTTTTTTTCTCCTTCCTTTATTTTGGAAGTTAATTTGAGTGGAATTAACTTTATATGTAATATAGTCATCTGAAGAAAGCCTAATCTGTTATGAATATATCTTTGGCTCATTTCAGGTTCCATTTGTGCATCATGAATGTCTCCAAATCCCAAGCGCCTGTGGAAGGCCCTTCTATGCCATTTTACAAACGAATCTTCTCGAGGCCTTTTCAAGGAGTCTATCATTTACTCTTAGGAAATGCCTCACCCTCACATTTCCCTGGATGCCTCACAGTTTTGAGGAAAAGATACATTTAAAAAAATGTCTTCTGGGGATCCCTGAGTGGCTCAGCATTTTAGCGCCTGCCTGGTCCAGGGCGCCGTCCTGGAGTCCCCAGATCGAGTCCTGCGTCGGGCTCCCTGCATGGAGCCTGCTTCTCCTCCTCCTGTGTCTCTACCCCTCTCTCTCTCTATATGTCTATCCTAAATAAATAAATAAATAAATAAATAAATAAATAAATAAATAAATCTTTAAAAAATATATCTTCTTGTTTGTTGAATGACTTTAACCTCCAAACACAGTCATTCCTTTTCCTGCAGCCACAGGGTAAAATGTCCTCTTAGAACATTGCCTCTCAGACTATTGGAAGACTGAAGTAATCAAAATAAGTAAGTAGTGAAGTTTCACTTTTATCATGCTGTAGGAGTGGTTTTATTGTAAATTATGGAAAGAGAATTTGCTGGTTGGCCAGGAAATAGGAAAGGTTTTTTCTCTCTCCCTCTTTTTTTAAAATTATGTTAGAGAAAGGGTAGGGGATTGGAAGTAAGGGGAAGAGGGAGAGAGAGTGGAGTCCAATGCAGGGCTTAGTCTCATGACACTGAGATCATGACCTGAGCCAAAATCAAGGGATAGATGCTCAACCAACTGAACGACCCAGGTGCTGTGGTTTTCTTTTTTATCTCACATGTTGTGAGTCAGGGCATCTCAGATGAAACAGCTACACTAATGAAAACAGGTTGTGTGTGCTCCCCAGTTAAAGCAAGAGGTCCCACAGAAGAGTGGACATGCTGAAACGGCTTCTCCAAAGTTTTCCATGGGGTAGAATGGTTTTCCTGGTGACACATGAAATTATTATCTCCCCTTTGAAGGAGGATGCCATGCTGTTACAGACAGAGCCTGCACTTTGGTGCAGGTTCACACTGGACTCCAAATCCCATCCTGAGATCTAGGCAAGTTGGCCAACTTCCCTGTGTCTCAGCATCCTTGGATCTCTGATGTGCGGCCTCATAAGCAGGTTGAGAGGACAGTATGGGCAGGGTAGATTCATATTTCCAGTATACAGTTCGCATATAGTAAATCTCTGTTCTTTTACTCCTGCCTCCATTCACTAAAAATCTTAGGTCAGGTAGTTTTAAAACTAAATGTCTGTCATTTTATGACAGATGAAAAGTGCTTTCACATCATCGTGTCCTTTGATTTTTCAAACCAACGCAGTGAAGTAGGTGGTCGTGGACTTAATGTTGCCACCATGTTACACATAAAGAGACAGCGCTCGAAGGGGTTATCAGAATTAGCCGTCCAAACTCTTGGCTGGTGAAGCAAGATGCAGGGAGGGGGTCCGGGCCATTTGGCACCTAAGTCTCTGCTTGCTGACCCCTTTCTTTATTACCCCAACTCTTTGTGGAAGATCCAAATGGCAAACTTGAATGGGTTCTTCTTGTTCTCTGATGAGACCTCTATCCATCAGGGTTCAAACCAGAGAAGAAGAGCTGGTGTCAGATTTATCACAAGCAATTAGCTCACACGATGGTGGGGACTGGCCATGCAGGCCTGGAGTCTGGGGGCAGGAATCAAGAAAGAAACGTCACAAGATGCCAGAACCCCAGAAGCAGGAGCCTTCTTTTAATGGGCTTCCAACCAAGACAGGTCCACCGGACGGCCTCCCTCTGGAGTGACTTAATGTCACCTACTTAGGGACCTTGATCACATCTGCAAAAGTCCTTCCCAGCAGCACCTAGAGTCGCATTCAGTTGAATCGCCAGGAGAAGGCATGTGTCTGCCACCACATGGCTTCTGCCTTCCTTTCTTGAACTCCCAGGAGAGGATATCCGGTTTAGTCCACCCTAACCAGAACATACTAGAAACAGAATTTGGGGGATCATAGTTCAGTTGGGCCAAGTTGCAAAATCACACAGCCGTTGTAATAGAAACCTGAAGCTCACCCCCGAAACACAATTTTCTAGTACCGTATATCTCTGGCACCTGTGCACACCTTCTGGTCACCGAGAAGAACCTGAGCAAACTGGGAAAGTGAGTGCTTTTCAGGAGTTTAGTCTTCGGGGTTTCTGCTGTCAGGTTCCAGGGACAGAGCTGCTATGCATACGAGCTTCCATGGTTTGGATCTCTGGCACATTCCCACCAAGTGTCTGCTGGTAGTTGTAGTAGGTGCAGGACTCACAGCTGAACTTGAGGTATTTCGCCGTCTCAGGCAAATCCAAAACAAAGCAATAACAGCTGAACCAAATAAAAATGACACCTCTAGGGACGCCTGGGTGGCTCAGTGGTTGAGCTCACATCGTGATCCCAGGGTCCTGGGATCAAGTCCTGCGTCGGGCTCCCTACAAGGAGTCTGCTTCTCCCTCTGCCTGTCTCTCTTTCTCTGTGTCTCTCAAGAATAAATAAATAAAATCTTTATTTTATTTTTTATTTTTTTAAATTTTTATTTATTTATGATAGTCACACAGAGAGAGAGAGAGGCAGAGACATAGGCAGAGGGAGAAGCAGGCTCCATGCACCGGGAGCCCGACGTGGGATTTGATCCCAGGTCTCCAGGATCGCGCCCTGGGCCAAAGGCAGGCGCTAAACTGCTGCACCACCCAGGGTTCCCATAAATAAAATCTTTAAAAAGAATGACATCTATAGCAATAACAACAAAGCAAGATCAACAGCAATGATAGTAATGACATTAGGGCTTTATCACATGTAAAGGTTTTATTCTCGATGACGAGAATTATTTGGTACCACTGAAAAAATCAAGGGATAGCATACCTGGGGACAGACCAGCCATTTGCCTTTACTGACTACTCTTTTGTCTTTTGCCTGGCGTGATACCCCACGAAGTAGTTGTATTAGTTGGGATTCCTCAGAGAAAAAGAACCAGTAGATGTGGATCTACACACAAACACACACACAGACATTTATTATAAGGACCTGGCTCATGGCATTTTGGAGGCTGGCGAATCCCAAGATCAGCAGTCAGCAAGCCAGAGAGCCAATGCCTTAGTTCAAATCCCAAGGCAGAAAAAAAAATCCCATGTCCTAGCTCAGGGGCAGCCAGGCAGGAGGAATGATGGGAGAGGAGACTCAGCTTTTTGTTTTATTTAGGCCTTCAACTGCTTGGATGAGGCCCACCCAAAATAGAGAAGGCAATCTGCTTCATTCGTTTGATCAATTTAAATGTTGAACTTAAATAAATAAATAAATAAATAAATAAATAAATAAATAAATAAATGTTGAACTCATACAAAAACACCCTCCCAGAAGCACCCAGAGTAATGACCAGGTATCCAGATAGCCTGTGGCCCAGTGAAGTTGACACAGAAAATTAACCAACATAGTAGTTTCAGTTTATACCAAGCATTGAAAAAAGAAAAAAAAAATTCCCTGAAGGGGCTCTAATCCTCTTTTCTCAGGATCCCTGGATTTTTGTTCTGGTTAGCTCAGAGCATTCCAAATGTGCTTTCCTTCAAGCCATCCACCCCCAGTTTTTCTTTGCCCAGACACAAAGCTGAGCTTTACTGCAGATGCAGTGATCTGAGGCACCTGCCTGTCTGCTCCTCCCACAAAAGTGGTTACCCTCATCTCTGGAGCACCAAATGGTGGGATCAGACATCCTGGTTGCCAAACTCTGATGATGGTGTACTCAGTCCATGCTGACACAAACCCCCTACCCTGGAGGGTTTAGGGAGTATGGCATTGAGGAACACATGTATGAGAAGTTGGGGGCGGGGGGATCACAAAAGTGTCTTTAATTTTTCGTGCCTGCAATTGACTTTGAAGCTCCTCCTTTCAGAAAAAGCAGGGTTTATTTCCCCACTTCTTGAAATAGGTTGGCCTTGGAACTTGCTTTGGCTACAGAAAGCAGTGGAAGTGATAGTGTGCTGGTTTTGAGCTCAGGCTCTAAGAGGCCTTGCATACTTCCATACTTTCTCTTGGAACCCTGTCCAGATAATTTATGAATAAGCCCAGGCTAGCCTGTTGGACGATGAGAGAATGTGGAACAGGGATGAGCCACTGCAGCTGAGACATTTCTAGACCAGTGTATCTCAACTGGCCTAGCAGCCAACCACAAATGCATTAATGACGCCAGCCGGGCTCAGAAGAACCCCCCCAATTGGTCACTGATCACAGCCCCAATGACCAACCTGAAGGACTGTGAGCTAAATAAATGGATGCTGTTTTAAGTCATTAAGTTTTGGGGTGCTTTGTTCGGATCTTCAACTTGAATTTTAGCATACAAGCCTGGAGGACATAAGACACTAAGTTTCGAGTATCTGTTTACATAGCAGTTCCACGGACCCCGAAAGGTTTTAGAAGGGGGGGCTCTGGCTTCCCTCTCATTCTTGTTCAAGTAAATGCAGGTTCTAACCGGCCAAGTGGCCTGAGCAGGTGATAACTACACTCATTTCCTACTGCATTTATAATCTCCTGCTGAATTTCCTTGACCTCCATGGGGTCACAGATTTGAAGAATTATAGAGCAACGTAGTAGAGTGAAAGAACAATTTCAGAAGAGATTCATAGATTTTGATGACTATGAATCATACCTTAAGAATTTGTGGCTACCTTTGAAGTGCAGACCACAGGATGTATCTGATTTATTCAGCATCTGTGCTATTCCTTTGGTTCAGTTTCCGAAAGACCTGACTGAGCCGAAAACCAACTGTACTCACCAAAAGACCACTGGTGAAAACGGTGGGTGTATTAACCAGAATCATTTAGAATTTTCTGTCCATGGGGCCAAGATCTTGCTCAAATTTGGGTTTTACTGGCTTCATGGAAATATTTTCTTCCATGAGACTTTGAGGATCAAAGCTGAGTCTCTCTCGGGGATGTAGACTGTGATCCAGCAATGCCATGTGAGCCAACTGAACGTCCTCCTGAGATTTCTCCCAGTAGCTCAGTTTAAGATCAGTTTTCCCATTGACTGATGAAGATTTGCAAGTGACTGCCACCTGACCTCCAAGAATGGATTTTTGCATCTGTTGGTCGAACAACTTTTTTTTTAGATTGCTTCCCATTGAGTGAAAAGGAAGTATCTACCAGAGTGTCCTCTACTCACAAGGCTAATCCAGTTAGTGTACCAATCTGGCAGATGTTTTAGTGTGACGCAAACAAATCTTTTCAGTTCTTTTACCTGCTTTGTTTAGTTGAAGGGCCTGATGGAATAGCAGGTAACTTTCTAGGAACTATATCCATCGGAAGGATTATACAATTTGTTGGAGAAGTTACTGCACAGGCCACCCCCCAGCAACCTGCACATTTTTGAAATATTTTCTATTTTGACTGAAAAAAGACACTATTTTTCAACTGACAAATCATCCCTTCCTTCATCAGAAACATCTTCCCTTTAGAGGCCTCGTTTCATTCTAGCAGAAGATAATATATCTTCCTAAGGAATGACATGATGCCTTTGGCTGAGCCAAGCCCAGCTTATTTGGCTTCTAATGAAAAAAGGTGAATCCAATGACTATTGATTAGTCTGTTGCTATTTTATTAATAGTGGTAATAGTAGTAATCACATTTATTGTGTCCTGGGCAAGACACTAAGTAAAATTACCCATAGCGTCATCTCTTTTAATTCCCACAGCCACCCTCTGGGCTGGGCATTGCTATTATCCCCATTTTCAGCATAAGAAACTGAGGCAGAGAGGAGTCAAATGACTTATCCAAATGGATTAGCTGGAAACCAGAAGAGTTGGGGCCCAAACACAAGTTTGGTTAGGCTCAAAGCTCATAGCTCTTTCAAAATAGTGTATAATATTAAAAATAATTAAAAACGAAGTACTAAATAAAGATTCTCTTTTTTCCCCCCTTAGTGTATCAAAACATGATGGTGAGTGGTAGTCTCTTTGCATAGGTGAAGATGAAAACTGTATGGGAGAAAAAATGAGTTTCCCTCTACCCTTCTGAGAACCCGGCTGTAAAAGATCAACAAGAGAAAAGCAAGTTTATTAGCATGTAGCCCTCCTGCATACACGGGAGCTACAGGGAAAAATGAGTAATTCAGGCTTACATACCATCTTCATGGGGACACGGGAGGGGGGGGACACGCAGGCCTCTTGGGGAAAAGTAAGTGATATTTGGCAAAGATGAATGGGCTCCTAGAAGAACAGGTGGGAGATGACGGTTTGTGGCAGAGTTTGGGTGTGATGTCTACCTCTAGTCTCTCTCTGGGCACAAGAGTCAGTCTTCCTCGAGTGATGAGTTTCCTGGGGAGAAATTTATATCAACTGAGTTCCTTCTGGAGGATGTGTCTTTCAGGAAGATAAGAGTTCAGAGAAAGCCGCTCCCTGCCTTTGCTATTGTTTAAGTGCCTGCAGCTCAAAACAACGAATACACCCAATGGCATGTTTCGGGGTGGCATGTCCTGCGACCCTGCAAAACCTAATGTCTGTTGGTTTCGCTTGTGGCGAAGGGCCCATTGCGTGCTGACTCCTAGAATTGAGAGTGCGGGATGATGTCAAGTTCAATGTCTCTGTTGGGTCCTCCTCTCAAGGATCTTTGAGATTCTAGATGCCATTCATGGCAGAGTACTACTTCACCACCATTCTGGAGTTAGAGGAGGGGAAGAGAGGGGCCTGGAAGAGAGAGGAGAGAGATGGAAAAAAGAGAGACAGAGCTGCCTTTGCCACTACCAACCAACCATTGACCATCTGACATCTTCCTAGCTTCCATGTCTAGCACCCAGGACACGTGCTAGTATTTCAGTTGCATCACCTGGAAAATGAAAGGTCACAGCACAGTGTCAGGTGTGGTCTGTCTCTGGTCTCGGTCTCTTGAATTTTATTGACAGCTGGTTTCATTTCGGCTCAGTCAGCCACCTGCCCTTCATAGGCAGCTGCAATGGGCCACCGTGTCCCAGGTCCCCACTTGCCAAGCATGTATGTCCGTCAACACCTGGGGTGGAGTTTGTGCACCCCTGGGTCATGAAAAGCCCATGAAATGCAGGCCTTTTGAAACTTCTTAGAGCAAGTAGCAGGGGGCCTTCCCTGGCTTCCCAGGTGGGGGGCAAGCTCCCAGCCAACGCCCTACCTACCCGGGGCCTCCTGGGCCCCCTGCCCTGCAAACACGTGGGCTTGGTTTGCTGGGCAGATCCCACAGTTTCCCCAGGGAGGTGGGGGACCGATTCTGAAAGAGGGGAGTGGCGGGGTGGGGGGGTTGCTTCATGGGGTCCAGGGCGGCAGCTTGCCTGCAACTGCCCTTGAGCCGGCCTCTGACAGCAAAGGAGAGGCAGCTGGGCTCCGGGGTGACTCACCCGCATCGCTGGGTGGCTCGCACCCGCCCGCCCTCCTGCAGGAACAGGAAGGCCCTCATTGTGCTCAATTGTTTTCCTGAATGCCTTTCTCCACAACAGCAAGAGGAAACATTACTACCTGGCGACAAGCCATCCAGGCCACTTGGTGCTCGGCGCTGGGAACGGCCAAGTCGGGCTGGGCCTGGGACACGCAGGGACGCGGTCCCTGGTGTGTCAGATTCAGCAGCAGCCCCGGGGGGATTTGAGATGAATGGGAACTCCCTTACTTGCAGCAACTCCCCCCCCCCCACCCAAAGTTGGACCATTTGTTTTATGAGCCTATTTCTGGTCCAGGACCCCCTAGGGTGGGGGGGAGGAAGGGGAGGAAAGGGGGCTGCTGGCTGACACCCCCACCCGCTGCTGAGTCGTCTGGATGAAATAGGAAAGACCCCCCGCCTGCCAGCCACCTCCTTCTGGGTTCTGATTGCTGGGGAGGGGTGAGGGGGAGCTGGGCTGGTGGGGAGAGTGTGGCCTGGGGCAACAGGAAGGAGGAAACCAGAAGGTTCCTTGATATATGAAGGGAAGAGAATCAGGCTGTCCCCCACCCTGCCCCCAGCTTTCCAGCCTCTGGGTGGAATTACGGGGACAGTTCGGTCCAAATGGCAGTGCTCCCATCACTGGAGGCTCCTGGGGATCTTACCCCCCCATTCCCATGCTGCAATGTTAGCGTTGCTGGGGGGGCCTCCTGCTGGGTGGTATCCCTCCTGTGCTCAGTAGCATGTCTGGATGCTTCTTCCTCTGTGGAGATCTTGACCTGACCAGACCTCTACTTCTTTCTCGGCTGCTGCTGCTCTGCCCAGAGAAGCCTGCTCCTCTGGGCTCAGGGGCCAGTGAGGCTGCCCTTCGCCCTCTGCCCAGGCAGAGAATGGGATCTGGGCAGAGCGTGGTCAGGATGCTTCAACCAGGGGTGCTCTGGGCCCCAGCAGCCCTCACTGCGTGCACAGTCTAACTG
This sequence comes from Canis lupus familiaris, assembly GCF_011100685.1. Taxonomy (NCBI): domain Eukaryota; kingdom Metazoa; phylum Chordata; class Mammalia; order Carnivora; family Canidae; genus Canis; species Canis lupus. The sequence goes on along the minus strand of NC_049246.1, from coordinate 39,749,105 downwards.
GGTCCTCGGTGCCGGTGTCCTCAGCCTCTCTTGGAGGCTCAAGTGGAGGCCCTGGTGGGGGTGGAGGGGTGGAGGCAGCAGCAGGCAGGTTCTGCACCATTCCTTCCCCCAGGCCCCCTCGCCCCCCATCCTGTTCCTGATCTTGCTTGCAGGTTCTCCAGCACCAGCTCTACCCGCTTCATCAGCCCCCGACCAGCCCCACAGACGACCTGGAGCAAAGGGCCGCAGGTGGAGGGTTTCCTGGCCCACCTGTTCTGACGCAAGGAAAGCTGAAATCAGCTTGGGCTCAGCCAGAAAATCTGCCTCATGAGCTTATTCCATAGCTTTAGGGTTTTTTTTTTTTTTTAATGATTTTATTTATGTATGCGAGAGAGATTTCCTGAGCGAGCATGAGCATGAGCAGGGTGGGGTGGGGGAGGGGTGCAGAGGGAGAAGCAGACTCCCCCGGAGCAGGGAACCCCTGGTGCTCATCCTAGGACCCAGGGATCATGACTCGAGCCCCAGGCAGCCGCCTAACCAGGCGCCCCCCAATCCCCACCCCCCCACTTAGAGGGTTTTTGTCAGTCTATATCAATATATGCTTGAAACAGGTAGGTTGCCAAAAAAGTGAGCCATGCCTTAAATAGTTTGGGCAACTCCATCAGAGAAAAGCCAACAGGTTCTTTGCTGGAGCTTTTCAGGGACCTCAGGATGAAGCTGTGTGCGGTGGTTTTGCAAAGACTAAGGCTGTGCAGAGGTTAACTGGTGCCTTAACCTGGTGAAGTAATCCTCTCTGTTGTTCCAAGGGGAGAACTGCAGGCAGATGCTTTTCCTTCGACTGAGTGGGTCTTTCTTAGACACTGTAGATTCACTAGACAGGAGTTAAAACTATAGTGAGCTTTGTGGCTGCCTCCAGCACCCCTAAAACCATGGTGGGGGGCACAGGGGAGAAACTCAGGGGGAAGGGGTAGGTTCACAGCTTTCAGAGCCCAGGGCAGGGTCACATGCATGCTGCTGATAGGTGGAAGTAGCCAGATTCCAAATTTAAGGCACTTCATTGGGAGTGGGGTGAGGACAGCCATTACGAAGGCAGGTTCCAGCAGGGGAGCTGGCTGAGAAAGGGCCAGAAGACTCATCCTTCTGGCACAGCTGACTGGTCGAGTCAGGGCTCCCAGGGACAACAGCCAAGCATGTACAGCTAGGGTGTGTATGCTCACGTCACACAATTTTCTCAGGTGCATCAACAAATAAGCAAGCCAAATCTCAACAATAAAAAGAAAACCACTCACACTCTTACACATCACATTTGCACACACATCACACTGCCAGTGTGTTATAACCAGCTGGAGCCACCTTGCTCATTTCTTGGGCCCGAAGTGAAAAACCTCATTACGGAGCCCAGAACCTGGGAGCTGGGGGTGGAGGGAGAAGATCTGGAAAACACAATCCATACGCAGTTTTACTGATGTTGGAACCACGTCTACCTTTGGTTTTGTTTGGTTTTAAAAAGAACATCTCCTTTTGAAACTTCTTGGAAATAACGTTTCCCAGAGCCCAGTTAGGAAAGCGCTTGTCTTTACCCATTCCAACTTTCTGTGTTCTCTTTACAGGGACGGGAGAGATAAGCCAAATACCTGAATCAGAAATGAACGACATTCCAACCATGTGGGAACACGAGGAGTAAGTGTGTAAGAGGCATCATCCTCCAATTTCCTTTCCTCCTCTGGTAAATTCTAAGTGAGCAAAGGGAAGGATAAAGGCCAGGATGGAGGGAGGAGGAGGAGGGACGTACCACAGATTAGGGCTTGTGTCGCAAGTGGCGATGGTGGGTGTTCACCAAGAGTGGGATAAAGGGAAGCAGGCAGGATCTTTGGAAGAGAGGGAAGACTGTCAGCTCCCTTTGGACAGGCCTCAGAGACATGCAAGGGGAGCTAACCACCAGGCCGCCAGATACATGAGTCTGGAGCTCAGAGACATCTGGGCTGGAGACATAACTTTGGGTCAACAGAGAACTGAAGCCGTGACTGTGCATGAGATCATCAGAGACAGTTCTGTGTGAGCAGTAGAGGGGCCTGGGCTGGGCTGGAGGAGGAGGGAACCAGGAGGGAAGTCAGGCGAAGAGGCTTGGGGAATCAATTGCACCTGCAAGTTAGCTCTCATCAGAGGTACACTAACCTGGGGAGCCACGATGGAGTCAATGGGGCTCAGATTTGCATCAAACACTTGAAATGGGGCTCAGTTTTCTTTGTCAGTGTTACCTTCCATTGGCATATGTTTGTAGGGTTTTCAGAGCACTTTTTCAGTGACTCTATTCTATTTTATAAGATTTTATTTGTTCCTTTTAGAAAGGAGAGGGAGAGAGAGTGAGCAAGGGGTGGGGTAAAGGGGAGAGAAAGACCCTGCGCAGAGTGTCCAAGGGAAGGCGAGGTGGCCCTCTCGATCTCACTGATCTCACGACCAAGCGGAGCCAAAATCAAGTCTGGATGCTTAACCGGCTGCACCACCCAGGCACTCTTTGGTGATTTTATTTTATTTTTATTTTTTAAGATTTTATTTATTTATTCAGAGAGAGAGAGAGAGAGAGAGAGAGAGGGCAGAGACACAGGCAGAGGGAGAAGCAGGCTCCACGCAGGGAGCTCAATGTGGGACTCGATCCTGGGTCTTCAGGATCAGGCCCTGGGCCGAAGGCAGACGTTCAACCACTGAACCACCCAGGTGCCCCAGTGATTTTATTTAAAAAAAAATTACATTCTTATAAGCAAGTAAGTTGTGGTAGTTATGACTCTCCCCCTTTTCCCAGGATAACTGAGGTATAATTTACAAAAAAAAAAAAAAAAAAAAAAAAAACACCTATGAGATAGGTTAAGTGTGCAGTAATTATTTTGACATACATGTATGTTGTGGAAATATTCTTCCCATCAAGTGAACACAACCATCGTCTCACATACTATCTTTTTTCTTCCTTTCTCTTTCTTTTTGGTAAGAACAAGTGAGTGCTACTCTCAGCAAATTTCAATTATACAATACACTGTAGTCGCGTTGTTTTACATCTGATCCTCTGACCTTATTCATCTTATAGCTGAAAATTTGTGCCCTTTTGCCAACCTCTCCCTCTTTCCTTCACCGCCCCGCCCCCCCAGCCCCTGGCAAACATTTTTCTGTTTCTGTGAGTTGGATGATTCCACACATAAGTGATACATGTGGTATTTTTATGAGCTTCTTTTTAAGGATAAGGAAGTTGAAGCTCATCTGCGGGGGAGACAGGGCAACGCTGGTTAACTGGCACTTGGCATTAGTGTCTTCCTGGCTCTTTCTACTTCACTTTGGCTCATCACATATGACCTGTCCACTTTCCTATTGGATTACAATGTACTTGACATTGGGAATTGGCTTCCTTTCCCTACAGGCTCCCCCTCCTCCATCTAGAACCTTCCTTCATAACTCCAAAGTATTTGATAAATTGAGGGGGAATGGAATTGATAATAGGACCAAAGCATTCATGGCTTGAATGCTTTGAAGCTTTCATCTGTGGCTCAGAGATTCCCTTCCCTACTACACAGCGCTGCTGTCATGGATTTTGTTGTAATCATCGTTAGAGCCTCAAGAAGAGATTAATTCATCCCATAGGAGAGCCTTCCTAGGGAATTCAATATGACCAGCTCAACAAACACTTTTTGGATCCGTATGTATTTTTACACAATTCTCCTCCCTCTGTTGTCTCTCTCTCTCTCTCTCTAATCATACACACAACTGCATTGGAATCTGCTTTTGGAACCATGGAGAAAGCAACCTTCTTTCATTTCTTTAGAGTTTAAAAACTATAACTTTTAAAAATAATTTTAATTTTTGGCTTGTTTTTTTCCCCTAAATGTTATATTTTGCAGAACTTTGAATTTATTTCCTCTGAGTTTAGACACTCATAGGATTCCTGATATTGGCTGGTTTCTGCTCTGGGCTATTTAAAATGAGAGCAATTCATATAGCACAGGGGAGAGAATGTGGGCTTTGACTTTAGTAGATCTAGTGTGGGCACGGGGTGACCTCAGGCAAGTTACTTTGCCTCTCAGGTTTGTTGCTTCATCTGTGGAAGAAATTCTATGGCTTCATAGGGCTTGAAATGAGGATTAAGCAAAATGAACCCTACAGGTAGCCTAGACTTGCCTATTCTATGGCTCGATAAATGTTTATTTCTATCTACTTCCTCTGTTTTAAACTCTGACACGTATTTATTATGCAACCTGAGAGAGCTCTTTCAACACTGAAAAGTATTAGTTGTACCTGTCATTCACCACTTCTCACTTTTTCCATTGGCCTGTGCTTCCCATAGTAGCTTCTAAATATCTTGCAGATAGAATGATATATTTTATATTTTATTTTTTAGGTGTTTTTATGTCCAATCCCCTATGATATGCTCATCAGCAAGTAAGTGGGCAGATGTTTTTTTAATGAGCTTTTCTTTATTTCTAATTACATCATTTGTCATGTAGTGATAACAATATTCGCTCCTGTGAAAGAAATTAATTAGAAAGTTGAAAAAAGTCCATCAATCTCAGGTATTCGTGGTAGAGATCTAAGGTGGTAGTGTTGTTACCATTGATCTACCTCACGATTTCTCTGATCAGAGGATACTCAGCTCTATATTTATCACTCTTTTCTCTCTGTGTGGCAGGATTCCCAGCACAATCTGCAAATTGGCAAGCGGTGAAGTTTGTGCAGACACGAGTGTCAGTTAGAAATAGAGTGACTATATAATTTGTTGTTCAAATGGGAACACATGTGAAAGTGAGAAGAGGAGCTTTTCATGATTGTGTTGGCTCAACAGCGGTAAAGCAGGGCCATCCAGGGCAACCATAGCGACTCCCATTACCCCAGAGGGGTACCAAGGTTATCTCTGCCTTGCAACAGCACCCCCACCCCCAAAGTAACCCCGATAATAAGACATGGAAGCAATTATGATGCTAATTGAATTTTGTATGCACTCTGCAGTATGCATTTCTTTACCACTGTCTATTAGTATCTAAGGTAGAATGGTCTTGGCTAAATTAAGTATATTATATAGAAGAGAAGGAAGAGAGGAAGGAAGAGAAGATTCCAAGTTTGGGAGAAGAGAAATTGTATGGTGTCTTTTATTTTTTTATTTTTTATTTTTTATTTTTTATTTTTTTCTTTTTTTGTGTGTGTATGGTGTCTTTTAATCATGCAACTCACAACTTAAGGAGGGCCATAGGTATGGTACTACTGACTTATCTTGCTGGTCTCCCCACCCATCCTCCAGACCCCAGACTCTGCTAATTAATTTGTGCCCCTGGCAGCATCCTGCCAGTTCTAAGGATCCTCTCTGAAAGGCAACATCATCAGTTTTACTCCAGGAGAACTTAACTACAATTTACTTTATAGAGTTGGGAGAGAAATTTCTTTGCAAACAGATGTGTGAATTCTACTACTATTCATTCTCTAAAATTCTAAAATAGTAATACTACCACTATGATTCATTCTCTAAAACTGGTCTCATTTTATTAGAAGGTGGCTCTCTGAGGACTTGTAATGTCTTCGGTGACATGGTAATAACCGCTGAGACCACAACCCTGTCTTTCATGAAATGAATCAACGAAGAATTTAAAGTAAAGATGGATATTTAAAATGTTTTGCCTATGAGTTCCTATTATCCCGTTGGAAATGATACGCCTCTTGATTTGTAGTTAGTCAGCAAATATCTTTTTTTATAAATAAAAAGTGATGTTCTTGAGCAAGGTCGATGCTGTCTTTTGCTATTGCTCACCTATGCAATAGGTTTTTATGGCTTGGCCTACTAGAGCCTGTAAGTCACTGTAACAACGTCTTAATGGTAAATTTTGTCCATCACGGTATTAGAAAGAGGACAGAACTTGAAAGACAATCAGGTTCAGACCCAGACCCTGCCTTTTATCTGCTATCTGGCTTCAAACCAGTCTCTTTGTCATGATGGCCCTCAGTATTCTTATTTGTCTACTGCTCATTTATGGATCAAATGAGATCACATGTGTCCATCACTTTAGGTAGCCTATAGGCACAAAGTTAATAAACCTAATTAGGATGCAAGTGCCATGAGAGTGGGCATTCTGTTTATTTCTCTACGTTGTACATCTGTGAACTCCATACATATTAGTCGAATGAATGAATAGTATTGACTAGAAGAATAGTCGAGAATTTTAACATGTCACCATGGATTTATTTAGGCTAGTGTTGTACCTTCTATCTCTCCTGTTCTGAGCCCAGAAGTAAACAAATGTGAAAGATAGGGTCAGCACATGTCCATAGTTGTTGAAGTGAATTCCTAGTGAATAAAATTTACCAGTAAGACCCTGTTAGAGTGGTAATTAGGCTCTTCAGCCAGGCCACAAAAACCTAGTGCTAGGTGAAGAATAGAAAAAGACAGCCTCACCTAGCTCGAAAAGACCAACCATCAATATATCTGTTTGCTCCTCCCTTTACTCCAGCATCCATTACACGTGTAGGTCATTATGAATCGCTGTCACCTTACTACTTGTGGCCAGCAGGATCTCAGAACATGTTAGAAGTGAAGAATCTTGGGCTGGCCATGGTTTTACTGAATTAGAATCTATAATTTTTTTAAAAAAGACTTTATTTATTTATTTATTTGAGTGGGAGGGGGAGAGAAAAGAGTAGGGGGAGGGCAGAGGTAGAGGGAGAAGCAGGCTCCCCATTGAGTAGGGAACCTGATGCAGTGCTGGATCCCAGGACCCAGAGATCATGACCTGAGCTGAAGGTAGACGCTTAATCAACTGAGCCACACAGGTGCCCCCAGAATCTGTATTTTAACAAGATACAAGTGATATAAGTGACACCTGAGAGGATCTGCTCTGAGAAAGAAGGAGAGCTCTTTGGGGTCTTCTAGGAACTTACAATTTATGTGAAGACAAAAATGCACACATGTAGCTAGTAGACATTTCAGGCCACAAGCCTCAGTGTGCACAAAATATGACTTTACTTTTCCTGTAATTCAGTTTAATTCCGATTTCTAGCTCCACATTGCTGGCATGATACAAACTTCATCTTAAACAATCTGCAGTTTCCCTCACTCTCTCCTGACCTAACAGCAAGGTGTGGGGGATGAGGGATGATCAGTTCATCAGTCTTGTGTTCAATAGGGTGTCCTCTGAGATTTCCATGGGCTGCTTTGATCCTTGATCTCTAACGTTTTTTCTTATGGGCTTCTTTGAGTCCCGTGACTTAAGTCCTATAAACTGATGTCATGATGGGGATTTCAGTGAGACTTCCGAGGCTCAGGGGGCTTGGACACAGTCGATGAGTCTCTGCTCAAGAAGTAGAACAGGTAGGGGATCCCTGGGTGGCGCAGCGGTTTAGCGCCTGCCTTTGGCCCAGGGCGCGATCCTGGAGACCCGGGATCGAATCCCACGTCGGGCTCCCGGAGCATGGAGCCTGCTTCTCCCTCTGCCTATGTCTCTGCCTCTCTCTCTCTCTCTCTCTGTGTAACTATCATAAATAAATAAATAAATTAAAAAAAAGAAAGAAGTAGAACAGGTAAAGAGCATATGTCTGTGTGTGTGTATCTAAGTGTGTGTGTCTCCATGTGTGTCTGTGTCTCTTTGCATATGGGTGTCTCTGCGTGTGCGCGTTAGCAGAGAGGGGTTTTGTTCTGAGACACATTCAGGACTCTGCTCTCATTTCTCCATCTCTTATTCTTCCCTCGGGTCAGGAAACCTGTTTTTCTACCCTGGGAATATTCTTTCTTCTCTTGTTTTCTTCTCTTTCTTCAGAGGCAACCCTGAATAGTGGTGTCTACCTGAGAGGTACTAGCATGGTCTCTTAATGAGTTTAAGTTCTTGGAACCACAGATACCAGAAGATTCTGCCACCATAATTCCCCGGGGCACTGGGCCTACTCTTTGCTTGTGTGGGGGAAGAGGGGCACATTACCATGGAGTAAAACCAAATAAAGTCATGTCTCAGAGATACTATTTCATTACAGGAATGGAAAAGTGAAGAGAGATCATAAAGGTAAGACATCCACTGGGCCCTGACAGTAGTAGCACGTGAATGAGTGAATCACTCATGAAGGACAAGCCATGCGTGTTACCATCTTTAACCAAGGAAGACCGAGTGCCTCTCTGTGTTAATGTGCGTGTGCCTGGCCCAGCACTCCACAACCTTCAAGGATGAATTTAAAGATGCCTGGTCTTCTGAGTGGGGCCTGGAGGGTACTAACATTCATTCCATCTGTACTGCTGTCACCTACTCATGAATGGTAAGCTGTTGTGGAAAGTGAGACACCATGTCCCTCCAGCCACAGCGAATCTTTCAAGGGCTGTGTAGCTGAGCCACTTTTGATTGTTTTTGCTCCCTCGGCTGACCACATGGAGGTTGTTTGATGTTCAGCTATCTTCAGTTCACTTCACAATCCCCTTCCAAATGACAAACATCCCAAAGAGTGAAAGGTGTTAGGTATGGAATTAAGTAGTGTGCTGTCTTACAGATACGTAGGCACTGCTCCCTGGGAGACTCAAGCTTGAGTTTTCAATGCAAATGAGATTTTCTTTTCCTGTCTTTTTTTTTTTTTTGGTCTCTCTTTGTCTATTTGCTTCTTTCATTTCACCTTGTGGGACTATTGAATATTTTCCCAAGCTAGTACCTTCTGTGATGATGGAATAGTAACCTCTACAGTAACAGACCCTGCCTGGGGCCTCATGAAGACTGTCCCAACTTGCTTGGTATGCAGACAAATAGCCATCTCTTTGTCTTCTTCTTTCAATCTTTAGGTGTGCTACATTCAGAACATCTTCTTCCTGCCATAGGACATAATTACATGGGAAAGGTGTCTCTTACCTGCTGGCATTTGTAGGTAAAATAGCATTTAGGCACATGATTTGGAACCAGTCTCATTGGAGACATAAGAGTTGCTGTCTCATTAGAGTCATCTTACAGTTTTTAAAGCACTTTTTAATTCATTTGAGCTTCACAACAACCTATAGAAATAGATGACAGATTTTTCCTGTTTTATGAATGAAGAGATCGCAGCTAAGTGACTTGCCCGAGGTCATATAAGCAATAAATGGGAGACGTGGAACTTTAGCTGATCTTCTTAGAAGCCAATCTTCTGCGTCTAAGACTTCTGATGTATAATGTTTACCAGAGTGACGTTAGATTTATTTCTTCATTCAAGTTTTTATTTTACTTGTGTAAGTGGATTGGCATACTATACTGCCTTTGATAGATTTAACATCCCTAAAATTCAAATAGATTGGCTTTTATGGTAACAAATGTGCACACCTGTGGATTTTGCTTCCTTAGCATGCAGCCCTTTTACTTTTGATAGCAAAACGTTGATTTTCCTTTCAAGACAAATCTTCCCTGTTACATGTAGGTTTAGCAGGGGTAGTACCGTGGCTCCTCGCTGGCCTAGGGTTGAGCAGCATCTCTTAGCTAGACTGTCTTGGGAATTGGGTCTTCAGCTGAATGACTTAAGGATGAGACAGTTTTTCCCAGTCTATGGCAGCATTCCCCCAGAGACTATGAAATTTTGTTACGTAGATCTTTGGAAATTTCTTGTGCTTAATCCATTTCTGAAGTCTGTATGATCTGATTTTCTTTGATTTTATGAATTTCTCCATATTTTTCCAATGAATTCCTTTGTGATTAGTTTAGCCAGATTGATTTTAGTTGCTTATGCCAAAAGTTTCCTAGCTTATACAGGAATTATGAAAGAAATCAAAAGGAGAAATAAGATTTTTCTTGTGGCATATTTAACTATAGTATTGTCAGATATATTCTCTCCTTTTTCTTCCAAGAAAGGAGTACATCTTCCCACTCCATGGGACTTGGCCATGTGATTGTCTTTGGCTTCATGGTAGGCAGAGGATACTTCCCTACCCCCTTGGTTTTGGGCTTAAAATGTGATTTGCTTAGGCTAATGGAACATTAGCCGGTGTGACTCAACAGAGCTCTTGTAGGGTAGCTCCTAGGCTCTCCCATTCTGCTGTTGCCATTCCCAGGTTAGTTTACAGGTTCCAGGAGGAGGATGAGAGACATGGTTCAGAGTCACCCAGTTGAGCTGCCCTAGCCTGGATCAGCACATCCCCAGCCAATCCACAGACATGTGAGCTAAATAAATGTTTACTGTTGCATACCATTGAGATTTTGTAGCTGTCATTTATGCAACATTTTTGTAGCAAGAGCAAACCTATACTCGAATTTGTATTTTTAAGTACTGTGCTGGCTGCAAGAAAAACCTAAAATATGTGGGGCTGGGTGGCGGGTGTAGGTTGGAAAAATGTTGAAGAAACTATCATAAAAGCCTGAAGAAATGGTGACTCATGTTATATAACTGTGAAGCATTTGGTATAACGATCTTCTGTGGCAAACTGGAAGATAGAAATATAACCAATGAACTCGTGGATTTGGGCAAGATGGTTTCTATTAGAATGTTGAAGTATTAGCTGGCTTCTTTTAGCTACATATGATGAGCTCAGAAAATAACTAGCTGGTTTGTAATAGAAATTTGGGGAACTATAGAGAACCCAGAATTTGCCTGTTTAGGGAAAAACAAGTTTCTCATACCAGCTTTCCATTCAGTAAGAGATTCTTAAGTGAAGGCATAGGCTGGGAATGTACTTAGGATCCTCATCTCCAGCAAGAGGTAGACTTCCACTCCGGTCTTTGCTCCAAGGCTTAAAGACCAAAAGCAAATGTTGGGCTGTAACACCTTTAAAAATCCCTGGAAAGGACTCAATGACAACTAGAACACACTTTCAGCTGGAATCAGGAGGCTAAGGGTGTGTCCCACAGCAACCTGATATATCCAGTACCAGTAATTAAATCTAGAAAGAAAGAGGTGTGTCTGGAAAATAATGGTGGGTGTGGCTTTTGTAGGCCACGATTGTGAAATATATATAAATATAGCAGATGTTCATTTATTTAAAGAATTGTTAAAAGAATTCTAAACAAAGGACTTTTTTCTTTTACATACAGAAAATGTAAGTCAGTCGGAGAAGGACAAACATTATATGTTCTCATTCATTTGGGGAATATAAATAATAGTGAAAGGGAATATAAGGGAAGGGAGAAGAAATGGGTGGGAAATATCAGAAAGGGAGACAGAACGTAAAGACTGCTAACTCTGGGAAACGAACTAGGGGTGGTAGAAGGGGAGGAGGGCGGGGGGTGGGAGTGAATGGGTGACGGGCACTGGGGGTTATTCTGTATGTTAGTAAATTGAACACCAATAAAAAATAAATTAAAAAAAAAAAGAAAATGTCTAAGCAACTAAAACCTAGACATCTACCCTGTGCAAATATGCCCTGAGACAAAGAACAACAAAGCAACAGAAGTTGTAATTTAATGGGATGTCAATTAGGGAAGAAATAGAAAGAAATAGAAATTTTAATATAATGAAACATCAACATCTGATGTGTCAGATAGTTCCCTTCCCTGCCAGGAACAAGACGAAATTATATTGCTATTAGTGCCAGGAACAAGACGAAATTATATTGCTATTAGTGGACTATGAACACGCAGAGTTTACAATAAGAAAAGGCCAGTGTCAGTGATATAGGAGGATATTCATAAGGCATATGATAAACAAGAAACAAACTTAGAGCAGGAAGTTCAGAATTAGAGGCAGATGAAATAGCAGCACTTCTAGTGAGATCTTTGAAACTGAAGAGACAACACTGAAAAACAAGGAAGACCAAAATTAAAGTTGGCTCTAATGGGTCTGTTATGTCTTGGGTTTTATTCAGTCCATTTTATCACTTTCTGTTCCCAAACCACCAACATTTATGAAGTTAAAAATGGAATTAATGTACTAAGACTGTTAAAAAAATAAGAATTTTAACAGAGAGAGATTGATTTGGTCTTCCTTATCTTTTACCAGTAAAAATTAGGAGGAACTTTTGAAAATCTTTGTATGATACAGTCCAATGAACTTGGCCCATGTTTAGTCTTGGTAAAGAACCCCTTATCTTCTGTTTTCTAAAACTTTCTTTTTTTTAAGTGGGATTCTTCCCTTGTTGAAGCTAAGATCCAAAGATTGAGAATTACCATAGCTGAGTTATTAGAAATATATTGTCCAATACATAAGCCACTAGCCACATGTAGACACTGATTGCCCATCAGATACACTCCAGCACATTTTAGGCATTCTTTTTTTTTCTTTTTTTTAGAGATTTTATTTATTTATTCATGAGAGACACAGAGACAAAGGCAGAGAGAGAGAAGCAGGCTCCCTATGGGGAGCCTGATGCAGGGCTCAATCCCAGGACCCTGGGATCATGACTTGAGCCGAAGGCAGATGCTCAACCACTGAGCCACCCAGGTGCCCCCACATTTCAGGCATTCAATAGCTATTGCTTTTATGCCATACCCCCCCCCCCCATTTTTGGTGTTATTCAGTGCCAAAGCAGTAATGAAAATCATAAGTGATACTAAAGCAGAAAAATTCAAATTATCTGCAAAATAATTGTATAGATTATACATATGTGGTACCTTCCTCTGGATACAGATTTCTTTTTTGGCCTTCCTCAGTCTTCCTTTGTGGTAGTTCAAGCTGACGCCCCCAGAACTCTCGCGTGGAAGGTGAAGAAACTCTTTTAACACATGGTGAATTGAGTGTTTGCTCTGTGCTACTCTAATCGGTTTGGGGGTAGGTTCTAAGTTTGGCAACTTTAATGCTGGGAGCTTGGGTTAATTTTTCATCTCTGGGCTCGAAGTAATGATACTTGATGAGAACTATTTTTTTTTTTTAAATCAGTAAGTGCTCCTATTAGGACAGAAAATGAACTCACAAATTCTTCTGGAGTCTTGTTATTTCTGGGTGATAACTTGGTGTAAGCAGTTAGAGCCCAAGTACTTTCCTTGTATATGAAAAGCTTTGTGTTCTTCATACCTAGAAGTGTACTTTAACATTTGCTCAAATTTGCCTCTGGTGTTTTTTTTTTTTTTTTTTAAATAAAAGAAATAAAATGCCTTCTGTTCTTTTTAGTACAATTCTACACATAAACCCTGAGAACAAAGGACTGTTTTGACAGTACAGAGTTCTAAGAAAGAGATGCCTAGATTAAACAAACGGTAGTACCACTACATCTCCTGCCAAAGGAACAACAGTGCTTGGGTGATGTTTTCCAGGCAACTCTATGGCATAAATCTTTAATCCCACAGCCTTTCATGTGACATTTATATATAAAAACTGTTTAGAGAGCAATGAAACCTTTACTTGTGTTCATTAGGGTTTATCAGGGCCGCCAATGCTTCGATACTTATGATATAACTGCTACAATACGTCAGCAAATATTATCAAGGCATTTTGCTTTTGCTCTTTGTTTGGATTCTTACCAGAACCAAATAAGGTACTGATGTACCAGTTACCAAAACAAGGTCAAGGACAAGAAGACAGAGGACCTTATGCAGCTCGTACTTGCAGGCTCCAGTGTCGAAGCACCGTGAATGTTTTGCGTCAGGCCAGCAGGGAAGATTTTCTCTTCACAGCATCCATGAATGTTGACTTAATTAATTTTCACAGAAAATGTAGGCAAGATAAATTTGATTTAATTTAAATAAAAGAAAACTGGTCCAGGAATGGATAAATTGGCATGCTATATTAGAAAATAATCTGCCCAATTTAGAGAATCGTGGATGTTTTAGAATCATAGATCTGGAAAAAGGCCATTGAGAATAATTTTTCCATTGATTGAGTAAATGAGAAAACCAATTTGCAGGGATATTCAGCACACTGTATGAGGCTCTTGATTGCAAATGATGAAAACCCAACTCAAACTAGATTTTGTGAAAAGGTTAGTTGATTGGCACAGGTAATTGGAGAGGCAGAGAGGTACGCTTGACTTTGGGCATAGGTGGCACCAGACCTCATAGATCTACTTCTCTCACCTGGCTTCCCTCTTATCCTCTCCCCAGGAGGTGGCACAAGGGCCCCCAGTTGTTCCAGATGCATATGGTCTTCAGTATTCCTAGTTGTAGAGAAAGAACAGCTGTCTTTTATTGACAAGAGTCCTGGGGACATTATGATTGCCTCAGTTTAGGGCAGATGCACGTTCCTGATCTAATCACCTCCCCAGAGAGATGGGCTCAGTTCTGCGATTGAGCTAGCCTAGGTCATGGCCATTCCTTCTGCAAGAAGGTGGTATTGATCCCATCTGCACTATGTGGTCTAAGGGGGATTCTATAGAATAGTGGTGGAGTCACTTCCCAAAGGAAGGGATGCTGAACACACCAGAAAAATATATGCCCACTCTGACGAGTCATTGACAGCTGTAAGTGAAACATGAGGTATGTGAGTCTCAAACTCCATGTTTCTTTGTTTTGGTTGATTCTTAGTGTCAGTTATTTCTAGTCTAGAGATGGCAGGTATGTGTAAGTTTGTAAAAATCAGTGTACACCATTTGCACTTGGGTTTGGAAGGCTTAGGGTTAACAGAGGGGGAGGCTGATGATTGGAAGGAGCTGTCTTTTTACTAGGAAGTTCGCAAATGGATCATAGACCAAAAAATATTGAGAAACTTTGTTCGTCACTAAGGCATGCTTTCTTCTTAAAGTGGTTACATGTGAGTTACTATAAAATTCAACAGTAGCCTGGGCTTTAAGGTCGTGCCTGATAGGCAAAGTAAAACCTGCACATTTGGGATAAAGAACCTAATGTCTGAGTTTTATCTGAAACTTTTGAGTGTAAAGAGGGAAAATCATAAAACAAAACAAAACAAAACACTGGCTTGTGTTTTCATGAGAAAAAAGGTGCCTCCCGAGAGTCATATCTCTTTTGCTGACAGTCCCAACTGGAATAAGGAAATTTAGCAAATGCAATTTAACAAATGAAAAACTTTTTTAGTAATCTGGAAACTTGCAGACCTTGAAACAATTCTGTTCTTATTTATTTCAGTTTTTATTCAATCAGATCTAATTCAATGTCCTCATACTTCATTTGAGAAAACTGTAAGAACAAAGACCACTGTGGGAGTATTTCTGGTTCTAAGACCTTAAAGAGTTAATATTAATACACGAACAGATTCTATTTGAGCATGGCACCATCGCAATCTGTGTGAGGGAATAGAAGAAAGAAGATGCCCTGTCTTTGTTATCAGGTGTCAATAGATTTTCTAGTCCATTTCCCTTTGCCCTAGAACAGTGGTCCTCAAACTGTAATGCGCACCAGAATCACTTGGGAGGCATGTTGAAACCCAGATGGCTTGGCCTCATCCCCAGAGTTTCTGATTCAGGAGGTCTGTGGTGGGCCCTGTAATTTGCATTTCTAGCAAGTTACCGGCGTGATGCTGATGCTGCTCATCTGGGACCACACTTGGAGAACCACTCCTCTTCACAAATCTCAAAGCTCAGCTCTGGATGAGTCATCATGATCCATAGTTCCAGCTGAGATTGGGGGTTGAGGCTGCCCTGGGGCCATCAGCATAGCCAGTTTCCAGTAGTGGTGATGGTCTGAATTATGGCATAGGCACAGTTCCAGAAAGGAAGCTTACGGGTGAACACAGGACTCCAGCTCACGTGTGGGGTAAAATGGCAGGGTTTGCATCCTTGGGAAGATGTGCCAAGCAATAATTAAGCAGGTGGTAAGGGCTCTTACCTGGACTTTAAGGGCGGTTTCTAGGACTAGATAGGAATTTGAGTGCCAATTAGGATAGAAATCTAGTTGAAGAGCCTGGTGCTATGATGGTCATAAGAAAGGCTGAAACTGGAGGCCATGTGAATCCCCGGGCAGCTTACCTTGACTAGATTTAAGGCAGCAAGGCCAATTGTAGTCTCATGCATGAGGGAGACCTGTACTGAGGAAATTTGGAGCCAAGACTAACTCAGGATGTAGACCTAATTGTATCTGAATGTATGTTTCCTGTTCGGTGCCTGTCATGGTCAGGATTAGGGCAGGTAAGGCCTCGCTGGAAAACTATTTTGCTTCTCAAACATCTTTTGACTTTGGAATGCACTAAGAAATACAAAATACATGATAAAATAGTACACACACATATACATACACACACACTTTCCCCAAATAATATTCCCCTTATCACGTACAATGTGCCCTATCCTGTTTTATTCTATTTCTTCCATTATATC
Source organism: Canis lupus familiaris (assembly GCF_011100685.1). Taxonomy (NCBI): domain Eukaryota; kingdom Metazoa; phylum Chordata; class Mammalia; order Carnivora; family Canidae; genus Canis; species Canis lupus. Next base: position 39,733,036 of record NC_049246.1, on the reverse strand, counting down.
CCATTATTTCATGAAAACCAAAACCTTTTGCTATTCAATAATTTATTTTATGACTCACCAATGGATGGAGATCAACAGTTTGAATACGTTCACTTAGGACTTGCAATGTGTGCCATCCATAGCCTTGACCTGCAGCTGGCCTTCCCAGCCCCCATGCAGCAGCTGGCACATCGAAACCAGCTGCAGAACACAAAGGCACTTCCAGTTAAGAGGCCAAGGCCTTCCTGCTTCACTCAGATCACATTATTACTTCCTGAAGGCTCTCTTCCGGGTTAGCCTCCTTCATCGCAGAACTCCGTGGCTTACTGGATTCTATGCCTTGCAACAATTTTTGGTTTTGACTTCTTTTGACATTGTGAAGAGCCAGGCCTGGCTTTGGGAACCCCATTGGCAAGGCTGACCCTTCCTCCTGTACCTCTGAGTTTGGACCAAGACAGAAAGCAAGGCTTGTCCTTCTTTCTCCTTTAAGTCCTCTTCTGTTAGTTAAATGTTTGACTAATAATTTTTTAAAGCCCCTATCTGTGCTAAAAATAATAACTAATAAATTAAAATAACTGCTGATAAGTTCCAGTTGATAAAACCACACTAGTGTGGGAATGAAACCATGGTACAATCTGACGAGGAATCACTTCTAATATCTGTAGCAACTATAGTGTGGACAAGATGGATATTAACCAATCAATCAACCAAACAAACAAAAATCCCAACAACCCAGGTGTTTGAAGAAATAAACCTTAGTTAAATCTGTATACAAACGTAGCCAGAAGAGATGGTGTGGTAATAAAGCCATGTTTAAAAGAGACAGCCTGTCTGTGTCCATCACAGTAATAAAACAATGGGTAAGATAGCTGAAATGCTAATAGAACACCTATTTTCAGGCCACCCAATCAATCTCTGCCCAAGGATATATTCCAATATTTTAATGCTTAAAAGAATATTGTCACTTGTAAATTGGTATAGACACTATGGAATATAGTATGGAGGTTTCTGAAAAAATTAAAAATAGAATTACCATATGATCCAGCAATCCCACTTCTGGGTATATATCCAAAGGAAATGAAATCATTGTCTCAAAGAAATGTCTGCACACCCACGTTCATTGCAGCATTATTTACAATAGCCAAGACATGAAGACAATTTTAGTGTTTGTCAATGAACAAATGCACAAAGAAAATGTGATCTATACATATGGAATATTTTTTTTAGCCACAAAAAAGATGGAAATCCTGTCATTTATGAAAACATGGGTGGACGTGGAGGATATTGTGCTAACTGAAATAAGTCAGACAGAGAAAGACAAATGCCATATGATCCCACCTATATATGGAATCTAAAAAAAATAAAAATAAATTAAAAAGCCAAACTTGTAGAAACAGAGAGTAGCATGGTGGTTACCACAGGCATGTGGGGAGCGGAAATGGGGAGATGTTGGTGAAAGGGTACAAACTTCCAGTTATAAGATGAATAAGCTCTAGGGATCTACTCTTTGGCATGGTAATTCTAATTAATAAAACTATATTATATGCCTAAAAGTTGCTAAAAGAGGAAGTCTTAAATATCCCCACCACACACACAAAAAGGTAATTGTGTGAGATGATGTTAACTAACATTATCGTGTGATCCTTTTATAATATATACATGTACCAAATGATCAGGTTATACACTTTAAGCTTATACCATGCTATATGTCAATACTTCAATAAAGCTGAAAAAAAAATTGTCGCAGTGACCAAGAAAGGTCGTTAGAGGGTACCCCTCATTTCTCACCATTGTTCAAATTTTTCAATTCAAGATGGTGCTTTCTTGTGTAGGATAATTTACCTCTTAAAATAGCTATTTTTAAGAAATTGAAATGCATAAGGAGCACCTCGGGAAATGCAGATTCTGGGGTGTTGCATTAGAGATTCTGATTCACTACCTCCCGGGTGGGGAATATGAATCTGCATTCTTAACAAGATTGTTTCCTCCCCTGTGCCCCTCCTTTTCACCACTGGCAGTGATTTTAAGGTAGGTGATTCACAAAGGCCACGCTTGGAAAACACTGTCAGGAGATAAAGTTTATTTCAAGGGGTCGCTGAACCTCTCCCACAGATTCACATTTCGGTGACCTGACATTTGATGGAAAGACAAAGTTGTTTTTCATATTTCTTCTCTCACTCGATTAATGGTCAATTTCCAGAACTTTCCATGTGACTATTCTCAAACTCTGGCAGGCTGGCTTGGCGTGAGACCTCTCCGTTCCAAAGGCAACACAGGCTGTGTGAATACAAGAATGAGCAGAGTGGCAGGGGAGGCAGAGAGGGACACCTGGCATTCCGACTTCTTCTAAAGCAGCGTGTGAGTCAGCACCTGCCCCCGTGCGCAGTCACGATGGCCACCTCCTCCCTTATAAGCATTTTTTTATCCTCAGGAAGTTCCAGAAAACTTCACAACTCAAAATCTGAGATCACAAGTAGAGAGAAAATTTTACCTTGTGAAATCAAAGACAAATACAAAAATAAAATAAAATACCAGGTTATTTCCAGCCAGATGTACCAAAAAGAGGATCTGAAACAGCACCATAATCTTAAAAAAAAAAAAATACAGTTGTAAAACATACCTAAAGAGGGAAATGTGGTTTTTAAGAACTCGCTGGCTCACGGTCTGGCTTAGTCTCAGAAATCTAGAACCTACCATCCAAAAAAGTAATTTATGCTTCTTTGGCTGAGTTCCTGATCTGTGAAATGGGACACAATGGCTTTTTGCTTCTTAAATGATACGCAGGAATATCATGTGAAACTATTAGTCAAATCTATGCTTTTCCAAACAATATTCTTGTGATTTTTTTTTTTTTTTTTGTGCAAATGAGAGAATTTACCTTTAGTGGATTAGTGCCTTCAGTCAGAGAGAGAGAGACAGAGAGAGAGAGAGGCGGAGGGGGGACTTTCAGGGCACACCATGATAAATGACAATAAGTATCAGCACCTAACTGAAAAATAAATACATAAGAAGAATTTCTCAGAAGCTCCAGTGTGCTTAAAGCATCAAGTCCTCTGCAGATTGAAGTGATTTATTCTCAGACAATTCACCTAGAGACATTTTTCTCCAATTACTAAAGGTCTGGCGAAGAAGAATCTTGAATGACATAGTCAACAGAAGATATCTTGGAAGGGCCTCTCAGTTCCTGTTTGGGATCCAGCAAGGGGACAAAGTTAGAAACTGGGAAACATTTGGCTGGCTCCTCATCAGAAAAAGAGATATTTAATCCCATCTAGTGTTACATGCGGCTTTGCTCAAAATAAAGCAGCTGCTTGGGAACTGATTTCAGGCCGTTCTGCTTAAGCAGATCCATTTTGTGTGTGTGTGTGTGTGTGTGTGTGTGTGTGTGTGTGTGTCTTCTTCAGCTGAATCTGACTTGTCAGGCTGAGAACATATGTGTGTGCCATTCTAGAAAGAATGCACATTTATTTTCCTCCCATTTAATGTTTGAACATGATCACAGTCACCAGATGGGTCAGAAAAACAATGACAGCATGGTATAAATCTTCAGAGGGTTTATCAATCTGATTGAATTGAGAAGATAAAGTGGATTTTGCTAGAAATCCAATAAACTCTCTTCACCACAAAGAATAATAAGGGTTTGTGCCAATTTTCTCCTTTATTACCATCTCTGCCCTTTCACTTTTTATTCTCTATTCTGTTCCACTGCCTTCGTCTTCTAAGGCTCATTTTACTCTCTAAAGATGTTAGGTGAACCTCAGTTCTTCTGGACTAATTAATCAAAGAAATTGGAGACAGCATGTTGGCAGTGGAAATAGCACAGGGCTTAGAACTGGACACACAGGAGTCTGAATATAGGCTCTTCCTCTATCCCCACTGTGTGGTCCTTGAGGCCTTGTGTCCTCGTGTAAAAGCAAAACAAAACAAAACAAAAAATGAGGCTAACCTTTCCAGTGGTTGTGAGTTCTGGAGATTATGGATGTGAAGCACGCAGCATGATTTCTGACCCTATAAAGAGTGACTATTATTATCTTGGGCACCTGAGGTTAGATTTGTTAGCCAGACTTTCATTCTCTTTAAGGAGGCAGAAATTTGTTACCAAGAGGGGAAGCACATTCTTTACTGAAGATCTTTAATAGTGCCACACTTCTTGACTTTAATAGTACCATAGGGTATAACCTGTATCCTCTGATTTTGTGGTGGCCCTGTCTGTGGGAATGGCTGTCCAGCTCAGTGGTTTTTTTGTAAGCACTAAAATGTTCAATTTGCTATTGTGCACTAATCAGGAAATTGCAGGCCATGGTTCTACACGCAGCAATGGGCAAAATCAAACACCAGTGCTCTATTCCACTCTGACAAGATGCTTCGGATGTCTGCATTTAAAAATCTAAGTGGTGAAGTTCTCTCGGAACTTTCTAGAGTTCCTGGTGCTCCGACTTCCCACTGTAATGAGCACATGGAAATTTACAAAATGTACCTCCTGCAGACATCTGAGGTTCAAATGCCTTCATTTGGCTAATGAAATTAATAGCAGGTAAGATGAAAGATAAGAGATGGCACTTAGGCCACTGTTCTTTATGGGGGCTTTGACTGGGGAAAGTAGACACTGTTCTCAACATGACTTAGGAAGCAAGCGAGGGAGCTTTTCAAATTCTGTAACAAACAAGGTTATTTTTGTGACCACATCTTAAGATTTCACATTTAAGGGAAAAAAACGTCATTGAGGAGAGGCAGTTTGAATTGAGCCATATGAGGAAGGCAGGCATGCAAAGATTGGACGAGAACATTCCAGGCAGGGTACTTATGGGCTGCAGATATCCTGAGGTGGGAGTGGATTGGTGGCTGAGGAACAGTAAGTAAGAAGGATAATACAGCTGGGATGGAAGGAATAAGGGGGGAAAGGCACAGGGTGATGGGGGTTAGGGAACAGAACATGGAAACAGGTGGAGCCAAGCAAGTTCTTGAAGCTGGACAGGTCACCAGTGTATGTCTTTAGGCAGATAATGAAATGCCTGGCAGAGAATGACTATGGTGGGGTGGGGCGGGGGGGCATGCATAAAGGCAGGAGCCCAGGTAGGAGATATTAGGAGATATTAGTGCCCTGTGCTGGGGAGTGGCAGCAGAGATGGAGACAAGTGGACAGATCCAGGATATAGTTTGGAAGTAGTCTTTGAATAGAATGTGCTGATGGGTTGGCTGTTGGGAGCAGAAAGGATGAGGCAAAGAGTGACATCAATGACCCCTTGGTTTTCCATTTATCAAAACAGCTGGCAGCGGGTACTGGTGCAGAGCTGGGGAGGTGGGTGGAGCATGGATGGGATGACCCAGGTCTGAGGAATCAGAACCACAGATGTTATTTTGGCTGTGTTAGTTTATTTAATTTTCATTTTTTAAAAAATATTTTATTTATTTATTCATGGGAGAGAGGGAGAGACACAGGCAGAGGGAGAAGCAGACTCTCTGCGGGGAGTCCAATGTGGGACTAGATCCCAGGATCCCAGGATCACAACCTGAGGCAAAGGCAGATGCTCAACCATTGAGCCACCCAGGTGCCCCTGGATGTGCTAGTTTAATCCTAGTGATGGTCTTTAGAGTTTGATATGAATCAACAATGTAAATAGTGCAAGGACAGGAGGTAAGTTCACCCTCATAGAGATCAAATTACTGAAGATCATGTGCAAAGAGAAACCTAAACTATGGAGAAAACTGAATGTGACTCTGAAATGTCATTTAGACTTGCCACTTTTCCTTCTTTCCATACCCCTCAACTGCTCCTTCCGGATGCCTCCTCCCCACCAAGGTTCCCTGGAACATGCTTAGAGAGAGCACAGTGTTTTCTTTTCTCTTTCCCTGCTGGGCAAAGGGCTGGCACAGAGCTGGGGGTCATAAAATGTTTTTTTTTTTTTTTTAAATGAATAAGAGAACAAATCAAGGCATGCTGAGGCCCCTAGATCTCCACTTCAGGCTGTAATTTGGGGGTGAGAGACATTGAATTGAAGGTATGCATCAGCATTTCCTTGGTTCTGACGTGAGCTTCTATTTATGCATGGCACAGAGTTTTCATCTTCCACTCTCATTTTGGTAAATGGCTGTTCATTCTGTTGTGCCTAGATTTTACCTTGTTAACCTTAAGCCACCCTTCCAGGCTATTGAAGACAGACCCCCACCAAGTTCTTACCAGCTCCCTGTCCTGACTGTTTTCCATCCTCACCTTGCTCTCTTGAGCCCAGGCTTGTGATGAAGCTTTAGCCATTTTTCTGACACAAATTGTTTGCTCCCAGGTCCCTGTTTCTGAGCCCTCTGGCCCATCAAGTCAGTTCATCATTCCTTCTTGGACCTGCCCAATGACAGCTGGTTGCTAGTGTTCCTATTTGCTCCCCATCACCTTTTGGTTTAACCATATGCTACGTAACCACCCACAAGCCTTAACTGTACCTCAATTAATGTGCCATCTCAGGGAACGTAGCCAATTTGACTTCCAGGCACCTCCAACTATCCAATCACAGCTATCATTCTTCAATCTGGCCAAGTCATTAGAGACAACTCATATTATCAAACAAAACACAGGAAAAAATAAAATATCCTATTGGTGTAAAGAAAAGCAGCAGGCCCTGGTCACATGGCTCCAGAAAGTCACATGGTTATAGGTATATTGGAGAGAGACAGAGACAGAGACAGAAAGAAAGAGGACAAGTAACTTGATACATTTATCTATGAATACTTCCATTTTTCAGTTGTTTACTCCCTTCATTTTCTAGGAGAAAACCTAAGGTCTGCCACACTGCCATAAATCAACAAACTTTGATTAAACTCTTACTGAGGAGTTGGATATATGCTAGGAACTAGGGGTACCAGTTGCCATCCATTCACTTATTTAACTGATATAACTGAATCCCTTCTATGTGCCAGGCATGGCTCTGGCTCCAAATCCATCTTTGAACATCTTTGATCAAGATGAATTTCGGAGGTTCCCTCTCTTCTAGGAACCTGTAGAGAATGACAGATAAACTCCTTGGTGCCCCCCTTTTTTTTAACCCACATCATGATTCAAATCCAAACAACTCTAAACTATAAAATAATTGCAAGGAAGTCCAACAAAGTATTGATTTTTTTTTCTGTGACGATAATTTCAACAATTTTGTTAAAATAAATAGCAATTATGAAATATTTTTTTTTCATTTTTGTTGTGGCCGTTGGCTCCTGCACATATTTCCTGGTTTGTAATCCAGCACTGCTCCTGATTAATGGGAGCAATAGACAGGCAAACAGATTTGGATAAATAATTGTGTTATAAAGAGACACACCCTATAATAGAAGTGTATCCAGACTAACAAATGTGAACACAGGTCTGTGTGAACAAGTCACTCCCTACTCCTCCTTCCTTCTTTTGCCTTCACATTCATATTCAGGGGAAATTATTTCCAGATTCAGGACAAAATGGAATGTATGAATGTAAATCACAGCTCTCACAAAAAATAAGGTAACATATGGCCATTTAGGTCTTTGTGTGAGATGAAAGTACGAACTCAGAAATATCTGCCTGTACTTGTGAAGCTTTGTAGGTCTTGTTATTGCAACCCTTAGGTGTGAATTGTGTGCACTGTGTCTGAAATTAAAGTTCAGGATAGCCGCTAGCTCAAAAGTTTCATATGCTGCTTTTCTCTTCTTCACTAAGACTTAGCTTACACAACTTGTTCAAAGGATAGCATCAAAGGATCGTTTTATCAGTTAGTTTAGGGTAATAGACTGGGGTCGAACTCTAGTCAGTAAAGGGAAACTTTTCAGACTTGGAGTTAAAATTCAATCTGTTATTCTTGGCAAATGGCCCAAGAGGGAACCAGAATTCATGGAGGAGGCTCGTTGGCTGGACAGCTATCTGATCCAACAGTTGCTATGAACAGATCACAGAATGGAATCATCAAATGAATGTTCACGCACAACTGACAGCATGGAAATATTTCCTTTTCCCTCCATATCTGTTTCTTAGTGTTCCTTCAATATACCAAAATCTCAGTCACTGTGAGTGAAAGAATAAACGTCTCCATGTGGACTCAATTCTGGTGTTCATTAGGTTACAGCAATCAGGAATGTATTTCCCTTGGGACTCATGTTTCTGCTTCATGTTGAAGGTGATTACTTGGCATTCAGATCAGATTGGTAATGATTTCTTGCTCTCTGATGTCCAAAGAAAGAATTCATGTCTGGTGCCACTTGTGAAATGATTGAGAACAGTGGTCAGCTGAGGCAGTGCCAGGAGGCTCTTCCTGGGTCTAATTAGTAGCCTTCCCTGCCCTTGTTGTCTTAGTACCAACCAGAAGAAGAGGTCACAGGAGTAGAAAGAGAGGCAGAGAGTAGGAAACTGGGTTATGAGGGTTCAAGACTATGTAGTGGATGGGCATGCTCCTACTCGATCACCGAGGGGCACTGTCTGTTGCTGGTGAGAAGTCATTACTGGACACAACCCCATTGCTCCTGAGTGCAGGCCATGGCCCCTCTGCTGGTCCAGGATGGCCTTGCTAGCCCGTGTGTACGTGAAGGTGTACTGGGGAATGGAGGTTGGTCTGTGTTTAGAGATCGACACTACATCTAAATCTGTGCTCTCCTCTTGTCCAGTCACCTTATCTGGGCTCTGCTGACCTCTCTCTGCTTTGTGTCTCATTCTGCCAAACCCAAAGAAACTTTCTGGTATCTGGTAGATGTTTTGTTCTTCCCCCGCCACCCCCTTGGCAAACATGCACATGTTTTTCCTAATCTATTACTTAGGCACAGTCATCATTTCAAAAGTATTATCTCATCAGTATCACTTTCCTCATCATCCCACAAAGTTCATGGGGAGGATGGAGAACAAAAGTGTTGGTGCAAATGCAAGCATGTCCCAAGATGATAAACCTAATCAGATATAAAGATATTTTAAAAAGTATAAATGGGGTGGTGGTGGTGCCTGGGTGGTTCAGTTGGTTGAGCGTCTAACTCTTGATTTCAGCTCAGGTCGTGATCTCAGGCTCATGGGATTGAGCCGATTGTAGGGCTCCATACTCAGTGGGGAGTCTGCTTTTCTCTCTTTCTCTCTCTCCTCCTCCCCTTGCTTGCATGCTCATGCTTTCTCTCTCTTTCTGTCTTAAATAAATCTTTAAAAAAAAATACACGTATATAAATGGAAAGGTAACAAATATGGTTGAAATCCAATTGCTCAAACATAAGATGATAATAATAGTGAACACCCGCAGAGTGATGCCAAGCACTGTTTGAGGGCTTTGCTTATATGAACTCAATCTTCACAATAACTCTGTGAACGTGATGTAGTTTTTGTCTCCATTTTTAACAGATGGGGAAACTGAGGCACAGAGATGTGAAGCATTTAGTCACACAATTGGTAAGTCCCAGACCTGGATCAGAGTCTGTGTACTTCAAAAGGGCAACATATGAGTATAACATGCCAGTTGAAGCAAGAGGACACTCTACAAATAGGAAAACCACGTGGATTTGAGTTCAGAGGGCTCTGCTGCTGGACAAGTCACTTAACTAATTTGAGTCTCAGTGTCCTCAGGAGAACACAGAGATAATGTGCCTGCTTCATAACCCTTTGTGAAGAGAAAGATTTTCATGGAAAGGCACTTAGCTCTAGGCCTGGAACAGAATGAGCATGCAACAGCGTTTTCTTCTTCCCTCCTATATCCATCCTAGTCCTCGTCTATCAGACTCAGTCTTCAGGTATATTGCTGTATGACAGAAACAATATTATTAGCATCTACTCCAAGTGGAATCTTCAATTTATTTAAAAATATGAATTGAATTTTGTGGCTTATACAACAATGGCTCCCCAAAGATATCCATGATGTAACTCCCAGAACCCGTGAATTTATTTATTAGCATTATATGGCAAAAGAGACTTTGCAGATGGAAGGAAGGTTGCTAATCTTTAAGTAGGGAGATTGTCCTGGATTATTCTGGTTGGCCCAATGTAATCACAAAGGCCCTGAAAGGTGGAAGAGGAAGGCAGAAGTGTCAAGGAGAAATGCAATAGAAGAGGCAGGAGAGATTCAAAGTAGGAGAGAGACCCCACTCACCGGTACTGGCTTTGAAGGTGAAGGGGGTCATAAGCCAGGGAATGCAGAAGGCTTGTAGAGGCTGGGGATGATGGCCCAGTGCTTACAGCCAGCAAATAAGCAGGGCCTCTAATAATCACAAGGCATTAAGTTTGGCCAGCACCCAGAGTGAACTTGGAAGCAGCTTCATCCCCACAGCCTCCTGAAGGGAAGGCAGTACTACTGACACCTTGATTTCTGCCTGTGAGACTCTACACTGAGGGCTCCTGGCTGAGCCATGATGTTTCTGAACCTTGGACATGCAGAACTGTGAGATAATAAACATGGTTTTAGACTGCTAACTTTGTGGGAACTTGTTACCATGGCAGTAGAAAATCATACAAGTATCTAGTTTGTCCCAAGAACTTGGCAAAGTTCTGGGAATACAGCTCCGAGCTGCGCAGATTGCTATCTGGGTAACAGGCTCACCCAAGTCCAGAGATCGGCAGAGGCCATTTCTTTTTCAATCCTGTTTGCCAATTGTCCCTAAAGCAAATTGCTTGCTGGTGTGTGCCTCAGTCTGCAGCTGTCAGACAGTCATAATCACACAGGGCTTTTCTCTGGAACTGAGGTATAAACACTTGTGAGCTGTTTTCCATATAGTCCTTGGATGACCTGTGGAAACTCAACTTCCTCCTAACGCTCAACTGCCTGTCTCCTCCCAAGACGTGGCTGTGCCCCTGTGCTCACGGATGTGGTTTGGAAAGATGTTGCCTCCAGTTCAGGGGGAGTGCTTATTGGATGGGATAATTAGATTATTGCCCAAATTAGTTTTAGGAAATATCCCCATGTGTGTATTTTTTGACTGTGGCCCTTTTTGTAATTCTTTAGACAATGGTAATTATCAGATGAGGGATAGAATTAAAACGGAAAGACAACAAAAGAGTTCTCACTGTACTGATCTCAGACAAATTTGAGATCATCAGACAATTGGTTGCAACAAACCAAGGTCACATGCAAACAAACGTAATTATCTAAAAATACAAAATACTGTCCTCAGCAAACAACCTTAAGAACTGAACAAATATTTAGATTTGCCAGCATCTGCTGAAAATCTGTGTGAAATGCCTCCAATAAACTGAACAATGCTTCAGAAACACTTGGGCTAAATAACCTGGAAAGAAATTATTCATATTTACTAAGGAATTACATAAATCAAAGCTGCACATGTCAGAATATAATCCTATCTGGAGAATTTACCTCCTGGGATAAGCTTTTCCTGACCATCTTGTCTGATTTATTACACTAGTTAAGCCTTACTTCATCCTATTTATTTTCTTAGAGTACTTAACACTGTTTAGCATTACCTTCTTGAAGTGGTTCGCTCATTCTCTCCCTCCCTTTCTAGAATATAAGCTCTATGAAGGCAGGTCCTTGCCTATCAGCTGAGATGCCATTCAGGCATCTGGTACTTACTGTGATTTTCCTCTGAAGAATCCTAGACTTTCCTCTGCCCATGTATTTTCAAGGAAGTAGAAACTGTCCTGGACTCCAGTCTTGAAACATAGGGATGCATAGCCCAAACCAATCAGCATATTCCATCCGGCTGGCTAGAGAGATTGGTTTGTGATGGGCACACAACCAAAGTCATGTCTACTAGGATAAATGTGACCCAATTTTGTTTGAGCTTTCCCGCTTGAGTCTTAAGCCTGAGAGGATGTGGGGGCTGGCATTGCTGTTGCCTTTACCCTTCCTTTTTTTTTTTTTTTTTTTTTAAATTTTTATTTATTTATGATAGTCACAGAGAGAGAGAGAGAGGGGCACAGAGACATAGGCAGAGGGAGAAGCAGGCTCCATGCACCGGGAGCCTGATATGGGATTCGATCCCGGGTCTCCAGGATCGCGCCCTGGGCCAAAGGCAGGCGCCAAACCGCTGCGCCACCCAGGGATCCCTGCTGTTGCCTTTATACCTCCACATTGAGTAATAAGAATAGATGGAAGGCTGAACCCAGAGATAGAGGAAAGAGAATCTTGATGGCACAATTTGGGCCCCATATTCTGCCATGTCGAATTCAGCATGAACATGGAGCTTTTACTTAAGTGGATCAATAAATATTTTTCTCAAGACAAAGAGCCTCAAGCTGAATTCTGACTGATAATTTCAATAAACCAGAGAAGCATAAAGTGCTGTGGAGTAATGACCTCATTAATCTGGGCGCAAAACTTCTACAACTGCAAGTGAAAAATCATGTGTATATGTGCTGGTGGGGGTGTCATTCAGCCACTCATTATTCTGTGTCTTGGGGTCCAATACATTTAGAAAATTCAAGACAGAAGAACCAATATAGTATATTCACTACTCCCTAAAATGGCAAGTAAAATCTCTGATGTAGGGCGTTGGAAACTAAATGATATTTCTGTTGTACCCAGGCTGGCAGCTCTAAACTAGTTGGGTAAGAACTTTCTACTCTACATATTGAATATCACTGGCCTTAATGCAAATTATTGATGAGGTAAATTAGTTTGAGTTCACAAGATATTTTAATTTTTTTTGTTACTATTTTCCTATGTATTCAGGTAGCTATGGAATGGCCAATAGACATAATCCACAAAAGCCAGAAGCCCTGACCATAGTTACTTCAAGAGTGTTTCCTTAAAGAAGATTGGTTGACTGATGTATTGTCATGAGAGACAAGATGGCTGTAGTGCCAGATATACTGGTCACAGTGGGGAGTATAGTAATCTGACAGGTGCTATATCTCAACCTGTTGTTCAGAGACTTGTTTTTATTTAATATTTTAATGTGAAGAAGAAAGAGAAAAAGGTGGAATAGCCTGTCCAGAGAATTATGTAGAGGCAAAAGAGCAGACTTGCAAGAAGAATCTTAACGCACTAGGAAGAAAATCAATAATAAATTACTAGTTCTGCTCTTTGAAACCCATTGGACACATGCTGAAGTTTTACGTATTTATTAGTAAGGGCTTTTTGTTAGAGTGTAGATGGTCACAAAAGAAATTATTTGGAGAGCTGGACCTTGATAATCTCAAAAATCTCGAAAAGAGAAAAGCAAAGGGACATTGTAGGAACGAACATTTAAGGATATACATCCAAAGATATGTCCTAAACTGTGTGCCTCAGTTCTAAAGGTTGGCAAACATCACAGAACACAGCACAAATGCCCGTAGTAAATGTCTAAAATTACTTTATGTAGATACATGTGTGACCAGAGGGAAAGGTTGAGATTCCAGAGGGCTGGCTAAATACATGGCAAGTATTGGAGACCTGGGCCCAGGAAGATCAGTGATTCTTTTTCCCTATTTGGATCACACACCTTAGTGAAGGGGTAAAAAGCATGAATCTAGTACATCCAGAGTCAAAATATCAAGACTGACTCAACACTGAGCTAGCAAATAGCTGACCTCACATTCTCTGATTGCCTACATATAATAGGAGTTAAATAATTGTAGCTTCAAAGGAAGGGGTCAAAATAAGAGTCTCTGTGGAAAATGTGCCCTCTACCTATCAGATCCAGGCTTAGTCAACAGAAGGCTGGCAGATGAGGCACAGCCAAAGCGGAGAGAGGAGAGAAATGTGCCAAGGCAGACAGTCTGACCAAGTCTAGCAATGGGTCATAAGAAGAAATGTGGGTGGTTGAGTGGAGCAACTGAGAGTTGGTGACAATCAAATGGCAGAGGTGCAGAGAAGCGGGTGTCCCAGAAAGGTAGGATACAGGACTCCAGTAGTGAGAGCTATGGCTCAAACAAGGCAAAGACTCCTTGTCTTAAAATGCTTGGAGTAGAGGGTAAGACATTGAGAACAAATGTCAAACGTAGGGGAATTGGATAAACAAGATTTCTGGATCTCAAGCACAAGGATGAGATGATTTTGAGCTGGCAGGGATCTCCGATGGCTGAGTCTTGGTTCTGCACTCTTTCAACTCTAGGGTGAAGCTCAATCTGCTGTGGATAGCTGTGAAATCCCAGATCTGGAGATCAGAGGGCCATGTGGTAAATAGGATGTAGATGTTCATTATAGGTCTTTATTCCTCAAATTTTCTGTTCTTGGCCATCCTTTCTTCACTCTCTTTAGATGGTTTTCCTCCAGGTTTCAGCTTCTATCTAAAACCTGGAACTTTACTCAGCTCTTTCTCTCTCTCAATTATCTATCTATCTATCATCTATCTATCTATCTATCTATCTATCTATCTATCTATCTCTATCTCATGTTAAAAATTGCCCTTGAATGTCCTTGGGATATTTTTTGCTGCCACAGCATGGGATATAACTATGTAACCACAGGAGATAAGGAAACTACCTCGAAAGACTACCTTATTGGAAGTTAATGATTCATGTGATACCATTCATTCATTCATCTGTCCATCCAAACGTATTTACTTTATGAAATCCCTGATTTCATGAAACTTATAGTATAGAACCTAGTTTCATTTCTTAGTCCTGAATCTCCTAGACATTTCCCAGATTCTGTGTGTTCATGTCATATTCATGAAAAAAAACATGTTATTTGTTGTATGGTTGGTCTGAAGTGTTGCATATTTCAATGGCTTCTTATTAACAAGCAATTTTTGATCTGAGAAAGTAGCTTGGTAAAGATCTTCGGCAGTTTCTAGGATCTTCAAACCAAACTGCTGCATGATAACACCTTACAACAGTCCACCGATTGGTGATGCACAAGTGAAAAGTAACAATAGGAAAATAAGTTAATGTTTCTGATTAGAGATATATGTTTCTTATGGAAAACATAAATAGGGGATCCCTGGGTGGCTCAGCAGTTTGGCGCCTGCCTTTGGCCCTGGGCGCGATCCTGGAGTCCTGGGATCGAGTCCTGAGTCCTGTGTCGAGCTCCCAGCATGGAGCCTGCTTCTCCCTCTGCCTGTGTCTCTGCCTCTCTCTCTCTCTCTGTCTATCATAAATAAATACATACATCTTTTTAAAAAAGAAAGAAAACATAAATAATCAAAAATAATAAAATTACTTATAATTCTACTACTTAGAGATAATCACTGCTAATTATCCAATGTATTGCTTGCCAGTTTTTATACGTGTATATGGCTACCCTATACTGTTTCATGTTTTTCTTTCTATATATTATATCATAAATTACCTTTCTATAGTATCACCTTAGTGGCTATTCACTGTCCCATCCTGCAGATATACTGTAATTTATCTAATTACTCTCATACCACTTGAATATAGGTTGTCTCCAATCTTTTCAGTGTTATAACAACAAACACTTAGAATGTAATCTTTTCCATTTCCTCTAGGACAAATACTTAGAAGAATTTATGGCACAAAAGATATAGAAAACTTTCAATGCTTTTGTTATATGTATGTCATCGAATTTCAATCCAGAAAGATTTTATGCCCAAATTTACAATGAACAAATGTTATTAATTCCTTAATTATACTATGAACCTGACTATACAAACTCTCCCGATACACGAATATGATCAAATTGACTGTTACACCTTTTGCTTTCCTCTTTGCATGTATCCTTTATCTGGCAAATGAAAGAAAGTATTGCATATTCAGACAAAATACCTAAAATTCTTGTGGTTAGGTCCTACTAGACCATGTGTAATGGTGTATTAGATAAAACTATTTTAAAAAGTTTATTTACATGTGTTAAATGTATCAAGTGGCCAGCGTCCTGATGTCAGGTTAACCTCACGTTGATTGCACTTCTGGGTTGTAGTGGGACACAGAGAGTCATTTCGGGCTTTTAAGAATGCCTGTCTTCAGAGCAGTTCTGGCTACAAGAAGCTTTGTTTCCTTAGGCATCTAGAGAGAAAACAGATGAAATTGGTGGCTATTCCCCAACCTCTCATTGTTCTTGAGCCACGTTAAAGCCAGAAGTTTTCAAAACTTTGGAAAGTGGGTTGTGGCATCTCTTTTTCCTTTTCTTCCTTTTCTTTCTTTCTTTCTTTCTTTCTTTCTTTCTTTCTTTCTTTCTTTCTTTCTTTCTTTCTTTCTCTCTCTCTCTCTCTTTCTTTCTCTTTCTTTCTTTCTTTCTTTCTTTCTTTCTTTCTTTCTTTCTTCTTTCTTTCTTTCTTTCCTTTTTTTAATGGCATCTCTTTTCTTAACTTTTGTTTGAAATTACTTCTGGCAGTTTTACAGGGTCTTCCTAATGTCTCAAAGACTGCTATCCCCAAAGCAGATCTTTGACTTCTTGCAGCATTTTAGACTGGAAAAAGCTCACTCTTTGGTGGGAGAAGTGTGGTGGTTAAACATGTCCATAGATTCTTTGCTGCTCCCGCCCATAGGAAGTATAGTCTGTTTCCCTTCCTCTAGAATTTGGGATGGTCTTGTGACCTGCTTTGATCAATGAAAAGGGAAGGGAGCAATGCTGAACAATTTCTAGACCTAGCCCTTAGCAAGTCTAGCAACTTGACCTTTCATCTCTTGGAGTGTAGCTGCCAGGCTGCAAGGAGTCTCAAGCCAGGGTGCTGAATGATGAACTACCAGGTGGAGAGAGGTCTCGGTGAAAGAGAGGCTCTACTTGATGTCCCAGCTCCAGGTGTGCTCTGAGCTGGACCCAGCTGCATGAGTGACCACAGTCAGCTAGTACTATACTCATGGAGTAGAACTGTCCCACTGAACCCACTTGGCCCATAAAATTATGAGAAAAAATTTTCTAAAATTTTTTTAAGCTAGTCAGTTTGGGGCATCATATTATGTACAAATAAATAACCTAAATAGAAAAACAAATGTGTAACTTCAATTCATAGTAATACTGGCTCTAAAGAACTAAGTGATAGAACATGAGTGGATATCAACACTTATCTGGAGAAGTTTGAAAAGTCTTTCATGGAGGAACGATACTTGACTTCAGTTTTAAGGAATGAATCAGAGTTTCTGAGCAGATGAGGGGGAAAGAGTCTTCTCAATGGAGTAAGCAGTCCAAAAGATGAGTTGGAGACTTAAAATAATGGGACATCCTCAAGGGATCTGATAACTAATATTGACAGGGGTTTACTCTGGTGGTCTAGAGAACACTTCTGGGTAACATTAGGAGGAGGAATAACACCAGTAATCTCACGCTTTTCTTTCTTTTGTATCATTTTATCAGGGGGTAAGACCCTGTAGTTGATGCATTTCACCTCCTCACATTTACAGGGCCAAACATTTTCTCAAGTATTAATGAGACAAAAGGAATTGCTTTTGTTGAAAGGCAGTGTCTGATTCCTCATTTACTATTCTAGCTAAATGATTAATTCATTCCAGAAACAAAAACAAAGACATAGCCATATTATAAACACGAATTCCTCAGGAAACCCGTCTATGGACCACCTAGAAGGCTCTCAGGGACCACCAGTTAGGATTGGTCTGGGCAAGATTATGACGTGGTTGGAGTTTATCTTGGTGTTCCCAGCCTCCCATCTCTGTGTCTTCAATTCAGTGTCTCAGTGGCACCATGACCTCATCTTCTCTATGAAAATCTGCTTCCCAGAGAGAATTAGATACACGTGTTCTTACTTAGAAGCATGACCCCCAAAAGAGGGGTATTGCCTCTGCCCCAGAGGGATGTCCACTGTACTTGTTAGAAGACAAGGACGTAAGCTAAAAGGATGACTGTGATGGTGGACCCCCTTTTTTAAGTAAGCAATTTAGTGTGGGGTGTCTGGATGGCTCAATCTGTTAAGTGTCTGACCCTTGGTATTGGCTCAGGTCATGATCTCAGGATCGTGAGATGGAGCCCTGAGTTGGGCTCTGTGCTCAGAGCAGACTGCTTATTACTCTTCCTCTGCTCCTCCCTCTGCTTGTGCTCTCTTTCTCAGATAAATAAACAAATAAACAAATAAATAAATAAATAATTTTTTTAAAAAAATTAAGCAATTTAGTGTGAAAGAATTTGCGGTTGATATAAGGAAAGAGAACATGCTGCCGTCTCAGTTTTTCTATAATCACATGCTTTTAAGAGACTGTCCATGCCTCTCATAGTCAATCCATTCAGGAAGTCATCAAAAGAAAGAGGCTAGGGTCAGGCTAGGTGCTGTGGAGAATTCAATTGTTAAAAATAGTTCATGACCTCAAGGAGCTCATAGCCTAGTAAAAGAGGTAAGAAATGGAACACCTGGGTGGCTCAATGGTTGAGCATCTGCCTTTGGCTCAGGTTGTGATCCTGGGGTCCCAGGATCGAGTCCTGCATCGGGCTCCTTGCAAGGAGCCTGCTTCTCCCTCTGCCTATGTCTCTGCCTCTCTCTGTGTCTCTCATGAATAAATAAAAAAGTAATCTTCAAAAAAGAAGAATTGGTAATGCATGGCAATAAAGCAAGGGAGAATAAATCACAGATAAGGACATATACAAAGTACTATATGGGATTCCTCCTTAACCATTGCCACGCCGCCGCTCCCCACCCCCCCCCAATAAGTAAATAAAGAAGAAATGATTATCTCTCAAAGGTGAAAGTCACCAGAGTGGTATAGAGGGCAAGGCAGGAGAAGGGTAGTGGGTGGTTGGTATTTTTAGCCCTATCTAGGAAGCATTAGAAAGTAGAAGTTCATAAATTTATACTTCCTGAGTAACCTAGCTCATGACTGGTGTGCTGGAACTTAAGGTAAGTGGAGGCATGGTGTGAGAGATGGTGTAGGGGTCATACTTTAATTCCAGAAATAAAGGAAGGCATTGAGGCTGTCTTGCTCACTTATAGGGTGAAGTATGTTAGTGGGTCAAATGGGACATGATACACATTTAAGATGGTTGCTGATATTGTGAAGGATAGGGTTAGAGAGGGAAGAGACTACAGGCAAGGAGCCACATCACGAGGATTTATCTATTCATTCATCCATCTGTTCTGCAGAAGTTTAATCAGTATCTGCTATTTGCCAGGCATTTTGAAGAACTTTACAATAACCCATGTAAAAGAATGTGAGATAGGGGATCCCTGGGTGGCTCAGTGGTTTGGCGCCTGCCTTTGGCCCAGGGCACGATCCTGGTCCCGGGATCGAGTCCTGTGTCGGGCTCCCGGCATGGAGCCTGCTTCTCCCTTCTCCTGTGTCTCTGCCTCTCTCTCTCTCTTTCTCTCTCTCTATGTCTATCATGAATAAATAAATAAATAAATCTTTAAAAAAAAAGAATGTGAGATAGGCAGTGAGCAAGAAAGATGGCAGTAGGGTTTTAAGGGGATGGGATCATCTTCTTTATATCTTCTCTTTGGTATTTTTCTCAAAAGCAGGGCATGGCCCTTCCAAGTTGGCTTTGTGCATATCACAACTGGCTGGCTATAAGAAGAAGGAGTGTGGGTAATGATGAAGCTCTGGGAGGGCCTTTGTTCTCTGGATGGAAGT
This sequence comes from Canis lupus familiaris, assembly GCF_011100685.1. Lineage (NCBI taxonomy): Eukaryota > Metazoa > Chordata > Mammalia > Carnivora > Canidae > Canis > Canis lupus. The sequence goes on along the minus strand of NC_049246.1, from coordinate 39,713,727 downwards.
GGAGATTCTGAATCCAGAGCTTCTTCCCTGAAGTCCAGAGGGAGCAGGAGCTTCTATGTATTTCTCCATCCTCACTCAAGCGTCCTCCCTAAGATGACCCTGCTAATTTTCTCTAAATGTTTTGTTCCTGGGACTATCTTTCTCTGTGGACATACAGGGACCCAGAGGCCAGAGAATTAGATAACGTGCTTCTCTGCAAATTGTAAAGAATAAATGTCTGTATATAAAAATTAATCTCAAAACATCTAAACCACAGATTCAAATGATATCAGCCTCTAGCAGCTTTTGGAAATGTTCTCTCTTCAATAACACTGACTTGGGAATGTGGTCAAAGAATCAAGATGGTGTTGATCAGTATGGGTATTCCAACTACAGAGGTTACATGTCACGAGGGAGGATGTGGAGCTGAGTAATGGTGGGGGAATTGTGAGTTGAAGGGGGAAATGGGAGGATGATGTATCCACCCAAGAAACTCTAGGGCAGTTGGAATATTTCCAGTTTGCATATATTTCTTTCAAATTTGTTCATTTTCTTTCTTTACTATCTGATCTTGCCTTCTACCATTTCTTTAAAATGAATAGTCAAAATTGCCTTCTCTTTGCAGATGTTTTGATTTTCCTTTACTCAGATTAGTATCCTTGTCTAAAGTATACTACAATCTGTTGTGTTCTTTTGCCTCTATTGGAATTATCTTTATTTTTGAGCAATTTCTAGTGAATTTGGGTTAGGAGATTTTCCTGGGGTCAGTTTAACAAAATAGAGGAAGTGATATCCTTCACACAAAGATTTCATTCTGTGATGCCATTCAGAGTGATTCTACTGCCATGCTCTCAAATTAAATCTATGGTGTCAGTTGGGAGACAATATCCTCAGTGGCTGAGACTTTCTGTTTTGCAATTATTTATTTATTTATTTATTTATTTATTTATTTATTTATTTATTTATTTAGAGCGAGAGAGGGAGGGAGAAGAGAGAGGGAGAGGGAGAGAAAAAAAATCTTAAGCAGCCTCCATGCCCAGCATGGAGCCTGACTCAGGGCTTGATCTCACGACCCTGAGATCATGACCTGAGCCAAGATCAAGAGTCGAATGCTTTACTGACTGAGTCACCCAGGCACCCCTATGTGTTTGTAATCAGACACCCATTAGGCTGTCCCTCCCAGGCCAGAACATGTGGGTCTGAGGTATGGAACTAGGAGTAGATCCCCTCATTAATAACCCAATTGTGATTATTTTGCTTTTCATTTGTTTTGGAAGTCTTGGTTCCTGAGAGCTAAGAGCTTCTGCCCATGCCTACAACAGTGGTAACAGTGGTTTCATTGAATTGGAAGTAGGATTACCACCTGGCCATTTGGGGATCCTTGTGCCCCTGAGCCAGTGTGCCAAGAAGGGGTCACTCTACTGGTGAGGGGATCGACATGATTACCAGGGAAGATTGAGTTGCTACTCACAGTGAGAGCAAGGAGTATGTAGTAGCTGCTTTCTGCAGTTACTACCTCTGTGATACCTTAGGGTTCTGCTTCTGGCTTTTCAGTTATCCAGGTAGCTGAGAAGTATTTAGGAGATAAGTTTCATTTGGGAACATGAGTAGAGATTTTCTATGGAGAAAAAGGACAGACTTCAAACATAGATCCTTTGATCCTCTTGGTTCCCCTTAGCTGCACAGTTCCCCTTCCAGCTTCCTGAAAAGTTACCAATAAGCATCCTTTGGTGGGATGGGTGAGGCTGATGTCTCTTTTTGGTAACTGTCATTGTTTATTTACCCCATGTTTATACTAAATTGCTCAAATAACCTTGTGATAACTGTCTCCGGATAGGATCCTGACTGCTACAGTGCTTCATAAGACTCAGTATTATATATATAATAAGATTCACTGTAGGGAGGTCAACTTTTGAAGGGTCATCCCAAATTCTGGTCCTACCACCTGTGATTCACTAACTCAGAGTGCACTGATGAGTGACATGGTATTTTCATACGTTAGAGTCCTCTGGGGTAAATGAGGAGGATGGCATCTGCTTTGGCTCATCCATAAGATTGAGGTGGGAACTGAGTACAATAGCACCTGAGGCTGTCTTGGTCAATCATGAAGAGCTGTCCACATTTCAGGAACTATGATCACAAAGGCTGAAGACCATCTCAAATGAAGACACCGACCTCATCTGTCCTGCTAAGAGATGCATATTGGTAATTTTACAGGTAGCTGGCTCGTTTGCAGCTAATGGAAACTGAGAGGACCAAGAGGTCCATAGATGAGTCTCAGTGCTTTTTTTAGATAGAAAATCTCTACTCATATTTCCGAATGGACTTCATCTCTTCCCGATTGCTACTTCCAAATGTTACCCATGTTCTATTTTAGTCTTGGCCAGTTATGAGAAAAATGTCAACATTATTATCATCACAATTTTGCTTTTACATTTTGGATTAAACCTGGTCCTCTGTTGCTATAAGGCATTCTGGATTTGCTTGGATTCGAATTCCATTTCTGCCTCTTGCTAACTGTAAGCCAGTTATTTACCCTTCCTGGTCTTAATTCCCTCACCTGTTAAATGGAAATAATGTCATTTTGCTATCCATTTCACAGGACTTTTATAGTTCATAAAAAAGTGTTTTGTCAATTCAAAAAGAGGTGTTACTATTTTTGTCAGTAGTGTTCATGGTAGTGGAAATTCAGGATTGTTTAAAAGGATTCTGTAAGCAGTGTCTAGAAATAGCACCTTATGAATTAGCATTAAAATGTGCTGTTTCAAATCTTTTCCATTGATGTACATTAAACATATCCTGGTAAAAATACGTGGCATTGAATTTCAACAAAGCATTAGTTTCTGGAACGAGATGAGACACTTCAGCATCTTTCCTGGCAGTTTTGATCTCATGAATATATCCTAATACTGCAGCCACTTGCTCATGTCTGAAAGAGTGATTACATCTAAGAGACATTCATGCATTGGGAAAGGAAAGACTGACGAATGAATACTCAGAGATTCCAGAATCAGAAACAACTGATTCCAAGGTTTTAAATATCAGAGATGTGTATGTTAGAAGTGACATGCATGATAGAGCCATTGAACAGAAGTGTGGAAAATACCTCAGGCCAAATTACTTCTCTGATGGACTCCAGAATAAATGTGCACCAACCAAAGCTTACTTGCCATACGTTTTTCTTTTGGCTACTGTTTAAGCTGCTTCCAGACACAAGAGGGAAATGGAGAATGGAGTCAATTATCTGCAGAACTCATGCTAACAAGCAGTAAAGGCTCATTATATACTTATTAATTCATACAAAATCAGTTATGTCTGACTTATTTGTGTTGGCTGTCTATATTGATTGGATTCATTATATAATTGCTAACCAGTTGAAAGATGAAAGGATATCGCTCACTTAAGAAACAAGGAAGACATGATTTGCGTGTGTATGCTGCTTTTATTTCCACTGTAAAACTAATCAGATTTAATAAGACAATCGAACCAACTCCTGCCAAAATAACACAATTGACATACTTAATAGTTATTGAGTCTCAAAATCATATAACAGGCTATTTCTTGATTGAAAGGGCATATGTTCATACATAGAAATGCTGGCAAATCACCACTCCCTCGTGGTGAATTATTGGCTGTCTATCCAGTTGTGAACGTGTGAAGATCACAAGATGAACCAATTTTAGCTTTTTGTTAGAATTTCCACTGGGTAGATTAGAAATAGTTTACAGATCTCCCCAAATGTCTCTCAAATCATTCCCCACCTTGAAAAGAATGTCTTCATTTAAGGCTACTATTTCAAGTGACGTTTTCCCGTTTCTCAGAATTTTATAGTTAGACTTCTCAAAATCATTAAACTGCCAGTGGTTCACCACAAAACTCTCATCTGTGTCTGTAGGCTCAAAACTGTTCAAACTTATGGCTTTTTAGGTATTTTATTTCCAGGACGTACCTGGTTTTCTAGTGAGCTAGCTCCTTTTCCAGCAGCCTTGATTTAGCATGGGAATATGATTTGTGGCATAGCATGTAAGTTATGAACTGAGGACATCTTAGGTGCATACCACTGTGTCTCAGAGCATTGAAAGAACTCCCTGATGAAGATGTGGTCATCTCCAGACACGGGGGTGGAGGTGGCTTGAACTGGCTGACCTGAAGTAGGATCCTAGTAAGGTGTTCACTTAATATATGGATCACTGGGTCCTATTTTGTGTTTTTCTCTGCTTTAAGGGGGAAAGGCAAATCTTTAATACTGATTAGGCAGCAACAGTTCTCAACTGAGATTTTTTTTTTTTCTTGACTAATACAATTGTTTGTCAGTGAACAGTACCACCTTCAATAGTCCCCATTGCTGTGGTGGATCCTCTCATTTACCTTTTGTGCTGGGAGGAAATTCAGATGTTATTGTTAGCAGGCACCTTCACCTCATTTTATCAAAGAGCAGTGCAAAGCCTGGAGAGATTAACTGACACAGAGCTCATGGCAGAGCCAGGTACTTTGATCCTTGGTCCACTGCCTATATGAGGTGAACAACACAGGATGGTTACCTTTGTCCTTCAAGATACCTGAAATCAGTGTTCTTC